>NC_056421.1:6250000-7500000 GCF_905147365.1 Aricia agestis | reverse complement strand
CTTTTCTATGAAAACTTGGGAAAGCTTGGATGATAAACATAAAGAATATCTCAGAACATTACTCCCACAGTTCAAGGAGGACGACGAGGAGGAAAAAGATACTACATTAGACATGTTATTTAATTGTGAACCGTTCCATTTCTCATCTCCTTTAGATATTTTTTTCAACAACTTGAGGCAGGGCAACTATAGACCTGATATAGCAAGGATGAGAAAGTTTTTAATGAAAGCTAGAGCAAAACAACAAAAACACAAGGTAAATATTTACATTGTTTTAAAATTTAAATAATTGTCAAGTAACCTTAGTAACCTGAAGATTACTTTTAAAATTAATTTACTAAATATGTTTGTACAGATAAAATCCTATTATGCTAAAATACTACCGGAAGTACTAATATCAAGAGAAAGATTACTGGCAGTGGCGAAAGCTGTGCCTCCTGGACCTACACCATACATACCAAGTATCCCGCCAAAACCATCAGCGAAGAATAATTATAAACCCATTTATGTAAGAGCGAGACAGAGGTATTTTGATGAGCTCAGTGCTATATGGAGTGAAGTAGGGTGTGATGAGTCTGAAGATGAGAACTACCCTGAAGGTGCACCAGAAAATACAGCTAAAAAGAGGAAGCTGAATTCTGGACAAGTAAGTTTCACATGTAAATAAATTCTGCTACCATTTAGATCACTTTGTTAAAACTAGATACTTTTATATATTACTACTATATTATTAAGTTAAACAAGATCACAGTATTATAAATTACTCCTGGCTAGTTTAAGATAAAGCTTGTAACATCTGCATAAGCTAATTTATATGTATGATTATTTATTATTTTCATTTTATAAATTACAAAAGTGCCTGTAGGCCATATGATAAAACTAGAACACTTATTTACTTCTTTTATTCTCCCAATAATGAATATGTGTTATTACACCATGCTCTCCTTTACGTATGACACTTACTTTGCCCTTGTCCAACTGACAAATAATTCAGATGTATTCAAATAACTGCATGCGAACATTTATGCTTGACTGTGACATGCAGCAAGTTTTTTTGTTGTGTCTGAGTGTGTCTAACATATTTCTTACAGAATATGGAAACAGTATCTGGTACTCTAGGAGCTTTAGACTCTGCACATCCATCTTCAATAGCGTGCTTGAAAAGTGTTCTAGCTACCCACAGAGCAAGGAGGCAGTATAAAGAGGTATTATATGTTTTACATTGGCTTCAAAATAAAACTCTGCTCATAAATCATATGCTATTTAATCGCAAACAAAATTACAATACAATAATTAATTGAAACAAGTTACATGTCTTACCAACAATATAACAAATTTAAGTACGTATTTTTGTCTGTCAGTGCTCTCTCATGTCATTTACAGAACCATCCAGAGCTAAACACGACTGGTATAACGTTGGAAGAAATAAAACAAAGGGTGTCATTAATGAATGGTACCAAAAAGCTAATGTTTGGTGGGCAAAAGGTTGAAACGCCCATCCACAAAATCAAAAAGGTGGCCAAAGGTGGTAACCAAAAACTAAAAGATCTGAAATCAGCAATAAAGAAGGTTAAAGAAGAAGATAATGCTGACAAAACACCTCTACTGCCAAATATCAAAATAAAGAGCGAACCAGATGCATCAGATTCTGAGCATTCATCCGTGTTGGATCCAGTCTCAAGTCCAAAACAGAAGAAGATACTAGACCAAAGTGAAATTAAACAAGAAGTGTCAGACAGTAAATTCTTAGGGTATGTTAATATAAAAACCTTCTACTACATACATGCTGTGAGATATTATAGTATTGTGTTTTGTCCTTGTCGGTCAAAGGAATTTTCCAATGTGTCAGACAAGGAAAAACAGACTGAGCTGAGAACATAAAAGTACCTATATATTGCACTTAATTTACAGTGACAGTGACTTGGATAGACCAATCAAGGAAGAGCCCCAGGACTGTATGGTTCCAAATCCATTCAACTCTAAAATTTGTCAGCCAGTACCTATTAAATTGGAAGACCTTGATGGAATTGGTAAGATAAATCATTAAAATTCTTATTTATTCTTATATATTGGCCTGTGCATTTTATAGATGAATGGAAGACAATAAAACGTAACTTTTGTGTAACAGATATGATGGCGCTACCTGTGGAGTTAGTAGACGAATCGGGCGACGTGATGGCTGTGAATAAACCGGAAGTGAAGTCGGAGCCGACCATAGAGGATGAGGCGTTGACGGAGACGACTCACGCCAACTTCCTGTCTCTGGTTCGCGCGCTGTTCCCGGCTAGAGCGGCGCACAGAGCGTCGAAACAGCAGTTGCACGCGCGGTGCGCTGCGGTCATGCGGTCGCCGATAGCACCCTTGAATACTTGGTATAATTGTAAGTACTTGCATCTATAATAATCTTTAACTAGAATACTATTGTTTCTATGGAAATGAATTGCAGTCTGTGTCCTGAAAAATTAAATTACTTAAAAATTAAGACAATTTAACCGGTTAATGTTTTGGTGAGTCTAAACTCTAAACGGTGAAGAAGCAAAAATTACATCTATGATCTTAATTGTTATGCTTTGTTGTCTTACATAATGAAAATAAAATAAAGGCTCTCTCTATGGCAACTGAACAAGGTATGATGTTGTTGCACAAATCGCGTTAAAAAGAGAGCCCAGTTTATAGTCTAAGAAAACACTAAGAAGAATATTAATAAAACTGTGATCACTTTTTATTTCAGTGTCGGATGACTGGTGTGGGGAGTTGAATTCGGCGCTGGAATTCCTAGCTGGAGACAGAGGGCCGCACCCCGATGATTATGTACCCTACC
Organism: Aricia agestis; assembly: GCF_905147365.1. Classification (NCBI taxonomy): domain Eukaryota; kingdom Metazoa; phylum Arthropoda; class Insecta; order Lepidoptera; family Lycaenidae; genus Aricia; species Aricia agestis. Next base: position 7,497,179 of record NC_056421.1, on the reverse strand, counting down.
TACAGTACATACCTAGTACACAGGTCAGTATTACTTTATTATTGTAATAGTTTTAACAAACATATAAATGCATTCTAGTACTTCTTACTTAACTTCATTCAATGAATGTTAAGCAATCATTAATCTCTCTAAGTGTGGCCGTATTAAGTATTATTGTAAATAGTTATCTACAGTTTTTGCTTTAGCCTATTTGTGTTTCCTTTTTAACTCAAACTCAATCCTTCAAGAATTATGTCATTTGTTGTTATTCTGTTAAAAAAAAGTATTGTTATGGCGGATTTACACGGGTGACCAGAGCCGCACGATTTATGCCGCATGGCGATAATCGACCGTCTAAATGGCAATTCGACTACGCCGCATGCGGCTAAAGTCGCAAGCCCCAAAGTCGTGCGGCCAGTGGCCGGATGCGGCAGGTGACTAAAATCGACCGTGCAAACGCTCAGTCGCAAGCGATCGCTTGCTGCGAATACTACTGTCAACTGGTGACTTGCCGGGTGACTAAAATCGACCCGTTAGTCACCCGTGTAAATGGGGTGGCGATTCGACTGGTGACTTGCCGGGTGACTAAAATCGACCCGTTAGTCACCCGTGTAAATCGACCATTACGTGATAGGGTTCAAAGGATTTGGAGAGAAAGACCTGCTGACTCTTTTGAAGAACACTAAGCACTTACAATGTCCTAGGTCATAGCCAATTCTTAGGTTTCACTGGTATCACTCTTGATCGTTTTCACCCCTAAGTCGCCTCGAAGATAGCTCAAACTGAACTGATTCACTGGCTCGCCTCCCTGCGCCTATTTATATGGGCCAAGGCGAGTCCCAGACTCGCGACTCGCGTAAACAACTGTTGAAAGTTTCTGGAAGTCTAACGCCATCTAGTATCGAGTAAGGGTTTTATGTGGTCTTTGTTCCCCGAATGGGCTTGTTTCCCCGCTGGTTGACGCTAGATGGCAGTGTGTGTCCGTAACAATTACATATAACGTAATTTTTTATGGTTGAGTCGAGTGGAGGAAATTCTTGAGGACACTAATGATATGGGTGTAAATGTATTCTCAGATGTACCAGTGGATAGGCGCGGGTCGCGACTGTGACGCGATATTAGGGCGGCTCTGTGAGCGGTGGTTGCGGGCCGCGTCGCCGACGCCCGCGTCCAGAGAGCCGCCGCCATCGAGGTTAGTAAAGCATTATTCTTGTACTATCAGAGAAGTTGATTTATAGGCAGTTGGCGGACCTACGTCATTTGGTCAGACTATGTCAATTTCATGTTAGTTTTGATTTGTAGCATGGGTTTGAAATAACACGACCGATCTTTATCTGCCATCTGCCTATTAATCAACTTCTCTGATAGTACTTACAAATGTCTTAAAATCGAATGAAGGTAAGAAATTTAAAAATTTGAATTCTCTTCCTTCAGTCCAGCCGAATAAACATAAGAATGTATACTTAGATGAAAAGTTACATGTATAATTCATAAGAATCATAAACAAATTGCGAACAAATACGCAATTTGTATCATTTATCAGTAAATGAACAAAGCAATGATAGTCATGTAAGTCGTGTAAGTAAAACGTAAGCCTATAAATTTCCTTAGTAGTACCAGAGACCAGCCATACATAGACTGTTGAGTCCCATACAAAATTGCGTGTACGAGAAAAGCAAGCTTAATCTAGATGGCGCCATCATCGATTTACTTTGCAGAATTTATTCCTTATTAGCAACACGATCGAAAAGTATAATAAAAAATCGAATCCCGCCAATCCCGGATTTTTCAAAGTTATAGAACTCAAAAGTTCCACGCGTTAGGGATTTGGTATATATATATAATAGCATATTTATTAAAAATTCTAATTATATAAAAATTATATAAATAGCTTTCATGGTAATTTCTTTAGATATATACATGTGATATTCAGTTTAATGAGAGTAATTAGAAGTTGAAATTTTTTCAAAAATGGCTTAACAGACGTGCCAATAAAAAAATAAATATGGCTGGACACACGGACGTAAAAAAAGTACTTTTTTTACGTCCGTGGCTGGACAGTAATTGAATGAATTTAACAACTATTTTTAATAATAATTAAAATGTGGAAGTAGGTATTAAAAACTATTACAATTTCTTATACATATTATTCGTTAAACTGTAATGAATTATGCTACTGAACAAAGTTTAAATCCAATAATATCCATAAATGAAAGTTGTTCAATTGAAATCAATAGCATAATATGCTATTGATTTCAATTGTTGAAGAAAAAAGAAACTCCGAGAGTAAAATATATAAAATATATTATAATTTATTCTCGGTGATTCTAGAAACTTCTACGGAATTTACTTCTGTGGAAGATGGTAGAAGTGTTTAATTGCAAATACAATAATATAAATTCTATAATAAGCTTTATAATAATAAATAATATATAATAATAAATAAAACAGAATTATTTACAATCTTGCTTTAATTAAATCGGTCAATTTTTAAGATAGCTAAAAACATTAATCTGATTATTTAACTTCCGTTACGGTTATCATAGTAAAACAGTTTTTTACTATAATAACCGAAAACGCAAACAAAAAAATACACAATTATTTTAATCGTTACAACTTTATTTTAAAATATCAATAAATTCATGGAAATATCTGTATATTTCTTACCTACTCTGTGTAGGCACTGAGGTACGGTAACTTATTGGTATTCTTAAATGCTTGAGTATGGTCGGGTTAAGGTTCTTACTTCACATAATTGTTCAATATCGTATTGAATGTTAAACTTAAAAAATTTGCCTAGAATTATAACAAATTATACAACTCAAACTATTCAAATTTAACAGTGGCCCACGTGATGTTCAATCATTTTGAAATTCGCGCTCACCGACAAAATAATGTAAAGTCGTCGTTAAGGTTTATCCTAAAATTTTTTTGTTGTGGCCCGCGACATCTAGATCAAAACATGTTTGTGGCCCGTGTGAAAAAAAGGTTGGGAACCACTGCTATTATAGCAGTGGTTCCCAACCTTTTTACTGCCGCGTAAAACTCGGTACTCAACTACTCATAAATGCAGTAAAAGTGTTTCTTACTGCATTTATGTGTAGTTTCCTGTACTGACGGCATTTAAATGAGATGATTCGATGTAATAAAAATCCTACACCATAATATATACGCCGTATTTTAACAGGTTACTGCATTTATGAGTAGGAACATGAACTGAAATAACTCTTCAATACTATTTACTGCACAGTAATATTACAATTATACTGCGTTTATCTTATGTCAATGCCGCTTTCACGTTGAACTTTACCAAATGAGTAAAAATAATTTAAAGGACATAAGGAAAACAAATAATTACTGGAATTTCTTAATTTAAGAAATCACAGACTCAATCAATTGTTAACACATTGAAAGTCAAATACGTAAAAACAAAACAAAACAATCTCTCTTCTCGAGATGTTATATATTATTGTACTTTCAGCATCTTAATTTCCTAACAGTTTTTCTGAAATAATCACAATATCAAATAATGTAAAGTCGTCGTTAAGGTTTATCCTAAAATTTTTTTGTTGCGGCCCGCGACACCAAGATCAAAACATGTTTGTGGCCCGTGTGAAAAAAAGGTTGGGAAAGTCAAATACGTAAAAACAAAACAAAACAATCTCTCTTCTCGAGATGTTATACTTTCAGCATCTTAATTTCCTAACAGTTTTTCTGAAATAATCACAGCTTTAGCTACTACTACTATTTAAAAAAATAACGGACTTACTATTTTAAATCTAATCTATTTAAGTCTTACTATTTTTAACACATGTCTTTGCACTCTAGTGGCTGTAAAAATATAATAAAAAGCATTTATAGGTCTACCAGGATCTGATGGCAAAAAGTGAGAAAAGAAATTGTCTCTAGCATTACCGGGGTATATATGGGAGCGCCCCTTAAATTTTTATTTTATCTTAATATTATTATTAAATATTAAAGTATACATATAACAAAAGAATGTATAAAAAACTCAAGTCCATACCTTTTGCCACTTTTGATATAGAGCGATTAATATCTAAGGGATATAAATAAAATTAATATCCCTTAGATATTAATTTTATTTTGTTTTCGGTATATTTTGTTGTTATAGTAGCAACAGAATATAATATATACAATCTGTAAAAATTTCAGAAGTCTAGCTATAGCGATTCTTGAGATACAGCCTGGAGACAGACAGACGGCTACGTTGGGCCGGAACCCTTGATCAAGCATATTTTTTAAAATTCTGCTATCAAAATTTGCCATCAGATTCTGGATAGGCCTACTATACAAAAGTAAGTTATCAATATACCTAGATAAATATATCAGTTAAAAATTAAAATTTCAAAAATGCTTACAACATTTTTTTTTAAATATTTATTGTCTGTAAATATTTGAGATGTAAAGCCCGGGCACACATTCATGTCTGCTGATAGTTTCCACCACCAAGTGGAATTGTCATTGCAACGCATGAAGAAAGTCTATGATTTTAATTCAGTTTAATCAACAACATGTACTTAGATTTTTTGAAGGTTAAAAATATATCTGAATGGTATATTTCAGAGCCCACTCCAAAATTACAAATGAAAGGAATACCAGAAGCCACTAAGAATGCAATTACTTATCCAAAAGTAACTTCCTCTAATGCCCGAAATTATGAGACGGTTTTGGTATAATTTGCCGGTAATACTAAAACTAATTCATTTACATTTTAAATAAATATTTACAGACTATAATAAGTACTTATTTTCAATGTTTAAAAAATTGTTGTAAGCACTTTTTGAATTTTTTTTTTAACTACATAATATTTAGGTATAAGTACGGTATTTGATTTATTGATCTCACATTGATAACTTACTTTTGTAAATGCTTTTTATTATATTTTTACAGCCACTACAGTGTAAAGACCTGTGTTCAAAATAGTAAGACTTAAATAGATTAGATTTAAGATAGACTTACGCCCGTTATTTTTGAGTTCACGTCATTAAAATAATAAACGTATTTAAGGTAAACCAATGCGCACACATACTATAAATGCCGTTTTTGTCATTTAGTGCGTTTGTAACATGTTGCAGTTAAAACAACACTTCGGTGAACCTTAATATGTATGCAGTATAATTGTAAAGTACTGCACGACCATGACCATGGAAACAATTTTTTTTGTGCTTAAGTGACCTTACTGCATGTATACTATGTGCAAGACTAAATTAATAATTTTAGAAATATAACAAGAATGACGTAATTGGCACATACTGCATATTTGTTATGTTGCTTATTCAGTAAGAATGGGTTTTCACGTAAAATTACGTTTTTGAGTACTCTTACTGCGGTTATACTAAGTAAATAAATCTTAAATCTGCTCTTTACTGCATTTATGTTATTATGGTTTGGCTTTTGTAATAACGATAGGAAAAAATGGGATAATATAGAGCTTAACGTCAGCATCTCGAATATCTAAAACAACCATAAACGCAGTAAGTGGTACTTACTGCGTTTATGAATTGTGCGGCTAATAGCAGCTAGCTTCTCTCTTTTTGTCTAAACATACTAGGCTGAATTACGCCGGCATAATTTCCGTGGCCGAAATTACGTTCAGCCGCATCCGTCTGATACGACACACTATAAATTATGCGAAGAGCCCAAATTACGCGGCGGAATTTTAAAATTCTCAGATGTAATGTGTGCGTTAACACTTTGGAGTTAAGGTTGGATTCGGTTTTGAAAAACATTACTGCCGAATCGCTGCCGAACTTTACGCTCGACTCGGCTCGACGGAAGTTCGGCTCGCGACGGAATTTCGGCACAGTGTGTCATCCATCGCGTTCTGTCCGTATTTTGTATGCGTTTGAAACACGGCGTAAACCCGGCGGAACTTACGCCAGCGTAATTCAGCCTAGTGTGTTTCTAAGACACTTTAGTTCGCACTCTCAGAGGTTGCAGGTTCGATCCCGGGTGGAGGCGTGTACCAATGAGACATTTTCTGATCCCAGGCACTACAATATTTGAAGAGATGGTTACTTCGCTCAGAAAATACTTTATAAATCATCCACAATATATTATGCAAAGGCCTAATTAGCTTGGCGCACCCAATGCACAGAATATTTTCGAAGAAACAGAACTTTTATATGTTACTATTATTAATTATTAAAATTATAAATTATCATGTAACTTTAAAAAAATATTTATGGCTTTACAAAAAGCCAAAACCTTTGTTCAACCATGTTCAACAAAATTTCAATGATTTAAATAAATGCCTTTCTCGATCAGCGACATCTCTGGGTTATTTCGTAGCTTGCAAGGAGTTTTAAAAAGAATCTACTAGATGGCACATGTATTTTTATGCGTTAAAGGCATGTTAAGGCCAATTTGATACACCCAACGCCATCTATCATTCAGATGAGAACTAAAATTGCAATCACGCTAGTTTGTATGGGCTTTGATACTCTTTATATATTTATTCCTCTATGGTAGTACTTACGTTTTACTTTTGACTCATCATACGGAAATAAAGTGTGTGTATTTATTAGTAAATATATTATTTTCAAATGCAGACATCCTACGAATTGGGTAGTGAGACAGCCGACAAATGCTGAAATTGCGGAATTCAGAGCACAAGAAAGGAGGAGATTTAGTACACCCTCGAAACCGTTCACTTACGTTTTATTTGGGTAAGTTAAATGTTTTATCATTTCGGTATTCGTAATTACCAAAATGTAATCAATGTAACATATGACTGTAATAAAAAAAGTTTCTTGAATATTACCATTTTACATTGTTAATATGTATTTATTTGCACCTGATTACAGTAATACTATGAATTATCAATTTCTATGCAGTGTATTTATTAGATTTTTGTCTATCTGATTTTAATAAGTGAGGTAAACAATCTAATAAAACTATCTACATTTTTATGCAGAATCTATATAAAAATGTGTATTACAGATGGTATATCCAGGACTATACCTAAGGAAAGAACATGATACATGAGAACAATAGATTTTATAACTATAAGGCTGCGTTTCCACCAGAGATGTGTTGCGAAGAATGTGTTTTTAAGATCTAATAGTATAGCCGCGCTGAGCGATGTCACGGCAAGCTCACGTCAATGAAGCGATTCTATTAGTCCTCAAAAACACATTCCTCCCAAGTCGCAACACATTTCTGGTGGAAACGCAGCCTTACATTTTTTATTAGGCTAGTCATAAATTTATGTTTTTTTTCCTCAGTTACCGGTCATCGGTCGGCGCGGTGGGCGGGGCGCGGGGTGGGGCTGCGGGCTCGCGTGCGAGCGGTGCGGGCGCGGCGCTAGTGTCGCCGCAGCGTCCGCGTGCAGTTGCTTTTGTACCGCTGCTGCGAGACGCCGTAGCACGATTACCCAACGGAGAAGGCACCACACGACACGTTGTTACGTTACTCAAGTTAGTATACTATATTAGAATAAATTTAAGATTGATTAAGTTTTACATTCAATGGGGGCGAGGCGGGCGCGGCGCTAGTGTCGCCGCAGCGTTCACGCGCGGTTGCGTTCGTGCCGCTGTTGCGAGACGCCGTAGCACGATTACCGAATGGCAAAGGCACGACGCGACATGTTGTTACACTTCTCAAATTAGTACACTATCCATAATATAAATACAACCATCCACCATCAAAATCCATCAAAATACATTCCTAAGCACTAATCTCTAAATCTCTAATCTCTAATCTTTATATGAAAAATTTTGGCTATAGCCCTACCAATAATATAGTTTCTTATCTATAGCCTGATTGTTTGGTCCATGGCTAAAATTATACATGTCTTTACAGAATGTCCCAGTGGATAGTTCCGTGTAGCGAGCAAGTGTTAACGACTGCGGTAACCAACGTTTTGGAAAAACTCGCGGCGGTCAAGCGTGATCCGTTCGTCAAATATGACCAAAGGACATCAATTTGGACCTACCTTCACAGGCACAAGTAAGTGATTCTTTTAACGTTGTAGTTTAAAAGCGATTTCTATTTATATCTACATTCATTGCTATTATTAATGCGAAACTGTGTTTATCAAATGTTTCTGTTTTTTAATTGCAGGAGTGAAGAGGATTGGCTGAAGAGTACGGCGCGAAGTCGTGCGAACAAATCAAACAGCGTATCTTCAACGCCATCAGTTCAAACACCGGTGCGTTTTAATATTTTCTTTAATGTTAAAAAAACCTGTATGATTTTTTTTACTTGTGTTAAAAATGTATGTATCGTTATTTTTTACCATGAAATTCAAGCTTTTCTTATAAAATACGCTTTATGTTAAGACATATTTTTTGACATCATAAGTTCAATGCTTTAATTAAGTATTCCATTAGATACAGTGAAGACAGAGGCTTTCCACTCATAAATCTTACTACCAAATAATACAATTGCTAAGTGCGAAACTCAATTTATTTCGATCTTAGGTCTTATAATGTAACTAGTTTACACTGGTTACATTATAAGACCTAAGGTCGAAATAGATAATAACAATATTTTTAGATGGACGTGGACGTCAGTAATCCCGAAGAAGTATTGGAGAACGCGTCAGACAGCGACGTAGACGTGGACGACACGAGCGCTCCCACGTCAACCGCGCATCTTTCCTCGGCCCAGCTGCTCATGCAAGCCACCCAGGCCACTTCCACCCCGGTGCACATAACCAAGACCAAAGGCAAACTCATCCCCACAGCAAAACCCAAGGCCACCCCGCAGAAACCTCAACCGAAAATGCCCAGTCTCGTTCAAACGAAAACCAGTCCACAAGTAAAGCCAGTCAGTCAAGCGAACACAGTCCAAAGCCCGAAGCCAACTCAGACGCAACCGAAGCAAGCGAGCCTACTCCAGTCACCGAAATCGAATCCGACACCGCCAAAACCGGCCCCGAAGACTGTGCCAACTAAGAGTATAGTCAAACCGAGTATACAGTCTCCGAAGCAAGCGCCCAAGCAGAATATTGTAGTGCAAGGTGTTAAGCAGAATGTGACGTCGCTTGCTAAGCAGATTAGTGAGTCGTTAATAACGCAAATGTCGACGACGCTGCCCTCTATAGTAATAGCGCCGCAGCGGTCTCCGCTCACCAAACAGAAGTCTGTCAGCAAAATTGAGACACCACAGTCAACGGTATGTAAAACATCCATACTAATATTTACCTTACGTTTTGCGTGCTTTCTCGACAGTACAGACAGATAATTGGTGACATGTTATGAGGTTAATTAATAGCAATATTATTTAACCTCATAACATGTCACCAATTATTGTATTCTAGCATTTGAATCTGGTAATACAATCGTAAATATTAAAAAAACACTACTACTTATAATGATGATAATAATCATTTTCATCTTTTCCTTTAATAAATCTAATGCATGTTTTAGGTATCAACAATTACATCGGCACAGCAAAATGCAGCTGTGGCGTCAATACTTCAATCCAATATTACCACAACCTTACATCAAACAACTACCTCTGCAACCAAGGTAACTTGTCACTATCTCCCATACTAATATAAAGATGTATACAGTGTATACAAAATTAAAGACTCTATTGTGCTTATCTTATCAGATAAGCACAATAGAGTCTTTAATTTTGTTAGAAAAGATGCTTGGTTATGACATCAAGTAACTGTAAAGTATGTAGTCAGTATGCAGTGTGGATCGGTTATGTGTCAAATAACTGCTACATGAAAAAATATGCTACAAGTCCTAAATCTCTTTTAAGATGTTATGTTTTAGCATAAACTTAAAGTAATTATTAAAACGTAAGTGAAGTCATTACAACCACATTAGCTTAAACAACTCGGCATATCCCAGACTTGTATAAAGGCAATAGCTGATCTCACTTAAAGACTTAAATACACAGGAAACATTAAGTTTATTGTACTCATTTTTAACCTCGTTTTTAGCTGACGCCCGTGACGCGATCCTTGCTAATACGACCGTCTGCTGTACAAACAACAACGACGAGCGTTGTTAATGTTGTTACAACACCCGCACAGGTATATTTTGTTGATTAAAAAACTTAGTTTTTTTTTAACTATATACAAGCTCATGCAGACATTGACTCTGAAGTTAGCAACGAATAAAGATCTATGATTGGCTGTTATAATCCGTCCTGGCTGAATGTCATTGAGCGGCAGTGGAGCAGTCTGTGCCATTATCATAAAACATCTTATAACACTGGAATGCCGCGAGGCGTAACTATAGGTCTACCAGGATCTGATGGCAAAAGTGAGGAAAAAAATTGATTCTAGCAATACCGGGGTAATTGGAATAAAACATTTTGATCCTTTTTTTCCCTTAGCGGCTAATTATGTGTGTGAAACATGCAAATATAACAATTTAGCCAATGATAAAGGATATTTTTTGAAAATTTGCATTCCGAATTTGCCATTCGTTTTAATAATTTTTTTAAGAGGACAGGTTGATGCAATGTAGTCAAGTCTAGTGAGTTCTACTAACATTTGATAAAATTACATTTGTAGGTACCTTCTACACCCAGACGGAGTGTGGTTAGGGTGTTAAGTCCCGCGACTCCGTCATCAGGAAAATCTCTTATATCTCCCAGAGCGCTCCTACATCAAAGTAAGTAGTATTATATTTTACAAGAAATACCAAGTAACAATACAAAAACACTTTATTGCACACCAAAAAATACAAAATAAACACAATATTACATAAAAAAACATGTATAATGATTAATGATGCACAAAAGGCGAACTTATTGCTAATAAGCAATCTCTTCCAGTCAACCTTTTGTTTATCGAATTATCTATAAGAGATAGAGAAGATTGTGTAGGTGTACAAATGTCATCATTGATACCGAGCAAAAAATGTTTGAAAAATCACGTTTGTTGTATGGAAGCCCCCTTAAATATTTAATTTATTTTGGTTTTAGTACTTGTTGTTATAGCGGCAACAGGGTAAGTTTATCACATTTAACTTAAAAAATGATATACAAACAAAAATGCTTATATAGGAAATGATGTTTTAACTTATTTTTAAAAATATTTATCGAATTAGCGCGACGAATTTCCAGTGGCAGTGAGTTCCAAAGTACTGCAGCACGAGTTAGTAGTTTGTTTTAATGATTCCTTTTGTTACAGGCACACCCGCTACAAAGAAACGCACCTTACCCAGTTCTGTGTCAGAATCTATCATAGTCCAGGTGGGTTCAGAAGCTACCATGTTTCCATGTTCATAATATAAAGCAATAATTAGAAATACCTTGGTTGGAAGCCTTCGGTAATTTTTTTCGTTTTGATTTTGTGAGAAAACATTAAAATATGTTCGTTATAAATAATTATTTTAATTATTATTGACAGTAATAGGACATAACAAAAACATAAAAAATAACATATACTTACACATTGTAACTTATATAATAATATTTTTACAGACAACCGCGACGGCAAGTAGCACGAGCACAGAAGTAAGCTTGAGCGGTACAAGCGTGGCGACGTCGCGCACCGTGCATCTTGGCCCGCAGCTGCAGCTGTCCTCCCTGTCGCAGCTGCAACAGATTCAGCAGCTGGTGCGGCTCCCCAGCGGCCAAACAGTCCAGCTTGCCTCCCCACACACGCTCCAGGCGCTCAAGGTCACGCCGCAGAAGACGCAACCTCGACCGCTCACCAAATCCGTCCTACCGTCCACCGTCCAAATCGCCGGCCAGACGGTCCAAATCGGCGGTCAAACGGTCCAGCTGGCCGGTCAGACGGTCCAGTTAGGACACACAGTGAAGCTACCTGGTGGTCAAAGCGTCCAAGTGGCTAGCCCCTCTCTGTCGTCCAGCGTGCAGCTGCCGAGCGGCCAGACGGTCCAGATCGGCGGAAACGTCCAGACTGTCCAACTCGGCCAGAACGTTCAACTGTCCGGTCAGAATATGGGCCAGACAGTTCAATTATCCGGTCAGAATATGGGCCAGACAGTTCAATTATCCGGTCAGAATATGGGCCAGACGGTGCAGTTGACCGGTCAGAACGTGGGCCAGACGGTTCAATTGTCCAGTCAGAATATGGGTCAGACGGTTCAACTGTCCAGTCAAAACATGGGTCAGTCGGTTCAACTGTCTAGCCAAAACATGGGCCAGACGGTCCAACTGTCCAGTCAAAGCATGGGCCAAACAGTCCAGATCGGTGGCCAAACTGTACAACTACCGAGCGGACAGACGATACAACTGGCTAACGGCCAAACCTTGCAACTGGCTAACGGTCAGACGATACAGCTGGCTAACCAGACACCCAAGTCAGTGTCGCAGGTCGTCCGCGCGCCCGGGGACAAATCCGTGCAGCCGATAATGGCTAAGCTGCTAAGTAATGCACAGGTAATATACACATAGATATGTTTACTTACTTATACCGAACTTATCGAGTAAATTTTGTATAACAAAATTTACTCAAGGTAAAGACTTATTGACAAGACAAGGTAGTCTTCTCAATAAGCTGCTTAACAGTTCCGTATTATTTATTTATTTAACTATTTGCTGCACATACACATGATTTACGTGAAATACAATATATACACAGAAAAAAAGACGACACTGCTTATCCCTAAAAGAAATTTCTTCCAACAGTCTTACGCTATGGGGAGAATTTTAATGAAAAATATCAGATAATTATAAATTTTATTAAGTTATGAAATAAGTGAAGCACAAGGTTACGGCTATTTTGGTCTGGTATCAGTGGCGTAACTATAGGGTGGCAGGGCTGGCAAAATGCCACGGGCCGCCCACCCAAAAGGACCCCGGCCCAAGGGGCCGTGAGATCAGTAAATTATACATTGTTTTATTATTAACGTGACGATTTTTACTGCTAGGGCGCCATCAATTTGCCACGGGCCCCGGATGTTGTAGTTACGCCGCTTTCTGGTATTTACTGTCTAGTAATTTTAATGCCTATATTATGTATCAACAGACACAGATGATCTCGCTAGACAGCGGTGGCGCGGCGGGGCGGGCGCGCGGCGTGCGAGTGCTGGCGCCGGCGCGGCCCGTACTACTGGCGGCTGGGAAACCGCTGCAGAATATTATATTGCAGGTACAGTGTCTATAAACCATAAAGTTAATATACCTAGCGGAATAGAGCAACAATCTCGAGCTGTCAAACGAAACCGAAATTGGTTTCATTTGTGTGTAAAAATATGTGTACATATACACTTACACAAGCATGATTGAACATGATTTAGCTATGAGATTAAATTGTCAACGTGCGGCACGTGCCGACTGGACGTCAAAAAAAGAGTGCTGCTGTCATATATCACCTCTCTCTTGCTCAGGCCTTTGTTTCTCTATTCCGCTTGGTATATTAACTTTATGCTATAAACAGTCTTATCGCCTCCATAGTCCAGTGGTTTAGAGCGCGGCTCTTGACTCGGAGGTCGTGGGTTCGATTCCCGCGTTGGAAACATGTTATTTCCAAGTTTGGCTTAGAACAATACGGGCTGATCACCTGATTGTCTGACAAGTAAGATGCGTTGGATGGACATGTAAAAATTCGGTCCTGCGCCTGATCTCTCGCCAGTCGTGTCGGTCTTCCGTCCCTCTGGGTTATGGGAGTAAAGTAATAGAGAGTGCTCTTGTGTACTGCGCATACACTTGGGCACTATAAAATTATTCGTTTTAGCCTTAGGTACAGTGAAAGCCACAAAATATTATCCATATTCTAGAATCTAGAATTATATTATTGGTGCAGGTATAGGCGCCACATCAAACATAAAAAAATACAGCTCTTTTAGCAAGTATTCCAACATTGCAATTTCTTTTTTTTATGCCACATCGTAAGATTATGATTACAGTTCATAATTACGTAATTATTTCACAGCAAAGCGACGGAACGGCTATTCGTGTAACGTCATCAGGAGGCACTGCCACATCACAAACTTTAGTCCTAAGTAATATTGGTGAGTCAAATGTTATCATTTATAAGTCACTAGCTGACCCGACAAACGTTGTTTTGCCGTATAAATTATTTCTAGTATCAATATAAAAAGTAGATAAAAACCTATTCTTAGGCCTAGCAAATGTAGCTACATACAAAATTTCATTAAAATTGGTTAAGCCGTTTTGAAGGAGTTCACACACAAACACTATGTACGAGAATTTTATATATTAGATGTTGTCTTGTCGCACGACTAAGACGAATCAAAACAATGTCAGAATCTTAAATTATAAAAAACAACAAATATTTATCTTGCTACAATTTGCTTACAGGAGGTCAGGGAGTAGCCACGTCAACGTCCTCAGCGCCAGTGTTAAAGTTACAACAGGTAAATAAAACTGACACGATTTTAATATCTTTATTTATTGTTTGTGATGTTTTAAAAATTATTTTTGTCGTCAGTAAATAAAATACAAGTTGTTAAAAAATTACATGTTTCTAAATTCAATCCAGTGCTAAAATGAGTGTTTTTAGCCTAACTTACGTCTTACGCCTATGTTTATTGTAAAAAAATATACGTATTATTTTTTTACAATAAACATAGGTGTAAGGTAAAAATGTGATAAATCCAAAGAAATGTTATTACCACAGGTGAATCAATTACACCAAGTAAAATTGCCGCAAGGAATTAAGTTACAACAGGTGAAGCATGTTTGAACATTACGCATGGCAGTTGTAGGCTGCACTCGAGCAAAGTGCCTTAACGCTAACAATAAGCTTTTTAAAAAATAATACTAAATAGTCTTTAAGCACAGATTAATCAAGTGTTGTTCATAATTGCATGAATTTACGAATATCTTATGCATGTGTGCATTTATGCACTAATAAGTTTATATATTACTATAATATAAAATCGGTTTACGGGCTATTGGCACAGTCGAAAGAAGGCGCACCCAATAATGCTTGATTATCAAATTTTGCTTGCACTTTAATATAGATCATATTATTATTAGTATCAATTACCTGCGTAATATAATGAATGCCTTTATCCAAGAGACCAATATCAAATAATTGGCAATCCAAGGGATCAATATCAAATAATTTGTAATGATTCCGTAATTAAGCTTAGGCCAAACCTACGCGACCAGGCGACTGCGAAGCGGAGCGTCTAGTTGTCAAATGTGTGTTTTATATACAAAAAACACATATATTTTTTTTATGAAATAAGGGGGCAAACGGGTCACCTGATGGAAAGCAACTTCCGTCGCCCATGGACACTCGCAGCATCAGAAGAGCTGCAAGTGCGTTGCCGGCCTTTTAAGAGGGAATAGGGTAATAGGGGAGGGTAGGGAAGGGAAGGGAATATTTGAGGGTAGGGAAGGGAATAGAGTAGGGGTTAGGGGATTGGGCCTCACTCACTCGGCGAAACACAGCGCAAGCGCTGTTTCACGCCGGTTTTCTGTGAGAACGTGGTATTTATCCGGTCGAGCCGGCCCATTCGTGCCGAAGCTTGGCTCTCCCACGTATAAATTTGACAACTTGACGCTCCGCTTGGCTTTTTGTTTATTTCATTTACGTAATATATCTAGCACACTTAAATTGATAGGTCTTTTGTAAACGTCTATTTATATAAAAGCGTGGGGGTGTTTAAATACCAAGCCCTATTATGTATCTCTTGACCTAGATCTGATAATCTAGATTCTAGAGAGTTACTGTATCAATCTTGTATCTTTAATTTTCACCCTATAAACAAAATTTTAATTAAAAAATGTAGGTGTCTAGCTGATACTGCTATTTTAATACAATACTAAAATAATAATTATATTCACTGCCTTGACGCCTCTAAACTGTCGGCAAACTGTCAGTAGTATGGGAGAATTTCGCATACGCTTTGTCTCGCTCTAACATTAGCTTAAATTAATTGCGTCCTTGTCGCTATTGTTTGGCGAGGAACTGCGAAACCGTCGTTACACAGACGCGAGCGTTAGAGCGAGATAAAGCGTATGCGAAATTCTGCCATATTACTGACAGTTTGCTGACAGTTTTCGCTGCCGCATGCGAATGCGTCGGTGGAATAGAGGCGTTAATCCATTTTGTAAAGTTGCAGTTTCTTATTGTTTTTCTAAAACAGTTTAATAAAGCTTTATGCTTTAATATAACCAGCCTATAAACAAATTTTGGATCGTTGTGCTATTCTTGAGCGTCGAAAGCCAGTTTCTGAATACTTGGCATACTTATAAGACTGCTCGGTCTATAATGCGCTTCAGATTGACCTTTATGAATTGTTTTTTAAAAGTTCAAACATCAAATTGAAACCATCGCCAGTTGTTAATAGAACCGCACTACTCTGCAGCGGAAGTCGTAACTATGTTACTTTACATGGCACTCTAGTACGATGGACTACTCTAGTAATAGAGGAAATTGATTCCTAGGCAGTTGACGGACCTACGTCATGTGGTCGGCTTATGTCAATTCAGTGTTAGCTGTGATCGGTCGGATGGGTTTGACTTAACGCGACCAAATTATTTAGGTCCGACATCTGCCTAGGAATCAATTTCTCTGATAGTACTATGGGAGGTGAACGCGTAGTTTGGTTCACCTTTAGGATGGTTTTCTCATGAAATGTCAAACCATCGACATTGACATTGGAATAAGGAACTCACGTATTTCTATGTGTGCAGGCGGTGTCGAGCGCGGGCACGGGCGTGCGTTCCGTACTGATGGACGGGCAGCAGCTGAAGTTGGTGGGCGGGCGGCACGTGCTCGCGCGCCTGCTGCGACCCGCCGCGCCGCAGCCGCCCCAGTAGTCACGTGACCAGAATTGAAGTACGACAGCGACTGCAGTCACGTGGTAACAGTGAAGTATGACAGCAACAGTATTTACGTGACCGGCGTGAAGTACGACAGCAATAGTAGTCACGTGACCGGCGTGAAGTACGACAGTGTACAATAGTTACGTGACCACAGTAAAGTAGTCGTACTTTACTGTGGTCACGTGCCGCCGACTGCCCCCGACACATACCGTCGCCTGCCGTCGACTACCGCAGACGCATGCCGCCGACACCTGCCGTTTGTCTGTAAGCGCTCTAAACTGCGTCCCGCATCACCGCAGCCGTCGTAGTATTCACGTGATAAATGTGAAGTACGACCGATTTTAAGTTGTGATGTAAGTTCTGCTGCGACCTCCTGCTGTAGTTACGTGACAAGTAACAGACACATTTGACGTCGTTATGTCAGCTCTAAGTTATGTAACTAAAGAGTAAGAAAGAACGATGCGGTAGGGTATTAGAAACATCGTAATAATTTGTTACCTACTTGTGTCGCCGCAAAGCAGTTGTAGAACGCGATGCGTTATGACGTTGCGACCGTCGCGCCGCAATGCAGCTGTTACATGTCACGTGACGTCACGTGATTATGAACAGTGTACTAAAAGTTCACTTTTGTACGTACAAAGACGCTGCGAGGGTACTAGTGTGAATACGATACGTATTCACAGTGAAGCTGTTAACACTATTGCCAGAAGTTGTAGTAGCCAAAACCTTTATTTATCTGGCAACTGTGTATTGTAAATATATATTAAACAATGTAGAAATAATGAGAGATTATGATCTTTTATTAAATGTAGAGCCAGAAATCTTCACATTCAAGTTATTTCTATGATTTCATGAACTGATACAAAGTTATTTTCTTAAACTAAAAATTATTAAGGGCTTGAAATGGTTTTAACCGGAAATACAGAATATGAAGGTTTCTTGTTCAAATAGTATTTTGTAAATATTATAATATAGCTATATTTAAAATTTAAATATAGAATTTTAAGGTACTTTATAGGTTGTTTAAAGGGACGGATTAGATATTTCTCGGTATTTGGACGACAAAAAGTATTCATTTGACATTTTTTGGTGTTGTTAAATTTTTACCTAATTGTAAATTAGAACAACATAGTTGTATTTGGAAGAAAGTTATATTCATTTTAATATAAATGTTGGATATGTTTTCGTGTAATATTGACGATCTTTTTGTGAAAAAGTAGCATTTTTAGAATCATCAAAATAAAAATATGAGAAAGTATGTATATTGCGTTAAAATTGAAGTCACAGTATTAGACTTTGTGTATTTTGGACTGATTTTCTGTCTGTGACTTTCGCGTGTGTATATGTGTCCCTTATATTGAGTTGACTGTGAAAATAGGAGCGCTCTGAGAGTTGGGGCTGTAATTTTATCTTTTATGTTTCTATGAAAAATGCTCCAACTTCATGGATTTCCCTATACAGTAATATAAAAAGTATCTCTTTCAGCGCTGCTACTTTTACAGTGGACACATACAGAGTACACACCCTAAAGTATTATCACTTAGTTTTGTTACGTGCTCTGTAAGGGTGAAGCCAAACGAGCGTAATTTGTGAGTGCGACTCACATCGCAGAATTTCGGCTGGCAGAAATTCTGCTGCATTCAGTTTCATAGAAAATGTGTACCTCATTCACACGAGCGTAATTTTGTGAGTCATGATTTGTATGAAAAAATATTTACGCGACCGAAATTCTGCGACTCACGACTCACTAAGTTACGCTCGTTTGGCCTCACCCTAAGTGATATTTTTTCTCAACTAAGAACCTCAGTTCTTTTAATTTTCTAAAATAAAATGAGCTGCCTACCGTGATTGTAAATAAATGTAGACTTAATAACAGGTAAAGATAGTTAATATTGAATCACTTTTGAATATCTTGCATATTACAAATCTCACCGTAGTCAAAGTTTTAGTAATATACTTGTAAATAATATGGCATCTCATTTTAAGTTCGAAGAAGAAGAATAATCGTATTCTGATCTAAATATAAGGGTACGCTTACACTAGTTATAAAAACAAAAGTAGATGTATGTGACCGTACCAAGCGCGATTTTAAAATTATTATAATAATAATATGGAGCATTGTTCTAGTTTAAAACTTTAAACTAAAGGAAGTTTGCTAGATTTTAGCAAATAGTGTAAATAAGACGTGTCAATAACGTTTAGATCGTTTTGTTATTTAATTCTGCTGCAATATATTATTAAGTGTCAATTAAATATATTTATATTACCTTGTAATATATTTGATGTCTTTTAACACTTGTAAAGAGGAAAATAAATGTCGGTGGGAAAAAAGGTTTTTATTTATGTACAATGTACATGGGTGTTTTAGCGTACAAAATAATCACACTGCCATAGCCCGGCCGCACATTGTCCGACTTCTGATCAGAAACAGTTGAATTTCGCCGGACCGCCACCCCGCACACTATCCGAAATATCCTTCCGGCGAGTTCGAGCTCACTCGGCTCAGTACAAAATGTGAGAGACAGCGCGGACGTTCAACTGTTTCTGATCAGAAATTTCGGACAATGTGCGGCCGGGCTTAAACTAACAGACACAGAAGCTAACTTAGTCTATCAATATATGTGCGATATATTTTATATGATATAAAACTTTCTAGCATGGCGAGAGATTTTGTAATGTGTTTGAGTATTTAGCTGAATATGGAATATTGTTATTTTGGGTGTGTTACATAATTTTAACCTTAGTGTGCGTTGCATAAAGTTAATATACCTAGCGGAATAGAGAAACAAAGGCCTGAGCAAGAGAGATGTCACTATCAGTAACACTGCGTGGTAAAAAGAGACGTGTGATACATGACAGCAACACTCTTTTTTTGACGTCCAGTCGGCACGTGCCGCACGTTGACAATTTAATCTCATAGAATTCATTTTCAATCATACTTGTGTAAGTGTATACGTACACATATTTTTCACACAGATGAAAACCAATTTTGGTTTCGTTTGACAGCTTGAGATTGTTGCTCTATTCCGCTAGGTATATTAACTTTATGGTTACATAAGAGGCGTTGTTATACTTAGTTAAGGTTATCGTCAAATATGGCGTCCATTATGAACTTTTACTAGGGATTTGACAGTTCATTTGTCATTTTGTTATGGTTAAAGTTATAGTGAAACCCATCCTTAGGGTGTTAATAAAAACTAAAAATTAGTACTAGTTTAATTTTTCCAACGAATACTAGGACAGTGAGAAAGTGTCCTAGTCCTATAGGCTATATGTTATATTGTGTATGTTACGGAGTCTGGACGTGAATGATTTAGAAATTGATTTTTGTAACATTTTCAACGAAGACAAAAGAAACTATAGCTATGGCGTTTTCACAGGTAGATAGGAGCGCGATAAATATTCTTGTTCGCAAGTAACGTCTGACAAAGTGCTCAATTTTTCCATCATTCTCGTCCCAGCTTTACATGATGTTTCTTTAATATTTCTATTGATTAACAATGTTGTATCTAGTTACAAAAACATATTTTCAGATTTAATACATTTCTATCTAACTGACTCTAAATATTCTAGGGATTAGGTGTCAAGTAGGTAGGTACATTCAGCTAAATACACAAACATCTGAAACATTAGAATTGAAATATCCCCTCCCAATAACTGGCAATTCCTTACAATTTCATAACATGACGGTTCCCTTTAGTCACATTTGATATCTAACTACCTAGCGCCCAACATTTGCCTTACAACGGCTGATATAATATATCTTAGAGCTGTCTATTCTTAATTTTACCGGCATTTAACATTGTTCTGTTCATACCTATCCAATTTGATCTAAACGTAAACAAGGGAAAGTGTTTTTTTTTAGTAATTTAAATTAGTAGCGTTATAGTGGCCAATGATCGCTTTGTTTACGTTGAAATTAAATTAAATGTAAGTGTAGAAAGTTACTAAAAAATTAAGCATAGACAACCCTACTCACACTCCTCTAATACTGATTGGAATACACAAAAACATAGTGCCGTTAACAAATAAATACTAATCGTAACGAAATCCTATCAGTCTTATGTCTATTTTAAAAATAATACGAAATGGAATGTAACATCGAACACCGATTCCATAATCTAAAGAAACACACGACACAACGTAGGGGACGCTGGCAACACCCGATCCGACGTCGAGACACGTATTATGAGGACTAGGTACAAGCCTTCCTAGCCAAAAACACTTGCAGTCTCTGAAAATAAATGTTGGGCTAGTAACGACTATAAAAAGCGAATTCTTTGAGAAAAAATGTTTTGGGAATTTAATACGATCAATGCATGAAAATTGGATCTCAGTCAGCGCAGACTGAACGGAGCGCAGCGAAACTTTAAAATTATTAGGCTAAAGTGCGATTATGCACTTTTGTTTAATAATTTTAAAGATTCCGTCTGCGCTGACCCTCACGGTTTTTTATTTGCTTTCAAAATATGCAACGTTTTATACGCAAGATTTCAAACGTTTTATACGTTAAGTCTATATAAGAACTTGTACAATATATTTTGTGTTTGGTAGAGGCTCTAGTTTACGCAGCCAAGTCCCGACAATATCTCCATCGAATTGCATATTTTTTGGCCAGGTCTTTTAAATCATTAATCTCAATACTTTAGTCTTAACACGCCATGACTTCGGATCGAGAAGTTTCCAGCTTTAATACTGACAGTACAATCGAAACCTTCAGAGATATGATATACGCGGCCGACTACTCGCCCAGTGATGTAATTACTAATACATTATATTCTGTTCGCAAACAATATTCTGTTCGCGCAATTCCTAGCCCAGGGGCTCACAAACTTTGCACCGCCGTGGAAAGCTAAGAGGGGCGCCGTGAGTCGATCCTCCATTGTTATCCAAAACCTAACTATGATCATTAAAGGTGTTTTTTTCTTTAGCTAGGTAGTGAATAGGGCGCCGCGGTGTGACAAAATATTGTGACGAGTAAAGATTGGGAACCTCTGTCCTAGCCGTAACACCAGTCACCACGCAACTATAATACGACAGAATATCTGTATTTCGACTTTTCAACTTTATTTCTTGGGAATAAGGTTGAAAAGTGATAACTGTGTTTGACTGTACATTGGGCTGCGTTCACACTTCACAGTAAACTGTCTTATGATATCTGCGTACCGTAGCCTAATAATGCACTTAATTTTCTTTACAGAGAAAACTTGAAATTGTTGTGTCTTGAAAGTGTACAGTCATTTTGGGTAACTTTGAATTGCAGTTTCAAATTAAACCGCAATCCAAAGTTACCCAAAATGAGCGTACTTTTATTAATGTAACGTGTTTGGGATTTGACAACCTATTTTTGTATTTTTGCTTCCAAGAAGCAAAGTCTGCAATTTCTTGGGATCGATAGTTGATAATAATTAATAATAATCCATCCATCATCCATGCTGTAATAATTAATATTGAATAATGAATATAGTAAATACACCACCAGGCTACTATTCAGTACATCCAACTAGTCCTAGTCCTTTAGAATAACAAATCTACGATAAAGCTGTAGGACAATTTGTAAGTAAAAATAACTTGTAGATATTCTTTAACAAAAATACGTTTTGAATCTATTATAAGATACACGGTGATTACAAAATATATAACTACACAAATATCGTATCTCTGAAGCCCAATTCGCGATTATTTTTATAGCATTCTGTCTCGTTCGCACGTAATCGAGTCGCGCACGTGCGAGTGGGACGACGATAGAAATAATCGCAATTTGGCCCCCTGAACTGCGTGAGAAGCCTTACCTTTCGTATTTACAAACAATAGGCACTGAAAGTTTGAAATATGATCTCCGATCACATATGTGATCGAAGAATATGATCAATGTAAGAACACGCTTCTCCGATTTCGAACTACATGCTGCTAAATTATATGTTACGAATGCCTTAAGTAATGCCCATGTTGACTGTATGTATGTGTCATATTAAACCTTACATCTAAACACCAGTAACAGTACCTAAGTATTAGTAACTGTTAACATCAGAGGATCTTTCTATACACAATAGTATGATCGAATTGTTTCAAAATATCAATCAGCCTAGAAATACATTATACATAGAAGGAAAGTAGCGATAAAATTAATCAAATTTTTATCGGCCTGCAGCAATGAGTTTCTAAAATACAGTAACATAGAATATCATTGGCCTGCAGGGTCAGGTACTAAGGTTGCCGGATGTAGAGCGAATCGTCAAAGCTTATGTAAAATAAGCAAATGTTCAAAGTTTGATAACGAACTTTGTTATTTATTTTTTGACCTAATTTTGGAAACTCTGTTTTATTTATTAAAAAATATTATTAGTAAAAAAAGGGTCTTAAATATAAACTCTAAACATTTTAGAATTAGAACTCTGATTAGAATTTATAAACAAGTCAGAACGTACGTTCAACGCTTCTCTGTTTATTTAGATCGTTTATCACTTTGGTTACATGTAGCAATTAGCATATTATTATGTTAACGTACTATCTTTACACGTGGTCTTATATGCAATTTGCAAGACTTTTTAGCAAAGTGTTTTATGACACTTAGATCAGAGGTTCTCAATATTTATTTTATTTAAGTATTGCAATAATATAAATTGTAGATTTTACCAAATAAGTTTTGCGCGACTCGACACTGCGTAATGTGTTGTTATATAAAACTGAAATCTTTCTTATGTGTGTGTATAACCCAACTAGTATAGAGCCATCTACAAGTGATAGACCATACATATACACTCTGGTATATGGGTATTATTTGATCTTTGGTATTGGGCACTTATGTGGATGTATTGGGTTCACATGAGGCATTCGCGGCGTTTGAGCAAGCTACAAGCGGCCCTCACTCCTCAGTCTCCTCGGCGTTTTCCGCCGTCAGCAGATTCGTGTTGTCGTCAACCTGCATGTCTGCTGCCGTCTGGAACAAGAGGAATACATGATAATGGTCAGCCCTGGATTTTTGTATCTAGACAGTATAAGCCATCTATGAGCGGCATCGTCCCATGGCGTCCTAGGGGGGGCGGTAGCCTATACTCTTAAAAAATATGTACCTACATCCGGCCCTGTAATGAGCCATGAGCCATGCTTCGGGATAAACGGACCGGCTTGACTACAAAGTGAAGTGTGTGCCAACTGCCACTGTGACTAGTAGCCGTAGAACAGAGTTCCTGCGGGCTTAGCATAGTAACAGTAGAAATGCGAACGATATCAATTATCAACACTGACAGATTTTAAGAACAATAACTGGTAGATTTCCTTTATTAATCTATTCTAAGTTTTAACGTAGGAGAACCAATTTCTATAGTGACTAAACGGCTAGGTACCTATATACATGCAGCGAAGGACATTGCCTGCAACTATGTTCACGTTCGTCAGTTCGTCTACTCTAGACGTTTCTGCTTAGTAGTTTGAAAGGCTAAAAAGTGACCCGTCAGCTCTGATAAGGGTCCTATCTCGTCTGTCTCAGTAATCTCAACGGCTCGAGTCCTGACCCTCGGGTCAGAATGTTGCGATGAACTCCGAAATAAATGTTACCAGCGAGGACAACATCTAATCGCCTGATTGTTGAACTAGAACGAATGTTTCGTACTAACAAACTGATAATACAATATTTTTCATATGCTATACCTACTTCCATATAAAGTTACCTATTTCCTGGATTATTTGGCGCATTACTTTTTAAGAAATATCAAATATTATATACCTAAAAGTCTTTGGCTTCTTATAGCATCCCCATGTCGTAAAAGAATCAAATGCCTGAACATTCGCCCTAGAAACTTTTTAAACTTTAATATTTCCTAACTTTAACCTAACATTATTATTTCCGGACCAATGCGACCTGCAAACCTTCAAGATTCCCTCTTAAAAGGCCGCCAACACATCTGCAGCTCTTCTGATGTTGCGAGTGCCCATGGGCGACGGTAGTTGCTTTCCATCAGGTAACACGTTTGCTCGTTTGCCCCCTTATTTTATAAAAAAAATAATGATAAAAGAAATGTCCAACTTACACCAAGTTGCGCAGCGGCGCTAGTCCTCTTCCTCCGTCTGACGGCCAGGGCCAGCAGCAGCACCAGCGCCACCGACGACAGCGCCGCCACCAGCAGCGGCAGCAGCAGGTTGTCGCCGGGGGAGTAACCCTGGACAGAAACATATTTCATCAGTAAGTCATGGTTGCTACTTGTTGCAGTACACAAAGGTTGTCTAGCGGAAACTGCTGCAGCAGTATTAGACCGCCTTTTTGTATGTACTATCAGAGAAGTTGATTCCTAGGAGGAACTAAGTAATTTGGTCGCGTTACGTGATACGTCAAACCCATCCGATCACAGCTAACATTGAATTGACATAAGACGGCCAAAGTTCGTAAGTCCGTCAACTGCCTAGGAATTAATTTCCTCGATGGTACAAATATGATTGAATTCCACCCCTTTGGCTTTGAAAACATCCGTTTCCATTACCATTAACATTTCAGGAATTAGGAAAACTTTGTAGTTTTCCACTGCGAACTAAAGTTTTCCACAATATCCGCACTACATTTCAGCCGACGTTATATTAATAATACAATACAGTTCAGCGTGATATTAATTAAAATAATAATTAATAGGTGCGTTGCAATATTCTAGCCTTTAAATTTTCCAACACCGGAAAACAATAGCATATCCCCCGGGCTTTACTGCGTCAACTCGATATTTCAATTTTAAACTACAATGCTTCTAATTTAATACTTGTTTACAACAAAATCGAGTAGGTATCAAATAATAATATTACTTATGTTTTTATTTATGGCGTTGCGAAAATTTGCGGCTTATCATGACCACAAATAGTTTTATTAAGGCAATAGAATTTCTTAGATTCTAAGAATAAAGAACATCGGATTTCCTTTGTCAACCAGCCACTTTATCTTATCAACTAGCTGTTGCCCGCGACTTCGTCCGCGTGGACTTTAGTTTATAGTTGTTCCCGTACATCGATTGAATCGCTTACGCGCAAATCAGAAAAGTATATTGTGTGAGAACCGCACATTTTTCCGGGACAAAAAACATTCCTTGTCCCAGATTTAAATTAGTATCCCCAATCTCCATGTCAAATTTCCTCAAAATAGATTAAATAGTTTAGGCGAGAATGATAAAAGTTTATTGTGCGGGAACCGTACATTTTCCGGGACAAAATTAGTATTCCTTGTCCTTTCCCGAGACTCAAAGTATCTCGATACCAAATTCCATCAAAATAGATTGAATAGTTTACGAACAAATCATAAAAGTATTTTGTGCAGTAGCCGTACATTTTTCCGGGACAAAACGTATCCTATATTCTTTTTTGGGACTCAAAGTATCTTTATACCAAATTTCAGCAAAATAGGTCCAGCCGTTTACGCTTGATGTCGTGAGTCGTGACCACGCGAAATATAACGTTCCGCGCGGCTTCGCCCGCGTAAATTAGGTATTTCTAATATAGTCCACAAAAAAAGATCCTTCACGTGGTCTACTTCTTATCTGATCCAAATAACAGAAAAAATGCTCTAGTAGTTCGTGAGATAAGCCCTTTCAAATAATTTCCCCCGTTTTTTACACATTTTCCTCTATTTCTTGGCTCCTATTAGTCTTAGCGTTATAAAATATAGCCTATAGCCTTTCTCGAAAACTGGGCTATCTAACACTAAATATTTTTTTTTTAAATCGGACCAGTAGTTCCTGAGATTAGCGCGTTTAAATAAGCCCTTTCAAATAATTTCCCCCGTTTTTTCCACATTTCCCTTTATTTCTTCGCTCCTATTAGTGTTAGCGTGATCAAATGTAATCTATAGCCTTTCTCGAAAACTGGGATATCTAACACTAAATATTTTTTTTTTAAATCGGACCAGTAGTTCCTGAGGTTAGCGCGTTTAAATAAGCCCTTTCAAATAATTTTCCCCGTTTTTTCCACATTTTCCTGTATTTCTTAGCTCCTTTTAGTCTTAGAGTAATAAAATATAGCCTATAGCCTTTCTCAATAACTGGGCTATCTAACACTGAAAGAATTTTTCAAATCGGACCAGTGGTTCCTGAGATTAGCGCGTTCATATAAGCCCTTTCAAATAATTTCCCCCCGTTTTTTCCACATTTTCCTCTATTTCCTTGTTCCTATTAGTCTTAGCGAGATAAAATATAGCTATAGCCTTCCTCGATAAATGGACTATCTAACACTGAAAGAATTTTTCAAATCGGACCAGTAGTTCCTGAGATTAGCGCGTTCAAACAAACAAACTAACAAACTCTTCCGCTTTATAATATTAAAGTATAGATTCAAATAATTTCCCCCCGTTTTTTCCACATTTTCCTCTGTTTCCTTGTTCCTATTAGTCTTAGCGAGATAAAATATAGCCTATAGCCTTCCTCGATAAATGGACTATCTAACACTGAAAGAATTTTTCAAATTGGATCAGTAGTTCCTGAGATTAGCGCGTTCAAACAAACAAACTAACAAACTCTTCCGCTTTATAATATTAAGTATAGATTCTTCCGTAGAAAGAAACCCTTTCTATCGTGGCGATGCTAAGCGCGATTTTTGTTGAGGAAGAAAATTATATTGCTTATGTAAAACACACATGGGTAATTCCATAACATAAACATAAGCAATATTAGATATTTAAATTGCGTACCTACATGATCTCACGAGATCAGGAAAAACGTGACTTTAAATAAGTAGGCGCTGCGATAACCTCACACAATATTGTGTTTGCATTGTTATCACCAATGACGTTTTGACAGATAGTACCGGCATTATTAATTATTAAATATTATTATTACTGTCTATATCCGTAAGGCACGATACAGGGTGTACCTTGTACAGGATGCCTCAGAAATATCGCCACGGTGAGAGTGTGGCGATAACCAGCATGATGTGGTACTACAAGGTGTAGAAATCTCGACGGAAAATCGATGAGAATGCGATGTAAGTAAAAGTAAAACAAACAACCCCACAGCCTTACCACGAACTTTTTTCTATTTATAAGGTCCAAAACCGTTGTATTAAATAAAAAAGAAATAAACTTTCACAAGCAACTACGAAGCCACATGTCCGCTAGAATACATAATAAGACTCGTCAAACTTATAAAAACACCCTTCTTTTGACAACGATCAATGTTCGTAGTCCGTAGAATATGCGTAATATTTGGTCTGAGGCGTAATATTATATAGAACTTAATCTAAAGTTAAATATTGGATAAACATAGAGAACCATGAATCAGAATTCATCAGATCCGTTTATTCCGGAGTTAAAGCAAATTAGAGTTGCTGCATACTCTACAAAAGCCAACATTCTAATAATTTAGATTGTAGACAGTATCATTCAACTCAAACTTAACATTCTCGCAAGTTGCAAGCAATTAATCACAATACCTGAATTTTAACTACGAGCAAAATTACTAATTGTGTTAAATGAAAAGTTTGCACGTTCAAACAAAACAAACATAATTAAAGTTTATTTACATTTAGTTCGCCCTTGAACTTGGGTAGAGTCACTGTGTATTTAATTACATAATGCTTAGAAAAAAATCATCAAAACTTCCAAGTCATTTTCACAAAAACAATGGAATGGAGCTGTTGCTATGTACTTAAGTGTACTCGTAAGATTTTTTGTTTGCTACCACCAGTTTCAAGTTGCATTAGTAGAGTTAACTTACTAAGATTCCTTATATTCATTAATAAAATAATGATAGAGGCACCAATAATTAAAATTATGCATCGGTTAGTCCCTCTAAATAACTGAATATGTAGAGCGAAAAGACAAAATTGATTGTTACAGAAAAACGAGAGATAACATAGCGACTACTGAAAGTATCTTATATTAAGTAATTGTAATGTAATTCCTTTAGATATTTCCACTATGATCTTACGGAGGGTAATGAGATAATGTTATTAAAGTAAAAAATTAAATGTCAATGACGTTTTCTGATTAATTTGTAGGTGTGCACTGTGGGCGCTTGAGATTATGAGTAATGGCCTCTTAAGTAACCATTTAACTGATTGTAAAACATAAATTACTTGTAAAACTACACGTTATTTAACAAACTTTTGACGTCTTCCGGACTAATGACCTACCTGCAGAATTATAATGAGCTTAGATTTTTCCTAATCTCTTTGTTAAGCTTGAGTGGGTTAGACTTATTTTAATACGAATGGAAAACTTTTCTTTGTGTTGAGCACCAATAATTTATCTTTTAGTGCCATTTTAAGCATCTGTAATTTTATATTGCAATGCAAAATAACTAATCAAAGATTAGCCAAAACTCTCTTCGTTGTTAAAATTATGCTACGGCCTACGTGTAGGTATGTCTAACGAGACAATGTAGTCAAAATACGCTCAAATACAAGGAAACAGCATCGTAATAACTAATTAATTCTCTCCGAACTAATGAGCTAATAACACTTACGATAGCGTATTTCATTAGCTGATAATAATTGAACCCAATCAAATATTGTATAAGGCGATATTTCATAATACGTATAAGTTAGAAATGGTTACGAGCGCGATCACGCAATGCGCTCACGTAAACACAAACATTACGTAACTCACCGTCCACTGGAAGTACGACGAGGTGTCGACGAAAGGCCAGCGCGCGCCGTACCAGCCACCGTCCGTCGTCTTGGAGACCGTCACCTCGTCGGCGTCCGACGGCCCCTCGGGCTTCAGCGGCGGCAGCGAGAACACCTCGTCGACCTCGAGAGACTCCTTGAAGTCGTCGTCGTCGTCGACCGACAGGATCGCGTCCTTCAGGTCCTTCAGTTTGGACACCTCGTTCGTCCTCGTGTTCTCGGTGACCGGCCTCGGCGTCGTCGCTTTCGTCGTAATCAGAACGTCCTCGAACACTTTGCCAGCGGTCGGGGGAACGCGCTCCGACGGCTTAAAGGCACGGGAGTAGTATCTAAATATATTACGTATGGTCACCGGCTCCGGGGTGACGGTGGGTCTGATGATGATGTCGCTCTCCCACGGCTTCATCGACATGTAGTGGTCGAGCAGGCGCACGCTGCCCGACGGGGTGCCCACGACGGGAATCCTCCCGACGTCCTCCGTCGTCGGCCGCTGCGTCGTCGACGTGGTCGTCACCTTCCAGACCCTCAGCGACGGAATGATCCATGGCGTCGTCGACGTCCCCGTGTTAACCGTCGTCGTAGTCGACGCGACCGTGGTCGTCGTCGGGGCGGCCGTGCTCGGCTCGACGGTCGGTTTCACCGTGGGTGCCTCTGTGAAACTCTTCAGCTCCTTTTTCCTCGACCGGATGATCTCCCGGCCGGCGGTGTTGAACGAGGTCGTCGTTAGCTCGTGCTGGTCGTGCAGACTCCGCCGGGCGTACAGTGCTCCATTTAGGACGTACAGGGGAACGGACGCGAACGATAGAGCTACGATTATCCCTAGCACGACCAGCAGCAAGTATTTGATGGCCGACCGTCTCTTCGAGCGGCGGACGTGAATCGAGGGGCTGTAGTCCCGGCCCTTGCCCTTCAGTCCGCTGTTACTGAGGACCTCCTCGGTCTGAGGCAGGATAGTGTACTGCAGGCTGTTCTCCCCGTGCCGCACCGTCTTGTACATGATAGTGGTCGAAGTCACAAAAGAAACACTACGTGGGGCCGTCACTCGAACACTTCACATGCTCCCGCAGTTCGTGGTTCCCGGAGGGCTCGGAGTCGCGTGTGATGGTGGCCACGGGCTTTGTGCAACTTTGATGTATGTGGCTGCGCCGCGCGGGGCGCATGCGCGACAACATTGAGCGGCTGCGCGGTTCCCTGCTGTCCTGTCCTTCCGGTGAATCGGCCCGCTTTTAGGTTATAGTTTTACGCCGGCTCCTATTATACATCCTGTGTCACATCGGTGATGGGAACTCGAGTCTGCGGCGCTAAAGATAGCGCATCTGTCCTTTAGTTACTAATTCATGTGGAAATTTTCTGGCAAAGGAAGTAGGGAATCGGTTTGAGATGAAACATCTGAGCGATTACTTCTTACTACCTGGCTGTTATTAATAAAGTTGCGTCGTAATATGTGCATGAATCTTTAACTCCTTCCCTGTGTGGAACCTTGAAACACAGATTAGTAAATAGGGAAATTATAAAACAAAGAGTAATTTAGTTTCCCTATTGTAACAAACTAATATTACGAAACTGCTATGAACAATGTTTGTAGGCTACGGGAGGAGGAATAATAAAATTCTGGATGTACGAGTAAAGTCACGGTATATTAACGGAAGACCACAAATAAGTACACTTCAGAAAAAACTAAAATAGACTGCCAAAATCCGCCGACAATTCTCTTTTATATCATACCACGAAAAAACAGTTGAATTTCGAGGCGTCGCTTCGCCATAGACAAAACATAACTTAGTTTCTTTTTTACATTTCTTAAAGGTGCAGTACGGTGGAGGTCGCGTCGCCAACATTCCCCACCCCAGTGCTGGAACAGCACTCCTAGCCCATAGGTACACGTGCGACGCGGGCCGCAGAGCGTCTTAGAATTCCAGCCCTAGTGCGAATGTCCACCACTCTGACGCGCTCATCCTTCCCTGGCATGACCGCCTCTACTGTTCCCCGCAACCAACAGTTTCGCGGAGAATTCGGGTCCGCGATAAAAACAAAATCCCCTACTTTCAGAGGTGTCTCTTCCTGGGTCCACTTGCTCCTAGGGATCAGCTGCGGCAGCATCTCCTTTACCCAGCGAGACCAAAACATATCGGCAAGGCGTTGCGCTATACGCCATTGCTTACGTAAAAATAAATCGGAGTCGTCGAACTCCCCTAACACCGGTAAATTTGACGACGAACCTAAAAGAAAATGATTAGGCGTGAGGGCCTCCTCCGACCCTGGCTCCACGCTCACATGCGTTAACGGACGACCGTTCACTATCTGTTCGACCTCAGCCATCAGTGTGAGTAGAACTTCCTCACGGGGGGTGCGCTCATTTAATATGACTTTAAGTGAACTTTTGACAGTTCGAATGAGGCGCTCCCATGCCCCACCCCAATGCGGACTGGAGGGAGGTATAAAGGTCCAGGTTGTGCCGTAATTAATCGCGGTCGACTGTAATGTGTTGGGATTTAAATTTTGAATAGATTTACGAATTTCGGTATCGGCGCCTCGCAAATTCGTACCGTTATCAGAATACAAGTGTAGCGGCCATCCTCGTCTAGCCGCCATCCTACGGAGAGCCATTATCAAAGAGTCCGTTGTTAAAGACGATACGATTTCAATATGAATGGCTCTGACAGTTAAACAAGTAAATAATACGCCGTATCGCTTTTCCCTTCTTCTACCGATTGCAATTTCGATAGGACCGAATAAATCGAGCCCGCAGTAACTAAACGGTCTTTGGTGATGCGCCAAGCGTGCCTCCGGAAGGTCACCCATTCTGGGTGGTTTGGGTTGCGCTTTCCTAATCCTACAAAGCATACATTCGATAGCTACACGCCTCACGGTCGGCCTAATATGCAGAATCCAATATTTTTGCTTCAAATCGTTGACTACTGTCTCATGGTTACCATGGGCAGCGCGAACATGAAAATGTTTGACAATAAGGCGCGCGACGTGGTGCCTGCCGTCGAGTATGACGGGATGTTTCACACTAACCGGGACGTCACATGCCGCGTCGATGCGGCCACCGGCGCGCAGGATTCCATGCTCGTCGAGAAACGGAGACAAGGTAAGTAACCTACTTTTCTTATTTATATAATTATTATTTTTCAGACTATGTACATCTTCGGGAAAACTCTGTAACTGCGCATATTTAACTAACAGCTGTTCAGCCTTAGACATTAAGTCACCGTCGATAGTACCGGTAAGCTTCTTACATTTAATATCTACAAACGAAAAAACTATACAAGTAGACCTAAGTAACCGTAGCCACGATGAGAAACGCAGCGGATCTGGCACAGCAGGTAGATTGTTTTCGACTATGTGGACTGTATTTACAAACTCTAGATCTACCTTATTGACCCTCGGTACCAAGAAATCTGCTGGCCATAACGACTCATCGCTATACAAAAAATTCGGGCCACGGAACCACTCGCTATCGACGTTAAAAACGGAAAAATCACAAGAATCTCTTGTGGCCAGATCTGCGACATTTAATTTGGTGGGTACATACCTCCACTCGTTAATACTAGTTAGTTCATCTATCTCCCCTAGACGATGTGCAATAAAAGCTTATA
The DNA here is from genome assembly GCF_905147365.1 of Aricia agestis. NCBI lineage: Eukaryota > Metazoa > Arthropoda > Insecta > Lepidoptera > Lycaenidae > Aricia > Aricia agestis. The sequence continues at coordinate 7,464,300 of NC_056421.1, read as the reverse complement.
ACAGCGCGCGTCGTTCCGAATCCAATGTAGAACCGTACTAGAATCACACCAAAAATATCTATTTACAGGTTTCATAGTGTGCTCCTTTCCTATAGTGTCGGCGAGCCGAGCCGCGAGAAGCGCAGCTTGTAGTTCCAAGCGTGGCACCGACGTAAGTTTTAAGGGAGCCACTCGACACTTACTGGCAATAAACGCAACGCGAATATTATTATTAGACATCCAGCGCCAGTAAGCGACAGCACACATAGCCTTAGTAGACGCGTCGCAAAATAAATGCAATTCTAAATTATTGTAACCGCCCGAAACATAAGTACACGCGTCAGCTGTTCGTGTCCTTGACCCGGGCGACAGCGGTCGACACACAGGAGCGCGCGCGGGCGCTCGCGGGGAAGCGAGGGGCGCGCGGGGGAGGGCACTCGCTATTCGGTGCATCGAGTACATTGCCGCTAGGACTATTTACACTTTGAAAGTAACGCGGCAAACTAATTACATTTATTATTTTATTCTCGACTTTAATTACACTATTCACAGCGCGCGGAAACGACTTTGGAATCTTCCTACTATTGCTACTATTTACATTTAAAGTAAGTTCGCTAGCCGAGCGGACAACAGGTTCATCGTAGATGAGCAGCGCCGAGTGGGACACATCAGGTAAGCTGGACACAAACCCATGAATACACCAACCTAGTGGGGTCAGTGTCGCGTAAGGCTCGTTAGGTCTGCCCCTAATAATTTTAAGCGGCAACAACAAATGATAATTATCCTGACCTATCAAAATATCAGGTTTACACATTCCGGTAGCAAAATTATTATGAACTTGACTTAAATGTTTAAATTTACAGAAATCTACAGACGTTAAGTTTTGCACCGGTAACTTTAACTCTTCTATGCTGCGCGCGGTAAATTCGAACTTTTGTCCGTCTGCATTCGAGATACACGACCGTACCACCGTACTGTTACATTCTAGCGCGGTGTTATTCCACGCGCCACATACACGTAATGTTTGTTTATCTCCACATAAACCTAACCTATTTGTCAATTCACTACTTATTAATGATACACTAGAGCCATCGTCTAACATGGCTATACAACTTATTGCACCATTAGGGCCGTGAATATTTACACGGACGACTTTTAACAGACATTGCGATGTACTGCAGGTATTTACATTGGACACATTTTGTTCCTGCGACGTACTGCTTGTATTTACACTATGTACACTTTGTTCAGATCTACAGGTGTTTATATTTTCGACATCTTGTACCTGAGACCCTACATTAGACAACTGTGCAGTACTTACATTATGCTGCGGTGAGGTGAAGTGCAACAACCTGTGGTGCGACTGGTTGCAGCCGTCGACGTCACACGCTGCTGCTGGGCAGGTCTCCCGGTTGTGGCGGCCGTTCAGACACTTGTAGCACAAACCTTGACGTTTCACAAATTCCCACCTGTATTTGCGCAGCGACTTACAAAACTTTTTACACTCCGTTAAACTATGTACACCTATATTACAATATTTACACTTAGACCTACTATTATTACCTACTTTGCTGTGTACAAACATCACGTTTTTAGAGTCATTAGACACACACTTACGGTTCTTAAAATAGTCATTTGACACACAGAGGGACACTGAGGTTTTGGACACCTTGAGGGCCTCTTCACTGAGGAAATTAGAGAGAATTTCGAGTCGACACACGGAACTATTTACACTTAGGTATTATGGGATAACTGTAGTCACTCCACTTGGACAATAGTATGGGGGGCAATTTAGACAACACTAGGGACGTAATGTTCACTCCGCGTAGGTACTCCTCCTGGGACAGACACCTGACTGCAGCCACATAGTTCTTCACCTTGATGGAGAAGCTGACGATGTCTCGGTGGTACTCCGGGCCCACGGGGTGCAGCTTCCGTATCTCGTTGAGTATCCTAGGCAGGATGACATCCGGCTGGCCGAACTGCAGCTCCAGCGTTGACATGACGGCCTCGGGGTCGGCGGCGCTGATGAGGAGGGCGGTGACGGACTCTCGGGCCGCTCCTCTGAGACACTTTCGCAGGCGCCACATGTTCTCCTTGGCGGTAAACTGGCAGACTTCCGTCGACTCCTCGTACGCCTGTTTGAAAGCGAGCCACTCCATCGGGTCGCCGAAGTATGCAGGTAGCTCCTTCGGGGTACACAATCGGCTGACCATTCCCGCGTTCACGGCATTAGTAGTAGCGGCCACAGTTACTTCCTTTAGCGCTTCTGCTAACTTACTGAAGCCCGATTGTGTATTCGCATCGATTGGCGACAAACGCGCGACTTCGATCGGCTCGGCGCGGGCGGCGGCGGCGGCCGGCCCGCTCCGCGCATGCGCGGTGGACAAGATGGCGTCGTCGACGCTTCGATGAAAATAATTATTTTTACTATCTACACAATTATTTACAATATCGACATTTTGTTCGCCGTTTTCTAGCCATTCTTCGACTTTGTTTGATAGCGACGAGCATTCTGAGCTTGCACTTCTGTGTGAATATTGCTCTTCAAGTGCGGCAATTTTCGCCGCCATTTTTCGTTCTATGACTTCTTGTTTTAATTTAGCAAATTTTTCTGCGGCTTCCAGTTGCGCCTCAGCTGCCTCCAGCTCGATGAGCCTCTTTTGTGCCTCGAACTCGATATTTCTGGACATTTTGGACGACTTGCTGTGAGTCTTCCGTTCGGACTTTATGGATCCACGGCAGACAGGCTCCGACCTGTGACTGTTGCCGCGGTCCCCGGTAGTTCGTACATCCCCATAAGGTTCCTCCCGTGCCGACTGACTCTGCAACATCCTCTGCCTCGCGCCACGAGTTAGTACCATATCGTGTGACGGAGGATTGGACATCGCGTGCTGGTTAGACGATGAAAAAGTAGACGATGCGGCTCGAAGACCAGCCTTTGTAGGCTACGGGAGGAGGAATAATAAAATTCTGGATGTACGAGTAAAGTCACGGTATATTAACGGAAGACCACAAATAAGTACACTTCAGAAAAAACTAAAATAGACTGCCAAAATCCGCCGACAATTCTCTTTTATATCATACCACGAAAAAACAGTTGAATTTCGAGGCGTCGCTTCGCCATAGACAAAACATAACTTAGTTTCTTTTTTACATTTCTTAAAGGTGCAGTACGGTGGAGGTCGCGTCGCCAACAATGTTGGAGACAGAAGTTTCTTTCTACTTAGGTTTATTTTAATTGTCGGTCAGTTCTAAAGTTATTTGATAAGATCATAGGAATAGGATCTACGATAGGAGTTTAAGTTAGTTTAAATCTTTAATGACGCGATGAATTCGCTGTTACATAAGCTTCTGTTAAAATCTTAGAAACTATAATATAGTTCCTAGTTCTCGAATAAGCTGCTAATGGACCATCTTAAATCCAATTAAGAGTCGTGCCAGTAATAGCACATAAATCGCTCCAATCGAGCGTCGCCGCTGGCGATTCTAACGTTGGGGCGTAAAAAATCCTAAAAGAAGCACATAACGAGTTGTCCGGTCGAGCGACCCATGCGAATACTAATCTCTGACCTTGGACAGAATCACGTTTCCTTTCGAAATGGGTCCGTGAATGTATTTTTAGCAAAAGTAAAAAACAAACAAAAAGGGATCGCTCCAGTTTTTGTGCGATGATAGACGCTGTTCCGCGTCCTTTGTGTTACGAAACCAAACACTCCATTAATTCGGAGTTTATTTAAAATATTATCTGATAATCCACTTCCACAAATTCACACAAAAATTGATTCATAGCGAACCTGCGTAATTTGAAAGGGTCAACTTGACATAACCAGACAAAACAATGTGGTATTATGCAAAATAATTTCTCTGATGTTACAATTTGAGCTTACTTTTGCTATAGCAATAGGGCTAAATTTCAGGGCTTAGGCATTTTATAGAGCACAATATAATAGTGCTCTATATTCATGTTGTTACAAGCTGAGCTTACTATTGCTATAGCAATAGGGCTACATTTCAGGGCTTAGGCCTTTTGTAGAGCAGAATATAATAATAATATTAGTGCTCTATATTTATTTATAGCCTAAGCTCTAGTGCCTAAAAGCTCGACCGTCGCATAACAAACTTCAGTTTTGGTCATAATAAATAGAAATTATAAAATTGAATCAAGCTAATTAACTTAATATATTTTAATAAGCATTCCCCAGGAACCAAAGTGTTAATAAATAGAGTTTCAGTGTTTGCCTGCTCAAATTGGATTCTCCTATGTTTGGTCAAAAACTACAAAGGCTGATTAAATTCCTTTGGGCTCTTACGCAAAAGTCAAAATCATAATCAAACCTGGAAGCACTACTTTGAACAACATAAATGCCGTATAATGTTATAAAAGTGAAAAAAAAAAACATTTAAAAAAAAAAATATTTTAGGCGTTGATTATGTTCATATTTAAGTGTAATGACTAATCAGACTTTAATTATTAAACGTTCGTTGTTTGTACCATAGAGGAAATTGATTCCTAGGCAGTTGACGGACCTACGTCATGTGGTCGGCTTATGTCAATTCAATATTAGCTGTGATAAGCCTGATCGCGACCAAATTACTTGGTCCGAAATCTGCCTAGGAATCAACTTCTCTGATAGTACATGAGATTAGCACAAAGGGTGGGAGGGCTCGGTACAATGACATCGACGCTATTTTAGTTTGGAATCGGGCCAGCTCGGCCCACCACTCACCAGTTATGGACATTTCAAAACTCCTGTAGGAAGACAAAATGCTTTACAGCTTACATCAAGGTCGGTTTTGTTATAAAATACGCGAATGTACAATGACTGTCGTGTTTTGAATTTTGGGATTCGATTTTCAGTTCCATTGTTCCATTCCAAGCTTACTGTGAGGACCGAGGACCAGGCCGTTTACATGTTTTTAATCTTCTAATGTATTTTTTTCTAAATACAAAGGCAACATCGGTAAACAACTAGACCAGGGGTCACCAAATGGCGGACCGCGGTCCGCATCCAGACGGCCCGACCCATTGTGTGCGGACCAAGCATGTTCGAAGATGATCTTCGTTCATCTTAAGTAGGATTTCCCCGGATTTGTCCTAGTTTGAAGGGCGTCCGGGGTGCGTCCGGCCGGTTTTTTGAAAAGCGTCGGGGTGAAATCCAAACATTTTTGATGAGAGAAATTTAACATTTAAGTCATGCTGCAATAAACGAAAGATAAAAAACTCGCTAAGCATACACACGGTTTCTTGCACGGACTTGAGTTAGTCAGATTTTTACAAATTCTTGTTGGAAAAGCAAAAATTGGCAAGATATTATCGTAAATACTATTTAAGAGGTGTCCGGGGAAATAACCACATTTCGGCCAAATGTCCGGGAATTTTGTCGTGCCTGACCGGCAAAGGGAATTTGGGTGATGGCAACCCTAATCTTAAGACTTCAACATCTCCAGGATTTAATGTCAATAATCTCAATATCTATAGCTTGAACCAATATTTCACTCCAAACTTCAGAGAGATAATTGGCTACAAAAATGGTTACTTTTCTCATTGATATCTAAATAAATACCTATGTAATTTCCGTAAGTACCTTTGTTTAATATATTTTTTTTATATAAAATGTATGGACCGCGAAGGTCATTTCAAGTCTTAAAACGACCCCGAGCGAAACTAATTGGTGACCCCTGAACTAGACAATAGACATATTGCTAATAGACGAAAATCTTTCAATAAAGCACTAAAGTTACTGTGAAACGATTATGAAAAACTGATACGAATATGTCTAACTGCGCTACCGATTTCGAACAGAGGGCTTAGCACAAGTTTTTATGGTCATCAAATAAAAATAAAAACAGGGAGCTGGTTTTGTACGTATATTGCAAATTGCAAAAGCTTAATTTTTAAAGTTGAATATTTGTATGTTATTAGAAACAGGTTTTACACAATGTTACATAATGGGCAAAGTGTGTTCGCATTATGTATGTTTAGTATGTCACGTATTCGCAAAGTATATAAAATGGGTTCACCTTGAAGGTTCATAGCACATCCTGCGCCTGAGCAAACAGACAAAACCGCGCATCAATATTAGCTTCAAGCTTTTGTCATCTGTCAACAGATAATATTAACTCTGAAGTTTTTTTGATGATTTCTGGTCACGTGGACTAATTAGAGAATCAACGTTACTCACGCATGTCTCTCGGCACAGCTATTCAGAGATATTTAATTATTAATTTATTACCTAAATATGTTTCTGTCATACTCCACATCAAATTAAAGTTCAATAAATTGTGATTATAAACATTACTAGCTGTCCCGGCAAATGTTGTTTTGTCATATATATTTTTTTTGTATGAAAAATAGATGTTGGCTGATTCTCAGACCTACTCGACATGCTCACAAAATTTCATGAGAATCGGTCAAGCCGTTTCGGAGTAGTATGGCAACGAAAACTGTGACACGAGAATTTTATATATACATAATCTGGGTGCACGGGAGTGCCCCCGCCAAGATGAGCCAAGCGTATACATAATAGTCCTTACGTTTATGACCTTTTTGTTTAAAAATGGTTCATCTTCTTAGAAAATTAATATAATATTACCATTGGATTTCTTTTGTTTAGCATTTTAAAATAATTTTCACACGATTTCCATCGATGCTTTTCACTAGGATAATGTTTTTTAATATTAGTATCAACTGCAGGTGTTACTGAAAGTTTTAAAATAACAAGAACATCGCAAAACATTCATGAACAGAAATATATTCATGTAAGAAATTGGCTCCAAGAAAAGTCAATCCCCTTATCGTATCCCTATTTGCGTCTACAAAAAGTTTCGTTATGTAAGTTTATATTACGTTTGACACCACAATCCTATTTATCTAACATGTTTCTCGTTTCTACACCACAGTCCCTTAGGGTTGAGATAGGGCTTATCTTATCAGGGGACTTTTAGCCTCAGATAATGATATTTCGGATTGTAACACCCTGGTTGGGTCTTAAGATAAGTATAAGTTGCCACAACATATATTGTTACGTTCAAATCTTTTAAAATTGATAACGAATTATGAAAGTGAGATTTATAAGTAGAGTAACGAAAATGTTAGGTACATGAAAGTTATGACTGAGTTATGACAATACGAGATGGCCGTCGTTTGTGCAGAAACTCACTTTTTTTTTTAATGAAATAAAGGGGCAAGCGAGCAAACGGGTCACCTGATGGAAAGCAACTTCCGTCGCCCATGGACACTCGCAGCATCAGAAGAGCTGCAGGTGCGTTGCCGGCCTTCTAAGGGGTAATAGGGGAGGGTAGGGAAGGGAATAGGGGAGGGTACGGAAGGGAATAGGGGAGGGTAGGGGATTGGGCCTCCGGTAAACTCACTTACTCGGCGAAACACAGCGGAAGCGCTGTTTCACGCCGGTTTTCTGTGAGGACGTGGTATTTCTCCGGTCGAGCCGGCCCATTCATGCCGAAGCATGGCTCTCCCACATATCGCAGTATCGTGTAACCGTACATTTTTCTGAAATAAAAACAATAATATTATGCCCTTCCCCGAATCTTATGCCATGCCATAAAATCTAACATGGCATACATCTTTTCTAAATTTAAACCTAGGTTTGAAATCTCTAAAACTTGGAGAAGGGAGAGTAACAACAGATTTTAATTAAGTATTAAAAAATTATGTGAGGTTTTAGAAGACAACTACTAGAACTTTATGACATTTTAAAGTAAAAAAAATCAATTGCAAACTTAGGTTTTCCATTTTCTATAGATGGAAAACCTATGTTACCTGGAAGACAATTTCCCATCACGATCTTATCCATAGATCAAGAAACAGAAAAACCACCGCGTAGACAGTGTGTCGTGTGCGTTATTTATATCTCGGTGGTCGGTGCATCGGCCGCTCCTGACCCTGCCTGGCCCAATGCCACCAGATATCGGCACCGAGCCAGCAGTCAGCACCACCTTCCGCATTACACCAGGATGGAGCATGATGACTTGTTGATTGTTGGAGCGGGAGGTTTAGGGAAGATTGGAATGATGATCATGCTATCAGTGCTAACATCTGATGGCTAGCTGATTATTGGAAGTGCGATGAAGGGTAAGAGAAGAAAATAGATTACTGGCTGGTGTTGTTGAAGTGAATAAATAAAAGTCTTGAGGATATTCATCCGGCTTATTGTAGCGGCTTATTGTAGCTGTAGCGTGGCTTGGTAATTTCGTAACATGCATTCTGATGGACTTTGGGCATAAGAAGAAGTCAAACCTTGTCTTACTTAAGGACTAAAATTTTCGATAGTATCTAAAATCTTACTTCTTGCCTTGGTATAATTTTACCATCTTTTTCGGCATGAGCATTTACAGAACAGTATAAATCGCCCAAAAGAGGTTTTAAATCATTTTCAACACGGTATTGACAACTTAGACAAGCATCTGGCAAATTTTGCGTTAGATTATGGTTCCCATACCCCATTGATCTCCATCAAACTCTCATTCTTGGCAACTGCTACAAGAGATGGAAAGTACTTTTAGAACTTGGTCTTTTAGAAACTTCAGAAAGTTTATTTTAGAAACTTCAAAGCCTACTTCAGTTCGTGTGACTATCTAGGTACTTTGCATCCGGGATAAACTTTTGTTAGTTCTTTAAAAAGCTTCGATAGAGCAAAGCGTCGAGAGGGCAGCGGAAGTTGTTCGATAGAGCATCCAAGCTTTTCAACTATGTGCTGAAGTTTGCCAAATGCAGGCGTTTCAGTTTTAGGAAAAATCCCACGTATATCTACCCTCCTACCCAGGTATCTTTTTATAGATTTTCCGTTCGTCAACAAATAACGACTACCTACTAAAACCAAACTACATAGTGCCTTTATACCCCTTACGATAACTAAACAAGGTCTGTTTGTCTTTTTCTGGCAATTTAGAAAAGACACTTTGTAAAAGACAGTGGACTGTGCAACTGAAATTGTTATATTTTAAAAATGCCTTTATTATTAAGGGGGATTGTTTTAAATACATTTAAGTTCAATCCTTTCACATATTATCCAATTCATTAATTAGTGCTATAATGGTAAATTAATTGACAGAATAGTTGGCATTGGCGTAGGTTCGGTCGATGACCGCGCACGTGCGAGCTAGACCTAGCTACAATCTAGACTATAGGCTTTGTGCATTACCGCCTACGTTCTAGACTAGTTTACCTCTGACAGTGTCTTTATGTTAATTACATAAAGCTGACTTTTGTGGAACTTTTGTAAAATGACTTTGGTGCGTTCTTGTTTTGTTGTTATTTGCGCGACAATATAATGCGATTATACTTACTTTCATTTTCTTTGTCGTTGGTGCATGGAAGAAATATGGAATTAGTGTTAAAATCGAAATTATTTATTTTACTAAAACATTGATTGTTCATTGGAGTCCATAATCATAATATTATATTACTGCGGACTAATAAATAAATAATTAAGTAAATAAAAATTGTTTTACATACTTACATATTTCTAAATTCATTTGTAATAATTAATAAAATATACTTTCAGAATGTTGGTGCCACTGGTGCCACACAACTATTAAGACATAACAGCAGCTATTACGACCTTAATTAAGAGCCCATATGACCCTAACTTGACTACATACTTTAACCTAGATCTCAAAATCTGTAAGGTCTAGAAAACTGATTTTTTGACACATGTAACTTCAGTTCATAAAGATTAAATGCTCAAGACGAAAACACGATTACTCAAAAAATGCTCGATAGTTTCTTTTTTACAAAAAACCTTGTTTTAGACACATTTTTGCTTGGATCTTCGAAGTTTGCTGTCTTTTCTTTAATATTTTTTAATATCTAAAAAGGTATTGATAAAACCTAAATTTGCTCAAAACACTTTTTTCATAATCATTATAGTTCGTCTTTTATTCAAGTAAAACTAACTCGGCGATGATTTCGCGCCGTCCTTTTTCACCTGGCATATGAAAGACGGGCGTGAGTGTGAAGAGAGAAGGACGATGTTTGATTTTTAGAGTCAGGTGAGCTCTTAACAATAAGTTACACATTTTGACGCAATATTTAAGTAGTGCGCGGCCTATAATATGTATCTAGCCCTTTAACCACGTGTTCATTGCCCATAGACCATTGTCCATTAACCACTTAAAAAACTTTGGCTTACTTCAACGTCACTACATAACTGTAATAATGAGGTCGGATTATGTTAATATTATTAGTATCGGCCGCGGTGAAGCTGTGGCCCATATGTGAGCGTTCCCACGCCTGCACCATGTGGCGCGGACCAACGTAGCGAGAACTATGGGGACAGTTAGTGATCGAAGGGGACAGTATACATATTATACAACAATAATTTAGGTTTAGGTTTAAAGAATTTATTCTCAGAAGACATACAGTCACTTATATATACATACAGTAACTTAAAACTAAAGTTATTTTTTTTTTACAATGGTCATATTACAGTAATATATAGATACACAGTAGTATAAGTTGTTTTAATAATATTTTGTGTTGCACCAACAATATATTTCATATTTGCTTTAAGGGGGTGACTAACCCTAAAGTGTCGATTTTATTATTCATTTTTATACTTGAAAATAAGCCCCGATTGTTTCATTTTCTAAAATTAGATACTACATTATATTTCCGAGAATTCAATCTGAGCAAAAACACAATATCTTAAAATTTTATCGATAGAAAAAAATCACAAAGATGCATCTAATTTTCACAAATTTTTCATTTATTGCCATAACCGTGCATTAAACTAAGTTAATATTTTAACACATTGTATAAAATTCTATCATTGAGTGATCGACCTAGCGGATTTTTAAAATGTTGTATATTTATCGAGATATATATAAAACTAATTTGGCGATGAATCCGCGTCGTTCTTTCTCACCTGGCATATGAAAGACGGGTGTCAGTGTGAAGAGAGAAGGACGATGTTTGATTTTTGGGGTTAGTCGCCCTCTTAAGTCAGTTTAATTACTATTATTTTATAAAAATATTAAACTAGCGGGCTCGACGCGATGGCATCGTCCCGTCAGATCTATTGTGTTATTTACAAATAGAATTAATAAAATCTGTTCAGGTGTACCATTATATTACATTTGCTTACACAATATTATTACGTTTAGCAGATTCACTCTATGGTTAAGGTTATATAGAATTGAGTGAATGTGTTGTAATACTTTTTTCTTATATATGTTAAATGAGCTACCATTTTTAACATCTACAGGCAATTTGTTGTACAGTTGTGCTCCCTCAAAACTCATGGTTTTCTTGCCATAATTAGTACGAACTTTGGGTAATACAAGTAAGCCTGGTCGGCGATTACTGCGACTAGAGATTTGTGATTTCTTTATAAAATTTAGGTTAATATTTACTTTTTTATCGAGAATTTTTCTTATAATTATACATGTGTTATATATGTATAGTTGATTAATATTAAGGATTTTAGTTTCATTGTAAATTGTTTTTGTTGATGTCATATATGGGAAGTTGAAAAGAAGTTTTATTATTTTATTTTGTGTTCGCTGTAATTCATTTAGCTTTGTTTTTGTAGCACTACCCCAGATCTCTATTAAATATAAAAGGTGTGATTTTACTAAGGAATTATATATCATAAAACGTGTCTGTTGGGGAATACAGCTTTTTAAATTACGCAAAGAACAAACTAGTGACGAGAGTTTCTTGTTATATGATCTATTTGGTCATCCCATGTTAAATTATTTTTTAATCTTAGGCCTAAATATTTTTCTTTTGCTTTTTGTTCTATGGCTATATTGTTGATGGTTAAAGGTGCATGTGAATGGATTATTTTATTCTTTACTTTGAAAATTATGTAGCTGGTTTTGTCTATATTAATACTTAGTAAATTGCATTGGAACCATTCTGTTAGTATGTTCAAGTCTGCTTGTGCTTGCGCAATTAAGTCGTTTATATTTAATCCAAAATAGAATAAGCATGTGTCGTCAGCGTATAGGGTTATGTGACCCTTAAGATCTTGTTTTGTAATATTGTTTATGTAGATTAGAAACAATAGTGGTCCCAAAACTGATCCCTGGGGGACTCCAGGTTATTAGTCCAAGGACTTAGGTTGTGTTTGTGTGTAGCACCGCCAAAAGAGAAAATATTGTTTTCTGATTTGTATAATGCATTTAACGTCATACATTTTCAATACAAAGAAGAAAAGAAGTTACTCTTTCAGCGCCGCTACTTTCACAGTGAACTCTATACTTATATGAAACTCATACACACCCTAAAGTATTAATATCAGTTAGTTTTGTTACACGCTTTATGCTGTATGCACTATGCAGTCGATTTTTTCCATTGTCACATTATTTTTGTACGGAGTTGCGGAATAATTGTTTCGAAGCTGTATTTAAATAGGATGAAACTTATGCCGTATAGAATCAAATGACGAAATTTACCATAGAATTTTTCAGAAAATAAAATAAAAATACCGACTTAGTGGCGCATTTTTGTACGGCACTGCGGGCTTTCTTATTATTTTTCATGTGCCTATCGATGGTAAAAATGCCGTACAGAATCATATGACCAAAATGTACTCACCCTACAATCTACATGCACTTTTGAATTCTTACCAGCACTCAGTTGGACAGCTTACAAGTGACGGTACAGTGCTAAATCTTATTATTTTATGCTCTAATATCGTCCTATATCGTCAGGTGGTTCATATGAACCATCCATTTTCGACACGGGTCTGTAGTCTATAATGATGGTCCGAATGTTCTTACCTACAGGTTATACCTTACAATACAGACACTAATTGCGTCAACCTTTCCTTAGAAATCTACATTTATCCCTTTTACGAGAACACCCATAAAATCAAGTCCAGAGCTCAAGATATTCTGGTCAGTTCCATGCGGGGGTCTCCTAGGGCTTCAGACCGGTGGTGTGGCATAATTGATGGACAATTGATTAATGAAATACGTAATGAGGAAAAGCGTTCGCCGGTTTTGAGATTTATCGACACCAATTATGGTGACTCACCATCAGCCCGCAATGCTGCGAAATACCACCTGCCATCATGGAAACAGGACTTTATATTTCCACACAGGACTTTATTTATCCACAATGGATGATACTTAGAAAGAAAGTTCTTCCGATCGAACGAGGTTTTTTACTGAGTTAGTCAAAACCTCTGTCGTCATTTCAGTCGAATCGTTTAAACTTCGAGTACGATTCAAGAATTATGTGCGCTCAGCGCTGTTTGATCCGCTACAAATTACAAGGTATTAAAAATTTCGCTAACATCTACTAAAACTTTTAACACATTGTAATTTGTAAGCGTTACTTTATTGTAAAAATCTTCTCGTTTAATAATACAAAGAACATACTACTTAAATCTAATTTGGATAAAAGTGTGTCTGTCTAGACTCTAGATCTCCTATTACGTAGTATATGACATTCTCTTTGGATCTCCTATAATAAGTCCCCGGGAAGATCATAGGATAGTTTTTATAACGGAACTGTGGTTTTTTTTTGTAGGTATGGCCAACTAATGATATTATATGAAAAGTAGTGAAAAGCGCAAAGAATACTTAATATTATTATGTAGAATGTCATTGGGTACCGGGTACGGCACTTTTTTTCGAGTCATCAAAAGAGTTCGTTCGATAAATGAATTTAAAATACCAATGATGACGTTCGGAAATCGTTTCGAACTTTGCGTAAGAAAAATGTTTCCACGTTTCGAAAATGTTTTGCCATTAGGGCAAATGTACCGTGATAGGTCGAAATGGAATTACAGCTTGAGCGGACGAAATGACGATGCGAAATTTACTGAAAATCATTTAGGAAATGGTAGATTTATAGTTTTATATCTTATCATTGACCAGGCCAAACATTTATTTTCTTTTACTTTACAATTTAAGTACATACTTAATATTATTATTATAAAAGTGTCTAAATTTTGCGTAAAACGAAATCTAAATATTTACAAGTTACAAGTAACGAGGATTGTAAAGTGTTTTCATCGGTCTTTAAAAACTTTATGAAATATATTTTATAATTTATTGTATAGGCATTAGGCACCTTATACAAAATGTAAAAAAACTATGTGATACCTACTTTAAGAGGATACACCAGGGGCTAGAGAAATGAAAAAAAAGTACGTGTAATATCTATAGCTGTCTCCCTTACCTCAAGCCTATACCGCAGAACGCGATAGAGACAACTGCAGAAAATCCAGAAAATCAACGATTCGTTGTCCCCTGATTCCTTCTCAAAAACTTAACCGAGTACTTTTTTCATTAAAGATTAAAAAAAGGCTTGAGCTGTGTTCCTATGTTTTGCTTTTTTTGTATAATCTAGCCAAATCTGTTTTCTGGACGTTTGAACACAGCGGAGAATCTGGCCATTTTTTTGGGTTTTTGAACGTTCATATCTTATTTAATAATTAAATTATGAAAAAAAAGAAAACATAGGGACATTGTATTAGTGGCCGTAGATATTCAGGAAAAAAATTATAACTCTACTAGCATTATCCAGGGAGGAAACAGGGGACAACGTTTGTATGGAAAAAAGGGCGGTGTGGACTCCTCTTAAGGTATGTTCGGAATTCGCTCTGAAAGTAGAAGCTCTGAAAGAGCAAACTACATTTTTTTTGCTTGTTTTACAAACATTTAAGAAGTAGGTAATTATTTCACCCATAAACAATGAAACCCATGTGGCTTCTCTTCTATTAAACGTATTATAGTTTTTTAAACAACTGTCTAAAAGCTCTTATATTTATGTTGACTGTGGCACTTGACGCATGCATGTGTGACACCTGACCTGACGCACTTGTGCTACCACGGAGAGCTAGGGATGGGACATATATCGATATTTTGTGTCGATGAAAATGTAATTAATTAATGACAAGAGAATAAAGTTTATATCGATATTTTGTTTCGACGAAAAAAGAATTAATGCAATTAATGACAACTGACAAGAGATTTAATTTTATATCGATAAAATGAAAAAAAATTACGAGAATTACGAGTAAAATTAGTTTGCACTACAATAATAGAGAATTGGTTTGAATTAAAGGAGTGTAATGTTTGATCAAAAGTATGTGCTGTTTGGTAAAATCAAAAGGTTGTAAGATTTGACTGAACTGCTTAATCTATAACCTAGCTACTTTATTAACATAATTTGTAACAGAAAAAAGAAATCAATAAGATATCTTTAGGTTTGTGACATGAAAAAAAAATAAAAAAACCTTAACTAATATAAGAAATGAGATACGGAAATACATAGTATTATTAGGAAGAAAGTTTTGCGATAAGAGCAGGTACAGCCCTAAAATGTTTTGTCTTTCATCTGAGTGGGGTTGAGCTGGCGACAAAAAATTTCGTCCTCAAATAATAATGGTGACAAAAGAAAAAATGCCCGAAGCCCCGCAAGGGCACATCTGATTTTAGGGGATTTCTTGCCCTTTGAGAATCCTTTTATAGAACCAAGTTTAATTATCCGTAAAAGTTTCGGCTTGATATTACATACATAAGTATAATAATAATAATAATAATTCTTTATTTGCACATTAAAAACATAGCAATAAAAATAATATAAAAATAAAGGATTTGCGCAAATTGGCGGTCTCACCGCTACAAACGGTTTTTTCCAGACAACCAAGTATGTACAAGTTTTAGATCAAAAACATTTAGAACGTGCGATTTTTGTTTTATCTCAATCTTTTCTGGTTTTAAGAAGTTCTAGACATAATATGGTACGAGAATTGTCCTAGTTTACATTAAATTAAGGGCAAAGTGCTAACCAACTTATATCTCGAAGTCATCCTATTATTGACACTTTAGATTTTTGTTGGAAAACACTTGGAATGCCCATAGGCCATAACATTAATTATTTAATATGATCTAAGGTATCTATGGACGCTTCACACCACGTCGGTCTGGCCCTGGCGTGGTAAGTACCTGATAGACTTGTGTCCCGGGTATTTAAGATTTTCATTATACGTTACATATATTTAACGAGCTTTCGCTCCGAACGAACGAACATTGAATTTTTTTGTTCCATCAGCGGGATTCGAACCCGCGACCCCCGGCTTAAATGCTGCCAACACGCTCAACCACTGAGGTCGTCAATAGCAGTGTGACCTCACAGTGCTAATAATAATTAGTTGTTTGACCATAATATGCGTTTATCCCCACCCATAATCCAGGTATTATTTCTAGTATTACATAATACATTACTGCTTTTCCTACATAAGCATTTTTTATATTTCGTAAGCGCGATTGGGGACCGCGCTCACGTTTCGCAGGCGGATCTCTTTGATTATATCTGTACGTGGCTTGGCTTTCCGCCTGAATGTGTCTTTCATACTTTTTAAAAGTATTTGCTTTCTTGGTAACTTTTATGTATTCTGACTGTACTGCTACTTAAACTTGTAGAGTCAGCGACTTTGTTTGTGATATAATACGCGATTTACTCATAGATATTATGATCAAAAATATTCCTTCGGACTGCCATTGTTGATTCATAGATAGAGAAGCTTAGTAAAGCTAAACAGACTTTTAGTAATAAGTTATACCTTAGCCTTTAGAGCATTTATTACTTTATTACAATTTACAAACTTATTTAAATACATAATTAACTTTATGTCCGTCGTGACATATTTTTCTAGAAATGCAATTAAATAGAAAAGCTTTTTGTTCTTTGTTTATTTTAAGACAATAGTTCAAAGCTACTGTTTTGTTTATTAAAGCTCAAAAATATTCTTTTGTTTCGTTTCGAGGAAGCATCGGCGATCAGAGGTCGAGCTTGGCATGTAAAATGTGCTGGCGGTTTTTGTAGACGAAACCGAAGACGTCTACGATTTATTGTCTCTGGTCCTTTGTCTTTTGTTTTATTTTCATCTATTGGCTATTTCATTTTAACCTTTAAGCAATGCTTTTAAATGAAGAGCGTTAACGTTGATAACTTACATGCATATTTTTCTTTTGCAAAAAATACCTCCTTAGCTCTACATATTATTTTAAATGTTTACGAAGATTCATCATCAGTGGTGAAAACGAGGCCTAGTCTTGAAACACAATTACAAAAACATTGCTAACAAATATCAAGATAACTTAGTGTCAAAATTTGTCCTTAAAACCAAACAAAGCAAACCTTATTTTTCCACTCCTTCACAAAATATAAGACTTGACTGAAAAGCTTAGCGAAGCTAAACAGCATACTTAATTTAATTTTGATGAACATATTCCTTCTTTGTACATCAGTCAGCTAAAGCTATATTATTATAGCTAGTGCTATGCAAATGTATGACGTAGCTGCCTTGAGGTGTACAATGCACTTTTAGATCGACAGACGCGTCAAACTTACCGCAATAGGGACGGGAGGTAAAACTATCGATAGTTTTAAATTTATGAATTCCGGATAAAAACTGAGCTACCTACATAACTGTAAAATATACAAAATGTAATTAATAAATAATTACCTTTTTATTACCTACTACTATTCTAAGCAAATAAAGTACTTAAGTATATTCTTGGACTACATAAAAAAATTTGAATATCGTCTCATATATCTTACTAATTATTATGCTAATGGTAATGCACAGCATAATGCAGTCATGTTTAGCGAATTTATTTTATCTCACAAACGAGAACTACTTAATTAAAATATCCCAATCACATATAGAGGAAAAACACCAGTAACATCCCATGTCCTTGAAATATTTAAATATCGGTGCGAGTTTATTCGCTTCACGTTCATTTATCGATAATATTTGAATAGATTGGGATGCGAGTGGCAGCTCTTTAGTACACCGCAAGTTCTAAGGCCGGTCACGCACTTACCTAAATGCGTCCCAGTGTATTGTGTACCACATACGTATGACTTTAAAGAACTCGAGAGCTCTGTTTGATGTAATATAGGATGAGTTTTTTCTCAAAAGTCAAAACAGAGATATAGCTTTTCCAAAAATATACTGTGAGGAATAATTTGAAAATCGAACAAAATTTGGGCTAATTTTTGACAAGGGTAATGATTTAGAGAACCTAAAGATAATCTGTGTTGAAACTTGAATTTTCAAGTCTTAACACAGATTATCTTTAGGTTCTCTAAATCTTTATTATTATACTATGGTATTCAAAAAAAAGTATGTAAATTATTTACTTTTTACCTCTAGAAAATTAAAATTAGTATTCTAAAAAGTGAATAACTTACTTTTTAGAATACGTTTATCGCACCAGAGTCTTAATGCTGAATACCTTGCTTATTTTTTGTTCATTTGGCAATTGGCGCCTAAATAAAATAATCACTATTAAAGCTAGATTTTGTTATTGATAACGGAAAACTAAAGTATAGTATAATATATTATCACCCCAAAGGTCATTTTAAAAGTCGCTAATCTATCAGGCCATACCGGTTGCCTGGGACTTCACCTATCTTTTTTCATCAAAACGTTTTAAATTATGTACTTTGATTACTAACATAAAACATGAATTACACGTCACATGGATGGCGAAGCTTACTTTATAATAAGATCCAACAGGAAAAAGGCAAAAAATGTTTTTATTTATAAGCACGAACATTTTTACTTCAATAAAAAAAGTTATTTTTACTATATACTTACATAATTAATATAAGAATAAAAAACACTACATATACGTGCGTCAATGATTGACAGGACCTAAAAAAATTTAAAAAAACTATTTTGTTGTCTTGTCGTAGAAGTAAATAAACACATTATAATATCAAGTAACGTTATAAATAATATCTAGTCTGCTACTACCTCCTTGTAATGTGTTTCATAATGTTTTGTATATTGAAAGTTATGATATTTTATAAACTGGCATGATTAATATTGAACAGTGGAGTCCGTGACATTTCGATGTTTATCGTCTGTGACATGTCATATTTATAATAATCCTATTATTTATTATCGATAACTATGATTCCTATACATCACTATTAAATATTAATGCGAGCTTTTGAATTATTTAGCATATTGTGTATAATTTGTCACAGTAATAGTTTGACAATTAATATCGACTTATGTAACATCACTAGTACTGTAAAATACACGTCAAATGTCAATACACCAAATTTCTAAATAATAGTTTTTTTAATTTTGTACCGTACAGTAGATAAGTGCTATTTTCATAAATAAATAATATGCCTTTTATTAATTTATCTATTTATATGGAGGCACGGTAGCGTTCTCGCCAAGATGAGCCTGACTTACAGCGTATCGTAGTTTATAAATATTTAAAATAATGTTAGTTTTGTTCACGGACTTAAAAATATTTATGACAATCTTAGTCACGAATCCAGTAATCCCAACATACATCTATTATAAGCTGGCTGAAATTCATACAAAATATTTTCTGGTTATTTATAAAATAATTCTTATTGCCTCTCACATAAAGGTCCTCTCAGAAGTTAAATAGCATACCGAAGAGTCCGAAGACGTTTCCCATTAGTTCGCGTAGGCCGTAGGCAATAAGGATATAATCGAAGTCGATTGTAAAACGATTCTTATTCCAAGGACTCGCGCCACGAGCCTTCACCAGCGCATGCTAATCCGAGCGCCTTGCTGAATACTTCATGTTACTATCGAGACGTGAGTGTACTAGCACTAGGACAGTCAGGTTGTTGCTCTGGGACCTAAAATATTATTATACTATCCTTTAGCCGGCCCCCAGACGAACAATTGTATTGTCAATATCACGCTTCAATTTTTAACAGTTTATTAGACAATTAGATTGAAGGCGCGCAATGTTAAATATCGACCCTAAACGGTCATTAATATTGCTCGTCTAGGGGCCCGCTTAGATTTCGTACGCTCTCTCTCTCTTGCAATATAGGAGATAGAGCAATAAAGACAGATCTTCACTTTTGTATCAGATCTGAGAGTCTCCAGCGTATCGTTACACATTTAATCAGATTAAAACTACTCGATGCCCTAAGCAATCCATGCCCGTGGCCTGTGGGCCCCCATATCCGTATGACAACTAGAATCGGTCCTTGAAACTTTACTCTTCTGACGTGATGCCCTAGGAAATTGCTTAAATTGATTAGGGGTTAATCCGTCACTGCATTTAATGTCGAACCATACAAATGAGAAACTATTTCAATTAAATACATTATAATTTATTCAGGGTGTTTCGAAAGTCGAACCTAAGTCAAGATTGAAGATCTTAACAAAAACTTCAGGGTGTGTAAATTGCAATGTGTCCTCACTCCTCCCTGACAAAGTACCAATGCTGATTCCTGAATGAGTTACTGTATACACGCCCTAATACATTAATTATGGTCCAGTCAACTTAGGCTTAAATTAGGTATGAACCTCGGAATTCGAGATACCTAGCTGTAAGTCTGTAAATATGTGTATATTGGCACCCTAAATGTCTCAAAACCTACATATGGTAGGGTGTGCGCAACTGTTAAATTTTAAGGTCAAAAGGTCACAAAAATCGGTTTTTGCACTTTTGTTCGTAAATATTTCATTTCCTGTTATGTGTAAACTGTAAATTACCTATACAATGCAACAAAACCTAAGGGTTTGTTACACCATATTAGGTATATACTTGGCGCCTGTTGGCCATGTAAAAACCCAAACAATAAAGCTACAGTCAGAACCCTGGCAATACCTTTAACATAGTTTCAGATCTTCACACAAAAGTCACTGTCGACGACACCTTAAATTCTGTTCGAGACATACATAATGATTTCCTCGTACGTTATTTATTGCGATGGTACATTATTAACTGTTAACGTGATTAATATTAATGGACAAAACGTTGCATGCTAATGTACAATCCATTTCAGATAAAGCATTTTTCGTTGGCACCGTAGTCCGTACATCATCCGAAAATATAATCCTTGACCTTCTCGGTTTATCTGATTTAAAAATACCGTGAACTGTGCTGCGAGCGGGCACGGCCAGCGCCGTGTATAAATAGCCGGTGTTTCACGCAATTTGTTCGGGCTGGGGGCTATTTATTTGGGGATATCGACTGTGCTGGACGCGCGGCCTTCGTCGGTTCACGAACAAGGTTTCTTTGTTTATCTGCGGAAGAGATGACAGAATAAGTACTGTAGAATAGGAAGAACTAAAAAGCTGCACACACCGTATTCGGACTCCAAACTCGGAGTGCGAAATACGGCGTTGTACTTACGACTTGCGTTGTAAATAAGTTACCTTTCAAATTAATAGCAATATCATTTTTGGAGATAGAAATAGACTCCTTAGATAAAAGCGAGAAGACAAAATTAAAAATATATTATAACGAGCTTTTTCCCGCGGCTTCGCTCGCGTTAAAAAGTATTATATACAAACTTTTTAACGCGAACTTCATCCCCTATTTAAACCCCTTGGGGTTGGAATTTATCAAAACTCTTTCTTAGCGGATGCCTAGTCATAACATCTACCTGCATGCCAAATTTCAGCCCAATCCGTCCAGTGGTTTGGGCTATGCGTTGATAGATCACTGTCAATCAGTCAGTCACCTTTGAGTTTTATTTAAACTAGCTGTTTGACCGATCGTTTAAAGATATAAGATATTATCTTTCACTTCCAGTTTCTTTTTTTCTAAATAAGTAATTATGTTTTTTTTTTAATCAAAATCAAAATATTTTTTATTCAGAGTTATTTTTTTACAAAAACAATTCTGAACGTCCGATCCTAAGGTGCCTACCACCGCGCCGCGCCGCCCGGTTCGGGAACTAGCCCGGCGAGAAGAACCGGCGTAATGTCGTATAAGAAACACGCACGGGGCCATCTTTTACTAAAAAAAGATGGAAAATTACAATTTAAAACATATATAGTGCACCAAGGCTTTAAATGAATATGTCAATAGGCGGTGCTGGTAAATTAGAGAACTGTCAAAATGACGTTTTTGTATGAAAACATCGTTAGTTCCTTTTCTCGCCACGTTAATTTAAAGCCTTGTCGAACACAATATGTAAACAAGTAGTATACGGTTTTCGATTTTAATCCTACTTCCATATAAGTTCTTCTTCCGTGGTTGAGATGTATCCGCTTCCTCTGTCGACTGTCCTGTTGGAGTTACTACATTTCCTCGTCGAGTTCTAAGCGGATATTGTACTTGCCGGCGACTGCGATTTATACTTTTATAGTAGTTATAGTACCTAGTGCTAGTGTATGTCACCGTATCGATATGAACGTTTATTATGAGAGTTTTAAAGCTTCAGTTCTAAAGGAGTTACAATTCTTATATTGATGTTTTTCATCAAACGCATAGAGATTAGAGCTGATTAGAGTAAGGTCTTGTAATTTTTGTTAAACCATCATGTTTAATTTGAAACTACCCAAATCCCAACAATGAGGTTACGATAGTTTATTAAACCATGGTTTGGCCCATAGATAAAGGTTTGCCCTTGTTGATCAAGTGATATTCCAAACGCATCACAAAATGACAAATTGTCAATACATATAACTACGAGTGTAACGTACTGTAAACATAGTGTACATCTTTATATTAATAAGACAGTAAATAAATATGAAACGAGGAATTTGAAACTGCACAACAATCGTAGCTTCTGATTTAATATCATTTATAAACATACAGCGAAACCTGTTTATATGAGTGCTTATTTCATTACAGCTATATTGACAAACACCTTATTAACAAGTCCCGCACTTAAGTGCAGACTGCAAGGCAATAGTTTTTCTTAGCCGATACATTGAACTGTGAAGTTAATTGGCTGTAAAAAAAGGTTCAAGTTTTAATCTTAACATTCGCAATTTATGCATTTTGTGCCTTTGCGTGCCATCAAAGGGAGCCGCGGCTAAAAACCTGTTGCGGTCGATTTAAATAATAGCACCTTCTGCTTTAACGACGGTCAAAAATAGAATAAGTAATTAGAATAAGAACTAATGAGGATTCGATTTTATCTAGAACATAATATAGGTTAAGACTTAAGACTACCGTATTAAGCTAATGCAGCATCTTCTCGAGTATAATATTATGTTAATTAAGTAATTAAAATAACTGGTCAAGCGGCAAGCGATTATCGTAAACGCCAACGCCAATGCCACAAAATGTATGGGATTTGACATTAGTATTCTGCTAGCGAAGCGATGACTTATGTCAAATCGCATACATTTTGTTAGCGTTTACGATAATCGCTTGCCACTTGTCTACTAGGGCAGGATATTTATCCCAAAAGTAGAGTTCTCTGTAAAAGTAGCAGCACAGAAAGAGTTACTTTTGACTTAGCTTTTCTTTCTTTCTTTGAGATATGTCCAACGTCATGAATTTGCCCATACAAAAATGAAAAAAGTTACATTTTCAACGCTGTTACTTTCACCACCTTTCACAGTGAACTATACAATAATAAGGAACTACGTTCTAATAATTATAAGGAACGCATAGACACCATAATATTTTACTATTAACTACTTTGGTTTTTTTACACCCTGTCGGAACGAAAAGAAAAATACTTTAATTAGGTTTCCCCTTGTAGTTAATTATTATTAATTTAATTAGTTTAAATCTCACGCTTGGAAATTCAAATCATCGCATGTAATTCGTAAAAAACCGTGAAAAAACGTCTGATGTCTGGACTCTGGACTCTGGAGAAGACCAATATTTTACGAAAGTAGACGAAATAAACAGTTGACGTGTGAGTGTAACGACCTAATAATGTGATCAGTGATGGCTGGTGATAAATATTTGTACACACCGGGGCCGGGTATGACGCGCGTCATGACAACGCTACTAATAAAAGATAAAACAATAATTATTAAACATCTTCATCATACGTGTACGTTTTTTATAGATTCAGAGATTTATGAAAATCTATTAAATGCAATTTGTGGCCTCTCCATAGACCAATAGAAGCGATTACCAACCTGTAGCATAATATTATATTTGTTTATGTTTGCCCAAGATCGACGTCGATAACAATAATAATGGTAGCAGTGGCTCAACATGAAGATTAGTAATAGATAAAGTAATAACAGATTAACAATAGATATGTATTAATTTGTTCCTAAAATCTGTTAATGTTTTTTTGCTAAAATTATTTTCCGTTTAAAAACTTCATAATATCAACATCTTGTAATTACTTCGTGGTTTTCGCTTTCGACTATGGTCTCTGGCGACCATACTATTTAAATGCTTCACACAAGGGTGAGTCCCATAACCCATTTTATCAACGCTATACTTATGAAACTTCAAACTACTCTCATACCTTGGTAGATAGAGTTACAAAACTACTAGATAACGCCCGCATGTCTGCAACTCTATTGCGTCAAAATTCATTGCAAATCGTACATCTTTCACGGGACTCAAAGTATCTATGCCCAGCAATTTTATAGAGCGCGGGTCTTGACTCGGAGGTCGTGGGTTCGATTCCCGCGTTGGAAACATATTGTTATTTCCAAGTTTGGTTAGGACCTGACAAGTAAGATGATCCATGCGTCGGATGGGCATGTAAAAAGTCGGTCCTGCGCCTGATCTCTCGCCGGTCGTGTCGGTCTTCCGTCCCACTGGGTTATGGGAGTAAAGGAATAGAGAGTGCTCTTGTGTTACTGCGCACACACTTGGGCACTATAAAATTACTCCTGCGTAGCTGGCCTGGTTTTCAATGAAACCGGCCACCGTCACCGAAACCGGTGTGGGAGCTATTATTATTATACCCAGCAATATCGGTTCAGCGGTTTGGGCCTGAAGAGGTAATAGACAGACAGACAGACACACATTCGCATTTTTAATATTAGTATGGATTCTATGATCAATCTTGGACAGTTGGAGTTATCCATTAGTAGACCACCTCACGTCTAGGTGTATAATAGACTGTAGAGTTGCATCCAATGTATCAATAGAATATCAATAGACTCCAAGTTGGATTATACAGTACTATTTTGATTCATAGATACGAAGCTAGATTTTCAATGATGGAAAATAGGAGTTTCGTAAGGCATATGCCAATATTGGCAGTATAATGCACGTTTCTTAGCTTATTTTACTGGATTTTTTAAATTATTATATTCATTAGAGCGCTTACAGACGAACGGCACGTGTCGGTGGCACGCGTCGGCGGCAGTCGACGGCAGACGACGGCACGTGTCGGCGGCAGTCGGCGGCAAGCGTCATAAACTGTCAACGGCTGCCGTCGGCTGCCGTCGACTGCCGGCAACTGCCTTCAACTGCCGCCGACACGTGCCGTCAACTGCCGTCGACTGCCGTCGACTGCCGCCGACACGTGCCGTTCGTCTGTAAGAGCGCTTATTCTGTACTCGGTACTGTGGCGGTCAAAAACTTGTCATTCTTTTATAAACCGCAATTGACGATAAGTGTCAGATGTTGTCAATCGCGGCTTTGTATAGAAAATGACAAGTTTTTGACAGGGAGTCAATGACCGCTACCGCCATGTTTCGCCGAGTAGGTACAGTATTAGTCTTTATTATTGGCTAGCGTTAGATTGATGCCCGCAACTCCGTTGCGCCAAAATTCGTTTATCGCGCGGAAACCGTACATTTAACCGGGATAAAAAGAATCCCATGTCCTTTCCCAGGAATCAGAGTATCTCCGTACCAAATTTCAGCAAAATAGGTTCTGTGGTTTGGGCGCGAGGATGTAACAGACAGACAGACACACTTTCGCACTTTTAATATTAGTACCTATGGATAGGCACGCTGTTGAAAAACTAATGTATCGCCTACGCTCCGCGTCGTTCCTTGCATTGTCTCGTTTCCATGTGAACTGACCCTTAATCTCCACTCAAGTTAGTACTTTCGATTTTCAAGCGCGTGGAATGAAACAGAGATTACCGCAAAAAATAGAGAACAGGAAATTTCTTATTCATAATGCCAATAAAAAATATACAGAGATAAAGCTAGAGGCGGGTATAACTGGCTGCGGTTCTCTACATTTCGTTTTTATTTTTTAAATTCACTTTTGAATTGCTTTTGTTAACACTTTTACTAAAATTTTGTATATTATTTGTGAGTTTTGACTATAGCTTAAGCAAGTATTTAATTAAGTCTTACTTATCAGCTAACTAGGTATTCCTACCATCTTCGTTCGAGCAGAAATTTGTTTGGTACCATATTATACCATCATCTTTCTCTATCCATCTAAAATCCTTTGACCGTTCTCATACGAAATTTCAATCAAATCAGTCAAAACAAAAAGAGAGATGCTGCACTCACAATTGAAAAATAATGTGGATAAAAATTAAAAAGTAATCTATTGCTATTTGTTGCCAAGGAGGTAAGATATTTTCATATAAGTTTTGACATTGGACACAAAGTAAAGGGTATCGACTATCGAGCAATGATGAAATACTCAAACCAGATAATTATGTTACTACCGCACGCTTTGTGAAGCTTCAAATACGGCCCAATTGGGCCGTCTGTTGTTTAGTCTGCATCGAGCGCAGTCACGAACGTGCCGCGTCTTGTCTTACCTAAATAAATTGAAAATGACGTCGTGCGTGTATCGAAAATGTACCAATTATGACTCGAAAGTAAACAAAACACATGGAATCTCTTACCACATGTCTTGATTGCAATAAATACCTCGATTATTTACATTTTCAATTATTTTTTCGAACAATCTGGAAAAAATCGAATTTTCGTCATAGCTCAGGCGAAGAAAGAGACAGCGATACGATTTGACGTTTAAAAATAGAACTGTCTCTTTTACGTAAATGGTTTTTCGTATCACTCATTTGTTTCACTCATCTGTCTGCAATTTTGAATTTGAAAATTGTTCGGAAGAGATTTAAGCCGGAAAATAGTATGGACGTAACATATCTGTATAAGTACAATATCATTGGTATCGAGGCTAGTCTTGCGGAACCCTAAAAAAGATTGCATCACTGCTCTTATTACATTAATTCTGACACAGATAGTGTAAATCGAAATGTAACTTATGTAACGCGGTCAGAGCGTCCGCCGCGCGCCGTTGTTTCACAAACTAACCACAATCCATTGCGTCACTTACTCTAAAATTGACAAAATTAAGTCAAATTGATCCAATAAAACGGTTAATGGATCACGTATTTCACCACCGTTGCGAAACGACAAGCTCAAGTTACTTGCTTAGCTAACGATGAGCATTAACTGACTATTCAGTAAAAGTTCTATTTAAGTAGGTACATACCTACCTTAAATTATGTCAAAATGGTTATAAGGGCTATAATAGCCCCTGCAGCATGTCTATCATATTATAATAATTACATATTAAATCATCAACTATCTTATAATAAATAATATCATATTATCATAGACTTGGTTTCGATGTTCCGTTACCAGAACATAAAATCTTATAAAAAAATATCTCAAGCGCTACCTTCTAAATTTAAAAATTATCTTTATCAAATTGTGGTGGCGACACATAATAAATCTTTGCCATCATATTCATCGTTCAATAAACTTGTTCCTAGTAGGTAGGTACCTAATTTGTTCAAACAAAAGGCACTACAGTGTCCTCGCGCTAAACCTAGGAAGCGTCTCTTCCGCTCGGAAGCAGATCTACGTCACGTCTACGTCACTTCCGCGGTCTCAACACTGTCTTTAGTTATTATTATTAGTTGAGATTTATTGTTATTGCTCATAACTTCATCATTATTTATTATGTACTTATATGTTTTTCACTTGCGTAAATTCCTACGTAAGCTTTGAGTCAACCGCGCTTCTATTTTTAAAGGTTTTGAATGAATAAAGTTAAGTAATAAGTATACATTTTCGATTTAATTCAAAATATCCGAGTTTTTATTTTCTTCGTTTATTGGCAAAAATACGAGTTGAGTAATTATAATATTCATTTTGCAATAAAGAGCCTTTACCTCCTTTACCTTTTTAGTAATACATATTTATAACGGAAAATTCCGTTTTGAATTTTCTGTTGCTACTTGCTAATGTGTCAGTGCTAAATTTTTTAATCAAGATGCAACTCGTTATACAATTAAATTATTGGTCCTACTTAATTCAATCTTTCTTCTAAATAATGGCTTTATTGCGGCCTGCGGGTCTCAAATTTGAAAATGTACCTAAGTAGCCAAAAATGATGAAGGTAAGCACTTACCTAAGATTACTATTATCTACGGATCAGACAAATGGCTTTAGTCCCACACAACAGATAAATCACAAAACTTAATAATAATAAATGCCCAAAACAGGGTTGCAAAAAATTTTGAGAAAAAATTATATGATAAGTGATAACCTATTGGTTAGGTTAGGCAGCTTGGCTGGTAAATGCCTGTAGCATATACCAGCCTAGCTGGCCAGCGATGGCGCAGAAGAGAGAATGATGGAAGTCGTTCCCTCTTCTGCGCCATCCTTGCCCTTTGCCTCCTCCAGCAGGCAGCAATGGGACAGTTTAGGCTTAGAATCAGGGCTAGCGAAGCGAGCCCTAGTATATCCCACAACCTGTACATTTTGTGGTACACTTTACGGAAAAACTATCACGCCTATTGATTTGAGCTTTAACATAGTAATTTTTATTTATGTGTTATCATCAGTCAGTCAAGGTGTGATGACGTAAGCCCTCACAATGCTCGGCTTTTAGCTAATAATAATATTAACAATGTCATAATAAGGGTTTTCTTTTCATAATGTAATGAAGATGAAGAAGAGAGTAAGTCTATGCAGTGGGACTTTCTGACCTCATAGTATAATAGTCACACTGGATGTCTTGAGCCATAACAATCGGGAAGTGTTGGGTGAACGGAAGGCGACATCGCTTCCTATCGACCTCATTCACTTTCAATAGTACGATCACATAATCTTGATACTTGTTAACATAGAAACGTGTTAAAATTGAAAATTATTTTAAATGAGAAATACAGATATTCTAAATAAAAAAAAGGGTTTTCCTAGCTTTATGTTACATTATCTCATAGTTCTAGGCTGACCGAATACACACGTTTTCCGCATCATCATCATCATCATATCAGCCTATAGTCGTCCACTGCTGGACATAGGCCTCTCTCAATGAACGCCAAGATGACCGATCTCCTCCGGTTTTCCGCATACGATTTCCGAATTGGTTTTTCGTATTCGGAAATCCGAATGCATAGAATCTACATTTCTATCTGTAGAAAAAACAAATTCACTGGCGCACACCTTCGATTTTTCTGAACGGAACGCGCGTGAAAAAAAAACCATGGTTTTCAAGAAATTCCGAATTCAGAAATCGATTAAGAAAATGTGTGTAACTACATGCGGCCAGCCTAACTCTTGGTAATATAGTTTACGATTCTTAACAAATATGATAAGGAGTTGCGAAAGGTCTTCTAACGTGTTTATTTTAAATTATCTAAGCCAACACTTAAAATTCAAATTAGTTAACCAACAAATTAAAAGATTATCCTACAAACGCAACAATGTCGTAAGTAACAAGTTATAAGTCCTTACGTCACATAGCATCGTGGAAAAACACTTTGAAAATAATTCTATAACTACCAGAGATTGCTGATATATAATTAAGTGTTTAAGCTTATTATACCATAGAATATAGAAGGTATCAGGTAGCCGAGTAATTAAATGTACGTAATGTTTTATGGAATATTGCTTAATGCTTACAGCATAAAAGTTATTATGTCGACCTCTGTGGCTCAGTGGTGAGCGCGTCGGTAGGTCAAGCCGGGGGTCGCGGGTTCGAATCCCGCCGACGGAACAAAAAGTTTTCAATATTCCCGGGTCTGGATGTGTATTAAATATGTGTATGATATAATAAAAATCTTAAATATATGTATAGTATAAAAGTATTAAATATATTTCCGTTGTCTGGTACCTGTAACAAAAGTCCTTTAGGTACTTAGCACGGGGCCAGACTGACGTGGTGTGAAGCGTCCATAGATATTATATTATATTATTAAGCTCCATAAAAACCTGTCAGCGAATAATGTTGTGTGAAATCAGATATTTGCAGCTAGTTGCCAGGATAGTTACAAATTAACGGGATAATTTTATGGAAGAGCCATGCTTCGGCCTTCGGCACGAATGGGCCGGCTTGACCGGAGAAATACCACGGGCTCACAGAATACCGGCGTGAAACAACGCTTGCGCTGTGTTTCGGCGAGTGAGTGAGTTTACTGGAGGCCCAATTTCCTTCCCTACCCTCCTTTTTTCCCTTCCCTACCCTCCCCTATTACCCTATTCCCTCTTGAAGGCCGGCAACGCACCTGCAGCTCTTCTGATGCTGCGAGTGTCCATGGGCGACGGAAGTTGCTTTCCATCAGGTGACCCGTTTGCTCGTTTGCCCCCTTATTTAATTTTTTTTTTTATTATTGTTGAATATTGTAATTTTTTACTATCTTTAATCTTTATTCTTTATAGATAGAGTCGCACTGGCATAGTACTTACATTCTTGCTTCTTGAGGAAGACATTAGACAACTGAAGAAAAGTATCAAGTTGCATCAGTCGAAGTATGAAATTTGAAAATTTGGATTCCAATAATTCTACTGTGATTCTACCTTTCAGAATCCAGATTTCTAATTTTTGCCTGAAGTAATTTAAGAATCAGGCATTACAATACTATCTATCGAGTAGGTTGAAATTGTACAGTCGCGTTCATTATGTCAAGATCTCCATGTAAGTCTATATAGAAAAGTATTAAAAAATGCTTAAAAACATAATTATACTTACTAGAAAAATTAATTTATATCATCATGAATCAATTTGGTGGTATTTAGATAGTGTTTTCGGTTCATGGGTAAATTCCTTAACATTTTAGGCATTTAGAAATATTCTTGGCGGCCGAAAAAGAAGATCTTCCGACCGGGCGGTCAGGCCGAAGCCCACTGACGTTATTTCAGACTTTGTATATATCTTGCCGTGCTCAAAAACTTCGATAGCGCGATGCAGGATTGTGGTGCTAATACTGAGGTGACCACAGGCATTTTAGATAGGACAATGACTGGCCATTTATAAGCATTTTACCCATCATTTGCCTGGTCCTCGCTCCTCAGGCACAGGACAGGGCCGTACTTCAAACACTTTATATAATGAGCCCCCGCGGAATCTTCCTATAGCCAATTAATACTGGACTTTATTGTCTCGCGTTTGTTCAACATGGCGATAAGATTCTTTTGTAATTATGATTGCGGATAATTTATGTAATGCGCAATTATACGGTTGTTGGTGTTGCAGTTGTGTTTGTGACGTCACTGCCTTTAAACATACGAAAACAAAAAAAAAATATCGTTGTGCATTTGTTCCCAAACTAGCATTTCTTGTGAATTCAGCAGCGAGGAAATAATTGTAACCCTATTTAACCCCCTTTTTAGATTTTTCGTACTATAGCCTGACGATATAATTTTATAATCTTCGTGCCATATCAAGTAGAACATAGACTTGATTGATAAACAATAATCGCGGTTTAATACATTCGTAATAATTTGTTGTAATCTCAGATAAACTAATGGAATATCCTACTTAACTGTAAGTGGGTGGCGCTAGGTAAATAATCAAGGGAACCCATATGAAGCAATTGCTTAGGGGTAGGAAGGAGAGAAGTCTGTTCTGGCACTTAAATTATACAGGGTTAACACCGTTATCCTTAAAACCATCAAGTGAGCCCGTCAAAATGAACAACTTTTTCATGAGAACATTGTTCTCATAGAAAAAGTTAACCCTAACACCCTGTATAATATAATAAGGGTAAGTTTCCAAAGCTTACTTAGCTTAAATCTCTCTTAATAAACTGTTAATTTGATCTATGTAATCATCCGATATTTTGTTACATACATATTCCTACTTATCTTATCTTCTTCTGATTTAAACTTCTTTGCGAGCTTTTGCATGTCCCTCGGGGTCCCTGAGATCATATCAAAGTGTTTTCGTGGTTGGGTACCGCTGTCAATACTGGCAACACAGAACTACAGCGGTGGGAACATGTTGGGCCAAAGCCCGTAAGAAAAATATATCTGTCATTTTGTTCCAAATGGCTGATCACTACGAAACCTGCAGATGATATAAATTGAGAGTCCGTCTCCGACTTCAAGCTTCACTAAGCACTCTAAGCAGGTAAGTCAACATGCTAGCGCAAACATGCTGTCCAGTATTACCAGAAGCCATCTGGTAACTGGCTACTCGCTGCCTGTGCAGTATGCCTATTGCATAGATGCAATAAAATGTTTGTCTATGTTTCATACTCGGCTTATGTATGTAAGATTATATCTGTAAACAGTTATATCTCAAGAGTCAAGACACACTTTGGTTGAGCTTAGTGCAAGTAGTTGCTATACATATTTTCTGCTTTCTTTTCATAACCTAAGGTAGCAATTAGCAAAGATTCTTCAAATAATATACTCTTTTATTTGTCTGGTTATTACAACACATAAATTAAGTTTCCTTTTCTAGAGAAATATAAACTTAAGCTATATTCTCAGCTCTATTAGAATATTGTTGATCTAGAAATAAGACCAAAATAAGACAGGTATAAAAATCTAGACCCAACAACACTGCATGCTAATAGTAGTACTTAACTAGTAAGTAATTAAAATTATTATGTTTAGGACAGTCGTTCTAAGCAAGGTTTTATTGCAAGTCAGACACCTGGCCAGCCGGCAATGCGGCTAGTCCAGTTCTGCCCAGAACTTGCACAGGGCCTATCAGACATTAAGTCTACAAGTTTGTACGTGGTAATATGAGAAATGGTCCTTTTCATATACGACGGAATGAAGCTACATTTCAAGACACCATAATTACTTAAGTACTATTAAAGTTTTAAAATATTTACTAAATAATAAAATAATATTATGCTTCAGTATTCATAATTTACCAAATATGTACTAATATTATAAATGCCAAAGTATATGTCTGTCTGTCTCTATATGTGACTGCTATGAGCTACTTCCGCACCCAAACCGTTGCACCAATTCAGACAAAAGCTTTCGATAGTTTTATCATTAGAAACAGTTTGCGATAAATAATATCTGTTTGCACAAAATTGCGGGCAATATCTAGTCTACTTTCTAGACTTTTTGTTCTCGAATAGGGTACTGGGTAGATACTAGGTGTATACTGTTTTTAATTTTCACGCTAGAGGCAACACCAGCATAGATAGTAAACAAAAAGTTTTGGTCGACGTTTACTAACGTTACTGTCAATATTCTGATATGACGTGTCACGTGTGCAACATGTCGGATTTTATTCGGGATACTTATTGTTTGTGCTGGTAGCGCCATCAGCCATATACAGGGTGTAATAAGACCACTTCCGATAACTTTGGGGTATGATTATACTACATTTTCTGATTACGAATATGTATTTTTTTTTAATTTTTTTTTTTTTTTTTTAATTTTTTATTCTTTATTTTTTTATAATTAAAACCCTTTAAACATGATAATAAACCACATAGAAAAATATTTTAAAATATTTTTTTAAATTTTATTATTTTTACCCCCATAAGCATTTGCAAGCGCGCGGTCAACGTTCTCGTGTTCCGAGTACATACCCGAGAACGTTGACCGCGTTAATCAGCTGTTAGCTCCGCCCTACGCACGCTAAGTCGAAAGGTCGTATGCGACGAATGACGATACACTACGAGTTACGACTTACGACAGAACACACAGAAACCCTAATGTATGTCTTTTCAATTTCAAACCCATGAAGGTCACCATGACGTGGAACTTAGAACTCTGACCTCTGACCTCTCATCTAAGCTACTTGCAGTGTTAAGAGTTTAATGGTAGCTCATGTAGAAAACTGTAAGTAACTGTCTGTGCATGTGTAACAACTTACGACAGTATGGCAAACTTCTAAGATTATTAGACTAGTTAAAAAGTTCATCGTAAGTAACGAAACCTATGCGGATGAACTGTTTATCCGCAATCATCACTTATCAATCGAAATAACAGATGATACACGAAAAAACCTCATACATAAAACTGGCAATTAACTTACGTGAAAAATGTTGAGTTCAAGTGTTCTTACTTCTTTATGCATTTTGAAAATAGTCCTTAACACCAAGCAATAAGACCAGTCACCACCAAGAACGTCAAAAAAACTTCTCGTTAACGAAATGTATCACACCACAAAGTATTTTATTACAACTGAAATAATAATCAATTATTAACACTTTACACAATACTACCACGTTTTGATACTTGAAGTAATTGTTAAAAAATCAAACTTATCTCCTAACAACTCTAACAACCTATTACCTCAATGCTCAAATGGCTACTAAATTAAAAAATCTATTTTAATTTTTGAAATAATGTTCGTCGTGTATCGACTTTCGGAAGTAGTCAAAGGACACCGAACGCGGCGGCTTGCTTTGATCGCGGCGCCGACAAAGCGCGCCGCTGTGCAGGTGCCCGACGCACGTGTCGCTAATCCATTTCAAGGACAATCTAAGTGTTGTACCCTATAAATTCAATACTATTTAGTCGATATTTAAATTACCATTAAATAATAAAAATTATAACTATTATTTAGTAGATCTCATCTCATTTTTTTTAATTCGATACCTACATTACCGTGATAAAGTGATTGTTATACCGTGGTACGCGTTATGCGCGTCTAAAATACTTTAATACCTAATTAATTAAATAACTTTTAATTATTGTCGCTTTTCTTAATATTGAGTAGGTATTTGTTTATTTTTAGTTTGACAGTAATCAATACGTACTCGTATGTAAAACAATTAATACGATTTATCGATAAAAAAATTATCGATTACTCAAAATATTCACATTGCACAGGGATACATCCCTATTATTTTACAAAGTTTTTTCTTCAATTTTGTTCAGTCGGCTGTCTAACACGCGCCGTGCTGGTGTAGGTACTGTGACGTTTTTGTTTAAGTTTTGTAATTTTACGTTTAGATGCTGTCATATTATTGCTTGTTTTGTGTATTGTTAACTATTTTTTTTTTATGTTTGTAATTAATAACGGGCCGTGACAAGATACGTCCGATGAATGTGCGATGCTTTAAGGAACAGGTGAACATCGTCGTCGATAGACGATAGTGCGGTTTAAACAGTGGAATAAAAAGTGTTTAAAGAATTGGAATGTCTCCTGTAATTACTTTTGTTAAGTGTTGAATAACTCTGCAATCTACATCGAGTTAGATGGATCATGGAGCACAGTTCGAACTGCATTTCATAAAAGCAGACAGCTGATCACAGGTCAGTGAACATGTTATCACGTATGTTTTCCATTGATAGGTATTGATAGGTGCAGTAGGTAACTGTGTATGTATTTTTACAGATGTGTAAATCGGATGATGATCGGATGTGAATTATGATTTCTTTTCCTTTTTGGCCGGAAGTAAAAACTGAGTATTTTTGAGTAAAAACCTGAGAAACGGTAATTAATAAATTGTAACATTTTGTTAAATCGTGTAAACTATTGTAATTTATCATTACAATATTGGTGGTTTATTCACTACCTACGGGCTAGGGTATAGGGCACACCACGATCAGCTGTTTTGTCTTAACTCATGACTAGCGCAGAGCCGCGCGCGCGGTATTCGGCGCGGGCGGCGCGGGGGGGCCGGCTCGGCCCGGGGTTTCATTCATCGGCGGCGGGCGATATTATCGCGCATTAACTGTACGCATTATACATTGCGTGTTGAAAATTTTGACTATTTTAAAAACTGGCGATTACATGAAAATTTCTTGCACCAATGGATATATCTCATGCCCTATAATAACCCCACGAAGTTATCGGAAGCGGTCTTTTGACACCCTGTATATATATATATATATATATATATATATATATATATATATATATATATATATATATATATATAGTAGTATAGTATATATATATATAGTATATAGGGGGTTTCGGGGGCGATAAATCGATCTAGCTAGGGATGATTTCTAGAAAATATCTTTTTATTCGTGTTTTATCGATAATCGATAAACTGAAAAATATGACTCTTCCTGACATCTATTGGCGAATAATAATACCATTTTGTGAGCAACTGATTGTTTTAACGACCAGCAGATGGCGTTATTAAGTAACATGAAGTCAATGAGTGTTTACTATACCGAGCAAAGCTCGGTCATCCAGGTACTACTCTACTTACGGCCGTTCCCAATATTTGATCTATCTCTGGTTTTGCCCTACTAGAGATAGGAATAGCTCACAATTGACATAAAATATATGTCTCTAATGTCTAATGTGAGTTATTCCTATCTCTAGTAGGGCAAAACCAGAGATAGATCAAATATTGGGAATGGCCGTTAGTTGCCAATATGTCACACGATAAGATCTATACACTACTATTATAAAGAGGAAAGATTTGATTGTTTGTTTGTCTTGAATAGGCTCCGAAACTACTGGACCGATTTGAAAGATTCTTTTACCATTGGAATCCTACATTATTTCTGCTGAACATAGGCTAAATTTTATTTTGGAAAAAGATAGGGTTCCGTAAGATATTTGGGATTTTCGGATTCAAGGTGTAAAAAATCAACCAGAAATGTTACTTTTTTCGCGTACGCTGCCTAAACTATAAAAGATGGAACCATAAAATGTTCTAAGTAATTGTAGATCTTTTAAATATCTACAAAAAAGTCCGCGACACACTATACCTATGTTGAGTGAGGCACAATAACCATTTTTTTATTAAAAAATCTTGAAATGTTTTTGGACTACATTTAAATGCCTTTATTTTACTCGTGGCATTAATTCTTATCAAAATAAATTATTTCATTACTAAGTACAGTTAATGTAGATAATATTTGGTCTTTGAATGATTAAATTGGACGTTTGGTTTTAATGTTATGGCGAAAATAAAATATTACGATTTCTGCTGCACGTTGCGAATTGGGCGTCGTCAAAGGGCGCCGCGCGGGTGTTCTCGCCCGGAGAGTCCACGTAAATATTAATTATTATTACCTCGATCATGGGAATCGCTGACACAATAGATTTATAATATAATAGTTATGCGACAGCCGGGTGCCGCTTCATTGATGGGATAATATTATAGTGTTTCATTAATTAATTTCGTTTAGTGTAAACCATTTTTATGTTCTGCTTAACATAAAGATTGAGTAAGAAATAAAGATTGAAAAAAAAATATTTAGGAATCAATGTCCACCCGTGTGAAGCCGGGGAGGGCCGCTAGTATTTAATATTCGTGTGGTCTATCTTGTACTGTGATAGCTGATAAGTGATAACACAGGGTGATTGACACACTTACTACACTTTGTGGCACCGAACAGAGTTGTCTAATTAATACCAACTTGACTATTGAGGCTATCGAGGACGCACTGAAAAATAAAATAAACATAGCTATAAAACTTACAATCACATTAGAACTTTACAAAAATATTTAGTGTACTCAAAGTTCTTTTCCAGGACAAACATTATTCTATGTTCTTATTATGAACTCATTGTGTTTCCTATCTATTGTGGCGGTACCCACAATTCGCCTAACATTCCTGCATCGCGCTATCGAAGTTTCGTAGAATGGCAATATATATACAACGTCTGAAATGACGTCAGTGGGCTTCGGCCTGACCGAGCATGTTATCTCTCTCGGTCGGAAGATCTTCCTTTTCGGCCACCCCTTACTTACCCCCTTACTAATAAACGCTGTATAAGCTTTGAATAGTTATACAGTGTTTTGTCTTCTTCAATCCAATTAAAAATGTTACATGTGTGACAGGAACAAAACACTGTATAACTATTCAAAGCTTATACTTACAACGTTTATTAGTAAGGGGGTGAATGTTTAAATGCGTGAAGACTGAAGAGGTAACAAACAGATGGACAGAAAAGACAGTACAAATAAAAAGTTAAGGTTACACTTTAAACTTCCAAGCTAAGCTGATTAATGATTGGTCTTCGCGCGCGGTGCGTAGCGTTACCTAACTAGATTATTACCTAATTTCTAGAGCACACTGTTCGGAACAGTGTGCTCTAGAAATGCACCTAAAGAATAAAGGTGCCGGTTGGCAGCGGACGACATGAAGCAACCGCAGACGACGTCGTGTCGTCGTGACACTACTGGTTTGTATGTATTTCTATGAAATACCCTGCGCAGCTAGCGACACGAAGCTAGGGGTAGCGGCACATTCAAAGAAATACTTGAATGACGTGTAACGACGACACGTCGTCTGCTGCAGCCTGCAACTTCATGTAGTGTAATCGGCTTCCAACTTGTACCTTTAAGATGTAACCAAATTAGTGTTCTAGGCACGCACGGGGCTCGCCAGTCGCCAGTCGTCATAATGCAACATGCAACATGAGTGACATGATATAACCCAAACGGGGACAAAGTCAAGGTTCCCGCAGTTTCACTCGATGGGGAATTCGCGTTATGTCACTTATGGCTTTGTGTCATGCGGATGCATAGTTGATGAGTTTGAGAGGAGAGCAAGAGTGCAAGATCTCAGAGTAAGAGAGCGCAGGGTGGGTATTCGGTCCTCCCTCTACGTAGTCTTGGAGCCCAAAGCCCAATGTTACGATTTTACTTTATATTAGAAATCCGACATGTTGCACAGTGCACACGTCATATCAGAATATTGACAGAAACGTTAAACGCTGTCTATGCTGGTCTCTAGCATGAAAACATTGCTGATTGCAGTAACATGTCCCTTTTTAGGGTTCCGTAGTCATCAAGGAACTCTTATAGTTTCGGTCTGTCCGTCCGTCTGTCCGTCTCTCCGTCTGTCCGTCTGTCTGTATGTCTGTCCGCCGTTGCTCATAGACTATATTACCTACAAAGCTGTAATTTGGCATGAATGCACATATTAATGATGCCAACAAAATCGTACGTGAAATCTTAATAAAATATATTTTTATGGTACCTTCCCTACACATCAAGCGGGGATGATTTTTTTTTCGCGTCCACCCCATCGTGTGGGGTGTCGTTGGATTGGTTTTAAAAAAATATTATGGGTATTCATAGATCATTTTCCGATTTAGGGATCCGTTTGTGAAATATTAAGTTTTAAAGTGGAAAAAATCGTTAAGAGTCCAGTCCCCCCCCCCCCCCCCTCTTTTACCAGTTAAACGGTTGCTTCTGGAAATGTGAAAAAATTCAGGAGAGTAGGAAATATACTTACTGAATTTAAAAGGAAAACTATCACGGCTAAGAAGACTTCATAAAGTATTGAGTAATAGTCGATCAACTAAAAAAATGTATTCGGCGAAGTTATATTATAAAGGAACTTTTCGTTCAAATTCCATTGAAAGTAACTGAGATGATGTTGTTAGTAGTGTAAAACACGTTATAAATGTACATTCATAGACCATACAAAAATTAAG
Source organism: Aricia agestis (assembly GCF_905147365.1). NCBI lineage: Eukaryota > Metazoa > Arthropoda > Insecta > Lepidoptera > Lycaenidae > Aricia > Aricia agestis. The sequence continues at coordinate 7,425,144 of NC_056421.1, read as the reverse complement.
AAAAACTAGCGGTACCTACTACGGAACCCTATATTGCGCGTGGCCCGACACGCACTTGGCCGGTTTTTTTAAATAATTTCGGACTCCGAAAGTGCGACACCCTTAAAAAATCTCTTTCACTCTTTGGTCTTTTGCTTTGTCAAACAAATAGCTGCTGACCGTTTAATCCTTTTTAAGCATAGTGTAATTTGTAAGCAGCTCTTCCATATTTAAACTGCACTTTTGTGTTTGTTGTGTTGTTGCAAACTATATCGTGATGGACTGTGTTAGCCGTCGTAACTCGTAGTGGAAGTGTTAATGATAATGATTTATAGTTCAGGATCGATCGATCCTAATTGATACTTCACTTTTCGTGACTCGCCAGTCGTCGGGCCCGCTTCCAAGAACTGCCAGCAAAAAAACTAGCCGATAAGAAGTTTTTTAGCCGGCACGATATATTAAGGATGAAAAACTCCTTGATATACGTATACTAAAGACCTTAGCTTAGAGGAACGTTACACACGTTCCTGTACGCCAATTTTCAAGTTTTTACAATGTAGAGTTTGGTTTTCATTGTTGTGTGACAAGAAGTAAAAACCGTTAATAATCCATATGTACTTAGTACTCGTAGTTATTCTGTACTTAATCTATACTAATATACTAATACTAATATTATTATAAAGCGGAAGAGTGTTTGTTTGTTTGAACGCGCTAATCCCAGCAACTACCGGTCCGATTTCAAAAGTTCTTTCAGTGTTAGATAGCCCATTTATCTAGGAAGGCGTTATATTTTATCACGCTATGACTAATACGAGCGGAGAAATAGAGGTAAATGTGGAAAAAAATGGGGGAAATTATTTGAAAGGGCTGATCTCACGTACTACTAGAGCATTTTTTCTGTTATTTGGCACAGATAAGAAGTAGACCACGTGAAGGATCATAGGCTAAAAGGCATAATTTGTCTGTAACATATGTAATTTACGCGGGCGAAGCCGTGCGGAAAATCTAGTCTTCTATAACTTTTTTAAACAACTATACCCTTTAAGATAAATTTGGGTTTGGACTTTGGAGATACGAGTCCTTGAGAAGGACATTTTGCGATAGTTTTATCTAATAGAAAATGTACAGATCCCGATTATTTTATTTAAATTTTATTATTAATTATTAAAGTAAAAATACAGCTGAGTATTTTGTGTACATTTCAAGTGCCTACCTGTTGTCATCATTGATACCGAGCAAAAAATGTTTGAAAAATCACGTTTTTTGTATGGCAACTTAAATATTTAATTTATTTTGTTTTTAGTATTTGTTGTTATAGTGGCAACAGAAATACATAATCTGTAAAATTTTCAACTCTCTAGCTATTACCGTTCTTGAGTTACTGGAGACAGACGGACAGACATCGAAGTCTCAGTAATAGGGTCCCGTTTTTACCATTTAGGTACGGAACCCTAAAAAGATAAAAAAACTTACTTTTTGTTATTAGAGGACTAAAATATGCGAGTGTAACAAAAAAGTTATAATACTTTAGAGTGTGTTTGTGTTCCTTATTTGTCTTATTGAGTTCACTGTGAAAGTAGCAGCGCTGACAGGGTAACTTTTTTAAAACTTTAATATGGGATAAGTCATTACGCTGGGACGCCTTCCCAAAAAAAATGCTCTGTCAGCCATGCTACTTTCACAGTGAACTCTATATAAGGAACTCACACCCTAAAGTATTATCACTTACTTTTGTTACACCCTGTATACTGTCTTTATTAAAGTATATTCGAATTTAAAAATCTAAACTTTGATAAACATAAAACAAATAATAATTACCGTATATTATAAATTTCTCGTTTCCATATGATGTACAATGTATGTTAGCACAGGTCTAATAAAATACTACCGGTCACTAATTCAATAGTGAGGAAACCTCCGTGGTCACCGGTACAGTCGATAATGTCTAAACACTTTTCAATCTTAATACATCTTAGTAATAGGATCCAAAATGGTTAACCAGACTTCACTTCGACTGTACCTTCATATTATTATCACATCCACCAATGGCGCCCAAGTCTAAATAAGGTTGTTAATGGTGTGGTAAAGCGCGAACACGTCCTACTTGTCAATGGTTCAGTATATTTTTATTTTAGCTTAAAATTATGTACATAAGTAATCAATAATAATCCTCCATGAAGCTCATTTAAAATTTTAAAAGTAAGGATGGGCTATTTCGTTCATTTAACACCAAAAAACTTTTAATAAAAAAAGTAACGCCGTCTTTGTTCGAGTTACGACGATTATCGAAAATGCAATTTTTTACATTACTTACATGTTATTTTTTATATATTATGAGTCCATAAGTTTTAAATCTCTGTGTTTTCCTGATCGTTTTATGATAATTCTGAGGATCTCTACCGTGATTGCGTAGGAACCAGTTCCATAGACGGATGTAGTAGGTACCGCGGTGAGAATCTACGTTAACGATATTGTCAGCTGATTAATTAACACGTGACTTGCTCACCAGGCCATTTAGCCAAGACCTTTTCTTTATCGCTTCTTTATAGAATCACTGATCAAAATGTATGAAATTGACATTAGACGAGTCGATCGTTAAGGTGATATAACGAACGCTTTTATCAAATTTCTATAAAGAAGCCATAAAGAAAGAGTCTTGGTTAAAAGGCCAGTTTACTTTATTAAACATAAAAAAGGTGTACAGCTGAACATAGAATCCCTTACAGTTTTTAGAAGTCAAATAAAAATTAACTTAAAGCTCTATTAACAACATTACAACACTAATTTTATATAATACGAAGTACTAAATTATATGATTGTGCTCAGAATTTTTAATAATTATAATTAGAGAAAAAAAGTTGTCCTTTTTACAATGTGAACTGCGCAGTAAGTATAAAATAATTAAAAAAAAATAGCTTTTCCTTACCTCAAATATCGAAATGTCAAAGCTTTTTAAACTTTTATTGCTATCTTAAAGGATCATAATCTGATTAAACTATAAATTAAATTAATGTAGATATCATTTTATGTTTCAATAGTCGTAACGAAATTAAAAACACGGTTTACTTACCCTATTAAAAACATAATATGACAAGAAATTTGTATAAGTTTGTAAACCTGTACATTTTTTTTTATATTTCGTACCTTTTTAGCGTGATCTTACCGTATCAAAACTTTTAAAACAAGCTTTCTCGCATACTGTAAAATAGTTAAGTACCTACGAAAAACCGCGTTTTAACGGACTTCCGCAACGGATGAGATTCATGTTTGGCTGTGGATATTTTATGTAATTCTCCTGTACTCTTTCTTTTCATCGTAAATTTACGGTCTCTTGAATCACTAATATTCAAATGTCAACCACACCTTCCCAATAAAGAAAATGTAAATGCCATAAAATATAAGGTATTGCAGCCTTCACTTTATGTTAATACAGCAATTAATGTTCCAATGATCTTGTCGTAAGGACTCATTGATTGTCACTGTCGCAAGGACAGGCAGTATCTTTCTGATAAATGACTCCTACGTGAGTGCCCCAATGTTAAAAAAAAGATTAGTTAAAACTTAAATCGTTTGAATTGTCCTTGGAGCATTTTGATTAAAATTACACTGTAAGTAGAGTATACAGCATGCATCAACTGGTGAGACATGTTCGATACTCGAGGACGTGATATTTGGCTATTATATCGCCACCTTGGAGAAGAAAGGTCGTAAAAGCCATTTTGGCGAAAATGAGTTATGAATGCAGTCTTACTTAAAATTTTCCGCTCTATCGATTGGTGCATATAACTTTTGTCAATTCACAAAACAGAGGCTTTTACGACCCACGTGATTTAAGCGTCTAAACAGGCTTTTTGTGGGAATTTACGCTGTAAGAACCAAAAAATATATTATTCCTGTGAATAAGGGTCGTAAAAGATAGTAAGTTTGGGGCAAGCTAGGTGTATTAACAAAGTAAAAAATGGTGATTGGTCGTAAAAACCAAAGTTTGGTACACTTTTGATTTACAGCCATATATGGTTAGTAGAATTTGGTTTATACGCCCATAATTAAAAGAAGATGTACTAGTGCTAAAGTATATACAGTATACACCCATTTAAAATGCACTCGCGAGGTGGAACTGTCTTTTATCACCCTTAATTTTTTTTATATTAAAAAAATCGTAGATCGTTTTGGAGGTGTCGGCCGGCATGGTCTGAAATCTCCAATCTCTGTTAAATTTGGGAAATCAAGCACCTGAAAGGTAAGCTTCTTTATAAAGATAATATTATCACGCAGTATGTACTTTATTTATTATATTATAATAGGTATTTTCATTTACATAATATTTCTTTTCTTATTTTTTATATTTTGTTTCGTAAAGAATAATTAGTAAAATATTATTATAGTAATATAATTAACTATCCAATTGAAATGATAAACTTAGTGTTCGTATCGAAATGGTCGTAACGAACGTAAGCCGGGATACTACATGGCTTTTACGCCCCGATTTGCTTAAATTATTTTTCTACTTTTAACCTATTAGTGGTTTATACAACGTAGTTTATAATTTCTTTGTGTTTTAACTTCCTTATTTCGACTTTAATACTAAAGTTTTACTACATAATAATTTCTCCATTATTATAATGAATAATGAATCATAATATTAAAATATGTTATGATTTCTTAAGTTTACGCGAGTATCACTCATGACTCATGAGTCATGATAGGTTTAAACACTTACGGATTTTGTCGCGGGGCACTATTGTTAATCCCAACGCGCCGAGGGATGTTTATTAAATAATAAAATAAACAAGGAGAATTCGAAGGCCATACGACAATATAAATAATAAATATTCATTCTTACGACGACGTAGTTCTTTCCCGGGAACAAATGAGCGCATTGCAAAACTTACGCTCCAGACCGGATAATACTATTCTCTGCGCAGACAAAGGTAATGCCACGGTGATTATGGATACAACAGGTTGCAGTGACAAAATACAACGTCTTTTATCGGACGAAAACACTTACGAAAAAGTCAAAACGGACCTCACCAACAAAGTTTTGAAGACAACTCAAAGTCTCATCAAAAAGTACTCCGACTCACTGAATCTGGATCCCAAATTCTTGTTGCCTTCATGCCCTAAACCTCCAAAGTTGTATGGTTTGCCAAAGATACATATAGCCAATGCTCCTCTTCGACCAAGTGTAAGCCAAATTATTGACTCACCAACCTACAAACTTGCTCAGCTGGTAGCTACTGTACTCTCATCTCTACGCGGACAGACCAAAGCCTATGTAAAGGATTCCTACCACTTTGTTGATGAGATTAAACATGAATAACTGGTCAGTTTTGATATACAATCCCTGTTCAAGTGTTCACTTACCTATTAATACGGCATTGTATCGAAATTGTTACAAGAAGGCCCAGAGAGAACAACTTACCTGTTGAATATGCGGATCTGTTAGAACACTGCCTCACGTCTGGCTATATGTTGAGGAATTATGACTTTTACAGGCAAGTAAATGGTGTAGCGATGGGCCTCTTGTTGCTGATATTTTTTGGAAGACTTTGAGAAGTTAGCGGTTGAGTCCTCACTTCTACAAGCGGTATGAAGATGATACTTTCACAATTTTACCATCGGACAAAGTATCCATATTCCTTGAGCACCTGAACAGCCTCAACTCCAAAATACAGTTTACAATGGAGCTGGAGAAAGATAATTCTTTAGCCTTCTTAGACTAAGGAATCCTGTCTCCTGATGGCACATTGGGTCAAACGGTGTATCGCAAACCTACACACACAAATAGATATTTAAATGGTTCCCATTATCACCCAGCACAGTTATGTATTGTTGGCAAATCTTTATTTCAGCACGAGAAATCGGCGATGAACAGTATGTGGATACAGAGCTTCATCATGTTACACAAGTTTAACGCGACAATAAGCTTCGGATACCACGCAGACAGAGCAGCAACCGAGTGAACCGGCAACAGTGGAGAGATTACCTGCAGCGTTGCCATTTATAAAGGAAGTCATTGGTAAAGTTAGCTATATTCTAAGGAAAGCTAAAAACATACTTTAAGCCGCCCAAAAAGATCAGCCAATGTTTACCATCAGTGAAATGCATCTTACCCCTTAAAGATGCAGGAAACTACAAACTCGACTGTGATTATGGCCTCTCTTATATAGGGCAAAAGAGCCGTCAAAATCCGTATCATGGAATACATTGCAAATGTCAAACACCGTAGGACCACCAAGTCTGCAATTTGTGAACACACACTGGACCAACCTCGCCACTACATAAGATTCGATAAGCCACAAGTACTGGCAAAAGAAGCAAGATACCGTCCAAGAATGATAGGCGAGGCCATAGAAATTAAAAAGCACCCAAATTTTAACCGAGAAGATGGCTGTGTTTAACCTGTTGGCTAAGCGTCATCTAGCTGTAGTGTTAAACGGTACCGTCAACAAGTCGGCTAAACGACGTATAGCCGTGTGATTGAATGGCGTTGTTCAGTCAAAGGGCTAGCTGTTTGATTGAATGGCTTTTTTAACCAGTCGACTGCGACATATATAAGCTGTAAGCGTATAACCACCTAAACTTTTTTTTTTGAGTTAGTTTCAACATTTTGTTCAATTTTTTTTAACAAAGAAACTTGATTAAAATATGTTGTTTTGTTATATTTTCAATTTTACTACAGTGTAATTTGGAAATTCTATAGTTACTTATCAATTAACACTTAATATCTATCACTTTATAAATATAACTGGATAAATTTTATCTAATTAAATTTATTTCACCTACACAAGATGGTTTTTGTTACCCAAGTTTATAGTGAAGTAGGTAAAGTTATAGCAGTTACGACTCTTGACGTTCCTATTTACTGATTGTACGACTCTCTCTATTTTATAGTCGTTTTTTTACGCCCAAAAACAGAAAAGTTCATTTAGTTACGATCCATATGTATGAAATATCTTAAAAAATCATGGGGCGTATAAACCATTTTTACGAAAAAATTGGGTCGTAACGCCACGCTTACTTCTAAAGTAAGCAATGGACATTAAAATAAGGTTTACCATTCGAAGGGCCATAAAAAAATAATATATGTCACTTAATTGGGCTAAATAATATTAGAAAATAAAAATTTTACAGCCGATTTATTTAAAAAAAATAATGTTTTTTGCATTCTCCTGTAAAGTCGGATTTTGGTTTTTACGACCTTTCTTCCCCAAGGTGGCGATATTAGTTGAAAAAAAAAGCCTCCGCGCCAGCCGCATAGTAATTTACTAAGTGTCAATCCATGATTAATTTATTTAAAGGGAAATTTGGTCAAAAATTAAGTACTTACCTAATTTTATTACATATATTATAATGAGACTTCTTCTGATCTTTTCATTGTTATATGAGTTGGAACTTGTGTCTTGTACCTACTATTTTGCAAATAAATTCTAACTACCTTCAGCATTATACTAGTTATATTATACTACTAGATAATAATAGCTGTAATATTAGAGGTATATTGTTTACTTATTAGTTATTACATTCCTAATAAATTATTAAATTTTATGATTAACTTTTGTAATAGAAATATATTTTGCTTAATAAAATATAATAAGTATGTATACTGTATAGGTATTATATTAAGACTTATGAGTTATTTTTAACCGACTTCTTAGTTTATATACCGTCCTCCTGGCCCATCTTTATTTTTGTAATGATTGTGAGGACTTAACTTTTTACCGGCAGACTCGCGGGCGATATGGCCGACCGGTCCGACGGGCCCTAAACAAAAATAGATGACTCTAATTATCACTTTTTATTTATTTTTATTAAAATTGTAAACAACATTTTACATAAGTATTATTTTTGTATTGACTTTGCTGCATGCATATTAAATATTGATGTCTCGTAAATATATTTTTATAATTTACTTGTCCTTTCCTTATTCCAATTTCATTTCTAGTCTTTTTTTACAAGATAAAGTCTTATTTAAGTCTAGTTTTGATCTAAATATTATCAAAGATCAGTAAAGGCATCAGGTGGCTATATTTTTTTTTTATAAAATAAGGGGGCAAACGGGTCAACTTCCGTCGCCCATGGACACTCGCAACATCACAAGAGCTGCAGGTGCGTTACCGGCCATAAGATATAAAGATATTAATAGGCGTATTAAGTATTAACTTCTCAATATAAAAGCAGAAAGCACATTGGTGGAGTAAGGAGTTTTATTGTCAAGACAAGATTTTGGTCCAAATCACTAGAAACAGAGTATACAGAAGAATGAAACTAGAACAAAATAAACGGGCAATAGGCAATACAATGGAGAATATTACGCCGAGGTCGGACCAGGGGGCGCTACTAGAACATACAGTAAATAATCCGACCACAATCCGACATGTTGCTCACTTCATATCAGAATATAGACAGTAACGACGGTCTACCAGAATCTGATGGCAATTTTTGACAGCAGATTTTAGAAAAATAGCCTTGATCATTGGATAATTTTTTATATTTGCATGTTTAAAACACAGAATCAGCCGCTATATGAAGAAAAAAGGATCAAAATATTTTATTCCAATTACCCCGGTATTGCTAAAGTAAATTTATTTTCTCACTTTTTGCCATCAGATTCTGGTAGACCTATAACGTTGTCAAACGTTGAAGGTGCTGCTGTCTATGCAGGTGTTGCCTCTAGCGTCAAAACATTGCAGTAATATATGCCATTGAACCGTAGTTACGTCAGGACAACTCCATGCATGCGTGCTAAATATGCATATTACAACGCATGACCGACCCGCGGTTCACAGGTGATCGATGACTGTACAAACAAACATATTATATCTTTAAACATACATATTTCATAGTTTTTCCTAAACTGGGTATAACAAAACAAAGTGATAAATGATAATATTTTAGGCTGTGTATGAGTTCCCTGTATGGAGTTCTCTGTGAAAGTAGCAGCGCTGAAAGAGCAAAATTGAGCTGCTACTTTTACAGTATTATCGCTTTATTTTGTTACACCCTGAATAATATGAAGGGTTGACTCTAGTTCTAGAAAGATAGAAGGTAGTAGAGAAAGTTTATTAACTAGCGTCACTTTTGGTTCTAGCAGTACGAATAACAATTTAAACCGTTAAAATTTCTTCTTGGTCGTTTTCTTAATTACTAAAGTCTAAAGGTCGCGCCTGGGAAAGCTCGACACTACTCCGGTTGTTAAGTCCATTTTGTTTAGTATTCTGCTTCTCTAATTAAAAAGGGCGGTAATTGTCATTTTTAGTACAGTCAGAGCTATAATTTGGTCACACCAACTCCTGGGCTTGCCCTCAACAGTTCCCAATGATTCGTTTTTTTTAAACACATTTATTACGCAGTGCACTAGACGGCTTACAACCTATATTATGCCAATTGCGTTGCGACTTGCAACTTACATTGGTTTGTTTACTCCCAACTCCCAAGTCCTCACTCCCTACTTTTGTATTGATGACTCACGAAAAATTTAACGCTAACCGCATGTCTTATAGTCTTATATTTTTCAACTTCTTTTACCAAAAGTTCCCCATTCTTTTTAAAATAAAAAAAAAGCAAAAAAAAACAGTTTTTTGTAGCAAAAAACTGTTTTTTTTTTTGCTCAGCCAAAACAAGTCAATTTTTAACATTGAAATTATGCCATCTTGTAACTAGCTGGGCTGGCTTAAACCTGCCGTTTAAGCTAGTTGAATAAGGAAGTAGACATATTATGCCTACATGTTTTACAACTCGCACGAGTAAAATGTAAATTCCAAACAATACCTATATCTTCAATTTTATTGCCTACGTTACTAATTAGTAATTACTATATTGAGAAGTTGCTTGAGGCTTCTTAAATGTTGAGTATCAATTATCATAATAATTATCGTTGAGCAGTTTTACATTGCAGTTTTACTTTTCGATCAACAAAGTTTTGTTAACTTTATCTTAGTAAATGTAAAATATAATGATCAATGAACTGAAATCAATTAGTAATAATTAATATTTACCTATGAACATAGTACAGGCTACAGTTTAATATATTATTTTATTTATAAATATAGTTACTATATATAGTTACAAAATATTTTGTTTACCTTTCGGTGGTCACATTCGGAATGCAAAACAAAGACCGCATGCGACTATATCCGTAGTAATTGTCTACGGATATAGTCGCATGCGGTCTTTGTTTCCTAGCCGGATCTTTAATTTTTTTCAGGCGGGGCAAAAACTGAAAAATGCCACCTCCCACGGGCGTATATATAGCTTTGATAAGCGGGGGGGGTCCCTAACGTAAAAAAGCGGCCAAGTGCGAGTTGCAAAACAATTGAGTATTACATATTATATACTTATTTAAACTTCAGTTTATGATACTAATCAATAATCATACTATTATATTATAATATTAATATTATAAAGATCACGGGCGTATATATAGCTTTGATAAGGGAGGGGTCCCTAACGTAAAAAAGCGGCCAAGTGCGAGTTGCACTCGCCCATGAAGGGTTCTGCAGCAGCCTAAATACCTACTCTGCCAACGGACACGCTCCACAGTATAATTTTTTTTATTTAGTATATTGTAAATAGAAAAAAAATACAAGATATACCTCGCCGATGACAATCGATGACAATAATATTAATATTATTTGTCGATTGGACAAGTAAGATGGATAGTAAAGTGGGGGGTCCGGACCCCCAGGACCCCCCCCTTATATACGCCCATGCCGCCCCCCCCCCCTACCTACTTATGTTTATTTTCACCTTTATCATCCATATAATTTCAGCTATCAATATTATGTAGGATATAATATAAGTAATATAATTAACAGGGTAGGGTTTAAAAGCGTGCGAGAGCCGGGCGCGTATTTTGAACTATGCCTACGCGCCTCGCGAATAATAAATGTTCGTGCAGCACGTCTCACTCCGCAGTCCGCGCTCAGGGTATCGGTCAAATTGATAGGGCCATGAAATTGCTGTACTTGTGCTATTATATATTTTATTACGTGGTCAATGATGAGTTGTCCATTGGTCCGTGAAGTATGAATTTGGCCGCCCCATGAATTTGCCGCCCGGGGCACAGACCCCGGCTTGCCCCCCCTAGATCCGGGGCTGTTTAGAATAATAATAATAATTTATTTAATATTGCTGACATGAAAAATTTATAAAATTTACAATTTTCTATGCCTTAATCTATGATCACCGGTTAACAAAATTGAAACAAAAGAACTAGGAAACCAATTATGTGAATCTCAAGGATCCACTTATTACTGATCCAATATATTTCGAACAAAAACTTAACTACGCGATCAAATTTAATTGCTGCTACAAAAACTCTGCTTTGTCTATGGGCAAAGTAGGTCTATGATTTCCATATTGTATTACGTTAATTATAATGAACTTTTTTGGATTATCATTTTGTTCTATCGTAAGCTAGTATAGGTTGCTTTTGCTTTTAAGCTTAAGAGTCAGCGATTGCCAGGTTTTCGCCATTTTACAAAAACTGAAAGTTCACCACTTTATCACCCCTATAGAGATCAGACGCAAGGACAACCTGCAACCTTGGAGTTTCGGTCGCGGTTACTTTGGGAGGTATCCAGTGCTAATTTCTGAAGGTCGACAGAACTTTGATAAAATATGAAGCTGATTTTTTATCTTATTTTTTTCGGGATAACTGTAGGAATCTCGTCTCCCACTGCCGGACATATTATATGATAGCTGCTTCCCACTGCCAGACCACTTTAAAGTCTAATAGCTACTTTAGTACCTTTATGTTATGTTATGATAGATCAGTGTAAAATCTAGTGTGTGATTCATTCTAAGTTATACTGCTCACCCTAAAAGCTAAAATTAATTCTGTACGAAGTACTCTCGTGAATAATGCATTTAATTCCACGAAAACTTCATTCCAAATAATCTGATAACGTTTCAGAACTTTATTGTGATTCTACCATTGTAGCTAAGTATAACTTACTGTGTACAGCGAATTAAATATACTTACCTACACTTAATAGGATAAGATTCTTCTACAGATTTGCTCACGGGATGGGATTCTATACAATTCTATATTCTATATTATAATTAGGGAATGCAAATCTCGCGAGATTGGGGCTCAAGCGAGATCCCGCGAGTTTATGAATACAATACCGCGAGATCTCGCCAATTTCGAGATCTCGCGAGATTAGCAATTTGGTGGGTTTTTGGCAAATAATCACAATATTTGAATAAATTACGAAAAAAAAGTAATAAATATTATAAGTATTATAAGATTATCGTTCATTTTCACGATTTTTTTCAATATAATTTTATGCATCAAACATTGTTTGACGTATTTGTTTTAAATTATTTTTAATTAGTAAAGTTTGACGTAAGTACGTATCTAATATCGATCAAATAACAAATGTAAGAAACAACCAGTCTTCTCTTCTAATGTGCGCTTTTATAATTTTGGACGTGGCGGTAATATCGTGGACGTCCGCGGTAAAATGGTAACATAGGGAAGTACAATGTATGGAAATATATTATGAAGACGTTTTTAAATTTTCGTCGACGATAACTTTTAAACGTGCACGTTAGAGGACATCACGACATATACACTTCTGAACCGTACAAAACGTCCGCGGTGCGTAAAATCAAAAGGGCATTGAACGTACCCAACGTTTTATCGTGACAGACGGCATCTACGATAACGTGACGTCCAGAATTATAAAAGCGCACACTATCGAACACAAATCTTTTAGTAATAAAACAGTTATTTTGTAACTAACAAAACAACGAGAAGTCAAAATTCAGGACCTAGTTGAAAATCACAGTGCACAGTTGCTTAGGCCAGCTCCTCTTTGTTTTTACTCCGTGATCGCAACTCCGTCCGTGTCAGCCCGCGCTTCGAATAAGAGGTTTTATGCTCAAGTGAAATCTCGTCAAACTCGCGAGATCTCGCCTTTTTTTCGTCCGAGATCAATCTCGCTAAAAAAGGCCGAGAACGAGATTGCATTCCCTAATTATAATATATACAAAATATAGAAATTAGAATACCATCCCATGTAGTAGTAGGATTTAGGAAAAAGTAATATATTGGTAGCGTATTATTCTCTATCTATAGGATCTGATGGCAAATTTGTATGGTTTTTCAAAAAATATCTTTGATCATTGGATAATTTTTTATATTTGCATGTTTCACACACAGAATCAGCCGCTATAAGGAAAATAAAGGATCAAAATGTTTTATTCCAATTATCCCGGTATTGCCAGAGTCAATTTATTTTCTCACTTTTTGCCATCAGATTCTGGTAGACCTAAAGTCTTCAACTTTATTTCAGTCCAAGTTTTGTCCAAGCATATTCTGGCCGAAGCTTTAGTCGATGCCATAACGACGCAAGCTAGGATCGGACCCTTGTAAAATAAGGTTATATCGCAACAGCAAAAATATACATAGAGTAAACAAAAAGTAACCAACACCGAAGTTCAAGTCGACTTGTTGTGATCATTTGTATGAATTTCAATGTAGTTTTTTATCCAATAAAGAATTATTGTAAACATCTTACCGGTTTAGTCACCTGACCGATTCAAATCAGATGGCTTAGTAACATGATGTAGCTCATACATGTTCGTAAACACGCATATCTGCTGCATAATGTGAAACTAGCCTTTGTCCGCGACTTCACCTGCTTCTATATACAGTAATATGTGGGAATACTCAACTTTTTCGGGATATTTAGGCCGGTATAAATAGTCAGTACTCAAGATGCATCTCGCTCTCAAGTTCAGGCTCTGTGATTGGTTGGCTGTCAAAATTTAGACTAATCATAGAGCCGAACCGCGTCTTGAGACCGAGATGCATCTTGAGTACTAACTATTTATACCATCCTTAGCGCCTAAACCAGGGGATCCCAAAGTTATTTTGTCTGCTGCCCACTTTGAGAATAAATTATGTTCTAGCGCCCCCCATTGTTTCAATTTAAAATGCATCCCCCCCCCCCTCCCAAGTCTCTACACAATGCTCTCATTATTTATAGGTCTCACCCTTTAGACCTGCAGCGCCCACAAGGGGGCGTTATCGCCCACTTTGGGAAAGGCTGGCCTAAACTAATGTCATACGAAAGTTCATCAAAATCGGTCCAGTTTTTGCGTGACGAAGTCGAAATCCCACACGTACACAAACCACTAACACTACACATAATATGTCTAATATATTATGTCTAGTCTCTATCTAGATTCTAGATCTTAAATTCTCATAATTTTACATGAAAATATTTTGGATAAGATTGTATGTCCTCTTTAAAAAAATTAAACTTCAAAAACTTTTCTTTTTTTCTTTTTCAGTTTTTCTTCAATAAACAAAAAAAGGTCCTTTTTTGAGGAAATATGAAAATATAATAGCACAAAAATCTTACTTAATTTATCATCTTTACCTACACATGGGGTACCTATATGTGTGGGACTGTGGGGTGTATGTTCCTGTCACACAAGTGACATTTTTAATTGGATTGTAGAAGACAAAACACTGTTAACTATTCAAAGCTTATACAGCGTTTATTAGTAAGGGGGATTATGTCTAATATATTATGTCTAGTCTCTAGTAGTAATCTAATCTTCAATTCTCATAATTTTACGTGAAAATATTTTGGATAAGATTGTATGTCCTCTTTAAAAAAATTCAACTTCAAAAACATTTTTCTTTTTTAATTTTTCTTCAATATTAAACTAAAAAGGTTTTTTTTTAGGAAATCTGAAAATAATAGCACAAAAATCTTACTTAATTTATCATCTTTACCTACTTGTCTAACTAACTCTTTAATGTACTTAATTAGTGTGTGTTAATTAATATTATATTGCTAAGCGCTAAGGGCCGAACACAATATAAACACGACACGACGTCGTTCGTACCACGATGCGGCGTCGTTTCATGATGCGACGTCGCGTCGTAGTGGGAATCTGCGACGAGCATCGTAAAAAACTACATCGCGACATCGTAACGTGCACGATACACGGCACGACGTCGCGTCGTAGAAACTTACGATGCGTCATCTTTGAATTTTGAATAACAACTGTGGCACTGACACAGGAATGCATCGTGAGTTTCTACGACGCGACGTCATGCCGTATATCGTGGCACGTTACGATATCGCGACTTAGTTTTTTACGATGCTCGTCGTAGATTCCCACGACGCGACGTCGCATCGTGTTATGTGTCCCGGCCCTTAGTCATTAAAAGATTTTCTAAAACTTAGAAAACACAATTTGCAGTATATCAAACCTTTATTATCTCACATCCTTTATATTAGTTTGTCGTTGACTTAACAACAACAATGTATGTTTAATAACTTAATAATGATCAAGATTCTTATGCCTTTCTAAAGATTCATTAATAAGAGTTTAATCTACTATCGTGGTATATTTATAAAAGTTTTCTAATATTTCTTAAACATAATTACCTACATATTTTGTTTTTAAGAAAACTAGATAAGGTTTTTAACCTAAAATGATATCAGTTACGAGTTAAAATATTGTATTAGTTGCTTTGTTTACATTGAACGGGCTCCAATTTTTATAAAATGTCCAAAATAAAAGGAGAATAACAAAGTACAGTATAAAACATAGAGTAGTGCCGTGGACTTTTTATAACAAGACAAGCGCAAGGCGAGGCGAGGCACATTATATAGTGTCAAAATTTGTATGTGTGATGGTTTGTACCTACTTACCGTTCCTTTTTTTTCCATTCCATTCCAAAATTTTCCATGCTCATTGAGATTTGAGAGCAGCATCTCTCAACATCATCATCACCTCCAATAAGAAGAGAGCAGGATTTTTTTATATTATCATAGTGACGTGTGTTCTCAACTAGGGTTGCTGAGGATTCCTCTTCCTCTTCCTCATAATGAGGAAGTTCCGCAATAATTTGGGTTCCTCAACCGTTACCGCATCCTCATAAATAAAAATACAAAAATCCTCTTCCGCTATCGCTTCCTCAAAATTTAGGAGGAATTTATGAGGAATTTCACTGCGCATGCGCGTCGCGTATCCAATCATGGCAACACACACGCCAGAGCGCGATGCCGGACCAAACGGGCGCTGCTGTTCCTTGTTCCTTGTCTCTCTCGCCACCCGCGCTGTTCCTTGCTTGTTTGTTTTAATTTTATTGACATAATATAGCAAGCGTTGTTTTGTTTACGCGTGTACGCACTACGCAGCTACGTAACAAGGCGAATAATCTAATAATTAGATTTTTATCGAAAACCGAAATGATACCGAAGTTAGTGCTATATCAGGGGTTCCCAGACTTTTTTGTCCACTGCCCACTTTGAGAACAAAATATGTTTTAGTGGCCCCATTGTTTCACCTACTTTCTTTTCCTAATTGAAATTAAGGGGCTTTTGCCCCTTAATTTGTCGGTAATATTAGCCCCCACAGCCTCTACAAAATGCCGCCATTTTTTCTGAGTCCCACACTGCCCCCCTTTAGATCTTCAGCGCCCACAAGGGGGCGTAATCACCCACATTGGGAAACGCTGTACTATATGGACGTACTTCCTCTTCCGCTTCCTCATCCGCATCCTCTTCCTCAAAAAAATATCCTCTTCCTCATCCGCATCCTCTAAATTTGCGCGTGACAATTCCTCTTCCTCCTCCTCTTCCTCATAATCACTTCCTCAACAACCCTATTCTCAACTAGTTCATTACGCGATTCGCACACTTCCTACTTGTCAGTTTTTATTGCGCATTAATTATGTTTCGGCAACCAACGCTCGTAATATTTAGATATTATGGTTTAATTTATTCGCACAAAAAATGGGAGGATGATTTTAGTTCTAATTCATAATGTACGATTGGATGAAGCGTGTATGCGGTCTCTTCGCTTATGATGGACCAATACAGGCGATTACGTGTAGAGGGATTATTATAGTTTTTTTTTCATACAAAATTAGGCCACAGTGCGGATTCGGATGAATATTAGTACTATTTCGTAGGTACTCGAAATGTTTACGCTCCAGCCACTTTGTAGTAGAATAGGACAATTCTGACGAGGGCTTAAAAAGAGTTGTAGATTATATTTATTATCTTATTATTATTAACTAGATGACGCCCGCAACTCCGTTGCGCCAAAACTCGTTTATCGCGGGGGACTTATGTCCTTTCCCGGGACTCAAAGTATCTCCATGCCAAATTTCAGCAAAATCGGTTCAGCGGTTTGGGCGTGAAGAGGTAACAGACAGACAGACACACTTTCGCATTTATAATATTAGTATTAAAGTATTAATTTAATTATTATTAATCATTTACCATCATATTAAAGGTAGTAAACCTTCATAGTAGGACAATGATGTCCACATATTATCCTCATAAGAGGTGCACATCATTATTATTTATTAGCATATTACGGTAATCAATACTTTGATATATGACTCTATTCAACATTTATTATGTAACAATTTTAATTACCTGTCATAAATCATTCGTTTTTAATTAATTCCTGATATATTTTAACATATAAATATACATTATAATTAAATGCATATTGCCTGTCGGAGCCACTGATTTGCTCTAACTTTGTGAAAAAAATCGCTTCTCAAATCAGAGAACGTCTTCAGTGGACTGAACTTATGGACTCTTTAATGATAATAGCAAGTTGCAAGTAAGATGATGAGAGATGTGGCGTAGGGTTCCTATAACTCTATTCCTATCGGTGTCTTTTATCTCTTGTCTTGTAGATCGTCATCCAAATCCCACTTTTGAAACAGGCTTTTCTCTAAAGAAGAACGAGCCTTTCCCCGTGTTTGATAAAATATGCTGACCATAGTATGAGCAAATCCCACTAGAACGGAACATTTTGCTGAAGTATTCTCAGTAAAGTTTTCTAAAATGGAGACCCCAATAAATGAAAATAAATAAATAAATAAAATTTACAAATGTAGCTTCATAGGTACATAAATCATAATTCTATATTTAATTGCCCTGTGATTGACGCTGCAAAAATGTATACTTTATTTGTGTAATTGGATAGTTTCATATCTATTGCTCAAGTATGCACCAAATTTTTATCATATTTGTGAATCTGTGAATCACATAATATTAAGTATGAGTCACAACTCACAATATTTTCGCGATGACTTAAGGGGTGATAAAGAAAGTCGTAGTCATAATATTCGGTGTAAGAAAATACCAGTTGTCCAGAATATCTTAAGAGGATTCCACACCGCCGTTTTTCCATAGAAACGCATTCCCCTGTTTCCTCCCTGGATAATGGCGGTAGAGTTATGATTTTTTTTCTGAATATTTATGGCCACTATTAGCATGTCCCTATGTTTTCCTTTTTTTCATAATTTTATTATTAAAAAAGATAAGAACGTCCAAAAACCCAAAAAAATGGCCAGATTTTCCTCTGTGTTCAAACACCCAGAAAACAAAACTGGCTGAAATATACAAAAAAAAAAATAAAACATAGGAACACAGCTCAAGCCTTCCTTTAATTCTTAATGGAAAAAGTACTTAAATCGGTTAAGTTTTGGAGAAGGAATCAGCGAACAACGAATCGAAGATTTTCTATTCTTTTATTAGAACTTTTGTCGTGTTGTCTCTATCGCGCTCTGCGGTGGGAGACTTGAGATTGGTGAGACAGCAATACATTTTCAAATACCTATTTTCAATTTCTCTCGCCCCTGGTGTATCCTCCGTACTTTCGTCATAGTTTTAAAGCCTTTGGGAGGAAAATTATGCCATTTTTCTATTCCCCGTACTTACTATAAAATATATTATACAGTGTTTTGACATTGTCTGTTACTTTTCTAACTTATTAATTATCAGGTACACACAACTTAACATGAGATGCTGGCGAGACACAGGACACTTGACCAAGATTAGCGCCGTACCTAGTTCCTAACGAACCTTACATTGACTAGAGTCTAGACTCTAGACCAGCCTTTCTCAAAGTGGGCGATAACGCCCCCTTGTGGGCGCTGAAAATTTAAAGGAGGGCAGTGTAGGACCCAGAAAAAAATTGGGGGCGTTGTGTAGAGGCTTGTGGGATGCTTTATTTCATCTGGATTCATTTTAAATTGAAACGAAGGGGGCACTTAAACATAATTTTTTTCTCAAAGTGGGCAGTAGACAAAATAAGTTTGGGAACCCCTGCTCTAGACTCTAGAGGTGACTCCTTAGGTTAGGTTCAAGTAACCTTTTGAGTCTTAACTCTTACTTGACGAAAGCCTCGTCTTTGGTTATACACATTTTGTTCTTATAAGAAATTCTCGCGTAAGTACAGTAACTAATAACTATAGTTAAAATTTGGCGCAAAACAGAGCTATAAATTCAAATCGCAAAAAAATGTTTTTTTAGAACTTAACTCCTACTTTGCGGCATTCCTTCACGGTAATTTTCAATGGCGAAAAAACCTGTTAAACAAGATCGGTACATCCTGCAATCTCACTAAACATATTTTACATGGTGATGTAAATACAGTGTACATACATATAGCATTTAAGTTAACCGAGCAAAGGATTACAAAACAATTGAGTATTACATATTATATAGTTATTTAAACTTCAGTCTATGATTCTAATCAATAATCATACTATTATATTATAATATTAATATTATAAAGATCACGGGCGTATATATAGCTTTGATAAGGGAGGGGTCCCTAACGTAAAAAAGCGGCCAAGTGCGAGTTGCACTCGCCCATGAAGGGTTCTGCAGCAGCCTAGATACCTGCTCTGCCTACGGACACGCTCCACAGTATAATAATTATTGTTATATTGTAAGGTCAATGTGTCGAAGTCCGTCTAGGAGGTAAGTCCGTCTAGCGGCAATAACTTCCAGATTTTAACGACTAGTTTCATATGGCTCAGTGGGTTAAGCAATATTGCAGAGTTAGTTTGACCTAAGAAACAGACGTGTCGCTACTAACTACCTGTTACGAAAAAAAACGATCTCAATTTTTTTTCCGTTTTGTACTCCCAGTCGGAGTGTAAGTCTCCTCCAAAAAAATTAAAAAAAGTGGAATTACGAAGGAGTTTTTGGAGTTTCTTGGATTACATAAGTAATTTAGTGATCCTTTTACTTATTACTGGTGTCCGATTCGTTAATATCGCTTTAATTTCGTTATTATCACCTGCAACATGTGTCTAACCTAAAATTGCAATAATTAGGAAGTCCGTCTAGTTTTCATAAGGAAAGGCCGTCATATGCCGGTCTTGCCTCGAATCAGATATTGTCAACCTTTACAAATATATGAGTCTACTAAATCATAGAATTGCCCAAATTTTACTGCACGAAAAAAGCATACAAGAGGGGCTGATAAAAATTGCAAAAGTTATAAACAACAAAGTAAAAAAAGAAGCCTTTGGTTTTTTAATAGTTATTCCAAAAACCAACAATTTTTTGAGATAATCAAAATTTGAAAAAAGACCCTTAAAGAGCATGAAATTTTCTTAAACAAATCCTACATCCCGGACCAATATCCTTTTAATTTTAATTGAGCGGCAAAAATAATGGTAAAAACGCGTAACTTTTGGGTGCATGGCCCCAATTGGCCACATAAACTAAAACGTTATTTTAACTAACTAAATATTAATATTACGGAATTAAAAAAAACATAGGTAGATACTAAGTAGACATATCAATAACAATAATCAAATCAAAATTAAGTAGGGGAGTATGTTGAAATATGTCTCATCCCATAAATGATGATGAAGCAAAGTTGTAGATTTTACCGGCACTAATTAATATAATTTTGTTGTAATAAACATTTATTTTTATACATAGTGTTTAATTTTTCAAAAAAATCACCATAATTTAAATGAAAATGTTTGCAACCACTTAGACTTACGATAGCCAGACTTGCCTTAAAATGATATAAAATTAATTTTCTCTGGAATGCGAACCTTATTACCCACACCTTTAACATATATTTGAATGACCGTTTTGCGGCTTTGCTAGAAACCGTTGCCATGCATTTTACTGCACTAGTTATGGCTATACTACTGCTAGACGGACTTACCTCAAACTGTAAGGGAAGTCCGTCTGCACGCCGAGTTTAAAAAAAATACCTCATAAGTAAAAAAATACGGCAACTAAGATGGTTTTTTTTTTATCATTATAGGTCTTATTAATATTATATAGCCTATAATTTCCGATGACACAAGTTACTTTATAAAGCAAATCTCAAGTCAATAACTTATGTTAAACTTTAATTTTAGAAAAGTACAACACATTGACCTTAAATAGAAAAAAATACATGTACCTCGCCGATGAGAATAGGTGGGTACATAATATATTGTCGATAGGACAAGTACCTAAGACGGATAGTAATGGATAGTAATCCGGACCCCCAGGACCCCCCCTTATATACGCCCATGATAAAGATTAAAGGCAAGTGTTTGTGTGTGTCACTTTTCACACTCAAACAATTTGGCACGGAGTGAGCTGATATCCTAGATAAGGCATAGTCTACGTAAAACTTTGATTTTATATTCACTTCGAAAAACGTCTTATTCCTATTTCCTATAGGAAAATGAAAACGTGAAAAATCGTCTACTTTACAGTACATAAGGCGGGTATAACAACGCGGGGCACAGCTAGTCATTTAATAAAATAACGCCCTTGCCACAGAATACATACAATATTATAATATACAATATTATTAGTACAAGTACTGCTACTACTGATTAAAAGACCATGTATATTGTATGTACCAGACGTTAAGTACCTAGATACAACGTTTTGTCCTTGTAAGTCAAGCTAGTTTTTTTACGTAATATCACTATACAGGGTGTAACAAAAATAAGTGATAATACTTTAGGGTGTGTACGTGTTCCTTGTAGAGAGTTCACTGTGAAAGTAGCAGCGCTGAAATACAAAAAAAAAATCACTTTTGTATGGGGAAACTCGTGACGCTCGAGCCATTGCCCATACAAAAGTGAAAAAAAAATTCCGTCTTTCAGAGCTGCTACTTTAACAGTGAACTCTCTACAAGGAACACGTATACACCCTAAAGTATTATCACTTATTTTTGTTACACCCTGTATATCAATACACAATAAACTATCATTAACAAAGATCTATAATGTGCGATAGCCCTCTGCTTACTCATAATAAATATGAGCTTTTGTTGAAGTTGCAATGTAGTCTAGTCGGTAACCTTGAAAGTTGTAACAATATGCCATGCTAATACCGTTTACATGATCTATATTTGTCTCGTTGAGAAACGGGTCCGCGTTACCATTTTACATAGCGAGATCGTATGCGTAATTGTAGAGAACAGTAAGCAAAACGACTATTCTAAGTACACTCGAGAAGTTAACAAACAGCCCTTAGGTGTCCATCCAATTAAGACACAAAACTTAATTGAAATGACAAAATTTTTATGAAATTCCGTGACCAGTCTCGACTCTCGTCATTATATATATATATATATATATATATATATATATATATATATATATATATATATATATATATATATATATATATATATATATATATATATATATATATATATATATATGAAATAAGGGGGCAAGCGAGCAAACGGGTCACCTGATGGAAAGCAACTTCCGTCGCCCATGGACACTCGCAGCATCAGAAGAGCTGCAGGTGCGTTGCCGGCCTTCTAAGGAGTAATAGGGGAGGGTAGGGAAGGGAATAGGGGAGGGTACGGAAGGGAATAGGGGAGGGAACGGAAGGAAATAGGGGAGGGTAGGGAAAGGAAAAGGGTAGGGGATTGGGCCTCCGGTAAACTCACTTACTCGGCGAAACACAGCTGAAGCGCTGTTTCACGCCGGTTTTCTGTGAGGACGTGGTATTTCTCCGGTCGAGCCGGCCCATTCGTGCCGAAGCATGGCTCTCTCACGTCAGAATTTTCATTTCAGAAAAGTTCTAAGGAAACTCTGAAAGTAAATTAAATGTACAGGGTGCCAAGTCTGCCTGTTATAATTATTGACATTAAACGATTTTATGCGGTGTATTTTATAAGGTGTTGATAGTGTACGGCTTATTACGAATTTATTACTGTTGCAGTTTCAAAGCAGAAAAAAACAATCTCGGAGGGGAATTTAAAAGAAAATCACGCTGCAACATTCAACGTAGTAGGTACGAGGGGGTGGGGGATACGTAACGTATTTCCCCTCCTCAACAAAAAAAAAGAGGTACGAACTATAACGGTAGTCGGTATTTCGGTAATGTGCCACATCCAGAGTTTTGAAATCGTTGTTGCATTTAAGATTAAGTGGCATTTGTTTTGCCATATCGTACGAGATAATAAAATGCAAAATGCACGTGTTCACATGTTTTCCTTCTGGCGTGTATTCATGATATTTTATTCTCACACGCCGTTCTGTTTTATTTTACCTCTATTTTCTATGAGAGTAAACCTTATGCCATCGCCATAGGTATAATATAACTATGATCGTATACTTTAAATTAGTTTGCATTAGATAATTTATCCAATAAGGAAACCGCGTCATTTACTGTATTGTTACTTACATGCAATTACTATGTATTTAACTATGTTGTCTTACATATAAAATTTTATGAGATAACGTTCATTATATAATTTTTTGGCAGAGGTGCGTTTCTTTAGATTCTGCTGATTACACTTGTAGCTATAAAAACAGGCACTGTATCTTATAATATTAAAAAAAATTTGAAGCCATATAATTATAATAATCCTTTTAAAAGTCGTCATACCAAAAACCTAAATAAAAAGTCTTGTAAGTATTATTAATTTCCTTGTTATTAGGAGTCTCTAATTATTATTGCAGTCTTATTTTTTGTTCCCGAACGAAAACAGCGGGGCTTTATTAGTTTCAAAAGTCTCTATCTGGGTGTGTAAATTATGTGTGTATCAGTATGTCCTAGCATTGTAGCATTCAAATGGGTGAATCGATTTATTAATACTTGACTATTAAAAAATCAGAGTCGCCATTACAAAAACACAGTTAATATTGTGATTGTTATCGTCGCAACCCTAATTCTGGTGAGAGGCGGTTAGCCAAGTCGCGGAAGTGTGGAGTGTGGGGCAACTGGCCTTCGTCACTCCACGTGGTTACGCTGACGGTGACTGCTCATCAACGTTGTGTAACTTGCGTCCATGGAATGTGCAACCAGGTTTTTTGATCCTCATATTATGTGCAAAAGTTTTTAATTTTTTTTTGCAAACATTAGTTATCTGCTTTTTCATTTTCCAGTCGATTATTTTTACTGCCTATAGTTTGAAAGCTTGTTATTTTTTTTTAATATAGGCATGCCCGCAAAATGTTAAAATTATTGTAAAGAATATTTTACATTTTATTTAGAAAAAGGAAAATCCCTGTGCCAAAATTTTTGCTAGACAGTGTATATCTCTACCACATTTTTAACAGTATCCATTATTATTATAACAAGAGGCAAGAGCATAACATTCGTTTATTAAATTCAACAATTATGTCGTTAGATGTGCAATATAATATTTCAACACAAAGTTAAATTTCGTTTAGCGTAATATTGTACAAGGTTTTGTGAAGGCTCAAATTATATTTATCAAATTTTTATGGTGAATGCGCATATTTGCATAATCGTTTTAGATATGATTTTATAAAATTGTATTAAATTTATATACCTTTTAATGTCTAGAATTTAAGTCATTTTAGTGTAGTACCTAACTTTCAAGGTTTTTCAGAACCTAGCTAGTACGTAATTACTGATATTATCAACTATTGGTATATTTTTTTTATATTGGTAAAGCTCACTTGACACCCACTAGTTTCACTCTTTTTTTACCACCTAAATCTTTGACCTAAAATGTTTTGTTACTGAAACATTTATGAGTATTTAGACGATTTTCCATCAATCGTCTGAAGCCTTGGAAGTTGGAATATTTGGATACCTATGAGACGGGCGCCTTCGATCACACAGACAGGCATGAGTCATGTGAACTGGCGGGTTCCATAAAAAAATATAACACCATTAATCATCATGGCTATCTTAAATATGATATAGGAACTGGAAGAACGATATAATTATATGGTATCAAGTTTCATTGAAGGCTAGTTTTGTTGCTCAGTAGAAGTTTAAATTGTTATATTTTCACGTGACCGATTTTTGGTTCCTTGTACTGTTTGCAAGATTACAGTCTACTGAAACTCTGACAGTAATTTTATGGAACAAAATGACAGATTTTCTTTGTCAATTTCTCACTTTAAACTCTTCCGTAGAAAGAAACAGTTGATATGGTAGAGTATTACTGTTTAGATCTTCAGAAACTTGGTGTAAACTAAGTTACTTGCTGTTTATTACAAAACTGGGGTTGCGGGACCATAATTATGCGCGTTACACTTCTGCGAGGTTTTGCAACCATCATTACAATGAAAATAAATAATAATGTATTACGGTCGCGTCTGAAATATGGAGCACATCGAAAATTCGCATTTTGTTTTTGAAATAATTTTAGACACATTTGGTACGAAAGAGTGAATATCCGAATTTAACTTCATTTATTAAAATAGCCGACCGTTGAATAAAACGTCTTGATTACTAAAAATATTGTAAAGTGATGTAAATTGGCATACGTCTTAATTATTATGATCGTTCCAAAAGTTAAGTACCTATATGATATCCACAATTTTAGATGACTGGGCAACTTTGACTGGGCAACTTTGACTGGGCAACTTGTCAGTCTGTAGGTCTTACCTCTACTTAGTTTTTGCTCAAACTTTTTTCTTTAGCCATGCGTAACTTGTTAATGACTTATGTTGGTTAATTCATATTGTGGCAAAAAGTGTGTATTGTCTGTGCTTGCACGATCCTTTTTTTGATACAAATAAAACCGATTACGGTATTATCAAAACTTTTTTCCTATATGTTCTTAAAGTAACCGCGAGTCACCTCTATGGGGTCACAAACAGAAGACTGAATGTCGCACGCTCTTGGAATAAGCCAATACATGTCAAAGTTCATCAAAATCCATTTAATATTTTTTGTGAAGAGTGAAGATACAACAGACACACATTTGGGGGGAGGGGGGGTTGAATAAAATCTCACGAAATCTCACCAGGGGGGGAGGGGTTTGGGTCAAGAAATTAAAAAAAACACCTCACGTAATTTGTGGACGCCCCCTAGTAAAGGACTTTATATAAAAAGATCTATATAACTTTACTATATCTAGATCCTGGCAGTGTAAATGTTTACGACGCTTATCGGTAATTCTATTTGCATGGCGATAAAGTACGGCCACAAAATCAATATTCTCTAAATGTATCGATTTATTTGACAAACGACGGAGACCTTACTGACCGACAGATAAAATTAATCCGAGAAATTTAGAGTAATTTTCCTTGTAGCAACAAGTTAGCCTCTTGAGTCTTGATGCAGGACTCAATAGCAGGGCATGGAACTTTTGCCCTTGAGATTGAAACTTGACATTGGTCTTTTGGTTCATCAAAAAACGTGTCTTTTTAGCTGCAGTCTGGTACTGGTCAAATCAGAAGCGATGCCCGGAGGAGCTAAATTGATAGCACGGTGTGGAACTTGAATTGCCCTTGTAAAAACTTGACATTAGACATAAGACAAGTGACCAAAGAAACTACCTGGGCTAAAATTAGTCTTCGCTTATATGAGTGTAATATGCTAACCCTCTTACTAATAAACACTGTATAATTGAATAGTTATACAGTGTTTTGTCTTTTTCAATCCAATTAAAAATGTCACTTGTGTGACAGGAACAAAACATTGTATAACTATTCAACGCTTATACAACGTTTATTAGTAAGGGGGTAAGTGTACAACGAAGTTTGACCAATGATATTCTATGTTACTAACGTAACTAGATTGGAAGTTTACGGTAGCAACGCGTTGCCACTTCGAAGATGCCTGCAGGCATATCTCACATACATAATGACATAACGAATATATGACTTGACATTGTCTTTTGAACAAAAAAGTGGTTACGCATTTCTGAGAATCTTTTGTAAGACATTGCTACTCTAGTATTTTAGAAACTCATTGAGTTTGACTAAGTAAGTAACCTAACATTTTAAGTGACAACAGACTGCCAAACTTCGGAACGGTCCTTTACGTTTTTTTTGACAATTGTGCGAGTTTGGAAGGTAGCGAAGTAACTTTGGCGATGTTACTCATGTTTTACATTGTCATCGAAATATCAAAGCGAATTGAAATAGCCCTGTAGACCCGGGCCGCTGCTGCGATGATAAATTTAAGATTTATACCGTTTATAGATCGTATATCATTATAATTTGTATCTGTATTACATAAAACTAATTTGATGTTACTGACCAAAACCAAGGTGCGGTTTATGCCTGGATGTACCCAGATTGTAGTCTTTTGATGCAACATTGATGAAGCTTCGATTCAGTTCAGATCCTCTTAAACTGAAAGTGAACAGCATAATTTAGTATTCAAAACTTCAAACAAACGTCAGAGTGTCAGGGTTTTAACCAATCAAAAAGCCACGTTGAGTTTCCAAGTTTGCTTATTAAGACAATGCAGGCTGATCATCTGATTTTGTGGCAATAAGATGGTCCATACGTCGGAATGGCTTGTAAAAAGTCGATCCTGAGTATTCCTGAGCCTGATCTCTCAGAGTAAAGGAAGGGGGGTTACTTTTGTGTACTGCGCATTTCCTTGGACAAAATTACTCCTACGTAACTTGCTTGATTTTAATGAAATCGGCCACCGTCACCGAAACTGGCGCGGAAGTTATTGTTTTTAGTTATACTTGAACAAAACTGCAACAAAACCATATCGAAGCTGCTTTCATGTTAGAGCTGCATTGCAATAGTAGAATTAGGGTAAGGCCTCGTGAAGATCAAGCCAAACATTTAAAGAACTCTGTTTAGATCGTGGTCTTGAAAAGGTAAAGTACTGTTGAAGGTTGTGAGACCCTTGAATGTGAAGTATAATTTATGTTGTATGTTATTAAATAGAGAATAGAACGATTGAGTTTGTATTACAAAATAATTATCAATTTGTATGTTTGTATGTTATTGGTAATTGGCTTCATTCATCTCATGTACTTATGAAAAGTTTAAAGATTTTTTGTCAATAGAATATCATAGAATAGAATATAAATTGAAAAGGTTTATTCTATAATTGAATTAAAGACGTGAGTGGAAGAACCAGATAACTAACATTTTATAACATAAGGACAATAATTATAATTACTCATTTTCCCCTTATGATTTTAACAAAACTTGTAACTTATCTACTTCATTATTTGGCTAACATAAAATCCACAGTTTTTGATTTAAAATAAATTTTCCGGGTCTAAAGCCTCCACTTATGCAAAAAACGGTAATTCTTTATTTGTTCCTACCTACAAAAACTTAGTGATACAAAGGATCTAGTGGCACTTCGGTGACATATTTGTATTTTTTTTTTATGATATAAGGGGGCAAACGAGCAAACGGGTCACCTGATGGAAAGCAACTTCCGTCGCCCATAGACACTCGCAGCATCAGAAGAGCTGCAGGTGCGTTGCCAGCCTTTTAATAGGGAATAGGGAAATATGAGAGGGTAGGGAAGGGAAGGGAAGGGAATAGGGGAGGGTATGGAAGGGAATAGGGTAGGGGATTGGGCCTCCGGTAAACACAATCACTCGGCGAAACAGCGCAAGCGCTGTTTCACGCCGGCCGAAGCATGGCTCTCCCACGTACAATTACCCTATTCCCTCTTAAAAGGCCGGCAACGCACCTGCAGCTCTTCTGATGCTGCGAATGTACATGGGCGACGGAAGTTGCTTGCCCCATTATTTCATTAAAAAAAAACACCTGCCACTACCTTTGGCCCAAACAGAGTAAGAGCCAGGACTGCCAGGAGCAGCCTCCTTCTGGCTCTACTTACAAGATGCAGGCGGCATTATTAGCTAGAAGTAACTGTATATTGGGTCTCATAACCACCGATAAGTACTACGCACGTTACCAGTAGCCTAATGGACTTCCGACTTACCATTAAAACGAGTAAATTGTATTTATGTAGAGTGTAGAGCCTATACAAGTTCATGACCAGAGCAAGAAATATTATTATTTATTACATATTTTTTGGCTGTTCTTTGTTGGTTTTGAAACTGTAATAATTTATGGTTGTAGAGGTAGAACTAAACGAAAACTTTACTTCTTAAAATATAAGTAACCACAAAAGCTACGTAAGACTAGAAGCCTGCAACCGCACAACCAATCAAATAGGCTATAATGATTAAAAAGTTTTATCTGAAGATATTTCCAAGAAAATTACGTAGAAATTAAAATAAAACATCACACTGATTGCAATGACATTTCGAACGTATCTTTGACCCATAGTGACTAAGCGTTTACAGAAACTGGTATTCTTAATACCTACTTAATGATAATAAATAGCTGAGACGGTTATACGGCAGAATCATCGGTGGAAGAGAGATGGGAGATACCCATCCCTCCTCTTAACGTCTCTGCTAGATCTGTTGTTTCGCTTTTATTGCTTTAGAAATATGGTTCAAAATATTTCATTCGTGGGATGAGCATCTAACGAAAGCAAAAGTGAATGCTGCGTTTGGGCCAAATGTCGTGTTTACATCATGGACCTAACAATCGTTATTTAGAAGGAGTTAAGGAAGCATTTACGGTATATTATGTAATGGAAACGTAGGTATAAGATTTAATATCTTACGTTTTACTAAGCAAAATACTTAGTTCAGCAGTCGTTAATATTAAAAAGTCTAAAACTAGCGGCTAGCGCTCTTTTCTCCCGCTGTCGTCCAAAAAACTCGAAGCCAAAAGCCAAAGCCAAGATGCTTTTGGCAGACTGAGCGTACAAAATAAATGGTCCCATTTTAATGAAATTGTGTCAATAAGTTCTTTAAAATGAAACAGGCTTTAATATTTAAAATAATTTACTATTTTACATAGTCGAGTTATTCTTAGGTTTTTTTCAACATTGATCATAGTTAATGTCTTCTTTCAAAACTCTACCTACGGAGACCTATACGGTATAAAAACGAAGTAAAAACGAGTAAAAACGACGGAAATATAGAGTCAAAAATTTTTATTTAAGTATTTGTGAAACTTTGCCCAGCAGTGGAACACTGTAGGCTGATAATAATAATAATTTGTGAAACTTTCGATAAAAAGCTCACGGGCAGCTCCAGAGCGGATATTTGCGGTTTTGGGCGAAAATAAAAGCTGCAGCGAAATTAACCAATACAGCTCCTCACAGAACTTTTGGCTCTTTTTTTTATGAAATAAGGGGGGAGCAAACTGGTCACCTGATGGAAAGCAACCGCAGCATCAGAAGAGCTGCAGGTGCGTTGCCGGCCTTTTAAGAGAGAATAGGGTAATAGGGGAGGGTAGGGAAGGGAATAGGGTAGGGGATTGGGCCTCCGGTAAACTCACTCACTCGGCGAAACACTGTTTCACGTCGGTTTTCTGTGAGAACGTGTTATTTCTCCGGTCGAGCCGGCCCATTCGTGCCGAAGCATGGCTCTCCCACGTGTAAAATGGCTCTGCTTACTATTCATGTGGCGTCGGGTCTATAAATATAACTCAATTCCTGTGGGCTTGTTTTCTTGCATTTTGAAGATAGCCTTGCAGTTGCAAATGCCCACCTATGTAGACTAGGGCTCTCGTAAGATGGTTTATAAAAACATTTTAGAGTATAATTTATATATTAGGTTGTTTATCTATGAAACGAAATCTGTATAGCCTGATCGTCCCACACGTTGGACTACTAACCTATTCTGTGGATACAAAGTAATAATGGGTTAGTGGCCTTTCTACATGTTCTGACTTCTGTAACCACCATCCAGGCTCTTTAGCCAAGAGTCAAGACGTTTTTTTATCGCTTCTTTATAGAATCGCTATGTATGGAATTGACATAAGCGTTCGATTAAATGAAGTTCGACTCGTGTAATGTCAATTGCATACATTTTGATCGGCGATTATATTATAAATAAGCTATAAAGAAAATGTCTTGACTCTTGGGCCCGGCTATTTAAATTCTATAGCTAAGTATTTACACGAGTAAAGCCGCAGTATCAGCTAGTAACGAGTCAACGCACGAGTTATCAGTGATAAGCTATCGCAGGCGGTGTGGCCCCGATTACTACTCTGTTGGACGTATTCATTTCAGTGTATTAAAGAAAATATTATTAAGTTTGCTATAATAAAGTACAGATTAATGTAATAAAAAATATATACATACGGTCTATTAGTTATTTGGTACTTGGTAGGTATCTTGGTTTTGCCTGCCATTCACCAAATGGCGGACCGCGGTCCGCATCCGGACCGCCGACCCATTGTGTGCGGACCACCGACCAAACATTTTCGAAGATGGACTTCGCATAATGTCAATGGCTTGCACCAATTTTACTCCAAACTTCAGCAACAACTTTAGCAACAAAAATTGTCACTTTAAACCTTTGTAATTTATGTAAAATTTGTTTAATTTTTTTTTTTATAAAATGTGCGGACCACGAAGAAGGTCATTTCGTTCCTTAAAATGGACCTCGAGCGAAACTAATTGGTGACCCTTGGGCACACTAGGCCAAGGGCCTTGGCCTAGTGTTATTTAGTTTTATTTTGTAGTGAATATGAATGGTATTGAAATGGCATTTTTGGGAGCTTATTTTCAATAATACTTGCAAATTATTTACCCAAAAAAGTACTTTTATTTTGAGTAAGTACCGTTTTCTTTTGATAACAATATGAATTTTACTTAAGTACAAATTTTATATTACCAAACCAATTTAACCTTTGAACACTGTCATGTAAAAATATAGACAAAAATATTTTTTTGAAAAAAAGTCCATTTTTTTTGTCTCTAATATAATATCTGCTTACTTATGTTAGCTATTAGCTTATTCATTATTAAGTAGTATCCTCTAAATTTGCTTTATCTTGGCCCCCTGTAAGTCTGTAAGTCTGTAGTCTCTGTACTTAGTATAACCATTATGTAGACCGTACATGTTTGATTCTAGTCGTGAGTCGTGAGTTCATCATTTGGACAGTTCACCAACATCTTATCAGATAGCCCCGACCTCTGCCCCGGCAGACGACTATAAACCTTATCGCAAACCCATAAAGTTCAATGTTTATTAACAAACGATATCGATATAGTAACGCGGAAGTGTGAATTTTGGATAAGCTACCGCGTTGTTTTCATTAATTTTCGGTTCCGTCAGGTGTATAGTTAATATATAGGGAGGTCAAATCTATTACATTAATGCAATCAAAATATATCGTAAATAAAAATTAGTATATACGGAGTGTTTATTAATATCTGCTATGTTTTGTTAGAAACATACTACAAAATAATAAATTTTGCATACCTACTGGGACATAAAGACAATGTATTTACATTTTACATATCTACGAAAACTGTAAGTGTTACCCCATGGCCCATACCTATAAACAATAATTTGACCACAGTTTCCTAACAGTTTGTTAATATTTAATTGGTTAATAGTTTGTTTAAACACGAATCTTATCAAAATTCTAGATTTATCCTTGATACTGGGCTGGTATTCGAGGGTGCGGCGCGTTGACTTGTCTAACAGGCGTAAGGACAAGCCGTATCAACAATAAAATGTCCCCAAAGCTTTATTTGGTCACTATTCACTACTTGCTTTAGAAATCAGACTCAAAAAAACACTGCACGCCTACCATTGGCGATATATAAAGTAGGCACTAATTTAACGTTACTTTAAATAAATAAAATCGATAAATGAAAAATGTTTCATAGGGTCTGTCCTTACCTTACTTAGCTATAATACCCCTAAGTGAAAATTGTTCCGTAGGGCCTGTCCTTACTTGGGAATCGTTGTGGCGTGGTTTATGACAGAATGATTGCCACGCCTCCGCTCTCAAATAGACGACTTACGAGCTTACTAACTATCGAACTGTTTAGTGTTTGTTACTTGTTACTATAATTCGACCTAATTTAAACTCGACTGTGTTATCAACATCATTATCAATTGATAATTAAAGTAACAATTTGTTATTTTCAATGGTCAAATTTTACCATTTTGTAATTTCATCTTTAAGGTATACTCTAAACTCTAAAGTCTAAAGTCCAAACACTATGAACGTATACGGTATACCTATTTTATATCTTGAATATTGATATGTAATCTGTAGGCCTACTACGAAACTTTATACGTGGGAGAGCCATGCTTCGGCACGAATGGGCCGGCTCGACCGGAGAAATACCACGTTCTCACAGAAAACCGGCGTGAAACGGCACTTGCGCTGTGTTTCGTCGAGTGAGTGAGTTTACCGGAGGCCCAATCCCCTACCCTATTCCCCTCTCTTCCCTCCCCTATTCCCTTCCCTTCCTTACTATATTAACCTATTCCCTCTTAAAA
Organism: Aricia agestis; assembly: GCF_905147365.1. Lineage (NCBI taxonomy): Eukaryota > Metazoa > Arthropoda > Insecta > Lepidoptera > Lycaenidae > Aricia > Aricia agestis. The sequence continues at coordinate 7,391,859 of NC_056421.1, read as the reverse complement.
GGCCGGCAACGCACTTGCAGCTCTTCTGATGCTGCGAGTGTCCATGGGCGACGGAAGTTGCTTTCCATAAACACTAAACTAGTTTAGTATAATTATACGTCTGTGATAGCAATTATACAAATTGTGCGCGAAGTTCGTGGAAAACCGGCCAAGTGCGAGCTGGCCCCGCGGATGATGGGTTCCGTGCGAATTATGAATAAAACACGTTTGTTTATAGAGTTCCTTAAAAATATTATGTACTGGCAAATGTTTTTGTTCAACCACTCAGTTATTATTTGCTCTATTTTTGGTACTTCGTTTTAGAACAAATTAATTTGTTTAATATTTTTCAAAAAATTGGTTTTTGCTTCCACACAACCAATCTTGTACAAAAATCTTTTGTGAAAAATTTGCAACTAAATGTTAAGCTAATTCAACCTTGCGAGTTGCGACTTGCGACAGACAAATAGATGGACAGACGGAAAGACAGCGAAGTCTATGTAAGAGCTAAAACTTGAGACAGTTTTAAAATTCTGGACACGGATCCCTAAAAAAGAGACACGTGATCTGTCAATCTTAATACATTTGATGTTATAGTTTTTGTGAAGTAAACGAGCGAGAGAACACCTGATCATCAACTCTATGATCATCGTCTTCTTCCTTAACCATAAGCTCATAACAGCTATAACAATAGTAATAATTATTAATTTCTAAACCAGTACATAAAATTGTAAGTACGGTAGGTATAATATATACGTGGGAGAGCCATGCTTCGGCACGAATGGGCCGGCTCGACCGGAGAAATACCACGTTCTCACAGAAAACCAGCGTGAAACAGCGCTTGCGCTGTGTTTCGCCGAGTGAGTGAGTTTACCGAAGGCCCAATTCCCTTCCCTATCCTCCCCTATTCCCTTCCCTTCCCATCCCTACCCTGCCCTATTACCCTATTCCCTCTTAAAAGGCCGGCAACGCACCTGCAGCTCTTCTGATGCTGCGAGTGTCCATGGGCGACGGAAGTTGCTTTCCATCAGGTGACCCGTTTGCTCGTTTGCCCCCTTATTTCATTAAAAAAATAAATTATAATACATATATTCCAATACAACATTGAGTTTGCACACTGGGTGTCTAAACTAATAATAAACTAAGGGCCTGTTTCACCACTTTCTGATAAAGTGCCGAATAGGCTATTCACAACCTTTTTGACAGATTCTCCATACTTGATCTGTCAAGTTAATTGGTGGATAGCCTATTCGTCACTTATCAGGAAGTGGTGAAACAGGCCCTTAGTCTTAACATTATCCTAACTTTAAGGTTATTTAATAGGCTCTCTCTCAAGTCTCACCTTGGCTCTCAAGTTCTATCGGCTCTTAGCTCAAGGCTTTAAAAACTGACGAACCTCACATCACCATTAAAAATTATGTGGTCGTGAAAAACCTTGAAAGCAACGAAACTTTAAGTTTGCGTGCGTCCTCTCGTCACGTAGCGCCCGCCAGCGATTTCTCGGAAACGCAGGCCGCTGCGAGCGAAAATTACGAATACACTAAACTTTTGTTGTGTTTTTGTTCTAAGAAAAAAAAAAGCTTATATTGAGTGAAATGTATAACTGACATCTGTAAAGGGTTTGAGGAGGCTGATCAATATGGTTGGACAGTTGGACTCATGGCTGGCCGACCTGTCTAACTTGAGTCCGCTATGAAAATAATCAGAAGAAAGATAGGAGGAGTAGGAAGTATTACAATTTCCTTCTCTAAGCAAAGCGGGAGACAGCAAAAGATGAAATGACCAAAAAGTCAAAGAGCTAAAGGGAAGGGCTTCCCTTCAGTTCTTTGACGTCTTGGTCATTTCAACTTTTGTTGTAATAAAGATATCGAATATAATAATATAATACTTGACAAATATAATTTTATTCGGAATTCTGTATGTCATGAATTTATGATGGTTGAATTGTTTCAATAATAATAATTGCAAAAACGCTTAAAATAAAGAATAGGTGGTTCAAATGAACTAGAAACGATTGTTATCATTGGAATCAATATGTTAATTGTAAACCGTCAGTAGGGGCACACGGTAGGGGCACGCTACAGGGGCACACCAGGGCATGTGAGCGCCCGCATCACGCGCCAATCTACCCCACACGACATACGACCGTTACCAGATTATTATGTTACTAGTTCACTTTTTTATGTGCTACACAGAAATTGATTTGGTAGATATTGGCAGACCTACATAATTCAGTCGGGTTATATCAAGGGCAGCTACACGTTTTCCCTAGATATAGCCCCACCAAATCACATGCTATTTTTCCAAAACTACACGCCATTTAAAGCTTCCTTGAACTGATAATAATAAACCAAACAATTCAGTTGTTTCCGTTCATCTGTTGGCTGCTGGCTTCGTTGTATGTTCTTGCAAATTAAATTTATTCTATGTCAGGAACTAAAGTAATTATACTGCTAATCTTATTATACGTGATTCTGCAATAGAATCATTGAACATTTCACAAGAACACTTACAATGTCTCAAGGATTCGGCGGAAATCTGATCTTGATTTAGAGCTGTAAACTGTGCAAAGTACAACATGTACTTTGCACAGTTTACAGCTTACAGTTTACAGTCCTAAGAAAGTATCATACTGAAATCTATAAAATAAATGAACTTACTGTATAATGTGTATACTTATTCATTATTATTATTATTATTAATAATAATAATAATGTCTTTATTTCAGGCCAAATAGCCCATAATGTAGCCTAACAGTTACACTTACAAAATAAAAAATAACAACAAATGTGTTAGTAGCTTGGTTAGTATACAATAATAATAATTAAGAGTTAGTATTTGTTAGTAAATTACTTTAACCTATTTCTTATTACTATTGAGGTGTACACTTGTCCAGTATTTTTTAAACGGGCTGTCAATTTTTCCAGCCAACTGCAACAACATTCTGAGGATACTGTTGGTACTATTTCTAAGTCTTACCACTGTAGATACCGTTCTTTTACGAATTATGGCAAAGAAATCATCAATTCTAGCCTGTGCAAACATCGTGGATGCGCTACAATACCGTGGCTTTCCCAGCAGTATCCTCAGCGCGTCATTGTACTGGATTCGGAGAGATATATACATAGACTGCACGTGTAAAACGATTGGCAGAAGCTTTTAAACAGGATCAATTTTATGTCATTTGTACAGCGTGCAAATCTACGGGCCAGCATATTGCAGCGGACTACCAACGCTCTCCTTTCCCTCTCCAAATCATCATCATCCCGCAATTCGTCTGTCAGTATGTGACCGAGGTATTTAAACTTATTATTCACACTTATTATCAACTTCGTGGCCGCAATAATAAGTTTTGCTGGAATTGTACGGTACTGTACTTTCCGGGATTAAAATTACTATCCTAGATAATAAAATATCTATGGACATATTATGGATAAAATATATGGATAAAATATTATAATATCTATGGACGCTCCACACCACGTCAGTCTGGCCCCATGGTAAGTACCTGAAGGACGTGTGTGGGTACCAGACAACGGAAATATATTTAATACTTTTATATTATTGTACATATACTTATTTAAGATTTTTATTATATGATACACATATTTAATATACATCCATGACCCAGGAACATTGAAAACTTTTTGTTCCGTCGGCGGGATTCGAACCCGCGACCCCCGGTATGAGCCACACACTCTTAACCATAGCCACAGAGGTCGTCAAAAGACCTTAAGAAGAAAGAGAAGAAGAAGAAAGATGACCTTTCCCTTGACTAAAATTATCCATCAAAATCCGTACAGCGGTTTAATACTAAAATGGGAACAGTCAAATAACATGCAGTCAAATCTCTATACATATTAGAACGAAAAACTTATTTTGTGAATGAAATTTGGAATTCGTAACTCTATCATCCAACATACAAAAGCTCATACCAAAAGAAATAAAAATAATAGCCAGTGAAAGTAAAAACACAACAAAGGGTTTGTTAAGTAATAATTTGCGAATTCCCAGATAACCCCACAGCAGCTATTCACAATATTTTGTTATGAAGCGATATCGCGTGCGAATGGAGTTAACAGAATTAGGCATATGTTAAATTAGGCCCTTCACTTAAGGGCTAACCACCCTCGTAATAAGGGCTGAACATGCGGGTCTTCACCCAAAAACTCTAGCTCCATTCTCAACGTTATCCCCAAGCTTTAAAGACCAGGAACAAGAGCATGTTTTCGTGAAATCGTAACTGCAATTTGAAATCTATTACTTTGGCTTTAAGGGTGAAAATATTGAGGGGTTTTCGCGAAATCACAGTGAAGATTGATATGGGAATAGTTCGTGGGACTGTGATAACTAAACGGTATTTAGTGGCACTTATTACGAGCAGCTGGTGTTTAATCCCGCGATAGTCATAAGTGTGATAAACACCCCTAACTTAAGTCCACTCAAATATTGTTTTGAATCCAATACATACTAATATTATAAAATATGCGAAAGTGTGTCTGTCTGTCTGTTACTTCTTACGCCTAAACTGCTAAACGATTTTGCTGAAATTCGGCATGGAGATACTTTGAGTTACCGCGCGATAAACGATTTTGAAAAATATTTGGGTGACGCCAGTAAAAAACCGTGTTGGAGTTATGTTTTAGATTGCTTGTTTTCTATGAGAGGCCGGAAGCTTAAATCACTCTCCTCTGTTGGCAAAATAGGAATCCCTTTTTTACAGAGGTCTTTTTGATTGATTATTCTGTGTTGTAAAAGATGATATGACCAATCATGTTATGCTATGGGTAATTCAAAGACAAAGACATGACAATGAACTTTTATTTTTTAGCTTTAGTCATTGCTGAGAAAAATCGATAATATAGCTACAGCCAAAATTATCAAGGCGTCGCCTTAATCAAAATTGTATGCTGCTTCATGTGCTTTCAAGTTACAATATAGATAGAGAATAGAGATAAGAGATTATAATAATAAGAAATAATCAATGACTTATAACAATCTAACATATTCCTGATAATCACATTTTTAAGTTTAAAATATCGGAAATGTGAAAAGTATTCATAAAACTATATTTTTTCAGTCCAAGTGTAACTAGATAGTGCTATTAAGCACTCGCGCGCGGCGCGTCAAGAGACTTGGCACTCTCCTAGTAGCGTTTTCGCTTCATTTGCTTTACTTTTCAATCGTTGCATTTAATATTTTGTTTTTTTATAGTTAAATGTTCTAGTTATACTCCTGTGGAATATAAACAAAGAATTTTTACACGTTAAAAGGTGATGCGAATATTCTTCTATGATTCTTCTGAGGGGCTATTCGTCTATAATGGCCAATGACCGTCGTCGGTTTTTGCGCTCTGTAGACAGCTGCGCAATCGTAGTGGCAATCATATTATTTGCTTGGTGGTAAATAGCAAGCATCAGGATTCAGAACCCTACATAAAGAGGCCTTTTGGGCCTTCTATTTTCACTTTTTAGTGTCCAGAAATCTGAATTATATTCTGTTGTCAATTGTCATAGAAGTGTTCTTATGTATCATGTATGGGTCTAACTTGACGTGTACTTAGGACGTGTCTTCGACTTTATGACGATTTTCGCGGATATTGCTTTAAATAAATACTTTATAATAAACAAGAAAATAGATATTATATCCGATAAGATAGTAATTAGTTGGGGTTCCGCACAATCGCACATAACTGTACTACCCCTGCAAGGGTAAGTTTGACCCTAGGGCGACCGTTGTAACGGCTCAGGGGAATATCAATGAAAGACAGTTAAATTGTTAATTACGCATTGTTAATAGTCGTTAAAAACTCGAGTGTTTTAGCTCATCGCGATGATAGGGTAAGGGGAAGGACAATAAATTTTTTGCGCTTATAAATTATACCCATTAATGCAAATTCTGGTCACACTAGTCCAGAGACTCGACTTCCTAAGGGTTATGCTATAATTTTATTCAATTGTTTTGAAATTTAAAATAAAAACAAATAAAATACAGCTTGACGACCAATACATTTATAGCTATTTAAATGTTTTGGTCTTTTCTTTTTTTTATTATGTAGATTGTAGGTATTATTAAATAGGCAGTCTACATTACTTATTAGTTATTAGTATGTAAATATGTATTATGAGCTTGATAATATTGGACTAAAAATATAATATTCATAGAAGATACTGAGGTCTGAGAAACGAATTACTTACAAGTTCTTCGAGTATTTTCCTTTTTCCTGACACATCGACTTGTATTATATATTTATAACCCAGTTGAATTAAAATAATTGCAGATAGAATTACAATTGAATATATGAGCGAATGAAATGGGCTATTTGAAAACTGTCGTTTTATTGCATAAATGAAAGCTTTAGGATCGGGAAAATTATTTAAAATAAAAAAATGGATTCTGTATATCCATACTAATATTATAAATGCGGAAGTGTGTCTGTCTATCTGTCTGTCTGTTACCTCTTCAGTCTTCACGCCCAAACCGCTGAACCGATTTTGCTGGAATTTGGTATGGAGATACTTTCAGTCCCGGGAAATAATAATAATAATAAATAATTCTTTCAGTGTTACATAGCCCATTTATCGAGGAAGGCTATAGGCTATATTTTATCACGCTAAGACTAATAGAAATCTATACTAATATTATAATTCTGCAGAGTTTGTTAGTTTCTTTGTTTGTTTGAACGCGCTAATCTCAGGAACTACTAGTCCGATTTGAAAAATTATTTCAGTGTTAGATAGCCCATTTATCGAGGAAGGCTATAGGCTATATTTTATCACGCTAAGACTAATAGGAGCGAAGAAATAGTAGAAAATGTGGAAAAAACGGGGGAAATTATTTGAAAGGGCTTATTTGAACGTGCTAATCTCAGGAACTACTAGCCCAATTTGAAAAATTCTTTCAGTGTTACATAGCCTATTGATCGAGGAAGGCTAAAGGTTATATTTTATCACGCGAAGACTAATAGAAGCGAAGAAATAGTAGAAAATGTGGAAAAAACGGGGGAAATTATATGAAAGGGCTTATTTGAACGCGCTAATCTCAGGAACTACTAGTCCGATTTAAAAAAAATCTTTCAGTGTTAGTTAGCCCATTTGTTGAGGAAGGTTATAGGCTATATTTTATCACGCTAAGACTAATAAGAGCGAAGAAATAGAGGAAAGTGTGGAAAAAACGGGGGGAAATTATTTGAAAGTGCTTATTTGAACGCGCTAATCTCAGGAACTACTGGTCCGATATGAAAAATTTTTTCAGTTTTAGATAGCTTATTTATCGAGAAAGGTCATAAACTATATTTTATTATTCTACAACTAATAGGAGCGAAGAAATAGAAGAAAATGTGGAAAAAACGGAGGAAATTATATGAAATTGCTTATTATCTTAAGAGGATACCACAGCAGCTAGAGAAATGAAAAAAAAGTACGTGTAATATCTATAGCTGTCTCCCTTACCTCAAGCCTATACCGCAGAACGCGATAGAGACAACTGCAGAAAATCCAGAAAATCAACGATTCGTTGTCCCCTGATTCCTTCTCCAAAACTTAACCGATTTTAGTACTTTTTTCATTAAAGATTAAAAAAAGGCTTGAGCTGTGTTCCTATGTTTTGCTTTTTTTGTATAATCTATCCAAATCTGTTTTCTGGACGTTTGAACACAGTGGAAAATCTGGCCATTTTTTTGGGTTTTTGAACGTTCATATCTTATTTAATAATTAAATTATGAAAAAAAGGAAAACATAGGGACATTGTATTAGTGGCCGTAGATATTTAGGAAAAAAATTATAACTCTACTAGCATTATCCAGGGAGGAAACAGGGAATCCTCTTAAGATTCTTAAGAACTACTGGAGCAATTTTATGTTATTTGGCAAACATGAAGAATAGACCACGTGAAGGGACATAGGCTATTTTTTTTGCGGAAAAATTTACAGTTACGTGTAATTCCTAAATTACGCAAGCGAAGCCGCGCGGAACATCTATATATAATAAAATCGTAGGAAAGTCAATGCTGTACATTGAATATTTTTGTGCAATAAATAATACTTGGGACGTGATCTACTATACTAACGCGGACGAAGTCGCGGGTAACAGCTAGTGCATAATATTATATTAGCTAGAATAACTGTTCTAGATGATAAAAGAGGTAAATAAGGTTTGTTCAAAATATAAGGGAAAGAATTACATACTTCATCACTCGTGTCTTCATCTACAGCGTGTCTACAGCTATAACAATAAGTCACATAATTAAATTAATTTTAGGCTACAAAAATAACAAAATTAACCAAGATAATATTCACTGACTTGTATAATAATTATAATTACCTTAAACTTAGAAAAAAAAGATCGTAAGACATAACGTAACGTTGCTAAACTCTACCATATCTGCTTCAACAAACCATAATAACCTACAAATTCAAAATCGCGGAAACAATAAAACAATCTCCTTACTTTTAAAGTTGTTTAAAAAGGGTAAAGTTTAATTTTTAGCAATAAAGTTCTACACATCTGTTTTTCAATACCGATCTGTTTGCTAGGGTTTTAATTAATGAAAAGCCGATAATAAACTATGAATTTAGAATCCGGTTTTGAAATATCAACCAGTGCGGTCGGGCCCGGATTATTATGTAAATGCATGTATTTGTATTGCCTTGATCTTTCACACCTTTTACACTCACCCCTTCGTAATATCGTTTATGTTTCGAGTGCACAGCTTTTGTGTTTAAAATTTGCGTGGTATGAGGGACACGCGCGCCGCACGCGACCCGCATGAGAACAACGGCGGCCATCTTTTGCCTGCCGTCAGTGGCGCTACTGGGCACTTTAATCACAACAAATAACATAGAATTTTTATCGATTAAATAATTTTCTAAATCACTACGCGCTTATTTATAGCTATTAATTTGAGAATGTGATATTTGTTGTGTGATTTTGTTGTTTGATGCCATGTGGGGGAGAAAAGTGACTTTAGTTCCAAGTTTCTCCACCTGTAGACATAAGATGGCGGAGCTGTAAACATCTTTTTGCAACTCTTGGCAATTTACGGATATTGGACATTTTATAGTTTTTAAAAGGTAATAAAACTCGTGGTTTCGAACTGAGGCTACGTGTTTTAAATTGCTTTGTTTCTTAGTATGAACGTTGGGGCCTATAGCAAAACTTAATCTATATGTACAATGTGTAGTAGGATTTAGGAAGACTCGTGAATAAATTTATGTGCCTATTAAAAGGTTTCTTCGCGTTTTGTTATTCAATAATATTATGCTTGTACCCTCAGGGTACGTGTCAGTTTGTGCCCTCGGTAAGGGCATATACGGGCTCTTAATCACTTTATAATTATTGGCGTAGATTAAATCTATCAACAGTTTTAAATTGATCCTCAGGGCGGTTACTCATAGTTTTTATACGATGATGATAAATGCAGAGCGTTCTTACAGGTTTCGTGTTTGTTTTCTGAGAAACTTGTAGTACCTACATTTGCAAAGGATTGAAGATATCCATATCAAATGGACGTTTGGCCGCTCAGAAAATGCTGCAATATTTTTACACTTCTGTAGGCCTGTAGAACGTGTCTGAAATATTTTTCCTTTTTCTGTGCCTGATTATATATGCGTCCTCGCTGAGTTTTGTTACTGTCTGGAAGTGATTTTTCAGAGAAAAGGAGAATATTAAAGAAAGATTCTCGTCACGTTTTCCACAAAGGATCGTGCGTACAAATAATTAGTATTTTGTGAGTCAGAACTCAGTACCACGATTCTGCTATTTCCAAGCAACATTCAAGCAGCTTCGTTACTTGTATTCTCCAACAGAAAATTGTATTCTCATATAAGCACAGAATAGATAATAGTACAATTAATATAAGTACAAACAAACGTTAAACGACTGGCTTAGTTTTGAGAAATCAAAACGTATGTCTTTGTCGTTGGTTTGACACATCATAAAGCTTTTTAGGCTTTTACGTTATGCTCCAACGAAGTTGTATAAGTAACGACTAACGATTTATTTAAATAAACTAGAGATCGCCCAATGGTCGAAATTCGACCTTAGTTTCAACGACATTAGAACTACCTATATTTTGTAAAAAAATATTGACTTTATCATATTTGTTTGTGTTTTTCGTATCTTTTGTTTCACTCATCTGTCAAATTTGTCAATGTCTGCAATTTTGAATTTGAAAATTGTTCGGAAGAGATTTAAGCCGGAAAATAGTATGGACGTAACATATCTGTATAAGTACAATATCATTGAGATATGTACTTACTAATAACAATAATTGTCATCTCTCGGTGTAGCGGCAAAACCGCTCGTTTACCTGAGATTACCATTTTGTAGCTTGATACAAACTATTAATCTAGTTCGTTTAATATTAAGCTACAAAATTGAGGAACGACAATACAAGGAACGCAGCAAAATGGTAGAATAAAGATACAGAACAAACTTCAGATAAATCTAGACTCATTGTCAGAGCTTATTTGCACCGGGGTGATAGTGCTATCGTTCGTTGACCCTCGCGCCGAGGCCGATCGTTACACCGATTCTGTAAAATACGTAAAAATATGACATGCATGTATGTATGAGCCCGTATGTAAATGCCGCTTTATATTCATATGCGCGATACCTTGGTTCGCTATCGAGAACTGATAAATATGTACGGAGACGAACGGAAAATTTCGATTTTTCTTATTCATACCGTAAGTGAAATCGAAGATTTGAATTTCGCATTCGAAACGCGCTAATATAGTTCACTTTCTTTCAATTCACACCGCCCCCAATTACTTCTCTGCTCGTTATTCTATGGTAAACAAAAACTTTTTCACAGGTTCCATCGTGCGATGGTGATAATTCCAATTTTGTTTTCAGGGGAAAGTATTAGCATGGCAGAGATATTGAAATATTTTAATGCATAAATGTAATTTTTTGAACAGGCAATTTACAAAATTCTCGTGCGAGCTCGGTAAGTGGAATATAAATTGTGTCTGCATATTTTCTGCATTCCATTTTTTTTATGAATATTTTATATTTAACATTAAACTGTACTTCTATAAACTTTTAATAGATACAGTATCATTTTAATAACTTGATACCATAGATTAAAGCAAGAATAGATGCGACAAAGCACTCTACGATTGGATTTTGATAAAGTGCTACCATAGGCTGTCATTGTTGGTTTCGAGTTTGGACACAAGCGGCAAGCCTAAAAATAAAGAAAAAAAGTGCTACCATAGATTAATTCAAGAATAGATGCGACAAATGACTCTACTAAACACTTTGACTCGTGAATCGTGATTCGTGATTCACAAATTTAATTTGGGTCGGTGTGCCAAGGGAACGGATCGGTCTCATTATCATTGAAATTAAATATTGTTATAGAAGGGTCACTGATTCTCATTAACTAATTAAAGATTCAAAGTTATGCGCGACTTCAAACACGTGAAAATAGAGGCGATTTGTTTAAAAAACTACGGTTACTTTTAAATATGCTGCTCCAATTTTGATGATTTTCTTCTTTGATTAGCAACGAGTAAATCTATACATATAATAACATCGTAGGAAACTCAATTCTGTACATTGAATATTTTTGAAAAATAATATTTGGAACGTAATCTACAATCGATATGGAAGCCAAAAATATAGTTTTTAGAATTTTTGTCTGTTTGTCTGATTGTCTATTTGTCTGTATGTATGTCCGGGATAAACTCAGAAAGTACTGGATGGATTTAATTCGTAAATCCATCCAGTACTTTCAGTACTTTCGTCGGGTCAACACATAGGCTTTATTTTATTACGATATCGCCTAGAGTGGGGGGGAGGGGCTCAAGTTTCAATATTTTTCGTTTTTTGCTCATATCACTAAAACGGTGCGTTGTAGAGAAAAAAAGTTCGGTACATAATGAAAGCTCATAAAATTTTCTACAAATTTACCTGCTGACGCGGACGAAGTCGCGGGCACCAGCTAGTTTTAAATAATAAAACTGGGGATACACTCTCGATCGATGGACGACTCGTCCATCGATCCAAATTGTGTTTCTGCTTAATTTCCGAAAATTAATTTGTCGAAATATTTACAGCCGAGGAACCGGTTTCCAAAATACGTAAGATTGTCTCGTTTACATTATGCATTAAGTACCAACAGAAAAGTACCAATGTTTACAAAAAACACAGGATTTATTCTAAAAACCTCGGAAATCCATACATATGTAATTCTGTCACGTTCTGAAGATGTTTTGTGTCCAAATAGACAAATTGTGGTCTCGACAAACATCTCGGACAGGTAACAAACAGGTTTTGTTATGTAATTTGGTTTTCCAGGACATTGCGAGGATCTGCATTTTAAGCTATTCCATATTTTATCTTTTATCGCGGGCTTTGAGCGCGGCGACCGAATCAAAAAATTCCGTAACGAAAATTAAGCTAACACTCGGTGCGGCGTTGCCGTGCATCGTCTAACTTCGTTTCAGTTCCCGCAGACTTCAGCACCGTTCAATATGCGTGCGACTAGACGTTACAATATGCGAATTATTGCATAAGTTAGTAAAAAATTATGTGTATTTTTTTTTATTAAAATCTTAAACCTAGCATCTATGTTGCTATGTAACCCCACATAGGTTTCGGTGACGATGGCCGGTTTCATTGAAACCAGATCAGTTACACAGGCGTAATTTTATAGTGCCCAAGTGTGTGCGCAGTACACAAGAGCACTTCCTCTCTTCCTTTACTCTCGTAAATCATAAGTCATAAACCAGTGGGACGGACGACCGCGGACCGACACCTGCCTGTAAGCCTGAAACTCCGTTTAAGGGTGGATATACATGGCTCTTGCGACGGCAATACAACAGGTGTATAACAGCAGAATAATATATTGATTATTGTACATTTTTCGCCGGGATTCTATAAGGCTATAATTATTTGATTTCATTTTCATTTTCATTCACTATGGTATTGATTTGATCGAGTCAACGCATTGGCGCCAAGCACGAAGCTAAAACAAAGCTTCATGGTGCCAAGACATGGCACGCGGCACGCCCAATCACAATTTAGATCACTACGTATGATAATTTATTAATTATTAAAGTGCCTTTAAGTCAAAAATTGAAATATAAACTACTGTGACTCTACCTAAGACTAGTAAAATAGCTTGGTCGTTTAGTCGGTAAGTTCTTTTAATTAGTCAACTAAGATTGATGTGAATGTGACATGATGATTGGATTCTACCTTAGAAAATGTCAACTCTTGCCGATTTTCCTGTCTACTGATTGACTGCCTACTGGTATAGTATACAAATATACAGTAGACCATCTTCATACTACTAAGTCTAGAAGTGGTAGGAACCAAACTACTTTTTATTGAAACGTTTTGACATTTTTTGTTTAGTACCAATTGACTACTCATTTTTCCCCTTATAATTTGAGCCATACATAAAATATATTATATAGTAGCTAGCTATACATAAATTAATAAGGGGCAACACTGGACTCTAAAAACGGATATAGAAAAATGATCTATCAATACTCATAATATTTTTAAAAAACCTATCCAACGACATCCCACACGATGGGGTGGACGCGAAACAAAAAAATCATCCCCGCTTGATGTGTAGGGAACGGAAAAAGAATATTTTTTTTTTAAGACTTCATGTACCATTTTGCCGGCATCATTAATATGTGCAGTCATGCCAAATTGCAGCTTTGTAGGTCCTATAGTATCTGAGAAAAACCGCGCACAGACAGACAGACGGACAGAAAGACGGACGGACAGACCGAAACTATAAGGGTTCCTTGTTGACTACGGAACCCTAAAAAAAAGACAATTTTCAAGTTATCACTTACCCACTTCATCTACTTGCGTCTTCAATTACTAGATAGTATTCAAAAGGTCTATTTCCTCATGCTGCCCGTAACCATGTTGCGAAGTACGAACCAAATTCTTCGGGAACCGCACATTCTTCCAATATTTAAAACTATCCTATGTATTGTCCAAGGATTCATGTTACTTAGCAGCAAAAATCAAAATTAGCAATTTAGCATGAAAAAATAATAGACAGACGTCTGTAATAGATATTTTATTACACTGTGCTGCAAATATTATGAATACAGACCTATACAGACTCTGTATTCATAATATTTGCACAGTGTAATATAATATCTATTTATTACACTGTGATATTTGTATGGATTTGCATATTATTTGTCCGTTTGTCTGGTATATTTTTTCCAACGCCAAGGTTGTTCGGGCTAGCTCGGAGTTTTTGTTCGTGTTCGTGACCAGTCTTGAAATGACCAAAAAAATGCGTGTTAAATCTTAAATGGGTCCCAAAAAAGATACCCCGAAACGAAAACGAGAATCCTGTGGTATTATAGCCGTCATTACATCGTTATGGTTATAGTTTAAACCCAAATTATGTTCGTCCCAACTGCCTTGTCACATTGAACGGTAACAGACTAGTTTATTTTATTTACTAATTTGTTAACGTTAGTAGGCGCGTCATTTTTTTAACGGGCAAATGGCCCACCACACATGCCCACCACTGCAACTCCTGTGTCGCCAGGATCAACAGTGGTAACCAACCACGAAAACCCTTTGATATGATCTCAGGGATGCCCGAGGGACAAGCTAAATCTGTCTTGGGACCCGCAACGAAATTAATCAGAAGAAAGGTAGGAGAAGTAGGAGAAATCCAGTTTCCCTCCCCAAGCAAAGCGGGAGACAGCCAAATTTTCGTGACATTAATGTCCGAACAAAGGGGAAAGCACCACGGGAAAATAATTAAATTGTATTAAGCCTACTTAATAAAAAAATGACCTTTACTTAAACTGACAAGCTTGTGTTGGATTGTTTCCAATAGTATTTATGACAAAAACGTTTGAAAGCACGGACATTATTTGCGCTGCCTACGATATCATCGTAATATACGACTCTAGAAACACATTGGAGGCAGTTTAGCATATCGGTTCTTTCCTCATGCCAGAGATCACATTCCCAGAGTATGTAATAGCAGTTTGTTCTTGTGGGCTATCTTCAGTCGAGCACTCGCAAAGAGGAGACGGAACTAACTTGAATCCATAAAGTTTAGCTTTAAAATTGCCGTGACCTGTTAGGAATTGTGCAACGCAGTGATCGATTTCTATCCAATGCATAGAGAGGAAAGAAATTGTACAGATGCCGACCTTTGATTGAATTATCCCACCGATCCTGCCACTAAGATATAAGATTTTGTAGTGTTATATCTAGCGGTTCGAATAATCTACTTACTTTGTTTCTGTCTTTCATGCTTAAGAAATCTGGGGTCGTAATATTTTTATTTTTAGGTTAGTAGGCGCATCAGCTTTTTTTACTTTAATATGTACTTTAGGTAAGTTCCGAAACATAACCCAGTATAACCCATCAATCCCCAAGCGGCCCCCCGCACCCGGCTGTCGCATAACAATTGAAAATCTATTGTGTCTGCGATTCCCATGATCGAGGTATACTAGTCAGTGTTTATGACATGAATCGACGACATGCTGTTGATTCGTTCCATCTTCCAAAAGTTCGTGCAATGACGTATGTAGCTTTGTTGGGACTTGGCTTGGGACGTCATTACAATTATACGTCACCCTTGTTAGTTGTTAGGCTTGTCTAACCAGTGACACACCAGTACAAAATGGTGTCGGATTCAAGACGTCATGATGGCTATTATTTATAGTAAGTATACTGGGTTAAATTTCAGAACTCACGCATATTATTCATTTAAGTTTTCAACTCCCTTCTCATTTTAAACGTGAATTTTATTTTGACCGTCGCGAGTCGCGTCGCCTGACTCTTCATTTCTTTTTACTTACATATTATTTATGTCACTAAAATCTGTTAAATCCTAACTTAAGGTAAACATACTTATCTCAAGCTTTTACTCATGAGTGATTCATGATTCATGAAGGCTCTATGATATATGATGTGAAGTTTACTTTCCATTAACTGTTTCATTTCTAGTTCAAAAGTTGCGCAGTTGCCAAAACTCTACCATTACTCATTTAATTTTGCTCACTAACTTTTAAGGACGGTGTTTCTTTCTAGGGTTCCGTACCCAAAGGGTAATTTCGACATATAGGTATGCATTATGTGTATGGCGCTTAAAAGCAGCTTAAACCGAATTTGATGGAATCCGGTATGAAGTTCAATAAAATCTCGCGCGATAAACAAATATCTATGCGCAATTTTACAGTTAAGAATGGACAGAGGTTTCTAGTAGATAATAATTTTAGTACTTATCAAGCTCTAGTAACTCTAACCGCCTTATTATTATTGTCATCTCCTAATGAGGTCAGTGGTAATGTAACACAATAATTATTACAAAATAGCACATCATTTTGACATAATAATAAAGAACGTGTTACACAGGCATATATTTCCATGCTCACGATACGGAAAGAGTTAAGTGAACGAACCAAGGCCAACTCAGTTGCCAGCCTACACTGGGAGAGGTTCTAGGTTTTTTTACCTCCGAGCTATTGTAAAGTCATCCTAATGTCCTAGACATTAAGGTGCTGTTAGAGGAATAATAATTGTGGACTGTAGTGTAGCGAAATAGTCTGAGAATCGTATAAAAACAAACACCACCTGTTAGGCCAAATAAGGCGCTGGTTGCAACCGGTAAAGCCTTACTAGTATGTACGACAGATCTGTGTCATAATTGGGTCTTATTGCTTCGTAATAACGCTCAAAATACACTATTTGTGTTCGACTGTACGCTCTTTGTTTAAGTTAATTTTGTCTAGTATTATTTTAATGTTAAAAAAATGTTTCTTTTTTTACAGGATAAAACATAAATTTGGATAGTCAGTCAATCAATGATTCCTTCAAAATCTCCCTCCCTTTTTGAAATCCTATCCAAGTTAAACTTTATAAGGAACCTGTCCACAAACGGCTTAGCAATCGTTGAATATATTACGACTAGGGAATGCAATCCCGCAAGATAATTTCAATCCCGGTATTTGCGGGACTGAACCATCACAATCCCGCTGGATCCCGGTATTTGCGGGATCCCGCAGGGTGGACATAAACTTGTAAAATAAATCGTTCTAATGACTTTACTTGAAAGAACCCGTTTTATTCTTAGAAACTCAAATAAAACAAACTTTGTCAGACACTTTTTTACAAGGGTTTATTAATACTTACTTCATTCTTTAGAATATATAAAAATAAAAAAATAAACTTTTTGTTTGGAAATGGCTACGTAATAATAATGATTAAAAAAATAAAATTATTTATTTTCAGCTTTTATAAAAATTATTAATTTTTTCCAAATATACGGAAAATTGTGCTAAAAGACTCCGTTACGTACATACAACCCAAACTTATAAAAGTATGTTAAAGAAGTTGTGTCTGCAAAACGACTCCTGATATTCGACACAAGGTGGCCAGCAGCTGAAAAAGTTGGCTCAGCTTCAACGCTGGTTGCAGGTACATTATTGTCATTGAATTATAGGTGAATTGAAGGTAAAATGTTTAGTAGGCACTGGACTGCCTGTTGCCAGTTCACGCACCCCCATGCGCAGAGTTACACGTATGAATCACGTTTTTTTGTAATCCCGCCAGTCACGCGGGATCCCGCTAAATTTTCGACCGGGATTAGTCCCGCAAAATGCATGCGGGATCCCAGTATTTCGGGATCCCGGTATTGCATTCCCTAACTACGACGAATACATAACCTCCTATTTCACAAGTCAGTTATCTAAGAAGAGTGAAAGATGACACACTAACCAATATCTCAAAAGCGAGTAGAATAATTTAGTAGACGGCCTTGAGTCGGTACAAGACTCGTAGAGTAAGTGTTACGCATCGTCAACTACTGAACTTTTTGTCCGGATCATTATCTTTTATGGTAGTAGAAATTTGATATTTTTAGGTTCATTATTTCAACCTTTTTTTTTTTGTAATGGAACTAGTTTTAAATGGTTTAGAGCTCCACTAGGTGGAGCCAGCAAAAAGTATTCATGGATAACTTCTTTTTATGGTTCTAGAGGTTCTAGAAGGGTTTTTGTGTCGTTACTACGCGGAGATATAGTCTTATAAGTGACCAGACAAAAAATAATAACGACTCCATCTTGCCTAATTTAATTACTGTTGGCATACTGTTGGTAACTGGTAAGTTATTTAGTTTTCTGACAAGGTTTTGCCGTAATATAGCGTCCGAAATACAGCGATTAGCAACCTCTTAACTTTGAAAAAAAATCTCTAGCTCTCATACAAATCTGACCAACAAATAGGTACTTCATATTAATATCGTTATAACTTCTTAACTATCTGACTTAAAGCATAAAAGTGAAGGAATTTAAGATGAAAACCTACTCTATATTTTTGAAATAAAAAAGAATCAGTTTAATACGCTAGATTTTTCACAAAATCCATTAATTAAAAATACATAAAATTAACATAATATAGTAGTATCACAAGATACTTTTGTACGTAAATCTTAATATTAATCGCGCTACTACATAATAAATGACGTCACGTCTCTCTAACCGAGCGGTGTTTAACGCTCCAATCGCTCAGTTTTTTTACAAAAAGCCCCAACTTTTTTATTGTATTTCGTCTCAGTTCGACAAGATCGTTATCGTTTATGAAATACTCGTAATAGAAACTTGATCTTAAGCAGGTCCATATTTTGAAGCAGTGTTTCTCAACCTGTGGCCTGTGGGTCGCGAGTCGCGACCCCCAACTCATGTTCGCGAAGCTTCTGTAGGCGACTGCGACTGACAAAACTTGGTTGACTACGGAACCCTAACCAGCAATTTTTTTTGTATATTGATATGTTAATAGCTACGTTAATAGTCATACTCGTATAACTAATTTAAGAGTAACATTGTCCTACAAAAAGAACATCAACAACAATCCATATTTTAGGACCATCATTAGGAAATATGAAATCCTTTCTATCTCTGTTAGCTACCACTTTCGAGAATTTTCGCAAAGGACATTGTTGTTCATCTTATCAAAATGAAGCTACTCACAAAAATTAGCTTGATAGTAATAAAAAAAATATTCTAGGCAAGGGTCGCGAAAAAATTTTCCTATATCATAAAAAAGGTTGTAAAGCACTTTTTTAAGTTTTTAAAAGCAAGTATAAAGATTAAAAATGTATAAACTTTTACTTTTAGATTTGTTAGGGTGATACGGTGGGTGATTTTGTTTTTTATAAAATATTTTTCCTTAAAGAAATAACTTTTGTACACGTCGGTTAAGGTTAATGTTTAATAATTTATTTAATTTCTTTCTGTGTTGAATATACTTTTATTTCACTCTTTACTTGTCTGGATGAAGTAAAGAGGACGAGCAATCTTTTGATAAACTGTACGACTTGTAAAATGTAAATGATTATTACTATTGTTCTAACCACGTGAATCGTATAATTATAAACGTATTTATTACGTACGTTTATTGTAAACGTAGCTTTTCACGAGACGCATCTCAAAACTTCATAATGTCGACAAACAAGACCGGTAAGATCTTACCACAAAATATATTTTAAACATCATTTGAACAGTTGTTTTGAGACCCTTATGTAGTGATTTTTTTTCTAATCAACTGTTCAAAAGGTGTTTAAATCTTTTGTAGTAAAACCGTAAGTGTCTAAACACACTAGGCCGAAGTTACGCGGCGGAAATTCCGCTTCATTACGCCCGCAATGTATTTTAAATTACCGATGACACACTATTCCGTCACGTTCCGTCCGTATATTGTATGCGTTTGATATTGCGGGCGTAATCATGCGGAATTTCCGCCGCGTAACTTCGGCCCGTTGTGTTTAGACAGATACTATGTATAAACAGAAGCAGCAAACAGCAAGTTTTATAAACGAATTTAAAGGTTTATCATATAATAAGTATAAATAGAGATAAGTATTTCACATTAATTACAGTAACATTTTAATCAAATATTATTTTATTAAACTTGCCCATTTATTCTAAGTTATAACTAACTTTTATTACTCAGTTATTGACACCCTTTAATTTATTACTTATAGCTGTTAACTCGTAACTTTAAGTTAAAGTTCTCATGAGTTACTTCATAACTGAAACGCCAAGTTAGATCTGTCTCACTTCCTGCTGTGTATGTATGTCTGCGTGAGTTGTGTATGTGTGGGTGCATGACGTAAGCACTCTCACTGATGATCTGAGGTGAAGTAGGAAGTCCAGGCGTACTAGATACCGTAAGTTGATGTTTATTTAATAAGGAAGTGTTGTTATAGTTTCATGCTTTAGTTCCTTAGTTTGTGAATAGTTGGCTACACTTTCGACACTCTCGTATGAACACACTTGCCCCTTAGAGCGAGATATTTGCTCTATTGCATCGCGTTGTAGGTTTGCTGCGTTTACCGTGGCAAGATGTGACAAACTGGCAGGCTGGCAGCGACAATGTGCAAAAGAGTAAGTTTGTCCTTAAGTCTGTTCGTTTCTGCTTGTGTCTGATTAAAAAAAGTAACTTTAGAAAATCACCTTGGAATTTGAACTAAGATAGATGAAGAAGCAAAGCAAGACTTACAAGCAAGGAGCTGTAGCACTTGGATAAATGTCATGGAGCATGAATTCAAAACAGTCAAAATCACACCTCCGATTATAAATCAGCCAAATGCATAAATACTTGGATGATAGAGAGTAGAGACAGAAGGCTCTCTATTTGTTAGAGTCCAGAATCTTAAAACCATGTCCGAAGTAGAGTTACAGCATATGTCTCACCACTTACCAGTTACAAGCATGTTACAAGTCATAATAATAATATTATATCATGTTTCTGTGTTACTTTATAAATAATGAGTTACATTTTGAATTATACAAAGTAGGTACTGGACACTGGTAGTTACTGAAACCGGCCACCGTAACCGAGATGGGGAATTACCCTTAATGATGTAACCTGCACGTAAATTGACACTTGAAAAACCTTCACAACGTATAAGAGCAGACAAACAAATAAACCTGTCATTAGTAGCTGCTATCGTACCGCGTTCCGGGCCTAAAAGGATCTTGTGAACCTTAGACGATATTGTCACTGTCGTGGATGCGACTGTCTCTCGAGCTACACTTTACAAGATCCTTGTAAGGAGCACTGAAAATCATGAAGCTCTATACTTATATTTGACTACTAGCTGTCCCGGGCAAACGTTATTTTGCAATCTAAAATATTTCGCCTAGTGATAAGTATTTTATTATAAAAAACATCATTGAATTCGCCCATACTTATTACGTATTTTATTGAAGTGACAAAATAAGTATGTCACCATGGCAACGTCCATCGCTATCCCGTCGTACAAAAATGGTCGCCGTTCGTCTCGACTTGTAATAATTTACTATTGCAACAAATGCACTTATCAATATAAAAAGTACCCAGTAGCCGATTCTCAGACCCACTGAATATGCATATAACATTTGGTTAAAATCAGTAAAGCCGTTTCGGAGGAGTACGCGGCCTAACATTGTGACACGAGAATTTTATATATAAGATACTTAGTATTGAAAGGACACAGTATTATGAAATTAGCATGTTTTGTAACACGTCGATGGAGCATCGCAAAAGCTATAATTTGGGATGTATTGTGTTTTAAAATGAGAAAGTGATAAAGATTGAATAACAATGGACCGCTGAGAGGTCGAGAGTCGAGACGTCGAGATACCAATACTCATGTATCAGTAGTGTAACTCGGCCGGGTTCTTGAATTCGTGCAACACAGAGTCAAAACACAGATTACTAAATAGTTGTAGTTATGTCTATTGTTACACTTCATTATAAGGCTGCTTTCAGAACAAACAGACTTGTAAGTAGTAACTATCTGTTGCTGAATATAAGTAAAGATAACTTGAAATACTTAGCCTCGCAAGCTTGCTCACAGACTTACATAGGTTAGGAATTACGTTATTCTATGTTATCAAGTAGGTTCTTACTTACATGGTATAACGAAATAACGTATTGTCAGTTAGGTGTGAACGAATAAGTTAATATAGGAAATAACATAAACTTCGTAACACTGGCTTACTTTCGGCAGCTGCTGAGTGCTGACAGTCATGCTTATTGTGTATTCGTCGTCTATTATGAAGATAGTCTACTGTATAATACTTATACTATGCTTGATACACTGCAGGGCGATGATGTAATGACACCCGGGGAAGAAATTTGCAATATGAGACTGCAGTCCGTTCAAAAACATTTTACCTCTCGTAGTACCATAATATCAACGTCAGGGTCACTCTTTAAGATATTCCGAACTTATTGTTTATACTTGTTTCGAATTATCCATTATTCATTCAGAAATGAACTTTTAAACTTTAGTAAGTCTTTAAATTATTATCGTAATAAAAGAAGAAACCAATAAAAAAACACCAGAATCAAAGCCCCAAGGAACAGCTCTGTATCAAACAACCTTATACAAAACGAAACAATCAAAACTTAATACAAAATTGTTTTGAGCGATAAAAAATGCCGTAACAGACCTTTTTGTACCTAGAAAGTCTAAAAATATAAGGGCGATGGAGCGTGGCAGCGGAGTCGGTTCGGCGCGGGCGCAGGGCCTGTAGCCAAGACATTTTCTTTATCATTTCTTTATAGAATCGGCGATCAAAATGTGTGGAATTAACATTAGATGGGGCGAACGTCAACTTCATATTAACGAACGCTTATTTTTTTTATAAAATAAGGAGGCAACCGAGCAAACGGGTCACCTGGTGGAAAGCAACTACCGTCGCGTCGCCCATGGACACTCGCAACATAATAAGAGCTGAGGCAAATGTAAGGAATTGACATAAGCAGGCAACATGTGCGTTGTCTGCTTACTGCTTGTGTCAATTCCTTGCATTTTGATCGGCGATCGCGAAGAAGCGATACAGAAAAGGTCTTGGCTAAAGGGCCAGGTTCGATTGCGCAATGCCAAGTCATTCAAGAATCAAGACCTTACTCCTGACAACCAGTTCGCTAAATTCCTAGTTCAGAGTTGGCGAACATTTTCGTATCCAAGTGCCCTTTTCTGACGAAGTCATTAAACGTGCCATTCAATATTTTTTGTGATTCGATGCGTATTTCAAAATTTGCCAATTTGATGCTCACTATGCAGAGGTGGATCTATATAACCTTCATTGTTGGTAAAATAATTATTTCAATAATCAATACTACAGTTTTGTGACCAGTAGCCGTGCCACTAGTGGCACGCGTACCATTGGTTCGCCATCCCTGTCCTGGTTCATTAAATTCTATACAGCATTCGCTTATTGGCACCTTGTATAAGTCAGTTGATATTATTATTGGTCTTTCTAACTAAGAATTTTGTGATCACATCAGGACAATATCTTATTGTCGTTTAACTGCTTGATTTGATGAAAATATTGGCATAATAACAGCCAGTTACCCATGACCATTTTACAAGAGGAGCTAACAACTGCATCAAAATTTATTATTTTGCTATGCCTTTGGTGTTTTTCCCGCTAGAACTGTTTTTTATAAGACTGTGATACTATGCCGAAAAAGCCAAAACAATTTTGTAATAGTTAATGATTATTATTTATTATTAAATTGCTAGAAGTAGGGAAATACCTCTAACCATTGTGATGTAAAATTGATTGATTAAAAATAAAATAACTTTATAAAATTTTCCTCATCTGACGTATAAGTAGGAAGTATTGCGTGTTAAAAACTTATTATAGGTAAGCTTCTCTTATGAATGAATTTATCGCTGATTAAAAATTAAATGTCTAGGTAGTGCTAGGTACAGGAAATGTAGTGACTAATCGACATCATATACTAACGGCCGTTCCCAATATTCAATCTATCTCTGGTTTGACATACAACAGATCGTAGCTAACATTGAATTGACATAAAATATATGTCTCTAATGTCTAATGTGAGCTATTCCTATCTCTAGTAGGGCAAAACCAGAGATAGATCAAATATTGGGAACGGCAGTTAGTCGAAAAACGATCGTCATAGAGCGATACAAGTTACTATTCTTGAATCTGCATTATTACTAATCGGTGTAGATTCCTAGAATTTGTATTGACTACGTCGCGTTGTGTCTAACTTATAGACTATAGTCGTGCTACTATTACTACTACTATTTAGTTGTAGTTAATTACTATTTATTTTTTACTATAACTGAGGTCTACCATCTTGGTGGAACCAGATTAACGTTGATACAATATAGGTACTCTGCGAAGAGAAATCTCACCATTTTGTACTAATAATAATATGTATTCTGTGCCTTTAATTAGAATTCTATGGCTTCGAAATTTTCCTATGTCGTGAGTAGGGTTGCCAGATGTCCGGTATTTAAGCGTACACTATTCCTATCTAATCCCCTACGCTACTCCCTTCCCTACCCTCCCCTATTCCCTTCCCTTCCCATCCCTACCCTCCCCTATTACCCTATTTCCTCTTAAAAGGCCGGCTACGCACACGCAGCTCTTCTGATGCTGCGAGTGTCCATAAGCGACGGAAGTTGCTTTCCATCAGGTGACCCGTTTGCTCGTTTGCCCCCTTATTTCATAATAAAAATATATAAAACTTCCCATATCCAGCAATATTTATTTTATCAACAGGCCAGGAAAGACTTTGAATAATTCGCGATCCATAAAGATAAACGTGTTTTGGTCGGCCGCACTTGTTTCTACTCAAATTCTACTCTGTTTGTGAAAAATATAATCAAATCGGCAAAAAATGTGTTACAGTATTGCTTTTACGTCATGTTTTTGTTATAGTAATTAGTTATTGCGCAGTATTTCGTTAGCTTCGTGAAATATAGCACCACCATAATTAGGTAGGCCAAAAAAATGGTTTCTATATTATTTATACCCCCTTACTAATAAAAGTTGTTTAAGCTTTGAATAGTTATACAGTGTTTTGTTCCTGTCACACAAGTGTAGATCTGATTAGTACTTACCTCTTTTAAATCATTACGCTTGAGATTTTTGTAATTTTGATTTTTATGAGGCTGGCATTGTCGGTTTCGACACAAGCCTTTAAATAAAGAAAAAAAAAAAAAAAGTGACATTTTTAATTGGATTGAAGAAGACGAAACACTGTATAACTATTCAAAGCTTATACAACGTTTATTAGTAAGGGGGTTAGAGTTTAGGATTGTTTCTTATTAAAGAAAACTTTGTAGTTGATGCTCGCGACTCCGTTGCGTCGGAATTCGTTATCGCACGGGTGACGGGAACCGTACATTTTTCCGACATACATTGTATCCTATGTCCTTTCCCAAGACTCATAGACTCATAGTATATCCATAGCAACATCAAAATCCGTTTAGCGGTTTGGGCAAGAGGTAACAAATAGCTGTCTATTTGTACATGCATACACACTTACACATTTTCACTAAGCTGCATTACTCTGGTATAGTTCTTGCAATCTACGAGCGCGCGTAGCCTTTATTTGTAGTTGGAAATACGAATAGACATTTTCGTTAGTGTGCGTACCTAACGGAGCAGTCAGTAGCGAGCGAGCCATGTACGCGTGTATAGATATGGTCACTCACACAACTAAGGGCGCCGCGCACTCGTAGATTGCAAGAACTATAAGCAAATTAGAATTTTCGCTATAAAATGAGGTAGCTCTCTTAAACCTGATCGATACTCTCAAATAATTGAATTAATTTTACAATGACAATCGGCCACATATTTCACGCCATTCAACCGACATGCGACAGTACAGAAGTTTTACGTATGTTATTCTATAAATATTTACTGTATATGTGTAATCACAGACATAGATCAAGATAGATACCGCATGTCGCTCCATTTGTATGAAAACGAGCGTGCCACTTTTTTATAGCTACTGTGAGTTGTGACGTAGGTACCGATGATAAGAAAAGTGCCCATTATCTAGGCCAAGTGCCAACGTTTCTATTTCAATTTCTACAGCTCAATACGGCACTTTTAGGCATTTAGGCATTTTTAAAATTCCGATCAAAGTCCGATTCCGATAGCAGACTAAAGAACAGACTTTCGAAAGACGAGCATTGCTCGTCGTTTGGGAGCGCGATATGGCACGCGAAGTACGTACACATGCGGTATCTATCATGATCTATGTCTGTGTGTGTAACACATTTGTTGCCATATTCACTGAGATCACACATGGCACAGCGTATCTTACGTCTGCGATCAACATTTGGAACACGAACCGAGACACAATGGACTGACTTAATAACCTACATGGCAAGGTTCTATAATATCTTAAATATTGTGTCACCCGAATTATAATAATCTTGCTTCACCTCTATTTATATTTGTTGGGATTTAGAATTATTATTTGAAGTATCTATTTTGCTTTACAATCTACATCGTCTTTTAACTCAACAACCAAAAGTATTACCCTAGATGCCATAGCGCCATTTCATTTCGCTGCTGAAATAAGAAAAACTATTATTAGAAGGCGATATCACTATTATCTATTTTGTGGATATCAAAATCAAAATATTTATTTCTAAATAGGTTAACAAAGTTAACACTTTTAGAACATCTACAATCTACATGCATGGGCGTCAGCAGAAATAATTTCCAAGGGGCGATTTTAGTTTTTTTTCCTTTTTTTTACATCTTACAAACAACAGTGACTGTCTATTTACGACAACAGAATACATTTAGTACATATTTAGAAACATTAAGAACTATCTTTGTACGGCATGGTAATAGGACCTTACAAAATGCTTTTTATTTCAATAATTCCTGTTGATCCCGAGATTCCCAAAGGGTGCAGTGCACCACCTGGCACCCCCCTGCCGGCGCCCAATGCCCATGTCTACATGAGGCCTACCACCGGTTCGCGAACTAACCTGGCAAGAAGAACCGGCGCGGCGTAAGAAACTCGCACCTTTTAGCCAACTTTTATCAAAACTCTACTTTTTTTCGCTAGTAAGGAGTTTACTTTGCAAATATTTTGTTTGATGACTACTGATGTACCGTCGACTAGACGATAACCATCCGTTCAACTTAGAATTGTACGTGCACATCGGAGGTTTTTCGGTCAGAAATTTCCGAATTTTCCGTTCAAAAACCGAGCGCAACTCGGTCAACTTTTGACCTTTAATACCCATATATCGGACCTTATGTAATGTTGTTGTTGCCGCAATTGGGCCCGTGGTAAGTGTGTCGCCTCAACTCGGACGATGTCGGTCACTCGGCTTCGCTTATGTCACTTCCGCTAGTGAAAGGCTGACCATGTCAATGCCACTCGTGTTATGTAAGCGATACATATGAAATTGATATTTAGCGCGTGACATATAAAATAATCTTAGTTTGAGAATACACTTTATTAGAAATATTTCGTTTCCAAGAACTTCTAAGTTCTAACCTAACATTTAAGACCTCGGCATAAAAAAAATATGACATGAGCGGGCGGAGAGTCAGCACGGGATACACTTGGTGGATCAGTGAATATTGTAATTTGTAAGTTACTGGAGGATAGTACATAATATTCCTCATATTTTACTTATGAAAATGAAAATTAAAACTGAATAATATTTTATTTCTAAACCGGTTAAAAATTAACACTTTTAGAAATTAGAACGTCTACATGACGATCCGATTCGGGGACTAACCCGGCGAGAAGAATCTATATATCTGCCATACACTGAAATATAGACTGTATCAGTCATAAACATAAAGTATGACACAGTGGTTGCCGGAACACTAGCGAATGTCCCCGGGTGGCGCAACCACTCACTTTTACTTGCACAACCAGGCGCTAACGAAGCCTGAACTGTGTCGCACAAAAACACCCAGTGACTTGTGACTTTGCAAAGTTGTTCTAAGTAAAGTTTTACTCCTAGTATTTGTTTGTAAAACATCTAGATATTTTGCTTCTTGATCTATAAAGTAATACTCTAATTTTTTATAGAAATAAGTAGGGTAAGAAAGAATCATAAATTAGGTAGAGAAAAGTGCAGCTAACAAACTAACAAGCGCCCATAGAAAAAACAGAAACAAGAAAGAATAACTTTACAAGAAAAACAATATTGTAATGCGAAAATACTATTATGGAAACTTTAACTATGGAGACTGAAGAGGTATAACATTAGTGTAGACGGTAGACGTAATAAGCCGGTCATTAAGCTGCATTATACAACGTGCTTCGGAAATACTGTCACAATCGCTTACTTGTTACGTAGGTGGTAGATACTAGATAGAGAATAAGATATTCCTAAACAAAGTCGGAACGAATTTAAGTATCTCAGTTTTTCGATTAGTAACGCCAAAAATAAGACTATTTAGTATGTTTATCTCCTAAATAGTCCAAACAAAGTTCCGTAGTCATAATTTCTGCTTTCGAATTTTCCATTTTGAGCATTCGTTTACTAGGCTGTAATAAGATAAATACTGCGGGGCTAAAATGGTCACATTTAGCAATTCCTCTCAATCAATTCAGCAAATGAATTGCCAAAACTGTCAAATCAGTACAAAAATACAGAAATGAATTGCAAGTTGCATTTTGCGATTTTAGAAAAATGAATCATATTATGATTCATATCACGATTCTTCAAAGCGATTTTAGCCCCGCTGTACATTTTAGGCTATTGCATATTTTATTAGGCAAAGCTGGGGGCCAAATCTAATATTATTTTCTGGGCTGTACTGTCGTCGTTAGTGCACCTTCGATCTTATTATTTCATTAATAAGGTCTAATTCTTCAGCGAATGTATTATACAATGTTCGGAAGTACAGTACTGTTACTCTCGTACGATCTAACTCACAAGTCACAAGCACTTCCGCGGTCGTAACCAGACTTAACGCGTAACTGGTAATATAATAAACCTATTTTTTGTTACAAGCTTAATGTGTATAGCATTATGTCTTTCTCGATTAAGTGCACCTTAATTCATTGGGAATTGGTATGAAATAATAATAGCCTTACATCAGACAATTTTGTATGTCCCTATAGCTATGTACTATCAGAGAAGTTGATTCCTAGACAGATGGGGGACCTACGTAGTTTGGTCGCGTTACGTCAAACCCAGCTGACAGATCACAATTAATATTGAATTGACATGATCCGACCAAAATATGACGTTCGTCCGTCCACTGTATCCACTGCCTAGGAATCAATTTCCTCGATGGTACATTGTACAACTATTTAAAAATGAGCTTTTTCTGTCACGTGACTTTTCTAATGTGCTAGAAAAAGGCAATAATTCGTTGTGTAAATACATAATTAGGGTTCCGTAGCCAAATGGCAAAAACGGAACCCATATAGATTCGTCATATTTTTATTAGTAAAGGGATTATAGTTTATACGCATGAAAAGCATGGTCGTCGAAAAATGCTGAAAAAAATTGCGAACTGATTATATTAAGAATATAATAAACAATAATATATTGACAAAAACTACTGTTTCCAAAGTTTTTAGGTTATAAAGCAACTGACATTTTTGCAACAACTTTGTCTGCAACAAAATATAATGTAATATGGCCTGAACAAACAAGCAATTGTTTAGACTGGACAAGGTGAGGTTTGTATCAAATTTCGACGAGTCCACTTCCGAGGAAGTACATATTGTCGTCCAACGCCCACATGTGAACTCACAAAGCAATTGCTGAGTTAGCTTGTACATTGCTAGTTGATACTTGCTGAGCTTAGATTTAAAGTTATCAAGCCAATGGTATCAGTCTGTGGGTTCTTTGAGAAGATGAAAAGGTAATTATCGTCAAGTTTATAATTATAAAAGACAAGTCTATTCTGAAGAAAGCGTATTGTCTTGAAATACGTGCATATTAGCTTGTACTATTATCTATTCTGTGATATTAGTCCTACATTGTTGATTGTACTATCAGAGTGGTTTATTCATAGGCAGACTGCAGACCTGCGTAATTTGGTCAGATCGCAACTAATATTGAATTGACAGAAACCAACCAAATGACGTAGATCCGTCAAGTGTAATATGAATCAAATTCTTCGATGGTACAATTGGTGAAATTAACTTACCTACACAAGGCTATTTGATACTGATTTATATATTTTTAGTCAATTCGCATTTGCACTGACGGTCAATTAATGGCCTCTGAAAACTACTTGCGATAGCTGCAGCCCAGTAGAGTTAGTTCAGCGATGTTAATTAATTAAAAAAAAACTGAAATTAATTATAGTCAGACTTATTTTTGCACCAATGTTTAGGGGAAATTATACTTTGACTTGTTTATTGCAGTTATTTCCGTAAATATTGATTTCACATTAAAAATTATAAAGTCTAAAATTATAGAGAATCAAATTTGCGACAAATTTGATCCTTATCATTTTCTTAAAAAATAAAAATAAAGGAGATATAGCTAAAAAAGATCCTTCAAACCAATATGGCGGCTAACGCACACCTCGGATTTGGTCGAGTTTTTAAATTTAAGCTATTTATGACCTCCTCTAAGCACTGGCGCAAAAAATTCAGACTATATTTTTTTTTATGAAATAAGTAGGCAAACGAGCAAACGGGTCACCTGATGGAAAGCAATTACCGTCGCCCATGGACACACGCAGCATCAGAAGAGCTGCAGGTGCGTTGCCGGCCTTTTAAAAGGGAATAGGGTAATAGGGTAGGAATGGGAAGGGAAGGGAATAGGGGAGGGTAGGGAAATAGGGTAGGACATTGGGCCTCCGGTAAACTCACTCACTCGACGAAACACAGCGCAAGCGCTGTTTCACGCCGGTTTTCTGTGAGAACGTGGTATTTCTCCGGTCGCGCCGGCCCATTCGTGCCGAAGCATGGCTCTCTCACGTATAAATTTAAAAAAATATCTAACTCTTCTGGGCTATAGGTACCTACTAATTACTAATAATGTACCATTATTATCTGTACACATTACAATGTTTTACTAGTAGGAACTAGGAAGAAAATAATACACCAGCATGCCCGGAAAAAAATCGCCAATATCCTGCGACCTGCGTGGCTGCGTCATAAGAATTATTATTCTTAATCACGGGGGGGGAATTTTGGTTTGACGTGTATTCTGTGACGAGGGAACCGGTCAAGCCTGTATATTGGAATATGATTCCACATTTTATCATATTATTTACGAAAATTGACCTTTCAGACTTGCCGTCATGTTTATTTTATTTGCTATCTTCGTTTGATCATGATTAACTCCTAATTAGCTATTTACTCTATGAGACTTTAACGATACTTAATGTTATTAAGTCACTTAAGTCATAGTTTTGGGGTTCTTACCGTTAAGGAGTTAAAACTTGATTATTGAGTTTAGCTAAAATATTTTAATTGAAAAAAAAATCAGTTAAGTACCCTTTTAAAAATAAATACGGTTCAAAACCAGACTTCCAACGTCCAGTATGCAAGTAATGCTACATAATTACATTCTCTGAGGTCATTAAACGATATTTACATATGCGTGCAATTTTTCTTCGCAGCACTAAACACTAAAAATGGTTTTCAAAGGGTACTTATATTTTACAGAAAAAAGTACTTATTTTTAGCACTAGATTGCAGAAAATGGTTACTAGAGAAAAGTTTTTAACTATTAGAATATGTAACTAACATTCATTCAAGCCCTTTATTTCCTAAACCGCCTTGGACACGTAATTAAAGCTATCATATCATAAATCATTCAAATCAAGGTGCCTATGGAATATGGGTAATAAAATTTAAATAAAATAAATTCGAATTGAGAAACCTTTTAAAACATCTGCCTGCGATTCTTCAGGGTTTTATTTATTAACCATAGACCATAGTCCACAGACAAAATACACGAAAAAGACAAAAAGACCTCTAAGCCTCAGGAGTAGTTAGGGCTAATATTTAATGAGTACCCATAGTCATTAAATATTACGCCCTAGTAACCCTAGACAAATAGATAAAATTGAGGAAAGCTACTTATTATAGAAACATTAAGCTTTCGTCTTTATAGATATAAAATGGATTGGACACATATTTTTAGGTGAATCCTACATAATATTTTAACGTTTTCTTTGAAAGAAATTCAATTCTCAGTCAAAAGAGTTATGACTTACGAGAACTCATAAATTATCTTTCGATTGAGAAGGAAGCTGTTTAGACTTGTTGCATTTTCTTAAATAAGTTTTTTTGTAATAATAAAATTCGAGAGTATGTGAGTACTGAGTAGTTTTAATCGAAGAATTGCACCTTTGAACTTGTCCGGTTTTTCCACAAAAGAGTGGAAAACTTGAAACATCTGCATTCTGCACATTTTCTGGGTGACATAACTTTCAGGGGAGTTGACATCGACAATAGACTAAAGCAAAAACTTATGCGGGAAAGTTCAAAATATTTGCACATCGGTGCGTGATATTTAATGGTTATAGACAAAATACAAGGCCGGTGTATGGGAGCATGTGACTAACAGTTGTGTGTGTGTCTCAATCCGAGTGGGGCAATTGACAGCTAATTGTAGACTCTCTGCTCTTTGTCTACTCACGATGATGCCCTACTATTGCATTATCAACTCCCTAGTTGCTAGTGACCAGCTAGTAGCAACGAAGCGTACTACGCTCGATATAAACAAAATACATAGGTAGAAGTCTTTTTTAAATAATAATAATTAAAAGCGTAAGTGGAAGAACCAGATAACTATAATTTTTGAATATAAGGATAATAACTCATGTTTACCTTCATAATTTTAGCAATCCTTGTAACTTACCTACTTCAACATCTAGCTAATATATCTGGCTACACGTAAAATCTACAGTTTTTTATTTCAAATCGTAATTCCGGCTTTAAAGCCTACGTTTATGCAAAAAACGGCAATTTTTAACTGTTTCTTACCTGCTCTTTCCACTAACGTCTTCAATTATTATTGCATATCTTTTACCTAGGAGTTGTACGGCATTTGTTAATTGTTGAGACCAGCGCTGTAAGACTAACATACGAGGAGTGGAAGAAAAACTTACAAATCGACAATTCCAAAACTTTAATACGTATTAGAGGCTAGAGCTTTTGAATACGACTTAATATACTTTAATATAAAATTTCATACTTGCAAAATAAGGTTCACGACTTTCACATAAACTTTAAAAGACGCATAAAGAACCGGATTTTCACCAAAACCTGATTTCTTTACGTTTGGCCTTGAATTCGTTCATGTAATAGACGATATGCATATTATAATCAACTCTCAACTTGTACAGAAAATCCCACGCTTAATTTAAAGTTGGGGGGAGCAAAGTTTTTTAAACCGACTTATTTACATTATTATTATAATATTCAATATTCATACTACTTATATAAGTAGTAGTTTAAGGGCCAATTTCATCAACTACTGTCAAAGCTAATGCTGGAGTTAGTAGTATTATACCATGTCACCTTTCTCGTGGGTTGATTCAGACCGCAACGCGACGTGTAGATGCATTTCTCAATTTATATAGATTTGACAGATTCCCAAGACGTCTCACGCAATTGAAATCTATCAAATCCATACAAATTTATGCCACGCCGCGCCTCGCCTCGTCTCGTTGCGGTCTGAATTGACCCTTATTCATAAATGAGATTGGTGAAATTGGGCCTAAATTTGATAGTATCTGTTTGATACGCCTTTCGCTCAGTCAGAGTACAGAATAAACATATTAGTACAAGTAGTCAGAGGTAGAGCCATACTGGATATTTTCGTTCACTTACACAAAAGTATAAATTAATAATTTCTACGCACAATATATTCTATCTAGTTTGGATATAAATGAGTAAGTAACAGCGCGATATAATTAATTTTAGGTGTGACTGGTGTGACTGACACTTTTTATCGTGTGCTATCACAACCGATTATACCATTTAATCAGTCATTGATTTTGGCGAGTCTTGTTTTGCTAATGTCTGTAATTTGTTTTTGCTAACTAACAGTACAAACTACAAAGAAATACTTATCTGAGACTTATTTGACATTTAAAAATGACATCATGTCTAATGTCATTGATCTTTTTTGCTATTGGCTCGTGTAAATAAAAAAATGCTGACTTTGCCTATATTATCAGGTTTTGTAGCTTTGAAAAGAGATTTTACTTTTTAGGTATTTAAGAATGCGATAATATATTCCCTTTCTCTATTTACATAGCTCGAAGGTTTAACTTAGTACCTAGATTTTTTCAAGTGATCATAATCACATATTTCAATATTATTGTGTTAGCGAAAAATGAGACATACAAACTCTACACACGATATCCGGCTCAGTAAAATATACTATGACATCGACATTAATTAATTCTACACATAAATTAACGAATTTATATAAACTTATGAATTAAAATTCATTTATGACCATACGTGAGGAAAAACTGCGAACGTCACAACTCACAATTAAAGTATCACTTAAAAGATGCCTATTATGGTGATTAAATAAAAGAAATAAAATATTTTCCACACCTTTTGTTGATAATAATCGATACTGACATTATAAATACAAAAGTGTCTTCATGTTTTAAACCGCTGAACCGATTTTGATATGGTATGGAGTATTTGAGTTCCGGGACAGGACGTTATCCCATCTCTGCTTAGATTTAATTAATATAAAATAAATACTATAATATCACAGTAAATTATTATAAAATTACTAGACGACGCCCACAACTCGGCCAAAGTTCGTTTATCGTGTGGGAACCGTACATTTCTACGGTATAATAAGTATCCTATGTCCTTTCTCAGGACTCGAAGTATTCTATACCATACAAATTTCAGCATAATCGGTTCAACGGTTTATGTGTGAAGACTGAAGAGGTAACAAACACACAGACAGACAAATTTTTAATATTTATAATATTAGTAGGGATTTACTCTATTACAGTAAATTAAAACATTATTAGGATTTATGGACTACATATACTATGCACAACGTAGGTCGTAGAGCAAGTTTTTTAGCACAACTTAACGACTAAGGAATAACAACTACTTTTTGTCGTACCTAATATGCATATTTACTTTTTTTATATCAGTTTAAGATATAGATCTTTGAAACCTGACTCGAAAATAGCAGAGCAATAAAACATTTATTAAATATTCAAGACCCGTCTTTGTGTTAAGGAAATTGTTACGTGCTACATCAAAATCTACAAAATATTTTTGATAAATTATTTTGAACTATTTCTAAAAGATCTTAAGTACTTATTATACCAAAAGTTTGTTTATAAAACTTTTTGTTACACGTTGACAATAAAATTCATTCAATTTAGTCAACTTTTGACCGCGTCGTATTATGTAGGTATTTAAATATATCTTCCAAAATTTGTATGGATTTGACAGACTTGCAGGACGTCTCACGCAATTGAAATCTGTCAATTCAGTACAAATTTAGAAATGCATCTACGTATCGCGTTGCGGTCTGAACTCTGAATCGACCCTTAAAGAAAACTGCTGAGACTGCATCGAAAGTCGAAACTATATCTTAGCTGTATCAACTATCATTGTTGGACAAAATAACAGGATCGGACATTGCTGAGGTTATATATTATTCAGTCGTTATCGAAATGTGATGAAACGCGAAGTCGGCCATGAGTGGTAGTGATATCGGATGTGGGGTCGGCTGGCGGCGATAACGTATCTCGCACTCGTCGTACTAATCGCAATATGCTCCCCAAATATTCATGTATTTTAGGTTCATTGATGACAACTTGTACTTAGTAGAGAACTACGAACAGTCTTCAGATGTAGCTTCAGATCATTAATAATAATAATAATATCTATGGACGCTTCACACCACGTCAGTCTGGCCCCGTGCTAAGTACCTAAAGGACTTGTGTTACAGGTACCAGACAACGGAAATATATTTAATACTTTTATACTATACATATATTTAAGATTTTTATTATATCATACACATATTTAATATACATCCAGACCCGGGAACATTGAAAACTTTTTGTTCCGTCGGCGGGATTCGAACCCGCGACCTCCGGCTTGAGCTACCGACGCGCTCACCACTGAGCCACAGAGGTCGTCATTGAAATAGAAAAAAAAACTAAAACTCTGGATAGGCTACGATGCGACGTGTATTGAAAAAAATAAGTAAGTACTATCAGAGAAGTTGATTCCTATGCAAATCGGGGACCTAAGTAGTTTGGTCGCGTTACGTCAAACCCAGCTGACAGATCACAATTAACATTGAATTGACATATTCGATCAAATAACGTTGGTCTGTCAATTGCATAGGAATCAACTTCCTCGATGGTACATACATACGTACATCAATGAAAATGTCAAAATTACCTACCCCAAAAATTAGTCGAGTTTGACACGTTTTTTGCCGTTGCCTGGAGAATCGAGAGGCTCGAGACGACGTAAGTTTTTGCCTAATTTTAAAAGCTTTTATTTTACAATTTGAGCCCAAAACGGATTAAAAATTATATTTTCTGTTGCAGTTGGCGACTCCCGCGTTGAGACATCTATTTTAGGTAAGTTAGAACTCGTATGTCATACTAGATCTAGGACATACAAGTGCGGCAAAGTCTGTAGAGCATAAATTTAACAAACATACAGAAATAGTCACCACAAAAATATATCTTCTTCCTAGTTACATTTAATCGAGTAGTTCTTAATTGACCAAATTAAAATTCATATTTGATCGGCACATAACTTTTTTAGAGGAAAACGGATCTAGCAGTAAAACTTACTTAAAACTTATGGATTAATTAAATGTTTAAAAGGTCAACGATGAGTCTTACCAGCCATACATATCCGGGTGTATGATTTCGATATTATATCTTAATATAATATTTTTAATATACTATCGGTCAGCCTAGTTTTGTACGATAAGTTCAAAGATATAATGTCATCTGCAAAGAACATAATGATCGAGTATTATCGCGTCGATAAGTGACTCGTGACGCGCTTCCTGGAATCACAAAAAAACATTAAACAATGTTTTTAAGGCGATATCTTGTTTATTCATTACTTTTTAAGTAAACATTGCGAAATATACCACCGTAAAACTCTATCAGCGACTGTTGATACTGGCAAAAAATGCGTTTTCATGATGCAATAAAAACAAACTCGGTCTAGAATTTCAAAATTGAACGTTAAACTTTCCACCCGTAACAAACTTCCATAATTAAATTCTAAAGTTAATGGATAGTTTTTCAGTCCTTTTAGCTTTTAATTTGAAGCAACCGAGCCATTGTTAAGGTTCATTAGTGTTTTTGAACGCGAATAGAATGCACTTCGTTGCGCAATGCTCACGCACAAAATATTTCGAAAAAAAAAAACACTTATTGTTCGTCGAGACGATTTATGGGACGTTTTCGGACACTACGGGACAATTATCAAAATTTCTAAACCATTAAGGATCGTTTTGAAATGTTTTGTTCTTAAGATGAAACTATAAATTATTGAGCTGACAAAAAATGAACCACGCTGAAATAGGAACCATGTTTTTTTCAATAACACATGGGCCACATGCTGTTAAATGATATAATAATTCAAATATAATCACTATTTATATAGGAGATTGCCACTATGCCGACATGTAAAGCTAGCTATAATTAAGCTATTTTAAGCACTTTTGTGCAAGGTTGTCTTAATAATATTTTAATTCTGGGTTATTATAATATGATTTCATTTGATTTTATAATGTAGGTATAGATAGGCACATAATATTATAGAATACATTATCTTTATCTGCAAAAATATACAGTAAAGTAAAGAAGATTGCAAGGCTGCAGTCAATTAAAATCACAATTAACTAATTATTATTGTTATCTTTAGCGAGTTACAAGTTACAACTTATAGACAGGACTGTGGACAGGAATTATAGAGCTCTGCAATAGAGCATTTCAAACAGTGTTCTCGTTCAAAGTAATTTTACCTTCAAGAGAAGCTTAATTCCTCTATTAAAAGAAACTCATTCTTGTAAACTTCGAGGTAAAATAACTGCAAACGAACTGAGCATAGCATTAGATGGCATTAGTCTGCCTTAAGCCCACTTGTGCAGATATAGGTTAAAGTTAAGTCGCGGTTAAATACGAGTATCTCATCTCTGTCGTCCTTTTTTATGTAAAATAAGGGGGCAAACGAGCAAACGGGTCACCTGATGGAAAGCAACTTCCATCGCCCATGGACACTCGCAGCATCAGAAGAGCTGCAGGTGTTGCCGGCCTTTTAAGAGGGAATAGGGGAGGGCAGGGAAGGGAATAGGGGAGGGTAGGGAAGGAAATAGGAGAGGGTAGGGAAGGAAAAAGGGTAGAGGATTGGGCCTCCGGTAAACCCACTCACTCGGCGAAACACAGCGCTAGCGCTGTTTCACGCCGGTTTTCTGAGAGCCCGTGGTATTTCTCCGGTCGAGCCGGCCCATTCGTGCCGAAGGATGCCTCTCCCATGTCAGAAACTTCGTTCTTCGTACTTATGAAAGAGATCCATATTAAACTTATAAAGTGTATCCGTCTTTTCACGCTTAAAAGCAGACACAATTTTACGGGACTCAAAATCCACACGAAATTGTATAAAAATTGGTTTTATTTTCATAAAATTTTGTATGGACTTTTGAGTCACGGAAAAATGTATCTGCGCAACGGAGTTGCGGACATCAACTAGCAAAATAATAAACCAGGGTTAACTCCAACCCAGATTCGTGAAGTTGTCCTTGGAATAGGCAGGCAATAAGGACCGGTATTCCTTGAATGTTGCAATATAATGCATATCAAGCTGACAAAATGACCCAATATCTAGTCAATTGCCTGCCCGACAAGATTAGCTTGCGAATTTGTATATAATTGAGTTAAAGTTTGAATACCGGTTTAGATATACTACAGCTTAGCATAATATTTTATGTCACAACTCACAACTCACACCTAACGAGATTTTTTTAAATGAGTTTACAATAATTAGAAGAAATGATAACCTCATTTCATTTCATTAGAATTTGTATACTTAATTTAGTTTCACGTTTACTAATGATGGTTCGGTCCTATTGGTTACAGCCTGATGTTATAATATTTACCTATAGCCTTCTTCGATAAATGAACTATCCAACACAAACATAATGTTTCAATTCGAACCAGTAGTTCCTAAGATAAGCGTGTTTTAACAAACTCATCATCTTTATAATATTGGTATAGATAATGCAATATTGTAGAGAAAATGTGTAAGTGTTCCGACTGTTTTTGATGACATTGGGTAACACAAGGAATACTTATTTTCTATCTAATGTAAGGAATTCCCCAATTAATACAATACCAGTAAATCAGCCAAGTTATACATAACTTATAACTTATGAAATATATTATAGAGAAAATGTATAACTTTTCCGACTGTCCTTGATGACATTAGATGAGACAAGGAAGCCTGTTGCCGTTACGTCACAGCGCCCGCGACGTGTACGCCGACCGGTTCCCTTCCCTGTTGCCGACTTGCGACTACTGTCACCAGGTTGACAGAAAATTACGGATATAGTCTGTTAAACATATGTGTTAAACACAATGGATTTGACAGATTTGCATGAGGTCTCACGCAATTGAAGTCTGTCAATTCAGTACAAATTCAGAAATGCACCTACGCGTCGCGTTGCGGTCTGAATTGACCTTAAATTTTTTTTTCATTATCTTATTTAGAGGCCTACTTCTATTAGATTTTCAAATTTTGAACAGATTCTTTAGTCTTTACATTATATTTTACGTCTATAAAGTTTGTGGCGCGTGGCTGAAATTAGAACTACGTTAATTAGATTGACGTGGGAGAGCCATGCTTCGGCACGAATGGGCCAGCTCGACCGGAGAAATACCACGGGCTCACAGAAAACCGGCGTGAAATAGCGCTTACGCTGTGTTTCACCGAGTTAGTGAGTTTACCGGAGGCCCAATCCCCTAACCTCTCCTATTTACTTCCCTACTCTCCCCTATTCCCTTCTCTACCCTCCCCTATTACCCTATTCCCTCCTAAAAGGCCGGCAACGCACCGGCAGCTCTTCTGATGCTGCGAGTGTCCATGGGCGACGGTAGTTGCTTTCTATCAGGTGACCCGTTTGCTCGTTTGCCCCCTTATTTCATTTTAAAAAAAAGGGTTGATTCAGACAGCAACGCGACGCGTAGATATGCATTTCTAAATTTGTACTGAATTGACAGATTGGCATGTCGCCTCGCGCAATTGAAATCTGTCAAATCCATACAAATTTTGTGCCGCGCCGCGCCTCTCCTCGCCTCGTCGCGGTCTGAATTGACCCTAACGCCAACGTAAACTTTAGGTGATGGCAGCTTTTAACACTACGGTCTACGGATAAACTTTACACTTAACATTATGTATCAAAATCCAATTTGCACGTGGGCTAGACGTGAACTATCGCTTTTCGCATCCACGTATTGTGGATGCGAAAAGTGAATGTGAAAATATGTGAAAATTGCTCGAAAATATCCATATAGTTGTGATTTTGTGCCATAATAATATATGCTTTTGTCTTTTTCAACCCCTCACATAATTGTTTTTGGTGAATTCCGTGAACTAGAGATCGCCCAATGGTCGAAATTCGACCTTAGTTTCAACGACATTAAGACTACTACCTATATTTTGTAAAAAATATTGACTTAATAATTTTCTTTCAACTTTTGTCTCCGAGACTTATCTGATCTCAGACTGGCCGTGTAAGCATTGTCTAATAGTATCTTAGATTTAATAAAAAAACTATATTCCATTTATAATTTGTCAACTTGTTGTCAACAGACTTCAACCATTAATAAAAGAGTATAATTCGTATGTATAGGCTTGCCACTCAAAAATCTGTCATTTCTCATGTGTGTGTGTTGTAGTGTGTGTAATGTTTTATTTGTTAAAAAAATGTATGATAAAAGCATAATTTCAAAATAATATTAGTCTACGTTTCCCCATTTTTCGTAAAAAGGGTTACAAAGTTTTTCGTTCGCGTATTAATATTATGATATTCTGAGTCTGAGAGTGAGAGTATAATATCATAAAGCGTCCGAAATTTTTCGCTATGATCAACATTTTTCGGTATTTCGCCCAAAGTTTTGTCCGACTTTTCGGCGAAAGCCTGGTCACTGTGGCAACTCGATCCGCGATCTGCACGAGATCGGGCGCGACACATGAACACAACCGCTGGAAAATTGTCACGATAATTATGTTGTCGCTAATGATGCCATGTTTTGATATAATTAGCCTCATTTATAGCTTATTAATTATATCTAGTTCAAAGTTGACTAGCCTGTACAAAACTTGTAACATTGGGTAACACAATGAATTGTATGATGGCTGGCTGGATTTGACATTAAATATCTGAGGTAACTATAGAGTTTCCTTTACGTTAGATTTATACACTACTGTGAATTTTGAATTCAGTTATATAATATTCTGCTTTTTGATAACAGTTACTTCAAAGTACTATCAGATTTTATTCATATTTTCT
The DNA here is from genome assembly GCF_905147365.1 of Aricia agestis. NCBI lineage: Eukaryota > Metazoa > Arthropoda > Insecta > Lepidoptera > Lycaenidae > Aricia > Aricia agestis. The sequence continues at coordinate 7,350,594 of NC_056421.1, read as the reverse complement.
ACCTACGTAATTTTGCCGGATAATGTCAAGCCCAGCCAACGTCATCGATTTGACATAACCCGACCAAATAACGCAGGTCCGCCATCGGCCTTGAAATTTCTGTGATGATACATAAAACAAACGTCAGGGAATATCTTAAGTTTTTCATTAATTAAAGCCATGGGAATCCGTGAAGGGATAGGACTGCGGGGTAATAAACTTGGGATGTTCCCATAGGTCTCGTAAAGAGGACGATTTACGTTGTGAGCTTGTGACGTTTGCCAGTCGCCAGCACTGATTTTTTTGTTTTATTTATTAAATTTAGTAAGTAAACACCTTGGGGGATTGAATATTTTTAAATAAAAATTAAGGGTCCTCATTTTATTATTTTAATCTTGATAGAGTTTTGACTAGATAATACTAGTTAGTTAGTTACTACGATACTTACTTGAAATTCCACACACGTGTTCCTCTTGTGTGACCTATTCACTAAGTTTTTTTTTTCAGATAAAAAAAAATGAAAATTTCACCCCTAAAATTAATACGTAAAAGGGGTATAATATCGTATAATGGGGTAGGTATCAATTTTGTGTGCTAGGACCACTTAAATAACATATTATTGTGTATTATGTCGACTTTTAACGTAGTAAATTAGGATTTATAAGGAAGATAGATCATTAATTTATGAATTTCATCACAGTTTATCACTGGTTTCTTGTAGTCTTTTAATTAAATGTCACGCTATCTACTTAGCATTTATTACAAAAATAAAGATTATGTAAACTTTATTACATGTTTATTAATTAACCGGCTATTTTGTAATAACGTTGCTTAGAAATTAAATTTTCAACGATCCCGATTAAGAAATCGACTCAAAACTTATAACGATAACATAATATGTATAGGTATGTTATCGTTATAAGTATTAATTAAAATTTATATTTCAATACGTCCGTACCTATATAAGTCCCCCGTATAGAGTTCACTGTGAAAGTAGCAGCGTTGAAAGTGTAACTTTAAATATTTAATCTGCCTCCATAACATAAATACTTAAATAAAATAATTTTATAAGTTTTAGGTATATTGCACTAAGATTAACCTTTCGAACAATGGTGATATTATGTAAGTATTTAATAAATAAATATTAATGATGTCAATATAATTATAAGTATTAATGAGTCTTGTTATTTGTGAACTAATTGTTTTGTAGGAAATTGCGATCGTTTACATCGTTAATAAGTATTATTTTAGTCGCATTTTACCTTCACATATTAACGACTGCACTCACATATTGTTGTGTGTACAGTTGGGGATAAAATGTGGTCACTTACTATAATATGTTGCCAAAGAATAAAGACTAAAAAATAATATACTCAAGCATAAAGTTAATATATTCCGCTAGATATATTAACTTTATGTACTCAAGGTAATAAGAGTTGGGCCTTTGATCCTTATATTGAATCAACATCCTTAGAACACGTGAATTGCACAATCGGGAAAATGGGGGAAAAAGCGATGACCAAAAGCTGATCGCACATAATATTTTGTCAGCACCGTACGCGCATACCGCAGTACGCGTCGAACGCACCGCAGCACGAAATGCGGCGCGTTCGGCGCGTGCGTGCTCATAAATGTGCGATCACTTTAAGGTTGGGTTGCACCAACTAACTTTAACTATGACTGTAACTTTAACTATAACTTTAACTACAATGCAAAATGTCAAATCTTTGGTTGAAGTAAAAATGGACGCCATCAAGACGCCATAAATTTAACCATAACCATAGAGCTCGACAAGGTCTTAAGTGCACGTAGCGAAAAAAGGAACTAACGCTGTCATCATACAAAAACGCCATTTTTGACAGTTCTCCCTTACCAGCAGCGCCCCCGCCCACGTTCATTTATAACCTTGTTGGAGCAGCTGTCATCTGTCAATTTCTCCGGTCAAAGTTAAGGTTAAAGTTAAAGCTAAATTTTGCCTTAACTATAACCATAACTTTAACTTTAACCACGCCTCTGGTGCAACCCATACTCAAAAGGCAGAATGTAAGTCAATAATAATCAATAATCACTATAATATTACCTATCTTTGTCTCTTTATTCAATTTTTGTGTTTGTTTTCAGTGCAAATCTTCACTTTAAGCAAGTTTTACCTAATTTAAGTGTGCGATATAGAGCAGGAAGCTACTTAGCATATTTGCATATTCAGCTAATTAAAATCACTAATTGTTTGATTGTGCGACGGTTTGTTACAAATTACAATTGAATAGGGTTGTCACTTGTCGAGTGCTAATGTGAAAACTAAAAAGTGAAAAGTCACTGATGAGAGTACGAGACAGTGTTCACGGCCGATAAAATTGGCCGAGAGCATTGTTGCCACTGTACTTGGTAGGTGTAACAATGGCCTTTAGGGTCCCTGCAGACTTACAATTTCAAGTTGACCGACTAAATCGTATAGTATGACTGTTACCTATGGTTGGTACTACTAATATAATAATATATTCTGTGCCTATGGCGGCTTATGAGAGCTCGCACATTGCATCCAACTAAATTGTACAATTTTTAGTTGGATGCAATGTATGCGAGCTCTCATAAGTCGCCATAGCTAGTTAGTCGGCCAACTTGAAATTGTATATCTGCGGGGACCCTTACTGTGTAACGCGAAGAGGGTATGGGAGCAAAGGTGACTATCTCCATTTTTACAGATTTTAAGAAAAACGTGAAAAACCAGTATCTTTAAAGATACAAATATTTTTGAAATTTCCATTTTTATCTTAAAAGTGTAGTGTTAGAAAAAGATTTCAAGCAAATTTTAGTGTAGTAAATCTTTTTTTAACTTAAGTCTTTTTCCTTGCCATGTTGCAAATTACAATGATGAAATATTAAAGCGATTATGATAGCGAGAAGTCACAGGCGAAGAACCCGACGCTTGCAACTCCAGAAGAACACTAAAGTAACACAATCTACGTACAGTTTTTTCACTATATTCCATGAATATAGTGGAAAAAATTACATGTAAATGTTTTATTGGTGTCATGAATTTCCACTTAGTACCAACAGTACAATCAATAACAATATTGTAAACCTAGAAGAATCATAGTGCGTTCTCTGTCAACTCTAGCCTTTATTTTAGTAACACAAAATTTTGAACATTTAAAGCCAAGCAGGCTCGGATCTACGTTTTAAAAAGGGGGGAGCAAAATCCCAATTTGCAAAAAAAAAAAAGATTGGGAGGTGGCCTCCCCGGGGCACGTGCACCCTCTCCCCCCCCCCCCCCCCCCCCCCCCCCCCTAGATCCGGGCCTGAAGCCAAGACATGGCAATTGGCACTCTTCATAGCTTGATTAAACCCGTCGTCATTATAGATTTGGTAGCCCTACAAGGAAGCACTAAATAGGTATCGAAGTCTTACTTACACACTTCCCCACTGACTGCGATAACACTGACATTGACGAACTGTTATTGCCTCCACCATGCCTAATGTTTTTACGTAATTGTTACAGTTTACAACAATAATAAATAACAAAGATGACGCCCGCAACTCGGTTGCGCCTAAACTGTTTTATCGTGCCTATGTCATTTCCCGGAAATCAAAGTTTCTCCATACCAAATTTCAGCAAAATCGGTTTAGCGGTATGGGAGTTAAAAGCTAACAAATTAACAGAACGACACACTTTCACATATTTTATGTTAGTATGGACTATGGATGTCAGCATTTACATTAATTTATTAACAAACACCATGTTATTGTGACCTAATTAGCCCGCCCAGGATGTGTTATCGTAGAGGAAAACGAATTGGAAATAATATGTATTTCTTTGTACATATTACGGTAAATAGATGGGGCAATTGGCATTACATATAACATTTTTATGTTAGTTATTTTTTTCTTTCGTCAGATTGTTGTACAAATATTTGCAGGTTAGGCTATGAGGTTTTTCACTTTACAACAGTAAATGGACAAATCTTACTCATTATTTCGTGGTATTCTCAATGAGCTAGGTCTGAAATAATCATTAGTATCAGTGGGCAGTGGCAGTCGAAAAACCATTAATAATAAATTTAAATCTATATCTATATATATAAAACTCAAAGGTGACTGACTGATTGACATAGTGATCTATCAACGCACAGCCCAAACCACTGGACGGATCGGGCTGAAATTTGCCATGCAGGTAGATGTTATAACGTAGGCATCCGCTAAGAAAGGATTTTGATAAATTCCAATCCCAAGGGGTTCAAATAGGGGATGAAAGTTTGTACATAATAATACTTCTTAACGCGAGCGAAGCCGCGGGCAAAAGCTCGTAATATATAAAATTCAAAGGTGACTGATTGACATAGTGATCTATCAACGCACAGCCCAAACCACTGGACCGACCGGGCTGAAATTTGGCATGCAGGTAGATGATATGACGTAGACATCTGCTAAGAAAGGATTTTGATCGATTCTACCTCCAAGGGTTTCAAATAGGGGATGAAAGTTTGTATATAATAATACTTCTTAACGCGAGCGAAGCCGCGGGCAAAAGCTCGTATAGTACATAAACGCAATAATGTTAATATTTGGGATTAGACGTGTGTATGGAGAATGGAGTGTGACAAAAGTGTTCACACGTTTATTACTCACAAGTTCAAGCATGAATTAAAACTTAATAATAATGAAATTAAATTACACGATATACGCAACCAAATATCAATGAGCAATACGCCTAAAATAACCTACAAATATCTAAGCTTGAGTTACGTAACTTAACTATTTAGTAATCTCAATCTGTGACTTGAGAAATAAATGCGCAATTTTCTTCAAAGTTCGGAGATTGAAAACTCGGAAAATATTTCCTATTGTGGACCACCACAATTAGACATATTTTACCGAGTTTTTAGACTAAAACTAACAAGTTTTGATGTTATTTTTTAATATGAGTGTAGATTACTTCATTATTCATTTATGAAAGGCAATGTTCATAATTAAAAAAGTATTTACAATATCAATATTATAATATCATCAATAATGGAACAAGTAACAACTGACAAGTTGAAATATCGATCATTCGAAATAGGAGCCTGATTAACCATGTATCCTTGAAGGAAGCAGTCGGAAATGGAGTATAGACAGGCGAAAATGTAGGAAGTCGCCTCTTCCGTCTTCCTCATCATAGGGAAATAGACTCATATTTCTAACTACTGCGAAGGATGCGGTTAGCGACCTGATTAGTAATTACTTCTTATATTTTAATTTAAATAAGTAACATTCGCTGGGGCGCTAAGGGCAATAGGCGCATATAGGAGGAGAATAAATTAAGACAAAATATTAAGTTTCTCTACTAGTAGCAAAAACTGGTTTCTTTTTCAGAGGTTAGCCTTGGCCTGTAAGTGCTTCAGCACTCAGGCATCTTCAACACTTAGGCTGTAAGGCTTTGATGACAATCATCAAAATTAAAAAAAAGGTGAGCTTTAAATATATTTTTTTTCTGAATTTAATAATAGGAATCCCCACTTACAGCCGCACAGCCCGCACTCAGACATTTAATAATGTAAACTTCAATTTCATGAAGAATTTGACAGACAATGTGTAATCTTCAATATTTTAATGAATGCTTTGATAGATAATATGGCTGCTGTTAAGTTTGGGTTTTGAGTTAATAATGCAGTTTTGTTCTTTATAACATAAGGTTTACGACAGTGAAATCCATTTTTTTGAAAACCCACTGTAGCATATTCTAGAGTACAAAAATGGTTAATGCTTATTCCTCAGTGAGGTTTTGTATGCAGCATTTATGTACTATGTTTCTAAAATGATTTGCGCTTAAACCGCTGAACCGATCTTGATAAAATTTTGTATGCGGATACTTTGAATCAATTAAAATAACATTAGATACTTTTTGTCCCGGAAAATGTACGGTTCCCGCGCAGTCAATAACAATAAATAAGGCATAAGATATCGATATTGAGTACATGTAGATATTACGTAATGTTTTGGAGAAGGACATAGGATAATAATTTTTATCATGGAGAATGTTCGGTTTTCACGCAATAAACTTTATTAATTTGCGTTTAAGATTTTGATTAAATTTAGTTAATGTAGAAATAATTAGTTTATCACGTGCAGAGTTGGGCAAAAAGTAATTAGTAATTTTAATCAGATTACAAATTAATCAGATTGATGAAGTAATTGTGCATCTGAAATTACCCGTAAGTTGATTAATAATAATATGTATAAAATGTATTCTAATTATTTTAGTGCCCAAGTATGTGCGCAATACACAAGAGTACTCTGGGTTCAATGAAACCAGGCCAGTTACGCAGGAGTAATTTTATAGTGCCCAAGTGTGTGCGCAATACACAAGAGCACTCTGGTTTTAATGAAACTAGGCCAGTTACGCAGGAGTCATTTTTATAGTGCCCAAATGTATGCGCGATACACAAGAGTACTCTGGTTTCAATGAAACCAGGCCAGTTACGCAGGAGTAATTTTATAGTGCCCAAATGTGTGCGCGATACATAAGAGCACTCTGCGGGAAGCGCGGGAAGGGAAGAAGAATCGGGAACTCTCTGTCCTTTTCCGATACATAACGTATCCCAAATCCATGTAGCGGTATAAGCAGAAATTATTTTATTTAACGCCTGGGAACCGTACATTTTTCCGAAACAAAAAGGATCTTAGGCCTTTTCCGGGACTCAAAGTATCTCCATACCAAGTTTCATCAAAATCTGTTCAGTGGTTTAGGCGCAAAATAGGAAATTTAATAACGCGGTAACCGTACATTTTTCAAGACACTAATTATCTTATGTCCTTTCACGAGAGTCAAAGTATGTGCACACCAATTTTCATCAAAATCGGTTCAGTGGTTTAGGCGCAAATCATTTTTGTTTATCATACGGGTACCGTACCTTTTTCCCGGATGTAAAGTATCCTTTCCCGAGACGTAACATATCTGTATACCAAATATCATCGAAATCTACGTAGACGGTAGCGGTATAAGCTGAAATCATTTTTATTTAATGCCTGGTAACCGTACATTTTTTAATAAAAAGGACCCTATGTCCTTTCCCGGGACTCAAAGTATCTCCATACCAAATTTCAGAAGAATCGGTTCAGTGGTTTGGGCGTGACAAGGTAATTTTATAACATTTTGTTAAAATTAAAGCACTTAAATTTGTATTGAAAGAAGAAATCAGAATTTTGCATTTATGTGAAATAGCACAAAGGACATTAATTCTATGTAATAAGCCGTATAGCAATATTGCATTAACCATTTTTATACGTTTTCTCTTAAAACTGAATGTAAAATTAAAATGTTTTTTCATAATCATAATCTACGCATTTCAACAAAAAGAAAAGATACCGCACAATAACATTTTTTTGCTTAAAATAAGCAGACAATAAAGATTATTCCAAAAAAACTTAAAACACCGATTACTCAAAACTAGTCTGATGTGGGATGATACACCAATGCTTAGCAGCATCCAATTTATTATGTATGGGGGCTGGTCACAATCTTCATGTAAGTACAATTAAGTAATTAATATTCGTTTCTGAGTGCGGCAGTTAGGACTACTGTTTCAGAGCTTTTTTTTCCGTTTTTTTATACGTGGGAGAGCCATGCCTCGGCACGAATGGGCCGGCTCGACCGGAGCAATACCACGTTCTCACAGAAAGCCGGCGTGAAACAGTGTTTGCGCTGTGTTTCGCCGAGTGAGTGAGTTTATCGGAGGCTCAATCCCTAACCCTATTCCCTTCCCATCCCTACCCTCCCATATTACCCTATTCCCTCTTAAAAGGCCGGCAACGCACCTGCAGCTCTTCTGATGCTGCGAGAAGGCTGCGAGTGTCCATGGGCGACGGAAGTTGCTTTCCACGACCCGTTTGCTCGTATGCCCCCTTATTTCAATAAAAAAAAAGAGCTGACCTTTTACTGCAGAACTCGCATTGGGATGCAGCCGGGGACAGCGTTACGTGTTACGTACACGTGATGTAACGTCACCTCTGATCTGTTATCACGTTATATAACGTAGAGTGGGAAACGAATGTCAGCTGAGTTTGTAGTACTTATTAGTGACTGGGATTTTAAACCAGAGAATTGAATAAAGTATCTTAGGAAGCTGGAAGGTTTAGCTATATCTACTTTTATTACAAACAAAAAGGTACGAAAAATAGTTTCCGTAGAACCGATTTTGCTTGGCTTTAACTATAGTAGGTAAGTATCATTAAAAGCCAACATAACTAACTGGACTCTGGTTACGCTTTTATAGGCTTAATGAAAGTGCTTTAAAAATTGTACAGTTCTTGAACCAAACCAAATTTTTAGCTGCAAGCTGTCCCGGCAAAAGTTGTTTTGCCATAAAATGATTTTCCCTGTTTTTCAGCTTTTCTATTGAAGTTTTTTCTGATTTTTTTTCTATAGACCTCGCGGAGCCCGAGACCTTTCCAACGAATGCAAAACCGTGGTAGTCGGTTCGTGCGTTCTGGAGTTATAGCGTCAGGAAGGAAAACCCGACTTATTTTTATATATTAGATTACCCGAAACGCCCTGTTTTACCCGATTAAAATTAGAAATTACAAAAAACTAGTGGAATAGTACGTACGACGTAGGTACGTATGCGAAATTTCAAGTCTTTAGCTGTACCTAAGCTTTTGCCTGTGCGTTGAATGTTGGTATAATATTATCATTAAAATATTAGCTTTGCCTTTTGCTTTTTGTACGAAAATAATAATTTTTTCCTGTAAACCCGTTAGTAACATAGAATATCATTGTGTAAACCTAAACATAACCATAGGCGCCGGCAGAAATAATTTCCAAGGGGTGCAGATTTTGGTTTTCTTTCTGTTCTTTTATTTTCACTTTTTACGAACAGTGACTGTCTATTTACGTCAACATAAAAAATTTTGTACCGAAACATTACGAACTACCCTTGTACAACATGGTAATAGGGTTACAAAATGCTTTTATTTCAATAATTCCTGTTGATCCCGAGATTCCCAGCAAGTGCACCCCCTGGCACCCCCCTGCCGGCGCCCATGAACATAAACAAAACAATGCAAGTAAATAAGAAATTGTCTTCACAGCAATATGAGAAATGTTTCTCGACTACTCGTCGTACGCGAGGAAGATAAAAGTTAATTTAAATTAATGATCGCTGTATTTGTCAAGGAGACAGATAAGCTATATTTAGCCATTGACAGTTAGTAACTCTTCCGATATTAAAACGCCATTTATAAATGTTATATTTATGACAAAGTTAATCAGTTTTAATGTTGGACAGAAAGGAGAGGAAAATGGAATGAAAAAAATGTTTACTACTATCTAATACTATAGTGTTTGAATAAATGTCTGTCACTACACTACCGTTACTTTAACGAATCTAATTATTACCTCTCATATTTTTATAACAAGTATCAGAGATTTTACTTCTCGGAAAAATAAGAAAAAGCATCTCCTTTTTTCTTAGAAGTTAGAATCCACTAGATATAGGTGCTATTTATGTATATTTTAACAATTTACATAATACCCTAATTATAGCTCTAGAGTCCAGACCCTAGGTCTAATATCTGACACAGGATACATAACTGACAGGAAGTTTATACATAATATTATTTAAAAGCCTTCATAGACAAGTTGACTCTTCCAAGAAAACACGCATGTGTTAAAAACAATACACTGCAACGTTTATTTTTAGACAAGGCAATACGAAAGTACGAAAGTATCCATTCACAATAGAGCTAGGGTTGATAAAAGCTTAAATTGCGCTGTTGAAAAATAAGTAGTTTTTTTTAATATTAGTAAACGGTTCTTTTTGCAGGGTTCGTTCCCGAACGGGTGGTAAGTCAACAGAGGCTTTCTCAAAGTATTTAGTTCGGATTTATTCAGAAATAAATGAATTTATATTTTTTTATTTTCCGTTTGCGACAGCCCTACCAAGAACCCGGTAGCGAGGAGGTCACATTGAAGGTGATCGGGAACCTGCCCTTTGCAGCCGCACCATAAAGGGATAGTTGTACTACGCGGAATTAAAAATTCTGTTCGTCTGCCCTTTAGTGTTATTTACGATAATATAACGGGTAACCTGTCGAAGTCTAAATAACACAGGTTTTTGTAAATATCATTATAATAATGTATTTCTGTGATTGTGGTATTTAAAATCGCGAGAATAATTTTCGCACAAGGACTACAAAATGAACACCCCGGTGATCCCGAAACTATACTTTGTTTTATCCGGGATCACCGCGGATCAAAGTACATAATAATATTGTTTTAAATATTAAGTTTAATCAAAAATAGGTTCAGTTGTGTGCGAGCTTTAGATTAAAACTGACAGTCAGACACTTTTTACTTTTACGTTTACAATATTTGTGTGAAATTTTCAAACAATGTACAGTTATTACCTATTACTTATTACTTATTACCTACCCGGAACCCGACGTACCCGACTACTATGAGTATTGATTAAAAAAGCAAAGCTGATAGATTAAGACGAAACTCTACAAACACTCAAGCGAAACTGTGGTCAAAAACAAGTAAGTTATTAATAGCTACCAACAAAGTTCGCTACATCGCTATAAACTGGTAAAGGTCACCTATTTTATAGTCACCTATTAATCTCCGCACCGCACCGTGACTCCTCATCAGAATACGCATAAAGAGGCAAAAAATGCGAATAAATAACATTTATAATACCTATATTGTTTGTTGTACTCTACATCAGCCTTTCCCAAAGTGGGCGATAACGCCCCTTTGAGGGCGCTGAAGGCCTAAATGGGGCGGTTTGGGACCCAGAACAAAATGGGTGCGTTGTGGACTTCAATTTAAAAGTAGGTGAAACAAAGGATTTCTCTAATTAAATAGACAAAATAAGTTTGGGAACCCCTGCTTTACATATAAAGCTACTTGCTGTTACTTGAGGCTTTTCCCCCATAAAATAGTTTTTCTGGCGGACTAAGTTAGATCGCCTATTTAACCCCCCTTAGGGGTAGAATTTTTTCAAAATCCTTTCTTCAAGAGAGGAATGGGTATGAAATCCCAAGTTTCTAGCTCTAAGGATTTATTAGTCTATAGCTTTGCCTTCTACATTCCTTACATAATATAGATTATAGATAAAGCTTCTCTAGCAGCTAGGTCTTACAAATTGCGATAGTAAAAACTTATTTTAATTAAGTCAATATACCTAATTAGATTGAGTAAACGAAAAATTAAAACTCAATCAAAGTAACGTGCCTTATCTTTTTTAACTATTCAATACGCTAGTAACACGTTATATTTAAATTGGTAGCATTAAACGAATCATGGCCAAATTTGTATAGGAGCTGGACTCGACTTTTATTTTTGATGTCCCAATATAAACTATAGTTAGATTTGGTTGTTCTTATGCTCTAAGCATAATTCCGTTTGAGAATTATGTCTAAATAGCCACGGTTTTTTTACAATAATTAATAACATTAACAATTATTTTGAGGTTAGACTTAAGAACTACCTTTTTCCCGACTGCGGTGTAGCCTGCAAGTGTATATTCGGCGATCTCGTTTCTAATTATTTCAATTTTTCCTAGAGTATTATCCAATAAATAGAACAAATGCGAATGATCGCCGGCTGTCAGAACATAACGAAACTAAAATATATTGATCTTTTTTTGTGGCTATATTTACAGACACATTTCTAATATTTTTCGATGCCTTAAAATATTAGGGAATTTTTGCTACCAATGGCATATCGGGACGCCACCGCCCACATTTTATCATCTGGTACGATTTGGCCATTGTTCTTTAAAGCCTATACCACAGAATATATTATATTAGTAGCGGGTATACGAAGCTTTAAGAACATTTGGATTGATAATAACTGACACAGCACTGAGAGCTAGCCGAGCCGTTCGCCATTGGATTACGCGCAGAAATCTTATCAATGTAACACTACGTAACACTATGTTTCAACCCAGTCAACTATCATGTATCCAATTCCAATATCCATTGCTTACATTGTTACAGGATCCAGCACTGGAATCCATACTGGATTAACGCCTACTTAATCAGCACATACTAGGGAACATTAACTATAGATTTAACGTCAATACCACAGAATATTTATTTAGTGATCGTTAACTTTCGACATAACCATAAATTTTCAATTTCCAAACAAAATTGCTCAGTTGATCTGGAAGTTTCCTAATAAGCAATTCTGTTCATAATAGAATGTCGAAATTGTTGAATCTTCGACACAGACTTGATATCATTTCAAAATGTTTTCCACACAATACTTTTAGCATATTAAATTTATTTCTAATTGAAATTAAGATTTTTGAAATATAATATCTTCATTCAAATAATTTTTAATTATAAAACGTAGATGCTACCATGCTACAGCCTACAAGCTTATTTGCGAGCTATTTGTTTAATAGTGTACCGTATCATGATTCATGACTCATGAGTATTGAAAACTTTATTACTAACTTTAATTTCCTGAAACAGCATGTATAAAGCTGGCAATATCGAAGGACAGCCTACTATTGAGAAAAATAAAATGAGACATTTTATTATGCGTAAGGTCATAGGTTCAAGTTTAATATTAAGACCATCCTGACAAGTCACAATATAAAAATAAAGTCCATAATTATATTATGCTTACGACTCAATTATTATTCACGACGCTTAAATAAAGTTGCCACATAAAAATAATTATAAATTTAAATTAAGTTATAATTTTACAACATTATGAAGTCAAGGGCGGTCGGTCGGAGCTTACAAGACAATGTTGCTAAAACATTCTTTAAATTACTTTCAATGTCTACGAGAGGCGAAAATGTGACCAGCGGGGCTAAAATGGTCGCTTTGGAGAATCATATTATGAATCATAAAGGGATTCATTTTTTTTAAATCGCAAAATGCAATTCTGCTTGCAATTCATGTCTAGTAATTTGTTCTAATTTGAAATTTGTCAGTTTGACAGTTTTGACAATTCATTTGCTGAATTGATAGAGAGGAATTGCTAAATGTGACTATTTTAGCCCCGCTGTTCGCATCCAGTTCGCCTAAAATATTCCATATTGATAGACAATAATGATACATAAAACACTAATAAAACATAAAATTATTCTTTTATATATGACAAGCTTTTGCCCGCGGCTTCGCTCGCGTTAAGAAGTATTATTATATACAAACTTTCATCCCCTATTTATTCCCCTATTTTAACCCTTTGGAGGAGGTGGAATTGATCAAAATCCTTTCTTTGCGGATGCCTACGTCATAATATCTACCTGTATGCGAAATTTCAGCCCGATCGGTCCAGTGGTTTGGGCTGTGCGTTGATAGATCCTTTGAGTTTTTTATATATAGATTGCAATAACATAATGAATGTTTCACAACAACTTGACTTGAGAATGGCTTGATGGTAGTTCAATTTTCAGTTAAGGAAAGACTAACCTAAACAGTGAGACTTTTTATAAAAAAGGAAAGTACTATAATACTTACTATGATATACATTATTAATTACTATAGATGCGAATTGTACAGAACAATAATTAGTATTGTATCGGGACTCCGGGAGTCGGGAAAGCCACTTCGAGTAAAAATAAAAACATGGCTTTGCTAGGTTTACCAGCAATCAGAGTATTGCCATTGTAACTAAATAGTGTAAACCTGCAATAATTCAGTGCAGTTCACACTTCACACGATTGCACTATTACTGGTGTATTTAGAGCAGTAAAATCGTTTATCGCTCACACACGATAAAGGCTCCATCAATGCATCATCATCATTAACTCGGGTCCTAAATATGCTCAATGTGAGTCACTAAGGTTGCATTTCCACCAGGATCCTAGAGATCCAATAGAATCGCTGCAGTTGGGACAAGTGGGTCAGGCAAATAAAACGATTGTGTAGTGAAAAATAAGCGTGAATTAGTTCTGCACATACAAACATTGCGGCAGGGTTTTTATGCATATTATACAGTAGTAAACTAAACAAAATATTTTAAAAAATACACACTACGAAAGCTCGCCTTATACATGATGGTGATTGGTGATTGGTGAGGCGCAGTTTCTCAAGTGTGAGTTGTGACACTGCACTGTCACGCTGAAGTATAGTTTGAGTTTTGAGTTTTGACCATAAAGTTAATGTACCATCGAGGAAGTTGATTCCTATGCAATAGGGATTGTCCATTTTGATTTTGATTGCTCATTACAAAAACATTTCGAGGAATAAGGTCAGTGTTCGTTTTTCTGTATATAAACGAAAAAATACCCATTACTTACTTATATTTTTGAACAAATATTATGTTTAACCTTTGTTTGACCTTCAATGGCGTTAAATTAGCAATAAATTCGACCAACATTACGTTTCGAACTTTTGGTAAGCTTCTCGTATCAGCTTTCACATAATGAGAACTTGCATTTGACGAACCAGCCATTATAAATAAGATTGAAAGGAAATTTAAAACATAATATGCAGAGGTCAGTTGGCCGCCGATGATGACGTCAGAGCGAAACTTTTATTTAAAAAAATAATTGAGAAAAAACTAGCCAATGAACTTCAAAATTATTTAATTTATACTCTTAAAATACCCTATTTTAACGAAAAAAAATATAAAAAGTACATGTGATTTTTTTTTGACAATGCGGAATGCCCATTGACAGACCAACGTTATTTGGTCGAATATGTCAATTCAATGTTAATTGTCAGCTGGGTTTAACGTAACGCAACCAAACTACTTAGGTCCCCGATTTTCATAGGAATCAACTTTTCTGATAGTACCTAGCGGAATAGAGCAACAATCTCGAGCTGTCAAAGGTAACCGAAATTGGTTTCATCTGTGTGTAAAAATATGTATACTTACAAAAGCATGATTGAACATGATTCCTATTTTCTATGAGATGAAATTGTCAACGTGCGGCACGTGCCGTGCCGACTGGACGTCAAAAAAAGAGTGCTGCTGTCATGTATCACACGTCTCTTTTTACCACGCAGTGTTACTGATAGTGACATCTTGCTTGCACAGGCCTTTGTTTCTCTATTCCGCTAGGTATATTAACTTTTAAATGGTTTTGACCATAAACCTAGTATATATTAAGTCTATGGTTTTACTTTTGACCGACCTCACCGTTCATAGAACTCTGTCCTTACTTTTTTATTTGTCGGCTGTCGACTGTCGCCCAACAAAATATGTGCTACCAACATACGAGTAAGTACCACTTAAGATTATGGCTCAATCTTGAGTGTTTTTTGCACTCAATACAATTGCTATTTTTTTGCTTACAAAAGTCGTCTAAGTTATAAATTATAATAGGATAGTGTAAAGTTACAGGAAAACAAAAAATACGATGTCGAAGAGTGACAAATGTATTTCAAAAGTTATGATGCATATTTTGTACGAAAGATAAATAAAAAGAAAGGTTTGAGTTTTGGATTTTCTGGAAAATGTGTCCCGCTTCATCTGTAACCATACAAAGTACAATACATAATATTATAATGAGTTCGTATCTAAAATCCATCTTACTTAGTAGGCCCCTACACAATCAATTTTATTGTGCAATATCATTAAACAATAGTATTGAACAATTTGATAATAAGATTATAAAAGGCGGGCGCGTTCAATATCAACCTTAGATGGTCTACCTAACTCTCTATAAAAATAAAGATTAAAAAAAACCTTAGATGGTCAATAATATTGCACAATAGGTACGTGATATTGCACAATAAGGGAGATCGCAGACTCGATCGCACAAAAAGTCTGTCGTCTGCGATCTCCCTAAAATTGATCGTCTAGGGGCCCGCTAAGACTGCTCATAGTTGCCATCGATTGTGCATGCTATACAGCTTGACAATCATGTGGTCAATCGTGATAATCCATCTTCGTGAGCCTTTATATTGTTGCACTTGTGTTGCCAGTTGCTACATAACGCGCCATTGGCGTAATGACAGAAGCGATTATTAATTACCCGCTATTAAAAGTTATATACATTTAATACTATGGATGTTTACAATAAAATTAATTATTATTATTCAATGAATAAAACCACAATCGAGTTTTATTATTATTCTTTGTTCTGTGACTGTGACTAATAAGTGTGTGTGCGTTTCGAATTGTCTAACGTCGATTCAACATCACAAATCACAATTCCTTAATACGTTCTTAAAACGTCATTTCATGCACATATTATTACGAATACGTCAATAATAATGGGAATTTCGTCAAATTGCATCATAGCCCAGTAGAGTTAGTTCAGCGATGTATGGAGAACTGAAATTAATTATACTTAGTCAGAATTTTTTTGCACTCAATATTTAGGGGGGATCATAAATATGTAGCTTAAATTCAAAAACTCGACCAAATCCGACGTGTGCGTTAGCCACCATGTTAGTTTGAAGGTCGAATCTTTATTTAGCGGCTAGCCATATCTCCTTTATTTTTAATCTTTTTACAAAAATGTTATGGACCAAAGTCGTGAATTTAATTTTCTACAACTTTAGTCCTTATAATTTTTAATTCTCGCGTCGATCTCGAAATCGTCTGTCTGTCCGCGGTTTTACTCATATCAGAGACTACAAGACCCCCAAAGCTCTAATTCCTCATGCCGACAAAATGGTGTATATAAAATCTTTAAAAAAATGAAATATGGTACCTCTCCTATACATCAAGCGGGGATGATATTTTTTTTCGCGTTCACCCCAGCGTGAGTGGTGGTCGACTGTTCATAGATAATTTTCCCTTTGTGAAATATGAAGTTTCAAAGCGAAAATCGTTAGAGTCCAGTATCCCCCCCTTCTTCCAACTAAGCGGTTGCTTCTACAAATGTGAAAAAATTCACGAGAGTAGGAAATATGCTGAATTTAAAAAGAAAATTATCACGGCTAAGAAGAGATCATAAGATTCATAAGTTATTGAGTAAGTAATAGTCGATCAAATAAAAAAAAATAGAAGTATAAAAGAACTTTTCGTTCAAATTCCTTTAAACGTAACTAAAATGATGTTGTTACTTGTTAGTAGTGTAAAACACGTTATAAATGTACATTCATTGACCATACAAGAATTATCAAAAACTAGTGCTAGTACTACGAAAGTCGAAACCCTATATTGCGCGTGGCCCGACACGCTCTTGACCGGTTTTTTCTGTTGTCTAATGGCGCGTTATGTAGCAACTTGCTCATTTTTATCTACATTTAATAAGGTTTTCATATTTTTGTGATTTCAAAATTGTGTACAGCGTCTACTTTTTCTTGACAAGTATATTTCGATGGTTGTAGACTTGCAGGTGCTTGTAGTATGCTGTATGACTATGACCTTGAAAATGAAATGACTGTAACAAGACCGTCATCACATCGGTCAATTGAAAACATTTGACTGATGCCAAAACATTAATGTCAATAAATGTTGTCACAATAGACATCTGATGTTGTCAATTAATATGCCTTTTAAGCCCGGCCGCACATTGTCCTAAATTTCTGATCAGAAACAGTTGAACGTCCGCGCTGTCTCTTAAGTACCCCGTACACGGTAATTCAGCATGACCATTCATTTACGTGAATTACATGCTGCATGATGAACGCTCATTTTTCATCATGCAGCATGATAATTCAGGAGGATAATTCAAGAGTATAATAATAATGTTATTTACTAAACTAAAAAATACGTGGGAGAGCCATGCTTCGGCACGAATGGGCCGGCTCGACCGGAGAAATACCACGTTCTCACAGAAAACCGGCATGAAACAGCGCTTGCGCTGTGTTTCACCGAGTGAGTGAGTTTACCGGAGGCCCAATCCCTTACCCTATTCCCTTCCCTTCCCATCCCATCCCTACCCTCCCCTCAGGGGCGTCTTTCCCATAGGTGCAACGTGTGCGGTGCACACGGGCGCCGCGGTCCTAGGGGCACCGAGCGCCGCTCGCACTTGGCGCGCGCCCGCGCTGGCCGGCCGCCACGGCCCACGCTTTATTGACCAACGTAAAAAGAACTCCAGTTTGAAAACATTTTTGGGTAATTTTTTTTTTAAAGAAGGCAGGTCTCTGTACCCTGACGTCACTGCGACCCCTGAGGATCTATTGTGACTCCTTCGCACTAGAATATCATCCCCAACCCAATACTGCTCATAAATTGAACGATATGGTTGGGGTTGGTGCCACGAATTTCCTCTGTGGACGAGTATTCGTGGCGACCAAGGTGCCTGTTCCTGCTCTGCAGTAGAGCAGGGCAGTCGAGGAGAAGGTGAATAGGTGTGTCATCCTCCTCTTCACAGAATCTGCAAGATCTAAACAGAATGGGTATTTGTAGCATAATTTTTGTGTAATATCCGAAGCTCTTCTTATATTTGTAGAATTACAGCAAAGCAAGGCGCGCCATTAGCGGCTCGGCTTTTGCAATATAAATATTATAATCTTTATTTTTCAACGTGAAATGAACCTTAAATGTGAAAAGCATAGTGTTCTAATTTAGAAAACAAACTGTGCCATGCTGGCTCTTCGGATGTAGAGAAGTTAGAGCTCTTCAATGAAATCGAATAATGAAATCGAATTAATACCGATGTTGTGATGATGTGATGTTTAATAAGTATATAACATGAAATTTAAAGTAAAATTGAAGTACTTAAGCGATATAAAATTTATGTTTTGGGGTTAACCCCAAAACATAAATTTACGATAAAGACCCTAACAAGCTTAAGCTTGTTAGGGTCAGTCAAGACATCATGGTCAAAACCGAAAAAAACTTCAATCTACAAACAAATAACAATAGAGTTTGTTATCTATTTATATTGGAGAAATTTGACAGTACCTATACTAACTTGATGTGCTGTTATAGTTCGTCTGGTGGAACGAAGGAAGCCACCGCCTAGAGTCCTCACCCTCAAACGGCCGGACAAACTGTACTTTTACTTTGTACCCATTTCATTTTGACCGCGCGCGCGCTTCTTAGGGGGCGCTAGGGTAATGTTTGCACACGGGCGCCACATGGGCTAGAGACGGCCCTGCGGCAGCAACGCACCTGCAGCTCTTCTAATGCTGCGAGTGTCCATGGGCGACGGAAGTTTCTTTCCATCAGGTGACCTGCTTTGCTCGTTTGCCCCCTTATTTCATTAAAAAATATACAAAATTTTAATTGTTCTCAATAGTTTATAATTTATATTATAAACTATTAAAAACTAATTATTATAATTTATGTTATAAACTATTAAAAATAATAATTAAAATTTAGTGCTGGTGTCTGTACACGGGTGGCGGGGCTTTTGCCATAATAAACACACTCGTGTTATTAACAAGTTAATTAAAACTAGCGACCCGCCCCGGCGTCGCACGGGTAGGTATAAAATATATAGCCACTAAAAAACTGATTAAAATCGATAGCCTATGATCCTTCACGTGGGCTACTTCTTATCTGTGCCAAATAACATAAAAATTGCCGCAGTAGTTCGCGAGATAAGCCCTTTCAAATTATTTCCTCCGTTTTTTCCGCATTCTTCTATTAGCCTTAGCGTGATAAAATATAGCCTATAGGCTTCCTCAATAAAAGGACTATCTAACACTGAAATAATTTTTCAAATCGGACCAGTAGTTCCTGAGATTAGCGCGTTCAAGATAGCCCTTTCAAATAATTTTCCACATTTTCATCTATTTCTTCGCTCCTATTAGTCTTAGCGTGATAAAATATAGCCTATAGCCTTCGTCGATAAATGGGCTATATAACACTGAGAAAATCATCAAAATCCGTTGCGTAGTTTTAAAAATTAAAGGGAACAAAGGGACATGAGGGAAAAAAAGCGACTTTGTTTTATAAGTACTAGCTGTCCCGGCAAATGTTGTTTTGCCTGTTTACCCAGTTTTCCTGCTTTTCTCTTGAGGTTTTTCTGATTTTTTTTTGTTTTATAAACCTCACGGAGCCCGAGACCTTTCCAACGAATGCAAAATCGTGGAAATCGGTTCGTGCGTTCTGGAGTTATAGCGTCAGGAAGGAAACCCCGACTTATTTTTATATATTAGTTGTGATATTAGATAGATACAGATATGTATTGAAAGAAGTTACATATTAAAACACTATATTGAACAATAAAACTAAAACGTAAATTAATAAACAAATAAAATGAAATAAAATGAAATGCGAAAACAAGTTACCGCGTGGAGCTCGGAAAATTATCTCCTCCTCTATTCTATTATTAAATTTCGAAATTCAGAACAGAAGAAAAAAAAACACATAAGTACCTATTATATCCGATAAGTACTTATATATTTTTTTAATTTATGTTTAGGCACAGAACATATATTAGTAGTACCAAGTATAGGTTAAACATTTTAAGAAACACTTCAGTCTAAACTCTAAACTGCCAAAAATTAAAAAAAAAAAAGTTAGCTCGAATAAATGTATAATTTCACAAAAATATTTCACACACCATAATAACGGAAAATAAACAAAAAAAAAACTTGAGAGGTGTCAAAGGACACCCGGGCTTAGATAGGTATTATTTCTTATGTAAGTAATAAAAACCTGTATAGGGGAACTGAAGGCAAAATTGTATATTTAAGGCAAAACTCGTCTTACATCAACAAATATAGCTTTACTATTAATTTTTTTATAGAATATCTTTATTATTAATCACTCTACAATTCCTATTAATCACACAGGCCATTTTGCCTGCGTGTGAAGGTAAAATGGACCACGGTAAAAGGCAAAATGGTCCCAATGCATATGTCATTTGGGGAATACCTTTTACAAATAAATGTTGTGTACAACTAAACTACAATCTGCCTAGAGGAGACAAATCATGCACTGCACCCGTCTTTTTTGTTTTTAGGTTCTCATGAATAAATGTCACATTTTGAAGTTAACCGTTTTACCCCTTTCATTCTTTACATACTATATTAAAGTTAAAATCATGCAGAACACTGTGTCATATCATTAAATAGAAAATATTAATTACAACAAAAGTGCGGACTAGTCAAAAATTGTGTTTTTTAAATCAAAATGTGAAAAAAATATTTAACCGCAATAAAAATCCGCTGTTCCGTATGACAGTTTCGCCGGCAATGACCGAGAACGGGAAGGGCCCGAGTAATTAGTAGCGTTACCTAGCAAATAGATGGCCCTAGTAGGTTTCAAGTAATTTGACCATTCCGTTTTGCCTGCATGGTCCGTTTTGCATGCAGTTCCCCTACACTCAAAAATAGACGTCGCTTCACCGCACTGTTCAATGCTAGAGACGGGGAGAGAAACAAGCACTACCGCACGGCTTACAACTATTTAGCATTTTTGCTATAGTTTTTAAAGTAACTAGTATAACATGTAAACGGGACCTTCGTTCCATCCGGGTGTCCCTTGACACCTCTCAAGTTTTTTATGATGATAATCTTATTCATTGCACCTTGAATAAATTATTGTACAAATATTTCCGGTTTCCCACAGAGGTTTCGGTGACGGTGGCCGGTTTCATTGAGACCATCCCACAGGAGTAATTTTATAGTGCTCAAATGTGTGCACAGTACACAAGAGTAGGTATATTCTCTATTCCTTTTACTCTCCTAGCCCAGTGGGCCGAAAGAACGACACGACTGGCGAAAGATCAGGCGCAGGGCCGACTTTTTACATGACGTTTTTTGTATAAATTAAATTGAAAAAGTTATTTCATCATCATCATCATCATATCAGCCTATATTCGTCCAAAAGTCATTTATTAGCAATAAAATATTATATTATGGCAAAATATATTATTTGATTTATCAATTTTGCGCACATTAACAGTTTGTATGCCCTGTTCAAAGAAACGCATAATTTTTTTAAGTGTTCGGGAGCACCACCCTGGAACTGAGTTGTCCCATGGGCACGCCGATGACATGCCGATCGCGCGATCCGCTGCATTATTGCATGACGAAAAATTAAACCACTTGTAAATCAATGTACAGCACGTAGTTTGCATGTCATTCGCATCATTCACTGCAATACACGATAATTCGTGCATTACAGCACGTAATGCATGTAATGCAGAATTACCGTTTAGCGAGCGCATTACATTTAGTACTGAGCCGAATGAGCTCGAACTCGCCGGAAGGATATTTCGGATAGTGTGCGGGGTGGCGGTCCGGCGAAATTTAACTGTTTCTGATCAGAATTCGGACAATGTGCGGCCGGGCTAAACGTACCACTTACCAGGCCACCTCCTATCTACAATACATAGCACTCAGAGTTACATTGCCTCGGAGATTCTATTGATGTTCTACTGAATTATTAAAAGAAGAAACATTTTTCTGTGATAAAAACTATCCCATGTTAATTCCTGGGAATTTAGTACTTCTCTTTTTCTTTATTAAGACTAGAGAATAGGAATTTAACAGAGGGAAAGACACTTTTTCGCATTTATAATATTATTGGTATGGATAGCAGAAGAGCCCATGAGTCGGCGAAAAGGCAGGCGGTTATTTGTCGAGTAAGGGTTAGTTCATACTACAAAGTGACGAGACGATTTGGAAATAAAAGATGAACTTGGCTTGATTGGAATAGACAGACTAAAACTCGGGGGCAAGTGGGTCAATTCAATGATTATATTAAGTATATCCTTCTTGTGAAGTAAAGTTCAGTTCTTTTTTTTTCATTTCAAAATTTATCGCATATCACCTTGCAATAATATGAACTGACCGTAACTCCTAAGTGAAGTAACTAAAGGCCTAAAGGTTTTTGCACACTTCGAACTTTGCTCCTTAAGTAAAATATGAGCAAACTGTCCACAAGTGGGGTTTATAGGGGGACTTTAGCATATTTAGGAGGTTGGAAGGTTATTATGTAGGTACATACTTACATAGTCATGATGATGATTTTGAGGATGGTGACAACGGTGATGATGATGAGCAGAGACGGTGCGATGTTATCACCAGTTATTGTATTTCAATCACCACGCTGAGGAGTGAGGCAGGCGGTAGGGCTTGAACACATAAAATATAGGTAAGGGTTTGGTTAGAGGTAAATGGTAAAAGGTAATATTATAAAGATGATGGTGATGATGGTGATGATGATGAAGATGATGGTGACCATGGTGATGATGATGAGCAGAGCCGGTGCGATGTTATCACCGGCTATGGTTTGTATTTAAAGCGCCACGCTGAGCGAGGAGCGAGCTACGTGAGTGACATACGATACTGACGACTGACCCACTAATGTATGCGTTATGGTGCTTTCATGTGGGTTCCGTAAGTAAAATAATCGTTTTGGGGCTGAAATGCAGGTAAAATTAGTGGACATTTAGAAGGTGAAGTTAGTATCTGTAGATATCCAGTAACGTTACGTACATCCAGTGTAGGAGGCTTTAGAGCTGCTATAAAGATGCTGCGGTAGTTATATAAAGCATTAAAACCGCTTAAAGCATTAAAAAACTCTCTTAAAAACCCAACAATGACTTTTTCCGAAAGGGTCTAAGCTACTGATCTGGTTAAGAGTTAAGACCATGGTAGTTTTATCGTGGCGAGCTATAGCTTAGCCAACAGTAACTAAGTCAGAAAGAAGAACTTTATTTTTTGTTTAACTATGACAAAATCCTTATAACGAAAGTTAAGACAAACTAAGTTGTCAGTTTTGGTTCCTTATTTCCATCATACGGATCCCTAACACGCTTAGTTTATATTATGTCGACTCGCATTTCAAAATATTTCCCATGAGAGGACATAAGACACTAATAAGCTTAGCAATACGAAATACTATATCTTTATATTATAATTCCGCAATCCACGCTATGTTCAGCAAGTTATTTTCTAAGAACGGCTTGCCTTATGTGCGTTTTATATGCTTACTGAAAAACCTTCACATGCGTAAAATGATCGCTAATTCGCTATGCGAACAAAAGTATGAAAAGCATCTTGTTATAAAGCCAACTTATGATTTTTTTGCAATTTAACTGACATAGGTACTTAGTTCATTTGTTCTGAGATTTTATGGCAGGAGTTTATCTTTTCATTAGCGCTTTTGATTGGTTAGCGTCAAAAGTCTGTCTGCTTACTGCAGCTATTATACATATGTCAAAGATACTAAAATGAGTGTAAAATCTAATCCACTTTACCCTGAGAATGCGAGGTCATGTTCAAGTTAGTCAAATCAGCTTCCCCATAACATAATACATAGGTAATAAGTTAAATATGTAAGCATCGTTTAACTATACAAAGTTCGCCTTCGTTGTCCGTCACGTTTTAAAAAATAATATGCCCGACGAAGACAAGCCTTTGCATTCGCTGTGTTTTTGTAGTAAGTGCTCAGCAGGCTGATGATGATGATGAGGCCAGTTCCCGTAAGGCTGGTGTGCAACGAGCGCATAACACTGCCAAACGGGTTTGCTCGCAACGCCGCAATAAAAAGTTGGCCGGGAGACGTGGTGTGATGACCGTGGACACAGCACATGCCACAGCGGGCAGCGGGGCGGGAGCCGGGAACTCACGGCCCGCGGGTTCTCGGTTCTCGAATATCGACTCAAATACAAAGGGTTGCTGTGCTGGGTTCTTGGTTGTAGCTTGGTTTCTCGACTTCTTGACAACGAGGAGTTAATCGTTTCTTGGTACATGTAGTACTTAGGTATATTAAATCTTTGTTATCCAAAGTAAAATTTTAGGTAAGTACTTACTTAAACCGAAAATAGTTTGAATATCTACTGAAATTAAATTAAAAATAATTATACTTAGCAGTATTGGACAGTGGCAAAAATGACAACAAAATATACTTTAAAGTTTGAACAATAATAATATTAAATGGTTTATCTAGAGTTACAAGGCTAGATAGTAGATGGTACAATTTGCTTATAAGTATATAACTTGTATTTCAAAACACCTCTAATTATAATAAACTTAGAATCTTTCTAAGGAATCTTCTGATATAATAATTAATGCAGATAGCAGAATATTATTAAATTATTTGTTACAATTATATTATAATATTTTACCTAGTACCCACTCACCAAGTCCCCAAGATTTCAGACCAGTTGCATTTGACATTCATAGACAGTGAAATAAGTACTTAGGTATAGGTCTACCAGAATCTCATTGGCAAAGGATGGGAGATTTTCAAAAAAAATTCTTAATCGTTGGATATTTTTTTACATTTGCTTGTATTCACACACAGAATCAGCCGCTATAAGGAAAATAAAGTACGGTATCAAACATTTTGCTCCAATTTCCCCAGTATTGATAGTGTCAATTTCTTTTTTCCATTTTTTGCCATCAGATTTTGGTAGACCTATCATTCCAAAATTGACGAGATTTGACATAACTTATCAATTATCACAAAGTGACATGACACTTGCAAATCCTGTATCAAAGATGGATGTTTGATTTCCAATTTCGCAGATGAAATTATTCCATGCAACTTAACTAAAAGCCCAGCTGTATATCCCTTCCCCAAAATTTCCCAATGCAGTAAAAATCCTTAAGGTCACCGAGGTGAGGTTGCCTAATTAATTCCTCTTTGTGCAATTCCGCTCCGCTCATTAGCGTGACCCGGGCTTAGGCGCGGGCGGGTTATACCTCGATTGGTCAAACCAGCTCTAAAATTACAAGTTTTTGCGTTTGTTCACCGTTCTGGCCACTTATTTTTTAGCACTTCCTCGTCAAAATGTATAATAAATACTTGATCAATATACGGCTTTACGTACTCTTGTTACCATGGTATTAAAATACTGTCTTCAAGTATATTAATTAACAATTTAATAACAATAATTATTGTTTAATATTTAAGTAATATAATAATAATTTTATGTAGCAATTTAAAATATACACACAACATCAACACATACTGTAATAATTAGTAATAACTGACAATCCTATTTTTTTTCTTTTTTGCAAGGTTACCACTTACCACTACGAAACCATAAAAATATACAATAGGCGTGCCGCGTAATAGTTTTACCGTAAAGTGTACTATGTACCACAAAATGTTGTTGTGGGATATAACTAGGTCTCGCTTCGTTCGCCCTGATTAATAGGTAAACCAGTCCTAAGTCCTAACTCCTAACTAAGTAAGTAAGTACTTAAAATATTATTGTCTTGATAAAAAAAGCTTTGTGTTCTTGACATACTTATTAAATTAAGAGCTGCTTAGCAGTAAGCACTACGCTGGCAAGTGGTAAATTGGTAAGTAATAATGACATTTTAATAGCAGTAGTCTAGTACCTAAGTTTAAGAAGTATAATATAAACCTGTTGAAAAATGACTAAGTATAATAAACGCCGGAGGATAGTTCTATTTATTATCCGTAATCTGTAATGTAAAATAAAAAGATTGGAATAACGACAAAACGACCAAAAACATAATGAGAAGCTTTTTATTTCTTTTATCGTCGCGTTGTTGTTGTGCCGGCATGGCAGTGCCGGTCGAGTCGTGCAACAAAACATTACGAACGCTCCCGAGGACACACGAGTTCACCCGAATGGAAAACGTATCTCGTTCCAAAACGTGATCGTGCTGTTTGATTTGAAAACAAAATCCACCCGCCTTGCCGGCTCACAAGTTGCGGGCGAGGCGAACCGAGTCGCGGGTTCAGTCGGTACACGAGCGTGATACGGAATGAACGTGTGGTGCGTTTTGCGCGGACGTTGACTTTGCGGTTTATATTTTTCTTGCGCTTACACAGCCAGAATTTGGAACCGCTCCGGAATATTATCGGCGAACAAAAAGTTTTATTTATTATATTATGATACCGTTCGCGTAAAGTTTTGACCGGCATTTGTGATTTTCCGTATAGACGCAAAAAGTGAGGAAGACTTTTCGAAACAAAGAACAGTTTTGTACATTTTCGCACTGTCTGCGAAACTGTGTTCAAAAATTTATTCGGCTGGCCCAATCGTGGAGCAAACAATAAAAAAACATTGCCCTCGGCCAACTAGTTCGGACTCAGTCTGTGGTCATCGAACGAAAAACAAAAACGCAACGATATTCTTGAATTATTTTCATTGCCCGTTTACAGACAGTTTACAAAAATTCTCGTCGAAATTATCGTGAACATTTTAATATTTGCAAATTGAAGTGGAATACTTGACCTAACCCGTGCTGAGTGAGTAATCAAGAAAGAAACGCAAATCAATTACCAAAATCTGGATCGGAATTAGTGCCCTTTGGTGAACAATGTCTACTGCTATAATGCCTCCGTCTGCGCTGTTCGAATATGGTGATCTGTTCTTGAAGGTAAGATTAACATTTTAACGTGCTATATTATGCTTAGTTAAAATTTTTAAATTGTACCCAAGGACGTTGTATTTCAACGTCCTTGATTGTACCTTCATTTTGTTACCTTCACTCTTCCTTCACTTACAAAACTTAGACGTGATTGCAGCGGTTTTAGAAGTTATAAGTACCTACATTTATGATATTTTACGTTAATTTGATTCGAACATGACTGTGTTCATTGTTAGGTACCTATTTTCCTAGGCTTCCCGCTATAAAAGGGTGGATAAAATATTATTATATGTAAATTATTGATGGTAAATTGCAAACATCTTAGCGTAGGTAAAGTCGTAGTTCGTTGCCTGTTCATTACCAACTCAAATATGTAATTCAGTAAAAATTTACCATCGTCTTTTTAACTTGTAACCACGGAGCAATACAAATATTATAATTTGTATTAGCTCCGTGATTTTAACCTAAATAAAATGGCATCTGAAATCAGTAGGTATAAAATAATTCAAGTTGATACAATATGAAAACCTATGAAAATAAACTTTTTCAATAAGGTTGTCGCAACTCGCGAATATCTCGAACAAGCGTAAAATATTTAAGTACACAATATTATTTATTTTATACTTACTACCACTAGCAACACGTACTTAGGACGTAATCAATAATCATAAACTATTTTGTTATGCACGACTGTATAGTAAGTACATAGACAGCTGATATTATTTTTATATTTTATTAGAGATAAACTTGATATTCATCATTTAGTACTTACCTATTTAAAAGCTTAGCTGTCATTTTATCAAAATGTTCTGACAGTTCATTAGCTCTGGGCTCTGGCAAACTATGGAATAGCTTGTCTTTCATTCGTTAAACAAGCATCTCAAAATAGTAAATGAAAACAGTTAAAACGGAAAACCAAGAAAATATACTTAATATATAAATTATCGTATAGGTAGTCGGACTCGGAGACCGTGTCAAAGAAGTAAAGGAAATAAATAATCGGCCACGGGTCAAGTGTGAGTCGGACTCGCGCACGTAGGGTTCCGTACCATTTTAGAGCAAAATTAGGCCAAAAATTGTGTTTTTGTATGGGAGCCCCCCCTTACGTTTTTATTTAATTTTAATATTATTATTAAAATATGTCTTTAAAGTCTAAGGATTTTAAAAAAAGGCCAAAAAATCACGTTTGTCGTAGTATTTGTTGTTAGAGCGGCAACAGATATAATGTACATAATCTATAACTCTATAACAACCATCCAGCTATTACCGTTCGTGAGTTACAGTGAGACAGACAGACAGATAGTCGGACAGACAACGAAGTCTTAGTAATAGGGTCCCGTTTTTACCCCTTCGGGTATCCATACCCAATATAAAAATAAGTCACACAAATATACTAAAAAGTCACACAAAATATTTCTAAAAATTAAAGGAC
Organism: Aricia agestis; assembly: GCF_905147365.1. Lineage (NCBI taxonomy): Eukaryota > Metazoa > Arthropoda > Insecta > Lepidoptera > Lycaenidae > Aricia > Aricia agestis. The sequence goes on along the minus strand of NC_056421.1, from coordinate 7,322,078 downwards.
ATCATCCACGCTCCATGCTAATCTGGTCCAGAGGCCCACACAGCTTAGTCGTAAAAATATATTATACACAATAATTACGGTTTAGTTAAAGTAATAATGATAAAGATGTGTATGCAGCAAAGTATAACTATTCAAGTCATAATAATTGATAAGACTTTTCTAATGTGCCAGACCAAGACAAGCACACTTCGTAAATACAATATATATTTATATATTTAATTTTTAAGCAGGTATAAATTCCATTAAACATACTTACCTTGCGTACTTATTGCGTGTATTTTGCGTAGATTGTGTTTTAACTCCTTAGTTGCCATCCCATCCTATTTTAGGTACATGATGTGAATTGATGTGGTTATGTACCTTGCAGTTCCTCTGGTCCATAGTTATAGTTCACGGAACAGTTTGCATGTTGCAATGGCAGACTAGTTCGGTGCGGTAGTGCCTATCCGCATGTGAACTGGTTTATGAAAAGTAAAAGTAAGCCCATGGTAATTGCTAACTAGTGGTTGAGGAAATCCTATGTCAGAACCAAGGTGTTTTGATACTCGGTCCATGTGAGGAAAAGTGGATTGAGTTTTATAAATGAGTTGCGAAAACAGAAATTTGTGTCTCGGTATTTTAAGTAAACGAATTAACTAAAAATGACTACTAAAACTTGTGAAAATAAACTTTTCTTTACTTAATTTTATAAAATTATCTACATTTTAATGATAATAAACCTAATTTTTAACATACTTTTTAGTTTTATACAGGTAACGGGGTATGAATTATTTTTTCTTACAGTTTTTAAACCCACTTATCTTAAGTAAATTTAAACGAATCTCAGCGATGTTAAAACTCCACAACAAGTCCTTTTTAAATCTCAGCAGGGGTGAAAAACAGACTTGTAAGTGGAGTGACTGGTGTGGAGGGTTGGCGTCATGCGAAACACAACCTTACCTCATCGCAGTAAAGTTCGTATTCGCCCGAAGGCTTTTAATTTGATCGTCGATCAAGCGGCAATCCAAAACCGGTACTATTAACTAAATCATTCGGCTTGAAATCGCTCGCCCCGCAATACGCTACCTGCTCACAGTTTTTGTGGTTTCTTTATGTTGCGTATAACCACTTGTTGCTTGAACTGCTCTGCTTTTATATTCGGTAAATACGAGGGTTGCCGGGGGTTGTACATAGATCTTTTAGATAATACATAGGCAGATTGCGTAGTATTTGTGTCTCGATTTGTATAGGGTGTAGAGTTTACTTTGAGGTACTGGTTTAGTATACTCTACACAAAGTTAAACTGGTTCAGATCTCTTGTTTATAACAAGAGGGAAATGTTTTACAACAGATATTACCAGATAAGCCTGTTGTATTTTATAAATTTGCAGTTGTGTAATACATATTTCAAGCAAACGTCTAGCCATTTGTGGGGCTTGGGATTTAGTGGCATGCTTAGAGTTGCTTATACAGCCTTAACATTGTACGGCTTAAAGTTAAATAACATGCAGGGGAATAGCTGAGTAATATTTTTTTAAAGGAGAATGGCAAACATGGCAAAATTCTAAAATGCTAAATTACTTTTAAGTAAATAAGTAACAAAACAACTCTTCACCAATCACCAACGGTTGTCGTATCTCCTAACTCGATCACAGTGATTCGCAGTGGGAATTTTGGAAAGGTGCATGGTGGTTTATTGTTGGGCGGGCAAAAAATTTAACCGTTGAGATTGTACACCTACAACCGTCTACCTGCTGCCCCATTTACGAATACAAACGAGTATTTTTTTCATGTAAAGCCTTTTGTCCCCGAACCTTTGTTGAACAGGTACATTGTCCTCCCCGAATCTGTAGGTATTGTCATTTTGGGGAGGATATTTTTCATATTTCACAGAATATTTACTTTTAAATGTTTATTATTTAAAACAATTGTTTTTATTGCTAAGAGGAAAATACATTTAAGGTTTCGTTTCATAAGAAATCATAAAGTTTAAACTTTAAACACATAATTTTATTTCTAAATTATTTGAATACGTTGTAATAGAACCACATATTTTAATTACGTCAATTAAAGTGCTTATGCGATCAAATTTTAAAAATTTACCTGGTACTACAAGTGGGTGTTGAATTTTAATAGCAACTCGAAAGAAAACGACTAAAGAGTAAAGTTACATTCAATGATTTCTGTATTAAGCAACTGAAAACTTTCACTTGGAAAATTAGTAGGGTTTACATTATCTAATAACAATATTATGTACCCAACAGTCCATACACCAAGAATGGCCCAAGACCTTTTTATTATATTGGTCCAAAATTCTATGCAGTATAAACAATCTCCTTTGGTAGTAATTGATTATGTTTCAAACATTTTTGAAAAGCAGTCAATTTATTTAATATTATTATTGGTTAACGTTTATACGTACATCAATCAAAATTTGCCAATTTATGACATAGGTCGACCTATGCCGCCGCTGCTTTGTAGTGAGTAGTGACTAGTGGCGCACAGCAAAATGAAACCTATGCCTGTAGTTATGTCTATTGTGCCTACAACCTACAGCCTACGTAATATCATGGAGTGGCATTTTATTAGATTTTTTGTCGTTTGCAGTCGCTTGCCGCGTATCGGAACAGTACTTACCAACATGTCAGCTGTTGTAGAAGTGAAGATACACCAAGTTTATTTTATTGTGTAATGAATTGTACTGCACTTAGATTTTATTGCCACGTGAATGTAACACGTGTGTTGATAGCGGCGTTTATAATTATTAATCTCGTGAGCCCACTTCTATAATATGTAACCATCCTTATGTAGAGTACCTACCATGCAGCAAATCCTAATGAGCAATGACGTAATATGAAGCAAAGCCGAGTGCACTGGCAAGATTTTAAAAATTTCGCCCCAAAAGCGGGTTAAGTATTATGTTTTTACCACACTGGTCTTGACTCTTGACAGTCGTCATGGAAATTTTGCGCACGTCCTGAAAATATATAAACTATATTTTTGTGAAGTTCTAATTTTTATTAGAAGTTTAACTTTTTAACCAATCTTTAGAGTTTTTCTCGTGAACTGTAGTCAATCTGTCGTTCCAATATCATAACTTCAATAGATTTCAATGTCTACGTTATCAGTTGGAACTTGGACAGTTCTATTGTAGGCAAAACTACACGAATCGGCACCATCGGTAACTTTCCACCATTTTCGCAATCTAAACTCGAATGGTTTCTCAAATAGCCGGTTCTGGCCTCAGTTTCTCAATAGTTGCAGTAACTTGAGTGCAAAGCTAATAATACGCGGTGGTCGTGGGATCAGAGTCAATCGTCAGACTTGTAGGCTGACTGTTCCTAACTAAATAACAATTGAACCTGGGTCAGCAAGAGCCCTCGAGGCTCGATAGCTGTGTATCTTGTAGTAAATTGATCGTATGTTTAATCATCCATACTAATATTTAAATGCGAAAGTCTGTCTGTCTCATCTCCTCACGCTTAAACCGAAAAGATGTACTTATGATAATTTATATCCTGGAAAAATTGACGGTTTCCGCACTACAAACGAATGTAGGCGTAAGTCGTAACGAAGTTGCGGGCAACGTTTCAATTATATTAAATCACTACATAATAATATACTGTATATGGTTATATAGACTTTAAACGAGCAATTCAATTCAAAATGTCATTTTATTCGTGTTTTATCGAATACCGAGCAAAGCTCGGTCAAATAGCTAGTTACATATTATTAAAACAAAGTCGTTTTTTTCCCTCATGCCCCTTTGTTCCCTTTAATATTTAAAACTACGCAACGGATTTTGATGCGGTTTTCTGGTAGATAGAGTGATTCAAGAGGAAGGTTTAAAAGTATAATAACATTCATTAAATAGTTGAGAAATACTGTTATTGTTGGGATTTCTAATGTGATGTCGTAAATAATTTCTTTTTTTTCCGCTTACATTGCAAACGCAGGCTGAACCCTACGAGATTTATCAAAATAATGTACTTACTAAGTATTGTACATTGAAAAGGTCTATAACAGAAAACTCCGCGATGGTATAATATGTCTATCTCACAATAACATTTTTTTGTCATTTACTTTTAACTTCAAATACCTAATGGCAAATTTTCGAAGCGATTTTAACCAATACAACCTTGTTCAATTAAATACTTTAAATACATTATTGATTTAAAGCCTCTTAAATCTAATTCAACCTAACTTAATAAGATAATTTAATTGAAGTTAATTGCTGGACATACAATTAAAATTGTTTAACTTGTATGTAAATATGTTGACATCGTCGGTTGCGTTGTTAGTTACGAAATGTCAGAAACACTTACAACTGGTTGCGATGATGGACGCCGCGATTAACTGGCCAGAGATTAACTCGTCTCGTTAACTTTTAATTGTGCAATGAATCTTCCAAAGATGTGAGAATGCGGGAAACAGTGCTACTGACCTTTACCTAAGACAAGAGTAAAATTATGTTTTTGTAAAATTATGTAGTAAAGTATTAAAATTTGTAAAATTATATGTACATAAAATAATTATGTAAGTACTTATTAGTAAAATTATATTCCGTAATTTTCTATACTGTAAAAACTATGGTATGACCTTTCCGGGACTCTTTGTATACAAAAAAAAACATCTAAAACACTTCACATATTTTTATTAGTCAGATTTATCAGAAGAACCTAAACAAAACCAATGTACATGGCGCCATGTAAACCTGTATTTTAGCTAATAAAATGTGGAGTTAATTAGAAAATGACTAAATTTAAATGCAGATTTTAATTAAAATACTACGTCCTCGCGAGGAGGACACGATTGTATAATATGGTCAATACGAGTCAAGGCAAAAATATCGTTCCAAACAAAATAATAACGTTTAGGTTTTTGTATGTGGATTGCCTTGAGTGTTGCCCAATGCGAAGAGGTATTGAACACCCACTGCCCACTGGCAAGATGTCGCGACCTGTCTATTGCGAAAACCCGTTTTTATACTCATTTCATATTATATTGCCTACGCATACTATGTATAGTAGTTATAAAAACGTGGTCATGTTTCAATTTCAATATCTGCGAAGGATTTAATGCGATAACGCCAATGATATAATAATAAAAAACTCAAAGCAAATATATGTTACTACCGCGCGCGTTGTGAAGCTTCAAATACGACCCAATTGGGTCGTCTTTTATTTACTCTGTCTCTTTCATGTAAATGGCATTTCATATCTTTTGTTTCACTTATCAGTCAAATTTGTCAATGTTGTTCGGAAGAGATTTAAGCCGGAAAATAGTATGAACGTAACAGATCTGTATTAAGTAGAATATCATTGGATAACGCCAAATATTTAAAACATGGGCTTGTTTCACCACTTCCTGATAAAGTGTCGGATAGGCTATCCTATACTTATTTGACAGATTCTCCATACTCCTGTCAAGTTAAGTGGTGGATAGCCTATCCGGCACTTCTCAGGAAGTGTTGAAACATGCCCATAGGCTTTACGTTGCGCGTTGGTCCGTGATGAATAACAATGATTGCCATCTTGTTTGCGCAAGATACAGTTGACGTCGATCATAAATCGTGATCAATATTCGCTCGTAAAGCCTATCTACATATTCGTTTGTAGTCGCCTATATTAATTATTGTTTATCATAGGTCGAAGTAGACAGGCCGTATTAAACATACCATACAAAATTTCTGAGATCTTTATACATTACTAGCTGTCCCGGCAAATGTTGTTTTGCCATATATATTTTTTTGGTATGAAAAATAGATGTTGGCCGATTCTCAGACCTACTCAATAGGCTCACAAAATTTCATGAGAATCGGTCAAGCCGTTTCGGAGGAGTATGGCAACGAAAACTGTGACACGAGAATTTTATATATTAGATATTATAGGTGCTGCTAATGCTGCTATATACCATTTATTTTGATGGCATTGAGTCAACATTGAGTAATGAGTATATTATATAATATAGTAGAAATATTTTGACGCATTATGCTTTACAATTAAGTACATACCTAATGTTAGGTATCTTTTGTACGTAATGTTGTTATTAAATTTAAAATAAAAGAAGAAGAAGTTATTAAATTCAAATATAACTTAGTTTTTATTAGTATACTAGATGTCCCGCGCGGCTTCGCCCGCGTAAATTAGGAATTTTACGGAAACCGTACATTTTCCCATAAAAATAGCTCTTATGTCCCTACTCCCTTCACTTGGTCTACTCTATATCTGTGCCAAATATTGCCATAAAAATTGCTCCAGTAGTTCGTAATTTCTAATATTTCCCCCGTTTTTCCCACATTTTCCTGAGTTTCTTCGGTCGTATTAGTCTTAGCCTATAGTCTTAGTTCTTACTCGATAAATGAGCTATCTAACACTGAAATAAGTTTTTAAATCGGATCTGTAGTTCCTCCGATTCCGTTCAAGCAAACATACTCTTCAGGTTTATAATATTAGGTAGGTATAGATTTTTTTAAATTATCGCTTGACAAACTCGAGTCTCGATCTAAAAGACTATGAAAAGTACTTACCAATAACATGGTATAATATGGTAGTGATGATGATGACGATGTTGATGATGAATGTAATTTGCATAGAAGCATATGCTTTCCGTTCTTAAAACAACGCCGAAACTCCCAAACTTGTATCTATAAAGAATCAGGAGTTCTCTCAGCACCTTCCGAACCACGGTATACCAGGTATACCTCGGTTCAAAATCTTACTTGTTGGTAGCATATGCTTAGAATACTTCTCACGAAACCGAAGTCACCACATATTTCCCTATAATTTTTGAGGAGTTCCCTCGTTTACTTATGGATCCTTCATCAGATCACCACTTTTGTGAATATAATACCGAATTGGGATGATACCCTATATTTATGATGATACCCAAAAGAAAAATTTTGAAAATCGGTTAACAAACGACGGAGTAATCGTTGAACATAAGAAAACGAACATAACACCTCCCCCATTTTGAAAGTCGGTTAAAATTGTAGCCTATGTGTTATTATGATGTTTAAGCTATATTATTGTAAAGTTTCATTAAAATCCGTTCAGTAGTTTTTGCGTGAAAGAGTAACAAACATCCATACATCTACATATACATCCATGCATCTATACATCTGTGGGATAATGCGTGGCGACGCTAAAGGAAGATCTTCCGACCGAGCGAGGTGTTATGCTCGGTCAGGCCGAAGCCCACGTGATACATTTCAGCTGTCGTATATATACCGACGCGCTCAGAAAACTTCGATAGCGCGATGCAGGAATATTAGGCGATTTGTGGGTACCGCCACACATCCAAAATTTTTCTCACCTTTTAAACCTTCCCTAGACCTCCACGAATAATTCAAGACCAAGATAAGATAAATCCGTTCAGCCGTTCTCGAGTTTTAGCGAGACTAACGAACAGCAATTGATTTTTATATATATAGATATCCGAAAATAAAAACTGTGTACACGTATAAAATGTGTAAATTGTAATGTTTTATTATTCTTCTTTGCACTGTGTATAGGCACTGACTACTGACTTAGAAGAAAATATAATATAAATGTAATATTTTCCGTTTAAATATATCTATTATTAGGTATTTATTTTAAATACTTCCATATTTAGGAGTTAGGTATTATACATACCACCTACATAACAAAATTAGTAATTATTATATTATGTAAGATAATCAGACATGATTCAAGTAATTGAAGTTTTTTAGTTCAAGTCCAAAATTGCTGTTGAATTTATCTTATTCGTATTTTTTGTGAATTAATTAAGAATCAATTAGATATTACTTAAGTGTAGTCTGTAGATGTTATTATTAATGATCCCGATCGTTACGATCTCGTAATCGTCTATGGTTTTTAGGGTTCCGTAGCCAAATGGCAAAAAACGGAACCCGTATAGATTCGTCATGTCATGTCTGTCTGTCTGTCCGTCCGTATGTCACAGCCACTTTTCTCCGAAACTATCAGAGCTATACTATTGAAATTTGAAACTTGGTAAGTACTGTATGTAGTCTGTGAACCGCATTAAGATTTTGATACAAAAATGGAAAAATTATTAAAAATTTTAGGGAGTAGATACAGCTGAAACAAAAAAAAAATTGTCATCTATCCTATTGCGTGTGGGGTATCTATGGATAGGTCTTCAAAAATCATATTGAGGTTTCCAGTTTCTCACCTAAACAGTTTGCGAGAGAGACTCTTCCAAAGTGGTAAAATGTGTCTCCCCCCACTAACTTCTAAAGTAGAGGCATGCTAGGTATAAAAAAAATATATGATGTACATTACTATAAAAACTACCAACGAAAATTGCTTTTTTTAACGGGATCTAGCACGTCGTTTTTTTTATATAGGTACGTCATAAATGGTAAACCTTAATTTTCATATCATTAAATCAACTGAAATTTAAAAATAAATCAAAAACCTTTGAAATTCATAAAATAAACCTTATTGCTGCTGCGGAACCCTTCATGGGCGAGTCCAACTCGCACTTGGCCGGTTTTATTAACTTTATTCTTCAAGGCTAAAAACACAATTCACATGTTAGGACTTAGGCTTATACTTAAATAAATTGCTTTATGAAATTAAAATAACTTTAATTTTTGGTAGTATGGTATAATATTTTAAAGACTTTTAACTTCGTCGAATATTATGATTTACAGAGTATTTAGTCAAGATTAAAAAAAGAAAACTCAAGCGACATTCTCTTGGCGATAAGCCGATTTAAACTTGTACTGTATCAAAATTATTCACATCGCTTTGATTAGTAACTTCGCTGTCAAATTGACGAATCCATCTTGACTTAAGGGCCAGGATGTCGATAATGAACATTACTTAAACACCGCTCAGATTGAGCACGCGATCACGTGTCTTCTATCATTATCGCTAACGCAAAGCACGTTAGCATAAACGGACGTCAACTCGTATTGCCAGGTCGCGTTATTAATCTGCCAGATTTACTCCTCCGATGTGTCAATTCTAAACGGCAAACACGCTTTTATACTCGTTTAATTCTGGTTCTAATGGGCTGGCCTGGGGGGTACTTTATAATTCCATACAAAAACATGTATTTCTGTATGTCTTTAAAATCCTAACGGCTCTAATTTCCTTAATTTTTTTGAAAAATTCTCGAATTTTTTAAAACTGTCATCATTTTAAGTCTTCCAAGCTCGGTATTCGATAAAACACACGAATAAAATGACATTTTCTAAAAATGATTCCTAGCTAGATCGATTTATCGCCCCCCAAACCCCCTATATACATTATATACAAGAATTCTTCGTTTAAAAATATAAGATATACCTATAAGTATTATAATAAATGATTGTCATAGCTTTTCAATAAAGATATTTTACATTATGTATTACAATAGTTGTGTTCCCCAACCATTAGTTACAATTCATACTGATAAATCGTATCAGGGGTCTCGTTCGATTGTGAGCATAAACAAAGAGAAGTATCTTATCACCCACGATAGTGGGATGCGTTATTACTACTTATCATTTTTTAAATTAAATATAGTAAATGAAATCATCATCAGCTCTAGATTTAAAACTCTTATTTCTCTTCACAAAACTACTAGTATTAGTAATTCATAAAATATTATTTAACATCTTCAACATTCTTGATAGAACTACCAAATTCATAAACGCTATACCTAAAAGGCTCTTTTAAAAGCAACTTAACGACCGCTCGTTTAATGATTACTTAAGAAGTAATTTAGTGAAGGTTTTGACATTAAGTTCATACATTTTCTGTCGAAGTCTTCATAAAATATCTACTTTAGTGAACACTAAATGTCTCTCAGTAAATTCACTGCTGTTATTTTGCTAAGCCTGTGTTATTCTGTCATCTACTCATCTGTGATTCCGACCCCTTACTTTAAGAACAGTGAGCGTAAAATCCTTGTAATTATGAAGTAATCGTCATCAGTCATCACCTGTCTGTTAGCAATACGATAGTAATCTATACTAATATTATAAAGCGTAAGAGTTTGTTTGTTTGTTTGAACGCGCTAATCTCAGGAACACTGAAATAATTTTTCAAATCGGACCAGTAGTTCCTGAGATTAGCGCGTTCAAATAAGCCATTTCAAATCATTTCTCCCGTTTTTTCCACACTTTCCTCTATTTCTTCGCTCCTATTAGTCTTAGCGCGATAAAATATAGCCTTCCTCAATAAATGGGCTATCTAACACTGAAATAATTTTTCAAATCGGACCAGTAGTTCCTGAGATTAGCGCGTTCAAGTTATTCCTTTCAAATAATTTTCCCCGTTTTTTCCACATTTTCCTTTCTTTCTTCGCTCTTATTAGTCTTAGCATGATAAAATATAGCCTTCCTCGATAAATGGGCTATCTAACACTGAAAGAATCATCAAAATCCGTTGCGTAGTTTTAAATATTAAAGGGAACAAAGGGACATGAGGGAAAAAAAGCGACTTTGTTTTATAGTATGAATAGATAATAGTAAATAGAATACATAGCTAAAGATTTTTTACGGAAAAATTGACAAAGTGTTTAGAATTTTGTCCCTAAACTCTGTCATTATATTATGTATCAATTCTTTAGTATTTCTTCGGTGTTAAGCTGTTGAAGATGATGACAAAGTCCCAGTGGTCTAGTTCTTCGTCGTTTCCAAGCACGTCCGTGTCGAATCACGAATGCCGTGATATGACAACGGTTACGACATACTCTATAATCTGTTGGCACATTATTACAACAAAAACTGTCTTGCCTACTACTTGCCTACCAATCTACTTTGTTAATCTATGATTATAAATAGGAGCATCGAAACTTTGTTGAAATATCTTGCCCTTTCATCATATTTGACTGTGACCAAGTTTTTGGATATACTATGCCGTATGTACCTTACGTAATATTATGTAGTAGCTAATAGATACTTAACCTACATAATATAAGTGGTAATTAGTTAAAGTTTGAAGTTAAACAAGATGTAGAGTTAGGTTAGATCTCTTCATATTTTAACTTTTTCAAGGCGCACCTCTAATTATTTGGGTGCTTTCACAAAAATAGGGCAACTTTTGTAGGTATTTTTCTTATTAAATTCCCTGTTAGTGTACATGATAGGTGATCAATTAATTGTGTCTTATCTAAAAGGGCCAGTCACTTTATGCCTTATTTTAGGAAAATTTAGAGTTTTGCTAATTTAGGCATCTAGGGACTGACAACTTTAAACCCTTAGCACCACATAGCCGATTTTATATTATTTTAGGACTACTGGGTCGAAACTTATTATAATATGATATATAAAGAGTGGAACTGTATCACCAAAGTATTTTTATATTATATTTTTCAACATTTGGGCCAGACCAAAGCTGTTTGAAATTTGACTGCTCTTGACTTGACTTTGACTGCTATTCTGCTAAAGGTGCTTATTGAGCTTGCAGTGCCCAGTTAGGCTTCTGGTAAGGATTCTTAATTGATTCCTGCCCATGGTGAGCACTATTTCTGACAGTTTCCTGTTGAAGCCAGGAATTAGTGCCTTGGAGTGTTCAAGGGGTTTCAAGTTTCAACCCATTGCTTTCTGCTTAGTTCGCAAACCCATTCCTCGAGCACTTGCTTTGTTGTACTAGGAGATATATTCCGCAGACCGGTTCTGGGTCATATTATCATGACTCTCGGCCCAAGCCTTCCAATACAAGCGATTACAAACGATGACCTTATGGTCTAAACGATTATTCGTCTATACTTGCCTATTATTAATTATCCACGTAAATTGTGTATGCTGCAGCTTTGCAATTATGGTGGTAATCATCGGCCAACGTGAAGAGGGGCCATTATAATGTTTTTCACCCGAATTCGGTGACATTGACATTGTCAAGTGTACGTGTGATTAAATTATTTTGAGCCGAAGGTGATTGAACCCGGACTTGTTTCTGCGCATACGTATCGGTTTTGCGTTTAGCTACAAGTTACAACTTATACATTGATTTTAAAATTCTTGTAAATTATTGGATTTATGTTTCTCTTTGTTGTCTTCTTGGGATCGGGATGAGCTATTCGAAGTTTTGATGTTATTTAAAGTTGTGAACATTGCGGACGCCTCTCTCTCGACAACGTTTTAACTTTAATTAAGGTGTTGATACTAATTGACATATTGCTAGCTTTATGAAGCAACTAGTTAGTAATCTGCGGCTCGGGCCGCCGGATTTCGTAAAGGAAAGCAAATCGCGCTGCCCGCGAGAGAATTTCAAGTATGAATGCAACAGTCCTTGCGAATAGTGTAACACGACCTGAATGTTCTAGTCGGTACTCGGTACGTAACTCTTAAGGCCTGCGCAGCGTCCATGTCGAAGGTTTGAGTGCAGTTTTGGCACACATTCGCCGTTGCGTCACGACTCACGGTGGTATCGGGCACAGCGGGCCGCGTAACACTTTTACCGCAGCGCCGTGCGCCGCTCCGCTCGCACCAGCTGTACTGTACATAATTGATAATTGCACGAACATAATGTATTAATATTTCGAGTTACGCAACGAAAACATTTGATACTCCGGTTAAAAAAACAAGGTTACTTCGTGACTGCTCCACTTTTGTAAATCATATAAAATTATCGCGATTAAACCGCTAATGTCCATTATCTTTCGCATTTATCGGCTCCACGTAACGATGTTTTTACGACTTTTATGGCCATATATTTTATACTAGCCAATTAAAAGAGGGCCAAGATCGTCGGAGTCGTTCTACTTTGACTTCATGGACACCCCATCGTCTCGAATTTCGTTTTTCGATGCGGCCACAGATAACGAGCTTCTACGGTTTTATTTATGTTGGAGCGTTTTGTGATTGCCGGAGGATAGATTTTAATGCAAATGAGATGAGCGCGGCTCCCGAAGTCGATTAATCAATCGAGTGGAAATTTCGCAATGGTCATCGATAGTATCGGTTTGAGTTACAACACTAGCGCTAGTGCAGGGAGTCTGGGACGCATCACAGCGGCGAGTATCGAGTGATGCCGTGAAACCGAAACATACTTTCTTTTCTGTTTCGTAATGGCGAGGAGATGTCGTGGCGCCGGCCGTTGGCGCCTTTTCATAACATCTCAATTATAAATTACCATATTCGCCAAGGGCTATCCGGAATTAAAGTTTCCTCCTCGACATCCGCGTTCGTTGATTGTGATTTTAACAATGGCATTATCTTACGAGATTCTATGGCGCTTCCTAGAAGAGGCAGACAAAGGTCCAAAGACAGAGCTTAAATTACTAGGCTCGGCAATGTGGGCTGGGTAAATATTCTTTCAAATGTCGATAATACGGATATTAAAGCCTTAAGCCCTGGCATTTCGTTGAAACTTAGCATAGGCTTATCAAAAACTACATAAGCTCACTGCATAAGCTGTAGTTTTTTAGTACTTACTTATTCTAGAAAAACTTAAAGTGGCATAAGATGATAAGTAAAACATTGATGCAGATATCCTTGAAATCTCGCTGCAAACTGCAATACAATTGTAACGATATTGTGAAAAGCGCGACAAACAAGTAGGAGTGTCCAACTGCAGGGATGTTGCAAAGCTATCGACATATCGCTAGTCGCGGCCCTACGTTCTATCGTAATACATTACACATTGTACATGATCCGCACGATTGCAGTTTGCATAAGCGTTGCACAAGTCGGTATTACGGCGATTATAATCGTGCGTCTTGGGCTTTCCCGCTTCTTTCACTATGGACGTGAGCGATTAAGCTGATTGAGAGCTCCTGCGAAGGATTACTCAATCATATTGTTTTTTTTCTGATGTGGTGCTTTCTGTATCTATCGTATTCCGTGTGTACTTATAGATGGTTAAAAAACAATATGCATAATATCTTTTGTCCCAACAGATGAGAAAATGTCTGAACATTTTATCATCTGTATATGAGACAAATGCGAAACTTTGGAGTTTGGACATTTAACCCATCTCAAAATCTGCCTTGAAATTATTAAGATTCGTCTAATAGGGATGCCAGCTGTTAAATAGTCGATGAGTATGATGAAAAAAATGTAGAGTGAGTTCACACATTTCAATAGCTGTGGTAAAGAAATTTGAATTTAACTCATATTTCAAATGATAAGGAAATCATTATTAATTCCTACAAACAATAATTCCGACATAGACATGTAACCTTTTACGTTTATCGCGAGGGTTTGTAAATGTACTAACGTCATTAAAATGCTAATATTGAGACCGTTTCATTAAAACAGGTTTTTCATTCATTAATTTATACTCTTTGTCATAGTATTTATGTAAATGGGGAGCCACCCCAATTCCACATTCGGTACAACGCAATTGGGCACCTGCGAGGCAACCTTATGTGTCACCTTTATTTATCGAATTTCAGCTTGATGGGCAATTTCAGAAAAACGTGTACAGGGTATAAAATTTCATTTTAATTTTTATGTCAATTTTTTCTTTTTTTCTATAATTATTTTCTATAATGTAATAGGAAATATAGTTTATTATACAAAAAAACAAAAAAGAACGCGGAATTTAAGGCATTTTCCTGATAATATCAAAAATGACCGTAGAAATAGTCACCCAACGGAGGTCACATAATGCTACCTGCTTGTTGTTTTAAATTGTTTAAAAATTAACCATCTTATTTAGCACTAATACATTTTTGGTATCAAATACTATACAAGTTTTGCAATGTGTAAACAATAACAATAATCAAAGAAAAGTGATTAATAACAGTAAAACTTGGTCACATACCTGAACAAAGAAATTGAAACACCTGCACTTCAACAACATTTCCGCGCTTTTCACTAGTTAGTTTGCCAGTAAAAACAAAAAGACGTACCTACCGATGAAGAACATACGTTGTTTTGCCAGATCGTGCCGAATAATTACTGTATTAGAAGAACTTTTGCAAAAACGAGCGGTCACAAGACGGAAACTTCCGGAAGACTAAAATTTTCGTTTTAAATTCAAATTAATTTTTAAAAGAAATTATATATAAAAATATATATTTGATACTTTCAGCTGATACATTTAACTTTTGAGATTTTAAATTATGTATAGAAATCACTTCCAATACTGGATATTTTTAAAAATCAATCATTATCTCATCTTAGTTGGGAAGGGGACAGGTATATTTGATGGTTTTCAATCCTTTAAAACCTTCGTAAGTTTTTTATTTAGTAAAGTAACAACAAGACGACAATTTATATATCTATTTAAACATATACTTTTTTCACTTAAATTAATATATTCTGTTAAAAGTTATTTATCTCAACAAAATAAATTAACAAAGTCGAGGGACAAGGCAAAATCAGGGGGTACACATTTTTTTGAAAATGCCCTGATACCTCTGCGACCCATTTATTTACTATTAATTATTAGTTGAAAGTATGTCATACTTTCAAGTTTCAACTAATAATTATTAAATAAATGGGTCGCAGTCCGCAGTTGTCTCAAGCTGAAATGAAACACTTCCTACTCGCTCATGTAATATTCATTCGTTTAATGGTTTAGTGTGTCATTTGAATGTTTTCAAGGAAATTCGGGTGGGCTTCTCGTTTCTTTGTTACCTTTTAAAACTACTTGTTTACTGTAGTAGTTGCTGAGTGTGTACATACTTACATAGCTCTGTGTTATTGTCTGAGCGACAATTAATCGGCCGCAGTTGCACTATCGCTTTGTTTGTTACAATGGGTGCTTAATACTCGCCAGTCGCCACTATCAGTAACAGACACGGCACGTCATTATTGTTTATTATTATGTTAACATACTTTGTGTTTACTTCTCGAAATAGATACCATGCACTCGACACTCTTTATTCCGCAGTTTCTAAAGACTTTGGATACATTTGACAAAAACAATGCTGATAAGCTCAGCTCTAATTATTTTACCGACATCCAAGAAAGAAGGAGGTTCTTTGTTCGGCTGTGTTTTATTTTTACTTGACGCTTACCAGTAGCTTTACTATGAGTTTAAAGCTATAGTATTTATCGATACTCGATACCGACTACGTAAATATTTAGTATGGCAAATTTTACAGCGCCTCTAGCGGTTACTTGCGAAACTAAATATTTACGTAGTCGCTATCGAGCTACTATAGCTGTAAACTCATGGTAGAGCTACTGTTCGGTTTGCGTTTTGAAAGGTAAGATTTAATCGTCTGCGCGTGCGCATCTATTACGTACAGGTGTAGCCGCCGCTCACGTCTGATGGCTCTCAGTGTGTCAACACGAAAGTGGCGCAGCCGGTAGGTCAGTGTCATTGCGTAACGTGCCCAATTCCGACTGGATTACCACTTCTTACACCTGACTTAGAAGTGGAATGGTCCGATGTTTTGATACGCCGTAGTTGGAGACGTGACTAATGTTGGCAGTGTTATGCTTATGCGGGATTTCCGCTATGCAGGTTGATAAGTCTCCATTACCTTTATAGGCAAAGTTGCCTTGCGGAAATACCATTAAAATTTGCGGCGCAGCAAAAGCAATGTCAATAAACTGCATTGATACAAAGTCTGCCAAGTGCCTATATGACGACGTTGCGTTGTCAGGCTTTGAAGGCGTTTGTGCCATGTTGTTAGACAGGCGGACAATCGAGACAATCAGGCGATGACTCGCACCAGTCGTACCCTCGCGTCCCATATAAATCGCTGGGAAGGGCTCATAGGTCAGGTTTTCTCCACCTGACGGAAGCGTGTAGGAAGACGGGCGTGGGCCGTCACCAGAGTTATTGAACCCGCCAAGGTCTCCATGACTTCCTCGTTGCGTTTTCCTCGTTTTTATTGTCACGACTTTAATCTGCCTGGACTAGTAATTAGGCATTTCGTTCTGTTAAGTCAATGTATAATGTTACATTTGAACCTTACTGCCTTAGTAATAAAATCGAATGGTATATCGCACATCAAACGAGCCCGCCTCGTGTGAATTAACGCGCCTACCAGAATACTAATTTTATACCGTTGAAGACATTAAAGGTATTATTACAAATACTTGATTAGTATTTAGTTTATTACAGCAAGAAACGTTATTTTAACTAAGTAATTTTAAAGTAAAACCTTTAACTCGAATCTTAGTGACGTAGTACTCGTAGCAGGACGTATAGCACATAAACATTGTTTTTGTATTCTGACGACATAACATACTTTTAATTCATATAAAATTACATTATGCATAATATACTCGCAGCAGGAGACTTTTCTTGGGCCAACGGTTTTAATTATAGCGTGGTCCGTGTTATTTTCGAATAAAGTAGACAAGCCCTTTGTTGGACCTATGTTACAACTTAAACATAATGAATTTGGGAAATAAAGTGAGTAAAATTTTATTGCGATGTTTATAAAACATTTATATTTTCTACAATACCAGAAATAAATATTTTATTACCATATTATACAGTACATTATCTTGGAAATATAAATCTAAGTATATAAATCTAAGTATTTAAAAATAAATAATGATACTTTGTACTCACATCATTCATTAATGTGTCTATTTAACCACAGAATAGATAATAGTAAGAATACCTATTACTATGTAATTCAATATCTTTTAAGCATACAAAAACTTTTGAACAATATTTTTTCTTGAAGCGTTACTTGATATAACATTGTAAGTATGTAGTTCATATCAAATATGCAAAACGTCTGTGATACTCTTTACTAACGTATTAATTTTAATCATGTTTTGATGTTTTTATATACATAAATTGTTATGTTATGTCTAGTTTACCATGTCAATTTACTTGCAACGATAATAATACAAGGTAATTACAATTTACAAGAGAATAATAATTTAAACAGAATTTAATATATTTTTCATAACAAAAGATTTTAAAATTTTTAAACTACAGTTTTTCGTTCTTGATTATCTTGATACGCAGAGAACGCCAAAAACCCTCCTTGATATGTAATAGATGGATTTAGATTTTAGGAACTGCCAACATCAAAGTTTCTTTTCGTTTCTTTGAGGAATATTTATTCTGTCTAGCTGAAAATAAACTCTTCAGATGCTCAATTCCGAATTAGTATAAAGTGAACAAAAGACAACAACTTAAATGTCAACAACTATGTCTACGCATGTCTATTTATAAATACTAGAGATCGCCCAATGGTCGAAATTCGACCATAATTTCAACGATATTAGGACTACTACCCATATTTTGTAAAAAATATTGACTTTATCATTTTTTTTCAACTCTTGTCTCTGGGACTTAGCTGATCTCAGACTGGCCGTGTAAGCATTGTCTAACGGCCGTTCCCATGATCTATCTCTGGTTTTGCCCTACTAGAGATAGGAATAGCTCACTATTGACATAAAATCATAAACTTATAATAAAATATATGTCTCTAATGTCTAATGTGAGCTATTGCTATCTCTAGTAGGGCAAAACCAGAGATAGATTAAATATTGGGAACGGCCGTAATAGTATCTTAAATTCAATAAAAAAACTATAATCCATTTTCAGTTTGTCAATTTGTTGTCAACAGACTTCAACCATAAATAAAAGAGTACAATTCGTATGTATAGGCTTGTCACTCAAAAATCTGTCATTTCTCCTATGTGTGTGTGTGTGTTGTAGTGTGTGTAATGTTTTATTTGTTAAAAAAATGTATGATAAAAGCATAATTTCAAAATAATATTAGTTCGATGCACTCCTTCACTATATTTAAAACTATATAACTGTGCAAAATTTCATGCACCTACGTTTCCCCATTTTTCGTAAAAAGGGTTACAAAATTTTTCGTTCGCGTATTTTATATATTATGATTGTTCAGTGTTTTGTTTTGTGTGGTTTAGTTCGAAGGTTTCCTTCCCACCAGATGATCATGATCTTGCTGATGATGATCAAAGGTGATCGCTCGGCCTGGATGTAAAAATAGCCGTAGCTCAATGCAGACAGTTAATGATCTAACGAGTTTGATTGATGCGGTTATCCAACGTGCAACGTCAGATTGGGAACGTTTAAAGTTACGTACGTATCACGTAACACGCAGCTTAGCAGGAACAATTGAGACGTACTCGTAACGTTATGGAAAGGGAATGTTAAAATTGGGGAGGGACAATCTAATGTTGTCCCATGTTCCATACTTGTGAGTTGACCCATACATTTAAATGATATATTAATCAACTAAAACGTAAAGTTTTAATACACTGACTGTGCAACGTCAGATTGGGAACGTTTAACGTTACGTACGTATCACGTAACACGCAGCTTAGCAGGAACAATTGAGACGTACTCGTAACGTTATGGAAAGGGAATGTTAAAATTGGGGAGGGACAATCTAATGTTGTTCCATGTTCCATACTTGTGAGTTGACCCATACATTTATATGATATATTAATTAACTAAAACGTAAAGTTTTAATACACTGACTTGACGAAATCAAAAGTTGTAAAAAAATTGCCAACAATACCTAATCTCAGAGTTTATTTTACTTCAAATCATTTTCATATTGTTAACATTGTAGAGAACTCTAACAACGTATGTGAAGGCAATTACACTGAAGCCACATTTAATTTTATAAGGGCATTATCAAATCGCGGTGCATCATGATTCGTGCATGGTTGCGCACGAGCAGTTCAGCAACAAGGGAGCCGTAAAACTAATAAACCCATGTGACTTACCCGGGGTACGTGCTTCATATGTAATTATATGTTGACGACTATGGGTTTGCAACACAGACATAGATCAAGATAGATACCGCATGCGTATGTACTTCGCGTGCCATATCGCGTTCCCAAACGATGAGCAATGCTCGTCTTTCGAACGTCTGTTCTTTAGTCTGCGCTCTACCGTTATCGGAATCGGATGTCAATCGGATTGAAAAAATGCCTAATTGTGCCCGTACCAATAGAGCTGTAGAAATTCGAATAGAAACGTTGGCCTAGAATCTAGATAATGGACACGTTTCTTATCATCGGTACGTCACAGACCACAGTGGGTAGGAAAAAAGTGGCACGCTTGTTTTCATACAAATGGCCCCTCCATATTTTCCATTTTACATGCGGTATCTATCTTGAGCTATGTCTGTGGTTTGAAACCTTCGTGTAAGAAAAGTAGACGCAGAAGGTTTTTATCGCATTGTTTTGCGTGAAATTGCAACACTGTTGGGCTAATATTATTTTGTTCTTTTTTATTAGACCTTTAGTACTTAAAAGCTTATTCTATGGATGTGAGCTATAAAGTCAAAATATAATTAAGTATATAGCTATTTTACATAAATATTTTCAGTTCTTGTGCGAATTCAAAATTTTAAAGGCATTGCAGTGAGCATAATTTGTAATGCAAAGTTAATGCTACTTAAAATAATCATAACTTCAAGGCTTAGTTAATGTGCAATTAAAATAGTTTTCCTTTCTATGATGATACACCCTTGGCAACAAGTGGAGTCAGTACCGTGACAAAAGGGTGGTCTATGAGTTGTGAAGGCATGCTTCGATGATACTATGGAAAATTTTAACGGACTTCACCCAGTGTACTAATTATTATAATTAAATCATAGTATGTGGCTATACAACATCCAAATAATGAGTAAAGGTATGCAACTATGAATGCTGGTAAAAAATATGTTTTAGTAGTCTTTAATAGCTCTAGGTAGAGCAGTAGCCACCGAGATTTTTTAACCGACTTCCAAAAAGGAGGAGAAAGATGTTCGGCTGTGGATATAATTATTTTTTTAATACTATCACCGTCTTGAGGATGAAAAAAAACGCATGAGGCATGAACGCATGATATTATTACTCAAAGCCTTTGAGTAGTTTATGCTTCAAAACGATGAGTTATTTATTCACATATTATTTATTTATTTATTAAGTACTACCACATCATGTACTATCAGAGAAGTTGATTCCTATGCAAATCGGGGACCTGGGCCTCTATCATGAGCTCTTAAAGCCAGCCAGAATACTGACTGGCTCGCATTTTGGTACCATGACCTCTATTTTCCAGCCAGTCAGTGGTCACGTGACACAAAACTCACTTCTCCATTGTTAACTGAGTAATAATTTCGAATCATGACAACACTTCTGACATAAGCTCGCTTGCTTTTACGTCAAATACAGCAATTCAATAAACACCAACCAACGAGTAGCTTTTACTGAATAGTTTACATTTTAGTAATTTTATTTATTAATATTACATACTTTTTAGTCTTAAATTATATTGCTATTTAGTTGGTTAGTTACTTAATAAGTTATATTTTAGTCTGTAGCATATATTTTAGTGAAAATAATTCGTTAAAAACTTAACATTCGAAGTGTCAAAATTTTTGGAAAACGATTAAGTATTCTCAAGTTAATCACGAACTGATACATAAGTAAAGACGTAGAGACCTTAGTAATCCATTTAGTGTTAGTGAGGTTTCAGAATAATAACATAAGTGAGGTGTAGTATACCTATATGTCTAGTCAACAATAAGGTTTGCATTTGTGCGATGAGCTAAGACTGCATTGATTTAGTACACAAGAAACACATACAAGGTATAAGGAACACAAGTGTTGTGTATAATTACTGTAAAACAAGTATGAATTTTCACCAAAAACCTACAGGTACAATCTTATAGTTGCATTGTAGGTTTTTGTGTTATTTCACAAACTATTTCCTTGTAAACCTGAAGTATTTTGGTATATGCATGATAAACACTGCACCAAAGAGGTAAATAATTCAATATTACTTACTTTTAACAAGAATTTTCAGAACACAACCTTTTAACCTTTAGATGTATGTATAACATGCTCCGGATAAACATTGACACACCTAAACTACTAGAAAAGTTAAATAATTGATATGATATTATCAATCCCAATTAGAAACCCAATTAGCTAAATTCTCATATGAGCACTTTTTCATTTATAACTTCTTCTCTTGACGACAATATGGTATTATATGATGGGAATACTGTAAATCACTAAATTTTACTCAAAAACAAAAACCTACATTATAGTACTTTTCCAAAAAAGACTTACTTAATAAGAATTGCATAACAAACATATGGAACTTATTGTTCATAAAACATAATATTATCAGAGGAACATATATTATTATGTATTACCAAAAATACTTTTGTACTTACCTCAATAATAATAATAAGTATTAGTTTTATATTAAATTAAAACTTACTATGTACTTCTTAGGAACCTATCTTAGGAGCATTTCGTACAATCTTTTGATTGCAGTAGGTCTTTGTGTTATTTCACAAACTATTTCCTTGTAAACCATGCATGATAAACGCTGCACCAAAGAGGTAAATTCAAAGGTATTACTTTCTCAATAACAAGAATTTTGAGAACACAACCTTTGAAACTTTAGATTCAAGTATATTCACGAATAAATATTGACACACACACATACACCTAAACTACTAGAAAAGTTAAATCATTGATAATATAAAATCCAAATTAGCTAAATTCTCATATGCACTTTTTCATTTATAACTTCTCTTGACTACAATATGATATAATATACAATGGGAATAGTCACTAAAACTCAAAAATATAATCCTACATTACTTATAGTACTTTTTCCAAAAAGACAACAAAAATTGCATAACAAACATACTTATTGTTCATAAAACATAATATTTTCATTGGAACTTTTATTATTACCAAAAATTCTTTTGTACCTCAATAATAATAATATTAGTTTTATATTACTTATTACATTAAAATTTAAAATACATGAGGACTTTAGTAAGTCCTCATGTATTATACATTTTAAAAAGATGTGGTCGTTTTAGGGACCTATCAGACAGAGTGGTCACGCGTTGAAGCATTTGCGTTGGAGCAGTCAGTGTGTGACTGAGGAGCAATTCTAACACATTCAGAACTCCTCCTGTGTGAGTATATAGAGATACTCACACGGGAGGCATTCTACAACATAATACAACACAAAGAACACAAAACCCTTGACCGCTCTCTGTCTGAGATATCCCAGGCAATTTCCCATAGTTGCAACTTGCAATGCAGTTTCTAATTGTTATTGGTTTGCCAAATAAAAGTCTGAAATTATAATATTGTTTTTATCTTTCATCAAAAGTTGGTATTTGAACTCCTTTAATAATAATAAATTAATATTTACACAAGGGATATTTGATTCATCTTCTTTGATTTTAAGTGACAAGACCTTGTTTAAGATTTCCGCTGTATAAATATTTTTAGAAGTATAATATAAAAGAGATTTAACACTTGCCTATCTGATACTAGGTTGATAATAAGGTGTAAGACAAATGTAGTACCTATTGATGAAAGCTGTGTATGAATATGTATCTAAGGTAGGTATATTTAAGTGAGAAAATAAATGAAAAAACATTTAAAAACGAGTATTTATTAAATTTCTTTTAATTAAAGCTTTTGAGTGAATATATATTATCTTCCTAGGACTTCGTCATCATTACACTTGCTATTCTTTATTATAAAATGTAGTACTTATAGTATCTCAGTGTTAGCAATCATCCTTTATCCTGAAAAATATTTGGTTCAGCGTACACAGTACTAATAATGTAAAATGCCTTACAAGGCACAAAAAGGGGATTATTAAACTTATAAATTGCCTGTTTATGTTACAATAATACCTATTTGAAAGCTCAAAAAAACGTAGGTGTTCAAGAATGAGTTCAAGTTCAACAAACTATGTTCAACTCATGACATCAACTCTGTTGTAATGCATGTAATTGTAATCCACAAGTTTGATGCATTTCTAAGACTTTTTCATGGTAGATTATTTAGCGTAGGTATCAAGTAGGTATAGGATATAATAAACTTATCAATTTCTTGCCTAAAACATAATCTCTATACACATAATAACAATATCCAATTATCTTTTTTTTTTGTCTCCTTCTTCTTCTCTTTTTTAATTGCCGACTCAGTTAGTTGCCAATGTCAGAGAATTCTTTCTCCTCTAGATCGCCATGCTTGTGATAATATAAACATGAAGGAGTGTTATTTTCTCAGTGTTTTCATAAAGGGCTTATAAAATACCAAAAAATATAAATAAAACCATTTACACATTTATAATAATTACCTTTAAATACAATAAATCGGTGCAAAAGTAACTATTCCTACATTGACCACGTTTTATATTAGAAAATAGTATATTTTATAATAAAAAATATTAATCTTTTTTTAAACTATATTTTCATCTTGATTTACAATTTTTCCGTTAGTCGTTATGGCTAAGCCATTTCAATTCCTAAAAAAAAAAACAATTCCGTTAGTCAAATTTGACGTTCGTGTTTGACATTTCTTAATCCAGTTCAGAGACAAATATTACAGGTTAAAACCATTGAGAAGTAAAAGTGCACATGATACGGAAACATAACCATTCACTTTACAACTGTTTACATACCTGCACGGATTAGCTCAGGTTTTGACAAAGTTAATGATAGGGGGGCTGAGTAGTTTGGTCGCGTTACGTCAAACCCAGCTGACAGATCGCAATTAACATTGAATTGACATATTCGATCAAATAACGTTGGTCTGTCAATTGCGTAGGAATCAACTTCCTCGATAGTAAATTATTATTTATTATCTTAAGTTGGAGAATTTTAAAGCAAAACATTTTTAATCAAATAACATAAATAATTATTTTAATAACATTAGCTCTTCCGACTCATTCAGAACATACTCAATAATCACATTAAAAATTATGACGCAAGTTGATAAGGTCTCCAAAAAGTAGTACAGTTAAAGGTCGGGAGTTATCGGCGTGTGACCCGCGATAGTGAACACTAGTAGCGAGTAGCGACAGTTTGTTCAACCGAGTAAGTAACCAGACAACCAAATACAACCAGAGTCAGACAGATAAACCGTCTTAACCATATAGATGCAGCAACCAGGCTATTTACCTGCAACCATGGGCGTACCCAGGTAGGGGCAGGGGCTGCTGCTGCTGCGGCAGCTGCCCCGGAAAATAAAATAAACGTCAATTTTCCTGGAAAATGGGAATTAGAAACGTGTTACCTACTCTGCGCAAAATGAAGTGTTGGAAACAATATCTTTTCAGTGACCAGATTAATGAAAGTAAATTTTCATGATTTTTGTTTCAATATCAGACCGACCATCTTCTCGAAGGTATGAGCTGCCCCCAACCTAGCTGAAATCCTGGGTACGCCCATGCCTGCAACTCCAATTAAACGGAGACCTCAACCGACTACGACACCTTACAGAACCAACTTACGATTTCAACCAGATATAATACACCGGAACTGACAACCAGCAACTATAACTAGGTATACAGCAACCAACTATAACCTAGCAGACAAAGCAACCAACAACTGTAACCATACATACATCAACCAGCAATAATATCGTCTAGGAAATACAAAATACAGTAGCAACCACACAGATAGCAACTAGACAAATACATAAACCAACTACAACCGTAACAGGACAGAAACAGCCGTAACCAGATTCCGTAACCAACTTGGTAACCAGCCAAGCAACTCGCTTGTCATCGTGTTGCTCAAACGCGACTAAAAAACGCGTAACCGCTAGCGCGAGCTGTTACCAAATGTGCTTGCCGTAATTGTAATTTGTAACCAAATATGATCATGCAACAGTTAACGTACTCTACTAACCTGCGATATTAGTTCTTTTCTTTTTTAGGCTTTGAATTAGACTCGTAGTTCCCGCCCTAGTTTGATTCGACTCCCTCGTTGGAAACATGTCGTTTACTTTAGAAAAAACGGCCTGATCACCTGATTGACTGCACGAAATATGATCCATGATCGGAACATATTTCGGATCCGGTGCTGCGTCTGATATATCGCCAGTCGTGTTGGTCGTCCGTCCCACTGGCTTCAATGAAACCGGCCACCGTCACCGAAACACGGCACGGCAGAAGATACACGGTTCGTCGCGACAGTTTGAGCTACCAATAAACCCCGTCACGACTTACAAGTTGTCGAGGACCGGCTAAATATATCTTTTAAAACCTCACATCCGCTCCGTGTATCTTTCTATGAATCGTTTGCGGATCGTTTAGTGCTTTTTTGGGCAAACGCTTAAAGGATTTTTATGGGCTTCCCTGCTTCACACGTCGCTGTTTATACGCTAATTAAATTTGAGCAAAATTGCTTAAATTTAGGCGTTGTGTACTTTTGAGGTTTCGACGTTTTTGGTGATGAAGGCAAAACGTTTACACATCGAATTTTATTCTAGCGAAGCCATTTTTAACTTGTTATTGGCATATTTTGCCGAACAATCAGTATTTTTTCCACAGTCTGTGACTAATATAATTTTGCTTGCTCAACGCTAGTTACCACCGTCAAAACAAGACAGTTTCAGGCCAACGTGAATGGAATCATAATCGTAAATCAGCAGTTTCGTCAGCGTACGTCGGCCGGTCTGCTCGGGCTCTTAACGACGAACAAAGACGTAACTGTGATCCACCAGCTATTCAGCGAATTGCCTCAATAGAACGAATATGGAGCAAATTTTATTTGCTATTTAATGATAATATTATCATAAAGATAATTGTACTCGGCTCTACATTTTATCTTTATTAGTTCTTAAACTATTTGTCTCTACTGTAAATTTATTAACGCCCGCGTATTGTTGTTGAAAGTAGTATTTAGAATTATTTTACTCCTGATAGAACTTTAACGCTGAAGGAATAAGGATCAAAGTAGCTCGGATTGTATAACAATTTACCATGTTCAGACCCGCATGGGCTGCCATCAGTGCCAACGAAAGTGAAACCGCCTCATAATCGCCGTATTCTCCATGCCCAGCCAACTATGGTGATGACAAAATATGGAGTCCACTTTATTATGTCATGTAATGATCTCTTACATCAACGATTCCAAACACAGAACTATGTTTTGACGTGAAAATTGGACGCATTTGTTTGGTACATGGTAAAGTTATAGCTCTACCGCAAATTATCGTATAATATTTATCGAATTAAAATTATATGAAAAATGTTTCGCAACTTAAATGAGTTATGAGACGGATATGAAGCGCTATAAGACTACTAAAATTATAATTCATATTACAACAGAAATTGTTCGTCGTATGGCTACAGTTTTGTACCGAGAAGGTTTCTAGGACAAAAACAGACAGTTTTTACTTGGCAACGGGCACCGGTACTAGTAGAAACCGTTATAATATCTCGGTACTATATTTATAAAGTCCTTGATAAAGAGTATAATGACATCGTTGTTGTCTGTCCGAGCCATATCGTGGAATATTACCGACATATAAAGACACTAGTCACTACCAAAAGAGAGCGTTAATTTGCGAGCAAAAAAACCGGGAATGGTTGAGCGGATGTGGCACATGTGCGTTGGAGACATAATAACAAGCAATTAGCCAAGAACGAGGCTTGGGGGGAAGTTCGCACAATGTGGCTGCCACATTCGCACAGCTACATTGCATTGTAAACTCCTATAGATATGAATTATGTCCCGAAAACTGTATCGGAATTGACAAAAATAAGGCAAATACTGCTAAAGATTCTTGCTTCTGCTTACCTAGTTACTTGTATAAGACGTTATTACCCGTTATTTAGTTTAACATTCGTACATTTAAAAAACACCATATACAAACTATCATATCTTATATCTTTAAACGAGCAATTCTTGTATATATATATAATTGGAATCTCGGAATCGGCTCCAACGATTTTCATGAAATTTAGTATATAGGGGGTTTCGGGGGCGATAAATCGATCTAGCTAGGAATCATTTTTAGAAAATGTCATTTTCATCGAATACCGAGCGAAGCTCGGTCAAATAGCTAGTTATTATTTAAATAGTATTTCCGGGACTTCAAAGTAAATCCTCACCAAATTTTGCCATAATCAGTTTATCGGTTCTCAAGTGTGTAGAGAATACAGACTGACACACATTTGCTTTTTAAAATTAGTGTAGACTGTAGAGTATAGATTATGCTGTTTGAGCCCGGCCGCACATTATCCGAAATTTCTGATCAGAAAAATTCGGACGCCCTGCCGGAACGAACTCTGTTCATACATTTGTTGTGGGCCCCGCATACTATCAGAATTCTGACTTGTCAAAATGTGTCGAACAGGGCGTCCGAATTTTTCTGATCAGAAATTCGTATAATGTGCGGCCGGGCTTAAGGTTTAATTTAAACTTTAATTTCCTAATATCTATTCAATCAATGAATTATCCGGCTACGAAGGTTATTTTAGTGGAGATTTATGTAAATTGAAACACTTGTATAGCTGTGTTCGTTTAACATAAACCGAGCCTACATTATTCAATAAACATTAAACGTGTCTAATAGAAATATTAGTACACTATCACATCAACCTAGATATAAATAAGTTATCAATCTAGTCGAGCATTAAATAATAATAACTGTGATAAAAGAGATGTAAGAAACACAAAAAGATTACAATTGTATCGTTGATAACGCGATATCATTGCCCGATAAGTAATCTATTAAAGCGAGTGTTACTCAAGTTATTTAGGTAAGAGCGAGTTGCGTAGGTGGAGTCGCAAGTTGCGAGTCGAGTTGGCTCGCGTGTGGCCAGCAGAGTGAAAAATGGACGAAACGAGAATTAATGTTTGCAATAAACCTGTGAACTTTACAAATAAGCGAGCAGGATGAGTCAGACACTCGGAGTATTGTCCTGTTCTACAAATAATATTAATTTATAGGTTATACACGTTTCCCGCTAAGCTTGCCAATGATAAAAATGTAAACAATTACAATTTTAAACAATTAAACAAAAAAAAAATACACAACAGTCCACCTTACCTGTGAGCATCTAAAGTCTAAACTTACTTTTAAATACTACGAATAATAATAGTTTTTATTATTCGTAGTTTAAATATAAATATTGTAAAATTGTTTTGTTTAAATTAATTTGATAAGCCTTATAATGAATAAACTTTTAGAAAGGCTAAAAGGAAAATTTTATTTCGAAAAAATACGGTAACCAGCTATAATCGAAATTTCGAACAAAGTTGCGACTTGCGGGCAAGTAACTTGATATGGAATCAGCGAGATGTATCATTGTAATGGATACCTCATTTTCACTTACAATTCGGTATGACCTTACACGTAATGGTGGTGATCATCATTAAAATAATAAGCTGCATAAAATGCGTGGTGTGATGGACTACGCGCTACGGAGCCAGTCGCCGCGCCGAAGGTCAGCCACTCGCGGCGACTGGACAAAGGTGTCAGCTTCTTGTGTTCCTGCTAGCCACATGAATAAAATACATTCATGTGGAATGTACTATCAGAGAAGTTGATTCATAGGCAGATGGATGGCGGACCTACGTAGTTTAGTCGGGTTATGTCAAACTCAGACTCGGACAGATCACGAATTGACATACTTATATTCCGATTTCCGACCAAATGACGTAGGTCTGCCAACTGCCTATGAATCAATTTCTTCGATGGTACATGAATAAGAAACATATTATAGTAGATTCTGCTATTACTATAATATGCTGGGCCCGTACCACGAAACTGTTTTGAGAGTTGAGACTCAAACAATCCAACGAGAATGCTGCGTCCTGCTCTAACAACGTCGTTTCACGTTTGTTAGAGTAGGACGCGGCATTCTCGTTCGATTGCTTGAGTCTCAAAACCGGTTTCGTGGTACGGGCCCTGGTTTCGATATTGTCTCGGTAGAAGAAACTAGGAAGTGGTATTGGCATGAAATGTCAAAAGATCGACAAAGTGTTTCGATTGTTCAGGTATAATAATATAATATAAGATAAATATATTATGTATTGCAAAAGCAACAATGAACTTTAGCGAAATAGGGATATGTCGTAATATGCGTCTGATTTCCCACTATCGACGACGATCGTTTAGAAACTGAGAATCATGGTGGCCATCCTTTTTATCTATCATCGCTGACTTGTTGGGCGCTTGTATCTGAGAAATACGTAAAAGCACCTGCCACAAACAACTCAATCTAGAACCTGAATGCTAATCTGCAAATTATTATGCGTATTTTATTTACTGTTCTTCATCATCTAGGCGCATACCGGTTTTGTTAGCAATGAAAATCTTAAAGATGTTTGTAAATCAAAATTTATCGATTTGTTATTACTCTTAAACACATTACATTGATTTTGTTTTTAATTATTATTTTATTTATTTAACGTGTAAATCGCCTGTTTTTAATATATTATATAATTTATTATAAACGTTCATTTAAATACATTTGAATTGCGTGTCTTTGTATCCTCTCAGTCGTTATCATATTAAAACATTTTATAATGTTTATCCTGTAGTGATTATAATTTATACTATTACCATATTTTATAATATTATATTGACAGTATAATTTATGTTTATATTTGTTTGTTTCAGGTAAATATTGTTTTTCTCACTCCAGCCATACCAGTATTATACTAAAAAGATGTTTTGGTGAGGCAATTTTTGTTAATTCACAAAGTACCTTAAAACTTCGGTGCGTTTTCATTAGCCTGATATTTTTTAAACAAATCTCAAACATCATGAATATTTTAATATTACCACGATTCCAAAATAATGGTAGGTAAGTATTGCAAGCTGCAACCAATTATTGCGTAGGAGTTTGGTTTTCGACGCATACAATTTTATTGCCGAAAAATATCGTAAACAAGAATAATAAATTCAAGAAACGTATCTCGTATCGGTTTCACTGAAACTTGGCTATAAGGAAACGTGTCAATACAACGCGAATACATTTTGTCTTGCTCATACGGGTTAAGCGTGGCCAACATTGCTTAATTATGGAGAAACTATGAAGTTTAGTTGAAAAAATCTGTTATCCAAAGGCATTGCGTGAAAAGTGAAAATTAAGACAGCGTCTATTTACGTCTCTAGTTCACAGACGCGACGCGACGTTGCGAACTGCAAACCAGCGGCGAACCGATTTACAGTCTTATCCGCCACACGACAATGCGTTAGGGTCAATTCAGGCCGCAACGAGGCGATGCGAGGCGCGGCGCGCCATACATTTGTATGGATTTGACAGATTTCAATTGCGCGAGCCGTCTTGCGAATCTGTTAAATTCATATAGATTTAGAAATGCAATGCGTCGCGATGCGGTCTGAATCAACCCTTATATTGCATCGCTCTATTCCTGTTTCGCATTGGTTTCACAGATATTTCGCAGTTCGCACTGTCGGTGGACTAGAGGCGTTATTTCAAACTTACGGTCGCACTTTTGACATAACTGCATACATTTTCTATCAAAATCTTCATGAAATTGAAGTCAAGTAATTATTAAATGTTTCTGAGTGCGGCCGTTATTCCTTGTAATAATGCTTTATGCTAATTGCTACGAATAGCTGTCAATAGCACGAGCTAATATCACAGTATTATACGCGGGCGCGGTCCACTAGTTACTAATCCGCGGGTTGCGAAACGTTGGGCAACGCGGCGACGCAACACCCCGATATCTTGGACCTTCGATTTCCCTGGTTATGACGCGATCGCGTTTGCTCGTCAAAATCAATTTCCACCAGGTCGCTCTGACATTCTGTACCAATATTTGCTGCGAATTACATAAATCGTCTGCTAATGTCAACTCAGATATTTCAATAACATGTGAATATCATTGTATAAATATTACGCAAAACACAGTTAACCGACTATTTGAACGCAAAATAAATTCCTAACAGGTAAAACTTTTAGGATTCGCAATCTAGTGCTCACAGTCTACGCATTTGAATTAAGAACCAGGAAAGATGATTACGCGCAACAATTAGCAATAACGCCGTAAATCTAGTACGTATTACCTAATCTAAATTTCAATTTTCAAATTACTTATCTAGATTATAGAGATTTAACTAGAGTACAGACTACAGACCATAAGTCACTTATCTCAATATCAAACTAATTTAATCCAAATTCTATCTAATATAAGCCGTTGCTAAGTTTTATGTAACATGCCTATATCTTTTTAATCTAATCTCAACGATCGTTACGAAAGTTAATTCATGCCGATCCCCATTTTTATCTCACTGCTTGGTTCTTTGGTCGAACCCAGGAATATTTCATACAAATTTTTGACAGACTCTACAATCTACATAGAGCTAGCTAAATGGCTTTTTTGTCTATTGCCTAGTTTTATTACAGTTGATGTCATAAAAATGAATGTATGTCTAAATATGTCCCCCATAATTATCGGTAGTGTGCAAATTTCCTTCTGAAATACTAAATTACGTACAAAGTCTTATTCACACTAACTGCAATGTGTTTCAAAATAAACATGACATAACACAGTGATTATTTACATACGGCTGTACTCGCGTTGTGTAACGACTTAATTTAATTAGATGTATGGAAATTTTGTAACATAAGTAATATTGCATACAGGCGCCATCTCAAAACTCACGACTATAGTAGTATTTTAAGCAGGCCGTCCAAAAAAGCAATTTAGCTGCATTACAATTTCTGACGGCGCCAGTTCTACGTTTGAATTCTACAATGAGCTCTTTGTTCCGAGAAGCAAAAGGCTCTACATTTCTAGATTTATTTTTAAGACTAGGAATGTAGCTTTCTGTAAAGTAATCATGTCTATCTATCATTTCCGGTTCCTATGTCCAGTGTCCACCAACTTATTTATGTGGGCGTTTTTGCATCACGCTTGCATGGGTTTTCGTTTGAGGTAGGGCGGAACTCGCTCGTCATACTTGTGCCCTATTATATCATTTCTGTCATCACTTTCTTACAACTCGTTTTCAACCGTCATCTCTTGATGAGTTAGTAGAGCACACCGCACGTGGGCGCCGGAGAAAGTGGCACAGCCGCCGGCAAGGCCGTCTTATCGTACGGCGTGACCTTCACTATTTTGTTTCCGAATACTCTCTCCCGCCATTATTACATAACTGCCGTGCCTCCGATTTTGTGCGTGTTTTGTTTGTTTCGCGCAATAAGATTGTGAATAGGTAGATGTTAGATGCTAGGATGGTCATGTTTGTCTTATCCTTGCAGAAAAGTCCCAATGAGGATGTCGGCCTGAACATTTTAATTCTAATGTTATGTATTTGCAGCATATTTTAATGTAGAGATAGGTTAGTCTACGAATAATAAATATAAGTTAGAGTCAATTTTGTTGATACATTATAATATTTATAATATGTACATATTTATAAGTCAAGATCAGTGATCACTGATCACATTGATTGTTGTTTCATTTCACTGAATCATTGCGTGGTTACATTTGTTACTCGTTAGACATGTTCATTGTTAATTTCTTCAGCAACCAGTTGCAGTAGAGCGTAGCGACTATAAATATTATAATTGCTCTATTATATAAGTTATAACTCAAGCATTTAGAAAAATGTTTTTATATCTAGCTAAGTAAATCCATTACAGTTAAAGTTCACGTTGGCTTCGTTCATTTCCTTTTAAAATTTCCCACTTTAACGTTTTCCGTAGATCTAGATTAAAGTTAGTTCTAGGTTAAAAAGTCATCTCTTCACGTCACATAATAATATACCTAGGGTTTACTATAACCCAAATGGACTTATGGGTAGCAAACCACTGAATGTCATGTTGAACATCTTGAGTTGAGGGTCCTTGGCATTTTAAAGCTAAAATTATTAAAATGAGGGATCGCGTGACAATGGCGTCTTGCGCCATCTCGCCGCGAGTTCGCGTGATCGTGCTGCAACAATCGTACCGTGGATCCGCCGATATTACTCGCAATGACACATTCGTCATTTCACGCACTGCGAATGTGGGTCTGCCGAGTGGATATCAAACAATCCCAGACTTCTTCGTTCTTTCTTGTTGAATCATTCCACGACTTCTTCGTTATTTTGTTCAAACAGACCTTCACTTCTTGGTTCTCGTTTCGTTGAATCAGTCCCAGACTTTGTTTCCGATTTTGGTGAATCAATCCCAGACTTTGTGGTTCATATTTTGTTGAATCATTGTATTATTTGTGAATTGTGATTTGTGTGGGTGGTTCAATGTTTGAAGTACCCATTTGTTTACATTGTAGCAGTTCACTTGGACGCTCAATGTCATAAGGAAGAAGTTCGTTCACATCGTACGATACAAAGTTCTTCAGCTCGCGCCTTTACCTCCTCCATTAATATGTCAAATCGGTTCCGCATTTTTTCGAGACACACAATTCGATTAGTAACCCTGAGAACGAGCCGCACAATGAAATGGTGCAACCGATTAAAATAGACACGCAATCGAGCAAAAAAAACTCGAAGACTCGTTTCACACACAACAATAGTTATCGGGTGGCGATGTAAACAGCGCCATACTCGCTGAATTAATGCCCCCAATTCAATTGAAGTGTTTCATTAGCGCAAGTGGCCCCGATTGCTTCGTTGATCGTTCTCGGCTCGCCTAATTTAACTATCTACATGGCGCTCGCATGCGACCGACTTCACGAGTCCACGTCTTACCGCACACTTGTCTCTATGTAACTGACTCCCAAATTTGGTGGGGTTGGACCGATCCGAGAAGGGAACCAATAACGCTGCTATTGATGGAAGTTTTATGTAGAAATAATGATTGTATGTAGACAATTAACCTAATATTTATCCTCGTTTTATTCTCGGCCGTCTATGCACTGGTTCGTAGTACTGACTTGATAAAAATAGTGACGTACGTCTACCTCCACACTTATTGTAGTGTTTTGATTATTTTGTCCTGCATATTATTTCTGTATGGCATTTAATAAATATGAATTTCCAGCTTTAAGTAAAAAAAAAGCTTTGTTATTTTGCTATACATATTTGTCAATATATTCCAAGAATTGCCAATTTATAAATTATTTATTTATGATGCCCGCCATTAAGGAAATTGGTGTTATTAATTATATTATAGATATCGACATTCAGCACCTGTCGTGTTTATATATTTAAAAAATAAAGGTGGTAGAGCTAGAGCGTCCTTAAATAACCTGTCTTGACCCTGTCACCTTTAAATTTTTAAGTAGTACATTCACAATTATTTTACTTTAGAGTTATCACATCTTGTAAGATTGACTTCAATGACAACTCTCTCACTTAACGTCATCCAAGTATCATTCTGCATGTGGCTGGGCAACAACCCTAGTGTTTTGTGTGACAGCCGCTTGATGATTGCTCAATTGTTGCAACCAAGTGTAGCAATACTCTTCTAGGTCTGACGTTTTACGTGCTGCAGCCTTGTTCTTAAGAGGATTCCACACCGCCATTTTTTCCATACAAACGTTGTCCCCTGTTTCCTCCCTGGATAATGCTAGTAGAGTTATAATTTTTTTCCTGAATATCTACGGCCACTAATACAATGTCCCTATGTTTTCTTTTTTTTCATAATTTAATTATTAAATAAGATATGAACGTTCAAAAACCCAAAAAAATGGCCAGATTTTCCACTGTGTTCAAACGTCCAGAAAACAGATTTGGATAGATTATACAAAAAAAGCAAAACATAGGAACACAGCTCAAGCCTTTTTTTAATCTTTAATGAAAAAATTACTTAAATCGGTTAAGTTTTGGAGAAGGAATAAGGGGACAACGAATCGTTGATTTTCTGGATTTTCTGCAGTTGTCTCTATCGCGTTCTGCGGTATAGGCTTGAGGTAAGGGAGACAACTATATATATTACACGTACTTTTTTTTCATTTCTCTAGCCGCTGTGGTATCCTCTTAACGTAAAAAAGAACATTCCTCAGGTTCACCGCTAGCAAGTCCGTCGTAACATAATAATAATATCTGTGGTCATATGGTAGAGCTCACGCATCCTTAATCCTTCCGTATAAAAGGCCTTACTCTGTTTAAACTTAATTAGCTAAATCATTATTATGTATGTTCTATTGTGTTGAAGTAAAGGGGACAATTCCTCGTCCGTTTCCTGTAGGAAGGCCTTGTGCGTTTGTCATTGACCGATTTATTTTAAGAAATAAGTACCTAATTAATTGTTTCAACCAAAGATCTTAAGAAGTTTTAAATTGTCATCGTAAAGTTGGATCTACTTGAAAAGGCATTAATAATAATTAGATAATGGTTATCACTACCTGAAATTTAACTCTAAAATACTAACCATCGCCTGGCAGGCCACCCTCGGATGGTTTTTGAAGTAATTTGTTAAAGTAATCCAAGAAGTGACGTCCAAGATGCAATAGCTGTATTCCCATACGTAACAACCAAGAGCTGTAATCACATTACGGTACGCAACTGTGGAAATTGTTTTAATAATTACACATATTATTTTACATAACATAATGTGTTAATTAAGTTTAATATGTGCTGCCGTGCATAAGATACAGTAGCAACCAAATAAATATGTATTATGAATGTTTAACGAAATACCCTTGTGGAAAGGTTGTCGGAGTATAATTTCCTAATTTCGCGATTTCATCTACTTTAAATTTTTAATAAGGTGCGTTGGATTGACCTTTAAAACTACTGCTGTTGTTACGCTTGAATCTAGAATAGTTTTCGATGGTATAAGATCTAGAAAGCTTTTAACGTGTTCAAGGCCAAGGCTTTCTACAAAACTACTCCTTATCCACTTCAAAATTACTTCTAATTACTTTTTTTTTACATTCAACAAGGTTTTCTTATCTACTGTGAATCAGTGTTATTAAGATAATTCGTATGAAGGCGTCTTGCAACAATGTGAGCACCATCCACAGTAATGCTCTCTCACGTAGGAGTACTCGGTAGCGTAAGATAGTATCTGGTAGTAAATAGCTGTCTAGTTTTCCGGATACCGCGCTCGGCTTTACTTTCTTGCAGGAAATGCTGTCGCTTTCAATGGGGACCGGTTTGAAGCGCGTTTGTGGAGCTTCTAACCCGAGGTTACGTTATCCTTTGGGTGCGCGCTAACGAATCTTGAACGCTTCATAGTTTAAGGATCCTTTAATAGCCGGTTGTTAAAGAAATGACAGGAATGATTGAGGGTATGTTAACTTGAAAATTTGTTGGTATAAGGTCTCATTTTTAGGGTTCCGTAGTCAACAAGGAACCCTAAAATGAAAAAACCCTGACCTTATACCATCAAATTGGCTGGTTTTTATTATTATCTACGTTATCCTTTTAGTACGCGTTCTAGTTGACGACTACAATGCCCATTGCTGGTTGTTATTGAGATGACAGGAATGATCCAGAACATTTTTTTTTTTTTAAAGAAGGCAGGTCACTGTAGCCCTGACGTCACTGCGACCCATGAGGATCTATTGTGACTCCTTCGCACTAGAGTATCATCCCCAACCCTATACTGCTCATAAATTGAACGTGGTAATTAGAGAATCATTTGAGAATTTGATGATAAAACATCTGATTTTATGTCATTGATGAGTAAGTGTTATTGATCACTAAAAATAAATAGTGGCAGCAAAGTTCAACGACGAAATGTAAATAAGGCTGAATGATCAATCATTATTTTGACGTCGCATAAATTGAAATCAGCAATGAAGTTCATTGCTAAATCAAAAATTGTTGACGCTGAAATGTGAACATAATATCACTTTATACCTAGATCTAGAATATGGTTGACATTAAAAACATGATACCTTCGTATTCATGACTACACGATTTAGATTATAATCGACGATAAATCTAACATTTTATATGCGCGTTAGTTATGATTAATGGTGTTTGCTTTGTTCCTTCACTCTTTCAAATAAAGATATAATCAGTAACCACTTTTTCCTAAAACTAAGAATATGATGCTATCGAGAGTCGAGACTTTAAGATGATTAAATAACATAATTTGTTAGGAATTTAAATTAAAATCACTTAAGCCCGTTCCCGAAATTTCTTGACTAGAGTTTATCTATTCGCTAACGACTAATCGGCTAAAGTCAAAACATAAACCCATCAACAGCGCTGTTGAATAAATCGTTAAGTACATTTCTAAAATATCAATAAACATAAACTAATCGATAAATCATTAATTAAACCCGCTATTACACTGGACCATCAAACCTTATCACCACTAAAATGCCCAAAAACAATTAGTACTCACTGCTCACTAATTTCAAAACTATTGATAAGAGGTAATGTATTGAACTATTGACTCACTCTAGGCGGTGTAAGTCCGTGCATAGTATTTTTAGGAGACAGGCTTTATGTCCACGACATAAGAATCATTCCTAGAATGTTTTGAAGAAAAATAATTGTGAACATATTGTAGTAACATCACTTTTGGGTGTTAGTCACAGAGCGATTTTCCTTTGTACATTATCTTTGAGTCACAATCGGCGGGGAAAGCGTAACCCGGTAGTGACGCAACAATAAAAATTGCATGGACAAAGGAATTGTACACGAGCGGGTACATAACGGACCCACTTTACTAATGATGGCGGCGATTACTGCCGTGATGACATCCAAATATACGCAATACCCGTTTGTACCTTATGTAACGTATTTAATGTAGATACAATTCGCCGATTTCCACAAGCGCGACCAAAGTTTGAAGTGTCATCTCAAGACGAGATGGAAAGTTATCAAAACTTTCCGTCGACGAATACGAAAAAGATTACCAATCGTTTATGTTCTTTACATACGCATTACGCATGTCATTTACCCAAAGTTTGCGCGAATTTTTAAAAAATTCACGTAAATGGTAAAATTTGTTTTGCATGCGGGCGTGAGTGAGTTTGTTTACTTGTTTCTTTCTGCAAATGAGCGGCGGGCAACGCTCTGTTGTGTCTATAAATAAGGAGGTGCTAAAAACGGCCCGGCCGGGGGACGTGCTTCCTCCGGCGAGCGCGGGGTAAACACGACCACGGCTTTGTTGACGCTCGCCTTACCCGCCGCAGGGTTATGGCCCAATAAACACGTCCGTCTGCTCTTGACATCGATGCTGGGATTTTTACGTACACAGTGGTGTTTAAAGGGTTAATAAGGATAGGGTATATACGTAGTGTGTCTTACATGTCTGAGTTTATCGTGATGACTGATGAGTCAAAACTTACGTACGCAAATCTAGTAGTAGTCCTCTGATATTATTAACTGTTTGTTTTGACTAATTAACAAGTTACAGCGTCTCAGGCGTTTGTTTACAAAAGAAATGGCAGCTGTAAACGCTTGACATGTATGATGTGGACCTATGTCAATGAACCCGCGATGAGTCGCCGCTGCCATAGCAATAATCGTTACTATTTTACCATTCTCGGAACATACGTTTACGTGATTTCCTGCCTACTTTGCCTCGAAATACATTGTTTTTATAGTCATTATAACCAGAAACAATTGATATGTATTCAAATAATGGCGGGCTCGGAATTTTTACCATAGGCGGTCGTTCTCGCATTGCAATCACGAAGGCGGCCTATCTACATGCTGAGTGTATGCCCCGCGTCCGGTCTTACTCATCTAGACTAGCTTTAGCTGTATGAGCTTTGTTATTGAATATTACTTCAGATTTTTTACTGAGATTATTTAAAAATTTGTTAACGACGTAAATAATTTTATCTCCGTGACGTACGATGTCTTAAATTTCGTGTCCGTGCCTTATACGTTTGTTAAACTTTATTTCAGTAAAAATATTAAAACTGATGATATGCTAATTTTACTAAACGAAGTTACTGTGTTCAAGTGGTTCAAAATTATTCAACTTTCTTGAGCATTTTCTTTTTTATTTTTCGTTGTGAAAATAGCTGATTTACATAAAACATTAAAGTTCAACAAATTAATAAACCTAGTAACGGTTTCGCAATTTATTTGGCTAATAATTTAATAAGTCAACTCTTAACGGGTGTTTAGACCACATTTAACTTTTAATTAAAAGGAATATTAAAAAAAATTGGCAATTCAAAAGCAGTCAGTAATTAAAGTATAATAATTTAATGTATATATGTAATTTAAATATTAGCAAACACCTGCCACTAAAGCCGAAGTGGCCTTTGTTTATTAAATAACATTTTGAAATGTCAAGATGTCTCCAACGGATAATGATGTAAGTAATAATACCTTCCTACGTATCATGAACAAAGTGATATTTCGCCTTCATGTTATAAAATAATGCTGGTTTCTAAAATTCTCATAATGAAGAAAACCTTTGTAAAACATGAAATATTGATATAACAATTTACTAAATATATCAGTAAATTGGTAATAGCAGAGAAATAATTAATATGCTAATTTACGCAGCAGACACTGTAAAGAATAAAGATGTATAGATAATGTTTATAGAATCATCGAAATATCGAAATGCCGAAGAACGAAGCCAATGCTAATCTAAAGCACCCTTGTCTGCAAATTTTGGATCTACACAATATTACAAAACGGGCGAGGCGAAAGATTAAAGGTTAATGTCTAACGGCTTATAGCTGGGTGGTTTCGGTCCGGGAGGGGTCCAACATCTCGACGTTGGTTATTTTCGCGCAATCATTCAATAAACTTGATGGAAGCAATCGACAAGACCCTCGGCTTCTCAGAGAAATGGATCAATTTTGATAGCTGCTAACCGACGTACTGGCCGGAGGTTTGGGGACAGGGCAACGCATTCACCGTTATTCCGCCCACCCATAAAAATTGGCTGAAATTTCAAATTACACTATATTTTCGGTTTAATGATCCTCCCTCTTGTCTATTCTATTAGATAGCTGCGATTGTTTCAACGCTTAAATTGTCGCCATCGTGACTAATCGGCTTCAAATGAGCAGTGGGAAGAGAGAAAACATTGCTCAAGCGAAGTAGGCAGCGGTTCAGCTAGTAATTGGAATAATTTAAGGCCGACTTATATAGACGTCGTGCTACATTTATGAATTATTATAAATAGCCATTAGGAATAAAGTCATGTTTTATGTCGTTAAAAGTTCATTTAAATATAGAACGCATTTGATTAAAACCAATTAACGTTCAATTAAGCGCGGAGTTCTCTTATTTGAGTCGTTCGCCGTATCAATTGTCGCGAGACAGAGCAGTAATGGCCGCTCCTGCTTCGACTGCTCCGAGTGTCGAGTTACAGGAAATAATGAATAAAACGCCCTCAACAAGACGACTGAAGAAAGTCGCAGTCAATTTTCATATTTCAGCTAATTACGTCCTAAAGTAAAAGCTTCAGAAGACCAAAATATCAAAATAGATAATTGACGTCAAAGCTCAAAGGTCTCTCATGATTAGAATTCAAGTTTTATCTGCCCACTTAGGAATGTAATAATGGCAACCGAAATAACATATTTTTCGAAGAAATTCAAATTCGTTTGGAAGCCTTGCCAGTTTCATTGACATTTAGAACATGCTAATGAAGTCTTGTCGGATCCCGCTACGCCTAAAAAAGCGTTGACTTGACAATTTCTTTGTTTCCAGATTGCGTTATTTAAATTTTCGATATTTTAACGTATTCGGAGGACCAGTAACCTCGATTTGCACTCTTTGTTGCCGATGCCAATGCCCTCTTAGACGTATTTGTTATCGCTTACGCAAATATGCCACCTTTAACTCTTTGTGTCTTTAAAACGCTCGATGTGTGACAATTATCATAAAAGCTACATAAACTGCATATTAAGATTTCTTTGCCGTCTATTCGGCTTTAGGTAGGATTCTGTCATCGTTCGGTTTAGGAATGCTTGTCTAGTACGGTGTAGCCAAATGCTAGATGTAAATTTTACTGATTGCTAACGCAAACATTCGTAGTGTCACGGGAGTTTGGTAAGTTCGACGACCGGCTAAAATAGTTCGTAATTTTTATAACCTTCAATTCTTATTTTAGAAAAGTTGTTTCTGTAACGATGTCATTATTGGCGTGATTTATTATCATTGATTTACGATTTTGCTACACTTAAGTGTAATTGAGAGGATATAACTGTTGTGTCGCTTGTGTTAAATTGAGGAACTGTGATACATTTAGGAACAATATTAATACTCGTTATTTCAACATTTTTATTATGGTTCGACACGATTCATTTAAATCAATTCATTCATTACGTCCTTAAATTGTTTATGCGACCGTTGCAAAACGGTACTCGAGTAAATATATCCATTCTCTTAAATGCGGTAGGTCAGAGAGTGGCATTTATGTTTTTTGTTGAACAAAGCACACAGGCGGACCGCTCAGCGGGCGTCGACGACTTGACGCAATACCCTGCTAATGTTCGGAGCACACAACGCACCAGTCACCACGAAACCTGAAACCTTCGCAAGTTATGCATAAACAAATCATTTGACTCAACTATTTACGTTACTTGTTTGGCTAAGATTCATGGATTTTGTGAGTTTCACAACCCGGGAATCTAGCTGATTTTGATTTTCAAATGTTAAGTCATTCTGCCTATATTATTTTATCATCAATATTATAAAGGTGTTGACTCGGCTTCTCTATTGATTCTACAAGTAGTTTAATACCTGTACTATCATGGTAAACAGCCTTATCACTTTTGATTATGTCACGACTCACGAGTTGAGTTTGTTATGAAAATGAATCGACTGATTGGCGTCGGCTTGGAGTTCGCGGTCGATCGAAACCGACAGTGATTACAATTTCCCTGGATCTCGGTTGCACAGCGCAACGTCCGATGGAAAGCGCTTAACCAATTTTCTGCTCTGATAACTCTCTAATTACGCCTTGTCGCAATTTCCATAGTCACTCGGTAGCTGTGCGTCTAACCCTTGCGCTTTTCACTGGAACACTCGCAATTCAATCGCTGTACGCTTTATTACTTCTTCCTCTACGCTTTCGCCTTCGATATAGTCTGTTCGAAGTTGTTTAACTTTGGTTAAGGCACTGTGAATGATCCTTATGTTATAGGTATAGGTCCTAAATGTAGATTTATTTTGTAAGACCTGTGTTTTAAATACTTAAGTACTTAAAAACTTTGTAGAAAATTAACAACACAATAATGTTGAAAATTACTAGCAAAGTCGTAATTGTTCAAAGGGAACAATAGGTAGTCGTACGGCTAAAAGCAAACGTGTGTAATTGTTTACTTATCGTTCGCTACGAACCGCA
Source organism: Aricia agestis (assembly GCF_905147365.1). NCBI lineage: Eukaryota > Metazoa > Arthropoda > Insecta > Lepidoptera > Lycaenidae > Aricia > Aricia agestis. The sequence continues at coordinate 7,279,320 of NC_056421.1, read as the reverse complement.
AAACCTTAGCAGGGTTCACGCATGAACTGCCAACCATTACACTAGTCGACTTACAGTCTTATGTGCTTGCTTCTCATAACATTTTGTATTTTCCATTCTCGAGGTTTTGCCTGATTCTTTTGGAATTGCCATGACTAGTATTCCAAGAAAGTCACGGCGCTCAGGCAGATCTGAAATATGTAATTTGCCTATTGAATATAGGTGTTATCGATGGTAACATGTTTACTATGTTGGGTACCAGCTAGGCGAATAGAATATTCAATGATATGTCATTCACATCGATTGAGGCCGCATACGAGATGTGGCGTATCATACATAATGTATAGTCACCATGTTCCGTGCTTAATTTGACCTTCGGCTAGCTCCTAGATTTTCAATTCAGCGCCTGCTGAACCCATGAATACGAGATATTCCATTGTCTACGAATTACGACCCATTCCTATACTCATGGTAATAATATCTTTTCATTGGCTTGGATATTCGTTGTAAGTAAATAGGTAACAATACGTAGAATAAAAATTAGTTTTTCTCTGTGAAGAGAGAACGTTAAAAGCTTTTAAAATAATGATATTATGTAAGTAATAAGTTTGAATTCGATTAATGAAATGCCTTTTTCGTTGGTAAATTCGGCCATGAGACTATAGATTACCCTTGAACCGCTGATTACTGTAGCAAAAACATACAAGCTTGGATGCAATCAGGCGCGCCGCGTATGATGATTGATGAATCGATCACGGCCGGGCATCGCTTTATCTGTCGGCAGTTGAGGCACGTCGAGCGTTGCCCTGCGCGCTTCGCCCGCGCCGACGCGGCTCCGCGAACTGGCGCGACGACAATAATTATTCCTCATTGCATCGACGCCACGAGGAAACATTTGCCGAACAATAGATTACGATCGCCGCGATTGTGCAGCCTCGCTCGTGTCGACTACCTCCGCCCGACGAGCCGTATTGTTATGGTGAATGGTGATGTCTCGTAGATGAGTTCGACGGTCGCAGAGACAAAAGATGAAAAAACCTCCCATTACCATACGTGAATAGGTTTTCCGAAACGTTTTTCTTCCGACGTGCGTGAAATTTTAACCTGTGCCTCCTCAAATTAAAGTAACTGAATATTTATGACGGTCGCTTCGGTCCGGGGCACCGAGTTTTGAAGGTACACGTGAAATAACAAAAAGTTAGGGTTCCGATAATAGCTGAGGGCTAAGCGAGCAGGTAGACGAAAGTTTCTGCGTCCCTTTTTTTGTTGACGCCCGGCAGGTACCTATTTACCGAATAAACCCGAGCCGTTTGCAGTAAAATTCGGTTCGAAGGTTCGGCCGCAAAAAATAGGCTCTCTTAAAAATAATGTAATCATTGTCGACGTACCGAGGACGACGTAATTAACCGCGCATCTTTTCTCCGTTTCAGAACCAAACCCGGCCAGTACAGACGATGACGGGCACGATGACGGGCAACCTCGGCCCCGCGGGCGCCACCAACATCGGCGGCGGCTGGGAGCAGCACCCGGTGCTGGCGCGCGCCGCCTCCGTGCCCGCGCAGCTCGCCGGCCTCCTCAACAGCCTCGGCCACCGCCGCCTCGAGCGCACCGCCAGCGACCCCGCGCCCCCGCCGCCCGCCACCAGCAGATACAAGACCGAGCTCTGCCGGCCCTTCGAGGAGGCCGGCGTCTGCAAGTACGGCGACAAGTGCCAGTTCGCCCACGGCGTGCGCGAGCTCCGCAACCTGCAGCGCCACCCCAAGTACAAGACCGAGCTGTGCCGCACCTTCCACTCCGTCGGCTTCTGTCCGTACGGGCCGCGGTGTCACTTCGTGCACAACGCGGAGGAGGCGCGGCGCCGCGACCCGCCGTCCCCGGGCGGCTCGGTGGCGTCGCTGTCGTCGGGCGGGTCGCAGGCGTCCTCGTACGGCAGCGACGGGTCCCGCTCCCCGCGCTCGCCGCACTCGCCGCACTCGCCGCAATCGCCGCACTCGCCGCTGACGCCGCAGTCGCCGCTGCTGCCGCACTCGCCGCCCTCCATCTCCCCGCCGGCTCACGCCCCCGCCTTCCCCTTCCGCCGCGTGCACTCGCCCGACCCCGAGGAGGAGCGGCTGCCTGTCTTCAACCGCCTCTCCTCTGCGTTCGGCGACCTCGTCATCGCCTAACCCCCGTCGACTAGTCTCTAAGCGAACGAATCCAGCGTAGCTTCTAAGGTCGTCCGTCACCCTAGTGCCTTCTCGTCGTCTTCCAGATCGCGCTCCTCGGCGCGCGTCGCGTCCGCGCCCGCTCAACGAATGATCTCCGGGATACCGATGCTCTCCTCTGACGCACTTGACGTAGTATTTCATATTTGTAATATAGTTCCGTACTCTCGCGTCTCGAAAGTTTGCTGGTTTAAAGTTTTTAGTCGTCGGCACGCACTTGTAAATGGCACCTTATATTATTTAGATATTTATTGCCTGGCTCGTGGAAGTCCTCCCGATGCGATTCTCCGCCGAGCGATGGTCTCTGTAAAGTTAGCTCGTAGAACGTTTATTTATTTTGTCCCGCCCGAACGCGCTCGGCAACGTACCGCGAGAGGGCGCTCGTGATCTATTTTTAAGAATTTAAGGTAATAATTTATTATTTATTTCGAGTCTCTTTAAATATAATTTTTATATAGATGGTAAACTGCGATGCCGCACTGCACGCGGACTGCGCACGCGTCGACGAGACGGAATCCGCTCGGATCGGCCGGACACCACTCCGATCGGAACACCTACGAGGCCGATCGAAACTCGGGAGATAGACGACGAACTTTCGTGCCCACCGCTGCCAAATCGATATCAAGTCGAGCGGCTCCGCCGATTCCACCTTGGCGAACATAATTTACGCTGCAAAATGTGATAGGTATCGAGCGGCGCTTATCGGAGCGGGTCGACCCCGCTAGCCGTATCAATCATCCGAAGCTCATTTAAAAATTACTATCGGTCTGATCCTGCGGCGCGCCGCCCCGCGGCCGCGTCTGCGAGGATTTTTCCTTTTTGCGTCGAGCGAGCGAGCCCAAACCAGTTTGGAGCTTTCGGTGATCGTTTTTTCCATCCTCGCTCGAGTTCGATACGGCCCTCTCGCTCGACGCCGCACACAAAAAACACTGAGCTCCCGAGCCCGTCTATCTCCCGAGTTTCCTCAGATAATATATTTTGTATTATATAACTTATACTGAAATTAGCGTAGGACCACGATACGGGGGTGCGGCGCGGCACTCTACCGGGGCTTCCAGTCGCGCCTCCCCCCCGCTACCCTCACATGAGTGCCTTTTACTATGTAAACAAATCGGATATATTTAATTTTTAGTTGATCGAGATAGAATGTTTTTTTTATTTATTGTCTATTCCGAATATCGTATTCGAATCGGCGCAGTTACTACTTTTGTACTTTGACAGAACTAAGCGATTAGTTTCGAGGTAGAATAGATTTTTTTTTGAATTGAAAGTGTGATATTTTGTAATATTTATACGAGAAAGTTTAACGTTTTAATTAAGGGACCAATTAAATGATTAGGAGAAATTCTGATAGAAAGAGTGGGATACGCTTTGATAATATATTACCACGATACTGTATTATTCCCGTGTTGTAGTACACAGATGTATTTTTGTATATTGATCCATGTGTCAAGCAATAAAAATTCATTGCTAAACCGTTTCTTATTTAGTGTAAGAGAGCTAGCTAGAGGTGGTAGTGTACTCTATATTATTTATTTTCAGTTTTTCTCCGTCTCGGTCGTAGCATGGTGACCACAGAATATTAATAATTTTGTACCTAATTTTAAGTATTTAGTGGTAAGCGTTTTTCATAAATTTCGCGAATATTATTTATTATCAGTTCATTACGAATTATAAACCATTTAAGCTGATTTATTTAATTTTTTATTTAAACGGACATAAAATCCTACAATTTATTGTAACTTAATGTTAGATTATATATCACCAGTCATTTAATATAACGGACATTAGTTTAGTTACTCTAGTACCTATGTCAGTTGTAATTAAGTATTTAATTTTTATTTTTAATTTAATTCCAATCGTAAGTTAACATTTCAAAAGAAATTGACTATTGTATTTTCTTACGTACAAAAAAATTAAGCCTAAAGCTTGTTTATGACATTTTCTTGTAAGTTTTCCTTATTTCCATCTGCATTTCTATTGAATTATAGTCAAAATATGTTAATTTTATTGTTCTTTTATTTTTGTTATTTTTTTCCTTCCCTAATCCCTTTTTTATCCTATTTTTTATCTGAATGCTGCAAACAATAGTTATTACTATTGATAGTAGTACTTACCTCATTACAAGAAATTTTAATATGATGACTCTAAAATTTAGTCATGGCTCTTAGGACCAGGTAGTGTATTTAATGCACTACCTGATCCTAAGAGCCAGAGGATTACGTCATCATCATCTTTCTAGAAAATTACAGAAGCTATATAGGTATTCACGTTCATACCTTAACTTAAAGAATTTTGAAAATGGAGATGCGTGAATTTAGGTCAACTTATTAAACTTTAAGTTCTACTTCAATAGTTAAGACAGACTTGGTGTGGTTCCAAATGGTCTTCATAAGGATTAACTACCATTTATAATATCTGAGATTTAGTACCTATTTCTAAGATATACACACCTAAAACTAAACTAAGCTTACAAGTTTTACAATACATAATCCAGGATGTGTAACCAAGAATCACGAGTGTTTAACTCATCAATGAGATAAAACAAACATAATTACCAACAATTAAAGAGCAAATTCAATTATGTACAGCCTATTCAATAATTGAACCCGGAACAAACTTTACAATGGTTATGACTAAAGATTTTTTGCTCTATCTATTACGTAAGCTATTGAACGAGCTGCGTTGGCGACTGCGAAGAGAATGCATTAGAGCAGCTATACTCAACCTGCGGCCCAACCGAACCGGCAATGGGCTTTATCAGTAGCCCACGTAAAACTAAACCATTTTGAAATTCACGCCTATCGGTAAAATACGCACTGCAAAATTGCTTATTTTGAAAAACGCTATTCAATTTTGGTTGCGGCCCGCGACACGAAGATTGAAACGTGTCTATGGTCAATATAAGAAAAAGGTTAATTACATACCACTGCATTAAGGTAAGACCGCACTAGGCGTAACTGAACAGCAGCGGAACTGCGCGACACGACGCGTCATTTTTGGGTATACCGAACTTGAACTGCAGCGGCGCTACAAAAATATATTCAGTATCTAGGCAACCTCTGCTCTGAGCAATCTGAGAAATTAGAAATCATTTGTAATGTTGAAAAATTTTTGGAGAAAAGTTTTGGCCATTTCATTTCCCGTCTACATTAAATGGAGATAATATACAAAACTGATGTTTTATTTTAATTATTCATCATAAATATATTTTACAAATCTTTCTAGGCTTATTCTTATTATTTATGTACAAATAAACTTACATATAACGAGCGCGATAAATAAAAGATATTAAATTACGAGTACGATGACGTCACATCGAAATCGGAAGTACCGCAAAAGCGTTTTCGTCAATACAAATCCTATTTTCATAAAATCATATTTTCAAATCGACTTTATTTATCAATCATAAGCTTTTATTTCATGATAAGGGTGAAATACGGTTTCCTAAGCCAAGTTCTACTAGAAATATGTATTTGTTCAATGAAATTGAATATAGGTCAAGTAGCCTATTACAATTAATTTTTCCTCGTCCATGGACATTTTAACTGATTATAGCGCTTCCAACCAGCTGACTGACTATGAAAATGAAGTTTGTCAAACCGCGCAGTTGCCGCGCAGTGCGTATTATCTCATATAATTTCATACAAAGAATATTTTGACGCGTCGTGTCGCGCATTTCCGCTGCAGTTCAGTTACGCCTAGTGCGGTCTTACCTTTAGAGCTATTCCTCTGATAGACGATATAAAGGCCTCGTTAATCTGGATTGTGGTAGGTTATAGGTATGAAGTCCAAAATTGGATTTAGAATATACGGCAGTCGGCACATATTAGGCAAAACATTAGAAGTTCATACTACATAAATACCTAATTATTGGCAGTCCTAGGATTTCGTTGTTTTCGTTGCAACTTGCAAGCAATAATCTAAGGACTACTTACCAATAGGATGTCTGGAAACTATAGGGTAGTTTGCCTACTTGCAAAAAGAGGGGAGGTTCTAAATTTTAGATAAGTAGTCCAAAGACTGCAGCTCCAGCTCTTGGTTTAAAGTTTTAAACTCAAGAACGTGGGTACATAAATGGCTTTTCGTGATGCAATACAAATGAGGTCGGTTTTCTTGGAGGAGAGTGGAGCTTGTAATATATTGCTACATTTCTCAAGCTATTCAGGTACTCTGACAAATGGATGCTTACAGCTTTCGTTTGAAACAATGAATCTTGCTAAAGCTATGATGGTAGGTATATGATAAATTAGAGAACTTTTTGCTAAATTTTTTCTTCTTCGTAAAATTTCATAACATCGAAAAGACCGTAGCAACTGAGTTTTCATTCCTCAAATTAGTTTATAGTTCTGTAAGTTGTAACTAAGCTAAATATTGTTATTTGTTCTACATAATAAATAATAATATTACATATTATGAAGACTTCTTTAGGTTTGGAGGTAAGTATATTTTGTTTTAAATGTTTATAATAGGGTCGCCCAAGCGCACACATTCTGATAACCTACTCGGCTTAGCCCAGAGTCATCATTGGCCAATACGTACCTGGGGCTAACCCGGCCCTGTGCGCAGTTTCCAGTAGTTTCCACTAAGGAGCAGTTAGTGGAAAATTCCAGAATTTTGGCGAAGGGCGCCTCAAAACCTGTCGGCTGTCAAGCTACTGTCGTCGATTAGTTCTCGCTTGATCGCTCATCGGAATGTATTTCATTAACAGGTAAGACGTGTAAGTAATCCCAAGTGGAATGCTGTTTCTTAGTCACTGACTCCGACTAATTACAACACATCAACTGAAGAAACCTAGCCAGTCACCGAATATGGCACAAGCATGCGACTCGACTAGCGCATTTTGCAATATTATTTTTGTGTAAGTATTAATGAAATGAATTGAAACTGTTTTAAGAAGGACTAGTTATTAAAGTACGGTAACTGTTACCACAGATCGTACATATTATGCTGTTACTTACTTACAAAATACGTACTTAGACATACTTAATACTTATAGTTTTGTTCCATTTTTTCGAATTAAAAGGCATGAAATAAAGTCAGAAGTGCCCTCCACTCCTCCACTGTAAGTAATTCTTTCAAATTCTTTATCAAGCATACAATAATATACAATAGTATAAAAGCTAGGTAGCGTACATCACGTCGTCTAATCCCATGCTAAGTAAAAACTTGTGTTATGGCAATCAGACAACAGATGCACGCCGAACTATTTTATCCTAATATATATTATTTACACATTCACACACACAATCACACTACACTTTATCACGTAAAGTCTCTTTCGGCGACGTGATGCGCGCTTCGTTCGGGAGCCTCCCCCGGAACCTCCGGTAAACTACACCGGCGGGCCAGAACTCCTCCACCTCAAAGATGGATAAAACTTGAGTCGGCACTCTCACCACAAAGGAACTGAAATTCACTTTGTGGCGAGAGTGCAGACGCTCCACCCTCAAGGTGTAGGTGGTCTTCTCGCGGATGTAGTTTACGACGTCTTCGACCGTCATGGACCAGTGCAGGCGCGACACGTAGAGCGGCGTCGCGGGCACCTCGCTCCGCAATGGGCATTGTCCAAAAAAAATCACATGTACTTTTTATATTTTTTTTCATTAAAATAGGGTATTTTAAGAATATAAATTAAATAATTTTGAAATTTATTAGCTAGTTTTTTCTCAATAAATTTTTAAAGTTTCGCTCTGACGTCATCATCGGCGGACAATAGGGATGATGACAAGGTCAAAGATTAGCTATTTTTTTTAATAAAATAAAGAAATCACGGTGAAAAATAAGTGTTCCCAAAATTTCAGCTCGATAGCATTTTTATTTTTTGTGTTATGCGCCTTCAAACTTGGATAATCAAGTCGATTTTTTTTTCAATTAAATTTCTTAATATATGTATACCATTCGATAACTTATGCAATTAAAAGCAACTTTTGTTATGAAACCACTTTCATAAACGCAATATTTAATATACCTGTCGAACAAAGTTCTCTCCCGATGCGTACAAACTACGAAAGAGTGACGTCAGTCAGTCTTTCGTAGCACTTTGTATGGAGCGTTTCGGGCAGGTCTATTTTATGAGATGTTTGAATTGTCATATCTTGGCGAATTTTTAAGCTATCAGAGTCATTCTTTCAGCGATGTTTCTATTTTTTAAGGGTCTTTCAATTAAGTACCAATAAGAAAAAAAAATAGTCATGAAGCCTATTGACCTCTGAGTATGTTTTAAATTTCCTTTCAATCTTATTTATAATGGCTGGTTCGTCAAATGAAAGCTGATACGAGAAGCTTACCAAAAGTTCGAAACGTAATGTTGGTCGAATTTATTGCTAATTTAACGCCATTGAAGGTCAAACAAAGGTTAAACATATTTGTTCAAAAATATAAGTAACTAATGGGTATTTTTTTCGTTTATATACAGAAAAACGATCACTGACCTTATTCCTCGAAATGTTTTTGTAATGAGCAAAATTAAAAAAAATGGACAATCACCATTATCTCTTTGGTGCCCTCGGTAAAAAATGTTAAAATGTAGGTATTGTCGGATACCTTTCAGTGTAAAACATAAAATTGGTGTGGAAACATCGCTTGGAATTCATGTCATTTTCAATACGATTTTGAAAGCACTTGCACTGATATCAGTCAGGTAAGAGTTAAGACGCTACGGGCTTATGATTACTCTATTTAATACTTAGAAAGATGGTACGGTACATAATATAGCAGCAGTAAAGACTAGGTAATTATAATGTCCCATTGGCCATTACCTAACCTTACTCTCATTTATTGCCCTTTAGATTTCTCTTTTTGTATAAGTACTAAAATTCTAATTTGTCTACGTCCAGCAGGCAGCACATTGTGTTCTAACTTCTATGAAACAGAGATAATGCGTGAAATGAGAGAAAGTTTTACGCCAGAATTTACTACGAAAGGTCTATTTTACAACACTTTTGTCGTCGTAAACTCATCTATAACTCTGCATTGCAAAATACAATGCCTACTGGTATGGCTAAAGAAAAAAAGCTTTGCCTTTTTTTACCAAAATTTTTTACCGGGCTTTACAAGTTAACGATAATTATATATTTGAGTTATTTATTAAGTATACAATATGGTTAAAAATTTTAAGAATGCTTATGGGTACCTAGTACCTCCTACCTTCTGAGTAAGTACTAAGTAGGTATTACTAAATGTTGATGTTTTTATTTGTAAAACGATACCTAGGTGATTAGTACCGAAGTACTAATCACCTAGTATCGAAGGTTGTGAGTTGTGACTTTTACTTCTTTTTAACCGACTTCTAAAAAGGAGGAGGTTATTTGTGAGAGTTGTGAAGGGGTATACTAACAGACAGACAATGTACTTATTACCATAGTCTAACATAGTGTCTGAAATCTGGATACTTCTACGGTGCTGATGATTATGATGACAGCAGCGTATTCTAGAACTGGCGGCGGTGTCCTCACAGGAATATCACATAACCTAACTGCCAGCGAAATATAACATAGACTGCATTCATTCACTAATAACTAATTCGCTTCAAACCGGCATTAAATTCCAATTCCTGGAGCGCCAGCACTCTAGTAACCCAACACCCAGATAACACTGCCCTTGACAGAATAAACACTTCAAAACGAACCATATTAACCAGCTAACAGACGAGCAATATAATAACCTTTATTTATATCTCGCATACGGCTGAAAATTCTGTTTCAGTTACCAGAGGCGGTATCGCTGCAAGTCCGCACAAAATATATAATGTCGGATGTTAAAATCTGGTGTTTATGTTTATTTACGAATTAATTGTTAATAAAAAGGTCACATGGCATGTCATGTGACTGCTGGAAAAAAACTACTTACCCCCAACAGCAAGTGAAATACCATATTTTTCAAAATGGTTAAAAATTAGTGAAACTAAATAGTTACCTAAACAGCTAATACTTAGGTATTTTTTTGGTAAGAACTAATAAATTAACTTCCTATGTAAATCGTTTAATTTCTTTCTTATTAAATTAACTATTAAGGGGATACACCAGGGGCTAGAAGCCTATACCGTAAAACGCGATAGAGACAACTGCAGAAAATCAACGATTCGTTGTCCCCTGATTCCTTCTCCAAAACTTAACCAATTTAAGTACTTTTTTCATTAAAGATTAAAGAAAGCCTTGAGCTGTGTTCCCATGTTTTTTTTTTGTATAATCTAGCTAAGTAAATCTTTTTCCTGGATGTTTGAACACAGCGGAAAATCTGGCCATTTCTTGGGTTTTTTAAAGGTTCATATCTTTTTTAATAATTAAATTATGAAAAAAAAGAAAACATAGTGACATTGTATTAGTGGCCGTAGATATTCAGGAAAAAAATTATAACTCTACTAGCATTATCCAGGGAGGAAACAGGGGACAACGTTTGTATGGAAAAAAGGGCGGTGTGGACTCCTCTTAAGTAAAGTTCCCACTAATTATGTAAAGTTTTGAGAAACAGAAATAGGTTACAAACTTTACAGCTTTGTAGTTTGTAGCTCGTACTCGTAGCACTCGTAGTCAAAGGTTTTATCGCAAGAGCTTTACTTAGAAATTTTATCACTTACTTATCAGTAATGTAAACAGGAAATGTAGCGGTCGTGTAATTATATAATTATAATTATTGATTCATGTTTTCTGTGTTCCATTAATTAAAAAAGGCGGTACGGTTTATTCCTACCCGCATAAGTTAAAACCGCATAAATAATATTATGGTCTGGCGTTTAATGGCTCAACTGTCATAACTTTTTATTGCTAAACTTTTCGTTCGGGTCTTGCCAGCGAACAAACCTACATTCACACATATTTTATGATATTATGTATTCTGTCGCTACTCGCAGTTGCCTAGTCAATTCGACGCCTAGGCCGTTTATAAAGTCCTTAAGGTGACGACGAAACGTATTGGATATGTTTTATATCGCTTGTTTTATCCTAATTAGTAAGTACTTATAGTTTAATCCTAATAAGTAATTACTAATTACCAATACACATATAAGTCCTCCTAAACACGTGGTATATTTCTCAGGAAATGTACACGTGAGATCTTAAAATCAAAGAGTACTCAGGCTATTGGACCCAAAAAAATTGGACCCATTGGGTCCAATGACTATATATGAATTTTTAACATATTTTCATCTAGCGATTGGACCCACTTTTATGATCCATTGTTTTCTGGCAAGAAATTTTGAAGTAGGGTTGGCAACAAAAATAATCAGTTATAACCATATTATTTTGTATATTTAAAACGTAGAACACTCTCATTAACTTATAGTACTGGATCCGACCGTAAAATACTGCAGGAATCGTTTTTTTCGATCAAATTTATTTTAAAATAATCTTTAGAACGTATAGAATGGATTAATGTTGGGTTGCCTTGCCAAAAGTAGCCGCAAGTACCTCTAATTAAGTTTAATGTTCATGAGATAAATGCATAATTTGTTTGAAATTTTTTTTCAGTAAATTTTACATCATTTGAAAGAAAATGACAAAATAAGGTATAAATGGTTGCCAGCTCTAAGTCGGCCGCAACCTAGGGTTGCCAGCCCGTAAACAGACATAGTTCATCATCAAAATTGAAGCATCGATTTTTTTAATAATTTTATACAAAATTAAAGTTTTATGCATTTTGTGCATGAATATCCATGGTTGCCAGTTGCACGATAGCCGCAAACTGGGGTTGCCATCACTTTGGTTTAAGACAAATGTTCAGGCCTACAATTATTATGCCTGGGAGAATTTGAGGACGTCGAGAACCCGCAAGATTGCAATTTTTATTTAACAGGCGTTTTTATTTTTATGCGTAGTGTCCTGTCATTCCTCAATGTCATTCCTTCTTAGTTCTTATTTTTCCATTGAATGGGCTTTCATTTTACTCAATTAGAGGTACTTGCGGCTACTTTTAACAAGGCAACCCAACATTAATCCATTTTATACGTTCTAAAGATTATTTTAAAATATATTTGATCGAAAAAAACGATTCATGCAGGATTTTACGGTCGGATCTTAGGATATTATATTATAATTATTACTATTAAGTACCTATATCTACTGCGGCGAATTATTTTTTAAAAAAGTATCTTTAATATTATAATGATATTAAAAATACATATTTAGTGTTATTAATTTTGTATTTAAACTAACGTTAATTATTACTGTTAAAGTCTTAACTAGTCGAGAGGCGCGGGCGCCCGCGCCATGCGCATTGAACAGTGCACTTGCTTTTACATAAAAAGTGCATTTTGCACAATAGGCATAATGAGTGCGAGAGAGATGGCATTAATTTAACAAGTTTGCCCAGCTCAGTATTAAATTATGACGTCGGCTAAGAAGCACGTGTTTGGTAGATCAATGCGTAAAATGTAGATTTGCATATCCTTGAAACAAACTGAAAAAAAAACTGTTAAAACTATATATTTTTACATTATAACCACAGAATTTGCTTAACGTAACATCTGAGGATTATTTTTGTAAAAAAATTGTAATATTATTAAAAACTAGAAAAAATAATGTATGGAAAGTATTACTCATACTTTAATAATTACAATATTATTACATACTTATTAATGTTCTTTGAGTGGCCTACTGGCAATTCTAATGTTTTAAAAACTAGTAAATTATATTATTATTAACAATAGCTAATTCACAATTACAAGGTACATCTAAGAATTTATTTTATAATAAAACCTGTGATTTTATTTGATAGAAAAAAAATACCTACTTTAGTTTTATTTCAATGTTTTTAAACAAAAGAAGTACGAAGAATCTTACTTTATATTATTAATATTATAGGCCAATTCATTTATTTTCTATTATTTTTACTAATTCTTTGAAGTTTTAATTTGTCTTGAGCCTTGACCGATCTCAATAAATATTTCCATACAAAGTAGTTATTTTGTTTTTTATTCTAATCTACAACTTTTTTGCTGGTCCTACGGACATAAACCCGAAAGTCATAAAAAATAATTACTTGGGTCCAATCGCTAGATGAAAAAATGTTAAAAATTCATATCTAGTCATTGGACCCACTGGGTCCAATTTTTATGGGTCCAATAGCCCGAGTACTCAAATCAAAGTGGGGGATCAAGTGTCCCCACTTTCGCTAATTATTCTGTGTTATAAAAGTTGACCAATCGTGTTATGCTATGGGTAGATAATTCAAAGATAAAGAATGATGATGAATACTGACCCCCGACACACCGTGACAACAATTATGGACTAAAATATCACTTTACACTTAGGAATTATTTAAACTTAAAGTCAGTAAAATATATTATTTCATTACTTTTTAAAGTAGTTTGGCGGGGTTTTTTTTTAATTTCTTAATTTAATTATCTTTAGAAGTAGGGGCATGATAATTCTAAGGGGGGGGGCACACATTTTACCACTTTGGAAGAGTCTCTCTCGCAAACTATTCAGGTTAGAAAAAAATGATATTAGAAACCTCAATATAATTTTTGAAGACAGACCATCCATACCCCACAGTCCCACACGCATAGGTTAGATGAAAAAAAATTTTTTTGTTTCAGTTGTACCTATGGGGACCCCTGAAATTTTTAACATTTTTTCCATTTTTGTATCAAAATCTTAAGACGGTTCACAGATTACATCTACTTACCAAGTTTCAATGGTATAGCTCTTATAGTTTCGGATAAAAGTGGCTGTGACATACGGACGGACAGACAGACAGACAGACAGACGTGACGAATCTATAAGGGTTCCGTTTTTTGCCATTTGGCTACGGAACCCTAAAAAAGGCAAAAGTAAACAAATTTTTATTATTAAGTACTTAATAATATCTGTCGTCATATTATTGTATGTTTTTTAATAATATTATTATGGTTTTAATTTTGATTACTAAACATATCCACTTTTGTTTACTACTTTGTTGTGCTGATTAAATTCATGTTGAAACATTCGGATAAACTATTTTTGGTTAGATTTAATTGCCTTAGCCCACTGATCTCCATTATACAAGTACGGAGGTCAGTGCCTTAGCCTAAGAACTTAAGCTAGACATTTATATTTATTATTTACCCTCGTAATATAAGACCCATCCGTATAAGTATAATAATTAATAACACATAGAATTAGTATTTTGATATCGTCGCGTTGTAATAACGTACAAACCACGATAATATTATGTTATAGCTGCTGTTAAACTGTGTTTTGCCCCAGAGGGCCTAGTCGTTGGAAAAGTCGCTTGCGAGACTAGGACACGACAGTGATGTTTTATTAGTAAGGGCCAATTTTTAAAAACAAAATTAAAGGATAATGGGCAAGAATTTATGAAACCTAAACCAACCTTTAACTCAAACTACGCGAATTTCTTGAAAATGCAATAATCACATCGAAATACGAAGCCATCATATCACTAGAAAGTAAATAGTGGGTGCGTTGTTGGCTCGGTGATAATAATTATTGCTGCTGGGCCTGATAACGCCTATCTAGTTTGTACAGCTATTACTCGATTAGATACTAGATAGCGAGATGTCACCGTAAACCGCCGAAAATTTCACTTCCTTCTCTGTTTTCCTCGAAGGATAGGAAACGTAAAATGATTAAATTTTTTTGATGCATTTTGATTTTTGCCGAGATCCCGAGCAGACTGTTTCATTGATAAATGACTACAGTTTTATTACACCCTGTATAAATATATATTTTATTTTGTAATTTATACCAAATATAAGCTTTTGTGATCTATTCTTATATTTCGGAAAAAAACAAACTCAGCTCAGTTGAGATAAGGCAAAACTATATTATATTATAATTATCATTTTATTATACTAGGATTATCAGGTAGTACGACTTTGGCCACATTTTGGCAACGTTTTCTTTAGTGCGATATCTATCTAATTACTTCCTTTATTATAATAGACAATATGAAAATATTTTAAGATGAATACAAGGTTTTGTTCTTAGAGGAAGTCTTACCTTTGGTATTATTTCCGCCTTTTCGTTGAGATTTAGTCGAGGGCACCGTATCATGTATGTATATTAAATACAGTGTGTTATTAATTATTTCGAATGTTCCTAGTTAGGTAAATGATTATTTTTAATGGCTAAGACGTGCCGTATGTACTCAGAGACATTTAATGATGACTGAACTTCAATTTAATGAAGAGTTTGACAGATAATGTATGGCCTTATGCCAAATTTCTTCATTTAATTATAGTTAGGTAATTAATATTCGTCTCTGAGTGCCGCAGTTATAAGTAGGTACTCCAAGAATACTTAGGGTTGATTCAGACCGCAACGTGACGCGTAGACGCATTTCTAAATTTATATTACGGATTTGACAGATTCGCAAGACGTCTCACGCAGTTGAAATCTGTCAATATGAAATCTGCCATACGAATTTATGCCGCGCCGCGCCTCGCCTCGCCTCGTCGCGTTGCGGTCTGAATAAGTTAGTCTCTACTCAGATTCTATCTAGAAGTAACATCATTACATTGTCAAGCAAATAAGTTGGTCCCATGTTGTTTATAGTGGGCAGTGGCCTCTGTAATGTTCACAAAATAACGAATAAAAAATCGGCCAAGTGCGAGTTGGACTCGCGCACGAAGGGTTCCGTACCATTATTATAGAGGAAAAATAGGTAAAAAATGTGTTTCTGTATGGGAGCCCACCTTAATTATTTATTTTATTAAAATTTTATTATTAAATTATAAATAAAACGGAGTATTCTGTGAATATGTATTTCAAGTGCCTACCTATTGCCATTATTGATATTGTAAGAGTTTGGTACAGGAGATAAATGATACTCAACTGTAGGATCAGAAGTGAGTGATTTATTTACAAAACTTACGGCTATATATACAAAATTTGATTAGTGAGAGTGAGACAATATAATATACAAAGATAGAGACAAAACATAACACATATGAAAAATACAAAAATTGAGAGGGGAATACATATTACAAAAGAGACAAAATTGAGAGGGAAGATTAAACACAGTGTGAAAGAGATAAAAACTGAGAGGGGAGATCTCGAGAGGAACATGTGTGAGCGAGATGAAATCTGCGAGGGAAGACATGTGAGTGCCTGAACCTCAGCAGATTTGCATCCGAAGAAATGTTACCACAATAATGAATATTGAACAAAAAATTGCACAAAAATAACGTCTGTTGTATGGGAGCCCCCATAAATATTTAATTTATTTGGTTTTTAGTACTTATTTGTTGTTATAGCGGCAACAAATATACACAATCTGAGAAAATTTCAGAAACCTAGCTATAGCGGTTCTTGAGATACAGCCTGGAGACAGACAGACGGACAGACAGAGATCGAAGTCTAATAGGGTCCCGTTTTTATCCTTTGGGTACGGAACCCTAAAAAACCTATTTTACACCTACAAAAGATATAAAATACAGCTGTTTTGTATTTTTTGGGCACTCAAACTTTTTTATTCTTTGCTTTGTTCTAAATACTTCTAGGTAAATAGTTTGTACTTATACCAACCATGCTTTAACATTTTTAATTATTACCTAAAAGTAATCTTAAACTTTACTTCTCGATTCTCTGGAATTATTGAAGTAACTAACTAAGAAATATGAAATATTTTTAATAGCAGAATAATGGAAAGCACAAGCAAACATCGGGTATTGTTGGTTTACAGTTGTGCTACCGGGTGGAGACGATATAATTTTTATTGCCCACGCATGTACACTCGCATACATAAAGGAAAACTATATCCGAACAGCCCACGTGTTTTGAATTGATTATACAAGGAATATTGTTTAAAATTAAAAACGGGACCTGTTCCAAGCTAAAGCAGCTAATGGAGGCACAAAACAGAAAACTTCCTATACCAACTTAATATTAAAAATTTGTATGTGTGCCTCGTTATTTTAAATATACCTACCTTACAAAATATACCTAACATACATGTAACCAGGCGCGGTCGCAGCCTGAAATTTTGGGGGGGGGGGGGGGGGGGGGGGGTCACTCACTATAACACTACCTAATATTTTTTTTTTTTTATCTGCGCCCTCGGACGGTTCTGGGTTGACAGCTGTCTAAGGTCGGACGCAGTGGTGGTTAGGGGATAGTTAGAAATTTCCTTTTATTATTTGGCAAGATTTTGAAATTTTTCAATTTGACCTTAGATTTTGGGGGGGGTCATGTCCCCTGTGACCCCCCCCCCCCCTCCCCTTCGGACCGCGCCTGCATGTAACATGATACATCACACAACGTACGTCCGTCATCTCTTATGAATTATGATTCAACTTCTCTTATAGTGCGTTGCCCCTTGCCTACATAATATTTTGTAGGAGCTATCTGCTAATTCTTTTTACTAGGCGCTAATATCTTTGCTATAATTAATAATAATAGGTCCAGAAGAATAATCTGTATTAAGTAAATGTCATATTTATAAATTCTTGCGTCTGTATGAAATAAGTTAAACTTATTATTATCATGTTGCAATCATCCTGTTAAACTAGACAACTATGTACCTAGCTAGTTTGTGAGTCATAAAATTCCTCATAATACCTATGTATAAAAAACACAAACCACTGAAGACATTTAACGTAAGAGTACCTAGTTAAACTTAAGAGTAGGTAACTTATTAATAGTACCGCAGTAACGATCAACAAACATAAAAAATTCTTTAATTAGTATTGGTTTTTCATAACTTAAAGAAAAAGGTCTAAACTCTAAGGTTAACGTAAAATATTAAAAAAAATAACTTGAGAATTTAAAATTTGAATAATTATTAAGAGGTTCTTTCGCAAGACCAAATATGTTGGCAATTCGCAGAGGAATGGAAATAAAACATGTATAATTGTTGCATGTAACTGTACGGTCCGCAGCAATCAAGACAAAGGATCGTAAAGATACGCGTATCGTACACTTTACGTAACATAAGCACACACTTGGGAACACACGGACCTGCGATTGACTTTAGAACGCAGACTTCATTTGGGGCTTGGGGAACAAAACAATTAATATAGCTGGTTTAAAATCAATCCTCAATGCAATAATCGCGTCAAGAGGAATACAATGCTTAAAATATTTAAACAATTTAAAGTTGATTTTGTGGAGGCATTCGGTTAGTATTTAATGTGTTTTGAGTAGGCTTAATATTAAGAACGGTAGAACATTAAAGTAATTTTGATATGGAGCCGTGTATTCAATATCAAATTACTTTAATCCAGTTAAACTTACACTAGCTGTTTGACCGAGCTTTGCTTGGTATTCGATAAAACACAAATAACATGACATTTTCTAAAAATGATTCCTAGCTAGATCGATTTATCGCCCCCGAAACCTCCTATACAGGGTGTAACAAAAATAAGTGATAATACTTTAGGGTGTGTATGTGTTCCTTGTAAAGTGTTCACTGTGAAAGTAGTAGCGCTGAAAGACCAAATTTTTTTTCTATTTTGTATGGGGAAACTCGTGACGCTCGGTTTTGCCCATACAAAAGTGAAAAAAAAATTTCGTCTTTCAGAGCTGCTACTTTCACAGTGAACTCTCTACAAGGAACACGTACGCACCCTAAAGTATTATCACTTATTTTTGTTACACACTGTATACTAAATTTCATGAAAATCGTTGGAGCCGATTCCGAGATTCCAATTATATATACATATATACAAGAATTGCTCGTTTAAAGATATAAGATAATAATATGTATTTAGACCCTGACCTAATGGGTAGACCTTTGGTTTGCACTCGTAGAGGGTGCAGGTTCAATCCCGGGTGGAGGCATGCACCAATGAGACATTTTCTGATCTCAAGTACATAATATGGACGCTCATACGGTGAAGGAAAACATCGTGAGGAAACACGCACATAGTTGGTCCCAGACGTATTGACTAGTTCTTTCCTCTGGACTAGGCCGACTATGTTGAGAGAATGCCGTGTGCGCTTGGGCAACCATACGGATATTTAAAAGTCCCAGGCACTACAGTGTTTGAGGAATGGTTACATCGCTCTGAAAATACTGTATAAATCATGCACAAGGGATGTAAAGGCCTATTTTTAAAATGAAGTAAGTTTGCTTGTTATTTTTGTGTGATGCAAATGCAAAGACAAAAAAACAGACACGAAGAAAAGGAAAGCAAAAATTGTTCTATTTCTGCTGGTTTTAAAACTATTTTTGTGAGATATCATTAGTCCCAATGTAACAAAAAAACACTTATAGTTTTTATTTTATTTTACATGCGTTTAAAAATCATGTAACTATCTTATTCCACAACTTCTAACATATTGCATGTCATAATATAATCGCAGCGTTATCGCCCACAATATGCGCCCGTATGTTACATCTGTCACCTCGAACCCGACTGAAGCCTTATTATGAGAACATTGCACTTATTCTAACTCTCTGCTATGACTTGAGCTATCTACGTACTTGTGGTATAGTGCAGGTAAATACGGGTACACGGTACAGGCAAACACTACTTTACTATCTCGATATTTGGTGCTACTTTCAAGAAAATGCAGACCGAATTGATTTATTATAGTTACCTGCCTTATACAATACAGACTACAGAGTTCCGTAAATAAGACAATATTACGGTCAACATTTTCTAATGGTCTGTGTTGTAGCTTGTAAGATATCTAAGCTAAGCTTTGTCGACATTGCAATTTTTTCTGCAATGTAAAAAAGAAAAAGCTTTTAGGTCCTCAGACAACATACAACGTGTTAACACCTACGTTACCACGATCGTAACGCCATAAATAAATCGTAATTTTTCGTACTGGTTTTTCTTATCGAAACATACCATGCAAGAGCTTTTCGCAACTTGATTCAACTAAAATCCTTCGATCAGGGATTCTTGGAAATGCTATTATTGTCGCGGTCACCGGTGTCCTTATGGGGCTTGAAGGATTATGTTCCAGCAACCCTGTGTTTTTGGATTTTTTAAACTCAAATACAGTGTGTATTTGAGTTAAAAAAATCCTTGAAAAACTATTTTGGGAAAGGTCCCAACTCCCAGGACTTACTATGTTCATATTATATTTCATTAGGTTATTTTTAGTTTTAAGTTGTTGTGCTGTTCCTATTGTATGTCATATTTTC
Source organism: Aricia agestis (assembly GCF_905147365.1). Lineage (NCBI taxonomy): Eukaryota > Metazoa > Arthropoda > Insecta > Lepidoptera > Lycaenidae > Aricia > Aricia agestis. The sequence goes on along the minus strand of NC_056421.1, from coordinate 7,259,098 downwards.
ATCTCTGTTGGTACTTGGTTGTCTGGAAGAAACCGCATGTAGCGGTAAGATCGCCAATTTGCGCAAATCCTTTATTTTTATTGCTATATTTTTAATGTGCAAATAAAGAATTTTTATTATTATTATTATATTTCATCTAACTACATCGGCATCTAAGCGTAAAGAAGGTACTTATAGACGAAGATATAATATAAGAAGGTATATTATAATATGTATAGTAATTCTATGGTAAATAATTGTCTCAAGTCTTAAGGATAACTATTTCTCAGATCTTTTGCCACATTATGTCAGTGCCGTAAATAGCCTTTTTTGCGCCCTGTGCGAGCTTCTATAACTGCGCCCTTTTTTTTTTTAATATAGGTGCCCAGAGCAATGCTACGTTGCCTATATGTACAGGCCTCCCTGGTCTGGCCATTCTTGCGCCCCCCAGAGACGGCACCCTGTGCCTGGGCACCGGTGGCACCGCCCTATTTTCGGCACTGCATTATGTACTTAGATTCTAGACTTAACTTAGTACATTCTAAGAAAGTACAAAATGTTCTTCGTGGGGGACTGCAAACGCACGCTGTGTCAACTAGGAGCCGTTAAAACTAAATAGTGCAGCTATAAATATAACAATAGTGACAGTATGACTGTTTGAGGTAAATAAAATACCTCGTGGATGTTTGTTTAACAAAACGGGGATAGTGAATATTTAATCAAGTGCTGCTCCGTTTTTCCGTCTTGTATTACTTAATATAAATCTTAAGAACCATGTAGAATATACTGCTTACGTAGACAATCAAGTCTTATAAAAATGGGTCTTTATTGTTAAAAATATGTATTAGTTTTCTCAAACGATTAAACTTAAAAGTTAACTATGTAAAAATTAATATATTAAGTACTTAATACTACTTTCAAAACTGAAACTACCCTGTGGTACAATACAATTATTAATAAATGGAAAAAGCTTTTCCACAGGTTAGTTAAATGAACAGGTTAGTTAAAAAATACATGATATTTATTGGCGTAAGTTTTGCAAATGCCGTTGGTAGCGCCATCTAGTGGACACATAACTCAAACACGCTAGTTATGAAAATGTAGTTTACATAATTTTCTACATAGTAACTGATGTAAGCGACCTGCTATCTCTCCATCAGCTACATTATACAAATTACTTAGCATAGGAAAATTTAAGTACCCTGATCTGTTTTGCATAAGTTGCAAAGTGGAAAAAGTGAGATTCCTGCGTACAAAAGTAAACATCTATATTAAGTATTTGCAATATACTGTTTTCAAATCTTATTTAACATACTTTTAATATGTAAGTATACAATTTGCATAAAATATGTATTTTTTATGTTTAAGTTGTACTGAATTAATAAAAATTTATCCTTCCAGCACCATAAGAGCACCGGTGATTGCAACAACAATAGAATAGAATACAATAGCATTTCCAAGAATCCCCGATCGAAGCATTAAAGAAGGCTACTTTCACAGTGAATAAATTGACATTGAAATTTTGATTTTGATTTCGAGGATACATTTTACAGAATCTTAAATTCAGTAAAGATTAGGATGTCGTTGTACATGGATAGGTACCGAGATCGAATACTGACTTTTGACTGATTGATCAACTTTAATTCAGATTCTTCTCATTACATTGTACACCGGCGTTTGCGGCCAAATAATATTGACTGGCTAATTTTACAAGATAGCCACATATTAAGTCTATGGCCACGACAAACAGACTTATAGCTGGGCAACTTCATAGTACCATTGTGGACAAAAGAAAGGTACCACAGCTAATTCAACTAGTCCTTATACAGTAGATCCGCTGGTACCATACGCGTTGTTGGTAGGCGAGTATAAAAGTCCTCTTATATCGCACCAAAATCTAGCATCTTTTAATATTCCATTGTGTCCGATAACCGTTGTTTACAACTAGCGAACGTTCACCTCCTGAAACTCACCGATAGCGCGTGAGATTGTCAGGAGATTGGCGATTGACGATAGCACATAAGATCGCAATGTAATTACGCCAGGAATTAAAAATGCGTTATCTTTCTACAATACGTAATTTACAGCACGAATGTTTTATAACTGTGTGCCATTTACGAAAGTACTTTTTATGTGCACGTAAGAAACAAGATCTTTGATACCTACATTATACAGATAATATACTTATTACCACTATTACCTCGCTCGGTCGGAAGATCTTCCTTTGCGGCCACCACATATTCCCCACATTATGTTTCGTTTGTCCCAATTTTATTTGTTTAATAATTTGATAGATTTTGATAAAGAGTTTTTGTAAATTGTTCTAAATAACGAGCTTCTTATGTACTTATAGATTAACCCCCTTACTAATAAACGTTGTATATCTTTTAATAGTTATACAGTGTTTTGTTCCTGTCACACAAGTGACATTTTTAATTGGATTGAAGAAGACAAAACACTGTATAACTATTCAAAGCTTATACAGCGTTTATTAGTAAGGGGGTACATCTCCACAAATTGCAGTAAGTATGCCTAAACATTTATTTTTTAAATAAGTAATATATTTTTTCTATACCTACTGGTTTTACTCTCATATAAAAACGTTTTGTCCAACTGCTGCTTTTGTATGAAAAATTGATAACGTTTCCAAAACTGAATTTGTTTCTCGTATTTTTAAATTGTTATTACACTTTACGATATTTTTTCTACTTGTCTTATACGAATTTATAAAAAAATATCGCTTTAGTTACCATTTCAGTCGACTTAAGAAATGTGTCCACTTTTTTTATGAGTGGTAACACACGTCATGAATATAACGTTTGTTTCTTTATGTTCTATGACTTCTATGAGTAATTTGGCAGTTTTTGCTATGTTCATATGTCAACACTGTCGAAAGAGATGTGAACATTCAGAAAAGAAAATCGGCCATACTTGGTCGCGCAAGTTAAACTAAGATTTGTGTTCACTCAAGATTTGTCGCCAAAAAATATTGTATACTGAGTGTTTGATTAAAAGGTAAGTACGGCTTATTGTGTTTTTTTGTTAACAAGATTTAAAAGATTTATTATTACTGAATACGGTAAATATACGTCCAAATCTGTACTTGATTGGAATGAAGTGATATTTGGATTTTAGGTTATGTCGCACGCTTTTTACGTCATGAATGTTACAATGTGTAACGAAATGTGTAACGTTACAGTCATGAGTTCTAAGGCGGAGACTACACTTGAAAATACTTATATACTTATCTGTTGTATTTATTAATAACCCACAACCGTGTTGAAATTTCGTAAGTCACTATTAAGCTATTGAAAATTACATACTCGGCTGAAAATTCAGCAATCACCTTCGGCTCGTGCCACGTTCGTAGGAGATATAAGTAATATTATAGAAGCATACAAACTTACTTGTATTACAAATTGTAGTAAATTGTAATTTACCATTTACTATACTTAAACTTTTATATATCTTGATATATATTTAACCTTTTTTCCTTTTCCTTTAGCCTTTATTTAAAATTGGATAATATATAATTTATATTATGGACTAGGCTTTATAATGGTCATGTAGGTACGTAACGTGTGTTACGAATTACGGTGTCATGAATGTTATAAGTACAATTTTTTGCGACCATACCCGTAGACCGTATGCATTGACTGAAATATACTGGTTGCACTTGGAATAATGCGTTATGCGAAAATTGCCAGTGTTGTGTTAAAAAATTTCACGGGATTTTGGTCTACGGTTCTAAAATCTAAGTTAATAGGAATACATAATTTAATACGCAAAGGTCAAAGCAGAAGGCGCTATTTAGCACATACCCTAGACAAGTAGCAAAACGCTAACGCTAGCGTTAACGCCAACGCTATACAAAATGTATGGATTTGACATTAGTATTCGCTAGCGAAGCGATGTCTGTCAAATCGCATACATTTTGTAGCGTTAGCTAGTGCTAACGCTACAAAATGTATGCGATTTGACAGACAGCGAAGAGTTAGCGTTAGTGTTTTGCCACTTGTCTAGGGGACCACATACAGTAAATAATAATCCGAACTCTCTTTTTCCTTAATTTCTATCAAGTCAGTTGTTATCACTCATGTTTAAAGATGTAAGTAAGTATGTAAATTAAAAAATATATATTCCGTTTAATTTAAATAATTAATTATTCAGAATCAATTATAGGTAGGCATAAAATCTGTAGCTAGGCCGCTGTAACGAATAGAATTATTACGCTTCAAGTTATAAAACTGAAAGTCTTCACTTGCATAATTGTTTCTGAGGTAGATTATAACAGAAAGTCAATTGCCGATTGAAAACAAATTATATAATTCTAATCAACTAACTCACTTGGAACCTTTTTGTAATCGAAGCCAAGTGCATCTAAGCTTAGCAATTAACTGTTTCTTCTAGCTGTCCTCTTTTTTTCTTTTAAAAACTTACGCTTTCAAATTAGCCGTAAAGAGACTGAAGTGTGTCAAATAATATGCATGAGGTGGTCTGCGGGGCTAAAATGGTCGCTTTGAAGAATCATGATATGAATCATAATATGATTGAAGCCGCGTCTCCACTAGGCAACATTTAGCGCGCGACACGTGACGCTCAACATGTACGGCAACGCTGCACAACAGCGCGCGATGTTGCCAGCTGACGCGCAACATGACGCGCGGCTTGTTGTTTGTTTAAAGAGAATTGCATCAATTGTCGTCAAGTGGAGACGCGCGCAACAATGTCCGTAGTGTGGTCTAACGAACAAGTGCTCAAATTAAGCGAACTGTACCAAAACTATGAACGTCTATGGGATACTGCTCACAGATACTATAAAAAAAATTATAACCACTGCCACTAAAATCAACACAAGTTGCTCTGGCGACATGTTGGCGACGACTGACGTAAAGTAGATGCGTAGACAGACAACGTTGTTCATCAAAAGTCCCGCGCTGACTTTCAACATGTTGGGCAACTTGTTGTCCAGCATGTTGCGCGTGAATTGTTGCTTAGTGGAAACGAGGCTTCATTTTTCTAAAATCGCAAAATGCAACTCTGCTTGCAATTCATTTCTGTATTTTTGTACTAATTTGACATTTTGACAGTTTTGACAATTCATTTGCTGAATTGATTGAGAGGAATTGCTAAATGTGACCATTTAAGCCCCTGTATGTCTTTTACCTCTTCACGCTCAGACCCACCTCAGACCGCTGAATCGATATATTGGATCCGTGTAAGAGGAATATGGACTTATAAAGATACTTTTGGGACAAAGGATATAATTTTTACCATCGCAACATGTACGGCTACCGCCTGATATACGACCTGCGTAGAAAAATCTAACCTAAACTGTACATACAACAATAGTCCTAGAAAAACAAATCTGTAGCCTAGACTATAGTATACGTATTTAGGTTGTTGATAAGGAGGTCAGTGCCCGCGCTATCGGTCATAGCGGGCTGACGAATGACATGCACTCCGTCAGACACAGAAGCGTAGCGTGCCTTGGCGGAACCCCATTATTTGTTTGGTCCTTGGAAGGGTTTTGTGGTGGAAGTTTATTACAGAAAACGTATAGTACACCTAGTCTGCTTTTGTGACGGTAAGTAACTATTTAGTAAACACACAATTAGCGCCACATTTCTGCATCGCGCTATCGAAGTTTTCTAAGGGTGGGTTGCACCAACTTACTTTAACTATAACTGTAACTTTAACTATAACTTTAACTACAATGCAAAATGTCAAATCTTTAATTAAAGCGCAGGTATTATTATAGTACTCTGTGGTTAAAGTTAAAAATGGACACAATCAAGACGCCATATTTAACCATAACCATAGAGCTCGAGAAGGCTTTAGATGCACGTGCGAAGAAAGGAACTAACGCTGTCAACATACAAAAACGCCATTTTTGACAGTTCTCCTTTACCAGCAGCGCCCCCGCCCACGTTCATTTAAAGCCTTGTCGGACCAGCTGTCATCTGTCAAATTCTGTGGTCAAAGTTAAGGTTACATTTAGCCTTAACTATAACCATAACTTTGACCATAACTTTAACTTTAGCCACGCCTCTGGTGCAACCCACCTTTAGTACGCAGTGTTGTCAGACGTCCCGAATTTGGCGGGACGGCCCGATTTTTAAGTCAAAATTAAAATCGGTACCTCATCCACGTCCACTAGCAGCAATGTACCGCGGCCTGGGCGACTCTGCATCGGCATCATCGGGCTCTCTCGACACTACACCGACCGGTCAGCCCAGTCAGGCCCTGTGGTCCAGGGGCCCCGTATAATTGGCAGATACGACGATAGCTACGCTCCTGCAATTAGAACTCACGCGGTGTATTCGAAGTGAGTTTCAGTCACGCGGAGTTTTGCATCTATTGCTATGTTTGTTTATTTAAAACACTAGATAAAGCTCGTTACTTGTTACGAGTTACGACGAAATTAGTATATGGCGCAGAAACCGTAAATTTTTCCGAAAATCTATACCATTTCCCCGTTCCACACATATTCTGTGCCCGTTCCCGTCCCTTAAAGTTTCACCTATTTCGTGATCGTAGGGAAACTCGTGACGCTCGGACTAGGGATTGCAAAAAACGGATTTTTAAAAAAATCCGGATTTTCGGATTTTGACATGCTCAAATCCGGATTATACGGATAATCCGGATATTACGAATTTTTTCTAATATTTTTGATTAATAGCTTAAAATGCGAGTTATTTTCTTGTTATCTCTTTATTAAATATTCATTTTAAAAGCGCAATATCAGACGTAAAACAATTAACATTTTTCTTAAGTTAGTGATTTTCACATGGGCGTGATGAAGTAAGAAATTAAAATAACAGTATCCTATAATTAAGACATTATTAACAACTTAAAAATATCTTGATTTGACTTGATAAAGATATTTAAATAAGTGGAATTTAAGTTTAAACAATAAAATCCTAAACAAATTCCGCTTTATGGATGACTAAGCCCTTTTTGCTCCTACGAATACAGATAATAAAAATTACCTTAGGCACAATCAATGACCAACAGCACGAGATGTAAGGTCGAGGTGGACGTACTTGGGCCAGTTAGTTTCTATTGATAACAGACAAGGAAATACAGAGAAACTAGCACATGAAGAAGCTGATGAAGGAAGACATACCCCTCTCAGGGAACCGCAGATTCGTCGACATGTGTATTTCAATTTGCCCCAATAGGCTTTTTGAACAGAATAAAAAAACTTAAAATAATTCTTTAAACTTTAAATCAACATTTTAATATTTTATAAACCCTTTTCCTTTATTTTATTAGACAAACTTACAAATCAGAAGATTTTATAGAAAACCATTTTATCCAATACTGACAATATCTTAAAAGAATATTTGTTGTATATTTCTCATGATTGCAGTCATATTATTAACGGTATTGTGGTTGATTTGTTTATGAGCTTTATGGGTAGGTGACCGCCAATTTGCATTGGCGGTCACCGACGAAACCCCTTAAATAAATTGATTAAAAAATAATAATAAAATAAACGGTAGATCATAAGATATAAAAAAATGACGTTCTTTTTTAAAATAAGATTTAAAAATGTTAATACACAATTTACAACCGCCAAATAACTAAACAATGCAGTGTTGGACATACGAAGTACTGAGATAGGTACCTTTTGAGCGCGCAAATTTGTGATAGCGCCTTTAAACAAATGTGAATTTGTATATCAGATGCTACACAATACATCTAAATTAATTTTATACTACGTAAAAGCTTATTTTTCATAATTTTACCAACTATTCGAAAAAACCGAAAATCCTGATTTCCAAAACTAAAAATCCGGATTTTTCGTAGGCCCAAAAAATCCGGATAATCCGGATTTTTCGGATTTCGAAGTATCCGGATTGCAATCCCTAGCTCGGACCCCTGCCCATACAAAAGTGAAAAAAAAATTCGTCTTGCAGCGCTGCTACTTTCACAGTGAACTCTCTACAAGGAACACGTACACACCCTAAAGTATTATCACTTATTTTTGTTACATCCTGTATATTATATAAGTAGATAACATATTATGAGTTTAATTGTAATTTGTAAGGATATAAGGATTTGTTTAGTAAAGTTGAATATCCTATTTATAAAGTTCCAAACTGTGTATGTAACTCGCAGCTACAGTAGACCAGCCTTGGATTTATAATTGGGCCGCATAGGCCGCGGCCTAGGGGCGGCTAGGGGCGGCAGCGTTCTACGGGGACGGGCGGCGGAAACAAAGTGGCCTACTCGTACCTACCGCCTACACTCATCCATCCATATTAATATTATAAACGTGAAAGTGTGTCTGTCTATCTGTCCGACCGAACCGATTTTGCTGAAATTTGGTATCGATGTACTTTTGAGTCCCGGGAAAGGACGTAGGATGCTTAATATCCCGGAAAAATCTACGGTTGCCACGCGATAAAATAATTTTGGCGCAACGGAGTTGCGGGCGTCATCTAGTAAAATATATAAATTCAGAACTGCATTAGACAAATGTATTATAATTTTTTACAAGTGTGTTTAATTAAATAAATTAATCTAATGTTTAAGAGTGAAAATGGAGCACTTAATTGGAAAGTAATGATAAAGACAGACCTCATCCCTGATAAGATAATGTTTATAACATAAATTAACTATTTAGTGTTTATTTTATTAATCTATATACTTTAAGATACTAGATAATTTCTAATAAACAATCATGACGTACATAATTATTATTATCTTGATTGCTAGATGTTGCCCGCCACTTCGCTCGGTTATCGCTCACTGCTCAGCTAAACCATATTAGGTATATATTTTTACCGGGACAAAATATGGCGTGACTCAAAGTATCTCCTTCCGACAAAATATGTGACTCAGTGACTTGCCGTGACTCAAAGTATCTCCTATAAAATTTTATCAAAATAGGTTTAGTTTAGCAGCTGAATTGTAAAAAAGGAAATACATCAGACATCCTTTGGTATTTTTTTACATTAGTAGGTACTTACAGATTCTTTATAACAGCGTCGACTATTATAAAATCTTCAAAAGCTGAGTTTACACGTGTATACTTTCTTACCTTAGCATAAATGTATCATTTAGTACCCAATACAACTTAAATATTTGTTCAAGTGCTGTCTTATCAACAGTGCTCGCTGTTCGAGCCCTGAAAGGCGTCTTTGTCGCTACAGCAACCCTACCGGATATTTAAAGCGCATAACACCGTATTCAGAGCCGATTATAGAATAACCTACCTATATTATATCCGTAGTAATATTGTCAGTTGTAGATAACTAATAAGCAGTAGGTAATCTATGGTAATAATAAATAATAATATCTATTATCAAGACCCTCCCTTCCCCTCTTCTAGGTACTTTCAGAGAAGTTGATTCATATTTCATAGGCAGATGGCGGACCTACTAGGCCTGGAGATGGTGACACAAAATTCTTGGTCATTTGTACCAGGCTGGTGCGGGCGGTTCTACAGGGGTCTGTAGAACCGCCAGCCTGGTACAAATGACCAAGAATTTTGTGTCACCATCTCCAGGCCTATACGTAAATTAGTCGCGTTGTCACAGAATAAATAATAAAATACAAGTAGTTAGTAGCGTTGTGTTAAAAGTCAAAACTCAAACCCAATGATAATAATATAATTTATATTACTATGATCCGACCGGTCCACCGTTCATCAACTGCCTATAAATCAATAATTTCTTCGATGGCTCCAGTATCTAAGTATCTAAGACAAGGTGGCCAACACGCGGCCCGCGGGTCACATGCGGCCCGCCGCGCGCCGCGCCGGCCGCGCCGTCTGTTACCTTGTGAGCTGTGGCCCGCAGAGCCGAGCACATTTCTTTAAAGTAAAAAAAGTTAATACTAAAATTACCTTATCATACCTACTATAAAAAGCAAACAAACTCTTCTTTTCTTTTAAAATAAAAGCTGTAACTAAGTTCTAATAGGAAAAATTAGTAAGTATCCGATTTTGACTTTTATTCCACTACGAGTATACATACAATTTGGTAGTGCGGCCCGGGGTAAAATTATACTATCAAATTTCGGCCCAAGTGTCGAAAAGGTTGGCCACCCTTGATCTAAGAAAACGGTGAAAGTATAATATTTTTTTTGTACTTATGTACTTCTTATTACTTGCAAGTTACAACTGTCGCTACTCGCTAGTGACTTAGACTTTACGCGACAATAGTCTGAAGCCCCTTCTCTGGGTTGATAAGCGTATGAAGAAGAGTCCAGCTCAGATAGGGTTGCCATCACCCAAATTCCCTTCGCCGGTCAGGCACGACAAGATTCCCGGACATTTGGCCGAAATGTGGTTATTTCCCCGGACACCTCTTAAACAGTATTTACGATAACGTCTTTGTAATTTTTGCTTTTCCAACAAGAATTTGTAAAAATCTAACTCAAGTCCGTGCAAGAAACCGTGTGTATGCTTGGCGAGTTTTTATCTTTCGTTTGTTGCTGCATGACTAAAAAGTTAAATTTCTCTCATCAAAAGTGTTTGGATTTCACTCGGACACTTTTTAAAAAACCGGCCGGACGCACCCCGGACGCCCTTCAAACTAGGACAAATCCGGGGAAACCCGGACGGATGGCAACCCTAAGGTCAGAGATTGAACTCTAACTGAATAGGTATTATGTTTATGGTAGCGAATTAAACTTTGGTAATGGAACATAATATTATTATTAATTATTATTATAAGGTGTTGATTCTTGTTGATTCTTTCATAAAAAAAGCAAGTCACGTTGTGCGCCGACCCTAATGTTAGTAGGTATATAATCGTAAAAACTCTTAAATTGCTGTTGTACGATAGGTATTCAAATAAGTAATATTTTTAAAACTAAACTAATAATTTAAACATGATCTGAAGTCTCATATTTTATGCAGGTGTTAAAATAATTATATATTAATAAAAATTAAAACTTTTTGATAATGAATATCTTTGCTGTAACTAGGTAGATGAAAAAAAAAATTAATACATCCCATTTTACGGAATAACTTTGAATGTTAAATCAATTAAAATAATTTAACTAAAATTAAATATCAATATAACAAACCAAAAACATATTACTATTTACAAATTCAGCTGAGTAATAAAAAAACGGTAACGATTAAATTTTTAAACAGAAAAGTTTTTCAAAATTACGTTTCTATCTACGCAATCGTTCTGTCATTGTCAAATGGCAGATGTCATTTGTCAGCTGACGCCTGACATTGACGTTATATTGTTTACGAATTTACGAAAAAATGTCGCCGCTCGGCGCTCGCCGGATTTGAATAATTTAATTTTATCATTCAAGGTCAGAAAACAACATTTGTATTTTAATCAGTAAGACCCCCAATCTAAATGGTGATATCTGAACTCTCAGTCGGCACCGAACGCGTCACGCTCACATAATGGCTTCCACAATGTTAAAACTTTTAAAATCCGAAGTAAGTTTTTGATTTAATTTTATAATTACTGTACATTCTCACTGATACCTTAATTTTGATTATATATTCACTCGGTTTCCTAGGATTTAAAAAACGATTCTTTTGCAGATGATTTCTATAATATTCTGAATAAATAACACTTGTTTTTCTAGTCTCTTGGGAATATAAGGCAAACACATACACCGCCAGGCGATTTGGTATTTAAACTGGCTACATTATTCATACCTATCCCACTTTTGCTGCGCAGTTGAATATTTTTTATTTGCAGTTTCATCATCTGCTCAATAATTCAAAAAAATGTTTTTTCAATTATTCAAAATAACACAAACAGCACAAGTTTTAAAGTTAGTCTAAAGTCCATCTCAGTTTGACTTTAAGTACATAATATAATATTTTTATTGTTTTTTCTTTATACTTATAAATTATAATTGTGTGGTCGGAGCACTTTATGGTAATAAATAACCACTGTCTGTATCCAGTAATTGCAATTTTTCTTACTTTCCTTTATAATAATCTATACATAATATTAAGGTAAAATATGTATATGTCGCAGCCGACTGGTTTAAATAGCCGTTCAATCAAACAGCTAGCCCTTTGACTGAATAATGCCATTCAATCACACGGCTATACGTCGTTTAGCCGACTTGTTGACTACAACATTCAATACTACAGCTAGACGACGCTTAGCCAACTGGTTTAATGACAAATTAACTAGGGCGACCATTAGCTTAATATGTAATTTGGGAGAATAGGAACGATTATTCTCGGATTAAGTTTAATCGGTGACCAAAAGTTTAATGCAATAAGTAAAAATAAAAAATTCTGAGGTGTGTTTTGTGACGGTCGCCGGCTGCTGCCACGGCACAGTCACAGTTCTAACTTAACCTACTTTTGGACTTTCTGGATTGTGTTTGTTTTTGTTTTGGCGGGGGGCTGCGCCCCCCGAGCCCCCTTTTTGTTTGCCGACGGTCGCCGGCTGCTGCCGCAGCACGCTCGCTGCGCTCGCTTGGCTCCCTCTGTATTGTGTTCTAAGTTCTAACCTAACCTAACCAACTTTTGGACTTTCTGGATTGTGTTTGTTTTTGTTTTCACGGGGGGTTGTGCCCCCGAACCCCCCTTTCGGGGGGGCTGCGTCCATTCATTTCATAATCCCGTAATTTCTCCTCGAATATTTGTTAAAATTTTGATTCACTCGTATGTGCCTCCACAATTTTTGTCTCTTTAATAACACTTGTAACTTTTATTAACTACTTTCTTTCCGAAAAACAACTACAAACACCAAGAAACACCTGCTAGGTGGCGCCATATTGTAAATAAAATGCACCTAGCGCCGCAGCGGTGCGCGCTAAACTACTTCAATTAGACGGCGGCTTTTGAATCAGCTGTAGTGTTGAACGTTTTGAGCGACTAAAATATTCAATATAAAAGCTAGACGTGTGATTGAATGGCGTTGTTCAGTCAAAGGCTATTTAAACCAGTCGGCTGCGACATATACATAGTTACCAACTTTCCCCAAAACAATATGTAAAATATAGGTTCAAGCCACCTTTGCTTTATCAAGTTTAACTAACAAGAAAAATTTTTACATTCTAGACTCCACTGCTGTTCAACCGATCTTACAGCAACGCAGCCCCCACAACCAAACTGTACATTGATGGACAGTTTGTTGAATCTAAGACAAATAAGTGGATTGACTTAACAAACCCCGCCACAAATGAAGTTATTGGAAGGTATTGTTTTACTTGTCACAATTATCTAAATAATTGTACAATTTATTTTATTTAGCCTCAATTTCACCAATGTCTGTTAGTGTTAACAGCTTGTTAAAATGTCATGTCTTCTCTTTCATTCATAATAAAAACGAAAGAGGGAATGTGGTACTAATTCAAGCGTTAACTTTAACAGTCGTTGGTGAAATTGGGGTTTAATCTCAAAATTATAATTCTGTCAGTCTGTTTTGTAGATTTAATGTAACAATGCATAAAAAGTAACATAAATGTAAAATATTTAATTTTAATTTTCCTTTCTCATTATTTCCAGTCTATTTTTTTTTAAATTTGACATTAAAATTTAAAATCAATGAAAATACTATATTAATTGAATTAGAATATTAAATAAAATAGTTTTAAAATAAAAATAAAAAAAATCATGTCATCTTTAAATAAAATTATATAAGATTTTGTAGATTTATCCTATGAAGTGTCAATCTTATCATTTCAAAACATTTGTTTACATTGAGATAAATGAATTACGTAAGATAATAAAGAGTTACATAGGCATTACCCATATTTGCTTATCAGAATGATTTACATATCAGAAAAAATATATTTATAGTCTAGACAAACTGGTGTTTGGTATGTTACTATGCCAAATAATCTTTTTCCTTAAACTATAAAATATAAAGTTGCTATGAATAAACAAAATATTTAAATTTAAGTTCTTTAAATACATGTGACATGACAATTTTTTCAAAGAAATAAAAGGATCTTAAGATTATTTTTATTTTTAATTTCTTTTTGTATAATATATGTACAATGTCACAAAATGTCTGTACTCTAATGTCTCATAATTTAGTGGCACTTGCAGCCATAAATTTGTATTGTAAATGAAATGGTAATGATACAATGTCGAATAAGTACCTAAAGGTTAGGATTAACATAAAACCATGTTAATGTATTACAGAGTGCCTGAAGCGACGCCGGCCGAACTGAATTCCGCTTTGGAGGCAGCCAAGAAGGCTTACAAGTCATGGAGCCAAAGCACTATCATGACTCGTCAGCAACTGATGTTCAAGTAATATATTTTTTTAATGTTGGTCAACTGAATAATTTTTAGAGATCCATAATTCCATAGTTTTTACTGATTACATGAGTTTATCACAATTTATTTGCCTGCCATCCTATCTGTTAATCCTTTGAAATGTGTTTGGAAATAATGAATAAAAAAATAGATAAGTATGCATATGTGTAGATTATTGACTAAAATTAAATTAATTTAGTGTACGAAAACAGTAAATTTTTCTGGGGTAAAAACTATCCTAGGTCTTTCTTTGGGACACAGACTTTTTCTATATTTAATTAAAACTGATTCAGCATTACAAATACATGTTACACATTTATAATATTAAGGGCCTGTTTCACGACTTCCTGATAAGTGCTGGATAGGATCCACGACATATCTGACAGATAATCAGCTATATTCTGTCTGTCAGATAAGTTCTGGATAGCCTATCTGGCACTTATCAGGAAGTGGTGAAACAGGCCTTTAGTATATAATAAAGATTTCAAGCTTCATAGAATGTCTAACATTTTGTATTTTATTAATTTTGTCTGAATTGTTTTGGTTTTTCGATTTTATTCTTTAATAACTTGTAATTAAAATTTCCAGGTTCGCACGTTTGCTACGCGAGAACCAGAGCAAGTTGGCGGCCAAGATCACGGAGGAGCAGGGCAAGACCATCGCCGACGCCGAAGGGGACGTCCTCAGAGGAATCCGTAAGTCAAAACTAAAATAAAATTATGACAACCCCCAAATTATCAGGCAGTGAGTTGATTTTGATGATGAATTGTCGCATAACAGCAACTACGACATTTTTTATGGGAATTTAGATAAAAAAAATACGTGTGGCACTCGCGGACTGCTATGATAAAGCTATTGCATAACATTGTTTATCAATTTATACAATTATTATTCGCATACGTCTAACACTAAAAAAAACAGTGAGCCAAGGTCTGGCACCGCTGTGCCGGTCGGAGTGGGGATGTGTTAGATTTTTACGTTACGGAATTTCTTGATGTTTATTTTTCTCTATGCTTTCTTATAAAAATGTCAATATTGACTATTAGCTGTGCTCACGCTCGCGCTAATCTATGATACTTAAGGCAGTGTACAAGTAAATTTTTCTTAAACTTTTTATGGAACTTTATAGTGTTCTTAAAAAGTTTAAGAAAAATTTACATGTAAGTAAACGAGTTTGTATTTCAATATTGTTGATAAATATGTTTGTTACATTTCAGAATCGGTGGAGCACTGTTGCAGCATTACCTCTCTGCAGCTGGGTGACTGTATACAGAACATTGCTAAAGACATGGACACACACAGCTATAAAGTGCCGTTAGGTGTTGTGGGAGGTAAGTACTACTTTCAAAAAAGATACTCGTACAAGAATTGTTAAGTACTTGAAACCCGAAAAAAAATTAAGGCAAATATTATTTTATTCTCAATTGTATGTTGTAACAGACTATAGGGCTGAAACAGTGCTGCTTCAGTACAACAAGAGTCGAGACATGTGATGTATGACATAGTGGTCTTATCATTCAATTATTTCAACATGAGCAAGAATATTTTTAATGTAATTTTTAATATTTTCTAGTTTATCTCATTTCTTGCCTCCACATTTAGGATTTTTTTTTTAAATGAAATAAGGAGGCAAACAAGCAAACGGGTCACTTGATGGATCAGCATCAGAAGAGCGTTGCCGGCCTTTTAAGAGGGAATAGGGTAATAGCGGAGGGTAGGGATGGGAAGGGAAGAGAATAGGGAAGGGTAGGGAAGGGAATAGGGTAGGGGATTTAGGAACTTTTAATTTTACCCACTATTTAATCCAGGATCTATCAGTCTTTAAATTTACCACATTTCTTACCCTGAAGTTTAGTGCATTCAAGTTTATCCCATTTCAATTGTAGTGACTTTTAATTTTATCCCATTTTTATACCTAGATCGAGCCGTCTTCAAATTTACCCCATGTCTTAGCCCTCCAGATGTAGCAGCATTCAAGTTTTCCCCATTTATGGTGTAGCAATATTTAAATTTACCCCCATGTCCTCCCCCGCAGGTGTAGCGGCCTTCAACTTCCCCGTGATGATCCCCCTGTGGATGTTCCCGCCGGCGGTGGTGACGGGCAACGCGTGCATCATCAAGCCCTCGGAGCAGGACCCCGGCGCCACGCTCATGATGATGGAGCTGCTGCAGGAGGCCGGTGCTCCCCCCGGCCTCGTCAACGTGAGTACCCCGCCTCCTGGGAGACAGGCTACCACTCTGTAGATGTGGAACCGATGTACAGATGAGCTCGAACTTACACTCTGTCCCCCTTACTAATAAACGTTGTATAAGCTTTGAATAGTTATACAGTGTTTTGTCTTCTTCAATCCAATTAAAAATGTCACTTGTGTGACAGAAACAACAAGGGGGTATGTGTCTAGATGGGCGCAAATAAAAAATTGGTTTTATATCACAATATAAACTGTAACATTTTATGAAATATAAAAAACTATGTCACTAACATGCATGCAATGGTACGAGCATTGTTTTTATTTAAAGGAACAAAAGATAACCCTGTATTAGGAACATAATAAAACCAGCTTGAATTTTAATATTAATGTATAATTATTTTTCAGGTGGTCCACGGCACCCACGACACCGTCAACTTCTTGTGCGACGAGCCCGACATCAAAGCCGTGTCGTTCGTCGGCGGCGACGCTGCCGGCAAACACATCTACAGCCGCGCCTCCGCCGCAGGTACACGATCTCTCTCTGTCGCACGCGCGCTGACACATACTGTTGTCTCACTCGCACAGTGACGAGCCCGACATCAAAGCCGTGTCGTTCGTCGGTGGCGACGCTGCCGGCAAACACATCTACAGCCGCGCCTCCGCCGCAGGTACACCCTCTCTGTCGCACGCACACTAACACATATTGCCCTCTCACTCGCACAGTGACGAGCCCGACATCAAAGCCGTGTCGTTCGTCGGCGGCGACGCTGCCGGCAAACACATCTACAGCCGCGCCGCCGCCGCAGGTACACCCTCTCTGTCGCACGCGCGCTGACACATACTGTTGTCTCACTCGCACAGTGGTGAGCCCGACATAAAATTCGTGTCGTTCGTCGGCGGCGACGCTGCCCGCAAACACATCTACAGCCGCGCCTCCGCCGCAGGTACACCCTCTCTGTCGCACGCGCGCTGACACATTGACACATACTGTTGTCTCACTCGCACAGTGGTGAGCCCGACATCAAAGTCGTGTAGTTCGTCGGCGGCGACGCTGCCGGCAAACACATCTACAGCCGCGCCGCCGCCGCAGGTACACCCTCTCTCTCTCTGTCGCACGCGCGCTGACACATACTGTTGTCTCACTCGCACAGTGACGAGCCCGACATCAAAGCCGTGTCGTTCGTCGGCGGCGACGCTGCCGGCAAACACATCTACAGCCGCGCCTCCGCCGCAGGTACACCCTCTCTGTCGCACGCACACTAACACATATTGCCCTCTCACTCGCACAGTGACGAGCCCGACATCAAAGCCGTGTCGTTCGTCGGCGGCGACGCTGCCGGCAAACACATCTACAGCCGCGCCTCCGCCGCAGGTACACCCTCTCTCTCTGTCGCACGCGCGCTGACACATACTGTTGTCTCACTCGCACAGTGGTGAGCTCGACATCAAAGCCGTGTCGTTCGTCGGCGGCGACGCTGCCGGCAAACACATCTACAGCCGCGCCTCCGCCGCAGGTACACCCTCTCTGTCGCACGCACACTAACACATATTGCCCTCTCACTCGCACAGTGACGAGCCCGACATCAAAGCCGTGTCGTTCGTCGGCGGCGACGCTGCCGGCAAACACATCTACAGCCGCGCCTCCGCCGCAGGTACACCCTCTCTCTCTGTCGCACGCGCGCTGACACATACTGTTGTCTCACTCGCACAGTGGTGAGCTCGACATCAAAGCCGTGTCGTTCGTCGGCGGCGACGCTGCCGGCAAACACATCTACAGCCGCGCCTCCGCCGCAGATACACCCTCTCTGTCGCACGCGCGCTCTCACATACTGTTGTCTCACTCGCACAGTGACGAGCCCGACATCAAAGCCGTGTCGTTCGTCGGCGGCGACGCTGCCGGCAAACACATCTACAGCCGCGCCTCCGCCGCAGGTACACCCTCTCTGTCGCACGCACACTAACACATATTGCCCTCTCACTCGCACAGTGGTGAGCCCGACATCAAAGCCGTATCGTTCGTCGGCGGCGACGCTGCCGGCAAATACATCAACAGCCGCGCCGCCGCCGCAGGTACACTCCTCTGTCGCACGCACACTAACACATATTGCCATCTCACTCGCACTCGCACCGAACTCAGCGGTTTAGGTAACATGTTTTATAATATCATAAGTCATAGTCATAACACTTACTAGCTTCTAGCTGGATCTTTGATGATTTTTGACGGTTTGTACTATCAAAGAAGTTGATTCATAGTCATACCCAGCCGACAGATCACGATTCACGACTTACATTGAATTGTACGTTTTACATTATATTTATAATTAAATCAATTTCGATAGTACAACTGAGATATTTTTTTCAGCGGTTCTTATTATTCTGAGTAACCCAAGTTTCTAGGCTGCGTTTCCACCAGAGATGTGTTGCGAGGAATGTGCTTTTGAGAACCAATAGAATCGCTTCATTGACGTGAGCTTGCCATCGCTCTTCATCAGGCTTAAATTGGAAGCTTGTTTCAACTATTGCTACATGTACTATTAAATAATTCTCCCTTAATCCTAATCCTTTCAGGTAAACGCGTGCAATCCAACATGGGCGCGAAGAACCACGGTGTGATAATGCCAGACGCGAACAAGGAACATACACTCAACCAGCTGGCTGGAGCTGCGTTCGGGGCCGCGGGACAGAGGTGCATGGCGCTCAGCACCGCTGTCTTTGTTGGTGAGTTGTACTATCAGGAAGTTGATTCCTAGGCAGATGGAGGACCTACGTAGTTTGTGTTGTGTATGGCAACTTTTTGGTTTTAAGTCACGTTGACAGTTGTAATCTGTGGTTTAGATCACGCTGAAAAAGTTGTTGCACGTGGACAGAAATTGCTTATAACATAAAGAAAGCACTACGCAGTATATTTTACATTGCTTTTATTACTAACACAGTATATGTATTTTAGTTTGGTCGCGTTACGTCAAACCCAGCCGGCAGATTACAGCTAACATTGAATTGACATATGCTGACCAAATGACGATGATGTCAACTGCCTAGGAATCAAATTCTTCGATAGTACATGACTATGACTCATTTGCTGATGTTGGATTGCTATAGCACTCACTTGTGTAAGAATTGAACTTCGATATGATTACTGATTAAACTCTTCTAAGTAACAAGTAGTTGGCAACGCAAGATGATGTCCCTTTTGTAAGATTTGAGTTTCAATAACAAATGGATACATTTACTTACGCAGAAGCCGATAAAATCTTGTCACCGTACAAGTATAATAAAAGAACACACTCTAAAAACTGTTTTTTTAATAACCAGGCTCAGCCAAGGATTGGATTCCGGAGCTGGTGGCGCGTGCGCAATCGCTCAAGGTGAACGCTGGCCATGTGCCCGGCACCGACGTGGGCCCCGTCATCTCTGTTAAGGCCAAGGAGAGGATTGAAAAGCTTGTGGAGTCTGGTATGTACCGTCCGTTCACTGTGGATGATGTTATGCAATACTATAATCAGATCGCCATTTTGAGAAAAATTTAATATTGTTATTTGTTACTATATTTTGAAAGAGAATTATTACAACTAAGTACATATTATATTATGTCAAAATAAACTTTTGGTCATTATTATTATTTTAGTGAAATAAGTTGTGTAAAGGTGGCAAAAAAGTATACCGCTTGCATTTGCTTAGGCAAAAGACATTAGTGTCTTAACCTTATTTTAATATTTTGTTATTTTGTTTCAGGTGTGAAGCAGGGCGCCAAACTGGTTCTAGACGGCCGTGGCGTCAAAGTGTCTGGATTCGAAAAGGGCAACTTCGTTGGACCGACCATTCTCACGGATGTCAAACCTAACATGGAGTGTTATAAGGAGGAAATATTCGGCCCAGTCCTAGTCTGTCTCTTCGTTGATACTCTAGAAGAAGCCATTCAAATGATAAACGCCAACCCCTACGGAAACGGTACAGCCATCTTCACAACAAACGGAGCCACAGCGAGGAAGTTTGCCAATGAAATAGACGTTGGACAAGTGGGAGTTAACGTGCCGATTCCAGTGCCACTATCCATGTTCTCTTTCACGGGTTCGCGTGGCAGTTTCCTGGGTACAAACCACTTCTGCGGAAAACAGGGCATCGATTTTTACACGGAACTCAAGACAATCGTTTCATTCTGGAGACAGAGCGACGTGTCACACGCAAAGGCAGCCGTCTCGATGCCGACTCAACAATAATTTAGGAATCTTGCCACCGCCGCCTAGCTTTAAGTGTAATAGCATTTATATTTTTTGATTTTCTTTATAATAATATGTATTCGTCTTCCATGTCTTCCATGTATTTAAAATATAGAAACTATTTTATTATGTAAAACGTTCATCGAATCATTGTTAATCATGTATCGAATAATATTTACTGTTACGATTTTGTCGCTATTTATTTTACCCCCTATAATATAATTCTAAGAATTTATTATTTTTGCAAGCTCAGAATCCTTTCACGAGAAAAGTGGAAGGATTTTACGCGCCTGGGCACTTCGAGTTTTGACATTTGACAATGACATTTGTCAACCGTTCTTGCGTTCAAAATATTTTTGAAAACAATAATTTGTCTACTCTATTTATTTTTACCCTTTACAGTTATTTTAATTATTAATTTATAAAACTAGTGAATCACACATGAATTAAAATGAGTCATCTACTGTGAGGAAACGAATGGGTGATGTTATTAAAACAGTCATTGTATGATATCATTAAGACACTGTATGTTTTGTTTGAATAACATACAGCATAAACAAAGGAAATAGTTTCCTGTTTGCATTGTGTGCTAAAATGATGGGTTCTACACGCATATTAGCATTGAGAAGAAATTTTGCTCTTATAGCTTTGTTTCTAGTAGCTTTATGTGCTGGTATGTCACCACAGTGTTTGGATGAGAATGGAGACAAGGTAGATTGGTAAGTTTCTCTTTTAAAGTTTTTGAAGGCTTATTTATTGATTAAAAACTAAGGCAATGATTAGGTGTAAAAAAGGTTAAAATAGTGTAGCAGAAATCAAAGAAATTACCTTTGGAAGGCATTCAAAGTTCCTTTTTTGAACCAGCTTAGTATTTTTATACTAGGTTTCTTATCAATACGTAAACTTTATTTGGTCTTAGTACGTAAACAATTAAAATATATGAGTATCCCAACATTGCTATTTTTCTATTGCAGGTACTATGTCTACAAATTGCCACGAGAGAAGAACCACATTAATCCATTGATACGTAAAGGGGTTGCATACATGTATCTTACTCCGACAAACTTAAGAGCGGGATGGACATTATCTAAGCTTGATATTGGTGATCCAAAATCAATGGTTGGCAGGACTTTATCTCCTTTATACCAGGTAAAGGACCTAATTTACTACTAGCATTTACTTACAAAAATACTTAAGTACTTTTAAAACTTTAAGGAGTTTAATGTTGACTGTTTGTTATACTACTCTATTGATTAAATGTATTTAGAAATGCTTACATAATTTTAAATAATAGAAACAAAAAATTAATCAAATCAAATCAAATCAAAATATTTTTTATTCAGAGTAATTTTTTTACAAAAATATTTCTGAACGTCGATACTAAGGTGCCTACCACCGGTTCGGGAACTAACCCGGCGAGAAGAACCGGCGTAAGAAACTCGCACGGGGCCATCTTTTACTAAAAAGATGGAAAATTACAATTTGAACATATATAGTGCACCAAGGCTTTAAATGAATATGTCAATGGGCGCTGCTGGTAAAGAAGAACTGTCAAAAATGACGTTTTTGTATGAAAACAGCGCTAGTTCCCCCTCTCGCTACGTTCATTTAAAGCCTTGTCGAACTGTAACAATATTATGACTTAAATCTATTTACAACAGGAATTATAAAGAGTATTCAAGTAGCCTGTAAGAACCACCCTATTCCCAAGGTGTGTTGTCGTCGATGAAATCATTGATTTTATAATAAGCTTTAGTACACAAACGTTCTTTTACAACTTTTTTAAATTTATTGATAGAGAGAATTTATTGATAGAGAGAATAAAAGTTTAAGTGATAAGTATTTCAATAGCTGCTGAAGTTTTATAAAAATTGGTCAAAGATTGCCAAAAACTGACAATCTTATTATGTATTTTCACATTTCAGAATGCAAATACGGTATCTGTAATATACAATGATCAGCCACCAGCACCTGATGGGAAGATGGATCTACTTGAAAATGTAGCCGAGATGTACTCAAAAACTAAAAAAGGTTATTCTTATTTTTGATTTACCTGTAAAACATAGTTTACCTATTCATAAATGATAATAATACAGCCTTTATACCTTTTTATTTGGACAAACAGTATAATAATAATTTGTTAAACTACTTATTTAATTTTATCTCAAACTGAAATTTAATGTAAGTACATAATATTACTAATATATTATACTACAATATTTCAGGAAAAACAAGGTTCAATTCAAAGAACAAGTATAAGAAATTCAAACTGAATGACAAATACTATGATGATTACGACTTGGCTGAGATGTGTAAGATGCACTCTAAGTTAATGAAGACTAAAGCAGAGGGTGGTCATACGAAGGGTGTGATAGTGGGTGATAAGAACAATGCACTATGGCTGGTGCATTCCGTGCCTAAATTCCCTCCTGTGCCTAACAGTAAGTAAAAATATATTGAGTTGTTAATAAAAATAAAAGTATGTAAGAAGAAACCATGTAATGTTATGTTACTGATAATACTTTTCTACTATATTATTCCATTTATTGTTACATCCCTCTTACTACGAGTAATATACAAATCTATGCTGTATACAACATAATGCATACAATTAGTACAAAACACTGTCTAACTATAATGTCTACACTCTACGTACACGCAGTGTGGTTTGTATTGTTTTCTGGTGTAAATATTTTATAACTGTTTTTTTTCTTGTTAGCTTTTCTTTTTAAGATTATGAAATATATTTTGTTAAGTGTAAGCTTCCATATTTAACATATAATATTTTAAAAATTTCAGCACATGGACCTAACGTAACTTCCTACAGTTATCCAGCAACGGGTACAAAATATGGACAGACCTTTCTCTGTACGTCTGTTCATACATCTACATTGAATCAAATTGGAACTCAGCTGAAATATAATGAACCACTTATCAACTACCATAGCATACCTCAGGAATTAGAGATTGAGCTGCCCAATATCATGGAAGTGATACAAAATAAGACTGTTGATTCTGCTCCTTGGTAAGATTCAGATTCTTATTATTTTAGTATAAGCTAATATTTATTTTGACGCGACTATAAGGTTTTGAGAATCTGGATCTTTTTTTAAAAGAAGCACAATTAAATAATAATGTTGTTGTTTAATCTTTGTTGAAAAGGAAGCAGATGAAGAGAAGCAGAATTAATATACAAAAGTTAAGGTTTTTAAAAACAACTTATAAAACTATAAAAGCATTTTAGTATGATGTTTGATCACTGGTTTACCAACAAGCATATTCCTTAATCTTATCTTTAGTCTAAAAATAATGAATCACTCCCTGCGGATCCCACCAAAGGAATACACACTGCGCATTTTTGCCCAGCGATCTTATAGTTTTGTTCACCCTATACATATTATGATAATTTTCAGGTACCACATAGCGAGTTTTGAGACACTAGCAGGTAGAAAGTTTATCTCATTTGCCAAGAGCGGCATGTTCAATGACGATCTCTACAGCGGGCTCGTGGCTGAGGTGCTACAGACTGATTTGCTTGTGGAGTCCTGGACCAACGGTCCGGAGACCTTGGACTCCGAGTGCAATAGGAGTTACCAGTGAGTATTTTGTGTGGAAAGTTTTACAAACTTTTTTAATGCTAGTTTGAACGATGTAAAGACTAGAGTTTAGAAAACCTAGTGGCAAGTCAACATAATTAAAAAGGAAATTGTCTCTTTAGGATTGCTAGATTTTTACCCTCTGTCAAGTGTCTGCTATTAGCAATGTCATTGTTGTGTAGTTAAAATAGCATTTTGTATCGTAGTGCTTTATTGTAAAGAATCAATGATATTCTATGTTACTAAGTATTTTAGAAACTCATTGTAAAGAATATTATATGAAGTCCAGTAACAAGTATATCACCATGGCAACCTCCATCCAACTCCCGCTCATAGATAATATAATGTAGAATATATATCAGCTCTCCCCCGCTATTCCTGAATGTCAGGCAAAGGGATGAGCCGCTCTAACTGCCGGCGTCAGGCTGTTCCTGAACCCGTGCGGACCTCGTAGTGTAATAGGCCCTGGCGGCGTAAAATAGTTGGTAGCCGCCTCCTCCTCCCTTACTCGATGCATGTAATAATTATTACTGTAGTGACTGTCTTCTCGTAGGTATATCATATTATAATTCAGAAATGTGTTTGTGTTGTCAAATGTTAATACATTCCTTCTTTTCCTCTTATTTCTATTCGCTCCTTCTTTGTCTTTCCATTTGTGCTTATGTATTTTTAATTTTTGTTCTTTTTTTTTCGAGTATCTCGGTTCCATTCCAGTAAAGCATTTAAAAGTGATCAGAAAAGCGTATTTATTATTTTCTCTTTTCAACCCTTCTTTGAAAGTAATTTCTTCTTTGTTCTCGTTCCATTCTATATCATTTTTGTCCCAAGCGTCCAACGTCGTGTTTTTTACTTCTAGAAATGTATTGTATATTTTGTTTTCATTTTGTGTAATAAGTCCTTTGCCTGAAGAAATTTCATTCTGCATGTTCGAATGTAGGAGGTCCTGTACTATGTTCGGCTTCGTAAGTATATATTTCAATGGCTCCCGTAAGATACCATCAGTATTTTCCTCAAGGTAAGGTGCAGGTGAATCTTCAAAATTATTATACGTAGTTTGTAAGCTCCCTTCGTTTACAGACTCTTCCGTTATAATATCGCAGCGTGTTCTCTGTTTTAACGTGTGATTGAGCTCGGTTTTGCATATCCAGTAGTTTTACTTTGATGGAAATAAATTCCTCTTCAATGTTGTAACTAGTTTCAATCTCAGTATCCAGTTCTTCATCTGGTACTTCAGATATTATATTGTCTTGCAATTGTCGAATTATTTGGAAATCTTCGTGTAAGTTCTGTAGTCTGACATGAGCCTCCGCGTAATCAAGATTCTCATGTTTCTTTAAGTATGATTCCCACCTCGTAAATTGTGCTCGTGTGGAGGCGCGAATCCTCTTCCAATGCTCCAAGTTCGTAGTCATCCTCGTCGCCAACTCTGTTGTGTAGTTAAAATAGCATTTTGTATCGTAGTGCTTTATTGTAAAGAATCAATGATATTCTATGTTACTAAGTATTTTAGAAACTCATTGTAAAGAATATTAAGTACCCCGTACACGGTAATTCAGCATGACCATTCATTTACGTGAATTACATGCTGCATGATGAACGCTCATTTTTCATCATGCAGCATGATAATTCAGGAGGATAATTCAAGAGTATAATAATAATGTTATTTACTAAACTAAATAATACGTGGGAGAGCCATGCTTCGGCACGAATGGGCCGGCACGACCGGAGAAATACCACGTTCTCACAGAAAACCGGCATGAAACAGCGCTTGCGCTGTGTTTCGCCGAGTGAGTGAGTTTACCGGAGGCCCAATCCCTTACCCTATTCCCTTCCCTTCCCATCCCTACCCTCCCCTCAGGGGCGTCTTTCCCATAGGTGCAACGTGTGCGGTGCACATGGGCGCCGCGGTCCTAGGGGCACCGAGCGCCGCTCGCACTTGGCGCGCGCCCACGCTGGCCGGCCGCCACGGCCCACGCTTTATTGACCAACGTAAAAAGAACTCCAGTTTGCAAACATTTTTGGGTAATTTTTTTTTTAAAGAAGGCAGGTCTCTGTAGCCCTGACGTCACTGCGACCCATGAGGATCTATTGTGACTCCTTCGCACTAGAGTATCATCCCCAACCCAATACTGCTCATAAATTGAACGATATGGTTGGGGTTGGTGCCACGAATTTCCTCTGTGGACGAGTATTCGTGGCGACCAAGGTGCCTGTTCCTGCTCTGTAGTAGAGCAGGGCAGTCGAGGAGAAGGTGAATAGGTGTTTCATCCTCCTCTTCACAGAATCTGCAAGTCCTAAACAGAATGGGTATTTGTAGCATAATTTTTGTGTAATATCCGAAGCTCTTCTTATATTTGTAGAATTACAACAAAGCAAGGCGCGCCATTAGCGGCTCGGCTTTTGCAATATAAATATTATAATCTTTATTTTTCAACGTGAAATGAACCTTAAATGTGAAAAGCACAGTGTTCTAATTTAGAAAACAAACTGTGCCATGCTGGCTCTTCGGATGTAGAGAAGTTAGAGCTCTTCAATGAAATCGAATAATGAAATCGAATTAATACCGATGTTGTGATGATGTGATGTTTAATAAGTATATAACATGAAATTTAAAGTAAAATTGAAGTACTTACTTAAGCGATATAAAATTTATGTTTTGGGGTTAAGCTTGTTAGGGTCAGTCAAGACATCATGGTCAAAACCGAAAAAAACTTCAATCTACAAACAAATAACAATAGTTTGTTATCTATTTATATTGGAGAAATTTGACAGTACCTATACTAACTTGATGTGCTGTTATAGTTCGTCTGGTGGAACGAAGGAAGCCACCGCTTAGAGTCCTCACCCTCAAACGGCCGGACAAACTGTATTTTTACTTTGTACCCATTTCATTTTGACCGCGCGCGCGCATCTTAGGGGGCGCTAGGGTAATGTTTGCACACGGGCGCCACATGGGCTAGAGACGGCCCTGCGGCTTCCCTAGTACCCTATTCGCTCTTAAAAGGCCAGCAACGCACCTGCAGCTCTTCTGATGCTGCGAGTGTCCATGGGCGACGGAAGTTTCTTTCCATCAGGTGACCCGTTTGCTCGTTTGCCCCCTTATTTCATTAAAAAAATATACAAAATTTTAATTGTTCTCAATAGTTTATAATTTATATTATAAACTATTAAAAACTAATTATTATAATTTATGTTATAAACTATTAAAAATAATAATTAAAATTTAGTGCTGGTGTCTGTACACGGGTGGCGGGGCTTTTGTCATAAAAAACACACTCGTGTTAATAACAAGTTAATTAAAACTAGCGACCCGCCCCGGCGTCGCACGGGTAGGTATAAAATATATAGCCACTAAAAAACTGATTAAAATCGATAGCCTATGATCCTTCACGTGGGCTACTTCTTATCTGTGCCAAATAACATAAAAATTGCCGCAGTAGTTCGCGAGATAAGCCCTTTCAAATTATTTCCTCCGTTTTTTCCGCATTCTTCTATTAATCTTAGCGTGATAAAATATAGCCTATAGACTTCCTCAATAAATGGACTATCTAACATTGAAAGAATTTTTCAAATCGGACCAGTAGTTCCTGAGATTAGCGCGTTCAAGTTAGCCCTTTCAAATAATTTTCCACATTTTCATCTATTTCTTCGCTCCTATTAGTCTTAGCGTGATAAAATATAGCCTATAGCCTTCCTCGATAAATGGGCTATCTAACACTGAGAAAATCATCAAAATCCGTTGCGTAGTTTTAAAGATTAAAGGGAACAAAGGGACATGAGGGAAAAAAAGCGACTTTGTTTTATAATAAGTACTAGCTGTCCCGGCAAATGTTGTTTTGCCTGTTTACCCAGTTTTCCTGCTTTTCTCTTGAGGTTTTTCTGATTTTTTTTTTGTTTTATAAACCTCACGGAGCCCGAGACCTTTCCAACGAATGCAAAATCGTGGAAATCGGTTCGTGCGTTCTGGAGTTACAGCGTCAGGAAGGAAACCCCGACTTATTTTTATATATTAGCTGTGATATTAGATAGATACAGATATGTATTGAAAGAAGTTACATATTAAAACACTATATTGAACAATAAAACTAAAACGTCAATTAATAAACTAATAAAATGAAATAAAAGAAATGCGAAAACAAGTTACCGTGTGGAGCTCGGAAAATTATCTCCTTCTCTATTCTATTATTAAATTTCGAAATTCAGAACAGAAGAAAAAAAACACATACCTATTATATCCGATAAGTATATATTTTTTTAATTTATGTTTAGGCACAGAATATATATTAGTAGTACCAAGTTTAGGTTAAACATTTTAAGAAACATTTCAGTCTAAACTCTAAACTGCCAAAAATTAAAAAAAAAAAATTAGCTCGAATAAATGTATAATTTCACTAAAATATTTCACACACCATAATAACGGAAAATAAACAAAAAAAAACTTGAGAGGTGTCAAAGGACACCCGGGCTTCGATAGGTATTATTTCTTATGTAAGTAATAAAAACCTGTATAGGGGAACTGAAGGCAAAATTGTATATTTAAGGCAAAACTCGTCTTACATCAACAAATATAGCTTTACTATTAATTTTTTTATAGAATATCTTTATTATTAATCACTCTACAATTCCTATTAATCACACAGGCCATTTTGCCTGCGTGTGAAGGTAAAATGGACCACGGTAAAGGGCAAAATGGTCCCAATGCATATGTCATTTGGGGAATACCTTTTACAAATAAATGTTGTGTACAACTAAACTACAATGTGCCTAGAGGAGACAAATCATGCACTGCACCCGTCTTTTTTGTTTTTAGGTTCTCATGAATAAATGTCACATTTTGAAGTTAACCGTTTTACCCCTTTCATTCTTTACATACTATATTAAAGTTAAAATCATGCAGAACACTGTGTCATATCATTAAATAGAAAATATTAGTTACAACAAAAGTGCGGACTGGTCAAAAATTGTGTTTTTTACATCAAAATGTGAAAAAAATATTTAACCGCAATAAAAATCCGCTGTTCCGTATGACAGTTTCGCCGGCAATGACCGAGAACGGGAAGGGCCCGAGTAATTAGTAGCGTTACCAAATAGATGGCCCTAGTAGGTTTCAAGTAATTTGACCGTTCCGTTTTGCCTGAATGGTCCGTTTTGCATGCAGTTCCCCTACACTCAAAAATAGACGTCGCTTCACCGCACTGTTCAATGCCAGAGAGGGGGAGAGAAACAAGCACTACCGCACGGCTTACAACTATTTAGCATTTTTGCTATAGTTGTTAAAGTAACTAGTATAATATGTAAACTGGACCTTCGTTCCATCCGGGTGTCCCTTGACACCTCTCAAGTTTTTTATGATGATAATCTTATTCATTGCACCTTGAATAAATTATTGTACAAATATTTCCGGTTTCCCACACCGGTTTCGGTGACGGTGGCCGGTTTCATTGAGACCATCCCACAGGAGTAATTTTATAGTGCTCAAATGTGTGCACAGTACACAAGAGTAGGTATACTCTCTATTCCTTTTACTCTCCTAGCCCAGTGGGCCGAAAGAACGACACGACTGGCGAAAGATCAGGCGCAGGGCCGACTTTTTACATGCCCATCCGACGCATGGATCATTACTTGTCAGACGATTAGGTGATCAGCCTGCATTGTCCTAACCAATCTTGGAAATAAAATATTGTTTCCAAAGCGAGAATCAAACCCACGACCACGCTAAACCACTGGACCACGGAGATCACGATACGTTCTTGTAAATACTTACCGACGTTTTTTGTATAAATTAAATTGAAAAAGTTATTTCATCATCATCATCATCATATCAGCCTATATTCGTCCAAAAGTTATTTATTAGCAATAAAATATTATATTATGGCAAAATATATTATTTGATTTATTAATTTTGCGCACATTAACAGTTTGTATGCCCTGTTCAAAGAAACGCATAATTTTTTTAAGTGTTCGGGAGCACCACCCTGGAACTGAGTTGTCCCATGGGCATGCCGATGACATGCCGATCGCGCGATCCGCTGCATTATTGCATGACGAAAAATTAAACCACTTGTAAATCAATGTACAGCACGTAGTTTGCATGTCATTCGCGTCATTCACTACAATAAACGATCATGCGTGAATTACAGCACGTAACTCATGTCGTGCTGAAAAATTAAAGAAGTTGTCATTCAATGTACAGCACGTTGTACAGCACGTAGTTTGCATGTAATTCGCATCATTCACTGTAATACACGATAATTCGTGCATTACAGCACGTAATGCATGTAATGCAGAATTACCGTTTAGCGAGCGCATTATATGAAGTCCAGTAACAAGTATATCACCATGGCAACCTCCATCCAACTCCCGCTCGTATAATGGCCGTGTTCGTCGGCGTATTTTTGGACAAACCTTTTATTGCGCATGTCCAAAAGATGTCATGACAACGCCATAACAAGTTGCTGGTGAAGTCGTAAACAACGTCTTAATTGTTTATACATGATTAAAATAATAAAAGCTAAACCTAAATACATAAGCCTAAATTGTCTAACAGCCGCACAAATAATTTATTTAACACTATGATAGCACAGTATAGCAATATTAGTCCCTGTCATATTGCTATACTGTGATGATAGTGTTTGATTATTTTATTCACGGACATAAAAAAAATAATTTTATTTTGGAAAATATGGATATGGATCACTTGGAAAAATTTAAAAATTTAATTGTTTTTTTTTATGAAATAAGAGGGCAAACGAGCAAACGGGTCACCTGATCGAAAGCAACTTCCGTCACCCATGGATACTCGTAGCATCAGAAGAGATGCAGGTGCGTTGCCGGCCTTTTAAGAGGGAATAGGGTAACAGGGGAGGGTAGGGATGGGAAGGGAAGGGAATAGGGGAAGGTAGGGAAGGGAATAGGGTAGGGGATTGGGCCTCCGGTAAACTCACTCACTCGGTGAAACACAGCGCAAGCGCTGTTTCACGCCGGTTTTCTGTGAGAGCGTGGTATTTCTCCGGTCGAGCCGGCCCATTCGTGCCGAAGCATGGCTCTCCCACTGGTTTGTTCATTGCAACGCCACCAACAAATTGCAATTGGGTTAAATGTCAAGTCGTAAACAGTTGTCGTTGCCATGGCATGACATGATTTGGACATGCGCAATAACTAGGTTTTGCAGCGAATGCGCTAAAAATTACATCGACGAACACGGCCAATGTAGAATATAATATATCAGCCATCTAAGTATTAGTTTCAACGCTGGTGTCTATTGGGCGACTGCTGTTTTAAAATACTTAAAGATCTTTGTAGAACTGAACCTATATTCAACATCTCAGAAACTGAGTTGATCACTGTAACAAATATACGTATTTTATAAATAATACGACTTAAAAAATTTTTGATGAAAATCTATTTATACTTTGTGACAACTTCACATAAAAAAGCAATATTATAATTAATAAAGTAAAACGATAAGAATGTTTATTTTGTATAAATAAACATTCTTATCGTTTTACGTTATAACACATTGTTGTTTCCAGGGTCCGCAACATAGAGCGTCTCAAGTTCCCCCCAGCAGGCATGTCGTTCTCGTCGCACAGTGACCACGCCAAGTGGGCGGCGGCGGTCGCTCACAAGATGCTCAACACGCAGGACGCCAAAGTGGCTGACTACTGGCTGTGCGTGGGGGACATTAATAGAGCTGTAAGTAGTTTATGTAACATCCAGGGTCCGTAAGGTGTAACCAGAGCGGCGTAAGGCGTAGACGACGTGGGCGACCGCCCACGGCCTCGCGGTACGAGGGGCCTCGCGCCCCTTGGACCACGAGAATTTTTTTAAAGAATTTACGAGCTTTGATACCCAAATTTGGGTAACTTTTGATAAGTGCATTAATTGTTGAATAAATAATAGTAAATTATTACAACTCGAGACTGACGGCGACCATTGTTTGTGAATTGTGCGACGGGATAGCGATGGACGTTGCCATGGTGACATACAGTTTACATACTTTATAATATTATGGCAAAACAACGTTTGTCGGAACAGCTAGTAAAATATAAAAGTTTGAACATCAAAAAATTCTTTCTCTCAACAAAATTGATCGCCGTCTTGCGTCATCTATCAGGATTCACGAATCAGGGGGCCTCGCAAAATCTTGCCCACATAAAATTTAAATCTTGCCACTGTCCGTAACCTAGCTGTACGTAGTCTAGAATGCTCTGTTTGTGCGGGTGCCGTTTGCAAACTAAATTTGGGGGAAAGTGACTAGTAAAAGAATAACCAGATGCTAAAACAAAATAAAATGCAACGATTTTTCTTTGATTGGATTTTAGTTATTTTATGGTTATTGGTTAATATTATTTTTTTGTTAATATCCCAACAAAATCATATAAAATGACTCGAAACGAAACTCAATGATCTGATCACTCGCAATAATTGGCATAGTCTAAAGTCTAAACTCTAAACATAAGATGATAAGAATAGTATTGTTATTATGAAGGCCAAACTTACGCAAGCCTCTGAAGGATATTAAAAATTACATATAAAAATTAGGTTTTTAGGAGTTATGAATTATGATATAAAGTTATAAATACCTTTATTTTTATTTTACGGGCAAATTGCACACATTCCAAGTTCCAAACTTCCAACCACTGCAACTCTTTTATACTTAAAACTAGATGGCGCCGCTGTAGCCCTACATCGCGCTATCGCTTGTTCGAATGTTTGAGCATAAGAACTTTCGATGTAGATTGCAACTTTGACAGACGGACGGTCCTTAAAAGGGTTCCGTACCGCTATTTTATTAATACAGACCACTTTTTGGGATACAGTGATATTAATATACTGTATCAAAATATACAACAACTATCAAATCTGTTATTTTACGTTTTTTTTATAAGTCGCGGCTGACGGATGCCGGATGCGGCTTGTTTCTAAATTCTATCTGATTAATTACAAAATACACAAAACTGCACATTGTCTGACGTAAGTCGCGGACACGACCTTGAACGTTCGGACGTCCGAACATAATCTGGCTGGCTGGATGTTTTTGCATCCGCGGATTAAGCCGCATCCGTCAGCCGCGACTTATGGATGCGTCCGATAATTTATTTCTAGCTTACTTATAATTAATTTAATACGTTTCAGCTATCTCAAGAATCACGCGGCGGCGGGACAGTGTGCACAGCGGGTCCTATTCTGTGGGGACACTTCGCCCATTTAGTAGACACAGTGCAACCATGCCAGTGACAAGAAACTGTAAATGAACTAGCTATAAGTCACAGATAAGTTATCATTGTCTTTTTATGTAGGTTTTATATTTAAAATCCAGTCGAATAGGGAAACAAAGTAGTACAGTTTAGCAGTGCCGTAAATAGGCGGTGCCACCGGTGCCCTGTGCACAGGGCGTAGACTCTGGAGGGCTCAAAAATGGCCAAACCAGGAAGGAGTATTATTTATTCGGTTTGCTTCCGATAATAGGTCCCGCTGCGCCCCTAGAGCACGATTCCAACATTAAAATAGACCTATACATTGCTTTGGGTAATATAATATTATTACTTATCTAAAAAAGCAAGGGCGCAATAATTGTAAAAGCTCGCACAGGGCGCAAAAAAGACTGTTTACGGTACTGCAGTTTAGTTACCGTTATCTAAGTTAGGTTTAACGTTTAAAAAGCAGGATAAAGGGAACAACAACAACAAGAAGCAAGATGTTGTAGTAGACTTTATTTCTCTATTTGACGACTATCTGCCAATTGGGCGTATTTCAAAACCCAACTTTTAATGAGATTTGAAACGTCAGATGGCACGGGTCATATTATTGTACTTATAACACAATTAATGTTATGAGTTTTAGAACACACCCATACTTTTTATAAAGTAAAATGTAAAATAAAATGAGAGTGTAGAATATGAGAATGAATTTCTATGAATTTCGGAAATCAAATAATATTGCTTTTATGTTATTTACGTACATCTCTTAGTTTTAAGAAAAATGATCTTAGGATATAGTTTCCTTTTCTGTATAGTAAATTAGCTTGATAACTGATAGTAAGTTACCGTTTTTGTGCTGTGATAAGAAATATAATTTTTGAAAATATTTTCAATGTTCGTTATTCTAGTATAGGTAAATTACTTGCTTTGCTTCCTAACATTGAATAACAGTGGGTGAAGCTGAAGCCAAACGAGCGTAATTTTGTAAGTCATGAGTCGCGGAATTTCGGTTGGCAGAAATTCTGCTGCATTCAGTTTCGTAGAAAATTTATATTAAATAGGTAATTTACGCGACCGAAATTCTGCAACTTACAATATTAGGCTCGTTTGGCTTCACTCTAAACAGAGCTTCAAGTTACGGTTCGGTTGAATTTACACTTTTATAGGTCTACCAGAATCTGATGGCATAATTAAAAAAATATCCTTGATCATTGGATTTGCATGTTTCACACACAGAAGCTGCTTCTGCACAGAAGCGTTATAAGGAAAAAAAAGGATCAAAATGTAAATTATTGTAGTGATATTATAACGACACATAAAATCCTCATTAGTAGTTACTGCTCCGGCTTTTTTATTTTAATCTAGTAAACTGGTCAGTCGGTCCGGCTTTACGCTCAGGCAACCCTATTCTCAGGGGTGGCAAAAATAAAAAAACCAATATAAAAAAGAATATTTATTTTAACACAAACATTATTTACATTTGTTCATAACGCCGTATTACTCAACGTATACTGGCTTCACTGGACTTGCTGTGACGCAATTTCCTATTATTTAACAAACGGCTTACCGATATCGAGTGCATTATGAAATATCGTTTATACAATCGTGAAATCGTTAGGTACTAGGTTTTACCCCGTTCGGTGAATTCGGCAGTGGCGTAGGCCAGGAGTCGTCTAACTATTTTGACATGTTATGTGGAACACTTACACACAGACATTTAGTGAACTTCAATTTGATGAAGAGTTTGACAGATAATGTAGCTTATGTCAAAATCGTCATTTAATTACAGTTAAGTAATTAATATTCGTCTCTCAGAGCGGCAATTAGTTTACTAAACAATAATTAATTATAATAATAATCATTCGTATCGATTTTGTATACGATTCTCTTTTGTCTATCCTCTGTATGAAAGAGATAGCTAAAATACTTATAAAATATATTTAAGACTCCTGGAATAAGCGTTTATATGATCGATGAATAATATCTTTAAGATCCACTAGTGCCAATCTGGGTTATAGTTTATCTTCTCTTAATCATCATGCTTTCTCTTTCGGTATGCTTAGATCGAGAGGGATCACACAATATCCAAGGATTAGCTTTAATCCAGACTGGGTCTATGGTTTCATAAATGTAGTGAATAATGATATGAATAAAATATAGTTTCTTCAGCGTAATAGTGAAATAAGTACAATTTTATTGTATCAACAATAAAACGAAATTAAAAGTACCCACTTCATCCACTACCCAAGGTTAAATGGTTAGTAGGTCGAGTAAACAATATTAAGTAAATGAGTATAACAAAAAGAAATAACCTATAAAAGTGCTCTTTATACGGCTCTTTGGATTGGTTCTGTCAAATTCGTTTCGAGATGGAATATATTTTATGTTTTACGATTTTTTTTTAATTTTCGTTTTTTTTTTAATTTGGCACATTGTGTATCAGCTTAACGTGACTATAAGAATATCAAGGGTAGCTTAGTTAAGAGGCGGATTGTAAGAACTAAAAAAACTTTTAACTGATAGTCAACTTAACTGATTATATTTGTTGTCGCCTCCTAAACTACAATTCATATGTCATAAAGCCTTACTAATGCAAGACACGGACTATGCTATTCTTACCTAACGTGCTGATACAATACTACTTAAGTCTCCGATAAATAGATTTATAATACAGGCCACTTGTCTCAAGTGCTAAAGATAGAAGAATATAAAAGATACATTTTATGAGGACATGGAGAATAGAAATTAGGATACTAGGTATGAATATGAAGTGTGCAATGAAAGCTTTCATAACCGTCCATAAAAATAAAATTTGCCACGGTGGCGCCATCTTTATTTTATAATCAATCCGCCTTTTTACTAAAAATATTTGCGACACGTTTACGCTTATGCAAGTTGTTGTCTTTGTCGGTCGAATGGCTTTTCTAATGCGTCAAATAAAGACAACAACACGGATTTGAGTAAGCGTTTAGTTGGTATCTTTATTAATAAGGGGACATGTTTTTATGCACTCTAAAAGGCATAATTAATCCTTATCTCTACTCCCCATGCGCTACGTTATGGTCCAAAATCTATATACCTAAAAGTCCCAGAAACAATAGCAACAAAATGATCGCCAATGCGTTATAATATAATATTTTGTCATCAAATCATCAAGCAAATATCCTCAAGTCGAAACCATATTAAGTATTTGTCTCAAAGTTTAAAAGTATCGGCCAATCAGAGCACATTCTGTCGAAATCATTTTTCATACGAAACAGACCCTTAAGCCAAGAAGTTTTCTTTATCGCTTCTTTATAAAATCGCCGATCAAAATGTATGGAAGTGAAGCGTTCTAAAAGTTATTGGCTAAAGGGTCTGTATATGATTATGTATGTGCCATTTACTTCTTCGATACGACAATCCCAGGAACCATCAGCGAACAAAAAACCATTTTGTTGCTATTACTTCTGGCTCTGGACCACTTTAATGGACTCTCAGG
Source organism: Aricia agestis (assembly GCF_905147365.1). Lineage (NCBI taxonomy): Eukaryota > Metazoa > Arthropoda > Insecta > Lepidoptera > Lycaenidae > Aricia > Aricia agestis. Next base: position 7,222,209 of record NC_056421.1, on the reverse strand, counting down.
GACGGCATCCTAGTGAACCATGAATCATGCTTCATCTTCAAATAGTACGAGTCCCTCGGTGAGGGTGATATAAGGGCGTCTTCTAGCACCTTAAGGGCCGCGGTGGGGAGGACCTTAGCGCTATACTCGGCGGTCTCACCCGGCATGGTTACTGCACATGTTGTGGAACCGCTCACCTCGGAGTTGGGAGTTTCTGGACGACTGGAATAGATGGGTTAGATTATTAGTTTGTATCGAGAACGTTGAATTTTTTTTATAAAATAAGGGGGCAAACGAGCAAACGGGTAAACTGATGGAAAGCAACTATCGTAGCCCATGGACACTCGCAATATTAGAAGAGCTGCAGGTGCGTCGCCGGCCTTTTAAGAGGAAATACGCTCTCTTCTTGAAGGTTATTGCGTCGATCGAATAATAGCCTGATAGTACTAAAAGTTCAGATGCCTGTAGCTACATTATTAACGATAATGTGGCTACGACAATCTGTGAAATGCTTAGGATAATGTAGTTAAAGATTCAACATTTTGCTATGGCGCGATTGCGCCACCTGCTGCAACTATTTTCTGGAATTTTGCTGGAGATATAAACTTATATGTCAATCATATACAGAGAAGCTTTTGCACGACTGTAGTCATATTTAGGCGAGTGGCGATACTGCAAGACAAAGGCATAAAACGAAACAAAAATCTGCTTTGCCTACCTCGCGGGTAAGCTCACGGGCGTGAGCTGCGCGGGCGGCGAGTATATTTCAGTGGCGGATATATCCGGCGCGTGTAGCAACACCACGCGCAGGCGGCGCGCGCGCAGCGACGAGCGGAGAGCCATGGCCGCGCCCCACGCGCCCCAGCGAGCCGCCGCCGCGCCCGCCTCCGCGCCCGCTTCCGCTTGTGACAGGTGCTCGCACGCCGTGTCGGACGTTAGACCTAGAAGTTATGAGGTTATTTTGCTATGAGTTTTTATGGAAAATTAAAACTTACAAGGATGTTTTGGCAGTTGGGTATGACATTGATCTTGGGGTGGGCATGTTGAACAGGTCTCATTTCAAAGAATGCAATGACAGTGTTGCTATCAAGCTCAAAAACTTATCTCAAGACGGCGTAGCTCTTTTATTAGCTCCGTGTCAATAACCTGAGACCATAAATAATTGAAAGTCGCGTAAATGGAGAAATAATCGCTATTTCACTGTCTGCTGGGGCAGCGGCGAGTAGGCACACTCAGCACAGCAGATGATAACCTTTATCAAAGGTTGTTTCTTAAGTGAAACTCTACAAGATTCTGATACCCGACTTTTAACCTTGTAGGGTTGTAACATGCCCACTTTATCAGTTTAAGACATTAATCTTACCGATGTAGAACAGGCGGCCGGCATACGGATGGTCGGCGGCGGCTGCAGCTAGCAGCGGCGCGAAGGTGCGAGCGACGCGCAGCGCGCCCAGCACGTTCGTCTTGAGCGCCGCCTCCCAGCACGAAGATCCGCCCAAGCCGCTACTGCCCGCCGTGTTGATCACCGCCCACACACCTGGTGATGATGGTGAATGTTGTGAAAAGCACATTAAAACTTTGTGTACGTATGATTTATGGAAAAAAATATCCACAGCCGAACATATAACCTCTTCCTTTTTGGAAGTCGGTTAAAAATATAGCTTATGAAGTATGAGCTTACAGTGGCCTAGGGCCCTAGCCTATGATGTATCATGTAAATTAAAGGAAATGTTATAGTGCACCATCAGGGAACATTCATAAGCATAATATTATGTTAATGGCGGACTTTAAATGTTATTTTATTAGATGATATTAAGACACAAGCCAATGTGCCAAGAAGACTTAACATTAGGTTAGTTTCTGCTTATTCGCAAATTTCAAAATTTACAAAATTTGGTCAAGTTTTTAAGGATACTTGGAAAAAGTGCCATCTATTAATAGCACCTAAAGTTACTATACAATACATAGATGTCGCTACCAACTCTAACGTGCTTAATAAGAAATGTTTAGTTATGACAATAGGTGGCGCTATCTCATGTTGCAACTTTAAATGTTTTGCTTGTATAAAGTGCAGATTTTGTAATTATATAATTAAATTTTAAACAATTTAGTTATTTTTATGTGTTTTTAAATGTTCTTAAAAGGAACTATAGTTGTAGCGATTAGATTACATATGGGTTTTTAACTTTACAAGGGCGAGCACTGCTGGTGTAGTGGTATCATGCAAGATTCCCATTCTTGCGACCCGGGTTCGATTCCCGGGCAGTGCAGGTATTTTTTGCAAATTATTTGGGCTACAAAGGTGTTTTTGCTGATGACTACTGTAGCGGTAGCACGGCGACCAGCGGAAATGCGAAAGTATGGACAAACTGTGGAAATAAATCTAAGGTGCCGTTCCGATCTTTTTTCGTTCCGAAAAATTCAATTAAAATGCCACTTTATGACACACTATAGTATATGTCAATATATAGTATATGTCATAATGTTATTTGAATTTTTAGAACCATAGTCTGTCATAAAGTGACTTTTTAATTGAATTATTCGGAACTAAAAGAGATCGGAACGGCACCTTAAGTTTATCTCCACAGTTTGTGACTATAGTCTGTCATAAAGTGGCATTATAATTGAATTTTTCGGAACGAAAAAAGATCGGAACGGCACCTTAGGTTTATTTCCGCAGTTTGTCCATACTTTCGCATTTCCGCTGGTCGCCGTGCTAGCACTACTGGTGAGTAATCATTATTTTAGACTTGATATACTTTGTTACGCCCTAGACCTCGTAATTACATTTTTATTACTTGCCAAGCGCTACAACAGAAAACGCACTGAAAACAAGCACGTCTGAACGCGCCGTTTTTCGAGATTGTAAGCAAGTAGAAACAATCGTCAACCATGATTTTTATGTTATGGATTTTTTATTATGAAGTTTATTTTTCGAATTTATAAAAAAATACACTTGTAAAGTTTTAACATAAATAATTTGTTAAAATGAAATACTTACCCAAGATGTTGCCTATATATTGTGTTAACTGTTAATTTAGGAGGTCAGCTAACTCCTTGACAAGTTTAAACGTGAAGAAGTTACAAGCATACACACTCACAAACTCATGAACTCAAACTTTACAATAATAGTATAGGATTAAAGCAAATCTCACCATGCTCTCCCGCCGGTAGATGCTGGGCAGTCGCTCTAGCCGCCTGCTCGAGCAGGTCCTCTCTGGTCACGTCCAGCTCCAAGGTTACCAGGCGTGGAGGAGGCTGATCCTCCGGTGTAGCCGCCAGGCGCGCCTGCAGCCAGGAGTCCGCGAGGCGCGCGCCTAGCCCGCCCGCGCGGCACCCGGCGATCACCCGCCAACCCTTACCGCAGAGGTAGGTTGCTATCTGAAAATACATGACGTAACATATTTTATAGGTGCAGGCTAAGGCTGGCCGTATGGCGCATACACAGGTTTTCCGTATTCGGAATTCCGTGAGAATAGCGCAAACATTTGCAAACGCGCCGATTTTACAATTGAAACGTCACGTGCTGAATTCGTTCCTTTCGGAAAAAAGCTAATACGAGTATGTGCGCCAGTTAATGTATTTTCTATTTATTTATATGCATTCGGATTTCCAAATACAGAATCTTATAAATAAAGTAAAGTTTATTTTCAAGTGCGTTAACCCATCAAACCACATAAGCTCTCCGGTGAGCCGGTGAGCGAGACACAATAGAATAACAATATATTTTCAAGAATCCACGATCGAAGGATTAAAATAAAATCCTCTCAGCTGCGGCCCTGCGCTTATAGTTCCATATTCTGCGCTGGCCGCTGACCCTACAAATCCACTCTAAGCGCCACGAACTCACCGCGATCAAGCCGCGGGCCGCCTACAATCTAGTGATCGCTGTTACCTGCAGGCCCAGCGCCGTGTCGACGGAGGTGACGAGGAGGGTCTTGGCGCTGTCCGCCGGCACCAGCTCGGCCACGCGCACCTTCCGCAGCAGGTATAGCAGCAGCGCGCCCACAATGCAGCATAGTGCTGCCAACTGCAGTCCCAGGGACAGCCACGTTAGAGGGTCCATTATACCATTTTATGTCTGGAACAAAAAAATACGTTGTTAATATCATTGCAGTCAGTTAATAAGTTACGGGCAATATCTAGTGGGCAATGAGCCCGCGAGGGCCAGACCTTTATTCGTTTAATAAAGCTGAAAGTTTACCTGTTTGTGACCTTTACAGAGGTAAGAACGACCAGCATGGAGTTTCGGTCGCGGTCACTTTAGGAGGTATCCAGTTCTGAAGGTCTATCTGACCTTCGAGAAGGAGTAAGTTGAATTTCATAGCTAATATTCTTCGTGGTAAGTGGAGGAATCTCGTCTTCCAGAGCCGGACATAATATTTGTCCGTTGTTTCCCATCCTAAGGCTGTGTTTCCACCAGAGATGTGTTGCGAGGAATGTGTTTTAAGCTCACGTCAATGAAGCGATTCTATTGGTCCTCAAAAACACATTCCTCGCAACACATCTCTGGTGGAAACGCAGCCTTAGACTTTGAGGGTTTCTAGCAGAGGGAAGCAACTGTCAAAATGTCCGGCACTGGAAGACGAGATTCCGTCTGGTCTCCGGACTATGCATGAATATTATAAATTATAATATTATGCTTGCCAGTTCAAGGAGAGTTCAAGTATAGCAGACTTGAACTCCCCTTGAGTACCTTGACACGCTACCGCGTATATTATGAAACCCTAGTTTTTTTTAAATCTTTAATTTAAGGACTTGGTTCACAAACAGAGGCGACCATGTCGTCCTCGTAGAAACCCTAGTTGAAACGGCGCGGCGCGGACGGAGTTATATTTTAAAATCCAAAAAAAAAAATGACGAACATAACTTTTTTGCAGTCGGTTAAAGATTACTTTCAGCCAAAACTTCCGTACATGTCGAACGTTTACAATTGTTTGTATTGTGTGCTACAGCAGAACAATAAGCCTTTTAAGTGATTGGCTGCGAAAACATGGTATAAACGAAACAATAAGTCACAGTGGAAAAGTCCTTGAAAATGTTGCTGGAAAAATGTTTGAGATTACTCGGGAAAATATTCTTCTTAATGGAAAGTTATACTTAACCAAAATAGTGAAAATTACATATTTGATAATATTTGGTGTGGATAAAAAATATTATAATATTATTATGTACCTATTAAGGACCTTACTCCTTTTCTGACTCAAAGTTCCTTTTGTCTTTCGTCCAGGTAAATCGGAGTATACGTAAACACTTAAGAGCCCATATGACCCTAACTTGACTACATACTTTAACCTAGAGATCTCAAAATCTGTAAGGTCTAGAAAACTGATTTTTTGACACAAGTAACTTCAGTTCATAAAGATTAAATGCTCAAGACGAAAACACGATTACTCAAAAAATGCTCGATAGTTTCTTTTTTACAAAAAACCTTGTTTTAGACACATTTTTGCTTGGATCTTCGAAGTTTGCTGTCTTTTCTTCAATATTTTTTAATATCTAAAAACGTATTGATAAAACCTAAATTTGCTCAAAACACTTTTTTCATAATCATTATAGTTCGTCTTTTATTCAAGTAAAACTAACTCGGCGATGATTCCGCGCCGTCCTTTTTCACTTGGCATATGAAAGACGGGCGTGAATGTGAAGAGAGAAGGACGATGTTTGATTTTTAGAGTCAGGTGAGCTCTTAACAGTCAGATAGACAAAAGTTACGAATCTATACATATTATCTATACATATTATAAAACAATGTCGCTTTTTTTTCCCTCATGTCCCTTTGTTCCCTTTAATCTTTAAAACTACGCAACAGATTTTGATGATTCTTTCAGTGTTAAATAGCCCATTTATCGAGGAAGGCTATAGGCTATATTTTATCACGCTAAGACTAATAGGAGCGAAGAAATGGGGAAAATGTGGAAAAAACGGGGAAAATTATTTGAAAGGGCTAACTTGAACGCGCTAATCTCAGGAACTACTGGTCCGATTTAAAACATTATTTCAGTGTTAGATAGCCCATTTACTGAGGAAGGCTATAGGCTATTTTATCACGCTAAGACTAATAGGAGAATGTGGAAAAACGGGGGAATTTTATTGAAAGGGCTTATCTCGCTAACTACTGGAGCAATTTTTAGGTTATTTGGCACAGATAAGAAGTAGACCACGTGAAGGATCATCATTCTTCATTCAGATCATTTTATCAGTGGCTATAATATTTTATACCCGTGCGACGCCGGGGCGGGTCGCTAGTATATAAATAATTTATTTCGTTATGACGCAGATTAAGTTCTATAATATAAAAATAAACCACATCCAGAGAAGTATAATTTCTTATCGTAGTTCATTGAACCGAAAATATATTTCTTCTTGTATAGATCTTACAGATGTGTACCAAATGCAGTAGCAATTAATTTTATACATCATAGTTCATACCATATGCGCCTGTTCTTACGACGTTTGAAGAAATGCATTTAGAACATAATATTATGGAGCTAATAAAAATATGGTTTGAACTTAGTCCATTCGTCAACGGTCTAAGTTCAAACAATATTTTTTTAGGATAATTTTAGGTTTTTAGGATATTTTCTGTAATTCGTTACCTACATTTTTTGACCTACTCAAAGGCCACAATTTCAGTGACTTCCGATCAAAATAAAATTATTATCGCTTTTCATACTATCATTATCTAAGCTATTTTCATGGAAAACCAATGATTGCTGACTGTCTTGTTATTTAAACTCACTCCTTAGTCCTTAGTCTCCTTACTAATAGAGAGATTTGTACTGTCAATACAAACGTATTTTTCGTACGCTTTTCGTTCTTGTCTGTCAAGCGAAGTATCTAACGTATCAGGCAGGAACAAAACATTGTAAAACTAAAACTTTACACAGTGCGCATATATTTTGTATTAATAAGATGGTAATTAAATAACTTTATTAATTAATAAACAAAATCAACGACCTTTGTTACAATTACGACGCGCGTACAAAAACGTGCGAACATGTTTGATTGTCCATTGTCGAGGAAGATCATGGCCAATGTTAGCTTTGTTACACATTCCGAGAACTTTAGAGATACTGTTTTAATATGTACTTAATACCTACGTCCGAATTTTGTGTTCGTTTCCTAGCCTAGTAGACTATTACTGAAATAAAAGCAAGTAAGACTTCTCACAACAACCTATTCATTAAGATTTAAGATCTACTTAGCTGGAATAGAGCACTTAACTTAAGCAGTGTTAAAGTAATCGCCAATAAGAATTATCAGTAATCAGACGATTCTTTCTGGTCGTCTTCCCCCTTCGTCATCTTTAGATCCAAAAGACGCGTCTGAAGTTCTGTTCTTTAAACAACAAAATGAAAAATTTGTGCCAAATGTATCCCAAGAAAAATTAAGCAGCGCTTCGAATGAATGAAGTCAAATGATCCGTCAGATGTGCTTGTGATTTTAAGTTTACAATTTTTATCCCAACAATGCACCAAGAGGAAGATTATAATATTATTTGATCTCTTTAAAGAAAAATCACAATATTCTGCTTTTAACATTCATGAACAGGTTATCTCGTAAATAAATAACTGTTACTTAATTAAGCGTTAATAGTTAAGTAATACTCCCCACACCGGTTTCGGTGACGGTGGCCGGTTTCATTGAAACCAGACCAGGTACGCAGGAGTACTTTTATAGTGCCCAAGTGTGTGCGCAGTACACAAGAGCACTCTCTATTCCTTTACTCTCATAACCCAGTGGGACGGAAGACTGACACGACTGGCGAGAGATCAGGCGCAGGACCGACTTTTTAGATGCCCATCCGACGCATGGATCATCTTACTTGTCAGACAATCAGGTGATCAGCCTGCATTGTCCTAACCAAACTTGGAAATAACATGTTTCCAACGCGGGATTCGAACCCACGACCTCCGGAGTCGAGAGCGACGCTCTAACCACTAGACCACGGAGGCGTTATATATATATATATATATATATATATATATATATATATATATATATATATATATATATATATATATATATATATATATATATATACTAGCTGTTGCCCGCGACTTCGTCCGCGTGGACTTCAGTTTATAGCGCGCGATGTCAACAAAATTGGTGTCAAAAGCTTTTATAAAAAAACCCTGGTACCCCTTAAATCAATACAGCTGTGCAGTGTGCACACAATAAGTATTTCATTTTTTTATATTAAACTTTATACTTTATGCCAAATTTTAAAGCTTATTTAGCCCTCCAATTACACAACTTTACCCATAAACTATTTATCATTGATAGATTTAAGGTTACGTCACTGCAAATAAAGTACTGAGTTATTTAATACCGTAGAATAGATATAACAATCGAAAAAAATCGAAACTTAAAAAGATGATACCACGTCTTATAGAAAGACTTTTGAGCAAGCGTCAGCGCGATGTAGAAGACGCACGGCGCCATCTATTATGAATTGTTGGAACTAACTTAATTTGAACAAATTTACGCATTTTCACCCCCTTACAACCCTTTTTTCCAGTAAAAAAGTAGCCTATGTCCTTTCTCAGGCTTTAGACTATCTGTATACAAAATTTCATTACAATCGGTTCGGAAGTTTTGGCGTTTGGCGTGAAAGCGAGACTGACAGACAGACAGACAGACAGAGATACTTTTGGCGTTTGGCGTGAAAGCGAGACTGACAGACAGACAGAGATACTTTCGCATTTATAATATTAGTATAGATTATGTGCACACTGCATAGCTGTTTTTGGGTATTTTGATTAATTAAGGGCCGCGCTACACCGGAAGCACTTACCAGGGTATTAAAAAGTTTTTAAATTTGACACAAATTTTGTTGACACCGCGCGCTATAAACTAAAGTCCACGCGGACGAAGTCGCGGGCAACAGCTAGTATTATACATAAAATATGTTTAAGATTTTTGAAATTTTATTTTAATACACATCCAAGACCCAGGAACATTGAAAACTTTTTGTTCCGCCTGCGGGACTCGAACCCAGGACCCCCGGGATAAGCGCTGGCCACGCGCAATGCGAATTCATTTTCATCGATATTTTCATGGAAATAAGATATTTTCCCACATCAAAATGTAGCCTATGTCCTTTCTCAGACTCTAGAATAACTGTATACAAAATTTCATTGCAATCGGTTCAGTAGTTTTGGCGTGAAAGCAAGACAGACAGACAGACAGACAGACAGACAGACAGAGATACTTTCGCATTTATAATATTAGTATGGATAAGCAAGAAGGAATATTTTGGTAGATTTTTCACACAATTATTAACACTTAATACGGTTCCCTTTTTTCTCCCATTAAATATAGCCTATATTCAGCAGAAATAGTGTGGATTAAAAAATATGCATTAATATTTCCATCGTGCATCGGCATCGTGGGTATCGCAGACACAATAGATCTTCAATTGTTATGCTGGCAGCCGGCTGCCGCTATTGGAGATTTATAGTTAAAGAAATTAATTAATTATAATAGCAATCAAAAATAATAGTCATTCAAAACTTATTTTAAAAAGTTCTAAAAATATTACTTTCGTAGTCATAAATTTTAAAGCTTTTTTGAAATTAGGATTATAATAATGAAGCACGATAGTCTATATCAAATCAATAAAGCAGCACCCGGCTGTCGCATAACTATTGAAAATCTATTGTGTCTGCGATTCCCACGATCGAGGTAATATTTACGTGGACTCTCCGGGCGAGTCTGTGGCACTGATAATTAAATCTCTCCCCTACCGCATGCACACCCGCGCATCGCGCCTTGACGCCCAATTCGCAACGTGCAGCAGAAATCGTAATATTTTAATTTCGCCATAACATTAAAACCAAACGTCCAATTTTAATCATTCAAAGACCGAATATTATCTACATTAACTGTACTTAGTGATGAAATAATTTATTTTGATAAGGGTCAATAGCATGATTTAAATAAACGCATTTAAATATAGTCCAAAAAAAATTCTAGATTTTTTAATAAAAAAATGGTTATTGTGCCTCACTCAACATAGATAGGTATAGTGTGTCGCGGACTTTTTTGTAGATATTTAAAAGATCTATAATTACTTAGAACATTTTATGCCTCTATCTTTTATAGTTTAGGCAGCGTACGCAAAATAAGTAACTTTTCTGGTTGATTTTTTAAACCTTGCGTCCGAAAATCCCAAATATCTTACGGAACCTTATATTTTTCCAAAATAAAAATTAGCCTATGTTCAGCAGAAATAATGCAGGATTCCAATGGTAAAAGAATTTTTCAAATCGGTCCAGTAGTTTCGGAGCCTATTCGACTCAAACAAACAAACAAACAAACAAACAAACAAACAAAAAATCAAATCTTTCCTCTTTATAATAGTAGTGTAGAAGTGTAGATATATATATATATATATATATATATATATATATATATATATATATATATATATATATATATATATATATATATATATATAATAGTTAAATAACCACTGAACAACGTGCTCGCCTACATACAGGCTACAGCGGATGATAGTCATTACGAGTTATTACATTAAATATAAGCACTAGCTAGTATTTAGGATCTAATGAATAATGATAATAACAAAACAAAGTTTATGCAGTGAACTCTATGTACAGGAGACTCTCTTATAAGTCATATAATATACACTAGGGTGGAGCGAAAAATGTCTTTTTTTGATATTCGTTTCGGCATACCTATAAAAAATTGCTGTTACAGTTCACAAATATACGTACAAAATTTTATTTAGATCATAATAAATTTAGAGGTCCAACGTCATGAACTTTAGAGAAATTCGAAAAACTTTGTCAAAAACCACCAACTTCTAATATTGCCAAATTATCGCTGAATTATATTCTGAGTATTCCATTACGTTCGTAACTGTTTAAGCTTGAATATTGCTCAGATAAATGGGGAGATTGAGGCAGGAAAGGTGATTTCATTGCACTTTTCAATCGTTGTCTGAACGCCATAAAGTGCGCGCTATTATTGTAATTCTGCTTGTGAGAAACAGTGATTTTAAGCACTACCCACAAGAAAATAAACTCCTGTAAGTAATATTTTTAAATTCCTGTTCACTTATTGTTGATAAAATACTATTTTCGATATAATTTATACCTAGTATTTCTCTTTATTACAGTCTTAATATGTCGTCAAATCACGAAAAGAGACATGTTATCCCGTTTTTGGTTTATCGGAGAAGTTACCAATTTCTTAACTACCAACTCATATTTCTGTTATAAAAATTACATAATTATTACTTACTTAATTATTACATAATTATATAATTATTAATATACAAGTAAACTATATTTTGTATGCAGATTTTACTCATCAAAGAGCAACTTTCTATTGCTATGCCATTAAAAAAAATCTTCATACATTATCGCTCCACCCTAATATACACCCTTACAGGGGCTCACCCCTCAGGGTGAGGGGGCTCATACACACCTTAAAGTATTATCATTATTCACTGCTCACTTTCTTTTGTTACATTTGTACCTAACACCTTAAAGTATTATCATTATTCACTGATCACTTTCTTTTGTTACATTTGTACCTAACACCTTAAAGTATTATCATTATTCACTGATCACTTTCTTTTGTTACATTTGTACCTAACACCTTAAAGTATTATCATTATTCACTGATCACTTTCTTTTGTTACATTTGTACCTAACACCTTAAAGTATTATCATTATTCACTGATCACTTTCTTTTGTTACATTTGTACCTAACACCTTAAAGTATTATCATTATTCACTGATCACTTTCTTTTGTTACATTTGTACCTAACACCTTAAAGTATTATCATTATTCACTGCTCACTTTCTTTTGTTACATTTGTACCTAACACCTTAAAGTATTATCATTATTCACTGATCACTTTCTTTTGTTACATTTGTACCTAACACCTTAAAGTATTATCATTATTCACTGATCACTTTCTTTTGTTACATTTGTACCTAACACCTTAAAGTATTATCATTATTCACTGATCACTTTCTTTTGTTACATTTGTACCTAACACCTTAAAGTATTATCATTATTCATTGATCACTTTCTTTTGTTACATTTGTACCTAACACCTTAAAGTATTATCATTATTCACTGATCACTTTCTTTTGTTACATTTGTACCTAACACCTTAAAGTATTATCATTATTCACTGATCACTTTCTTTTGTTACATTTGTACCTAACACCTTAAAGTATTATCATTATTCACTGATCACTTTCTTTTGTTACATTTGTACCTAACACCTTAAAGTATTATCATTATTCACTGATCACTTTCTTTTGTTACATTTGTACCTAACACCTTAAAGTATTATCATTATTCACTGATCACTTTCTTTTGTTACATTTGTACCTAACACCTTAAAGTATTATCATTATTCACTGATCACTTTCTTTTGTTACATTTGTACCTAACACCTTAAAGTATTATCATTATTCACTGATCACTTTCTTTTGTTACATTTGTACCTAACACCTTAAAGTATTATCATTATTCACTGATCACTTTCTTTTGTTACATTTGTACCTAACACCTTAAAGTATTATCATTATTCATTGATCACTTTCTTTTGTAAACGGATCACATTCCTACCTCTGAAACTTCAGGGTAAATGTACTTAGGATTTTGTTTGTGATCTTTAAAACAAAATGACACGCATTGTATAATAAAAATTTTTGGCGTTTTAAATTTGGTACCGTATTTATGCTTCTAGCCGCACTGTCTCGTTTCTTCAAGCCTAAGTGTGAGCTGACCTTATTTCATTTGATTATTAGCAAGCATTGCAAGTTAGAACCATTACTAAGTTGTGAAGGACTTGTTGTTTGTTGCTTATGTATTTACAAATCACACGAACCAGACAAACAAAGTTCATTGACCGCAAACATGTAGGTACATAATATTATGTATGTAATAAAAGATATAAATTATTAATAATGTTTAATAATCCCAATTATTTATAATTAATGCCCCTTATTTAGCTAACAAAATTTAAATGTTGATTATGAAATAATATGAAGAATTATTTGAGTTAGTGTTTCATATCATTTTGGTTGCAAAATCAATCGTAATTCGTAGCAGAAGTAGAACTACTTCATAATAAATGTTTACATTAACATTCACACACTTTGAGTTCCGGGAAAGCACACTGGAAATAGGCAAATATATATATATATATATATATATATATATATATATATATATATTTCCACCCCGGAGTTGATATTAAAAACCGCCATGTAGGACGCAATATCAACTCCGGGGTGGAAATATATATATATATATATATATATATATATATATATATATATATATATATATATATATATATATATATATATATATATATATATATATATATAAATAATAATAAATAAAAATTGTTTTATTTCTGAATAAATTTGAATCAAATATTTTCAGAACGTTGAACTACATGTTGCCTACCACCGGTTCGGGAACTAACCCGGCGAGAAGAACCGGCGTAAGAAACTCGCACGGGGCCACTTTTTAGTAAAAAAGTGGAAAATTTGTCTTAAAAAAAAAATTACAATGTAAATAACTTATATTCTGTGACATAGGACAGTTTATATTCCGGAAAACGGTTTTTAGACGATACACTAATTTCGGTGTAAAGTTGCGGTCAACAACTTATCGTTATTTAACTTTGTCGTTTTATAACATTGATATACAGGTGTAACAAAACAAAGTAAGTATAATACTTTAGGGTGTGTATGTGTCCCACTTCACTTAGTTTTGTTACACCTTGTATATTATAATAATGTATAAGGGAGATTATGAAACGACCTCACGAGTATGGAGTTCTAACAGTTTTTTACCTGTGATACCATCTAAGGGCTCCTAAGGACGACCATGTCCGAGGCAATTTAATTATAATTAAAGCTGATCATTATTCGCATAGTAATGACTTTGAAATTCTATCAGTTACTCTATAGAAAATATCTGTAAGTTTATATATTTCTTGAGGATGCCTTCTTAAAAATAATAATAAAATTATCATTATTGGTATTCAAAATCATCATATAATTTTTTACCGATATCATGTAGTAGCTAAGTAATGTTTTTATTTTTATATTATTATTCATTTACCTTTGCTTCCACCAATACAATCGCTACATACTGAAATAACTATAATGACTCTACATTTTTTTGAGTCAACAAAAACTAGTAGCCATGTAGCTATTATCTTTCAATAGGTACCTGTGATTAAAAACACTATTCACGTGTTCCAAATTCGAAATGATTCAAAATGGCGTGCTTACTGTGTGTGCTGATCTGGTCATTAGTGGCACATTAATATCATTTTAATGATAGAGCAGCGAGGCCCAGCTTCGAGGCTAAGACAATGGACAAAAGAATTCCTATGAACACTTATTATTTTGATTTCCTGCGTTTAATTCATAGGATACTAAATATTTAACAATACGAATAAACGATAGCTTTTACTGGTCTTATTATTTATTAAACAAAAGATATTGCCCGCAACTCAGCACCAAAATTCCGGGATAAAAAGTATCCTGTCACCTGTGGGCTGTGTCCTTTCCCGGGACTCTAAGTAGCAAATTTCAACAAAATTGGTTTAGTGATTTGGGCGTGAAGAGAAAACAGACAGACACACTTTCGCATTCATAATAATATTAAGTATGGATTTTAGCAGAAATACCAGTGTTTAGGATTTAGAAATAACAACGATTTCAATTAGAAATTTCAAATTACATTATTAATGCTTTTTAATCATGCAAGGAAGCGTCAACGATTAATTGGGCTTACACGGCTGACACATAAAATTTATGATGCTTACCACAATAAGTATTGCAACCGGAAAGTGGATCTACATAAGTAAAACGTTACCAAAAATAATGTGATATTTAAAATATTATTTACGCTGCTAAATAATATTGATTATTATTTATTATCATAGACTATTATAATTTATATAGTAGACTCTAAGTCTAGGTCGTAGGTCCTATCGTAAGTTCAGGGATTTAATAATATTATTAGTAAATCCCTGAATTTTGTTTTTGTGGTTCATTTCCGTATCGCAATATTTTGTAAGCCGGAAACTAAAAATAAACGATGGTTAAACTTACACGGACAAGCGCTCTCTTCTCCAGGAAACCTAGGACTAAGCTCAGACCAGTCTAAGCTATGCTGCGTGGTAAATTTAGCGCTTGACGCATCTAGTCGGCATCGAGTCCTGTTATTCCAGAATCACCATCGCATTTCTTTTGCATACTGCGCTTGCGCATTGCTTTTAAACTAAATATTTATTATTTTATTTGTATTTTATTTATAAGACTCTTTAAAGTTTTTGCTTTAGATATGAGACATAAGGAAAATTATATTTAATATTATTATTGGTACTTATTTTTTATAAAATAAGAGTCAAACGAGCAAACGGGTCACCTGATGGAAAGCAACTTTCGTCGCCCATGGACACTCGCAACATCAGAAGAGCTGCGGGTGCGTTGTCGGCCTTTTAAGAGGGAATAGGGTAATAGGGTAGGGGAGAATAGGGTAGGGTATTGGACTTGGCGAACCGCGAAACACAGCGCAAGCGCTGTTTCACGCCGGATTTCTCTGTTCTCCGACCGAGCCGGAGAAATACCATTCTATTTAGAAACATCGAAATAAGATAATTATTTATAACGATGAATACGACAAATTTCCGATATCGGTATTTATAAGTACTGATGGTTTATAAAATCGAATGTTGATCCAGTGTTTATTAACTGCTTGTGGAGTTTGTTAACTCTATCCATCCTAAAGAAATATATAGCATATTGAATATTAATAAACGTGGTAGAATGCTCGCCAAAGTCATATCTAAGGCCCCTAGCTCTCATCCCAGCACTCTGAAAAGGCCAGATGGTACTTACACTAAAACGGCGGAAGAAACGCTAAGATTACTAGCCGACGTTCACTTCCCCAACAGTATCCATCTCGAAAATCACGAAGCCTTCTCTCATACGATTATTAAAACGAGACCATCAGTTGACGATTGGAGAAGAGCTTCCGTGATCTTTAAGCCTGACCGAGTCACTTGGGCAATTGACAGTTTCAAGCCTTACAAGACCGGCGGCGAGGATAATATATTTCCGGCCCTCCTACAGCAGGGCAAGGACATTATCCTTCCTATGCTACTGAAAATATTCAGAGCAAGTTTTGCGTGGGGCTACATCCCATTGGCATGGACAAAGGTAAGGGTGTCCTACATACCCAAAAGTGGGGACAGAGACAAAGCTCTACCAAAGTCATACAGACCAATTAGCCTCACTTCTTTCATGCTTAAAACAATGGAGAAGGTGGTCAACCTACACATAAGGGACACCTATCTCACTAAAATGCCGCTGCATGAAAGACAACATGCCTACCAAAAAGGCAAATCTACCGAGACGGCCCTAATGGACTTGGTAGATCGGATTGATAGAGCAATTGAAGATAAAGAGATTGCGTTATGTGTCTTTCTCGATATTGAAGGCGCATTCGACAACACTTCAACCGGCTCTATCACAAATGGCCTGGCTTCAAAGAATATAGATCCAACAACTAGGAAATGGATCAAAGCCTCGCTCGACAATAGGGTAGCCTCATCGACTATTATGGACCTGACACTCAAAATCAGGCTGACACAAGGTTGCCCACAAGGAGGTGTGCTGTCACCCCTGGAATGGTCCCTGGTAGTGGATGAGCTACTAAGGGAACTGAACCTCATAGGTTACTACGCTCAAGGGTACGCTGACGACCTGGCGATTATGGTGGTGGGAAAATGCGCATCGGTGGTCGCTGGGTTGATGCAGTCAGCACTAAGAGTCGTCGAGAATTGGTGCCAAAGGGTCAAGCTAACAGTAAATGCTGATAAGACGGTCTTGATACCTTTCACCAAAAAGAGGAAGTTGGAGGGACTAAGACCCCCAACACTCTTTGGGAAAACTATTAAGTTTGCGGGTGATGTCAAATATCTAGGAGTAATCCTAGACAAAGGACTCACTTGGAATAAGCACATCGAGTATATTACGAAAAAGGCTAGATGTGCTCTGGGTTCCTGTTGGAAGCTTGTCAGCTCTAAATGGGGTATTCGGCCGAAGGCAATGCTATGGCTATATACAGCCGTAGTGAGACCGATTACCACATATGGCTGCGCAGTGTGGCATAAAAAGGCTGAACAAGTAAACTGTCACAAAAGACTAAACAGCGTACAGAGACTGGCATGTCTAATAATCACGGGTGCACTCTCGTCAACACCCACCGCTTCCCTCGAGGCCCTGATCAACTTAACTCCGCTTCCTCTGCTTGTTCAGATGGAGGCCAAAAAGGTGGCTCTCAGGGCCAGGACGGCGGGTGGGACGAATTGGGTCTCCACCCCATTTCGACAGCTGGAACAGTCTCTCAGTGAATCACCTATCATGGCCATGCCATCAGATGCCATGATCAAGGTGTATAGCTTTTCGAAGCAGTACCAGGTTTTTATACCTTCCAGGGAGGACTGGGAAAGGAAAAATCCAATCGATGTCCGCCCTAGCGACATAGTTTGGTTCACGGATGGATCAAGGAAAGACAACCGTGCGGGAGCCGGAATCTACGGAGGCAGGCCACCAAAAGGCAAATACGCCTGTTTGGGGGAGCTTGCGACCGTGTTTCAGGCTGAAGTCTTCGCTATCCTCGGTTGTTCACTAGAAAGCCTGGAGATGGCCCTAGTTAATAAAAACGTTTTTATCTTCTCCGATAGTCAAGCTGCACTTAAAGCACTGACTGCCGCAGAAGTCTCGTCCAAATTAGTTCTGGAATGCATTGAGACGTTAAACATGCTGGGAAGGAACAACAACATCCGCCTAGTATGGGTCCCGGGCCACAGCAACGTCCCCGGCAATGAAACCGCTGACGAGCTGGCTAGGCTTGGGGCCGAGAGTCTCATATATGGGGAGTTATACCACAGAATGGTCCAGAACCATTCTGTGGTATAACTCCCAGTACCACAAAGCAAGTGCTCAAGGAATGGGGTCACAGACTATGCAGGAAGCAATGGGCTGAGACCCCTGGCCTTGAACACTCCAAGGCACTAATTCCTGACTTCAACAAGAAACAATCAGAATTAGTGCTCACCTTGGGTAGGAACCAATTAAAAATCCTTACCAGAAGCCTAACTGGGCACTGCAAGCTCAACAAACACCTAAACAGAATGGGTATTTGTAGCATAATGACTTGCAGATTCTGTGAGGAGGAGGATGAAACACCTATTCACCTTCTCCTCGACTGCCCTGCTCTACTACAGAGCAGGAACAGGCACCTTGGTCGCCACGAATACTCGTCCACAGAGGAAATTCGTGGCACCAACCCCAACCATATCGTTCAATTTATGAGCAGTATAGGGTTGGGGATGATACTCTAGTGCGAAGGAGTCACAATAGATCCTCATGGGTCGCAGTGACGTCAGGGCTACAGTGACCTGCCTTCTTTAAAAAAAAAAAAAAAAATAAAAATATTAATAAACAATTTTTATTTATTACTATTTTAAGTACCTTGTTGAATAACGTCATTTTGCATAATTTCTTTCAAAGTTTAGTTATTTTACTATAAATTAAATAGATTACAATGATAATAATTATATTAAGTATGTTTTACCATAATCAACATATTAGCCGGCCCATTATAGTTACGACTAACTTCAAATTTAATAACGTGAGGTCAAAACAAATTATGATGACATATTGTTTTTTATACTTTTTTGACTGCACTTAAAAATATAATATAAAGGATATCCTTAATTGATATTGCAAATAGAACTTGCAGTATGTAACTCGAGATTGTTACAGTTGCCCAATGCGGGTTGAGTGGCCTGTGTGGCCTGTCACATTAAGTAATAACTATTAATTACTTAATGCCACTATATATTAGTGATTGTGGTCACAGGATCTGACCAAGCGTTACGTTCCGTTGCTCTGGTACCGTTCGTTGAGACAATCTAAGTAGGTCTAAGTAGGATAGAAGATAATATTTGTAAAAAATTATTAAAGAACAAAATAATAATAAATGTTAAAAATAATAGGATAGAAATCTAAGCACTAAAATACAAACTAAAATATACAGATATATATATATACAAACTTTAAATATAAAACTAGAAAAAGAAAAACTTGCCCAAGTCGTCCCCATCTGGCAGAGTGCCCAGCAAGCTGACAGCGTTGCCACGTTGGATGGCAATTGCTATACGCTGTGCCAGGTAGCTCCCAGCTCTGGGGTCTCGGGTAGCTTCAACAAGCTTCTTAGATATTCCTCTAAAACGCTTATGTGCCCCCGGACCCCATGCGCCAAGAGTTTCCACCCCAAACGGTTCAAATATGAGATCTCCGCTGAGGTTATCATATTTGCGCCGCTTGAGGTTCTCTGCTTGGTTTGCGGCTGCGCCCGCACAGCTCCAGGCGAGGTGTAAAAATTAGTTCAAAAAGGTTCAAACCTGTATATTATAGGTAATTCCGGTTTAACTTTTAAGTTTCCAAACTGGTGATAGACATCACGTAGACAGTTTTAAAAGACCTTAAGATACGTGGGAGAGCCATGCTTCGGCACGAACGGGCCGGCTCGACCGGATAAATACCACGTTCTCACAGAAAACCGGCGTGAAACAGCGCTTGCGCTGTGTTTCGCCGAGTGAGTGAGTTTACCGGAGGCCCAATCCCCTAACTCCTACCCTATTCCCTTCCCTACCCTCAACTATTCCCTTCCCTTCCCTTCCCTACCCTCCCCTATTACCCTATTCCCTCTTAAAAGGCCGGCAACGCACTTGCAGCTCTTCTGATGCTGCGATTGTCCATGGGCGACGGAATTTGCTTTCCATCAGGTGACTCGTTTGCTCGTTTGCCCCCCCTCGTTTTTTTTTTTATTTCATAAAAAAAAAAAAAAAAACCTAACCAGTTTGTAACTAAAACATTTTACATGTTCAAATATTTAATTGATATTTGATTCTATCTAAAATAAATTATTATTTAATTTGTATACCAAGACTCAACTCCGACTTAAGAAATTTTCTTCTTGTTAAAACCTACTTAAAAACCAGATTTTTATCTTTTCACTTTTGTACAATGTATCTAAGCTAAGCCCTAAGATAAATTAGAAATTTATTATAGTGCCAGCGTATAATCTAACTCTATAGAATCTATCTAGGCAAACGTGATGTGGCACAGCGCTAATATCCTGTAAGTTCTTGGAAAGGTCATCGGTTACAGAGACTGTAACACAATAGTCAATACTCAATAGTGGTGACGTAATGTCCTCTGATTGTTTATTTTGGCGGCGGCCGGCGAGGGAAAGTCGAGAAAGTCATAGGTTGGTTACATGCATCGGACATCGCGTTAGTTTGTGTTACTTCATAGTTGTGACTTCTAATAATTATACTTCAGATCTTAGAAACAGTATTTAAAACTTAAAAATCTATTTTATTGATGGCTAATTGATTGATGGGTCAGCGCATAGTTTTTCGCTACAAAAGACAATTACACGCTTTGGTAACATATTTTGCTAACTAAATCCCATGATGATTGATGGCAATCATCATGGGATTTAGATTATCGATCAAAATTGGAACAGGATGCTGTTTCATACAGAAGAAGCCTAAGTAAAAAGCTAGTTTTGTTTTAGTCCACGGCTCAACCCGTACAAAAACAGTAGTATAGGCACAACAAGAACAGTGGGGCTAAAATGGTCACATTTAGCAATTCCTCTCAATCGATTCAGCAAATGAATTGTCAAAACTGTCAAACTGACAAATGTCAAATTAGTACGAATTACTAGATATAAATTGCAAGCAGAATTGCATTTTGCGATTTTAAATGAATGAATGATATGATTCTCCAAAGCGACTATTTTAGCCCCGCAGTAGTTTATTTCAGGATAAAGCGTGATTTTTGAAGTTAATCGTGACCCTAACCTGATACACAAACATTCACTAATCGGTACTGCTACTTATAGTCTGTGGAACTAAGATCATCGACCTTCAGGTAGTCGTCCCCGGTCCATGTGGGTGGAAGAATGGGAGGAAATGAAGACAAACATATTCCACTATATAGGTAAACAATAACCATGTTGTTACTTATCCTATAATACAAACTTGAAAAAATACTGTTACCTCAAGACTACCGAAATAGGGATGAATTACTTTCTACATATAAAAAGATATCTTATATATCTTTAAACGAGCAATTCTTGTATAAATAAACATATATAATTGGTATCTCGGAATCGGCTCCAACGATTTTAATGAAATTTAGTATATAGGGGGTTTCGGGGGCGATAAATCGATCAAGCTAGGAAACATTTTTATAAAATGTCATTTTCATCGAATACCAAGCAAAGCTCGGTCAAATAGCTAGTTAATAATAATATAAACAACTACTATACATACCATAAAAAAATGGTCAAACGAAAAATCTTTTAATTAAAGACGTCTAGGTTTTAGTAGGTCTTCAACGAATTCTATTGCTAAACGACAAATATATAAATTTCGCAATAGTCCATTAATAGACCAAGATCACGCAAACATATTTTTTAATTTTTATGTTTACATAATAATAATATGAATCATGTAGGTACCTACTGTTACTAAAAGTTTCAGAATTTAAAACAGCTGTTTATGAAACTTTTATACTTATATAAATAGTTGTGTTCTGTCCCAAGTGAAAAATATAGTTCACGAGCTTTTGCCCGCGGCTTCGCTCGCGTTAAAAAAGTATTATTATATACAAACTTTCCTTCCGTATTTTAACCCCTTGGAGGTGGAATTGATCAAAATCCTTTCTTAGCGGATGCCTACGTCATAATATCTACCTGCATGCAAAATTTAAGCCCGATCGGTCCAATGGTTTGGGCTGTGCGTTGATAGATCACCATGTCCGTCAGTCACCTTTGAGTTTTATATATGTATATAGATACATATTTTACTCTTTTTTTTGCAGAGTTTGCCGTGTAAATCATAGGTCTGATGCAACACAGATCAGGAAGTTACGCTAAAGAAATGTTGTTAATACTTCACATGTGTTCAACTTTCTTATACACTTACTTATTATAGGGTAGACTTACTGATGTGGATTTCCGTCAAGCAAAGAAGTATTTTTTTATTTTTTCACTTATGTCATTACTTGTAAGTACTTACTTAAACTGAAATGTTTACAGCACATCTACTTTATAGGAAAAAGAGTGACCTCCTAATTAATTTCTAGCAGGGAGACAAAAGACATATTTTACTAAAATTAGACTTAGGGCCTGTTTCACCACTTTCTGATAAAGTGCTTAATAGGTTATTCGCAACTTTTTTGACAGATTTTCCATACTTGATCTGTCAAGTTAATTTGTGGATAGCCTTATCAGGAAGTGGTAAAACAGGCCCTTAAATAAATATTTTGTAATTTATCTGTACAATGTTTAAATTTCTTACTCAAAAAGTCATAATACATAGTAGATTATGTATTCGCTTTCAAACAGTGAATACCAGGTACAAGAAAAAACTTACCTACTTACATCAAAGCCATTCAACTCTTTCTTTCATGAATACATGTATGATTGTATGAATGGGGTACTAATAACATAATTCAATACGTGTCCTCATACAATGGTGCATTAGGTCCGCTTTCTGCCGACCAAGCACCATGTAATGGCTCTTGGACTATCATTATACCTCATCTACTGACGTTACGAAGGTTTTTTATTGAATACATCGTTAATGCTTTAAAGATTTATATAGCGATTATAACATTTAATATTGTTGCTAAATAAGTTAACTTTTTGAATTCTTATAAGATTTAATTTTATTTTGTTGCTAAATAAGTTAATGTTCTGAATTCGTGGCAAAGCTAGGTTCTAGTCTGATTACTGTAGTATTTGAAATTGGTAGTATTTTAGCCACCCAAACAAATGATTTTCGTTTCAGGTCAAAATGAATTGTAGTATAGTATAAACAACTTTAAATTATGTGTCCTATAGGTCTACCAGAATCTGATGGCAGATTTTCAAAAAATATCCTTGATCATTGGATAAACTTTTATAATTGCATGTTTCACACACAGAATAAGCCGCTAAAGGAAAAAAGGGATCAAAAAATATTACTTGAATGTAAAAAGTTTTAAATGGCTATTTGTTTTTAACTTAGTTATTATTGAGATTTGTTTAGCTGTAAGTTTTTCTGTACAAATAAAATAAATAAATAAAACGTTTTATTCCTATTACCCCGGACCCCGGTATTGCTAGTCAATTTATTTTCTCACTTTTTGCTAACAGATTCTGGTTTCTTCTTGAACTTTTATGCGCACCTTATAAATGCACAGTTTATTTTAATAAAACTTTACTATTAGCAATCAATGTACATATTATTTTGTTCTCATTGAATAACCTGATCGCAGGCTATATTTAATGAATTAAATGAGTCATTTAATCGAATTGATAATGTTCAGTAATTTATGCAAAATGTAGTGTTTTGTCACGCTTTGAATGCTAATTAGGGTTTTATTGTATGACAATTGGACGGTTACATAATAATGATGATGAAAAAGTTTTGAGCATCACACCTTTAAAGTACTCGTATCATCATCACGGCTAGAAGTTAAAGCTAAAGATTACATGAGATATTAATCTCAGGGGTTATGGTATCTATGAATTGTATTTAAGGCATTTAAGGTTTTAAACGTCTTCAGACTTCAATTCTTCACGTCAGAATAATTCAATAGGATAGCGAGCACTGGCAGATTTTTGGGACAAACTGGCATAATTCCATCTATGTCTATCTGTAACTTATGTCTACTCATGGGCGTACCCCTACGGCGTACTCAGCTGCCCCCCCTGGATCATATTGTCAAAAATAACAAATTTTTGCCATCTGTTTGCAATACAACTAAAAATTATTATTTTTTTATTCTTTATAAACCCCTAGCTTATAAAAAAAATCTGATTTGCCCCCCCCCTGGCCCAGAACCTGGGTAATTTGCCCCCCCCCCCCCCTGGCCCAGAACCTGGGTACGCCCATGTGTCTACTCTACCATAGAAATAAACCTAGCTCTCTGCTTAGCTGTTGTTGTATACTTTTAATTCTATTAGAAGTATACTTCAGTGCTTTTGACATTAAGCTTTAAAAAACAAACTCGCTGGTTTAAGGTGACGCCTTGATAATTTGGCTGCAGCGATATCGATTTTTCTCAGCAATGACTAAAGCTAAGAAATTATAGTTCATTGTCAGTATTCATCATGTCTTTGTCTTTGAATTACCCATAGCACAACACGATTGGTCAACTTTTATAACACAGAATAATCAATCAAAAATACCTCTGTAAAAAAGGATTCCTATTTTGCCAACAGAGGAGAGTGATTTAAGCTTCCAAAATTTGTACATAAATTGGTTTAAGCATACTTTAATTTGCCCATAGCTTATATGAAATGTATTTATGGTTTTTAAATTACGCGACGAAAACCATTTTGTAGCAACGCCTTTTCCATTTTTTGCTGTTCCATTGCTTGTTTTCTATGAGAGGCCGGCCCGGCGCGGCCTAAAGAAAACAAGCAATCTAAAACATATCCAACACGGTTTTTTACTTTAACGCAGCGTCACCAAGGAACATTTTTGTACGACAGTATTAATTTAGCATAGCCTAGTAGACCGTATTATGTCCTTAAATGATGTTACCTTGCTCTTTGTACCCTGTACCTTTCTATGTAAAGTAGGTACAGAAGTTTCAAAACAAATAAATAAAGACTGGTTGCTCGCAACCTAAGTTCACTGGTCGTGTCATGTACCACACCCATACATTCTGTCGTCGGCCGTGCCCACATACTAATACATGATAATCAACGCACGGCTCAAAATAGACGTCTTTTATGCCATCTACGAGCATGATACCTTACTGTTAGTATAGCTGGCCTAGTTACAATATTTTCTATTTATGGCATTAGCAAAAAAGTATCATTATTGAAGTGTATATTTAACGACATTGTAGCGTGGGGTTCCTTAGATAGATACTCCTATTGGCTCTTTAATTATCTAGACTTTTTAAGCAATTTATACTGTTTATTATTATTTACATATCTTAATAAGTATGTTATTGTCGTTAACTATATAAATGGAAACTCGTCTCGTCTCGTTAAACTCAAAAAGGGCTGAACCGATTTAGCTAATTTTAGTCTTGAAATAAGTCCAGGGAAGGTTTTTATTATAGACTAGGAAGTGATACAAAATTCACTGGGTCATCTAGTTTACAATATAGTGATTTGATTAAAATTATTTCTAGAATAAACTGAATACAACAATTCAAATGACTCCTTTTAAAATACTTGTCGTGTTAAACATCGGAAGAGACACCTGTACTCACTAGCTCGTTCCACTTAAATAATTGAGATTTAATGTAAAGAGACGTTAAAATAACTAACGGTTAAGATAACTGACAGGTTTGGACAATATGTACTTAATTACTTGTCAGTTTGAGTTTCTATTTCTATTTGAATATTGGGTCATCGGGTTTATTGGTGTTTACAATTTCACATTTGGATGCCAGAGATTGGATAAATATAGGTTTGGATACTTTTCAACCGACTTTAAAAAGGGAGGAGGTTTTATATTCAGTTTTTGTTCAAACTTATTAGTTATAAATTTTGATGAAAATGGAAATTATTAATGCCTTGACAACTGGCACGAACGGCAAACATTTGAAAATTTTTGATTTAATAGACCGTAAACTTTTATCGTCTGAAATCAGTTTAAAAATCATTCGTGGTTGCACCTACTCCATCACCTAACCGTCCTAACCTCACGGCCTTATTTTCCCGATAGTTTCAGCTTTTTCAACCAGTTCTACACGTACATTATATTACTTATACATATTATTAACTACACTTGCTGGTGTTGTCAAACATTCGATCGTGGGCAGTTTAGTAATGGTTAGAAAGTTAAATTTTTGTCACCGTGAAAGTGCCGCGAGCGACCGCCGCCCGCGCGCCGCCTACATCGCTGCATTTTAAACGCTGCATTATGGCCGATTTACACAGGTGACTAAAGCCGCACGATTTCCACCGCACGGCGAAAATCGACCGTGTAAATGGCAATTCGACTACGCCGCATGCGGCTAAAGTCGCTAGCCCCAAACTCCAAAGTCGTGTGGCCGCATGCGGCTGGTGACTAAAATCGACCGTGCAAACGCTCAGTCGCAAGCGATCGCTTGCTGCGAATACTACTGTCAACTGGTGACTTGCCGGGTGACTAAAATCGACCCGTTAGTCACCCGTGTAAATGGGGTGGCGATTCGACTTGGACAGGCGATTCGACTGGTGACTTGCCGGGTGACTAAAATCAACCCGTTAGTCACCCGTGTAAATCGACCATTATGCATACACAGTGTTATTACTAATAGGCTCGAATTGTTATGTAATTTCTACCCGTTTTTTTTGGTTACGATAAATAATAATTTAGTTTTAAAGTTAACTACGCGTTCAGTTGACGATTATCAATGCTTTTGCCAAGAATTTTGAATAATCTCTCTGTAGTTCGAACTTCAAAGTTAAGGTAGAGCTATGATAAAGTCTTCGATCAAATGATAAAGGTAACTTTTTTGTCAGAGAAATTACTACTGTCTTTTTCCATATTATATAAACCTGATTACGTTTAGATGCAAGTTATGCGTAGGCATATTATGCCGGAATGCCGGAGGCATAATATATGCATTGAAGCAATAGATAACTTCAAAATTTTCCAATACTTTCACCCATAAACAAAAATAGAAGACTATAGTGAAGAACCGAACTTAGCTTTTCGTGTTCCGATCTCATGTATCGTGATGATAATGAGATAGCAATCTCGCGTAATTACAGAACCCGTGAGATTGTAGAGCAGCAAGGTCAGCTAGTCAACTCTCCAGCTCATTGATTTCTGAATAATTATAACTGACCTACTATGTGTAATTTTTTAACTAGGTACTATTATAATGCTGAAATAATTGTACGCTATTATCATATATGTAATACTTAATAGATTAACAAAACCCTTCATATTATGTCAGTATTAAAATTTAAAAGTAACAGAACAGAAAATATTTAAAAGTAAATTAATAAAAAATCATGTTGTGTAACTTTATTGAAGACTTAATTATTATTGTTTCTAGATAAAAGATGGTATTGTCTAAGCTCTTTCAAAACTTGTATGATCTTAAAGTTCTAACTCACTGGTATTTTTTGTGTATCATATTGAAGTTTGGTGCCTCGTTACACAGTTCTGACTATATGCGATACATAATTACATATAATAATATACAGCATACTACTGCAGAGTGCAGACTTCCCGGATACTCTACCTCTGTCACGCTGTCACGTTACCATTCGCGATAAGAAATTATAGCCTATGTGTTCTTTCGACCGTACAACATTGGTGCTATCCAGTATATATGTCGCAGGGAAAAGAAGATATCAGGGATATCCCGAAATCCCTAGGGATATCACGAAATCGCGGTAGATACCGAATATTCTTGTTTCTTACGTCTTCTTACTAAACAAATCTAGTGATATGTCATTTCACTAAACTAAATCTAGTGAAATGTCAGAAAAGCGGATACCGCTGAATAAAAATCGAGCTACGCATTTCTCTCGCTCGCTCTAAAACCCTATCACCATCTTATGGGGGCGACTAACCCTAAATTGACGATTTTATAATTCATTTTTATACTTGAAAATAAGCCCCGAATCGTTTCATTTTGTACACATAGGTACTACATTATATTTCCGAGAATCAGACCTAGCAAAAACACGATATCTTAAAATTTTCTCGATCACAAAGATGCATCTAATTTTCACGAATTTTTCATATATTGCCATTACCGTGCATTAAACTAAGTTAATATTTTAACACATTGTATAAAATTCTATCATTGAGGAACTGACCTAGCGGATTTTTTAAATGTTACATATTTATCGAGTTATTAGAAAAAAAAAAAAATTTTCTTTTTATTTAAATTAATCCGCGTCCTCCTTTTTCACCTGGCATATAAAAGACGGGCGTGAGTGTGAAGAGAGAAGGACGATTTTTTGCGTTAGTCGCCCTCTTAACGCGAATGGGGCATTATCAGCGTGAAGGGATCTTATTATCGGTATTGAGTTATTAATATCTCCATAATATACATTTAACAGGCTATCGAACCATGCAAGTAACATGCGCCTAAGTCTGGAATATATTAAAAAAAATTAAAACTTGAGAGTCGTAAAAGGCGATATTTAGAAAATCGCATTCAAACTTAACGTACACGTAATAATTTAACGACTAAAATCACACGAGCCGCGTCAGCTCGAGCGACGCATTTGTTTCACTCCCACTAGTGCTCGTGTGGGTATTAGAGCGAGCGAGAGAAATGCGTAGCTCGATTTTTATTCGGCGGTATCCGCTTCTCTGACATTTCACTAGATTTAGTTTAGTGAAATGACATATCACTAGATTTGTTTAGTAAGAAGAAGTAAGAAACAAGAATATTCGGTATCTACCGCGATTTCGTGATATCCCTAGGGATTTCGGGATATCCCTGATATCTTCTTTTCCCTGCGACATATACATATATTTAAAGACTGAGGCCTAAGTTATTAATTTGTATTATGTTAGTTATATTGTAGGGCTAAGAGAACTAAGTTCAAATTTTTTAGAAAACCATGAAGTTTCAGCTGACCGACTGGCTCACGAGTCAAAAACCGATGATGACAAAATATAGCTAAAACACGAGCATGACATAGTTATTATAAATAAAATAAATAAATAAATAAAAAAAAAAAATAAAAAAAATATATTTCATGCTCGTGTTTTAGCTATAACATAGCTAAATAAATATATGATGACAAAATAATAGTCAGCTGAAACTTCATGGTTTTCTAAAAATTTTGAACTTAGTTCTCTTAGCTCTACAATATAACTAACATGACTAATAATTCTAACATATTTATTATAATCTAGTTATGTTTTTCAAAAGATTTTAACATCTCTATTAAACAACAATAATAGGATCAGTTCATCCGTTTGGGAGTTATGACGAAACATACAGACATGTCAAACTTATATCTGAAATATATGAATCTAACCCGTAGCTATGATGGATGACGGTGTATTTTGTCCACTCTCAAAATATTTTCAAATCCCGTTTTTCATAAAATGAGGGTACAAAATTATTTGTGGCTTGAAATTATCCGTACCCACTTTTCAGTGTATTTTCTTGTGGCATTTTTCTAATTGTATAACTTTTTTAAATTTCAATTTAACATTTGACTGCTCTACAAATTAAGAGCAGTCAGTAAATATGTATACTGTAAGTTAACTGCTAGTAACTATAAATATGATGACCGAAACAGCTTCGTAACCACACTTAACAGTACCAGCAATTTTCACGTCTATGTAAATCAATATTCAATAAAAGGTCATAGGCCTTAAGGCAATATCAATAAGGCTGAATATGACATGTGATGTATGGTATGTAGGCCACAGAGAGACCTTGTGGTACTACGTGTTTGAGATGTCGATGTACTTATTTGGCATACCTGCTTGTAGTTCAATGATCTTGTTCTGTGGGAACCATTTAAATCTTAAGAATAAAAAAGATATATAAATAACTTACTAATTCCAGTGTGGTTAAACCTTAATTATCTTGTTACGAGATTCAAATTCTGTAAGAGATTTTCTGACTAAATAAACAAATATTTAGGAGTTAGGAGTTTTCACAAACTCTAGATTATATTCCAAAAACCGGGAAAAAACTCTTTTTTTTTGTATTTAAAAATGTTTCAATATATAAACTCTCCACCAGCAGTTTTAGATAAATGTCGAGATACTTGTGAAACTTATAACCTTTCTGAATATTTAAATTCCGATCCATGGCCTGTCCGACTTACATCACCAGTCTACAATATAAAATAACCCTACAAAATGTATCTTTAAGCGTCTTTTAAAAAAATTAGGCCCTAATTGAGAGCCTATATTAACTTACTCAGTTTAATAATGCATCTTTCCAAATTCCAAATAACTGTGCTTATCGCATTCTAAAAGCTGAATTAACTGCACATTTTTCATGCGCATCACACAAAAATCTACTGATAATCAAGATAAAAAACAGTTGCACCAAAGTTTATGCAATGTTACGCTAACACATAATTATGTGTGGCGAGTTCGTTGCGCAAAAACACACACATACATACACACTTGTGATCATGTAATTGATAATGATGATTATTCAGTTAGCTTCGTAACCGTTATTATAGATTGCAGGGTAATGGTCATCTTATGAGGGGAGGAATGAGGTTATTTATAAATGTAGGCAAATGAGTAGGTTTTTCTAGTGATTATAGTAATAATACACCGGAGAAAATTGATTTTTGTAGCCTTATTCGTATGTTGGGCAAAGCATAATGTAGTTTTTGTTGTTAGCACTACTAACACACATATTAATGTTGTCTTTACGTTAATATTAATTAATATTATTGTCATTACAAGGCCCTCTTTACACTCTCCTCTCCAATATCAATGATTAATAGGTATTTTTCACATTTTAATCGGTCTTCAAAATTTACGAAACGTGAATAATATTTCAATTCTCAACCTAATTTTTAAAACTTGTTAAGTATTAAAAAGAATAATAGGAGTTTTTAATTTTAAAAATATTGTAAAAAGCTATTTTTTTTCCTTGTCATACTAACATTTTGTATCAACATTTAACCGACTTGCCTGACATAATTGGAGAATCAATACTAATAATATGAATGCGAAAGTACGTGTTTGTCCGTCTGTTTGACCTCTACACGCTCGAACCGCTGAATCGATTTTGCTGAAAGGTATGGAAATACTCAGAGTTCCGAGCATAAAGTTAATGTACCTAGCGGAATAGAGAAACAAAGGCCTGAGGCAAGAGAGATGTCACTATCAGTAACACTGCGTGGTAAAAAGAGACGTGTGATACATGGCAGCAGCACTCTTTTTTTGACGTCCAGTCGGCACGTGCCGCACCTTGACAATTTAATCTCATAGAAATCATGTTCAATCATGCTTGTGTAAGTGTATACGTACACATATTTTTACACACAGGTGAAAACAATTTCGGTTTCGTTTGACAGCTCGAGATTGTTGCTCTATTTCGTTAGGTATATTAACTTTATGGTTCTGAGGAAGGACAAAGGACAATTTATCTCGGAAAAAAATTACAGCTTCCGTGCGATATGCAAATTTTGCCGCAACGGAGTTGTTCGCTGCTGCCTGCGGGCGTCATCGTACAATTTCTAGCGCCAACTTAATTTCAATACCGATATTAAGTGCCTACAATAATAATTAAATATGTACGTACTTAAGTATGGAATGGGTCTATTAAAGTCTCTATTCCCACTCATAATTTCTATCTGTACAATATACCATAAATCGTACCTACCTACTAAATAGGTATTTACTATGAGATGACACGCAAGCGTATTTCAAAGAATCTGTACTTATCAAATCTATGTTAAAAACCAATAAAAGTAAGCTATTAAGCTTAGCTGTAATTTTTTCCAACAGAAGACGTGGATATGCTATAAAATAAATTTATTTGCATTATCTAAGTAAAACAAAACTCTTTTAAGCCATTAAAAACACACTACGTAGTTATATGTGTACGTAGTCTGCTTTTTTTTTCATTTTAAGTTACAGCTTCAAGTACCTAAGTTAACAATACACAAAAGATGTAAGATTTCAAAAATGATTGAAAAGTTGTTAGTCGAAATAAAATTCAATATACAGAGTGTAACAAACTTAGTGATAATACTTTAGGGTGTGTATGTGTCATGTGTACAGAGTTCACCGTTAAAGTAGCAGCGCAGAAAGAGCAATTTTTGTCACTTCTGTATGGGAAAACTCGTGACGCTGGAGCGCTTGCCCATACAAATCACAAAAAAAAATGTTGGTCTTACTTTCACATTGAACTCCCTACAAGGAACGCATACACACCCTAAAGCATTATCACTTAGTTTTCTTACAGCCTGTAGATTTTGACGTAAAAAATAATAACTAGCGCAAAATATAGTAAGTAGTGATTCGCGTGATAAAAATAGCTACAATCGCTATCATCGCCACTATTTCGGCAGTTTGATGTTTACGGGACGTAAAATATTATCACGGGAACGTAAACAGATTGTATCGTAGATGTTACGATTGGGTTCAACAATATGGGTTAATGGTTCCGTAGAATTCCGTTATTTAGCGCGAGCTAGTGATTTAAATACTTGTGACTCGAAAACTACTTCTACATTTAGAACTGCGACCCAATTAATACATACCTAATATTATATTTTTTAAAACGCTAGTTAAGAGCTCACCTGACTCTAAAAATCAAACATCGTCCTTCTCTCTTCACACTCACGCCCGTCTTTCATATGCCAGGTGAAAAAGGACGGCGCGGAATCATCGCCGAGTTAGTTTTACTTGAATAAAAGACGAACTATAATGATTATGAAAAAAGTGTTTTGAGCAAATTTAGGTTTTATCAATACCTTTTAAGATATTAATAAATATTAAAGAAAAGACAGCAAACTTCGAAGATCAAAGCAAAAATGTGTCTAAAACAAGGTTTTGTAAAAAAGAAACCATCGATAATTTTTTGAGTAATCGTGTTTTCGTCTTGAGCATTTAATCTTTATGAACTGAAGTTACTTGTGTCAAAAAATCAGTTTTCTAGACCTTACAGATTTTGAGATCTAGGTTAAAGTATGTAGTCAAGTTAGGGTCATATGGGCTCTTAAAAGAGAATATTACGAGAAGGTCGCAGCAGAGGGCGTTACTAGCACATACCGTACATAATCCGACCAAAATCCGACGTTGCGACACTTCGGATTTTGGTCGGACCGCACACCGCACACGTCATATCAGAATATTGATAGAAACGTTGTCAAATGTCGAACGAAACATTTTGTTTACTGTCTATGCTGGTGCTACCTCTAACGTGAAAACTTTGCAGTAATATCTTATTGACTACGTCTTGACTCTTGGTAGACTTGGGCTCCCTATCAATGTCGGGGTTTGTCCAATGGATTGTCCAAGCTATCCAAAGGACACATGGATTTGTGAAAACCAAAAAATGTGACAAATTTATTTTATCCCGGAATTTACAGTTCCGGTGCGATTTAAACGAATTTTGGTGCAACGGAGTTGCAGGCATAAAAACATTAAGTAGACACCTGTAATATTTTTATATTACACAGCTTTTATTCCACTTAAAAAAGAAGGTGTAGAGTGCGTTAGCTGCAACCTAAACTAATAATGTAGGAAATTTATGCAGCTTTTATTATGTAGAACACACTATTTGTCTTCGACGCACCGTTTTAAAATATGAGCAAAAAACTCAAAACTGGGAACTTTAACCCCCTCTCCCCACTCCGGCTCCACCCCTAGACGCGGGGACTTTTAGTATGTTTACCTTCTGGGCTCTGGCCAGAAGAAATTAGTTAGGTTGCAGCTCACAAGCACTTTACACCTACATTTTGACTATTCTTTGGGTGGACTCTTAGATAAATGATTGGTGAGACCCATCATTTATCTAAGGGTGGACTATTTGTACAGTTTCTCTGGGTTGTTTGGTAAATAAGTATCTTGTAACATGAAATCCTGAGTTAACTCAATCGTTATAAAGTCTGAACTGCGGCCTTCGATGCGTAACGGTAGTCAAGGTTATTCTGATGTCAGAAGTCCAGTATCGAATACCTTACATCATTGTTATACTACATGTACCAAGAAGTAACATAAACACTAACAAGAATATATAAATGAAAAGAAAAATTGAAAATGATACTTAACCAAAACTTTTCTACGGTTCTTTAAATAACTTTTAATTTAGTTAAGTGGCAAAAAAAAACAATAATTACTTCTGACTCGCGCTGGTGATAGTGAAAATATGAAAAAGGAATAAATAGCATAAAATTCTAAGGATGAAAACCGCCCCAGTTAATTTTGAGTGAGCTGTGAGGCAGAAACCGACTTAATAAATTAAGGGCCTATTTCACCACTTCCTGATAAGGTGCTGGATAGGCAATCCACAACTTACTTGACAGATGCTCCATACTCTATCTATAAAGTTTACGCCTCCGTGGTCTAGTGGTACAGAGGGTGGGTTCGATTCCCGCGTTGGAAACATGTTATTTCCAAGTTTGGTCAGGACAATGCAGGCTGATCACCTGATTGTCTGATAAGTAAGATGATCCATGCGTCGGATGGGCATGTAAAAAGTCGGTCCTGCGCCTGATCTCTCGCCGGTCGTGTCGGTCTGCCGTCCCACAGGGTTATGAGAGTAAAGGAATAGAGAGTGCTCTTGTGTACTGCGCACACACTTGGGCACTATAAAATTACTCTTGCGTAGTTGGCCTGGTTTCAATGAAACCGGCCACCGTCACCAAAACCGGTGTGGGAGCTATTATCAAGTTCTGTTGTGTATAGCCTATCCGGCACTTGACAGGAAGTGTTGAAGCAGGCCTTAAGTGTAGAAACTTGGACTAGTACCCTTTAGGTACCGAATATAAATTATTATTATTATAACTCTTTGTTATAGTAGAACGTAACCATTTTTTATTATAATAAATCACTATAATGATTCAGACATGTAACTCTTGAACATACTGGTTCGCCTTGCTCTACATATTCTATTAATTAAAAATACTTTTCAGTTATGTACTTGAAGGAAATAATTAACAATTATATTATGTAAAGTAACCATCGGAAGTCATTATTTATAAAATATTTCATATATTATAATTAATGAATAAATACTCATGAATTTCTTACATAACTTCTTAAAAATAGTTTTTTAAGAAAATTATGAAACTGCTAAAAATTCTCTATTTTTTTTCCTTTAGAAAATATTTCTAGAATTCTTGAATAACTGGGGAAGTTAGCCTAGATATGTGGGAGTCCCAAAGTGGGACTCTACGAAATGAACAAGATGAGGAACAAACAAACTAGGGTCTAGACTCTACATAGTTAAATCAATAGTATTATTAGAAATGGAATAATTTATACTTTCAATGAGTTATCCATTATTATTAATAGTTAATAGTTAATGCAAACTTTTAACATTTAAAGGTTTTTGGTTAACTTTCACACTAAACAAACCTTGAAAAGTATCCATATCCAAAGTAGTTTGATACGAAAAGAGCGGGATAGAAAAACTGCTATAACGTGGCAATCAAATTGTGTACATATTTGTATGCCCACCGCAAATATGAAAACAACATTTTTATTATTCACATTAAGCGAGTTATTAAAACAAACAAAATGCCTGAGGATCAAAACAATCCATTGTCCCACTCGTTATTAACAGTCTGTGATTAGAATTTAGATTTGATTACATCATGATGACAAAAATATCTAATAAGTGAAGATGCGTCATGCAGCATCTGTGTTTAATTGCTTAGATAAGGTAGGATGAGGTAAGTTAGTCAAAATAATTTAATTAATATTAATATTGAATACCAAGTTTGTATATAATGATAAACGCTGTCACTACACCTATTAATTATTATATTATTATAGTGTTCTCTCATACTTTTAGTAAGTACTATAGTTTTCTGAATGTATATTAAGATTTACTATGGATTACCTATTTTAAAACCAAAATCAGCCAAGTCAATACCTAGCCGTTCTCAAGTTATAACAAGACATTTTAATCTATTCAATTTTTATTAGAAATGATGCTCCTAGAATGTAAATTACTAGATACTTTTGTTTTCATCTGCTTAATATTTCCAAGAAACTGCATAAATATAATTAAAATTTAAATTATAAATAGACAACACATATCCGGTGAATCACGTTCGACTATATCCGTCGTCGAACGGATGTCGTCTATATTATCCTTGATACGTTTACTACCCCAAAATAAACAATTCAAAATATTATTAACTTTGGGAAGAAATCGTATTATGTCGTATAATATCATGAATCTCTCGATCATCAATTGTGTTTTTTGTAATCTATCGACAAACTTATACCTATTGCTTAGGGTCAGTTCAGATTGCAAAGTGACAAGGAGATGCGATGCGATAATTAATTAGTATTTAGTAGTGTAGTAAATAATAATGAATCTCTCGATCATCAATTATTGTGTTTTTTGTAATCTATCGACAAACTTATACCTATTGCTTAAATTAGGGTTAGTTCAGATTGCAAATTGACAAGGAGGTGCGATGCATTATTAAATTAACCATTAATTATTAGTATTTAGTAGTGTAGTAAGTTTTGAATGGCTTGTTTATGAAATTGTATCGCATCGCATCGTCTTATCGTATAAAAATTACATGTGACTGTACATTTCACAAGTTGTTTAAAATTCATTATGTTGGTTATATTTCCTTCGTTTTTCGTATATTCATAAAAAAGGGAAATTTCGTATATCATTATTCTAACACAGGATTAGGCAATCCATTTCGCAATTTGGTATTTGATGTCGTCCAATAAAATCATGATGAATTTCTCCGTGGCGGTCTGTCGGAGCTTGTGGAGGAATGTAGAGCGATAGCCAATACTCGTATTACCGAGCTCTCCAATTTTCCGCACCGATAGCCGACGCGCCTAGATACCATACTAATTATAAAGAAACGGTTAACTAGTGACAAAGTAGCTAGTGGAAATGATGACTACTAATGGGTGGTAAAAACGTTTATAGCATAGAGGAAAATAATGGTTTATAGTTAGCGTTT
Source organism: Aricia agestis (assembly GCF_905147365.1). Taxonomy (NCBI): domain Eukaryota; kingdom Metazoa; phylum Arthropoda; class Insecta; order Lepidoptera; family Lycaenidae; genus Aricia; species Aricia agestis. The sequence goes on along the minus strand of NC_056421.1, from coordinate 7,185,492 downwards.
TTAGTAGGTATATCTTAGAATTCTTAGAAGGTGTTGCCATATTTTCATATCGCACATTTTAAGGAGGACCTGCATTATATACACGAAATATAATTATGCACCAATATTCTCAAAATGTGAATTCCTCCTATTATAGTCGTTGTAGATATTATGTCGAAATATTTAACACACCCTGTACAGAGGGGTATTTTGATTCAAAGGTAAAAATATATAATTTTGTTAATTGTTAAATTATTATTGGTCACATATAGTGATAATATATAAAAATCTGATGCTATAAAACTTTTTTACAGATTACTAACTGTTAAAATTATTATGTTACACAGTTACTAGATGGTTTCACGGTTTGGGCGAGAAGAGGTAATAGACTGACACTTCGCATTATATTTTTTGTATGGATTTAAAATCTTTGTACTTTTCTGCGTACAAAATGGAACCTGATATTTTCAGTCGGAATAGCCAAATAACAGTTTAAAATTATAATTGTCAATGCCAGTACTAAAACTCATTAGATATGCGATGCGGACGGATAATATCTACTATTGTTTATGCGTTTAATATGCAAAACCATTTCCTCACTTCGCCTTGACCGTAATATCAACAGTGGAATAATTGATCAACGCTTATCATGCAAGTCCACCTACGATACCTATTGAGGAATTTGCTAGGTACAGTTGTTTATAATATTTTTTGTACAGTTTAATGTGTAAAGAATTTTATTGAAAACCTTATGATTAGATAATTATAATAGATATTGTCTATTAAGGCTCTATGCTTGCTTGAATTATCCAATGTATAATGTATTCTATACACTATACAGGGAGTAACAGGGAGTAACAAAGTTCGTACGTCTATCAAGACGTATCTAATCATACAATATTATGTCCGATACGCCAGAAGACTGTTTGAAGGAAATGAACAAAATATTGAACGTATGCGGACACATTTCTTTTAATAATTAGCAAAGGGACCTGCAGTACCTATACCAATTACCATAACTCCCATTACAAAATGTCCTCTATGGCAGTAAGGCCTCTTACTTATTATAGGTACTTATTGTTTAAAAAACCTCTAAAATCATGCTTTACTGATTACGATCTTGGCCTTGTCTAATTGTGATTTTAATAGATAAGTCATTTAAAATAACTATGTAGTTTTTAAACATTTTTCTAGAAAACGGATGTCCTTATGAACATTAACCTTTTATAAGGGAGATATAATTTATATATTATAGTTATAAGGACATCCGGCTAAGTCTCTACTGTGGGGTATCAAACATTAACTTATAATCTCCTCCTTTTTGGAAGTCGGTTAAAAACTGTTGTTACCGGTGAAAACTAAAATCACGGTTTAGATTCATCGAAATAGTATTTTATGAAGCAAAGAAATAATAATAACCGAAACAGACGTCTGCAACAATGAGAAAATAATATCAACTTATATAATTTGCATTCCGTTTTCTAATTCACTATTAAATTAAACTAGCTCAATAAATAATTGAGTGCCTATCTCACTTAGTAGTAAATTAATTATTATGTTTGGGCTAGTTTATTTATAGCTAGCAAATTGAATACCGTAATGGCTAACAATATCTTAGACAACATAGTCCAAGAGCTGGATGTGGATATTTGAAATAATCTTATAATAATTCGTTACGTTTTTTTGTGTAAAATACAGTGTGTTAGTTTAAACACCGTTGTCCTTGAAACCATCAAACGAGCCCGTCAAAATGAACAACTTTTTCTATGAGAACAATGCTGGGAACTCAAAAAAAAAAGCTGTCTTCATACCCATATGGATGCCCGGATCGGCAATTTGTATGGGTATGACAACGGATTTTTTTAAACTCCCAACATTGTTCTCATAGAAAAAGTTATTCATTTTGACGGGCTCATTTGATGGTTTCAAGGGCAACGGTGTTTACACTAATACACTGTATATAACTTTTAAAAATAGCTGTATGTATTATGTAACTCATGCTTATAAAATACCTACCTAGTACTATTATAAAATTTATTATGCTCCACAGTCCACGCTAAAATAATAATGTAGAGGTGACATACCTGTAACAAAAAAAATGATATTAGTTAACAATTAATTTTAGATAACAATTTTATAACGGCTATGATAATACTTAGTATCCCGAAAAATATGTACCGTCGAAGAAATTGATTCGTAGGCTATTGACGGTTCTACGTCATTTGGTTGGTTTATGTCAATTCAACGTTGGTCATAATCTGCCGGCTGGGTTTGACATAACCCAAACAAACTACGTAGGTCCGCCATCTGCCTATGAATCAACTTCTCTGATAGTGATTGATATTATGTGTGTACAGTGTTCCTATTACAAACAGATACGAAAGTGATATGCGAATATGCAACTGTGTATATTCAATATTGCTTTTGGAACGAAGTTCCTTATTGCGTGATCGGCGTAAAGGAAGCTATTTGACCTCGACACCTTTATTAGTACCTGCACAGTAGGGGCAGAGGGCGTTGATAGTATTCCTGGGCGTGAATAGATGTGATGTGTGCGAGAGAGAGATTATATATATATTATAATTATGTACACGGCCTACAGGTTTTTTGAACATAAGAAATAACTTCGTTCCATTCGGACACCTCTCAAGTTTTAAATATTTACAGCTGAACGTATAACCTCCTCGTTTTTGGAAGTCGGTTAAAAATATTTATCCCCAGTTTTTGACAGGACCTTAACTATCCAACAGTGTTGTCCATTGGTTAACGATTTCACGTAATCGTGATCTAATTACAAATTGTAATTAGATCACGTTGTAATTTACAAGGGCTCGTGTATTATCAAGTCAATACTGGTTATCATTCCTTCTCTTACATACGAAGAGTGAAAGAACGTAACAAGATATTAAATAAACCACTACTTTAACTGTCCTAGGTGAAACTAGCACTTAAAAATCATAGGCAATTTCAATTACTAGCTTTTCTCTTTTACGGCAGGGGTTTTATTATATTTGGCTCTTAAACTATAATCCAAAGTCTAAACGGCGAATCGAGGTACAAAACTAGATGACGCCCGCAACTCCGTTGCGCCGAAATTCGCTTAGCGCGCGGGAACCGTACATTTTTCCGGGATAAAAAGTATCATATGTCCTTTCCCGGGACTCAAAGTATATCCATGCCAAATTTCAGCAAAATCAGTTCAGCGGTTTCAGCGTGAAGAGGTTTAACAGACAGATAGACACACTTTCGCATAACTTAGTTTTTAGGCATGTCATATTTATATGAAATTCTATGACTCGTTATTTTGATTATACTATACCAGTGGTCCCCCACCTTTTTTTCATGCGGGCCACAAACACGTTCTGGTCTTGGTGTCATGGGCCGCAATTTTTAGGGTTAAAAAATAACGTTATTAAAAATTAAAGATTTAAAAGTGGAAAAAATTTAACGACTATCACGTGGAATTTACGTTATTTTGCCGGTGGGCGTGAATTTCAAAATTGTTTAACATCACGAGGGCCACAAATAATGTCCCGGCGAGCCGCATGCGGCGGGTTAGGGATAGCGGTACTATACTGTATAGTCTATACTCTATAGTATTCGTGAATCGCGTTTCATAAATCTACAGTTACGTACTATATCTACGTTCTAATAACGTAAAATACACGGTAATTAAGTAGAATAAATGCTCGTTTTATTACAATGTTTTATTATTTTATAACGATTGGAAAGTACAGTCAGAATAGTCGTTGTACTTATATAAATAAATGTATTATGTATGCACTATATGCAATAAAGAATACTCTCAATGTATTTTGAGTCCTATGCATTATTTGATAAATATTATAACCTGAAACATAGTATACTTATGAGTAATGAAACATAGAGGTACTTAAAATAACCTTTGAGGTGAAAATCTGTCTTAGGATGGCTTTGGTTAACTTTTAGTAAGTTAATATTATTTTTAAGGTTAAATATAAACAAACTAAGGAAGCGAATGTCGTATTCTTTACCTTCGTTTAGCGCAAGTTATTTAAATATTACTAATTAAATAATAATAGTTAACCTTGAATAAGTTATGTGTCACATTGTTAATAATTTCCCATAATAAACTCTGGTATAGTATAGTACGGGAAGGCCATTGGGCGTACCGAGGGGGGGAGGAGGAGACGATGTTGACGTCCCTATTAAATATATTATCTACTAACTTTCGTCTATAAGAATTAAAAATAATAAAACGAATATTTGCCATTTATTTGCTATACAATATTTTTATAACTAAAAATTATTAATTTTTTATTCTTTATAAGCACCTAGCTTATAAAAAATCTGATTTCCCCCCCCTGGGTCAGAATCTGCGTAATTCCCCCCCCTGGCCCAGAACCTGGGTAATTTGCCCCCCCCCCCCCATTAGTGGATGCATAACATGAAAATATATTATACAACAAGGTGAATTAATAGAAAAACATTCATTTGTTGCTATAAAAGTTACAAAGTACACTTTGTCTTTTATAATAATAATTCACCTAGATGTTGCCCCTCGCTTCGATCGCGTCACTCGTAACCTCGTATTTTCTCGGAATGGCACTGCTTGGACTATCCTGCGGGACCCAGAGTATATTCTACTATTTTTTTATTTAAATCAGGTCCTGCGGTATATAATGATGGAAGAGGTGACAAACAAACAAACGTATAGATCTGTCTTTTTTCTATCTTCAAAACCATAAATTAATTGGTTATTAAATCTTGAGACTCGGAAAAGAATTTTATCAGGGCAAAATATCTCAAGCGTGATATAAGAATTTATGCACAAAATGAATTTTCGTGACACTTTAATTGTTACCAAATTCTTTCCAAAAGGCTGGAACGATTTCGATAAAATTTTGTGAGCTAAAAGCGTAGGTTTCATAATCGGACATCGGTTAATATCTGTTCTGCCACAAATAGCGTAAATAGAAAAATAGGGTTTGCCCATTTATAATACGTCCTAAGGCAACACGTGTGCTCTAGTTACCTATTTAACTGATTCTGTATCAATAGGAGAGTGTAGAGTTGATCACGTATTGAGATCGTCCGCGTCACGTCGCGGACGCGCAGGTTCAGAGGTTTTGCTTTCTAAAACGTTTTTGCTACATTATTATTAACAACAGACCTATTTTATAATATAACAAATGGTCAGGTATTTCCATCAAACTACTATTATTTACAACTTTACAATTAACTACAATTATCTTATATCTTTAAACGAGCAATTCTTGTATATATATATATATATATATATATATATATATATATATATATATATATATATATATATATATATATATATATATATATATATATATATATATAATTGGAATCTCGGAATCGGCTCCAACGATTTTTATGAAATTTAGTATATAGGGGGTTTCGCGGGCGATAAATCGATCTAGATAGGAATCATTTTTAGAAAATGTTATTTTATTCGTGTTTTATCGAATACCGAGCAAAGCTCGGTCAAATAGCTAGTTCTTGTATATATAAAATAAATTATATAATTGGAATCTCGGAATCGGCTCCAACGATTTTCATGAAATTTAGTATATAGGCCATAGCCATAGGGGGTTTCGGGGGTGATAAATCGATCTAGCTAGGAATCATATTTAGAAAATGTCATTTTATTTCTCTTTTATCGAATACAGAGCAAAGCTCGGTCAAATAGCTAGTTAATTATTACACAACTAGTGGCTTTAATGGTTTTATTAAAGGTAGAGCAATTTTTGGAACCAGATTGCTTTTGTTTGTAATTTTATATTTTTGTTTGTACTGGATATTGCATGAGCATGATCATATAAGAATGCAATAGAGTGGAATACTGGCAGATTTAGTAGACGATGGTAGTCAAGGAAACCCAGAGATTTAGATTTTCTTGATTGCTTAGATATCTGTAATTTATGCATCCACTGCTGTATCCCGCTTTTTATGGGGAGGGAAAATTGGATACTTCCTACTCCTCCTTTCTTCTTCTGATTAATTTCGTTGCGGGTCCCAAGACAGCTTTAGCGTGTCTCTCGGGCTCCCTGAGATCATATCAAAGGGTTTTCGTGGTTGGATACCGCTGTCGATCCTGGCGACACTGGAGATACAACGATGGGAATGTGTGGTGGGCCAAAGCCCGTAAACATTTTTACTTTTATCTTTCTTTCTTCTTGTTATCTTTCTAGTACTCTGTGATTATGAAGGGGAGGTGTGATTTTCAACAGGCGATTAGTGTTAACCTTGGATCAAACGGTCCTCAGTCGCAATAAGTCCATCAATGAAGTGATAAAATTATACTATACATATAGCCCGATAAAGAACACAGGTGTCCGGCCATTCAATATTCCACACACATCCTGCAGCTTATAATATGTCGTAGTTCGTGATGACGTCATAAGTATTAGTCCCACAGTTGAAGAACGTACGGCTTAGTCTACTGTGTAATATTTGTACTGTGTTCGTTCTAGTTGATGTAAGTACTAAGTATATTAAAATAATCCCATATGGTGTTATTATGTATTATATAGAGATGCTATAATATTGTGTCGAGACTACTTTACATTGTATTATGTTAAGTTTAATGAAGATCTTATAATAAAGGAGAGGGGAAGTTAATAACTATCTGATTATAAAATTGAATAAATACCTATAATACCTACTTTATAGTTTTTAAAGCATTTTAGCACTTGAAATATAAGACTGCGTATTATATCTTATGAATATATCATAAAATGAAATTAGTTTTTTATTCTTTTGTAACTCCCAATTTGAATAACAAGCCAGTCATAGGTCAAAGGTGGAACCCGTGGAAGTCAAACTATAGTTCGAATCGTTCGATCACACAAGCAATAGAAGTGAAAGTAAGATGGCAAACTGCTGAACGGTTATACAAGGTTTTTATGAATTAAAAAGTTAGTAAAAAAGTAGTAAAAAGTTAACTAAGATTTATATCTTGGTGAAACGGTATAGATGTGACTGTAAAGTTAATGTTTATGGACGCGTATAAAATAATGATTAATGAAATCTAGGCCTTTATTAAAATTATTTTCAAAAATGATCTATATTTTTTCTTCAAAAACACGGTAAAAGCCAACGGGCAACGGCCAACGGTACACTTTAAGCCAATCCAAGCAAAATTCCGAATGACGGAAAGAAAACAGTTTTTTTACAAATCCATACTTTCATACTGATCATTAATATTATAAATGCGAATGTGTGTCTGTCTGTCTGTTATCTTTTCACGATCAAGCCACTGAACCGATTTTGCTAAAATTTGGTAAGGAAATACCTTTACTCCTTGGAAAGGACATAGGATACTTTATATCCCGGAAAGGTGTACTTTTTAGTACGATAAATGGATTTTGGCGTACCGGAGTCGCGGGCGTAACCTAGACCCTAGTACTGTACATCATTTCGAAACAACAACCAATATTTAGTTGCCCCTATCAGTATCTAAATAATAAATATATATAACTCAAAGGTGACTGACTGAAATAGTGATCTATCACTGCACAGCCCAAACCACTGGACAGACCGGACTGAAATTTGGCATGCAGGTAGATGTCATGACGTGGGCATCCGCTAAGAAAGGATTTTGATCAATTTTACCTCCAAGGGGATAAAATAGAAGATGAAAGTTTGTCAATATTAAACCGGGCCGAGACTTTGATACCTAATTAATAATAATACTTCCTAACGGGCGCGAAACCGCGGGCTAAAGCTAGTTGCAAACTAAAAACTGTTATAAAGCCGATGAGGTTACGTAGCGCTAGATACAGGTACTTACGATGTAAAAAGTGCTACGCGCTACGCTGTGAAGTTCGAGCAAAAAACACCAACGTGAAATTAGCGCGGATGACTGACTCGTTTTTGCTGGTGTGGTTTTTATAGAGCCACGCGAACATCGTCAGATATCTATTGACATAAGAAACTGGACAACATATTATTATATCACTACATAGTATTTATACTACGTAGTGATATTATAATATGTTCTCCAGTTTGTTTTAACAAAGTCGCTTTTTCTATCCCAATTTAATATTATGTCCCTTTGTATTCTTTAATCTTTAGAACTACGCAACGTAATTTGATGCGGTTTTTTTTTATTTCAGAGGAAGGTGCATATATGTATGTAATACCATCAATGAAATGGTGGAGAAATACTATTATATTTGAGGTTTCTAATGTGATGTCGTAAATAATTAGGTACATTTTTTCCGCTTACATTGCAAACGCAGGCTGAACCCTACGAGATTTATCAAAATAATGTACTAAGTTTTATACATATTGAAAATGTATATGTCAGACTGACGCGGACGTGGTGTAAAAGCGTACATAGATATATATTTTTTAATGCCCATCCAGACCTCTGGCTCTTTCTGTCGTCTACTCAAATTGATGCCTGTGACATAATAAATAAAATAAAAAGCCTTTTTATTTGCTCCAAATACTAATTTAAATTACATAATATTTTAAATTTGCAATTATGATGAAAAATTTCGTTTACTACATTCCATGGATATCATATTCTACATCAATTTAATAGCATATTTAATTATTAATGTTAAAAGTACAATTATTGTTTGTATTTGCAATTATAAAATTTTATCATTAGCAATGTCACAAAATATAACAATCAAATGTCTAAATTAATATTTCTAATATAATTATCTATTATGTTACATACATGTTACATAGTGATTTATTTGTTTGGAACCCCCGTTTGGGTAAAGGCCTCCTCCAAATTTGACCACCACTCCCTGTCTTGTGCCACATCTATCCAGTGTCTGCCGGCCACTGCTCGTACGCTGTCTGCCCATCGTTTGTGGGGACGTCCTGGTCGGCGTTTCCCTGATCTAGGTCCGTGCCATGCAGTAACCGACTTTGTCCACCTGCCGTCTTTGTATCGTGCAATATGTCCTGCCCACCTCCATTTGAGTTTTAGTGCGTGATCTCTGATATCCCGTAGTTGGGTCTGATCTCTAATGAAAGTGTTTCTGTACTTATCACTTAGCTTTATCCCAAGTAGACTTCGTTCCATGGCTCTTTGGCAGATTTGGATCTTTTTCGTATTTTGTTCAGTAAGAGACCATGTTTGGCAAGCATAAGTTAGTGTTGGTAGAATACACGCATCCATAAGATCTTTTTTATATTTTATTGGCATTTTGGACTTAAAAATATGCTTAAGGCTCCAGTAGCGGTTCCATGCAATAGACATCCTTCTCTCAATTTCTTTACCATCTGTATCGTGAAATGATATTAGTTTTCCCAGATAAATATATTCTGCGACGTAGGCAATTTCATGGTCGTCTATTTTTACCTGCTTCTCTACATAGTTAGTCATTATTTTTGTTTTTTCAAAGTTGATTTCTAAGCCGACTTCTTTACTATTTCGATGCAGAGTATTGAGCATTTCCTCTATCTCTGATGCATCGTTTGAAAAAATCACGATGTCGTCTGCGAATCTCAGGTGACTTAGATATTTGTTGTTTATGTTTATGCCAGATTCAGCCCAATTCACCTGCTGTAAGATGAGTTCCAGTACGGCTATAAAAATTTTTGGAGATAGAGGGTCACCTTGTCTTGTGCCTCTACATATCTCATACCTGTGACATAATATACAATATTATGTTGATTTTTATGCTCTCTATCAATAATTTACACTAAATAAAAAATATTGAGCCATTGAAGGCAGGATTCATTTTTACTTTCAGCTTACATTTTAATTTTGATCAAAACCTCAAAACTTAATTTCGACAAAACGGAAATAAACTGTTGACGCTACACCTAGAGTCTAGAATAACGTAAAACTTAAGTCCTTAAAACTTCTTGATTCCCAAAACTAGTCTTCAAACCCTCTTAATCGTAGAGTAACAAAGTGTGCTAATCTTCTGCACAAAAAGCTGTAACGACCTTGATAATGTAATGTACACAATCGCTCTCACGTCACTGAGTTCATTCACACAACGCGAACGCAAGCTTCCGTAGAGATTACTTGACACTTTTCTCGCTCTCTGTACATTCATTTGAAGATTAGTACGAACAAAAATGGTCACATTTAGCAATTCCTCTCAATCAATTCAGCAAATGAATTGTCAAAACTGTCAAACAAACTGACAAATGTCAAACTAGTACGAATACTAGACATGAATTGCAAGCAGTCTTGCATTTTGCGATTAAAAAAAATGAATCATAATATGATTTTTTAGCCCCGCTGGATGTTGGTGGCAACTTTGTTGATCCAAAAGAAACCGTCAGTTTCCGGGATTTTCCTACACAGTGATACTTACTGTGAGCCCTTTACTGGACTCAAACGGTCTTACTACAAAATATTTAAACACCTGTTGAAAAGTTGATTAGAGAAAAATTCAGTACAAAATGGCCTCAAAACAACTGTTCAATAGATGTTTAGTTTAGCTTGTGGTAAGACCGAAAGTATCTTATTTTCGCATTTACATTATTGGTATGGACTATAGATTATTAGTATAGTATGAAATGATGCAATCAGCAAAATTTTAGATAATATTTGTTATAGACTATAATAACAATATAATGTTCTCAAAAATTTTTAAGCTATTTCTAATTAGAAATAGCTTTAGTCGATTTTATCTTTTATGCTTTGAAAATTTTAGGTTTTTAAATCTTTCCTTTTCTACCAATTAATATTCCTAGATTTTATACTTTTTTAACTTATTTTAAAAATTAATAAATGTTTGAGTAATTCATAAAATTGACCTTGAATGAAAAGCTTCTTTTTATAACAATAATAATATAATGAGTAATGTAATGTTAGATAATGAGGTAATTTCCGTTATGTAGTGGCTAGTGCATTATAAGAATACCGTTTTGGGAGAACTAGTTGTGAATGTATACTAAAGTTACCGTTCTCCGAAATTATCGAGTTTACGTTGGCGTAGAGCAAATAAATCACTACTTTTAGAAGAAAAAATATTGTAGAGTTATATTGGTATATAAGTTACGAAAACAGACGAATAGAAATCTATCAGTATGAATATTTTAAGCATAAATAACCATTCACTCAACGTTTTTTTGTAGAAAGAAAAAAGTACTTAAATGCATTTTTTTTTTATATTTTCAAATTAATCAATGCATGTTTATTGTGTTACGGCAACACTTCTATAATAAAATTTATTGTACCTATGCCGGATATCCCTTTTTTAAGGCAAACTTTTGGTAAAATGATGCAAAACTGAGATAGAAAATTAAATTTTTGATACAATTAAAGACGAAATATACATTTTAGCGTCTGCTATTGAACAACAAATATATTTCGAATTCTTCCATTACTCATATTTGAACTTTATTACGTAGAATACAAAAGAGAAGAACTTTCTACAAAGAAGTAATCAAAGATACACTCACAAGCTGTTGCACCGTCTAATAACTTGGCGCGTTTCCGCAGTTAATGGTTTTCAAAATGAGGTTAAACGTTTTGTTTTAATGTAACGCGTAAACCTCTTGATGAAGTGTGCTAAATGAGCCACGAAATTGTTTAATCTTCAACAAAAATGTCTAAAATAATAATGGAATTTGAATTTCACTACATACTTGCAACGATATTTTCTTTTTGCTTTTTTAATTGCCACAAAAACACCCAATTTTGAATTAAAACTTTTTATATGAAGTAAAGAGCTGTAAAACGATTGAGTTCTACTCAAAGTTTGATAATGAAACAGCTGATTAAACAGTCCATTCCCCTAATATTGAAGAGTTCAGTGACCCAACTGTAGTAATTTGAAAGCAAAGACGTTCTAATAATAATATAGAACTATATTATTAGCTGCAGATTACTGTAAATCGCATACATAATACAGTAATGAACAGTAGATTACTCTAACTCGATACATAATATTATTATTGCTAAATTAGTCATCAGATGGAATTGGTATAACTGATCTGAGAGCGTTCACCCGTGACTGTGGTTTTGCGAAATCACATTCGAGACGTGAACGTGACGTATTATTTATTATTATACACTTTGTTTGTTTAAGAAGCTTTCTGCCGCACTCAGACACGAATAATAGCTCCCACACCGGTTTCGGTGACGGTGGCCGGTTTCAGTGAAACCAGGCCAGCTACGCAGGAGTAATTTTATAGTGCCCAAGTGTGTGCGCAGTACACAAGAGCACTCTCTATTCCGTTACCCTCATAACCCAGTGGGACGGAAGACCGACACAACTGGCGAGAGGTCAGGCGCAGGACCGACTTTTTACATGCCCATCCGACGCATGGATCATCTTACTTGTCAGACAATCAGGTGATCAGCCTGCATTGTCCTAACCAAACTTGGAAATAACATGTTTCCAACGCGGGAATCGAACCCACGACCTCCGAGTCAAGAGCCGCGCTCTATACTACTAGACCACGGAGGATAATGTTAAATACTTATCTGTAGATTTTGACAATAAGCTCCACACATTATCATTTATCTGTCAAACTCTTTAGTCTCGGAAAATCAAGGAATTCGAACCAAATAATTCCTGTAGTTTTAAAAGTTGCTACAGTTATTTTTAAAGGTGTCCAGATTAATATAGTAAAGTCCCCGAGGGAGGGACACGCTCTTAGTATATTCATCTGGACACCTTTAGGAATAACTGTACCAACTTTCAAAACTACAGGAATTATTTGGTCTGATCGACGATTCTGAAACTAATTTTCCTAGGCTACTTCATTAAATGAAAGTTTTATCCTCATTAAACTAAATGTCTCTGCGGCTGTTTGAGTATCTTATTATATATCTTTAAACGATAAATAGGAAAATGATAAGACTTGTTGTAGGTAAGGCTTAGGTTCAAGTTTAATAGACATTTTTACAAGTGAATATATCACTTCTTACGACAATAGACACATATTTTCGCATTTATAATGTTATTCTTGTGTTCGAGGTTGAATAGTTAATAACTTTTATTACATAGAAAAGACTTCAACGACATCAGAACTTTATGCATGTTTTACATAATAACAAAAAAAAAGGGACTAAAGCTACGTACGCTATCGACGACCATGTTAATGGCCATTCCTAAAGAAACGATTTTTCAAAAAAAATGTGACATTAGAATTTAGAAGACAAGGCAAGAACCTTCCCTCCTATTTTTTGAAATAACTCCTATCTTTAGGGACTGGATTACTTTGGAACTGTAATAAAATACGTGGGAGAGCCATGCTTCGGTACGAATGGGCCGGCTCGACCGGAGAAATACCACGTTCTCACAGAAAACCGGCGTGAAACAGCGCTTGCGCTGTGTTTCGCCGAGTGAGTGAGTTTTCCGGAGGCCCAATCCCCTACCCTATTCCCTTCCCTACCGTTCCCTATTCCCTTCCCATCCCTACCCTCCCCTATTACCTTATTCCCTCTTAAAAGGCCAGCAACGCACTTGCAGCTCTTCTGATGCTGCGAGTGTCCATGGGCGACGGAAGTTGCTTTCCATCAGGTGACCCGTTTGCTCGATTGCCCCCTTATTTCATAAAAAAAGATAGTATTGTGATTTGTGACTAACGGAACAGTCACCAATGCTAACTTTAAAGTAATGTTTACATTTCTAACTGGCATTAGGAAGAGCGGAAAAAAGATGTTAATCCACAGAAGTGCAAAATGGACAGTCACTGGTTACACATTACACAACATACTGGTTGTTAGATAACTGTAACACTTATGTCACATAAATATCTTAATGTGAATAGTTTGTGTAATTTACATATTATAATAATATGTAAACTATTAACATAGTAAAAACATATACAGTAGAGTAAGTCGTATCCTTCAAGTCAAACTGATTCAATATACAGACAGACTTTTACGCTCGCCCTATCAAAAATTAATTTTTTGCTGTCTTAATTGTTATCTGAAATTGCGACTATGTGTGTGTATTCTTTAAGTACTAGACAGTTGGTTGAAGTTGATTTACTGTGTACATTTATATTGTGTTAGCCTCAGATTTAATAAATTTGAATGTAAGTCGAAATTCAATAGACATAAAGCATTATAATATTAATATAATACCTTCCAAAGATGAGATCACTTTTGCAAAGCTATTTTTGCATTAAAATACAAGTTTTAGGACGTTCCTTAAATGAGAAGATATCTAAGTAAGCATTAAATAAATACAAGGTTAGGAAGCAAATTACATTAAACATGATTTTTCAAACCACGAAAAAACACATCTGATGCGCTGCTCTCCTGTCACATATTTTGAAAATAGACAGTATTATTACTATTACCAATTTACGCAAAAATCTGTGTCTGGACCTCGGTCCTGGGTTGTATCTATACAGGGTGTAACAAAAACAAGTGATAATACTTTAGGGTGTGTACGTGTTCCTTGTAGAGAGTTCACTGTGAAAGTAGCAGCGCTGAAAGACCAAAATTTTTTTTACTTCTGCATGGGGAAACTCGTGACGCTCGGGCCCTTGCCCATACAAAAGTGAAAAAAAATGTCTCTCTTTTAGAGCTGGTACTACTTTTACAGTGAACTCTCTACAAGGAACACGTACACACCCTAAAGTATTATCACTTATTTTTGTTACACACTGTATATTCGGAAGATAATATCTTGAATCTGCCGTTACGCAATTCACAAAATGTCAATCAGAGGTTAGACTTTTAACCCGTGTTCACGGCAAGCTAGCTTTAGCCTTTATGTAATTGAGTGCCGCACCTAAAAATTTAACACTACAATCAAATTGACTGCAAAATTCTTTGAGTACGATCATTAATTTAGTTACAATATTATTTACGATTTAGATAGAGTACATAGTAAGGAGACACTTTAAGCTTCGAAGAAAGATTACGAAAAAAATACGTACGATTTTGTGGGAAACATCTTGATTCTACTTTTTTACATTTAAGCAACCTAAACTCTACAGTTTTACTTATAAATTACTATTCATTTTTAATTATACACTCTCAAAAAAATATATCTACCTGAAAATTCTAGCTTATATCTCAGTCAGCCTGGCCTCTAGGTCATTGGTCTTTGGATACCATCTTATATGGTAGGCAAATGGCCTATCCTATAAACCCGGAAGTGCATTGGCCCGACACCTAAAGAGTTGACGAGTTATTACAGCACATTACATAAACTTCCAACTATGTGTACATTGTCAGATGCAATCTACTGAAATTAGTGGTATTTTGTAACGCGCTTTATGCTTTCATCTTGTGTTACGTGTTATAACTTATAAGCGTTTGTGTCAGTTATTAAAAAAAACTGCTTTAACGCATGTACATACTAGCATTTTAAACTTTAAGCAGTGTTTTAACAAGATTCCCAAAATAGTGTAATATACATAAAATTAATATACCTAGCGGAATAGAGAAACAAAGGCCTGAGCAAGAGAGATGTCACTATCAGTAACACTGCGTGGCAAAAAGAGACGTGTGATACATGACAGCAGCACTCTTTTTTTTGACGTCCAGTCGGCACGTGTCGCACGTCGACAATTTAATCTAATAGAAATCATGTTCAATCATGCTTGTGTAAGTGTATGCGTACGTTCTATTCCGCTAGGTATATTAACTTTATGATAATATAGCGGACTCATGTCATAATTCATTTCAGTTCATTTGCTGGACTACGTATACGCCGTTGTCAAAAATTAATTAACGTGAGCTTACCTACGAACTCGAACCTAAGATTTTGCTTTTGTAAACATCATTCCGTTCACTCAATATTTGATTCGTTCAATTCATCAACAGGTTCACGGAGGTTTTTGTTACATCACACCCAAAAGGGGCCCTTTTGGGTGTGATGTAACAAAAACCTCCGTAGTAGTAGCCCGAAGCGATGTTTGCTTCATTGTGAATCAAGACTCAAGAGGCGGGGTCGACTTTTAAAAGTAAGTTATTAGAGTACTTCTGCCTTCTAGAATGTTAGAGCTTAACGAACATATAGCTCTTTTTTGACAGGCTGTACCTAGTTCAAGAATGTTCATTAGAGTCAAACGAAATGCCTACATTAAAAGCTAACTTTACAATCTCTAGCTATCGACTCTACATCTAAACTCTTTTTTCTGCGAATGCTTCTACTAAGGTGCGTTATAAAAATAAAGAACCAATAAAAAATAAGCAGGCCATTTAGCAGAAACTTTTTCGTTTTCGCTTCGTTATAGAATCGTCGATCAAAATGACATTTTGATCGGCGATTCTATAGAATACATTGTATGGAATTGAAAAATTTAAAAATCCCTCCGCCAAACAACTTTAAAAATAATGAAATAATATATTTTACTGACTTTAAGTTTAAATAATTCCTAAGTGTAAAGTGATATTTTAGTCCATAATTGTTGTCACGGTGTGTCGGGGGACCGCCAACAGTGTATTTTGCATTTTGTATCGCCATGTCACTGATTGTCTATATTCCTTCGCTGTGACTGACCCTTAAACTATAATGTTATGTGAAATCAAACATCTACATTAGCGGTCCCCCGACACACCTTTTTTAAATTTCTTAATTTAATTTTATTTCCTGCTTTTTAAACTTATGTTGGTTATAGTGCAGAATAATTTCTATCGACAGGATCATATTATATCCCAATTCCCAATGAATACCATCTACGAATGTCCTATTGGATGAGGCCGTCAATATGAGTCCAAACATGAAACCTCCACTTTGGGTTCATATGGAGCTCGGCTCCTATACATTCCAGGTGATGCTGCAGCAGCAGCATGCAAAAATTTATTGGTTATCTACGTCTTACTAGTTGTCGCAATTAAAATGAGCCCAAACACGAAACCGTTGCTCTAAGTTGGTGAGGAGTTGGGTATCCTATTGATTACCAGGTGATGCTGCAGCACCAGGTCAACTTTCCATTAATGTGTAAATATTCATAAATGTCACGAACTAGAATGCAATAAAGCCCACCAAACGACTGCAAGTTGCTAATCGGCCCTTCACGAACCAGATGAACCGTGATTTTTCAGCATGGAGCAGGCTGATGATGATGAACTATAGCTAAGAACACTCTCAATGAAGTCAGCTTTCAAACAAAAAAAAAAACTAGAACAAAATCGGTCCATCCGTTTGGATGCTACGATGCCACAGACAGACAGACAGACAGACAGACACACCGACAGACAGACACGTCGAACTTATAACACCCCTCTTTTTTGTCGGGGGTTAAATAAGACGAATCGAACGTCAACGTCATATTAACGAACGCTTATGTCAATTCCATACATTTTCATAGGCGATTCTATAACGAAGCGAAAACGAAAAGATTTTGGTACACCCCCGTGTACCTAATTACTTAATGAAGAATTATACATGCTCTAATAATAAATATACTTAAATGATAATATTAATAAGTTTTTCTGGTACAATTTTCCTTCATGATAAAGACATCTAAATAATATGTAACTACACAATGTGTCAACATTGTATAATATGTACTATATACAGAAGAACATGTCCCGTTGTTTGTCATCAGATTTGCATGACGTTCGTGACTGGTGTGTGATATCTGGCGCGTTCGTTCCGCATAACTACATTGGAAACGCTCCTCCTCCAACACCCATTATATCTATCAATATTAATACAATCTTTCATACTAAAAGATGCTCGTAGCTACTGGATAATATATTCTTTCTATCTACTTTGGTTTCTAAAGTAGAGGAGAGTAAATTTAATTTGGAAG
The DNA here is from genome assembly GCF_905147365.1 of Aricia agestis. Classification (NCBI taxonomy): domain Eukaryota; kingdom Metazoa; phylum Arthropoda; class Insecta; order Lepidoptera; family Lycaenidae; genus Aricia; species Aricia agestis. The sequence continues at coordinate 7,167,843 of NC_056421.1, read as the reverse complement.
AGAATAGGTCTGTACAATTTTTTGCCTATGACTGATCATTCTCGAGATATCGAATTAAACGCGTTTCTATCGAAATGATCTTGAGCTGACCTCAGTAGAACCCCTCAAATTGGAATTTATGCTCAGAATACACCCCCCTATCGATACTTGAAACCCCCAAACTGTGTGCGTTCATGTTATTTATTTCGTAATTTGATTGGACTACTCCGTCTAACAAAGTTATAGTAGTAACATAATCGAATTTAATATGTTTCCTTACCTATCTACATTCATATTCAAATGATTTATGCCTTGTTTCTGAATTTTTTTGACATAATATCTACGGCAACGTATTTAGTTGGTTTTAATATGTTGACGTTAGTCAATCAAAAGCTCTGGTGAAAAGACAAACTTCAAGAAACTTGGCACCAAACAAATATATTATATGTCATAATAGTCAGGGAGACCTAGAACGTATTTTTTTGTGATTACTAACAAGCTGATTTTTTGTGAGTAGCTACATTTTGATAAGACGAACGACATTTTTATTTTCCAAAAATCTCGAAAGTGGTAGCTAACAGAGATAGAAAGGATATCATACTTTGACTTGATGGTCCTAAAATATGGATTTTTATTTGTAGGACAAGGTTACTTTTAGGGCCTGTTTCACCACTTTCTGATAAAGTGCCTAATAGGCTATTCACAACTTTTTTGACAGATTCTCCATACTTGATCTGTCAAGTTAATTGGTGGTAAAAGTGGTGAAACAGGCCCTTAAATTAAATAACTATTAACCTACCAATATACAAAAAAAACAGCTGGTTAGGGTTCCGTTTTAGGGTTCTGTAATCAACAAAACTTGGTTGACTACTGTACCCTAAAACGGAACCCTAACCAGCTGATTTTTTGTATATTGGTAGGTTAATAGTTATATAATTTAAGGGTAACCTTGATCTACAAATAAAACAATCCATATTTTGGACCATCAAGTCAAAGTATGAAATCCTTTCTATCTCTGTTAGCTGCTGTACCACTTTCGAGATTTTTCGAAAATAAAAATGTTGTTCGTCTTATCAAAATGTCTCACAAAAAATTAGCTTGTTAATCACAAAAAAATTGTTCTAGGGCTCTTTCACTATAATGGATAATATTTCTATTCATATTTCACAACTTGATAAATGTAGTATCATAAAAGTCATTCTCACAATCGCCGTTAATTAATTATGTTATGCGGGGTGACATTTTAACGAGTATTTCTATGTCGCAGAAAATGAAATAATTTGTCATGTCTAATAATATGAATAGAGTGGTGTAACGGAGTTAGAGAAACGCTACTTGACCACCTCTGATAATAATCAGATGCATCGTGGAAATATTACGGTGAAAATTATTGAGATTAAGAAAGCATGTAGCTAAAATAGCAAGTAAAATATTTGAAGTTATGTTAGGGGAGCTTCTTGAAGAAAGTTTTAGGAGGACTGGTGTAGAGTTAGTAATATTATTAGTGACAATATTAAAGCTTTCAATTTGCTTCTATATTAATTAAGTCCTTTGGAGTCTGAAAACTGAAATTAACTCTATTTCTATGACATTAATAGCCTTATGCATAGTACGAAGACAAAAAGTATTATACAACTTTACAATATTTTTAGGTAAAAGATTGTAGAGTTGTATCATACTTTGTTCTGTAGTTTTGAAAATGTGGACTCCTTTAAGTTTGTCTTTGTACTATGCATAAGGCTATTAATGTCATAGAAATAGAGTGAATTTCAGTCTATCTCCACAATCCTACGTGTAGTAAAGAAATAAAGTAAATAGTTGTTATTATATAAAAGCAGACAGCGTGAAATTAAAGTGAAAATAAAAGAAACCACGTAACTATCGGCGCTGCTTTCAAAGGTTTTAATTGGGCCTGTCAGCTGGTTGTCAGGGCCACCTGGTGTGAACCCCAAAATATATTATTTTACTTCAGAATATATAAATTGATATATTTGATTACTATTTTAAATTCGCGTATAAATCTCTTCTGAATCAGCTACAACAAGCACGTTTTTTTAATCAGGAATATTAACCAGCTGTGTCTATCTTTCTAATAATAATAACGATAAACGTTAAAAAATCTTAAACGTTCTTTATAATTATTATGAGAGAGAACCCGCACACTTAGGTATGCAAATAACGACGAGTTTGTTTTCCAAACAAGTTTATTATAGTACTAGCAATGTTTTACAGAATTTACATGCTGTATCATAATTGCTATTTATTTTAAAACAAGCCCTCTAGTATACTTTTTTGGTAAGAGAACCTAGGAGAAGAGTAGGTGCAAATCTCATTGAAATGCTCTTCTAATTTAGGAGTCTATTCGAAAAAACTTTAACTCGTTATAATATTTCTATAGAGCAGTGTTTCCTTACCTTTTTCAGCCACGGACCCCTATGAAAACAAGCACAGTTTTCACGGACCCACGTAATAAAATAAACAGCAAAGAAAAATCGGATTATGTATGGTCCAAAGATGACATCGCGGACCACAGGTTGGGAAACACTGCTATAGAGTATAGATATTATAAATCTAAGATAATGTTAATGTTGATGTTAATTATTACAATAATAAAAAATACAAACTCTTATTAAAAACTAGCTGTCCCGGCAACTTTGTTTTGCCATATAAATAATTTTTGGTATGAAAAATAGATGTTGGCCGATTCTCAGACCTACTCAATATGCTCACTAAATTTCATGAGAATCGGTCCAAGCTGTTTCGGAGGAGTATGGCAACGAAAACTGTGACACGAGAATTTTATGTATTAGATGATGAAAGTTTGCTTCATGCTTTTAAGTTTTTTTTTTATGAAATAAGGGGGCAAACGAGCAAACGGGTCACCTGATGGTAAGCAACTTCCGTCGCCCATGGACACTCGCAGCATCAGAAGAGCTGCAGGTGCGTTGCCGGCCTTTTAAGAGGGAATATGGTAATAGGGGAGGTTAGGGATGGGAAGGAATTAGGGGAGGGTAGGGAAGGGAATAAAGTAGGGGATTGGGCCTCCGGTAAACTCACTCACGCCGGTTTTCTGTGAGAACGTGGTATTTCTCCGGTCGAGCCGGCCCATTCGTGCCTAAGCATGGCTCTCCCACGTAATATTCTAAATGTTTCTAAATTCTAAAAGTTTCTAAATGTGTTTTAAAATAGGAATGTACTTAGATTGGTTTCCTACATAATATACTTACATTCCTACGATAAGCGATAGTGTGAAGCGAAGCCTGTCGTTACGGTGACCACTAACCACTGACCAGTTATTGTTAATGGTTAGATAGTAGATACATTGTCACGTAACGCGTTTCGGTAGAGGTTAATCACTGTTGACGCAATGTCTAGTGGACAATAAAGTCTGCGAGTGAAGGAACCGAAAATACGAAGCGAAATAAAGTACTTTTTGTTCCGGATTTGAAGCAAGCGATTCAGAGTTGAACAGCGCACTCAGAAAAACTCCATTATTCTTGTCAAAGATTTTGAATGAAAGTATACAGGACTTATGTGATACTAGCTGTTGCCCGCGACTTCGTCTACTTTATAACAAAGATAAAAAAGAGAAAAAAATCCCCTTTTTAAGGTTGTTTTATAAAAAAGCGAAAAATATCCTCCTCCTTTTCGGAAGTCGGTTAAAAAGTACCCTAAGTTATTCCTTACTACATCAGCTATGTGCCTAAAAAAGTCCCGTCAAAATCGCTCCAGCAATTCAAGAGATTAGCCGGAACAAACAGACAGACAGACATACAAACAAAAATTGTAAAAAATGTTGTTTTGGTGTCTGTACCCTATATACATTCATATGCATTTAGTAAAAAACGGTTCTTTCAATATTACAAACAGACACTCCAATTTTATTTATATGTATGCATGTATAGATGTACATAGATGTCAGAACTTGGTTAACATATTACTGTACCTTATTTCATTACCAGACCTGCAATATACATAGCTGCATAATATAATAAACCACTCTGACATTAGCAACTCACTGAGGAGGCGGCCATAATAAAAGGATGAACTCAGTAAACTAAGTAATATCTTATAATCACTCTGTTTTGTAATGTTAGTACCTTTGTGAACATTATTTGCCAATAAACGATTAAATGATTATGATTGGCGAACAAACCATCATGCGCTGTTTTTTGACAGTCCAAACGTAAAACATAGCAACCAATCAACAACGATATAAAATAAATTGAATGGATAAACTCCTATTGCAAAACCCCACACACCAGGCATACTTATAATTGTAATCAGTGCAGCCGTTAGAGGAATTTAAATTGAAGAGAAAACAAAGACATATTGTCATGACACTGAAATCCTACTAAAAGAACTAAATAATACAGATTGGTCTCTCACCAATAGCATGACCTGCCCAAATGATATTTATGATTTTATAAAAACAAATTTTCGTAATGCGATGGACGTATCATGTGAAACAAAGTATAAAAATAAAAATATTAAAGTTAAACTTCCGTGGATAAATAACAATATTATAAAAGTTTGTAAAGAAAGAGATAAATTATTCAGGCAATGGAAAAATGATTCAACAAATCTATACTTAAGATTACAATATAATAAAATACGAAATAAAGTACATAAAATACTAGAATACCATAAAAATAAATATTATAATAACTACATAAAAAGTAACTACAATAATCCTAGAAAATTATGGCAACTTGTAAATACAATATGTGGTAGAACTACACAATCAAATAAGTTCGCAAATGAATTCCAAAATTGTGTAAATAAAATAATAAATCGCTGTAACACTCCACTACTAAACGAAAATAAATATTTTAATAAAGCTGATAAAAGTATATACATTAAAAAGGCAACCTCTGATGTAGTTAAACAAATCATTAAAAATCTCAAAATACATAAAGCTCCCGGTCATGATAAAATCAAGGTGTTGGATATAAAAAGAATAGGTAATAATATATCAGCCCCAATTGCTAACCTTATTAACACTTGCCTTAAAACCGGTAAATACCCCAATGAGCTCAAAAAGGGCTCCGTACGTCCTGTATATAAAAAAGGAAAACACGATGAATTCTCAAATTATCGACCAATAACCCTTCTTTCTTCCATAAATAAAATTGTTGAGAAGTTTCTCTGCGACCAAATTCATTCATACTACAAAAAACATGGCATTATAACAAAACAACAATTCGGCTTCCAACCTAATAAAAATACAACTTCCCTTCTATCCCAATTCACTGATCATATTAATTTAGCTTTAAATTCTAAAAAACACGTTTTTGCACTTTTTATAGACTTCTCCCGGGCATTCGACACCCTTATCCACAGTAAACTAGTCAAAAAATTAAAAAATACGGGCATACGAGGCCCACTACTAGATTGGTGTAAGGACTACTTGCAAGGAAGAACTTATCATGTAAACATTAACGACGTTATCAGTGACGAAGTGACAGCTGAAGAAGGCACAGCTCAAGGCTCAGTTATGGGACCACTTCATTTTATTGCCTATGTCAATGACATGCTTAATGTTCTAAAATACTGTCTAGCTTTCCAATTTGCAGACGACACCTGTCTTATGATTTCGGACTCAGACCCTACCTCCGCAAAAGCCAAATTACAAGAAGATCTCAACAACATTAGCAAATGGTGTCATGATAACGGACTTGTTATAAACTCCGACAAAACAAAATTGGTACAAATTTGTTCACCCTACAACACTAAAAAATATCCTGCCGGAAAAAAGCTAGTCAGCCATGATCATCAATGCCTCCATAAAAACAACAGCACCTGTAACTGCCCTGAAATAGAAATATTAATTATAATAGTTAATAAACATACTTACCTAGGCCTCATCATCTATATATATAAAAATCAATTGCTGTTCGTTAGTCTCGCTAAAACTCGAGAACGGCTGAACGGATTTATCTTATCTTGGTCTTGAATTATTCGTGGAGGTCTAGGGAAGGTTTAAAAGGTGAGAAAAATTTTGGATGTGTGGCGGTACCCACAAATCGCCTAATATTCCTGCATCGCGCTATCGAAGTTTTCTGAGCGCGTCGGTATATATACGACAGCTGAAATGTATCACGTGGGCTTCGGCCTGACCGAGCATAACACCTCGCTCGGTCGGAAGATCTTCCTTTAGCGTCGCCACGCATTATCCCACAGATGTATAGATGCATGGATGTATATGTAGATGTATGGATGTTTGTTACTCTTTCACGTAAAAACTACTGAACGGATTTTAATGAAACTTTACAATAATATAGCTTAAACATCATAATAACACATAGGCTACAATTTTAACAAACTTTCAAAATGGGGGAGGTGTTATGTTCGTTTTCTTATGTTCAACGATTACTCCGTCGTTTGTTAACCGATTTTCAAAATTTTTCTTTTGGGTATCATCATAAATATAGGGTATCATCCCAATTCGCTATTATATTCACAAAAGTGGTAATCTGATGAAGGATCCATAAGTAAACGAGGGAACTCCTCAAAAATTATAGGGAAATATGTGGTGACTTCGGTTTCGTGAGAAGTATTCTAAGCATATGCTACCAACAAGTAAGATTTTGAACCGAGGTATACCTGGTATACCGTGGTTCGGAAGGTGCTGAGAGAACTCCTGATTCTTTATAGATACAAGTTTGGGAGTTTCGGCGTTGTTTTAAGAACGGAAAGCATATGCTTCTATGCAAATTACATTCATCATCAACATCGTCATCACTACCATATTATACCATGTTATTGGTAAGTACTTTTCATAGTCTTTTAGATCGAGACTCGAGTTTGTCAAGCGATAATTTAAAAAAATCTATACCTACCTAATATTATAAACCTGAAGAGTATGTTTGCTTGAACGGAATCGGAGGAACTACAGATCCGATTTAAAAACTTATTTCAGTGTTAGATAGCTCATTTATCGAGTAAGAACTAAGACTATAGGCTAAGACTAATACGACCGAAGAAACTCAGGAAAATGTGGGAAAAACGGGGGAAATATTAGAAATTACGAACTACTGGAGCAATTTTTATGGCAATATTTGGCACAGATATAGAGTAGACCAAGTGAAGGGAGTAGGGACATAAGAGCTATTTTTATGGGAAAATGTACGGTTTCCGTAAAATTCCTAATTTACGCGGGCGAAGCCGCGCGGGACATCTAGTAGATAATAAATTCTCTTGGCTGCCTCAAACAATACGAATATGCGACCGGCTTAAAGCGTTTCTATCTAATATTTACATAATTAAAAACAAAATACCATTTAAAATCAGACTGATGTTGTACAATGCTCTCGCTGACTCCATTATCAGTTACGGTTTATCCAGCTACGGTAGAACCTACAAAACTTACCTTAATAAAATTCAAAATCTCCAAACTCGAATTCTGAAAAATATTGTGCCAACTGATATCAAAGAAAAATATAACAAAAATGAAAAAGAATTGTATAAATTTTGTAAAGTTCTTCCGATCACAACCAAAGTCAAATATTCTATCTTAAAAGAACACTTCTTTGATGACGACCTCCAGAAACATAACATTACACACAATTTCCAGACAAGACAAAAAACTAAAAACCAACTGAACATATCAAGGGCAAATAATGTTTATGGAGAGAGAACAACCGAATATATAGTACCGCGCCTAATTAACAATCTGGACCCAATAATTGTAAGCAAAATCACAGAAAAAAATATTAAATACAAGCTAAAAACATTATATTTAAACAAATTCCTAAATGAATAGGACTGACATCAAGATTTATTTTCTTGTTAATAAGTAAGTAATTGCAATTCTACCAATTTTTTGTTGAATATTTAAGTAAGTATAATTAATAAGTTTATTATGTTGTTTTGTTAAGTTTGATAAAAAATATTAATTTATTTAATGAGTATAAAATAATTGTAATGACAATGTACTTAATTCTTATTATTATTGTAATACACTCCGGACAAACCTTCGTGGTTTATGGAGAGTATATCTCAAACGTCTTGTATGATTTATGAAAATAAAGGAATAAATAAATAAAAAATAATAATAAAATAAAATAAACGAAAGTGCTGATTTTGAGAGATGAAGTTTTTAAAATAAGACATTATCTAAACAAGCTTAGATTAGCTTCTGAGTATATAATTGGTGTGGCATGCACCGTTGACTTCGCAAATCATTGTTAGATGAAAGTAAAATGTAATATAAAAACAAACAAATGAAATCTAGAAAGTATTAAGTTAGTATTAGCATGTGGTATGAATATTAGCACTAAGTAGTTGGAGCCCGCAACTCAACAGAGCGCCGCGAAAATTACCGTACTTTTTTTTGGGATAAAAAGTATCTTAGGACTCAAAATACAATACCATCATGGGCGTACCCAGGTTCTGGGCCGGGGGGGGGGGGGGGCAAATTACCCAGATTCTGGGCCGGGGGGGGGGGGGGGGGGGGGGGGGCAAATTACCCAGATTCTGGGCCGGGGAGGGGGGGGGGGCAAATTACCCAGGGGGGGGGGCAAATCAGATTTTTTATAAGGTGGGTGTTTATAATTGATTACAGATTTTTTATAGTTGGAGCCCGCAACTCAACAGAGCGCCGCGAAAATTACCGTACTTTTTTTTGGGATAAAAAGTATCTTAGGACTCAAAATACAATACCATCATGGGCGTACCCAGGTTCTGGGCCGGGGGGGGGGGGGGGGCAAATTACCCAGATTCTGGGCCGGGGGAGGGGGCAAATTACCCAGATTCTGGGCCGGGGAGGGGGGGGGGGGGGGGAAATTACCCAGGGGGGGGGGCAAATCAGATTTTTATAAGGTGGGTGTTTATAAATTATAAAAAAATAATAAATTTTTGTTGTAAAAATATTGTATTGCCAACAAATGGCAAAAAATCGTTTTCTTAATTTTAAATTTTTATAGATAAAAGTACGAGATAATATACTTAGTACGTCAATCCATGATCCGGGGGGGGGGGGGGGGGGGGTACGCCCATGAATACCATACTAAATTTTGCCAAAATTGGTCCAGCGGTTTAAGCGTGAAGAGGTAATAGACAGGCATACATACATAACACTATCGCATTAATAATATTAGTATGGATGTAGCATGTAGGCCGATACACCGAGAGATCGTCATTTGAGTAGTAAAGGAATGTGAAACGCCTATGGCATATTTTATTACTACGCTTTGTTATTTGCCTTTCTTTGGTCAATAACGGTTCGAATTTTAAAAACTAAGGATGGGCTAGGGGCGTACTAAATAAGGAAAGATATTGTTTAAAATCTGTCCTCTCGGCTCTCTGCTTGGCAGGCTTGGCAGGGGTACCATCCGATCCATATCCATACTTTACTTCTCTATGTATAATATTCAGTGGGTCTGAGAATCGGCTACTGGGTACTTTTTATATTGATAATTGCATTTGTTGAATAAATAATAGTAAATTATTACAACTCGAGACTGACGGCGACCATTGTTTGTGCGACGGGATAGCAATGTACGTTGCCATGGTGACAAACTTATTTAGTCACTTCAATAAAATAATACGGGCGAAATACTTTATATGGCAAAGTAACGTTTGCCGGGACAGCTAGTAATATTATAGATTTTAATGGTTTTGCTATTAATACAACCTCATATTCGTTGTAAAGGGCACAAATATAGAAAGTATAGAGGTTCACATTAGCATGTAATATGTATTGAGTACACTGTACATAACATTGGTAGGCCAGGAATAAACTTAGAAGTTTATAATATTTATATACCAGAACATAAATAGCTACTAAAGCCAATAAAGAATATTAAGTAGAGTATGAAATAATGTAAATATTTGTAAATTGAAGGTTTCTATATCTATACGTGATTTCTAAAATCACGTACCTACGTGATTGTTATAATATGTTGTGAAAAACTAACGTTCTGCTATTAAAATATAATGATATTGTATTAAAATTTTATTTTTAACTCTTACATTTGTAAAATGAATCTGTTTTTCATGTAAATTAGCATATTAATTTTTTTGTACTATACAAACGAAACTAATAAGCTTCATCTTATTTGCATTTTCATATTTTCATATTATTAACTATTACCGAATAGTATAGGGACGGTGCGAAACTGGAATCTAGAATTTAAAACCATATTTGGTACAGTTTTTGTGGTCCTAGTTCTCTATATTATATTTTAGATAGAGACTAAATTTTTTAATCCAATCCTTAAGTTTGATTGGTATTATTTTTGTTGTTTAATTTGTCGCTTTACGGCTAAAAATATAAAGGATAAGATATAAGATAAGTGTCGTTTGTTCCAGACGAAACCAAAAATGTAAAACCAAATCAAAATATTTCTATGAAACACGATTCAATTTAAATACTAACCGTCGAAAATAAAACATTTATTAGGTCATAACAAATATTCTTAAACCTCAAATAATTCTACTATAAAAAAAAACTTACATCAATCAAAATAGAAATCCGAAAAATCCAAAGAGAACTGTCAAACAACACTGAACACTGCACGTCCGATTGCTCGCTTAGCTACTTTCCAACTGAGTCTTGAGTCCGTCTTGTATGTTGTATGTTGATACTTGCGAGGAATGCCGCGCTACAACCTCAGCATATACTATATTAGCTACTATATCAGTTACCGGCGGCTCATCAAAGAATATTTCGAGAAGGTTGAATATCTCTGATCTCAACGTATTTAGACTCCATATTTTATGCTTGGTTTTCGATGTAATGTGACAGAAACTGGAGCGTTTTTGGTTTCTTACAAATAACGTCAAAAAGTTAACCGATCAAAAACAAAATTGGAAAGATAAACTCTGCTCAAGAAACCTTCGTAAATAGGCTTTTGTATGGTATAAAATTCGGCACATAAAAGACGATGACAAATTTAATAATTAATTTAATAATGTATAATTATATTTTATGGGCAATATTTTTAAAGGTGCTATTATTATCTTTTATGAACTGTTATTGAATCTTTCAGTATGGAAAATTGAATGAAAATTATCCTTATTATGAAATTATTATTAGTGTGTTAAAAAGTAGGTACTTTTAAGCAGAGAGTTAAATCTACTCTCTGCTTCGATCTCCTACTTCTGATTAATTTCGTTGCGGGTCCCAAGACAGATTTAGCTTGTCCCTCGGGCATCCCTGAGATCATATCAAAGGGTTTTCGTGGTTGGTTACCACTGTTCCTGGCGACACAGGAGTTGCAGTGGTGGGAATGTGTGGTGGGCCTTTTGCCCGTGAAAAAAAAATAAAGTTAAAATAGTAATAGAAATATAGATAAGTATAAATAAAATCGAGTATTTTGTGAACATTTCAAGTGCCTACCTATTGCCATTATTAATATTGAGCCAAAAAATAGCAAAAAAATACGTTTGTTGTATGGGAGCCCCCCTAAATATTTAATTTATTTTATTTTTAGTATTTGTTGTTATAGCGGTAACATATATACACAATCTGTGAAAATTTCAACTCTCTAGCTATTACCGTTCTTGAGTTACAGCCTGGAGACAGACAGAAGGACAGACAGACAGACAACGAAGTCTTAGTAATAGGGTTCCGTTTTTTACCCTTTGGGTACGGAACATAAGAACTCGAACTCATGGAGCAGGAACTGAGTTTTCTTGTACTTAGCAATTACTAATCATTTGCATTTGATACACTTGTACCTGGTCGACCGAGGCCTTTTACATATTTTTTCTAAGTAAAAAGATATGTTACTGTGTGGGAAATGTAGTTTTTCAGTGTTTAATGATAATAAAGTTAATTATAGACTTGTTCTGCCAGGTTTTTGCCATTCTTTTTACAAACAAACAAAAGTTATGGAAACCACAAAACAATTTAGCACATAATACTGAGGGTTAAAATAGGCAAATTATTATTATTTACCTCAAAAATATAAATTATTGTAGTTTAAACTTTTTTTTTAATTCTCCAAATGTAAAACTAATATATCCAGAGAATGAGGTTGTGTCCGTGTTGTGTATACGTGTGACCTTAGTGATTACTGATTGCATATAATTTAACTCTGATTAATTGGCATTTCTCCATTGAATAAACTGTTAATTAAAATTTAAAATTCTATAGCTATAAGCTATAACTGTATCGGTTAAACTGTACTTCCTGTCAATAGTGCCGTTCTGCCAATACTCGGACCGTGGCATTGTAAGTACATAAAAACCTATGTATCGATTTTATTACTATGAATTTTGAAGGCTGATGTTGACAAGACGTGTTCTGAGCTACTCTTTATTATCATCGTTTTGCTCGCTTAACATTTTAAGGGTTACCTAATTTTACTTTGCCCTAGCTCAGGGATGGCGAATCTTTATGCGTATACGTGCCAATTTTCTGGAATAATATTTAATGACGTCGCAGCCGTGCCATCAAATATTCTTGACTTTGTGATTAGTGGAAAAATAATGTAAAAAAACAATATCAACTCAAAGCTCTATATTTACCAAAAATACAATTACAAGAGCAATTAAAAATTAGTGCGACTTCTGTTGTTGCAGATTGGACGATAATTGACTTATATTGGGGTTGTACGATGTTACTTTTAGCAGAATGCATGCTGAACTTGATTCATCAGTCAGTCGATTTCTAACAGAGTCTTTGATGTTATTCATCTCTGAAAACAATGACTCGCAGGCATATGTTGATGAAAATACAGTTAGAATAGCGTGAGCCAGCTTCTTTAAACAATTAAATGTTTCTGGCAACGCATTCCAGGTTTCTAAAATTTTATTATTGGCATCTTTACTCATATTACTGGTCAATCTTTCTGTTTCAATTAACTCTAATTCTTTTCTCATGTCTATGAATTTTTGTATCCAAATTGAACTAGATTGGAAATCAATCAGCTGCATTTCAAAATCTTCAATTTCCAACCAATCGAACTGGGAGAAGTTCAGTGTATGAAAGGTCGTTACATCTGGGTACATAATAAACTTGACCGTTTCTGATAAATCTTTGAACTGAGAAAATCTTGTATCTTATCTTGTAATCTCGTAATCAGTGACGTGCCGAAATTATTTCATCGCGTGCCAGCAATGGCACGCGTGCCATTGGTTCGCCATCCCTGCCCTAGCTTATAGTTATTAAAATTCATACACAGGGTGGAACAAAACTTATTAAACAGATTTTAGGTGCGTACATGTGTCCCATAATTATATAGTTATTAACTGGCCATGCTTACGCACGAGTGGGCCGGCTCGACCGGAGAAATACCACGTTCTCACAGAAAACCGGCGTGAAACAGCGCTTGCGCTGTGTTTCGCCGAGTGAGTGAGTTTACCGGAGGCCCAATCCCCTACCCTATTCCCTTCCCTACCCTCCTCTATTTTCTTCTCTTCCCATCCCTACCCTCCCCTATTACTCTATTCCCTCTTAAAAGGCCGGCAACGCACCTGCAGCTCTTCTGATACTGCGATTGTCCATGGGCGACGGAAGTTCCTTTCCATCAGGTGACCCGTTGGCTCGTTTGCCACCTTATTTCATTTAAAAAAAATAGAGTTATCTGTCAATGTAGCAGCGCTGAAAGATATATATTTTTTAAGCAAATTAATGATGTTGGGACATTTTCCATAGAAACGTAGGAGCAGACTCAGCAGCATTTATGAGAGTAGGCCACTTTAATTTCGCCGTAATGTACCTACGTAATCTGTAGGGCCTCTATGGACCTGAATCCTGGGCTGAGAAGCAGTGACCCTTTCAGCCCTGTATAGGTAAGAGTAAAGAGGCCCAAGCTTACTAAAATATTGATTCTAATTCTAAATTCTAACTCAGTATCTAGTGTCACGCCTTATACAACGCGAACAGCCGTCGTGTTAATCGCGTCAGGAAGTGTGAACGACCGCTGCGCTTCAGATATTAATGACTTGACACGTCTTACTGTAGTAGTAGACATGGCATGTGGTGACAAAAAACGTTAAATTCCCTACTTCAGAGTTTTTTGGGTCCATTTTTGATATTTCAGTAATAACTTGTTAGTTTTTGCTTGTACAGACTGCAGACGAAAGGGCATTGTAAAGTAGCCGGTTTGCAAAGTACCACTTTATGTATGATGCTTGTATACAAAGTAAAAGGGCATCCACGGTCCACCATAATAATAAATAAATAAATAAATAATCGTTTAATTCAGGCAATAGACCCATAAAATAACTTTAAGTTAAAAATAAATAAAATAAATGTTAAAAAGTGATAAAATACATCTAAAGTATATAAATAATGTCGTCCTTCCACCACAAAGTCCTTGTCAGTTTGTGTAAATTAGTCATCTTTTTGCCAAACATTGTCTGATAAGTATAGATAATTTGAAATCATCGCTTGTTATGAAGCTTGTTACTCAATAAGTTTATGTATTTACTATATATTTTAACGGAATTTATTTCTTTTTTAGATACCGTTAAATATAAACCACAGAAGTTAAATTTAACCAGTTAGGTACTGGTTAAATTTAACTTCTGTGGTTTATGTAAATTAGTCATCTTTTTGCCAAACATTGTCTGATAAGTATAGATAATTTGAAATCATCGCTTGTTATGAAGCTTGTTACTCAATAAGTTTATGTATTTACTATATATTTTAACGGAATTTATTTCTTTTTTAGATACCGTTAAATATAAACCACAGAAGTTAAATTTAACCAGTACCTATAAACGGTGTTAAATAGTCAAGTACGTGGATCGCGTGCGCGTAATTGTTATAAATTAATTACGAAACCTTGTCTTGAATGCAAACTAATATTTGAAAGTTAATACGAAGGAGATTTCCTGAAACACTCAATTAAAAATAGTGTTGTTGGTACTGTGAACGCTCCTGATGTTAATAAATTGGTATTACTTTTGGTTTTTGAGTTTTTTAACAGGAGTTTTAAATCCCTGCTGAACAGCAGGGCTTTTTGTAGCTATGTGATACGTCAGAATATTTAATCAGAATTCTATTGAATATTATATACAACTCCTATGATAAAGCGTTGGTTGTCGTTGACTTTTGAAGCCAGACGAGTTCTACGTTCTTCAGGGTCAATTTTTATAACACAGCTCTAGGTAGAAAATGAAAAAGCAAAAGAGTTACCAAGTGGAGGTAAAGTGTGGCCAAATTGACGGCCACACTGCAAAATAACATCTTAAGTTTGAAGCTCTTTGACATTTGGGGCATTAAGTTTTTTCGCAGAGTTCGCAGTTCTCGCAAGTTGCAGTTATCTTTTGTAATTAATTACCAACTGTTAAATATGAAATTTCCAGAAACTCCTAGCTTACTATAACTTACGCCAGTATTATAGTACTCTGTGCTATAACTGTTAAGCAGATTGTGTATCATCCTACTAAAGAAATACGTATTGAATTATGAATGCATTCATATTCTTTAGAATTTAGATTATTTAAAACATGCATACATAACTCAACACCAAATTTTTGTGAGTTAATGCACAAATGCTCAACAGCGACTTATAAGGTCTTAAGTAGGGAATGCAATCTCGCTCTCGCGAGATCTCGGCCTTTTTTAGCGAGATTGATCTCGGACGAAAAAAAGGCGAGATCTCGCGATTTGACGAGATTGCACTTGAGCATGAAAACGTCTTATTCGAAGCGCGCACTGACACGGACGGAGTTGCGATCACGGAGTTAAAACAAAGAGAAGCTGGCCTAAGCAACTGTGCCCTGTGATTTTCAACTAGGTCCTGAATTTTGACTTCTCGTTGTTTTGTTAGTTACAAAAGAACTGTTTTATTACTAAAAGATTTGTGTTTGATAATGTGCGCTTTTATAATTCTGGACGTCACGTTTTCGTGGATGCCGGCTTCCACGATAAATCGTTGGGTACGTTCAATGCCCTTTTGATTTTACGCACCGCGAACGTTTTGTGCGGTTCAGAAGTGTAGACGTCGTCATGATGTCCTCTAACGTGCACGTTAAAAAGTTATCGTCGACGGAAATTTAAAAACTACTTCATATATTTCCATACATTGTACTTCCCTATGTTATCGTTTTACCGCGGACGTGCACGATATTACCGCCACGTCCAAAATTATAAAAGCGCACATTAGAAGAGAAGACTAGCTATTTCTTTCATTTTTTATTTGATAGATATAGTAGATATGTACTTAAACTTATGTCAAAGTTTACTACTTAAAAATTATAGACAGATACGTCAAACTATGTTAATTGATGCATAAAATTCAATTTTAAAAAATCGTGAAAATGAATGGCAATCTTATAATACTTATAATATTTATTACTTTTTTTCGTAAATTATTCAAATATTGTGATTATTTGAAAAAAACCCACCAAACTGCTAAGCTCGCGAGATCTCGAAATTGGCGAGATCTCGCGGTATTGTATTCATAAACTCGCGGAATCTCGCTTCATCCCCAATCTCGCGAGATTTGCATTCCCTAGTCTTAAGAGACCATAACCCATAATCGGCTTCGTAGTTCTAAGTAACCTCTGAAGATCGAGAGGGTCATAATGACCCCATTACCACCGCGTTTGCGGGTTTATATGTTACAGACCCTACCGCAGACCGTTGCGCGCGTTGCCATAATTCAGTTATTTTACCTCGGAATTTAAACCTTACGTCCTCGACATAAAGGTGCTGTCAGTAAACATCTACAAACTGTCTGTATGTTCGTGCGTAACGAATTTATTCTGTTGCAAGTGGAACGCACTGATTATACCACAATTTTAGCTTTTCATAATCAATATTGCGATTTTAGGCAATTATAATCTAGAACTTCCGCTGAAATTCGGGTTAGTGTTGGCTTATCCGAATTTCGCAAACGCTTTCGAATTGTGTTCCTACAAAGTCGCAATATTGTCGGTTCATTTCAGGGGTTAATTTCATCAAGTAAATACATACTATAATTATTATTTATTATGAAGGTATGTGTCATTTTGATATGCCATTTTGTATGTCTGTCAATGACCTCTTCACGTCTAATCAGTTAAACCGATTTTGATTAAATCTGATATGGAGATACTGGATACTTACCCCCTTACTAACAAACGTTGTACTTATAAGCTTTGAATAGTTATACAGTGTTTTGTTCCTGTCACACAAGTGACATTTTAAATTGGATTGAAGAAGACAAAACACTGTATAACTATTCAAAGCTTATAAGTACAGCGTTTATTAGTAAGGGGTATTGAGTCCAGGGCATTGGCAAGTTTTTTTCATGGAGAAAAATTTCGGTTCCTGCTCGATGAACGAATATCGGCACAACGCATTTGGCAGCAACATACTACTGTAGATGGTTGGATCTTAGTTGTTAGTTGTTACATATTACATACTAATATTTTTCTTAAGGCCTGTTTCACCACTTCCTGATAAGTGCCGAATAGGCTATCCACCACTTAACTTGACAGATGAAGTATGGAGAATCTGCCAAAAAAGCTGTGAATACTGGCCTATTCAGCATTTTATCAGAAAGTGTTGAAACAGGTTAGTCTACATTCTACCATCTACTTCCTTAATTGCACTAGAAAATTCTATTTACAACGAGCCGCTCTCTATTTATATTGTACTATCAGAGAAGTTAATTCGTATTTCGTAGGCAGATGGCGAACCAACGTAGTTTGGTCGCATAATGTCAACAGTAAAACCCAGTCGACAGAAGATCACACAACTTACATTGAACTAACATAATCCGACCAAATGACGTAGATCCGTCAACTGGTTATGAATTAATTTCCTGGGTGGTACTATTTGTAACATTCCATATTCAAACCGCCAAACAAACATGGTTGCAACATGGCAAATAGAACAGTTGACACGATTCCTTGTGGATTCCTTTCTCTAGGTTAATACCGCACAAGGATTTACCCACGCGCCCTTATACAGATATATTTACTGATACTGTACTATGCAGTACACTATTCCGAATTAGATGTGAAAGCGTTTAAAATAAAGTTTTTAGGGCACCGAAACTTAGAACCTGTCCTTTAAAAAATTACTTGATTATTACCTGCGGCCAAATTCAGAGAGATAAGAAACAATGAAAACTTACCTAACTATAGTTTTTTTACAGATTAATGAAGATTTTAACATAATCTCCATAAAGTTTCTGAGTTCTGACAAACTATTCATTGAATTAAAGTTAAATATGAAACATTAAATGTCTTGAAAGTAGGATTGCGCTCGTTGGGATAAATTTGTGAATTTTTTGACCCGTTTAATATCTATCTATGAAGTTAACTGTTAGACCCTTATATTATATTGTACAAGTAAAAATATTATCACATCTTATATCTTTAAACGAGCAATTCTTGTATGTATAATATATAAATAGAATATATATTTTGTACGTGGGAGAGCCATACTTCGGCAGGAATGGGCCGGCTCGACCGGAGAAATACCACGTCCTCACAGAAAACCGGCGTGAAACAGCGCTTGCGCTGTGTTTCGCCGAGTGAGTGAGTTTACCGGAGGCCCAATCCCCTACCCTATTCTCTTCCATACCCTCCCCTATTCCCATCCCTTCCCTATCTCCCCTATTACCCTATTCCCTATTAAAAGGTCGGCAACGCACCTGCAGCTCTCTGATGCTGCGAGTGTCCATGGGTGACGGAAGTTGCTTTCCATCAGGTGACCCGTTTTTTTTTTTTTTTTTTTTTTTGAAATAAAGGGGCAAACGAGCAAACGGGTCACCTGATGGAAAGCAACTTCCGTCGCCCATGGACACTCGCAGCATCAGAAGAGATGCAAGTGCGTTGCCGGCCTTTTAAGAGGGAATAGGTTAATATAGTAAGGAAGGGAAGGGAATAGGGGAGGGAAGAGAGGGGAATAGGGTAGGGGATTGGGCCTCCGGTAAACTCACTCACTCGACGAAACACAGCGCAAGTGCTGTTTCACGCCGGTTTTCTGTGAGAACGTGGTATTTCTCCGGTCGAGCCGGCCCATTCGTGCCGAAGCATGGCTCTCCCACGTGTCAATTGCTTTGCGCCGTTTGCTCGTTTGCCCACTTATATCATAAAATAATAATAATAATAATAATTAAAATCTCGGAATCGGCTCCAACAATTTTCATGAAATTTAGTAAATAAATATCGGGGGCGATAAATCGATCTAGCTAGGAATCATTTTTAGAAAATGTCATATTATTAGTGTTTTATCGAATACCGAGCAAAGCTCGGTCAAATAGCTAGTAAGGAATTATGAGAATTAAGGAAATAAAATATAGTTTTTTTCAGCCTACATAATATTGTATAAGTACTTAAGTACTAAACATTAGGTGGATTGCACCAACTTACTTTAACTATAACTGTAACTATAACTTTAACTACAATGCAAAATGTCAAATCTTTGGTTAAAGTTAAAAATGGACGCCATCAAGACGCCATATTTAACCATAACCATAGAGCTCGACAAGGCTTTAAATGCACGTGAAAAAAAAAGAAACTAACGCTGTCATCATACAAAAACGCCATTTTTGACAGTTCTCGGCCGCCGAGGAAGCCGTCGGACCAGCAACGTTTTCTGTCAAATTCTGTGGTCAAAGTTAAGGTTAAAGTTAAATTAGCCTTAACTGTAACCATAACTTTGACCACGCCTCTGGTGCAACCCAACCTAATTTTTCTAACGACTTGTTTGCAAAAAATAAATATTTAGTGTTTACGAAATTAGCAGTCACTATAATAGATGATAACTTAATAAATATTCATTGTCCAGTCTAGAGTCTAGAGTCTAGACAATTCGTATTATTCTTATTTTTGCAGAAATGAGCAACGAGCTGAATGCTCATTATGCAAATTAATATTGTTTAGTCCCGTCGTAAATAGGACGACTGAAACAACGAACATTATAACCTAATCAATAATCATAGTAAGTCAGAATTCTCTTGACAACTTATAATATTATACTTAAATTAACAAATCGGGAATCGGGTAATAGGGGAGGGTAGGGAAGGGAAGGGAATAGGGGAGGGTATGGAAGGGAAATAGGGTAGGGGATTGGGCCTCCGGTAAACTCACTCACTCGACGAAACACAGCGCAAGCGCTGTTTCACGCCGGTTTTCTGTGAGAGCGTGGTATTTATCCGGTCGAGCCGGCCCATTCGTGCCGAAGCATGGCTCTCCCACGTTAAATTACTTAAGTAAGTAAGTATTATAATTTTGCTCATAATTTTTAATATTTTTGTAGTTACATTTCATCACTGTTTAAATTATACAGTAATTAATAAAAAGTAAAATATAACCTCCTCTTTTTTGGAAGTCGGTTAAAAAGTAACCTAAGTTACACCTTACTACATCAGCTATCTACCAAAAAAAGTCCCGGCAAAATAGCTCCAGCCGTTTCAGAGATTAGCCGGAACAAACAGACAGACAGACATACAGACAAAAATTGTAAAAAATGTTTTGGTTTATGTATCGTTTATAGATTCATATGCATGTAGTAAAAAACGGTTCTTTCAATATTACAAACAGACACTCCAATTTTATTAATATGTATAGATCATATTTAAAGTCGACAGCGGTTGCCGGTTTCCTCTATTGCACAAAACCTCGAATGCAGTTTTTGATAAAACAATACACCGACGTAGTGTCCTCTGTTGGAAGAACCACAGACTGGCACGTCGCGAGTACCGTTAACAGATTAACGTAAAGAAAGATAAAACACTTTTATTCGTCTATTCCATTGCAAAAAAAATATTTGTATTGCGTGATTGAGTAATTTTGATACTCGATGCTGTTAAAATATAGAAATTTTGACTTTAATAACTTGCATCAAGTCGTAGCGGTTCCAAGTGTCGCCGCTAGATGGCCGCCTCGTCGGAGTTGTGCGAGCTGCGAGATTCAATATGGCGACGCCATTCGCTCTGGAACAGGGCGGGGAGAACAGTCGCCGAAACGACTTTACACAATTGACGCGTATTTTTGTCGAAAGTGGTCCGTTCGTGACTCGAACGCGGGTGATATTGCGAAATTATCGTGTGTTTCTGTGTCGATTTATGTCGTTTGTGTTATCGTTTGTGTATTATGGTGATCTGTGGTGAATAACGTGAAACTACTTTTGGGTAACGATGTCTAGTAGTTGACATGTTTATCTGTGTCGTGTGTGAAGATTTTCCCTTCGCGTGAGGAGGTTCAGTGCTGAGTGCGCTAGTGTGCGCGGCGGCACCTAGTGTGCGGCCGCAGCCGCGGCTCCGGGAGGACCCTCGGATGGATTGCTTTTCCACGGACGTATAGGTAAAAATCAATTACAATTCACGAGTATCGAGTAGAATGAATCCCGCTACGTGTAATTACACGCGGCCGCTCGCGGTCGCTTTGTTTGACGTCTTGCAGCGCATGTATTTAGGTGTAAGAAGGAATCCTTGAATCGATTACGTAGCGAGATAATGAAACTTTTAATGTAATAAGCACCGCACTCGTCGTATTCGTCTGTTTTCCTCGTTCACAGGAGGTCGCAGGAACCTTGAGACGTCTCTATCATATTTTCGATCTCATAAACAATAAGATTTTAAATGGCACTATATTTAACACAAATAATAAATAGGCAAAGAAAAATAAAGGGCGTATTTAATAAAATGATTCAGCGTCGATGATGTTCGAGCTTTTGTATAGCGTTTGCGATTTATGCAGAAGTCGCTTAACCGAATGAATTTTAATTCATTACATTCATGTAGAGCCGCGCCAGAATATGGTTCCCCTCGCTCCGTTCGCTGCTGGTTATCAGCTTACAAAATGACTGAGCCCATCTCTGTCCGACCGCCGCTAATCTCCATAGCCGCCTCTCGCTCTAGCGCATACTGCGTTTTTCTTCTTTTACCGCGTCATATGCTGTTGTAAAACCCCGAGCGCAGTTTAGTGATGTTTCGTCGGTATGGTCAAATTAGTCGGCCGGCGGTGGACTCGTCGCGGGCGAGATGGTGTCAATTGATTAGGAGTTCTTTGTCTAAGGGCTAAGGGTAAGGATTCTGCGCATCCGAGTCGCGCAGTCGGCAATTCGGAGCCCGCCCGCAACGCACGTGGCCGTGTGGCCGACCTGTCGCGACGGCAGCTACACTATTGTGTTGACAAGTGCTCGAGACAAACGATAGGGGGATTATATTAAACCCCTGTAACTCCACCGTTATGGCGTAAGTTAATCTTTTATGCAGTCTCGCAGGAACAATGCCAGTAACTCGGTTGTAAGTTAGATACATGTACGTCTTAAGTACTAACCGGGTGAATACAGGTTTAGAAGTGCTGTTTTGTCGCAAATATTCTTTACTACAAAATAGCATTTCTAAATTTTACTCCCACAGTTTAAACAGTCATTACTCATTAGTCATTACTCATTAGTAATCATAACATTCTCGCTTTTAGCTAGAAAATATGTATTTGTTAACATAAGTTTAGTGTAGTAACTAGTAAGATAATTGACCTGCAAAAGCATTAGAAATTGTAGTAATTATTGCATTAAAAACCGTTACAGCCATTGTCAATTAGTCACCATTCACCAAGGCAATGCACTAAAAGTGGCATCAATATAAAAAAGAACCTCTAGAAACAAATTAAAGGCTTACATAATAAAAACCACTTACTAGACATACTTAAACCTGCTGCAGACTATTATCTAAGTAATTTAAAAAGTCTCAAGTTAAAAGCTTTATATGCAGAGCTTAGAAAGTTTTACGTCGGAAATAATAAAATGAGCTGAGTAATGTATTTCGCATCTAGAAAATGAAAATCATATTGAAGTATCAAGATTGTTTGGTTCAAGTACCGAGTTAATAATTTTAAAATTTGCTATACTTAATGTAAGTATATTTTTTACTATTTGCAATTACATATTAAAATGGAGTATTTTTATTAAATATTTGTAATTTTAGATTTATGAGGTTGAATATCAAGATAATATTATGAATACAAATGTAAGTGAAAATTATTACATTACAATTTTCATACGCCATAACAATTTTCATAATAATTTCCTTTAAGATGCATAAAATTACATTCTACGGCCTACGTAACAAACATCGACCTCTCATGAACAAGAATGGTACAGTAAAAAAAATATTTGAAAGGGCTTATCTCACGAACTACTTTAGCAATTTTTATGTTATTTGGCAAAGATAAGAATTAGACCACGTGAAGGATAATAGGCTATTTTTTGTGGACTAATTACGCGGGCGAAGCCGCGCGGAACGTCTAGTCTGATATAATATTTAAGAATCTAAATGACTGACCAAAACAAGCAGGGCAGAAAAAGGTTCTATTAGCCCTGACAGAGGCTTCGACTTTGATGAATGACTTCTGTAATTACAATCATTAACAATTGCTCGCGTCCAGCTTGCGTTAAGCCTAATGGACAGACTGACGTATTTTATTAGTAAGTTATATGCTGGTATATGTAACGTAATAATTATAGGGACATACAAATTTAATAACAAATTAAAGTAAATGACGAGAAGTAATTAGAACTAAATGACAAAATTCGTATGAAATTCTGTGCCCAGTCTCATATTAATTATTATAGATTCAGACAGATGCGTTATATGTATGAACTTTAACTAAGTTAGTTCAAATTATCCTCTTACTAAGGCTACCTAGTGAAAAAACTTAGGACGAATTCCTTTTGTCTTTCGTTTTAGTCATTTTTCACTGAGATCGTACTAGTTGTCGCAGATTCGCCAAAAAATTTTAAATAGACCTACTATTTATGGGTAGGAAAAGATGGTTAATATAAACAACTGTTGCCCATTGACCAAACTATGTCCCCAGATTCCTGAGCTTAGGTTGAGCTGAGCTGAGGTTACAGTAAGTTATGTCTGCATTTATTACGTAATACGTTATTGTTACATAATAATAACTATTTATTGTATAAAAAATATTTAAAATAAAAGATCACAAAATAACAATATTTCTCGTTTTTTTTTTTTTTTTTATGAAATAAGGGGGCAAACGAGCAAACGGGTCACCTGATGGAAAGCAACTTCCATCGTTCATGGACACTCGCAGCATCAGAAGAGCTGCAAGTGCGTTGCCGACCTTTTAAGAGGGAATAGGGTAATAGGGGAGGGTAGGGAAGGGAAGGGAAGGGAATAGTTGAGGGTAGGGAAGGGAATAGGGTAGGGGTTAGGGGATTGGGCCTCCGGTAAAACTCACTCACTCGGCGAAACACAGCGCAAGCGCTGTTTCACGCCGGTTTTCTGTGAGAACGTGGTATTTATCCGGTCGAGCCGGCCCATTCGTGCCGAAGCATGGCTCTCCCACGTATTAATTTAAAACATTCCCATCAGAATGTATAAAACATAATTCGCGTTCCGGTCCCAGCGCCATTCACGAGATAACAGAGGTTGTGAACTCGCGATACTCTCAATTAAATATCGATTCAATTTTATCGTGTCATTCGATCGTTTTCTTATCGAATATCGATTCAGAATTAAATAATTATGGTGGACTAGCGCTATCCTGAATGGCGCCATCGAAGTTTTTGAGTTACCATACTGTAGTAATTAGTATCGGTTGACAACTAAGACAAGGGTTACAACTTACACGGTCAGTAAGGCATCAGTTCAGTTCATCAGTCGGATCGAGATAGACGGGAGAATGATCGTATAACCGTGTGATTGGCGGACTATCATTTTTTAATATGTACTATCAGAGAAGTTGATTCCTAGGCAGATGGCGGATGGTCTAATTTGGTCACGTTAAGTCAAACCCATCCGACGACCGATAACAGCTAACATTGAATTGACATAAGCCGACCAATTGACGCAGGTCCGTCAACTGCCTAGGAATCAATTTCCTCGATGGTACTTACCGGCCATCATTCTGGCGTCAGTCTGAGACTGATGAACTGAACTGACCGTGTAACCCTAGAGTCTAAGAAGTGGACTTCGTTCTGACTGATAATACCACCTTGCTTGGTCGGTCCCTCTTTGAAGCTTTCACTCTTAGTTTCTTATTATATTATTTATTATCCAGTATATTCGCCCTGTAATCAATGTAGTAACCAATGACGCCTAGGAATTAGATAATAATTCACAATTCAAACATACCTCTCATACAAAAAAGGCTAATGCGAATTCCATTTAATTATGGCATTATCAAAACAATTTTAGCTCAAGATGTAGGTCATATCTTTAATTGAGTATTACAAACCTTAAACGTACCAGCATAAAGTTATAAGCAGGTACTCTACCAGTCACAACTTTTTACTTGTTAGTTCGAGCCATAATAAAGGCTCAGAATGTTGTATGAAGTTTCGACAAAGTTTGGCCGATATCACTCAGGTTTCGCTTCTTTTGTATCCAACTTACTATGAAATTCAATATCACTTTGTATTGTAGTAGATATGTAATAGAATATCTTAAGATTAACTAGATAATGACCGTAACTGCGTTGCTCAAAATTCGTATTTATCGCGCGAGAACTTTACATTTTTCTGGATAAAAAGTTTCCTGTCTTTTCTCAGGTATAAAAGTAGCACTTTAAGTCTTAAACATTATTTTCTGTTATCATATTTTGGTTGTCTGGAAGAAACCGCTGAAAGCGGTAAGGCCGCCTATTTGCCTAATGTTGTTTTGTTTTTGTTATTTTAAGGCGGGGATTAATCTCAATCCAAAACGATAACCTTGCATACAACCAAAGACCAAGCGTATACGCATCGCAATAAGATTCATTTTAGCTTAGCATAAAACTGTACTTACTCGGGCGGATCTTCTCTATTTTTCATGTTGTTTTTAAATATCTTTGGAAATAAACATTAAGAAACAAAATTGTTCGGCTAAGCACATTTTAATATAGATTTACTAACAATTTATTCAAATGAAATGTATAATTATCCTAGTTAATACTTATATTTCGATGAAATAGAGTTTTTTCGGAGGTGAGTTTGTAAATTAATTACAGCCAAAGTATTATGTTTTATTAAAATGTTTATGGTTTAAGGTATTTTAAATATTGTGCTTTAGATCTCATATTTTTTAACACTTCGTTATTACATTGGAACTAGGTAAACCGGGAGTCACGGAGTAACTAATTGGGGTTTATCCTCGCCTTAAGTAAGTATATTGTTTTTTTTTTTATGCAAATAAAGAATTTATAAATAAATAAAATAAATATCTCCATACCAAATTTCAGCAAAATCGGTCAGCGACGAGTTCACGCTCATGCTCATGTAGCAGACAGAGAGACAGACAAACTTTCCCATATAATATCTAATTAGTTTGGATGTAGGTGGGTCCCGAGAAAGGATTGTATGTGATAATTTTGATATTACGTATAGTTTTTATATTACAAAATTTTTAAAGTACGAGATTGCGCATAAAAAGCACAGCGGGGCTAAATTGGTCGCTTTGGAGAATCCATATTAAGAATCATAATATTATTATTATGATTCATTTTTTTAAATCGCAAAATGCAAGTCGGCTTGCAATTCATGTCTTGTAATTCGTACTAATTTGACATAATATTTGGTCAGTTTGACAGTTTTGACAATTTATTTGCTGAATTGATTGAGAGGAATTGCTAAATGTGACCATTTCAGCCCCGCAGTACTGACAGTAGATCTTCCTTTATAAATGCGTTCGTGTTCTTACGCATTTATAAATGAAATAAGATGAAATATTCTGTCTGCCGGTTAAATCTTTGAATCTTAACGCTAAACTGAACCAATTAAATGAAATTGGCTTTGTAGATACCTTGAACCTTCTTCGAGTCCCGGAAAAGGACAAACGTATCCTATCTTTTTTCCCGGTTCATTTTTTATCACAAAAAATATAATCTAACTTTTCCCGCCCGATATAAATTCTACACGAAATTTTAGTAGTATATTATATACTTACTTAAATATTCATCTGAGAGTCAAAAGTGTAATATTTTAAGTTAATGAAATCATTGGCCTTGTTAAAACACGGAGGCCAGAGCCCGACCTTTAAGTACTACCACAATATAAACATCAAACAGTTAAGTAACTCTACTTGGCCCTATAAATCAAATTCACTTGACACGCAGATGACTTTTACGCGCGCCAAGTGCTTATTTTTCACTTCAAGTCACTCTAAAATCTAAGGGTCAATTCAGACCGCAATGCGACGAGGCGAGGCAAGGCGCGGCGCGTCATAAATTTGTATGGATTTGACAGATTTCAATTGCGTGAGGCGACATGTCAATTCAGTACAAATTTAGTAATATCTACGCGTCGCGTTGTGGTCTGAATCAACCCTAAGGGTCAATTCAGACCGCAACGCGGCGAGGCAAGGCGAGGCGAGGCGCGGCGCGACATAAATGCGTGAGACCGCAACGCGACGTATATAAGATGCATTATTTTCTAAATTTATATGGATTTGACATATTCGTAAGGGTTGCTTCAGACCGCCTCGCGACGCGTAGATCATACGTTTCTAAATTTGTATGGATTTGACAGATTTCAATTGCGTCAGACGTCTTGCGAATCTGTCAAATCCATACTAATTTAGAAATGCATCTACGTGTCGCGTTGCGGTCTGAATCAACCCTAAGACGTCTCACGCAATTGAAATCTGTCAAATCCATACAAATTTATGCCGCGTCGCGCCTCGCCTCACCTCGCCTCGTTGCGTTGCGGTCTGAATTGACCCTAAATGTAATGCGTGACTGCGTGCGCTATTTTGCGCACTATTATTATTGTCTACTATCTTTCATTTATCTTGTGGTGCTACTATACAAACCAGTTTTCGGTAAGCGAGATAAATAAATTCCGTTCAGATTTATATTACCTCCCATTACACCTTATTACCAACCACTGTATAGGAGTCACTCGCATAGAAGTTAAAAGCAGAATAAGTCTGAATAGGCTTTATGATCTTATTATATTTACTTGTAGATTCGTTTTTATGGCCGACAGAAAGGTTTTATTGCTAAGTATAAGTAAATACTTAATATTATAGGTTATCTATTCACCGGTATTATGTATAGTTTTCCGACACGAGTTTGTATATTTCAACAGCGTTGTCGTTTTGACGTTAGGGCCCAATCAAAATCGGGCTAATAAATAAATACATTAAACCCTCAGAAATTGGACATAACTGCCGCTCTCAAAGACGAATATTAATAAGTTAATAACTTAACTGTAATTATTAAACGATGATTTTGACATACTAGAGATCGCCCAATGGTCGAAATTGGACCTTACTTGCAACGACATTAGGACTACTACCTATATTTTGTAAAAAATATTGACTTCATCATAGTTCTTTTCAATTGTTGTCTCTGGGACTAGGCTGATCTCAGACTGGCCGTTTGAGCATTGTCTAATAATATCTAAAATTAAATAAAAAAAACAATACTTAATCCATTTTCAATTTGTCAACTTGTTGTCAACAGACTATAAACCATAAATAAAAGAGTATAATTCGTATGTATAAGCTTGTCACTCAAAAATCTGTCATTTTTCCTAGTAGTAGTGTCGTAGTGTATGTAACGTTTTATTTGTTAAAAAAATATATAATTATGATAAAAGTATAATTTTAAAATAATATTAGCTCGATGCACTCCTTCACCATATAAACTATAACTGTGCGAAATTTCATGCACCTACGTTTCCCCAATTTTCGTAAAAAGGGTTACAAAGTTTTTCTCTCACGTATTAATACATAGATTATGTTTGAATGTCTCTTGAGTGCGGAATGTCTCGTGAGTTCCAAAAGTTAAAAACTGATTCTCTTAAAACCCGAATCATAATAAATTATCAGTTATCACAAACTTCTAGCTCCAAGTGTCTTGTCCCTGAAGTGTCCCACTTCGTTCCATTCTAAGCTAAGTGTCCCAGTTTGTCCCAATCTAAGCATTAAATATTGGCTTCACGGATTAGTAACTTGAGAAGTGGTTTTCAATCTGAGTCGCAACTCGCAGCGTACTTAGACAACTTGCACTCGATGATACCGAAAAAAATTCGAAATGAGAAATAAATGAGAATTATAACACGAGATCACAAGCAATTTCATGAACGATAAAATAAACTAGAGATCGCCCAATGGTCGAAATTCGACTTTGAATTTAATTATCTTCTACTTTTGGCTCCCCGTTTAAACTTTAAAGTATTGACTATTTCAGATTTAATAAAAAAAAAACAATAAATTTTTAATTTGACAACAGACTTCAACCACAAACAAAACAGTATAATTCGTAATGCACATAAATATGCTTGTCATTTAAAAAGATGGTAGTGTGCACATTGTAGTGTTGTTACGTTTTAAAAAATGTATTTAAATTATGTACATGACAAAAGCATAATTTCAAAATAATATTAGCTCGATGCACTCCTTCCCTATATAAACTGTGCAAAATTTAAATCACCTACGTTTCCGCATTTTTCGTCAAAAGGGATCCAAAGATTTTCGCTCGCGTATTAAGGGGGCGACTAACCCTAAAGTGTCGATTTTATAATTTATTTTTATACTTAAAAATAAGCGCCGAATTGTTTCATTTTCTAAAATTAGATACTACATTATATTTCCAAGAATTCGATCTGAGCAAAAGCACGATATCATAAAATTTTCTCGATAGAAAAAAATCACAAAGATGCATCTAATTTTCACGAATTTTTTATTTATTGCCATAACCGTGCATTGAAGTAAGTTAATATTATAACCACATTGTAAAAAATTCTATCATTGAGAGATCGACCTAGCGGATTTTTAAAATGTTGTATATTTATCGAGTTATTGAGAAAAAACTAATTTGGCGATGAATCCGCGTCGTCCTTTTTCACCTGGCATATGAAAGACGGGCGTGAGTGTGAAGAGAGAAGGACGATGTTTGATTTTTTGGGTTAGTCGCCCTCTTAATAGATTACATAGAGCGGGCGCGCTGTCATTTACATACAGTTTGTGATTTTGTAGTAGCTACCAAAGTCCAAAAGCGCGTTCGGGCGGACGCATATAAATCAAGGTATTTAGCCGAAACTTTTTTGTCTTCGTTTCGTTATAGAATCGCCGATCAAAATGTATGGAATTGACATAAGACGAGTCGAACGTCAACGTCATATTAACGAACGCTTATGACAATTCCATACATTTTCATCGGCGATTTTATAACGAAGCGTAAACGAAAAGATTTTGGCTCACCCCCTCCTTGGCCTAACTTAGCTATCGAAATCATCGAATGCAACTTCTCTAAACACCCACCACCCTTCACAGTTCAGTGCTTAAAAGGGATTTCTAGAATCTAGCCGTTATTGTTTTCGTCGAACAAAGGAATTTGATATTCTCACTAGAACTTTGAAAAGCCATTGAAAGATTATTTTGAATAGTGGATTAACCATTTTGAGCTCCTATCAACTTAGAATTTTGTCGCTGAATTTTCGTACCGTAATAAGTTAATAAATAAAAACTAAATACTTACGAAGTACACCGAGATCAATGATGAAAAACTCAAAGCAGATATGTTACTACCGCGCGCGTTGTGAAGATTCAAATACGGCCCAATTGGGCCGTTTGTTGTTTAGTCTGCATCGAGCGCAGTCACGAACGTGCCGCATCTTGTCTTACCTAAATTAATTGAAAATGACGTCGTGCGTGTTTCGAAAATGTACTAATTATGACTCAAAAGAAAACAAAACACATGGAATCTCTTACCACATGTCTTGATTGCAATAAATGCCTCGATTATTTACATTTTCAATTATTTTTTCGAACAATCTGGAAAAAATCGAATTTTCGTCATAGCTCAGGCGAAGAGGAGACAGCGATACGATTCGACGTTTAAAAATAGAACTGTCTCTTTTATGTAAATGGTTTGCAATTTTGAATTTGAAAATTGATCGGAAGAGATTTAAGCCGAAAAATAGTATGGACGTAACAGAATAAGTAGAATATCATTGATCGAGTTGCAATGTGATTTGTTAGAATTTTTTACAGAAAATCTAATTTTATTTATAAATATCGTTATCGCGCGGGAACCGTGTATTTTCCAGGATGAAAAGTATCCTTTATCCTTTCCCGGGATTCAAAGTATCTCCATAGACTCTATAGTCCTTACCAAATTTCAGAAAAATCGCTAATAGAAGTTTAGGCATGAATAGGTAACAGACAGACACACAGAAGGGTTATTTACTAGCTTTTACATCTGTGTATTTTTTGTTTCGGTAGCAATAATTAAATTTTTTATTAAGGTGTAAGCACAATACAAAAGGAAACTCTTTCTTTACGCCGTTCCCAATATTCAATCTATATTCTCTGGTTTGATATACAACCGTTTTTTGAAAATTTGACATTTAAAAATATATTGTCTCTAATGTCTAATGTGAGCTATTCCTAAATCCTATCTCTACTAGGGCAAAACCAGAGATAGATCAAATATTGGGAACGCCGTTAGTCTCTTAACACAAGCGTGGTATGGGCTATGGCTATCACGACCAGCGAGAACCCACAACCTTCTAATCGAGAGACAAACCTTAAACCACTAGTCCACAGAGGTTATATAGGAGAATAATATAGCACAGAACAATTTTCTTTTTCTAGAAAATGCACAGAGTAATCAGTGCATTAGCTTCACAAGATTACTCTATGCATTTTCTAGTAGGTCATATTATCAGGTTAGTTTTAACCCGGTTATAGCGACTGGTAAATTCGTTTGATAACCCGGTTAAGCTGGCCCGGTACTATGTAAACATTTCAGGAGATGCACGGTCTTTGCATAGGCTAGTATTTAGCTTTGCATTTAACGGCTTGGCTAAGATAACGTCGCAATACTCGGTTCAGTTGACGTCTTTTTCGGTCGTTCGTTCATTTTCTAAGCCAAACATTACACGGTAGGTTTTGCTGTCAGTTTTACCACAGTCATGACTGTGACTGATGCATAACTATTGACGAAAATCTGGATATCTTGATTTTTGCTTCATGCAACCATCAGTCACGTGTTTTGAATGAGTGTTGTCACATCTGACAAAATAGGAAAAAAAAAATAGAAAAGTATACCTTTGAAAATTTTGGCTTTGACTGACATTAAACTGAAGAGAATTGAGTGACCGTCTAATACCATTCATCGGTCCATCAGTCACCATCAGTCAAACATAATTCATGATTGACGGAATTGACTGTCGCTTGTATGATCGTATAATGGATGCCTATGGAATATTTGAATTATGCAATACTAATAGACGACGCCCGCAAATCCGTTGGACCCGTACATTTTTCCGAGATAAAAGTATCCTCATACCAAATTTCAGAAAAATCACCTTTTTTTTCACGCGGTTTGGACGTAATGAGGTAACAGACAGACACACTTTCGCTTTTATAATATTAGTATTGAATACAAAGTTGAACTTTAATAACATTTCCTCTGGTACAAAATGTAAAAATTCACTTTACATTGTATCGAATGTTTGTTATCGCAGAACATTATCAGAAGTAACTTTATATGTTAGTAACTAGAAATTGTATGTTATTCGCTTTGGCAGGAGTGAAGCTTCTACATAATATACCTATTATTCAATACTTACGTTATGGTACCCCTACCTTAAGGCTTAGGTTTACACTTAAAATATTAGTTACCACTTAGGTACCTGCAGCTAACGTCCAGTGTTTTTTAATAAGTATTCATAATATAATTTCTAAATTACACAATAATTATTGGTTACCGGTGGTATATCAGCGACAATAATTAATAATCATTTAACTTTAATAAAATTATGAAGAGTGTGACAGATAACTTATAGAACATAATAATATAATATGCTAAGTTTTTTGTTAAATTAAAGTTATGTTATCATATTATTCAATGTCTCTATCTCTCTCTACTGAAGGCGTAAAACAAAATATTGCTATCTTTTAAATTAAATAAAATCGGTTTTAGATACAAAATCAATATACTTGTTTTATTTAAAAAACTGGCCAAGTGCGAGTTGGACTCGCCCATGAAGGGTTCCGCAGCAACAATAAGGTTTATTTCTATGAAATTAATGGCTTTTGATTTATTTTTATATTTCAGAATTGATTTAATGAAAGTTAAATTAAGGTTTACTATTTATGACGTATAAAAAAACTACTTACTAGATCTCGTTCAAACCAATTTTCGTTGGTAGTTTTTATAGTAATGTACATCATATATTTTTTTTAGAATTATCATGCCCCTACTTTAGAAGTTAGAGGGGCGGGCACACATTTTACCACTTTGGAAGGGTCTCTCTCGCAAACTATTCAGGTTAGAAAAAATGATATAAGAAACCTCAATATCATTTTTGAAGACCTATCCATAGATACGCCACACGCATAGGTTAGACGAAAAAAATTTTTTTTTGTTTCAGTTGTATCTATGGGGACCCCTAAAATTTTTGATATTTTTCCATTTTTCTATCAAAATCCTAATGCGGTTCACAGACTACATCTACTTACCAAGTTTCAATAGTATAGCTCTTATAGTTTCGGAGCAAAGTGGCTGTGACATACGGACGGACAGACAGACAGACAGACAGACAGACATGACATGACGAATCTATAAGGGTTCCGTTTTTTGCCATTTGGCTACGGAACCCTAAAAAGGAACGTAATTTTGTTTGACAAAATTAGGATGTATAGTGTATACTCTTGAGCTTTCTCACATAATTCCTGAGGTCCGTGGGGCCGTATTCCCGAGGGCCCCAATAAAGAAATACAAACTTTACGGCCTATTTTATTATCTTTTTTGTAATTAACTTTTACGACTTCACGCTTCTTTAGTTCTTACACGGACAGTTTTTGATCGAAAGTAAATCGAATGTATATGTATGAAATGGTACAGGGGCTTTTTTTAAGTTCATTTAAATTACAAGTCAAAGATTAGGTATTAGTACCTACTTAGCTTAATACCTACTTCGGGACATAGTATTCGGTAATTCCATTATTTCCAGCGCAGTCAGTAATCAGTTTGTGGAATTTGATAGACTATTGCGTCGTTTGATTGATAATAATATGGACGCTGTTAAACATATTTTGTGTATCATCCCACAAAAAAATTACGTATTGACTAATGCAGTCATGTGAAATTTATATCAATATTTTATAACAAGACTGCATAATTTAACAAAAAAACCGGCCAAGTGCGA
The DNA here is from genome assembly GCF_905147365.1 of Aricia agestis. NCBI lineage: Eukaryota > Metazoa > Arthropoda > Insecta > Lepidoptera > Lycaenidae > Aricia > Aricia agestis. The sequence continues at coordinate 7,133,855 of NC_056421.1, read as the reverse complement.
GTTGGACTCGCCCATGAAGGGTTCCGCAGCAGCAATAAGATTTATTTTTATGCAATTAAGAGGTTTTTGATTTATTTTCATATTTCAGTTGGTTTAATGAAAGTTAAATTAAGGTTTAACATTTATGACGTACTTATAAAAAAAACTACTGGTTAGATCTCGTTTGAACCAATTTTCGTTGGTAGTTTTTGTAGTAATTTTACCACTTTTTACCACTTTGGAAGAGTGTATGTCGGAAACTATTCAGGTTAGAAAAAAATGATTTTAGAAACCTCAATATGATTTTTGAAGACCTATCCATAGATACCCCACACGCATAGGTTAGATGAAAAAAAAATCTATTTCAGTTGTACGGTGTACCCCTAAATTTTTTTTATAATTTTTCCATTTTTGTATCAAAATCTTAAAGCGGTTCATAGACTACATCTACTTACCAAGTTTCAATAGTATTGTTCTTATAGTTTCGGAGAAAAGTGGCTGTGACATACGGGCGGACTGACAGACAGACAGACAGACATGACGAATCTATAAGGGTTCCGTTTTTTGCCATTTGGCTACGGAACCCTAAAAATGGCTTATACAGTGGCTTAATACACAAATGCTTAACAGAGACCATAATAAATATTACCTATGATAGGACCGCATGCTATGCGTTGTTTTTTATTCTCATATATATTTTATTTCTAACTTCGTTAAATTATCGAATGCAATTTGGCTAAAAGTTCTTTGCATCAAAACTCTATGTTACAATTATACCCAATGTAAAATTGTTAAAATTTGATACAATCTGCAACACTTAAAATGTACACATCTTTTTAACAACCAATTCGTTTTAACAAACTTAATTGTAAGTAAACAATTTCTGTACGTTCCCATCGAAATCCTTTTACAAGTGGCGACGAAAACCAATAACAATGCAGTAAGAAAGTTGTATACCGTTGAAAGTAATATTTATGTTAACGTTATATTCTGTAAAGTAACACCACTAGCGCCGCATTTCACAGTTTATTGTGGAAAGTTTGTTTTATGATTGTTTACAAAATGAAATGGACACTTGTTGTAGAGAATGACACTATTTCATTAAGTGATGTAGAAAAGTTTTCTTTCAAAGTGACATACTAATAGAGTTAATCTGTCTTTCTGTCCCTAAAATCAGTCAGTCTCCCTCGGTAGCAAATGAAAAAGGGTTCCTTTCTACGAAAGAGTAATGACAGATTGACTAAGAAAATCTGTTATTCTGGTCCCTAAAATCTGTCAGTTTCTCTCGGTAGATATGCTTTTATCGTTTATTCTGTATAACTATCAGTTGTTAGCGCTAATTACCAAGAAAAGTACATGAATTGAATGAATTAAATGAGCTGAGTATCATTAGATTCATTAGACATTCCATTAGCGTGGCTCACACGCGAGCCTTCACAGATAGCTATCTAACTGATGTTTGCCATCTAGATTTAATATAATTAGGTTGTTTTATTATTAGAATTCGAATTGTAATAAACAAAGTTTCGACGTATAGATTATATCACTTTAAATTCACTTTATTTGCCAAAACATGGTCAGCACTGAAGATAATAGATAGAAAAGTTTAAACATATAGGCAAAACAAACATATATGTATAGGAATACATGCTTCTGTTTATCCCGAAAAACTGCGGGCAAAGCTGCGAGCTAGTAATTTCTAATAAACTAGAAGACTCCGACTCCGTTGCGCCAAAATTATTTTATTGTGCGGGGCCCGTACATTTTTCCGACATAAAAAGTATCCTTTTTTACGGGACTCAAAGTATCTTCATACCAAATTTTAGCAAAATCGGTCCCGCAGTTTGGGCGAGAAGACTTAACAGACAGGTACATACTTTCGCATATCATTGTGGATAAATATTTAGATCCTCAATAGATTACGATGCCGTAACAAAACCAAATCGCAAACATTAAGGGTGAGTTGCACCAACTTACTTTAAGTTCTATAAATTTAACCATAACAAAATGCACGGGCGTGTTAAAAGCGGCCAGTGCGAGTTGGAGTCGCCCATGAAGGGTTCCGCAGCAGCAATCGGCAAATTTTAATCAGCGAGGTACAGAATATATTATTGTCGAAATTGGACAAGTAAGATGGATAGTAATGGGGAGGGGGGGGTCCGGACCCCCAGGACACCCCCCTTATATACGCCCATGACAAAATGTCAAATGAACTGTCAAATCCCTAGTAAATTCCATAATGGACGCCATATTTGACGATAACCTTAACCATAACTATAACTACACCTCTGGTGCAAACCCACCCTTAGATGATCGTAAAAATTCCACAAAACATTCAGGGATTAAATTATAAACGGGAAGATTCATTCTTCGAAAAATAAAATATCGGGCTGATATTATCCCTTTTAAACACGTTTGACCTTTAAGCTTATACAGCATAATCCTTGCTCAAAGTTTCGTTTCGGACATTATCTGACTGGGTATCGCAATTTTGTTTGTTTCGTTAAAATGGACGCGAATTTAGTGAAGATTAAAAACTTGACGCTTTTGTATTTAAACACGGCGAAATTTTTTGGATTCATATTCTGTAGTAAATGTGTCTTGACTCTTGAAAGACTGTTTATTTCCATGATATTATGTAGGTGTTGGTCCCTAGATCGTCTATTTTTATAGTAATAGGCATCAAAAATACCGACCTTTTTAATAAGCCTACTTTTTTCCTGTTAGGTAAAAAATTAATCATTTTGACGTCGGCAAGTAAACATTATAGTGGGGTAGTAATAACTAAAGCTAACTAGCGCAGATCTGAGTCAAAGCTAACCCTTGATTTAATATCTTGTTTAAATCTCTCTTTCTTGGTATTTATGAAAGACGCTTGATTAACCCTGGTTTAAGTAAAACCTAGGTGCAAGTTGGCTTTAGACAGGCACTTATAAAATCGATTACGTTGCTGATCTTCTCGATGACTCGGCTATTAGCGATTTACCCGACTATATTATCTCCATTCTGATTTAATGAAGCTATTAAGACGCGCTTTGGGGCCAGTTTTACAATTTTATAGGACTACTAGCTGTCCCGGCAAACGTTGTTTTGCCATATAAATAATTTTTGGTATGACAAAATTGATGTTGGCCGATTCTCAGACCTACTCAATATGCTCACAAAATTTCATGAGAATCGGTCAAGCCGTTTCGGAGGAGTACGGGAACGAACATTGTGACACGAGAATTTTATATATAAGATTTGTCCATGCTTCGTGTCAAAACTATAACAGACGAATGATACTCATAAAATACTAGTACTTCCTGACATTAGCGCGTTCAAACAAACAAAATAACAAACTCTTCAGGTTTATAGTTATAATATGATAAAGTAATAAAGTTATAGAATAGAATCTATATATTAATACGTGAGAGAAAAACTTTGTAACCCTTTTTACGAAAAATGGGGAAACGTAGGTGCATGAAATTTCGCACAGTTATAGTTTATATGGTGAAGGAGTGCATCGAGCTAATATTATTTTAAAATGCTGCTTTTATCATATATATTTTTAACAAATAAAACGTTACACACACTACGACACTACTACTAGGAAAAATTACAGATTTTTGAGTGACAAGCCTACATACGAATTGTATTCTTTTATTTATGGTTGAAGTCTGTTGACAACAAGTTGACAACTTGAAAATGGATTATTGTTTTTTTTTTTTTTAATATTTTATTCCATTATTTTACAACATTATGTCCTTATCCTAAAAACCGCCAAACTGCATTTCAGTTTGTTGGCGATAAATTTTATTAGTAGTCCTAATGTCGTTGCAAGTAAGGTCGAATTTCGACCATTGGGCGATCTCTAGTATAGATAAATACGGGTGGTTCTACAAAAATTGGGTAACTTTTATGGGTACTTTGTTTACTGTAATTTTTTAAAGAGCTTTTTTAAAACTTTTTCAAATAGCCTAAAAAATAAAACCTGTTCAATCACATGATATCTGTATTTTAATTTTTAATCCAATTTAGATTAATAAAAAAATTTCCTCATTTAATCCACTTATAATGCAGAGTTTCTGTTTTGACACAAGTTTATATTTTACAACCTCTGTAATTGGTTAAACGTTTCTCCGTTAACCAATCAAAAGCTGCTGAATTTCTATTCGGATTCTTCCCGCCTAAAAACATTAGTTGTCAAACTATTTTTGCGATCTTAAACAAAAGAATCAACAGACAAAATTCCCAAACGCATTATCTCGGATTGAATGCCGCCATAATATTTGATGTAAGGGAATTAATAGAGAGTGATTGATGTATACTCCGACCATAACTTTACACAGGAGGTGTACAAAAATGATCCTTATGAGCAGGAGATACAGGTCATGTTAGAGGCAAAGTACGCTGGCGTTTGTTCAGGATCCCCGCGGGAGTCCGACTTTCTCATATAAACTTATATCTGTCATAACATCCTCGTAATAAAATTATTCTTTCTGACACCTTTTTGTACCGTGTTTGTTCTTTGTTTTTTTTTTATGCGAGCAAACGGGTCACCTGATAGAAAGCAACTTCCGTCGCCCATGGACACTCGCAGCATCAGAAGAGCTGCAAGTGCGTTGCCGGCCTTTTAAGAGGGAATAGGGTAATAGGGGAGGGTAGGGAAGGGAAGGGAAGGGAAGAGAAGGGAATAGTTGAGAGTAGGGAAGGGAATAGGGTAGGGGTTAGGGGATTGGGCCTCCGGTAAACTCACTCACTCGGCGAAACACAGCGCAAGCGCTGTTTCACGCCGGTTTTCTGTGAGAATGTGGTATTTATCCGGTCGAGCCGACCCATTCGTGCCGAAGCATGGCTCTCCCACGTAAATTTGTTCTCCCTATTACCCTTATTTCATAAAAAAAAATAATGTTGCATTTCCAATTGTACTGCTTCGATCGCGGGCGCAACCACTTTAAAGGTTCTGTTTTTTTATTAAAAATAATAAAATAGTTTGTTCCAATGATTAATTCTAATTTCCCTCACATTTCTCCTTACTTTCACAAAGTTTTAAATTATTAACAACATATTTTAGCAAGAAAACTAAACCTTTGTACCTTTTTTATCGCGGGTGCAACCATGGCAATTTTCCTTTAATAATGTTTGAAAACTATTTTGTTGTTTTTTTTGCACTGAAATAGAAACTTATGTTATACAGTCAATATTAAGTAATGAAATTCAACTTCGAGATAGTGATTTAGAGTAAAAATGATCACGTGTGGCATAAGCAGTTTTTCTCGCGCCGTTAGATGATATCACTTCAAAATGCTCTAAATCATTCAAATTACAATTTTTACTCATAAAAGTTCTTTTGCTAGTAAATATACATCTTTTTATTTATAAGTCAATAAAAAAATGTAACAAATGCTATACTTTAAAAATTCGTGTTTAGGGTCGTCTCTAGCGGAATCGCCCTTTTCCTCCCACGCCGCGCCGGCGCTCTATTCAATCCTTTTTACGGATTTTCGATCACGTGTTCATACGGGAGTTTAACATTCTTTAATCCCGAAAAGGGCAAAACATCGCTAAATAAAATTTCACTTTAAAATGTTTGTTACAAAATATATGTAACATAATTTGTACTCACATATTATTAGACTATTATGTCATACAAAAATACGCTTCATTTTAGATTATTCACACGACCCTAAGCGTCAATACGTAACATAATAGGGTCCAAACCCCTGTCGAGGGTCGATTTAACCCTTTTGCGCTCCTCAAATAACTCATTTTAGTAGGTTTTGTTTAATGATTTAAAATAAATATTTATAACGAACTAACGGCGGTTCCCAATATTTACCGCCGTTAGTTCGTTATAAATATTTATCAAATTAGACATTAGAGACATATATTTTATGTCAATTATTGTGAGCTATTACTATCTCTAGCAGGGCAAAACCAGAGATAGATCAAATATTGGGAACGGCCGTAAATGACGCCCGCAACTCCGTTGCGCCAAAACTCGTTTATCTCGCGGGAACCGTACATTTTCCGGGATAAAAGTATACTATGTGCTTTCCCGGGATTCATGGTACCTCCAACCAAATTTAAGCAAAATCGGTTTGGCGGTTTGGGCGTGAAGAGGTAACAGACGGATAGATACACAGACAGACACACTTTGGCATTTACAATATTAATGTATGGATAGTAACGAAACAATTTACTAACAAGTTTTGCTTTCATGTTTCCATGTACATGTATTATTGAGTGTCAATGTAAATACCACACTGTTTGTTTACCAACGTTTCGTGGACTTGATTTTATGAATATTTGATGGTTGTACTGATGAACAAAGCTTTCCAACCCGTGGTTTAGTATCAATGAAAATGTGGTGAAATGTAACCTATGTTCTTACTTCTCCGTTACCTAAGATATATTATGATTTACTAGATGTCCCGCGCGGCTTCGCCCGCGTAAATTAGGAATTTTACAGAAACCGTACATTTTCCCATAATGTTTCCCCGGATAATATAATATAGCCTATAGTCTTACTCGATAAATGATCTATCTAACACTGAGATAAGTTTTTAAATCGGACCTGTAGTTCCTGAGATTGACGCGTTCAAGCAAACATACTCTTCAGGTTTATAATATTAGGTAGGTATAGATTTTTTTAATTATCGCTTGTCAAACTCGAGTCTCGATCTAAAAGACTATGAAATGGTATAATATGGTAGTGATGATGATGATGATCATGATGATGAATGTAATTTGCATAGTAGCATATGCTTTGTGTTCTTAAAACAACGCTGAAACTCTCAAACTTGTATCTATAAAGAATCAGGAGTTCTCTCAGCACCTTCCGAACCACGGTATATCTCTGTCTGGTGCAAAATCTTACTTGTTGGTAGCATATGCTTAGAATACTTCTCACGAAACCGAAGTCACCACATGTTTCCCTATAAGTTTTGAGGAGTTCCCTCGATTACTTATGGATCCTTTTGTGAATATAATACCAAATTGGGATGATACCCTATATACCAAAAGAAAAATTTTGAAAATCGGTTTACAAACGGCGGAGTAATCGTTGAATATAAGAAAACGAACATAACACCTCCCCCACTTTGAAAGTCGGTTAAAATTGTAGCCTATGTGTTATTCTGATGTATAAGCTATACTATAAAGTTTCATTAAAATCCGTTCAGTAGTTTTTGCGTGAAAGAGTAACAAACATCCATACATACACACATCCATACATCCAAACAAACTTTCGCCTTTATAATATTAGTAGGATGGTATCTAGATTAACTCCGTATAGTCTGAAAATTTAAAACTAAATGAACAGACTCTGTGACCAACTTAAAAGCTTCACAAAATATGTCAAATTTAACGGTAAAAGTGAACAAAAACATCTAAAACTTAAAATTAATAGATTTTTATGTTGGTTCTTGGTTAATGGTTACTAGTTGTTTAAATAGGCCCCAAATAACTCCTTGACGTCGACTAAGTCTGAGTGAAAATTAAGTTTTTTAAAATAGCTATAAAAAGAATTACATAAAAGTGCAATTTATAGTATTTTACGACTTGTTTAATACTGAAAAAAACTTGAGCTAATTACGAAGTCCCTAATAAAGGCATAATTAATAAGCCATGTGTGGTATAAAGCTAGTAATAAATTAAGGGACGCATCGTCATTACACAAGATAAATGAATACAGTTGATTGTAGAACATCTTCATTCAGACCGCCGCGCTGCACTGGAATAGGCTGCACGTGCACGCACACATTAGCGCATTACACACTCGATAGTCGCTATAGCGTGTAGAGATAACCTGTAGGAATATAATTTACTTAGTAACTATTTAGTTATCTGTGGTACAATGCGTAACTACACTAGGCGTAACTACACTACAGACACCGAAACGTTAGGGCCAAATATTCTTCTAAACAGTATATAACTACGTCTATAAGTGTGGTCTCGCCTTTCAAGTAGTACGCGCGTAAACCTTGTCTCAATGTTCAGCAAATTAATTTTCAAGGAGACGCCTAAGTTATTCTACTGTTTTAATACTGTGGTCATTATGTGGACGGAAGCCGTATTATACTTGTTGAGTTTTTGCATCAGGTGCCCAATGATTGACGTCAAAGAAAATTAATGTGTAATTTATTCAGTCAATAAGAGTTAAGTACTCAAATATAATTTTGATTTCGTATAAAAAAATTGTCACTAGAATATTATGTTTATTCAGTAATAGTAATCGATAAACGAAAAATAAACTCATTTTATTTTAAAACCAGCAAACTACTGAATTAATCCTGGCCTGTATTAAAAACAAAAATAGAAATTTTAATTTAGCCGTAACAAAAAGGTTGAATTTTAAAGTCGACGCTGCGCTGAAACATTGAAAATTTTCAGAGCATTTTATTTTTAGATAAACAATGCAATTGTTTGAAACAGCTGTGGGAAAGGATTAGTTCGTGTTAACGTTAGCTTTGTGTAAGTTTGAGCTGGTATAATTGTTAGCTGTTAGATAATAATATTGCATGCTGTAGTCGTATTACGAATATAATACAATATAATTAGAAATAATAGAAAAAAGTGACTAAAAATTCCTTTCTTTCTCATTTAAGTATCAAAATGTTACGAGCCCTATTTGCTGCCCACAAAAACATAATCTACAAAACCTGTGTTAATCAACAATCATGCAAGATAAAGTTTTTTATCAGAATTGAGTTTTGAGACTTTAAGGGTAAGTTTACATTGAAAAGTGAAAAGGCGATGCGATGCATTTTTAAGCTATTCACAAGGCAGCAAGTCTGTCAATAAGATTTAAAATAACTGCAATGTTTTCACGCAGAGGTAGCACCAGCATAGACGGTAGACAAATTTCTGTCAATATTCTGATACTTAAAACTTTAGCGATATTATGTCGGATTTCGCTCGGATCGGTTCGGACCCTATTTCTATCAAAATCAAAAGTAAAGAAAAATGCGCCTGTTCATTGCTTTAGAATGCGCCTATTCAACATTCTCATCATCACCTAAGGTTGGCTGGTAGAGAATGCCACTAGGCATTAAGCCCGCCTATGTAAATATTTGCATGAAGTGTTTAAATAAAATAAATAAATATGAAAATCAAAATAACTTGACGAATTCATATTAAAAACGAAATACAACAACGAACTTTTACTTTGTGTAAAAAATACACAATGAAGTCACCAAAAATTAAGCTTAAAACTGTAAAATATGGAGTAAAAAGTAAAGTGCTGTTTAAAAATGTATGCCGAGCTGAAGTTTTGTCAATTAATGTTGCGTTAAGTTGAGAAGTTACCGTAGCTTGGACACGTTTTATTCAAAGTCCTGACTTGGGAGTTCCGAGTCTTGGAAATGATGAGGTGTCGCCCAAAGTTCGCCCGTTTGTTGGCTCACTTTTGTTAGATTATCTCTTTTAGGGTATAAGAGACTTGTAAGGTAAGGAGATTTGTAAGGACAAATAAAATATCTACAGACGTAGATTGTTTGTTATATGTTAATAGGTTCTTATTTAGAGTTCCGTACCCAAAGGGTAAAAACCGGACCCTATTACTAAGACTTCGTTGTCTGTCCGTCTGTCTGTCGTCTGTGTGTCTCCAGGCTGTAACTCAAGAACCGTTATAGCTGGACTTATGAAATTTTTACAGATTGTGTATATCTGTTGCCGCTATAACAACAAATACGGAAAACAAAATAAATTAAATATTTAAGGGGGGATCCCATACAAGAAACGTGATTCTTTTGGCCTTTTTAGCTCGTAATCAATAATGGTTAGGTTAGGCACTTGAAATTATCAAGTGCCTAACCTAACTTAAAAATTTTTGCTATTTTTTGCTCGATATTAATAATGGCAATAGGTAGGCACTTGAAAGGTTCACAAAATACTCCGTTGTATATTTTATACTTTAATAATCTTTTTATCTACACATGGTGATCTATCAATGCACAGCCCAAACCACTGGACGGATCGGGCTGAAATTTTGCATGCAGGTAGATGTTATGACTTAGGCATCCGCTAAGAAAGGATTTTGATAAATTTCAACCCCAAGGGGTTAAAATATTAGATGAAAGTTTGTATATAATAATACTTCTTAACGCGAGCGAAGCCGCGGGCAAAAGCTCGTTAATAATAAAATTATAATAAAATTAATCATTAAAAATTTCTTTTTTGAATTTAAATAATATAAATTAGTAAGTTATAGGTAGTTTTTGCCGTAAGCCAATCAAGTGTTAGTGAATAGATAAACTTCTGAAAGAGAAAAAATTCTGAAAGAGACGTACTGTTTTGAGAAACTATTAGCGACTTGGTGAAAGTGGGCTTTAGGCTTTAGCTATCAAAATAGCGCTTTTAGTAGTTAGTACTTAGTACTCCTGTAAAAACCTCAGAAACCTATTATCCCTTTCATTCTACGTATTTCTGAAAGGCTACTATTTTGACAAACTATTAGCGACTTGGCGCAACTGGGCCTATCCTCAATGAGAGGGAACTAAGTCTCATTGATTGCGCTGTACAAATCTCGTTTGTCACTTCAGAGCTCCGACTCCCGACTCCCGCCATTAACTCGCCAAATTTATTGCCACTTACGAGCCAACTCACTCACTTTTAACGTATCGATTGTTAAAACGTTCTTGTATTCCAATGCTTTTGGTAACTATAACACGTTGTTTTTGTTTCGTTTAAACTTTAAAATATAATTCAATTACCTTATATATAAAAATGGATTTTTAAATGTGTTAGTCGCGCTAAAACTCGAAAACGGCTGAACGGATTGGGCTGATTTTAGTCTTAAAATATTCGTAGAAGTCCAGGGAAGGTTTTAAAGTGACACGAAGTTCACCGGGACAGCTAGTCTTATATAAAAACGCAGTAAATTTCTCAACAGTCAAACGGGAATAGTGAATCACTCCGCAGGTATCTTTCATCAATCAGAAGTCCTGAATAAGAAAACAACCGCTTAAAGGTTTATTAAAACAATAAAACCGAAACAAAAGCAACTCAACAAAGGGAGAAAATTGACAAAATAACACAATAAGCGGTAAACGCTGCGATAAATATCTTCGCTAAACGCCTCAAGCTGTCAAGCGCTGAAATCGCTTATCTCGTAGTTATTTATATGTATGATTTCATTAGCAGTTACTGACTGGATTATACCATTAAATGGTAAACTTATTGCTGTACTAATTATGTTGGCAATCGGTTCTATGTTACGAGGAAAGAAACTGGTAAAATAATATTTTTATTTTTTTATGTAAGTAAATAAATAATATTTTTTAGACCGTACATTATCTACTACCAAGGGCAAGTGTCTTTGTTAACTCCTTGCTATTTTTAGTTTCTTCTGATCCATGCATTATTTATTTAACCTTACTTTTTGTAATATTATTATAAAAATATTTGTAGAACATTCTGAAATATATTATCATTTTTTGAATGAAATAAGGGGGCAAACGAGCAAACGGGTTACCTGATGACGCCCATGGACACTGGCAGCATCAGAAGAGCTGCAGGTGCGTTGCCGGCCTTTTAAGAAGGAATAGGGTAATAGGGGAGGGTAGGGATGGGAATAGGGGAGGATAGGGAAGCGAATTGGGCCTCCGGTAAACTCACTCACTCGGCGAAACCATCGCAAGCGCTGTTTCACGCCGGTTTTCTGTGAAAACGTGGTATTTCTCCGGTCAAGCCGAACCATTCGTGCCGAAGCATGGCTCTCCCACGTATAAATCATTTATTTATGTAACACCCCTATTGCATTAAATTGCATAATACTTATTTTATTCTATCCCCGAAAATTATTGTCATTTTACTGTCCTAACTTCTATTCTCTTCAATTCCGACTTTAAAATTTGAAGCGGAAGCATGTAACCGGAAGTTAGATAACAGTTTCCGGCATAAACCTGAAATAAGTGGAACATTTATCACACTACTGTAGTTTTGTCTCGTAGACGTGCGGCGTGCCTCGCATCTCTACTCAAGGTGTGTAAAAGACCTTTAAACAATGTTATTGTCTATTGTGAACTAAAATATTATGTTTAGTTACTTCTTGCTTGTCAAAAAAGACTTGTCTACACTGTACACAATTTTGAAATCACATAAAAAATATGAAAACCTTCAATTGAATCGAGATAAAAATGTGCAAGGTGATAATATTTAAAGCGTATATTATAAATGTTCTCTGTGGAAATACAAAAAGAAAAAAACACCATTTGAGCGCTGTACACTGTGCAGTCGTACTTAGGACGTCATGTGTTATAGTTGAGATAATTTTTATTTTAAAGTTTTATTAATATAAATTTTTATGAATCATATTTTACGCCGGTTTTCTGAGGGTTTGTGATGGGTCATGGGAGTCAAAATATTAATCATTCAACAACGTTGTTGAATCTTTAAGCTACAGTCGAAGAATTTAAAAACCTGGCATTAGATGCTCTTTTGCCGGCCGGTTTAAAGTTAATCTTTCGTTAATTTAAATTACTTTTGCTTGTTCTCTCGTTTCTCCTATCCATAAAAAGGCATAATAATAGGTAACCCAATCAAACAGGTAGTTCAGTTTATTCATTAATTTAAAACTAAAATAGTCAACAATTCATTACTATCTTTTTTAATAAATAAATATATCTAAGAGGGCAAATGAGCAAACGGGTCACCCGATGGAAAGTAACTACCGTCCGTAAGTCCATACTTACGGACGGTAGTTACTTTCCATCGGGTGACCCGTTTGCTCATTTGCCCTCTTAGATATATTTATTTACTCGCAACATCCAGAAGAGCTGCAGGTGCGGTATGTTCAATGAATATTTCTACATTCTACCTATTTTCTAACTGACAAACTCATTACAACCCCACAGCATCGAATTTAGCTGAACTAAAATGAACGTAGTAATTAATGAATAATGATGTTGTCTGGTTTGACAGCGTATCTCGTAAACTATGCAACTGAACTCATCTGAACAATCGAATGAATCATGCTCATGTATCTAGGCTAATTCTAGGTATATTAATTTTCATTGAAACCACGCAGGAGTAATTTTATAGTGCCCAAGTGTGTGCGCAGTACACAAGAGTACTCTCTATTTCTTTACTCTTCTAACCTATTGGGACGCATGACCGACATGACTGGCGAGAGATGTAATGGCGTAGGACATTTTACATGCCCCTCCGACGCATGGATCATCTAACATCTTACTTGCCAAACAATCAGGTTTATCAGTAATATCCTTGGAATATATTTCAAACGCGGGAATCAAACCCACGACCTCCGAATTCCGATTCAAGAGCCGCGTTCAAAACCACTGGACCATGGAGGCATTATTCTCGTATCACCTACGTACTTGAGAACAGTATAATATCTTAATATTACCTTCCCAATATTCAAATTCGGCGTATACTTAGTCCCATGAGTTGAACTAGTTGGGGGCAAGTTGGATGGAGATTACCGTAGTTCCGACAGTTGCTGTATGCGGAAATCAATAGCGTATAATGTAAACAGCTTGAGTTGTTGACTTGTCACAATACTATTCGGTCGGAGTTTCGATAGTTCGTACTTTGTAGGTTTTCATTTGAATGAGATAGGTTGTTTCTTCTGTATTATAATTTAACGAGCTTTTGCTTTATATAATAAATATATCTGCTTTTTTACGGAGCGATAGTGTGGATAAGTCTTGATCCCTAAAGTTATTTCTTATTTCTGTTATTATTTTTTTAAATTCCGAGCAAACTTAGGCTCTCATAATGATATGCTATTATGTATTTTATTTTAACGACGATTAAACACCACAAAATTAGATTTTAACATCCATGTTTGATAAGTGCCTGATAGACGTACGAACTTAAAGTACGCGGGTTTTAAGTTCGCGAACTTACTCGACTCGCGTCGGTGACACACGAGAATCGCTCACACTGGATTACCATGCCCCCAGGCTCGCGGTTCGGGGCTGTTTGCTGACACATAGGCGATTAAGATCGTCGAGCCATAAGTTCGCGTACTTACTCGCACGTCTGTCACCCCCTTTAGTGACCTAAGCTGTCCAACGACTGGTAGTTTAAAATACCTTCATCGTGATTGTCATATTGTTGACAAAGTCCCTGGGACTTATAAATTCTCCGGGACATGTGCGAAATTGCGAGTATTTAAAGCACCTCGTCGAGACTTCGCCGTTCGTCGTGTACTCGTCGGATAAAAGTTAGACGAAACTCGACAGCTCGACAAGTTGACAGACTCATATCCAAGTGATTGTCATGTAAGTCGACGACGTTGTGAAGTGCTGAATAACTCATGTTTAAAGGATCTCAAGCTGAAATTGGTATTACCGTGAATGCTCTGTAAGGGTTGATTCAGACAGCAACGCGATGCGTAGATGTATTTCTAAATTTATAGTTGGGGAGGGGAAGAGGTGATTTCGGAATAAGCTCAAGCGTGTCAGATTAAGCTTGTACGGTATCTAAGGCTTCCGACATAATATTGTGTCTAGTTATCATGGTATAGAAATCAGATTTCTCACGTGGTGGCTTAATTTTCTTTTTAAATATTGAAATGTCATCGGATTTGTCAGATTAAGATAGGGGATAGGGGGGAGGGGATTCATATTTTCCTTAAACTAAGCTACGCAGATATTTTATTTTGCACTAAACTAAATGATTTTGTCCTTGTTGTCTGAATATATTTTCTTTTTCAAAACTTTAAAATGGCTGCAGTTTCGGAACCCACCGCTAAAATAAAAAACGATCTTATCATTTTTTTATCATTTTTACCTAGTGTAAAAAACCTACTAGGTCTCCATGACGCTCGAGTGACTACACAATTAGCACCTTCCTCTCCCCTACTAATAAATGGATTGCGAATCTGTCAAAGATTCGCAAGACGTCTCACGCAATTTAAATCTGTCAATTCCATACAAAATTTACAAATTTATGCCGCGCCGAGCCTCGCCTCGCCTCGCCTCGTCGCGTTGCGGTCTGAATTGATCCAACAATTTTTACATTAATTATAGGTAATACATTTTATTTATTTATTTATTTTTACATTTATCAATGTCCATGATACAGGAAACTCCGTTGCGCCAAAATTTGTTTATCGCGCAGGAACGGTATTTTTTCCGTCCTTTCTCGGGGCTCAAAGTATCTCCATACTAAACATCAAATTCGGTTTAAGTAAACCCTGATGAAGTGAACTCGTTCGCTCTTTCTGAAAACGTTAAATTTGTGAAATTTAATTTTGCGAGGATGGGAATAAATTGTTAAAGCTTTGGATAAAATCTTTTTTCGACCGAAATAATAGAGCAGGCCGATTATCGAAGACAAAAGTGCCAAGTAGTTAAAATTGTACTATTTTAGGCTTAATGTAGCATCATTCATTCTTCTATTTTATAGATTTGCTAAATGCTATTTATATGCATTATTATTTATTATAGATCAAGAATCAAGATGCATATTATAATCGTCTTTTACTTTTTAGGGCGCGATGAGACGTGCGCGTGTTCTGCGCGGGTTGTACTATAGCGTACAGCTATATATTTTTTTTTTGCTTATAATTATAAGCAAAAAAAATATATATAGAACAATAATTTATGGTATTTGGGTTATATTTAGTTAAAAACTACTTGTGGAAAATGAATATAATCATAAAAAACTGGTTTTGAGTGTGTAAAACACCCAATAAGTTTCAAGGCCCAATCTATGCTAAAAGGAAATAAATTGGTGTTAGCAGGACATGTAAGGGATGTAGAAGAGCTAAGAACTAATGGCGATGTTATTTAATACGAGCCAATATAATTCGCCGAACATCGGTGACTTTAGCACCAGTATGAAACAAGTTCAAACGTAAGTACTCTACCAACCAAAAAACGTAACTAAACATTTGATAAAGCAAGTCTAAACATTTTTATTCATTCTTACAGATAGATAATAATGATAGGCCATCGGGTTGGTGCTGGAGTAAAATGCAGCTGCGTTTATAATCAGCTGCTGCTTTAATCAGTAACAAAAATATGAGCAATACTTTATACTTGAAAAAAATAAATGTAATGTTTTTAAAAATCTTGTTTTTATTTATTTTTTACAACATTAATACTCTTGAAGAAAATCGGAGTCTGTAAATTTACTAAAACACTGCAAACATTCTTCATGTTTCTGAGTTAGGTACACTTTCAATCAATGAGTTTCTATAATAGTAACATAGAATATCATTGCTTTCACTATGAATTCTTTAACTTGAAAAACCTTTTTCATTCAATACTCTATCTCCAGCTTCTAAAAGATCAGTTAAACCAGAAGTAGTATCTGGTTTATCGTCATATTTTGTGAGTCACTATTTCTTCCAAGTTCCACCTGATAGGTACTTTGGATTTAAATGAAATATTCTATGAAACTATTACTGCAAGTTTTGTCCAGAGAGAGAGACCATGGTGATCCACCATTTATCAACACTAAAATAATAGTTAGGTACTCAATTAATATCTTTATAAAATGCAACTCAAATAAAAATTGACTTGACTGATAATGCAATTTTAGGTTATATCGAATCACATACTTTTTCATTTTTATAGCAGCTATCCATTTATATCTGATCTAATTTTCTAGTGGATTTAGGAAAAACATTAAATTTGTATACTGACTACCTATTTCTGCTGTTATTTTTGCAGTCTACGATACAAAAATAATTAAGACCAATTTCTAAAAATTTCAAAACAAGATTAACAAGTTTGATTAACTATTAGCTGAGCCCCTTTGGTTACATATTTTTGCCGTGGCAAGCGTGGCAATCGCTTTCTTTACCCCCTCCACTCACTTCGCACGCTCCGAATAGTAGAACAAGCGCGCCCTTAGGCTAGATTTACATGCGAACGCCCGAGTATATTTAATGTATGTAGCAAATTTTTAAATAGCGGCGACGTCATGCTGTAATTTACATACAATAATTGCTAGACAGTGATCTCGCGGTGTAGCTGCCAATCCGCGCGTTCGGGCGGACGCATATAATCAGCCTAAATGAGGACTATATGCGTCTTGATCATACATAATATCTATAGCAAAAGTTTTCGATAGAAGAATGAATGATGCTACTTTTAAGGGCCTGTTTCACCACTTTCTGATAAAGTGTCAAATAGGGTATTCACAACTTTTTTGATAGATTCTCCATACTTGATTTGTCAAGTTAATTGGTGGATAGCCTATACGTGGATAGGAAGTGGCGAAACAGGCACTAAGCCTAAAAATAGTAAAATCATTATTAGTACTGTACCGGTGACATTTTTCTTGTAAGTAAGACGTACAGTTGGCGATGAAGATGCCGCAAGTAAAACCAGATATTGTTTTTATGGAGACATCTGAAAGGTTTACGAGAAAAATTAAGCGCTCGGCAAAATAAATCGCTCTTGTAATGCGCGGGATTGGATTATGACACTTTTATGGTCGGTTTGATTTGTCTCTATACTACGTTAATGTCAGTGGAGAAATTTGAAATGGCAGATTGTTCTCCATTCATATTGTGATAAATTCATTTATGTGTGCGTCACACTACGCTAATGCATTCCCAGTCGACCAATCACGCAAAAGATAACGCGAAGTAGCGTAGTTTTATTAGTGTGTGCGTGCGTGTCTGCATAGATGGCGCTCGACCAATCACGTAAAAGATAACGCGAAGTAGCGTAGTTTTATTAGTGTGTGCGTGCGTGTCTGCATAGATGGCGCTCGACCAATCACGTAAAAGATAACGCGAAGTAGCGTAGTTTTATGCATTTGTGTAAGCCCGTGTACGTGTGCGCTATACCGTATTTTTTCTATTTGAGCCTACCCTGTCAATTGTCATAAATATTAGGAACGAGAGAGACAACAAATAATATTATGTAAGTACATAATCTAAGATTAACTTTACTAGTCTCAAAATATGGACTCGAGTGATATTAATCTAACTTTAATATCGTTTGTAATTTAATAATATCTAATGTGACATGTCGGAAGTCGTGGGTGGTGGCCTCCTCGCCCACTTCATGCACAAATATTGCTCGAAAAAAATGAGTTTGTTGCTTCTAACTCCTTCAGCGGAGCTAAAATGGTCACATTTAGCAATTCCTCTCAATCAATTCAGTAAATGAATTGTCTAAACTATCAAACTGACAAATGTTAAATTAGTACGAATTACTAGACATGAATTGCAAGCAGACTTGCGTCTTGCGATTTAAAATTATAATTCATAATATTATGGGGGCCCATTAAAGCTGCAGTGCTAAAATGGTCGCTTTGGAGAATCATATTTAGAATCATAATAAGATTCTTTTTTTTTTAAATCGCAAAATGCAAGTCTGCTTGCAATTCATGTCTAGTAATTCGTACTAATTTGACATTTGTCAGTTTGACAGTTTTGACAATTCATTTGCTGAATTGATTGAGAGGAATTGCTAAATGTGACCATTTTAGCCCCGCTGTAATCAGAAGAGCAGTCACTGGGATGAAACAAAGCAGTGGCTCTTTGCTAAATGAGCGAGGTAACCCTACGGTTACGAGTACCTAAAGGTGTGGGGAGCAATGAAGCAGGAACCTTGCAACCCAGGAAGAGTGACCTAATGGGGGTTACGGATTCACTTTTGAAAATACAGGGACCGCGACTATCGCTTACTAATAAGTGATCCTTCAGTTCGTTTGTTGGTTATTATCTACTTATTAGATAATATCGCATGAACCTAATATTTCCAAAGTAAGTAAAATGCAAATTTCAACCTAATTTAATTTGAAATTCTATTAAAAAGAACGCGTAGCCGATGGGAGTTTTTGATAAAAAGCAATTGGGAAACGTTTTCCTTCCGATAACGACAAAACGTTCTGTCATAAAAATTGATAAAAGCCAAACGGTATTGGACAAGCCAAGTTTCTATTAAAATTATACAAAATCCCTCGTGTGTCCGTATAAAATGGACGCGATCGTTTCGATTGATTGCCGATGACAATTGCCGCACCATGACACAATGACACGCGCCGCGGTGTCATGACGCGTAGCGGTGTCATGACGCATAGCGGTGTCATGACGCGCGGCGCTGTAGCGATGACACCGCGATAAACCCGGGTGTACAAGCATTTAATATGTATGCCTATATTTTGATGGCTATGGCTGTTAATTAAATATTTGTAGACTCTTTGTCCTGTTTATGTCGCTTTTTCACGTGGCAAAGTGAACGTATTTTTCGACGCAAAGTGATGAATTTGAAAAAAATATTTTTATTAACTTTAAATTAGGTCATATACTTCTTTAAATGCATATTTAAAAATCTTGTGTTTGTTATAAAACTCCTATCAAATGTCTGGCTTGTTAGAAACTAAAAACGGTCAACATTAATTATTTTTCATATCCTCAATTTAAACTTATAGGTAGTTATAGCTGACCAAAATGATAAACAGTGGACTCAAACATGGGCTTAAGAGCTCACCTGACTCTAAAAATCCATCATCGTCCTCTTCACACTCACTTCAGTCTTTCATATGCCAGGTGAAAAAGGACGGCGCGGAATCATCGCCGAGTTAGTTTTACTTGAATAAAAGACGAACTATAATGATTATAAAAAAAAGTGTTTTGAGCAAATTTAGGTATTATCAATACCTTTTTAGATATTAAAAAATATTAAAGAAAAGACAGCAAACTTCGAAGATCCAAGCAAAAATGTGTCTAAAACAAGGTTTTTTGTAAAAAGAAACTATCGAGCATTTTTTCAGTAATCGTGTTTTCGTCTTGAGCATTTAATCTTCATGAACTGAATTTACTTGTGTCAAAAAATCAGTTTTCTAGACCTTACAGATTTTGAGATCTAGGTTAAAGTATGTAGTCGAGTTAGGGTCATATGCGCTCTTAAGAATGTTCTCACATCTCATACGGAAACAAAGCTGCTAGATTAACTTATATGTTTATATTATTTGGCCACTTATGGATATTTCCAAAACTGTTCAATCGTTCCTCTAGATCAGCCTTTCCCAAAGTGGGCGATAACGCCCCCTTGTGGGCGCTGAAGGCCTAAAGGTTGTGTAAAGTCTTGGGGGTGATTTATGTCAGTACATTTTTCCGGGATAAAGGTGTCCTTAGCCTCTCCCGGGACTAAAAGTCCCCCGACACACCTTGACAACATTTTTATGGACTAAAATATTACTTTACTCTTAGGAATTATTTAAACTTAAAGTCAGTAAATATTATTTCATTACTTTTTAATGTTTTTTGGAGGGATTTTTTTTAAATTTCTTAATTTAATTTTATGATTGTTTTGATCGTTTTTAACATCTTCTTCTTCCTATTTATGGCTTCTTTGTGAAATGCCTATGTAAGAGTGTCATTGGTACTCTGCCTTAAAAGTTGGTTTAATTAACAAACAAGGGTATCTACGGTGAATTTATGATACTCGTAATGTACGGTGTTTTTAACATCAAATGGAACGCGGGGTATATAATGATTTATGTATAACTTCTTCTTCTTTTTTTTCTTTCCTATGGCACTTCGGCTATAACCATGGCCAGTGTCGAGTATAATATTATGGCGGGAAAACAATATTCTTTAATACAATTTTTTCTATATTATCGTCAGGTCAGTCAGGTCTAAAGTCTAGTCAAAGTATAAGTATAAAGTCAATACAGTCAAGAAGTCAAGTCGGTCGATTCAGTAAAGTGGTAGACGCTTTACTGAAACTTTCGATGGAGTTTTGGAGGGTGGGAACACAAAAGAGCACGTTTCTGGTTATTACATCACTTTCCCACACTTGTGCACGATAACGAATATCTAATGGTTAATATCCTACCAATTATTACACATTAAAAACCCAGATAACACAATTTTAGAAAAATAATATAAAAACACAACATCACTCTTTTACATTCTCCGCAAAACTCCCTTCTTCTTTTTGTTATGGCGGCCTCAGTGAGTCGCCAATATGTCAGAGTGACTTTGGGAAGACTTTATAAGTCATCTGTCACGCTGTCAAACTGACAGTTATAATGTGGCAGTGACCGAGAGTAGACGTGCGCTCTGCAGCTATAGTACTGGGTGTGTTAGCGAGCCTGCAGTACCCCAAAGACATTACAGTCACTATTTACTTCCAAGAAGTTACATCAATGTTTCGAAAACTTACAAGTTCCATCCATAATACCACCTGCCTCCTCATGTAGTCTAGTCACTTATTCACATCTACTATAAATTTCATCGATACATATAACATACATGACAGTTTGTCATAGATAAAGCTAACTAAACTACACAGTTATAATATTATGTTCTAGTTTGGACAACTTGGTGGTGCTGCAGCTGGTTGTAAACGGTAAACTATGAGTAGGTTTACTTATAAACAATGATAATCAGGTGATCAGCTTGCGATGTCCTAAGTCCTTACCAGCCTTGTAAATAACAATTAACAATATGTTTCCAACGCGGGAATCGAGACCTCTGAGTCAAGAGTCATGCTCTTAACCACTGGACCACGGAGGCGTTTATAATAATAATATTATAATCAGCACGAATATGAGTAAGATTTTTAAAATAATCATTATTCTCAACAAATTGTCATTATTCTAAGTAAACACGTCATTTTCCACAAATTTTGTCATTGTCATGAACAACAGTTTTTACTTAATATTAAATATCTCTTAAATTATTTAAATTTTTTTCGTGACTGTTACAGAAAGGGAATTCCATTTCGGTGCCTTTTAACACCAGAAACATTCAGAGCAATATATAAGGGTTTTTTTTAAAAAACACAATTTTTGGCCTAAAATAACATTTTGAGTAGATTCACCCTCCCACACCAACCCGCCGCCTAAAATTGACAACCCTAAGACAGTAGGTAATTATATCGCGGATTGGGCCGGAGTTATCCTACTTCCCCTCCTTTTACTATGATGAGGGCCAGGGTATAATGAATATAATTAAAAACTAATGAATCGATTTTAATCATTTATTTTCTTCAGTGAGTGACATCTAAGGCTATAATATATTTTATAGCCGTGCGAAGCCGGGGCGGGTCGCTAGTTTATTCATATTAAGCGTAAAATATTGCAGTCCAAAACTCCAAACTATGTTGGATTTATATTTATAAATATAAATCCAAATAAATATAGTTTGGACTACAGTGTAGATTTTGATGTAGTTTCCTATTCCTAAAAGCTGTCTTAATATTTCAACCAAAATTTCAACATCTTAAACAGTGATACAAGCACGTCCTAGGTTGTTGTAGTGAGTAAATATACGTAGTGAGTAGTGACACGGACGTTTCAATGGCATTATTTATTATTCTGTCTAACAGATGTCGGGCTCCGATTTGTGGTCGGCTGTGGTCAACCGAATTAACTACACTATGAATTGAAGACGTAAGTGGACGAAGTAGATAACTAACATTTTATAACATACAATTTTTTTTAAATAAGTAAATAAATATGCGTTTACATAATATGTAATTGTTATTTATATCAAACTTGTTACTGTTCTATCCTTTGTTTGCTTTTTGTTTCTTGTTTAACATTTCTAGTGTATTTTATATCTGTGAAAATTTGTACTTGGCCTTCCTGTGTTATTTTTAAACTACTTGTTAGTCTAGCTGTAAGTTTTCCTAAATGAATAAAAAATAAAATAAACGAACCTTGTAACTTATCTACTTGTAACTTGTAAACATCTGGCTGATCCATACTTAATATTATTGTCTTGTCTGTCTGTTACCTCTTCACGTCCAAACCACTGAACCGATTTAGCTGAAACTTGGTATGGAGATACTTTGAATCCATAGGATACTTTTTATCCCGGAAAATGTAAGGTTCCCGCGCGATAAACGAAATTTGTCGCAACGGAGTTGCGGGCGTGATCTAGAGTAGATAATATATCTAGATATTCATAAAATCCACATTTTTTATTTCAAATAATTTTCCTGGTCCTAAAGCCTCCATTTGTGCTAAAAACTAACATTTTCAAATCGTTAGTTACCCACTTCATCCCCTTACGTATTTAATAGACAGACCTATGTATTAATTTACAATTATGTAAATTGATACACTCAGTATCATAGCGATATTTATTCTAAGACGATTGTAGCTATAAATAAATTCTTGGAATATCTCGGAGCGTGCTCGAGGGATTTCTTTGCAGTCTAGTTCTTTGTTATCTTAATAGACGTAAGCACAATACTCGACGTATACGCATTCATACATTAATAAGGTACACGTAAGAAACAAGGAGGAACGTTGAAAGGTTATAAAACAATGAAGCCCAGACGCGGCTGCTCTCTTTATTAGATTAAAGGTGTGTACGCACTTGGATGCCGCAGAAATGACGCAAGAGATGTGACGTCACTTCTCTGTCATTTGCTTGATACTTCCTCTTATGTATTAGGAATTATCATTAGTTACTGATATTTCACCAAGATAAAACTGAAACGGAAGTCGATGCTATGTGTAAAGGATTGTTATTGTTTTGTCATATCGTTTAAAAGTCTATTTAGATACTTTGTTGTCCTTAATGATTAAAATGACCTTACAACTTAAAAGTGACACAAAATTAACCACAATGAGTTTCTTTTATAGACTTTACGGTCTCTGATATTTCTCTTCAATACGAGTTATATTTTGTATTTAAGAATATATATTTTTTTTGTATAAAAAAAGTATTAAATAATATTTGGGCTGCCTGACGTCACACAGATTCTTCCTACTGTCACGTAGTGCGTACACGCCCTAACTTGACAAAGGACAGTGGCGTCGCTGCTTAATTATTACGTCTGAACACAAATCATCTCGCTCGTTTATTATCACCGCAGATTCCGAATCGCCAGACTATTTTTATACTTCTTTTTAATTAGGAAACTAATCGTTCTCCATTTTAATCTATTTGTCTGAGGAATACACTTTTTATTGGATCTTAGTATTGTTGTTTTTACGAACTCTCAAGGTATTACGCAGGAAATTGTCTTTGGTTGGATATACTTATTTAATACCTTTGGATATTTATGTTAATAGAGTTTGCGGTTGAGAGCTAGTGTGCTTAAGTTCTTGATGGACTATTGTATATTCTTAATGTGTAGGTGTTTGAGGTACAATGCACAACATAATGAATACTTGAGAGCTATTGTGTTTGACCTTATTCCCTTAATATCGATTTTTCTCGGGCGCTGCTCATATTTAAAGTTTAAAATCCATGCTTCAAGTTTACATTACAAGTTTTCAACGAAATATTTTGACTTATGTGAGTTTTTCCTTTGTTCCAGGATGTGAATATCATCGGCCGATACATCAATGACGGTAAAATTTGCATGACCACGGCAGACAATGCGGTCTCAAACTGCTAAACCCTTGACTAAAAAGGGTGCTTTAGGAAAAACAACCTTCAAAACAAGTGCCGCAGCAAAACAGACAAAAAAGAAAGTATCGCCGAAAAAGTTAAAGACTATACAAAAATCTGTTGCGAAGTCTCCGAAGAAAAATGCTGGGGCTAGTGAATCTGCGAAGGTCGGTAAAGACGGGGAACAAGCCAACCAAGATAAACCTGGTACATCGGCAGATACCAGCAAGCCTGAATGCTCTAAGACCAGTGTATCGAGAGAAAATTCTCCTTCAAAGAAAGCAAAGAAAGACGTCACTGAGAAAAAAGATAAGGCTAAAGCGGCATGTAAAAAAGTTGTGGCCAAGAAATCTGTTAAAACTACAAAATCTAAATTAAATTCTAAATTGAAAATTGAGGAGGACGATGATGCAAAGTACAAAATAAATTTAGATTTACTCAAGAGAGATGCGGCGAAATCGAAAGCAAAATCTAATGTAAAGAAAGGAAGTACGGCTAATATAAAGAAAAAGGACAGTGAAATCATCAAACAGACGGACCAAACTGGAGATGAAAAAATTAAAGAAAAAATTCCAAATAGTAGCAAAACCGAAAATAAAATTGATAAGCCTGATACAATAGACGAAAAGGGAAATGAAAATGAGGAATCCAAACTTAGTGTTCAGATTGAAAACAAAGATAATTCAGTGACACCGACCAAAGCTACTAGTGCCACTTCAAATAGTTCACCAGAGACACCAAAAGTAGAGCATGGAAGGCCACCAAAGTTTTTTATATCTAGTCGGTCTCCCAGGACGGTTGACATCGACGTCAAGTGTTGTAAGAATTCAAAAGGTAATTTGAGTGTTTCTGAGAGATTTTTATCTATGAAATGTGAAACAAAAAATGATGATGGCAGTGCAAAAAATACTACGAATAATCTCATATCACAGGGGCCTGAAATCGATGTTTACACTTTTACTGAAAAAGTTGATTCTCCGAAAAGTATTTTATCGGATTTTCGATCACCAGTAAACAAAAATGTAGGCAGAGTACGGCCGATAGCCAGGGTCAAAGGGACTGTTATCAATAAGAAATCTGATCCCGAAAGAAAAAAATACTCTCCACACAGACCTATAGAAGAAGTAGTCAAACAGCTAAAAGCCAAAAGGTCTGAGGATGTTGTCGATGATAGTGATGGCTTTGACGCCAAAGGTCTGGGATTAGGGGCGCTATCGATTGAAAAAGAGTTTGATGAAAGTCCTAAACCAATTGTAAGTAAATCATATAAGATGGTGGCTCGCAAATCTAGTATCACCGGGAAGCCATTTAGCCCTATTCATTTTCCTGACCAGGATGATGCTGCTGAAAAAAGTGAAACTAAACATACACCGAAAGTAAACAATTCTAAGAAAATTGCTTCAAAATCAAAATCACAACCTAAAAAGACTAGCTCGTCAGATGATGAAATCGATGATTCAACTTTTTCATTAAATAAATCTAGAAAATTCACTTCTTCAGATGAAAGTCTTAGTGACTCCAATGATGAGATTGATAGTAAAGAATCTTCAGGTTCAGACAACCCAAAGAATAAGAAAACTAAAAATAAAAAGTATAAAAGAATCACGGATTCAGCAAAGAAGAAGACGTCGAAAGAATTAAAAGAGCTATCTAAAGACTCATTGATTGACATAAAAGATGCTACAGCACTACTTGGTAACGAAAAACCGAGTAAGAGGCGGCTTAAGCTTTTATCTATGTGGTCAGGGCCGAAAAGACATAGAATGGCATCTCTAAACGCTATAGCCAAAGTACACTGTCTATACGAAAACGAAAGTAGAAGTCACATGGAATTAGGTCTGATGAAAACGGTCGATAACCGACCGGTGATGCCATCGACATCGAAGCAAAGCACCGTCAAAAAGAGAGATACAAAGCAGAAGGAAATCGAAAAACAAGACAGCACTTCAGAATCAGAATATGAGAGCAACAAAAAGGACAAAGAAAAAGATAGCTCAGAAAGTTCTGACGACAGTAATCCTCCCCAGAGAACTTTACGGGGTGTGCCGGGAATACGAAGCGCAGGAAAGTATTGGGATCCAAAGTCTTCGACATCTTCCAGCGACGATAGCGAGCTAGAATCGAAGCCCAGAAATTCGAGCGCAGAGAAAAAGAAATCTGCCAAATCTACATCACCTAAATCTGAAACGGAAAAACCTTCCAAAATGAAGAAAACCGCCGGCGTGCCGGTCAAGAAGAAACGTAGTAGGAACGAGGTAGTGATGGATTTAAAGGATATGGTGGTCCAAAAACGTATGGCGAGTCTGAACGCCACGGCAATTTTGGCCGCTAGCTACGAGAAGCGCTCCCCGAAATCGAGCAAGGACGACAGCACCTCCGATTCGTGCAGCGACGAGTCGTACGTCCAGAAGCCAAAAAACGGCGTAGGCTCCGGCGTCAAGTCAGAAATAAAAAACGAGGAGCCAAAAAAGGAGCCAGAAGAACCGACCGTATCTGACACTAAGCAGAAGGTGGAAGTGATCGTCAACCAGGATACAGATGTGACGATCACGGGGGTGTACTCCACCCATCACCACGAGGGGTTCTGTACCGTCTCCGGGATGCAGTACCGCATCTCCTCCACCAGTCATACCCAGACTACGGCGACGGCTAACTGTGAGAAAGTGAGTACAGAGTAGTTATTGAATACACATTACACATGTAACATTATAAATAAAAGTTTTCATTCGTTAAATAATTTGCCAAACTAGATTTGGTCTCTTTATTGAAAAGGAATAATTACTGCACTACATTTGCATAATATGCAATTTATATGCAAATGCTTATAATCCGATGTCTACTTATACTACTATACATACTGCAATTTTTCAATGAAGATTTGCGTTTGTACAGTAGCAGGCTTACAAGATTGGATTGAAACATGTTTTCCTACATATATCAGATGCACTCCATTTTTAATCTGATCCACTCCAGAATCCACTGGCGCCCACTACTATGTAAATCTCTATTCAATTTCCATACTAAGAGAAGGTTCTTTTCAGGAGGGTTGCTCTCGCGACGATAACCGGTACACGCCCTTATCAGCGTTATCATCAATGAAGCCGCCGGCAGACCACCCCCATCATCCAGGTAAATATTGAATGACAGTATCGTTCGGTCCCAAACTTGGCCCCGATCCAAGTATGCCTGTAATGCAGTCTCATACTGCGGTCTGAATGGCCATTGTGTTTTTTATAACATGAATTTTTAAGTTCGGCATCGTTAGCTTCATATAAATGGGAGCGCTTAAACGTGTACATTAACGTCAACTTGTATATCATGAGTTTATTTGCGTTAAGAAGGCAGTAAAACGAAAAAGAGAAAATAAAGAAAAGTTTCACGAGTATGTTATGCCACGCATAAACCATCTTCCTATTAAAACACAGCCAGCAATTTTAAATTATGTATTACTTTGTATAAATGACTGTTTCGATGCGAAAAGGCCTAAGTTAAAATATGTTAAGTAGGGGGAAATTACTACCAAAAACGACATCTATCAAAGCAAATGGATAAATAAATAAACCCCCACACACCCCCACCACAAATAAACAGTTTGAATTAAAAGTAAAAACTAATTTAAACATTGAATTCGATATAAAAGTCGACTTATCTTCATTAAAAATCAGTCGCACCGGAATCTCTACTTATTGGCTTAAATCCATTTGAACTCTTTTAAACCGACCAAAGTTTGTTAAAATTAGAATAGTTGGAGAATATTTAACGACCTCTTAAGCGATGAAAGTACTCGCTTTATGGACGTAATAAATTTAACTATTTGATGGGTCTAATATGATTCGAATTTAATTATTATGAATATAGAAAAAGCTTAATGATTTATAAGTGCCATCTGTTTGTGGTTTGCCCATGTGCTTCCCATTAAGATTTGATAAAAGGGTTAATTTATTCTCTACTACTGCCTTCGTAATTCTACTTATTGATTGCCTAATGTTTATTTCTCGGTTATTTTGTTGGAGTCGTAAGTTATAATTATTGTCATAATATTCATTCATAATAATATTCATATTTTAATTTGACACAACAGAAACTTGTACATAAAACTTTTTCACGACTACTAAACTGATTTTGACCAAAAATGGAATGGTAGTATTTTAGACTCTGTATTTATACATTCCTAAAAGGTACCGTTTCCACTAGTATTTGTATGATATGAAAGATCATAGATGTAACAAAAACAATGTTAGGATTCTCCACTGAACTGTACCCACCTATCTAAACTTTGAAAATAACACTCAACCCACGAGCCTCACGTTAAACCCGGCAACCCTATATATGCAGATTTCGCCTGTATTCCAAATTGGATGGAAGTTTTATATCGCGTTTAATCTCGACAGAAAGTTTCAACAGTAGAGAACACATTCTTTGATCAGCGTCCGGCACCGTGCCAACTCGGGCTACTATACCGTAAGCGCGTTTGTCTCCAGCTTATCTAAACTCCCTGGTTGACAGATATTAATGAAATTTTAAAATAGGTATATATTATACCATCATAATTTACCCCTTCGCAGGGTAACGTAGTCATGGCACCGGTCTCCTGCGACATCTGGCTAATTTTTTGTTATGTGGGAGAAATTAAAAAAACTTTTTATTAATAGAAGGTCCCCATTGGTCTATCGTTAATTCCACCTACCTACCCAAAATTAAGAATAATGGCGTACAAAATTTTCGCATTTTTAAGAGTTTTTAATTGGTAGTAATGTCCTAAAAATGGCCAGACTCATAGTGAACATCTGTCTAGTATTCACATTGGAACAAATAAGGGTTGATAAAGCCATTTACAGTAGGAATAACAGACCAATCATTCCAAAATCAAAATATTTATTTCTAAATAGGTTAACAAAGTTAACACTTTTAGAACGTCGCGTCTACATGAGGCCTACCACCTTCCCAAATCCTTTTCTAAAAACCCATTGGTTATAGTACTACTGAGATATTAAACCAAAATATTCTTTAAGTTTGTTAGTATTTTCAGCTACATCTAGCTTAGTTCAGTTAGCAAACAACTGGGACAGTAACGACATCATAAGCTCGATAGTCGATACTCTGCGGGGACACGTTCCACTCTTCCTCAGATTGAAAATGCCTTTCTCTAAGGTTTTGTATTTCAAACTGCAATAGAAATCGAAGCATTAAGAACACAATGTAGGCAAGTTATTTACCTTCAAGTAAAGATATAAATACGATTATACGACTTTGAAGATGTTTTCAATAAACTGGGGTTATTTAATACATTGGAATAGTGCTATGACTAAACTGCGTTTAATCTGTTTTGACCTGATTGTACCAGAAGGATTGTTTTTCAAATGTTTGTTTCTTTGGTACGCTCTCTTGTCACAGAGCTTGAGAGATAAGACTGTGGTGAAAGTGACACTGAGTATATAAAAGCGGTCGGGTTTTTGTTTTTAATAATTTAAGACGTTGGCTAAACAAATCCGTAGTTATTATGTTGTTTCTTCAGCAGTAATATTATGAAGTATGAACCTACTTTTAACCCAGTGATTGTTTATATCAAATGGTGTCAAAGCTACTTCACCGACTTTAAAGTGAGAGCAAGAGAGTCAGCAGGTCTTTCTCTCCAAATCCTTCGAACCCTAGCACGCAACAGTAAAATATGTAGGGAGTACACGGGATAAGAAGACATAGGCTAAGTACTTTTTGTCGCAAGAAAATGGAAGGAACTGTATTCCTTCGGTATTCTGTGTTGCGACTTGCGTAGCAGAGATTAAATTTTACGTGGTGGAGCCATGCTTCGGCAGGAATGGGCCTGCTCGACCGGAGAAATACCACGGGCTTACAGAAAACCGGCGTGAAACAGCGCTTGCGCTGTGTTTCGCCGAGTGTTCCCGTAGTAAATATGCAAATGCATATAATCCGAAGTCTATCATCTCATCTATAGTTTGTGCGTTTTATGATGATATGCGTGACACATTATAATTGACAATAGTAGGGAAGTTACCTAACAAAAATTAATCGATAATTTAAAAATATCAAATCACTTCGTAAAGGAATTGCAATCGAAATTATCGATTTCGTACTGACATTTCAGTGGTGCCGGCGATTTAAGATGGCCGCCCTTTTTAATCGATTTGATTTCGATTCAACAGAGTCAATCTCTATTGACATAAGTTCCGTTTCATGCATCGGACATTTTTCAAATGTTTTCGTAACAATAATTTTATACTCCTATTTCACAGTTAATATTTATAATTTTACTAGATGTCCCGCGCGGCTTCGCCCGCGTAAATTAGAAATTTTACAGAATCCGTAGCTACATTTTCCCATAAAAAATATTTCCCCCGTTTTTCCCACATTTTCCTGAGTTTCTTCTGTCGTATTAGTCTTAGAGTAATAATATAATATAACCTTCTCGATAAATGATGAGTCTTACTCGATAAATGATCTATCTAACACTGAGATAAGTTTTTAAATCGGACCTGTAGTTTCTGAGATTGACGCGTTCAAGCAAACATACTCTTCAGGTTTATAATATTAGGTAGATATAGATTTTTTTTAATTATCGCTTGACAAACTCGAGTCTCGATCTAAAAGACTATGAAATGGTATAATATGGTAGTGATGATGATGATGAAGAATGTAATTTGCATAGTAGCATATGCTTTCTGTTCTTAAAACAACGCCGAAACTCCCAAACTTGTATCTATAAAGAATCAGGAATTCTCTCAGCACCTTCCGAACCACGGTATACCAGGTATATCTCGGTGCAAAATCTTACTTGTTGGTAGCATATGCTTAGAATACTTCTCACGAAACCGAAGTCACCATATGTTTCCCTATAAGTTTTGAGGAGTTCCCTCGATTACTTATGGATCCTTCATCAGATCACCACTTTTCTGAATATAATACCAAATTGGGATGATAACCTATATACCAAAAGAAAAATTTTGAAAATCGGTTAACAAACGGCGGAGTAATCGTTGAATATAAGAAAACGAACATAACACCTCCCCCATTTTGAAAGTCGGTTAAAATTGTAGCTTATGTGTTATTTATTTAATATTTTAATCAGCACATGAATTGAATAACAAATTTTTTTTCAAATTAATCGTAGCACCATCTGTCAGGACAAACTAAAATTAAAATAGAATAATATTGAATGCGATGATAGCGCCGTCCGCCGGATCTAATGTAAAACATTCCAAAATCAACAACTCCTTATAAATAAGAAATTAATTGAAAAAACATTTTCCAGTAGACCAAACTGTAAATCTAAACCATTCTCGAATCTCCACGAACACACACAAAAAATTTCATCAAAATTGGTCCAGTCGTTTAGGAGGAGTTCAGTCACATACACACGCACACAAGAAATATATATATTAAGATATTAATAAGTTAGCATTTAGCAACTTTTCATTTTTATTCATTTACAATTATTATAGAAACATTTGTTTTTGTATCTACAATGGAATATAATGGATAGAATATAATTTATTACATTTTGTTTTTTTTGTTTTCTTGTAAAAAAAACCCGTAGCAAGGAATATGAAAACTGTCACACATATCAGCTTAAAACGCACAAACTATAGTTCGTTAATATTTTGATAACGCTTTCACTCTTGGCGTTTGTCATAAATAGTCCTGGGCGTGGATGAATTTCAGGTGGATCGTGGATTACCAAATGAGCCGTAGTTAATATGTAATTACAATTGTATTTGATCCCTAATCCCAATCCAATGTTAAATTGATATAGGTATCTGTTTAAATCTGATATTACTAAACCACAGATTATTAAATAGGTCTAATGGCATTTCAATTTGTCCATACTAATATTATGAAGGTGAAAGTGTGTCTGCCTGTCGGTCTATCTGTATGTCTGTTACCTCGTCACGCCCAAATCGCTGAGGGTAATACTTAGAGTCCCAGAAAAAGACATAGGATACTTTTTATCCCAAAAAAATGGAGGGTTCCCGCGCGATAGACGCAAAATTTTGGCGCAACGGAGTTGCAGGCGTAACTTTGCTATAAATGTAGAAAAAGGTAATATCAAATGAATTGCTTTTATTCCTCTTATTCGCGTTGAATGGCCGTCATAACCTAATAAAACTGTTTGTATTTAGGTCAACAAAATATATAGAAGCCAATTAAACCACATTTTAATAGGTCGGATCATCCTTAAAACTGCACGTTATTCTAGGAAAAACATGCAAAACTATCTATAAATGCCCTATTTTGAGCCTTCTAGTTTTTAAAATCTTTAGGTTGTATATTATAATATTCCTATTTAGGATCTTTGTGTTAAGTAAATAAATACTTCCATACTAATATTATAAATGCGAAAGTGTGTCTGCCTGTCTGTCTGTCCGTCTTTGTCTGTCAGTCTGTCTGTTACCTCTTCACGCCCAAACCGCTGAGCCGATTATGCTGAAATTTGGCATGGAGATACTTTGAGTCCCGGGAAAGGACATAGGATACTCTTTGGCCCGGGAAAGTATAAGGGTTCCCGCGCGATAAACGAGTTAAAAATAAAATACCAGAAAATAAGAACGTGGAGTTATATTATCGAAATTCAAAAGGAGCTTATAATATTTACCTCATAAATGCTAACGCCAATACACTGGGTATTGGCGTTAAATACTAAATAGAACGCAGTGTATAATTCCCTGGCCTGGTGCTAAATGCGAGCAGTAATTCTGGTGTTCGGCCGATGTAGCCATTAAAAATGCAGCTCTCTCGAGTACCTGTTAAGTCAGTCGGATCGGAAACACGAATCGATTCCCGATTGTTTAAAATTCATATTGAAAACTCTTTGGTGAAAGTTTACGTTTATTGATTTTGGTGAACTGATACCCTGTTTCTGGGTGATTTCGATACTTAGTAGTTTTTTTTTTATGATAGCATTGTTTAATAGCTTTGTCTACACTGTGCCTTTTTCTGTTCGTCAAGGGCATGCGTTATAGCGCAGTCAATGCAACGTGAACGAACGTGCAGTCAAAGAACGTGAGACATGCCCGCGACGCATGCCCTCTGACCGTAAGTATCCAAAAAACAAAAATGACAATGTTGGCGTTGCGTTAGAATTTTTTGTTACGTTCAATTATTGAATGTGCCAAAACGAAAGTTGAATGAAAGAAGATGACGAAAATTGAAGACGAAAGCGCATAGTGTGGACATAGCTATTGGTTAACTGTTAGATATCAGTCGATCAAAAGCGCTAGTTGATAAACTCTTGTCAAAAATCTTAGAAACTGAGCATATTAGTGTTATAATAATAATAGCAAAGACAAAATGTGGAGTTGCGTGACTTATAAATACTTTGTTCAGACATTATTTCAATAGAAAATATACAATTAAATTAATGTTATTGCATTTCTTACTAGCATGAATAATTGATAGCTCAGTAATAATTGATTATATTAAAGTTTTCAGTACATTACACTTTAAAATTTGAGACCGTGGCATCTTTTTGCTTATAATATTCTCGAATTCTATCATGGATGTTATAATATATTTTGCGTTGTATTGTAATTACATCATAATGTATTATGTTGAAATTACATGAGTCGATTTTCGCTGCTTGTCGTTGGAAAAGTTGCATAGGAAAAACTGTCTAAGCGACGTGATTTATTCAATTTTGGTAGAGCGCCGAAAATTCCGTATCACGTAGAATATGTACCGTCGCGTCTTTTGTATATTTTCATGTAAAGTTTATATTCCGAAAACGATCTTTGTCCGCCAGCATTTCGGTGAATTAAGAAAATAGAGGCTGGATTGTTTTTCATAACTTAATTCTTCATTATTGATGGTTTCTAAGAAAATTAAAACATTTTTCCTTTTTTTCATTTCGTTTAAGCCAATTTACCTTTGGTGCTTGTATTTGGTAGTATCTATTTGATATTTAGGAAAAATAGGCGTTGTTAGTGACGAATAGAATAGTAATATTTTATTTTAGGTCCCCTTGTTTATAATTTAATTTACTAAGCGCATTTCATTAAATAATGATGATGGTAAAAACTATGAAAATAAAAACGCTTATCTGCGTAAAGCTAATAAAATATTATATCATTTCAACATTTAGTTATTGGAATATTCTCGTTTGGTTTTTTATTGGTTTATTTTAGATAATATATTAGTTTGTCATTCCGTATGTATGTAATATC
This sequence comes from Aricia agestis, assembly GCF_905147365.1. NCBI lineage: Eukaryota > Metazoa > Arthropoda > Insecta > Lepidoptera > Lycaenidae > Aricia > Aricia agestis. The sequence goes on along the minus strand of NC_056421.1, from coordinate 7,099,424 downwards.
GGCCATTAAATAGAACATCGGCGCGATAAAAATAAATACGCACAAACTGGGCCGCGTTTACGAGAGTTCTTCGTGCCAAGGTTAACTCAGAGATTACAACATCATCATCGTTTATGGAATAAAATGTAAACACTAACGGCCGTTCCCAATATTTGATCTATCTCTGGTTTTGCCCTACTAGAGATAGGAATAGCTCACAATTGACATAAAATATATGTCTCTAATGTCTAATTTGAGTTATTCCTATCTCTAGTAGGGCAAAACCAGAGATAGATCAAATATTGGGAACGAACGGCCGTAAATGACACCCGCTATGTCGTTGCGCTAAATCAAGTCAATTCGAATATTGCGCGGTAACCGTACATTTTTCCGGGGTAAAAAGTATCCTATGACCTTTCCCGGAACTCAAAGTATATCCAGACCAAATTTCAGCAAAATCGGCTCAGTGGTTTGGGCATGAGGAGTTAAAAGACAGACATAATATCGCATTTATAATATTAAGTAAGAGCAGATAAGTATGGATATTACTTATGAGTATGATGTAGAATGTAGATAAAGATTTGCGCACAACATGCTATACGTGGGAGAGCCATGCTTCGGCACGAATGGGCCGGCTCGACCGGATAAATACCACGTTCTCACAGAAAACCGGCGTGAAACAGCGCTTGCGCTGTGTTTCGCCGAAGGAGTGAGTTTACCGGAGGCCCAATCCCCTAACCCCTACCCTATTCCCTTCCCTTCCCTTCCCTACCCTCCCCTATTACCCTATTCCCTCTTAAAAGGCCGGCAACGCACTTCCAGCTCTTCTGATGCTGCGAGTGTCTATGGGCGACGGAAGTTGCTTTCCATCAGGTGAACCGTTTGCTCGTTTGCCCCCTTATTTCATAAAAAAAAAAACAAAAAACAAGATAGATGGACTAATGGAATATGCTTGGGACACATCACACAAGTTATGCAACTTTAAACGAGATTTCGGCTTCTTCGGTTTAGATCACTAAAAAGCATAAGTATTTGACAATAAACTGCGAAACAATTCGGTCATCTTGAAACAAGAATCTCCGTCGTCGTCCCACTTTCAAAACGGCGGGCTGCTTAAAAATGACATTTCATTACGCTTTGTAATACATAATTAAAGTCTAAACAGCATAGCCTATTTGTTATCTGAGAGAAACCCAGCTTTAGCTAACACAAAGGCACGCCGGGAAAATGAAAACGCGGAAAGACTGAAAGTTGTTGAGTTAATCACGAAAGCTGAGCTAGAATCGGTTTTCTCCGCTTCGGATAATAACTGGGTTGTATGTTTATTTTTTTCTGTTTAAGTGTATCACTATGTAGCTGTAAGTGTATTCTGAATTTTCATGAGTCATAACACATTTCATAAAAAATCAGTATTATTCATAAAGTTAATATACCTAGCGGAATAGAGCAACCATCTCGAGCTGTCAAACGAAACCGAAATTGGTTTTCATCTGTGTGAAAAATATGTGTATTGTGTACGTATACACTTACACAAGCATGATTGAACATGAATTCTATGAGATTAAATTGTCAACGTGCGGCACGTGCCGACTGGACGTCAAAAAAAGAGTGCTGCTGTCATGTATCACACGTCTCTTTTTACCACGCAGTGTTACTGATAGTGACATCTCTCTTGCTCAGGCCTTTGTTTCTCTATTCCGCTAGGTATATTAACTTTATGGTATTATTAGAACGAGAATATGTTAATACTACCAGTGCCCGCGACTTCGTTCGCGTGAAATAGTTGTTGTGGGCATCATATTTATTTTGGCGAACAACTTCCTCAGCATTATAAATTATAGCTGTTACCTACGACTTCGTCTGCGTCTATGTCATTAATGCATTCATTTGGACCAAATTTGATTCTAAGACCATAAAACGATTACTGTGAGTTGATCTTAAAGGATAGACATGTACCTACTATCACGGACATTTTATTAGATCAATAAAAGAGGAATAATTCTTCCACGCACCCAAAAATGGGTATCTTGGACAGTTTTTGGAGCGCACGCAACGAAAGCTCTGAAAGATGAATCATTTTCCCCGCTTTTTTCCACATTTTCCTCAAATACTTCGCTCCTAAAAGTCACAGCGTGATGTTATATATGTTATGTTTGTTCCTATAGCCTCGATAAATTGGCTATCTAACACTGAAAGAATTTTTCAAATCCGACCAGCGGGGCTAAAATGGTCACATTTAGCAATTCCTCTCAATCAATTCAGCAAATGAATTGTCAAAACTGTCAAACTGACAAATGTCAAATCGGCGGGGCTAAAATGGTCACATTTAGCAATTCCTCTCAATCAATTCAGCGAATGAATTGTCAAAACTGTCAAACTGACAAAATAATGTCAAATCAGTACAAAAATACAGAAATGAATTGCAAGCAGAGTTGCATTTTGCGATTTTAGAAAAATGAACCATATTATGATTCATATCATGATTCTTCAAAGCGACCATTTTAGCCCCGCAGTACTTCCTGAGATTAGCGCGTTTAAGCAAACATACATACTCTTCAGCTTTAAAATAATATTAAAGTAATTAGTATAGATTTACTAGATGCCCACAAGTCTCAAAATCCGTTTATCCCGGGGAACCGTACATCCCCGGGACTCAAAGTATCTCCATACCTTTCAGCATAATCGGTTCAGTGCTTTGGTCGTAAAGAGGCATCAGACAGACAGACAGACACACTTTCGCATTCATAATAATAATACTATGGATTTCAATGTCACGTGTAGACTTCTCAACGTGCCGAAACATAAACATACTGTTGTCATCAACATCTTCATCTTGTACTGTTAAAAATAACCCAAAAATTGTTATCTCCTTGCTCTAATTAGGTAATTCTTTAGTCTATTTCCTGTTATAAAGATTTATGTCGGACAAACACAGCTCGAGCTGTACAAATTCCAAAATAAAGGTTATTTGAAGTCTTTCCGAGAAAAATTGTATAAAACCTATCTGTGTCCATTATTAAGCTTTCGTTGGAAGTTAAACACGAAACTCGCCAGTGGACGGAAAAACTGGATCAAAGGGATTTCCACGACGACACTCAAATGTAACTGAGTTGATATTGTGTTGCGACTCAAATACCTCCGTGATTTATTGGGGAGTTCTAAAATATATTGTTTTATTGTACTTAAACGAATTTAGTAGTCAACTTTTTTTTTATGAATTAAGGAGGTGAACGAGCAATCGGGTCATGCTGATGGAAAGCAACTTCCGTCGCCCATGGACACTTGCAGCATCAGAAAAGCTGCAGATGCGTTGCCGGCCTTTTAAGAGGGAATAGGGTTATAGGAGAGGGTAGGGATGGGAAGGGAATAGGGTAGGGGATTGGGCCTCCGGTGAACTCACTCACTCGGCTAAACAGCGCTAGCGCTGTTTCACGCCGGTTTTCTGTGAGAACGTGGTATTTCTCCGGTCGAGCCGGCCCATTTGTGCCGAACCATAGCTCTCCCACGTAAAAAATGTTTGTACTTAAACGAATTTACTACTAAAAGCCAACGTTTTTTTGACAAAATATAGAGATTAGACGTTATAAAATAATGTTCATAACCTTACTTTTCTTTTAGCCTGCCTAGGCGGTATGTGCAAAATTAAATTAATTAAATTCAAAATAAAATTGGCGCTTAGACTGTTGTATTGACTAGCTTAGTAATCTTCGATAATATGTAAACGTATACAACAAACAAAATAGGTAGTTCAGATACGTTACTTTCTAATCTATTATTTATTAAACTCAAAGCATAAAAATATTATTTGTTCAGTAGTACTTACTTATGTTTTGGATGTGAACATTAAACATCATAATGTACTAAACATTTATGTAGGCTGTTATTTCACGCCGACCCTATGTCGTTTACCGGCTAAAACAATTCAGCCGCCCCAAAACCCGCAATCTTGAGCTCAAACGTAATTATTTTTGAAATATAGGTGGGGAACAATAAAAAATGGCGTTCGCATTATGTTAGTACTCGTACGGCTAAAAGCGATTTCATTAAAGCGACCGCATAAACGCTCGCCCACCTGCTGTTAAGTATTAAGCGACAAATTAGAGGCTAGATATTACAATGCACACTTGTTATTATAATTTTATGCACTCGCATTTTCTTCATGTTTTATTGTTAATTTGTTGGGTTTATTGGAGATTGGATACTACTTCTACAAGTACTAAACTCGGCATTTATGATACTAGTGTAAATGACAACTAACAAACTTGGCATATAGTGTAAATGTCGCTTGTATGGACAGTATTATTGTAAGTGACAGTTAATTGCCTATTGTCGCTTACACTATTATGCGTATAATAATAATTGATAAATAGGTATCATTGTATTTCTAATTGGTGTGTCAAATAAATAATCACGTGATGTTTTTTAGCATTTTCACTAACCCCCTTTCCTCTTGGTGGCACATTACATAGTGAGGTTGAAAACTAAAATTAATTTAAAAATATATTTTTTTCTAGTTCCTGAGCTGGGCGGGCTGACTCGTCGTCCAGGATGCTCCAGCGCCTTCTCAGCGCCCTCGCCCGCTGCACATCATGATCCAGGTAACTTCTTTTATTACTATCTATAGTGAAAACTGTGACTCAGTGTCGACAATTTTATTCGTTATACAAATTTTCTATGAAGCTCCATGCCGAGCTTTGACTACACGATTTTAACTTTGCAAAAATTAAAGTCTAAATAATTACGTCATAGAGATATCAAATACAGTGGCGTAGCTGCCGCCGTATATGCCGTATCAATTATACGAGGGCCACGGGGGGCCCCAACGTGAGCAAAATTATTAAAAACTCACCATTTCTTAAAGTTAAAAAGGCGACCTGAGGGCCCCCTAACATTTTTTATACGGGCTAAGGCACGCTGCGCTTCTGGTAAAATAAGATTTAGATGTAGAGTAAAGGCTAACTCTAGCTAAGTCCATAGTAGTCTACGAATAATAAATAGTTTTTATTATTCGTAGATAGTAGTGCTCTGATTCAGTCATGTATGTTTATAATTTATGTACCATCGAGGAAGTTGATTCTTATGCAACTGACAGACCAACGATAAATGGTCGAATATGTCAATTCAAAGTTAATTGTGATCTGTCAGCTGGGCTTGACGTAACGCAACCAAACTACTTAGGTCCCCGATTTGCATAGGAATCAACTTCTCTGATAGTACATTATAAAGGAATCTAAAAATTTTGTGGGCCTTTGAAACAATGTCATGATTTTAAACTTAATTTATCATACGATATTTCTTGAAAATTCGTTATTATTACATTTGCCGGAATCGGTTTCATCATTTCATTTCAACAATAAAACCATATTTCGGAGAACTCGATCAACTTGAAGAATTCACGTGGATATCATTTCAATCAGTAATTCCGGCGAAATCTCGTCGATCTCTACGTTATTGAAAGTGGAAGCTGAATGTGAATGTACGTGGACCTCGCTGATTACGTACAACTCCAATAGCTCTATTTTGTCACACCCTGTTGGTGACAAGTAGCGTTAAATCACAGCGCTTTTAAAGTTTTTTTTATATTGACGACTTAGTGCTATGGGTCTATTCATTTTTACCAGACTTCAAAAAGGAGGTTACGGTATTTCCTTTTACTATTTTGACGATAAAGTTATACACAATTTCATCAATCTACATTCTACCCACATTTTACAATACTAATATATTGTTTACTATTATGTAAACAGCTTAACATTTCAATAACATTTGTTCAACGAGGACATTAATTTTGCTAATGAATGGAGCCATGTAAAGAATAAAATACAAAATATATTCCCTTTGTTCTTTATAACATTGAATTGTGTTATCAAATTGAAAGATTAACTCCAATATCCATCCTGATTCCTGAAAGGGAAAAAGTATTAGATAATAGACTTTTCCCACTTAGAGATCTGTGCAAATGAAACAAAGGGAATAACCAGAGTTGTGAAACGGTAAGAGATCATGAGGTTAGCACACCGACGCGAATTATCTCAACGCAAATTTTTATGTCGCTGCGAACCTCAGGAGACTGAGAATATGCTGCAAAGCATTTTCACGACCGTTATTTACATAAAACGAGTACTAAAATGTGTATTATTTTATTTTATTCATATCAAACTAGCTGTTTGCTAGCTCGCAACAACAGCTCGGGAAAATGACATATATATATATATATATATATATATATATATATATATTTAAATCGCCGAAGACTTGTTGCGTCTTTTCAAAGTCGAACCCTATGGCGTCTACCATTTCCAATGACTTTTTAATTGTTATTCGTGCGAATATAGTTACATTGCTGTCATGTGAATTCTATTGTCGACGAGAAATTTTGTTTACGTACGAAAATTAGATATTCAATTTCAAATAATTCTCGCTGGTTTTTTGCTTCCGTTCGCGATGGAAATCATGTGACACATTGTATATTTTTGTATTCGTTCCATGCATTTAATCGTTTTTCCTACATCCATTTAAATGTATGGTTATATTGATACCGTATATTGTACTATATTAATTCCATGCATTCTACTAATTAAATGACTCCTTACTATATTTGAGATTATATCGGTACCGTATATTATTTTTGTATGTATGCCATAAACCGTTGAGTTTGTTGCTTCCTCCTAACCTTATATGTTATATCGATACATACATAGGTACCTATATAATAGATCCCAATAAATTCATTGCGTGATGTGGTCTCTGTCTACCCCAATGAGGGACAGGAGTGACGATATGTATGTATAAATAGAGAATCATCCCTCTTTATGAAGTCGATTAAAATGAAATACTTATTTCTATAACTTGGAGTACATAACAGACATTAAAAACAAGTTATCCCTATATTACATAGATTAATTAAATTTTAAATTATAATTAGGTAAGTCCGCTAGGCTAACTAAAAAATATTAAGGATAATTATGATAGATATGATCATTTTATTTATTTATTTATTTATAAATTCTTTATTTGCATTATAAACTATATAAAATAACAAAAACAACATTAGGCAAGGAACATAGCAAATAGGCGGCCTTACCGCTTTCAGCGGTTTCTTCCAGGCAACCAAAATATGGTGGCAGAAAATAATGTTAAGGCGGGGATAAACCCCAATTTGTTATTCCGCGACTTCCGGTTTACCTAGTTCCAATATAATAACGAAGTTTTAAAAAATATGAGGTATAAAGCACAATATTAAAAATACCTTAAACCATAAACATTTTAATAAAACTTAATACTTTGGCTGTAATAATTAATTTACAAACTCACCTCCGATAAAAATCTATTTCATCGAAATATAAGTATTAACTAGGAAAATTATACATTTTATTTGAATAAATTATTAGTAAATCTATATTAAAAATTCTTTAACCGAACAATTTTGTTTCTTAATGTTTCTTTCCAAAGATATTTAAAAAAAACATGAAAAATAGAGAAAATCCGCTAGAGTGACTTCAGTTTTATGCTAAGCTAAAATGAATCTTATTGCGATACGTATACGCTTGGTCTTTGGTTGTGTGCAAAGTTATAGTTTTGGATTGAGATTAATCCCCGCCTTAAAGTACTAAACTTAAACAAAGAAAAAAAAATACACACATACATACATATACACACATATATACACATACACTAAATACAATATATTACACATAATAAAATAGCCAAATGAACTACACAAATTTACACAGATATAATAAGGTTAAAAAAGACATGTTGATATAATTACCTACATTACATTAAAAACCTACATTATAAAAAATAAAAGAACATTAAAATAATTGTACAAAAAACACCAAGAGTTTTACAAGGACTGAGCCTGATCTAGGTAGTGTGCTTTCAAACGTTTCTTAAAGATGTTAATTGATTCCGATTTTTTTATAAAATCGGGCAAGGAATTCCAGAGACGAATAGCGGAGATGGTGAAAGAAGAATCGTAGAATGAAGTATTGTGAGAAGGAAACGCAAGAGTCAGTTTGTTTGCAGAGCGAAGTATAGGATTGTCATGACCGAGGAAATTGAATTTTACTTTGAGGTAGATAGGAGTAGAAGGACTAAAAAGGATGTTGTACAGTAAGTGAAGTATGTGAGAGTTTCGACGCAACTTGATCGGGAGCCATTCGAGCTGAGATCGATAATTAGAAACATGGTCAAACTTTCGAAGGCCAAAAATAAAACGAATACATAAGTTTTTAAGGCGTTGAAGGGAAGAAAGAAGATTTTCGTTTATGTCACTGTAGCAGACATCATGTGAGCGTGTTTCTTCTGAACTTAAGTAAGAACACAAAATAAAACAACTGTTTCGGTAGTAGGTATTTTTAAGTTTTATTGTTTAAAATCAAGTAGGTACAATAATAAACCCATAGTCATAATAATCAAAGTGTCGGACAAATCAAATACACCGAAATAGGAACATAAAAGTAATTTAAGAAATTAACAATTTTAAGAACGACCAGTTGAGAGGCTAATTTACTGTGACATTGACTATAGTTAACTTGTGTATGTAAGCAATACTAGTTTTCAATCGTGGCTCTGCCCACGTGACAAGTTGATAAAATTTAACAAATTGAAATTCGTTATTAGCCGTTTAGGCGTTAAAAAAATAAAACAAAAATGCTTAGAAAAATATTAACCTGAAGAATCACATATCAGACATACCTATCAGTACAAAGTCTCAAAAAAAGGCCCTTTAGGCGTCGAAAAGAAAAATAAAAACGGTTAAAAAACTATTAACGTACCTATCAAAAATAAGATAAAACAGTCCAAAATCTCAAAAAATTACACAACTACACAAAAATTACACAACAATATATATACTTTGTTTGTAAATTTAAATTATGGTTATTATCTATAATAGTACCTATTATTTCTGTTTATTTGTTTTGTACAAAAAGAGGACGGTATTTGATTATAATACAAGTTCACAATAATAATAATTTTTTTCGTAAGTAGTTGGTTAACGCGCGCGCGTAAACAAACACGACGCGACGTTGCGTTCTGTGCTGTGATAGTCATAGTCAATCATGGTTGTCGTGAAAGTGTAGATCGTTTCGATCGTTTTTTGTATTGTTTATTGTATCTTCTTCTTCCTAGTCGTATCCTCATGGCTGAGGGACGTGACCACCAAAATTTGCTTTTTGGGATAGGGCTCTCCACTTGTCTCTATTTTTGGCCTGATGAAATGCCTCCTGGAACGTGCAGTCAGCAGCCTTGACAATCGCGTCTGTCCATCGTGTAGCCACTCTGCCTCTGCCTCTTTTCCCCTCTAATTGCCCAGCTAGTATGAGACTCTCAAGATTATTAGGCTCCCGGCGGGCTATGTGGCCAAAAAAGGCAAGTGATCGTTGTAGACAAAGCGTGGACAGGCGGGTGGTAATTTTGAGTTGCTGAAGTATAGACGTGTTGGTCCGGTGTGCGGTCCAAGGGATGCCGAGCATTTTACGCCAGCACCACATTTCAAAAGCGTCAATCTTAGCTCGAGTACGTGCTTTTAGTGTCCATGTCTCGGAGGCATATAAAAATATTGAAAAGATTAGGGAACGCATTAGTGTTATTTTTGTGCTACGATAGATGTTCTTATTCTTACATATCTTTTCTAAGCGCCCAACCGCAGATTTAGCCATCTGAGCCCGTCGGACTGAGCCTCTCGCAGTTACCATTGTTGCTAATCAACGATCCCAGGTAGACAAACTCCTCTACGGGTTGGAGATCTTGTAGTAAGGATGTCTTTTGTATTTGGTTCAGCTTATCGACGTACATCAGTTTGGTTTTATTGCGATTGATTTGGAGGCCAAAGTCTCGACTAATCTTTTCGAGCCGCGCTAGAAGTTCAGCAAGTTTCACTTCGCAAGTACTTATAAGCGTGGTGTCGTCAGCGAACCTTAGGTTGTTGAGAAGGTATCCGTTAATTTTAATACCATCCTCCCAATCTTCCAACACTCGACGCATTATATATTCGCCTACGAGGTTGAACAGCTGTGGAGAGAGGATGCAACCCTGTCTGACACCACGCTCTGTAGCAAACGGCTCTGACAGATCATTGTCTAATCGCACCCTTGATCGACCTTCCAGATAGAGGTTTTGTACCAAAAATATGAGATGATCGGGGACGCCCAACTCTCTCATCACCTCCAGCATTTTGGACCAGACGATGCAGTCAAAGGCCTTAGCGTAATCCACAAAACAGAGTTCTATTGAGACATTGAATTCTCTGCTCTTTTCTATCAGCTGACGGATGTTTAGGATTTGTTCTCGGGTACCCCTGCCCTTTACGAATCCCGCCTGCTCTTTGGATATCTGTCTAGTTATATAGTGTGCCAATCTGTTGTTTATAACATGGAGAAGAATCTTACTGGCGTGTGAAATTAGTGAGATGGTCCGATAATTTCCACACTTTTTAGTCGACCCTTTCTTATGTAGTGGTATCACGAGAGATTCTGTCCAATCGTCTGGCCACTGTCCTGTTCTCCATACTTTAAGACATATTGAATGCATTACTCTGATTCCAGACTTACCCAAGCTCTTAAGCACTTGTGCCTGTATACCATCTCCACCGCAAGCTTTTGTTTTGAGCTTATTTATAGCTGCTTCTACTTCATGGAGAACGATGTCGGGTTCTTTATCTGTAAAATCTAATCTAGTGTCAGGTTCATCAGCGTCATATTTGTACAGGTCTTGGCAGTAGTTCCTCCATCTTGTCATCACTTGTTTCTTGTCTAAAATCAGGTTACCCTTTTCATCTTCTATGTTCCAAGATTTTGATTTTCGTTCCCGGGTGAGAATTTTCACCTTTTGGAACATGTCTCTTGGATGTAGGGTATCAGAGTGTGTTTGTATATCTCTACATATGGAATTGATATATGCATTCTTGTCATGTCTACAGAGACGCTGTACTAGTGAGTCAAGTTCAGAGTATCGCTGTTGTTCTTCCTTTGAACGAATTCCTCCAGTCTTTACAGCCTTTCTTTGTGCGATTGCCTCCCAAGTGGTCATCCACTCAGATCTAGGGTGTTTTACTTTCCGTCCATTTGTGATTGTTCTAGTTGTCTCTTCTAATGCGGCCTTAAGCTGATTCCATGATGTATTGGCTGAGTCAAATGGGCAATACGTTTTACTGTCCAGTCAAGTTTGTAGTGTGTCCTCAAAAGCTTTCGCTTCTTGTGTTAGAAGAATATTTTTGGATGGTGGAGGCTTTGAAACTACTTTGAGGCGGACTCTGTATTGAGCTATTAACAGCTGATGGTCGCTGCCACAATCTGCACCCGGAAAAGTCTTTGAGAGAGTTATGCACGACTTCCATCTGCTACTGATTAATATGAAGTCAATCTGATTTTTATGACCTGTTGGCGATCGCCATGTCCATAAGCGTCTTGGATGTTGTTTATATGCCGTGTTAGTTACGAATAGTCCTTTTTCAATGCAAAACTCTAACAACATCTCACCTCGACTGTTGCGGGCTCCTAAGCCGTATTCCCCAATAACATTCCTTAGGTGTTGATCATTATCAGTGTGCCCTATCTTAGCATTAAAGTCTCCCAGGATGATAGTACATTCCTTCTTTGGTAACGCTTTGCAGGTTAATTCTAGCTCGTGGTAAAATTCCTCCATCTCTTCTTCGGTGGCTACAGTGGTCGGCGCATAGACCTGTACAAAGTTAATTGGGTGTGGATGGGCTGAAATTTTTAAGGATATAATTCTATTGTTGATGGTATTATACCCCAATACCTTGTCTCGTAGCCAGCTAGCAACTATGAAGCCCACACCACTAAAACTATTGTCTTGCCTGTCAGAGTAGATTACCGTATTTCCTTCAGGTGTGATGTGGTATCCGTTATCTTTGACATGGGTCTCACTCAATCCTAGTATAGCCAGATTATAGCGCTCCATCTCCGCTTCAACAACTTCGGTTTTTCCTGGCCTTAAAAGTCCACGGACATTCCAGGTTCCTATTGTTATTGCCCTTCCCTTGGGTGTTAGTTTGCTAGAGTACGAGTATGTTATGTTTCCAACAGTAGCAGAGTTTCTGCAAGCAGCCTGCTGGTTAACTGACCTGCAGCCGGTAGCCAATTTCACACCAGTCGGCCCGGAACTAAGCTGGCGCCGAGCGTTAGTCGGTTCGCATGACATCATATTATCTCTGGTTTCCCGTTGCTTTCCGCGCTAGACTTTTTGAGGGTATTTAGTCCTCAAGGCCACTACTGCCTAGGAGTCAGGTTATCATATCCGCCGCCTGAGACTCGGCGTTGTTACTCGTTTAGCACCACCCGGGGGACACGTGTAGGGTAGTAAAAGGTAATTCCTACGAACGCGAGTAACCACCGCCCCCGTTTATTGTATCAAGTTTGATTAATTTTAAACATTGATTTAATTTGTAATCTAATTTTAATTGCCTGATATGTAAAATCAGTGATATGCGATCAGTAGTTGGGAAAGGGTCCGGTGGCTTTAACACAGGTTATACTGTAACCTAGCTAAGCTGCCGGTTGCGATCTTAACATTCTAATATAAAAAACCATTGAAAATAAAATAATTTGCATGTCGTAATTGTCTAGATTAAGGTTTTTATGTTATCAAGCTGCATAAAAGTACATTATTATTATTATAAGTATGCCATCACAGTTACTATAAATCTTGTCAAGGGTGTCGATTTATGAATGAAGAAAGTCACCAAGTCAAGATTAAAAAAAAATCTCAGAACACTGTACAGTGTACAGCCTAGCCCATGACCCGGTAACCACTTGACGTTGAGTTTCGATGCACTTGTTTGGGCTATTTTCTCATTACCGTGGCTTTCTAATAGCGAAATAATTATTTAAATTGGTTCAGTAGTCTCGTAACTCGTAAGTTAAATAGTAATAAGCAAACGATTAAATATTTCGTCTCTACAATATTAGTAAGTATAGATATTTAAAAATACATTCCCAACCCAATTCGCAGTCTAAACTCGGTCACTGATGGGCTTTTGTTTAAAATATACAATAGGTAAGTACTTATCAAAGAAAATCATATACGTAGGTATGTAGGTAGGGACATAGTAGTTAATACAATCGATCCAAAATACTTTTAGACAGGTAAGTATATAAACAGTTCAACAACAAACAGGACACTGGACGTCAGGATAATGATCGTAAATTGCATATTTATTTGTAAATAAATATGCTGCACCAGAAAAATGAAGATTTATAAAGCGATTTTATGTTCTTTCGTTTCATAGGTAGAACAAAATGATTTGTAATAATATTGATTCTTGGTCGTTGTACCACAATTAAAACATTTTTTTTGTATTACAAAATGGGTCGACGGCCAAGGCCATTTTATTTTGTCTTTAAAATAGTTTTTAAAATCACTTCTTTAAAAAAAACGATCTACATCAATCACGACAACCATTGACACGACAATCTAACACTGAAAGAATTTTTCAAATCGGACCAGTAGTTCCTGAGATAAGCGCGTTCAAATAAGCCCTTTCAAATAATTTCCCTCCGTTTTTTCCACATTTTCCTCTATACTTCTATATCTTCGCTCCTATTATTCTTAGCGTGATAAAATATTGCTTATAGCCTTCCTCGATAAATGGGCTATCTAACACTGAAAGAATTTTTCAAATCGGACTAGTAGTTCCTGAGATTAACGCGTTCAAACAAACAAACAACCTCTCCTGCTTTATAATATTGAAGTGTAGATAACATTTTTACTACTTTTCTTACTATTCTACTACTATTTTTCGAAAATGTGTCAAATAACTACCTAATTGTAATAACGACATTGCATCGATTCGATATATTTGTTCCTGTTTTCCTGAAATACAGTTACAGATTTGATCATTATTCTGAATGATCGTCATTATGTTTTTAGGGCTATTCAGGAAAAAGACGTTCAGGAAAATGAGAAATTCACTAAATTCGTTTATAATTAAGTATTGATATAAAGAAAATTATTAAGAACTTAGAAATGTTGCGGGCCTTTATAACTTGGTATAAAAAAAGTAGTGAAAAACAGACAAATGTTGGCACACATCGAGAAATGTAAATGACGTCTTATTTGGAAATTTTTGTAGAACGTATTTCAAAGAGAGAGAGAGAGAGCATAAAACGAAGACCTCTATCCACACCAAAGCACTGCGATCAAATAAAGTGAGCCAGCAGATTTTATCGCAAAATAGGTTTCAACCCGTCACGTTGAGTATATCGGCAAGGCATTCAAAACAAACAATGCGCAGGACAATGACGCGAATTTTATGAACATTTTAAAAATATAATTTTTAGTTATTTAATGTAAGTTCATGTGTTATTTGTTGGTATCGAATTCTTCTCTTCTTTATCTTCAAATTAACATTAAATTTTTAATCCTTTCTAGCTCATTTTTTTTATAAATAATAAATTGTAAGCGGCAGTATCGAAACGACACGCAAAAATTTCATAATTTGTTACTTTTTTTTATAATAACTTTTGAAATATTAACTCTACTTTCAAATAGTTTTAGCAGCATTTTTGTAAGTTAATTAGACATTGAAATGTGTAATGTTACATCAAATTTACGAAGGCGTTGTGAACCCAACTTTGAATTTAGTCTCTCTCAAATATTCGCCCCACTACACAATATTTATACCACAAGCATCATTACGTCCGCGCTGGCCGGCAAAAAATATAAACAAAAACATGCCCTTGCATGTCGCGTGCGAACTCCGCCCCCTCGCCTCTGTCACCCCCGCGTCTCCTCTGGGACGATGTCGTTTTGTGGGACGTAATTAAATCACACATTAGAATTGATAAAAACTTTATTATATACAGGAATCCACATTATCGGCGTGTTATACGTAAACAAAGTATCGAATATACGCCACCGATATACGGCGCACAGTAGCGACCTCCAAAATTCGCGCGCCAAATAGCGGAACTAAGAAATACGCCGAAAAGCACTCCGGTGACAAAACAACGTCCATGCCAATATTTCACCCAGCCATTGTACTAACCTTAACACTACTTCTGGCTGAATTTGAGAGATAGTCAATCTTGCGTCCGTATACAGGATGCAACAAGTCAGTCGGACGCAATATCATCGGTAAAAACCGCCATGTAGGACGCAATATCAACTCCGGGGTGGAAATATATATATATATATATATATATATATATATATATATATATATATATATATATATATATATATATATATATATATATATATATAATACTCCCCACACCGGTTTCGGTGACGGTGGCCGGTTTCATTGAAACCAGGCCAGGTACGCAGGAGTAATTTTATAGTGCCCAAGTGTGTGCGCAGTACACAAGAGCACTCTCTATTCCTTTTACTCTCATAACCCAGTGGGACGGAAGACCGACACGACTGGCGAGAGATCAGGCGCAGGACCGACTTTTTACATGCCCATCCGACGCATGGATCATCTTACTTGTCAGACAATCAGGTGATCAGCCTGCATTGTCCTAACCAAACTTGGAAATAACATGTTTCCAACGCGGGATTCGAACCCACGACCTCCGGAGTCGAGAGCGACGCTCTAACCACTAGACCACGGAGGCGTTTATATATATATATATATATATATATATATATATATACAAGAATTGCTCGTTGAAATATAACATAAGATATAAATCAAGAAGAAAAATATTTTATTAAAGAATTTTACTGTGTGCAAGGCGCAAACAATCCTTTTAAGTTTGTCTATCGAATCACACTGTATTTCAATGAGAAGCTTATTTAGTGTGTGTTTGTTATTTATTCAAGAAAAAACTACTAAGTAATTGGATTTCAATGAGATTTGCTATAGTATAAGGCTCTAACACACTCTTTAACACATAGGCTCATTTAACAAAAGCACAGTTTTGTTTAGCAATTTATTTACGGAAATAACTATAGTAAAATAAAGCTTTAATATAATAATAATTTCTGTTTCATCCAAATTTTTTCCATGCTTCAATTTAAGTCGACGCTATCGCGGTGCTGTGTGCAAACCCTTAATGCCGCAACTTCGGTTCAGTTGGTTAAGTAATTAATTCTTTTGTCGGCCCCTTTGAATAAATCACTTTTCTAGGAGTTGTCTTTTAAATTTTAAATTTCATTCTCAATGATTCATGATATTCCCGGTGTCACGTCACTTATGTCATTTGTAATTTAAAGTTGGATTTAAATATTTAAAATGTCCTCCTAAGAAAATATAGGTTTTGGAACTTATTCATTATATTGTTTGGTTTCTTTTCATACTTTTTCTTTTGTCTTTTAATAGTTTCTCTTTTTGATTTAATGATAGAGACTAGGAGGGATTTCTGGCTCTTGGATGACATTGTATTGAGGATGTGGACGCGTAGCAGAGCACATGGAGTGACAGACCATGTGACTCCAACGATAGTCGAAATGAAAAATAGCCTATGTGATGGTCTAGAATCTAAGTAAACTGCACAGAGAAAACATATCGAAATTGGTTGTTTTTTGCATGAAGAACATGTTCAAAAACTTTCGACTATATTAGTGTTTTTACTTTGTATCAAAATATGTTTTAAACTTTAAATATATTTAAGTCTGAGCTAGCAAATACCTGCTTCCTTAAAATGTACATTCTAACCGAGTAAATATCAAGTAGCAACTGTAACACTCAAGTTGCAAACATACTAGAACTTTCCGTCGTTCAAAAATTCCTAACTAAAACTAGATTCCAGTTTCCTAGATTCTCTAATTTAACGGCATTAGATTCCAGAATAAAACCACTCAGACTTTTTAACCTTTTAATTTAAATTACACTCCTATTTAATTTAATGTAATTTATTTTTATAAAAGCTGTTTACACGCGGTTTTCACTCTTTGAGTGGGATTTAAATTGTTTACATGTCGTGCTTTTTTTTATGAAATAAGGGGGCAAACGAGCAAACGGGTCACCTGATGGAAAGCAACTTCCGTCGCCCATGGACACTCGCAGCGTCAGAAGAGCTGCAGATGCGTTGCCGGCCTTTTAAGAGGTAAAAGGGGAGGATAGGGAAAGGAATTGCGCCTCCGGTAAACTCACTCACTCGGCGAAACACAGTGCAAGCGCTGTTTCACGCCGGTTTTCTGTGAGAACGTGGTATTTCTCCGGGCGAGCCGGCCCATTCGTGCCGAAGCATGGCTCTCCCACGCTTTTAGTGGATCGTGGTGAAAAGACCGGTTTGAATCTAAACCCACAGAAGGGTGAGTTGTCCACAGGAACTCATTCCTGTAGACACGTGAGCCACAGGTCAAATGGATGTAAAACATTTTATAAAACGCTGTAAAAGATCAGCTTAATGATGATCATTTCATGATGATCGGTGTATTTGATAATACTACTATTACACATACATGGTTTTATAAAAACTTCTCCTTGCTTACAAGCTCTTAACATTCTGTTTATTTTGGCGAAATGAATCAGAAAACTATGGAACTATGGTGTTCATAACACCTTAGTACGACGAGTAAAATGTGTAAGCATAGAAACACTGACTTTTATTGACTACTAGCTGTCCCGGTGAACTTCGTGTCACTTAAAAACCTTCCCTGGACTTCTACGAATATTTTAAGACTAAAATTAGCCCAATCCGTTCAGCCGTTCTCGAGTTTTGCGCTTAGCAACACATTCAGCGACTCATTTTTATATTATAGATTACTTAACTCGGTAGAGATAAAACCTTTTGTATAGTGACAATGCAAATCATTTTATTTTATTTATTAAATACAGTAACAGGCTACAGACTATAACTAAGATAAAATATTTTTAAACACTACAACTCATTTTCATTTAACTTCATGACGAGAAGTTACACAATATTATGTACTATTCTGTTATTAAGAGTTAAGAGGAATCCACACCGCAGTTTTTCCATACAAACGTTGTCCCGTGTTTCCTCCCTAGATAATGCCGGTAGTGCTATGAATTTTTTCCTGTTTTTTTTTTCATAATTTTATTATTAAAAAAGATAAGAACGTCCAAAAACCCAAAAAAATGGAGAGATTTTCCTCTGTGTTCAAACACCCAGAAAACAAAACTGGCTAGAATATACAAAAAAAAAACATAGGAACACAGCTCAAGCCTTGCTTTAATTCTTAATGAAAAAAGTACTTAAATCGGTTATGTTTTGAAGCAGGAATCAGCGGACAACGAATCGAAGATTTTCTGTTCTTTTATTATATTTTTTTTCGTGTTGTCTCTATCGCGCTCTGCCGTAGGAGACTTGAGATTGGGATTGGTGGACAGCAATACATTTTCAAATACCTATTTTCGATTTCTCTCGCCCTTGGTGTATCCTCTTAACAGTTGCTTTCCAGGTCCTTAAAATCCACCCTTTAAAAAGAAATAGCTATATTAATTATTATTCTAACTCGTTTCTCTACAAAACAAATAATTGTAATCAATTTTATGATTTATGAATCCATTCCGAAACATAAACGACCAATAAATATTAATAACGAATACATATTCAATAGACAACCGCATATTACCGCATCGCAGTTGTCATCGTATTACGAAACAATCGACAACCTAAATGCTCGATAAATGTTATAGACACAGTTATCGATATCGAATAGGGTTTGATTTGTTATCGATATGTTATTTTTCATCGACACGTTATTTGTTGGGCTAACACGGCACGGGGCACCCCATTTGGATGCGGCTGGTACGCTCGCACGCATAAATGTTTAATGTTTACCGCATATTTAGCCGCATATTTTATTTATACAGTAAGTTAACTTGCATGTCTCAAGTTTTTTTAGTCTTTTACACTTATTTAGTCTCAAAATTAAATTACATACATATTTATTTTCTCACTGCCGAACCATGAAGTCTCACGCAATCCCCTACCCAAGTCCCTTCTCTATCCTCTCCTATTCCCTTCCCTTCCCATCCCTACCCTGCCCTATTACCCTATTCCCTCTTAAAAGGCCGGCAACGCACCTGCAGCTCTTCTGATGCTGCAAGTGTCCATGGGCGACGGAAGTTGCTTTCCATC
This sequence comes from Aricia agestis, assembly GCF_905147365.1. NCBI lineage: Eukaryota > Metazoa > Arthropoda > Insecta > Lepidoptera > Lycaenidae > Aricia > Aricia agestis. The sequence continues at coordinate 7,080,423 of NC_056421.1, read as the reverse complement.
AGGTGACCCGTTTGCTCGTTTGCACCCTTATTTCATATAAAAAAACCTCTATTTATTTTCTATTATTAAATTGAAGCAAAAAACATTTCCGTAAATTCTCGACGCTCGATTTTAATAAAAAAGTTGTCTTTCCTTTTCCGTTGCGTATAAAATATTCCCGATAAATACTCCGCACTTCGACTTAATTATCTGTAAATATAGTTTAATATTGGAAATTGTATTTCGCACCGTAAATGCATTACTGCCGGGTGCCGGTACAATCCGGTATCCAATACACTTTTAAAATACCTTTTTTATTCGAGATAAAATGGCTCACGGAAAAATTTATTCAGTAAATCTCCTCAAATGTAAAGAATCAGCGCTGACAAAGTATGAAAAAGTGTACTTTAACACCCATACAATCTAAATGCACACCCAAATTACGCGAAAACGAAAAATACCTTAAATTACGCCCACGAAATGGTGCCTCGGGTGCAGTTTCATATTTGTCATATTAAATAATACGAGAAGCTGAATGAAATGCAAATAAAAATGCAATAACACCGAGGCTCATGAGGAATATGTCCTCCATTTTGAGTTTAAGTTATAAATTTACATACGCCAGAGACAAATATGTAGTATGCGGGATTGAGTTAGCGTCGGAGTTTCGAGTCGGATATAGTAAGCGTCCATCTTCATTGTTTAAGGTTTGAAGATGCATAGGCGTCGGCCTCCAGTTTCCGAACTCGATAAATCTATTTGTTGTCTAACTTGACTTTTCATCCATTAAAGTTTAATGTTTGTCGCAAATGACTTTTCGCCTTTATTGTACTTATGTTTTATCACCATTAGTAAACGAAATCTCAATTTGCATACAAACATTATAAGTATGAGTTGTCCTTGTCTACGACCATGGTATAGCGTATCAGACTGCGACAATTAATTCTAAAAATTAATTACAGTGGGGACTGGGGACCCATTTATTAATAGGAGAATAAATCTATGAATAATAATAGATACTGTAGTAAAGCTTTTTGTTACTTAATAGGTACTAGGTAGGTACCTTTTTTTTTTTGAAAGCCACGAAATGCATTTATGCCTTCCGCGGGGGATGAGGGAGATCCTGACGCGGATATGTGGGACTCGCCCGAAAAAAGCCCTACCCACTAAAACTGGTGAAAACCGGCGTGAAACAGCGCTTGCGCTGTGTTTCGCCGAGTGAGTGAGTTTACCGGAGGCCCAATTCCCTCCCCTTTTCCCTTCCCTTCCCTCTCCTATTACCCTATTCCCTCTTAAAAGGCCGGCAACGCACTTGCAGCTCTTCTGATGCTGCGAGTGTCCATGGGCGACGGATGTTGCTTTCCATCAGGTGACCCGTTTGTTCGTTTGCCCCCTTATTTCATAAAAAAAAACTTGGCAGTGCGCCCTCTCTCCCACGACGGAGCCACGGGTACGACACCGCGACCGCAACTCCACCACCGGTCGCCTGCCTGGTGGTTGGCAGACCCCTCTTCGGAGGGGCGATTACTCACCCCCCAGGCCGAACAGAGGCCCCAGTGCGGGCTTGTCTAGGCCATTCCTGTCCTTTTGTCGCGATGCGCGGGAGCACGTTGCGCATCACGACTTTCGCGGGGGCTCGGTGCACTTCCCCTTGCCGTCACCCTGAGCTCCCCATACTAGGTAGGTACCTACTTACAATAACTTGCAACAGAGCAAATTCATAATCTAAAACAGCACACAATGTATTACGTTCCATTTTTACCATACAAGTCGAATGCAAAGTATTCGCAAGCTTGTTAACAAGTTAGTTATGCCCAAAATCTAGGTAATTAGAGGTATTTTTGGAGCCCGAATACTTGGGATACTCGTTATATCGGAATTCTTGCACGGTAGGTCAAAGTGGCTCCACAAAATATTGAGGAAACGGTTATTGAGGAATTAGGGAATGCCCCATAAGCCCCTACCTCACTCAAACTCTTTATAAAGGATCACTTCGACCTATTATTTCCTCTTGCGGAAAACAAGCTTTCTTATCTCCATTCACTCGGTATAAATCTTTTCATTATTGGCCCGTGATTTGAATTTATACGATAGTGGTTTTTACGGGTTTTTATCTGATGGGAAATGGGGGCACGTTTCGTAATTGTACGAGTTACGACCAATATTTTACACGCAAAATTTACAATTTATTTTAAATAAAATACAAAAATGCTAACTAAGTTTTAGTTGGGGAAGGGAAGAGGGGATTTCGGGACAAGCTCGAGAGTGTCAGATTAAGCTTGTACAGGCTTCCGACATGTGTCTAGTTATCATGCTTATAATATACATATATTCTGTGTCATGGTATAGAAATCAGATTTCTCACGTGGTGGGTTAAAAAAAAAATTTTTGAATATTGAAATGTCATCGGATCTGTCAGATTAAGATAGAGGACGTGTATACCCCAAATAAAAGAAGCTTCCATATAAAGACAATTCAAAAGTTTGTTTACATTGAAGCCTTTGTGCCTTTTTTACCCTTTTGGGTACGAAACCCTAAAAATTAAAAATATTCGAAGTTCTAAAACAAAACGTGAATAGGCACGTGGCCACGTGGCCGACGGTGGTAAAAGTAACATTGTAATTTGTAGGGCTTGCTTACTTGATCAAATATAATTACTTTGTAAAATTCGTTTGTTTGTTAATATTTCGCTTATTTGTGTACTTAATAACTTAAAAATATATTTGAGTAACTTACATTAATCACACCTTACATAATATCTGTATCGTCAATAGAAACTGACAAAAACACCACCACTAATAACCTAATATTATCTTCCTACTACATTTTTTTTGTAACAAACATAACATTAAGAAATCTATCTATACATATTATAAAACAAAGTCGCTTTTTTGCCCTCATGTCCCTTTGTTCCCTTTAATCTTTAAAACTACGCAACGGATTTTGATGGTTCTTTCAGTGTTAGATAGCCCATTTATCGAGGAAGGCTATAGGCTATAATTTTCTTTATTTCCCTTGTAGATGTGGAAGAGGGATGTTGCCTGATACAGGCTGAGCCTACTAGGTAGCTTCCATCACTGTACTTTTACTAATGAAATAAAGATTATTATTATTATATTTTATCACGCTAAGACGAATAGGAGCGAAGAAATACAGGAAAATGTGGAAAAAACGGGGAAAATGATTTGAAAGGGCTAACTTGAACGCGATAATCTCAGGAACTACTGGTCCAATTTGACACATTTTTTCAGTGTTAGATAGCCCATTTATTGAGAAAGGTTATAGGCTATATTTTATCACGCTAGGACTAATAAGAGAATGTGGGAAAAAATGAGGGAAATTATTTGAAAAGGCTTATCTCGCAAACTACTGGAGCAATTTTTATGTTATTTGGCACAGATAAGAAATAGACCACGTGAAGGATCATAGGCTATCGATTTTAATCATTTTTTCAGTGGCTATATATTTAATTCACGTGCGACGCCGGGACGGGTCGCTAGTTAATACAATAAAATATATTACATTCTCAAATCAGCTTCGAATTGTCGAAAAGCTTATCAGTATAAACACAAACACAGCGAGAATTTGCTCATTAAAATAAGAGGATTACCTACACGAATAGGGATAACTTCTTTACTCGTTGCTCTACATAATAAAGTTTATCACGCGTGAAAAGGACGGTGGGCAAAAGGGGGCAAAAGGGGGCAAAAACCCAGTGAGCAAAAAGACCGGTAAACAAAAAGACGGGAGAGCAAAAAGACCGGGCAAAAAATTGTGCAAGTGCGCTCAACGCCGTATTATGTGCCATAATTTGTAACGCGCTACAAATGTAGAAAACTATTCGTGAAATTTACATTTAAACTCAACTTGCTGTTAACTTTAATTTTCACGTTTTGTATCTGATATGAGTATGAACTGTGGAGAGTTTAGAGTGTGTACTGTATAAAGTATAAACTAAATAGTTCATAGTCTATAACCATACGCAGTATAAAAGTACGCCAGCTCTATGATCGCAAAAAATATTAAGATAAGGTGACAATATATTCTGCTTAACTTATATCTCATTTTTATAAAATTAACTTAGACTCGCTTAGCTTTATGTATTCAACACTCCTCCTAGTAAAATATATATATTAATATTTATCTTATATCCTAAAGTGTGTGTTTATTCCCTCTACGGACTCTACATTTTTAAATAGCTGAACCGATTTGGTTTACGTATTTAGTAGTTAAAGTACTGTGAGTAAAAGAGAAGAGCGTACAATTTTTATCATGGAAAATGGCACAATTTAAGCGTAAAAAATAGCAAACAAAACTGTGAATTTGCTCGCCTAACTTGAAAAGCAGTGAAATTTATCCTGGCCACTATGCGTTCCGGTGACACGGTTACTATTTTTGCTCTGCGTGCGAAACGAGGGAACAATATCGTGAAAATTACAGCGGGAAAGCTGAATATCATTGTAAATAAACATCGAAATACTATCGTGTTGAACAAATATTATTTGTTAAGCATAGTATAATGGAAATAAAACTGTAAAAGCTGAAACTACGTGTTAGCGTTTTCAAGTTGATTAGCACATAAAAGTTGATCATATTCAAGAGTTTGTGGGTTGAATCTATACGTGGGAGAGCCATGCTTCGGCACGAATGAGCCGGCTCGATAGGAGAAATACCACGTTGTCACAGAAAACCGGCGTGAAACAGCGCTTGCGCTGTGTTTCGCCGAGTCAGTGAGTTTACCGGAGGCCCAATCCCCTACCCTCCCCTATTCCCTTCCCTTTCCTTCCCTACCCTCCCCTATTACCCTATTCCCTCTTAAAAGGCCGGCAACGCACCTCCAGCTCTTCTGATGCTGCGAGTGTCCATGGGCGACGGAAGTTGCTTTCCATCAGGTGACCCGTTTGCTCGTTTGCCCCCTTATTTCATAAAAAAAAAATAGCAGTAGCAGTGATAGCTCGGTCAAGTCGATGTCAGTCATACTCATGTTAAGTCCTATGTCTAGTCCTAGGTCTATGTCACGCCGTTCTCAGAAACTACAATACCGCCCCTGGAGGTCGGTCAATGAAACCATTTTGAGACTCAATAGAACGAACCGGAATGCCGCGTCCTACTCGAACAAACGTGAAATGACGTTGTTAAAGTAGGACGCGGTATTCCGATTCGAACTTTTGAGTTCGAATTCGACTCAAAACGTTTCATTCTAGGCCTCCTGGATGTGGGGTGGTGTCGGGTCTGCAAAATGTAGATAATCTCTGGTAGAGTTGAGGTAGGTTCAATCGTACCCGCCACTCGGAGCACCATGGGGTTTTAGTGGGTACTACAGGAGCCCACATACCTCGGCCGATATCCCCAATTTGCCGGGGATGCGTGAATTTTCCCATGTTAAAAAAAGGCCTCCTGGATGTGCTGCTTAGTCCACAACAGTCTTTGTTAAAAGTTTGGTGTCTGAGAGAACACCTGTATTATTATTGTTGCTGTTAGAGCAACAACAACACTACCAAAACAATTACTTCCTCCTTCAATATCCTTGAAAATCGTTTACAAAATAACATCACTATCGCATAGCAGCTCATAAAAATGCCGTAAAAATATATCGTTGTTTACACGACGAATTCATTCTCAGAGTAATGACGGCCTTATCTACAATATGTTATGTACTCTACCAGTTTACGAGTCATCGCTAGGGTTGGGAATAGGTCTTACAGCTGAAAAACTTACAGACATTATTACAGATTGGGCAAAAAAGTATCCTTGCGAAAATGTACCTTAGAGAAATGGGCACACTGAAACGGGCCGTGCCGGGGCTCATCGCAAAAATCCGCCTCCATGCAATTTGTATGAAAGCGGATGCGCGTATCGCACACTGTGTCGGGGCGCAGCGGATTTCCGCTTCCATACAAATTGTATGGAGGCGGATTTTTGTGATGAGCCCCGGCACGCTGAGCCCCGGCACGGCCCGTCTCAGTGTGCTCACTCCTTAGTAGAGAGTTTTTTACGCAGTGGTGATTAATGAAAATGAATTATGCGAAAACTTACAAATCTGTCTATTTAATAGACTGATTTGTAAGTTTTCTAAGCATAAATTAATTATAAAATGAGGGGAAAGCAAATAAATAATATCTAGATGGTAAAATATGGAAGTCTCATAATCTAAACCATTTAACACAATAATGGTTATTGATGCATTAATGCTGTTTTTGATGCCCAATAGCTATGTCCACACTGTGTACTTTCATCTTCAATTTTCGTCATCAACTTTCATATTGCCGCATTCAATAATTGAATGCGTCAAGGAACGCAACGTCAATGTTGTCATTTTTGAAGTTTTGGATACGGTCAGAGGGCATGCGTCGCGGGCATGCCTCACGTTCGCTGTCAACAGAAAAAGGCACAGTGTGGACAAAGCTAATAGATGGCTCTATCGCCAGTCATAATATAAAACAATATCCAGATTTAGGAATGACTAGTTGACGCCCGCAACTCTGTTGCGATCACGCGGGAACCGTACATTTTTCCGGGATTAAAAGTATCCCATAACAAATTTAAAAAAAAATCGGCCCAGACAGACAGACACACTTTCGATATTAGTATGGATAACCCCCGTACAGAATTCAGAATACCCGATACAAGCAACCCAACACTTCACCCGATTTTAGCTACTCATAGTGATCATCACCCGATCCTAGCTATATTACAGAAAATATCGGATTCTGTCAGGTCTTTGTGTAGGAAATCTATTATATCAGTTATCGCGGAGAAAGTTAATGATAGTTCTCTTTGTTACTTTATTATACTTTCCACGTCGATCGATTTTATCACTTCTAGTTAGTTCATGGTAGCTTAACGCGTAGATTTACTGCGGCTAAGTTTTACAGTGCTAGACATTACTTATGGCTTTACGTCTTGAAAATTATACTTTGGAAAACAATTATTATAGTATAATTATTATTGGAACGTAGTTCCTTATCGCGCGTTGTGCCTTGCGGGGGCTAGACCGAAAAAGTTGTAACGACACTTTTTTATTCGTACCTGCATGGTAGGGGCAGAGGGCGTTGATAGTATTATTGTGCGTCCACAATCCACATATTATCTATACACCGGGAACCGTATAAAAACTATTTTTCCCATTTCTGCGTATCTCCATACCAACTTTCATAAATCGGCTTAGCCGCTTACGCTTGAAGAGTTAACAGACATACGCACTTTCGCATAATTTATTTATTAGTAAGGACGTAAGTACGATAGTGATAAGTCATAACAATAATGTAATAATAGTGTAGTGTAAAAACATTAACGTTACTGCTCTCGCGTGCTCACCACAACACAAAGCACACATTGCTCTAAATCGAGTTTGCACATCCTGAATCTGCATAAAACAGGGCACGCAAACCTTTTCATTGCACTATCCACGGGCGAATCGTTATTACACCGAGCTAGCAATTTGAATGAGTGGAATAAGTGGGTAACTAACAATTTTGAAAGCTGTCGTTTTTTGCATAAATGGAAGCTCTAGGATGGGGAAAATAATTTCAAACAAAAAAACTTGGGAGGTCAATGGACACCCGAATGGAACGAAGTTATTTCTTATGTTAAAAACCTGTATGTGACATACTCGTAATATACACTCAAAAAATTATTTAAAAAAAACGCCATCTAGTGACGCCCAGGAATACTAACAACGCGTCGCTGTTTATTTAAAAAAAAAAACATCTAGTTGACTAGGAATACTATCAACGCCCTACCATGCAGGTACTAATAAAAAGTGTCCTTACAACTTTTTCAGTCTAGCCCCCGCAAGGCGCAACGCGCGATAAGGAACTATGTACGTTCCAAAAATTACATGTGGAACTCGGGGACTGCCGCGGTAAAGCTATTGCATAGCATTTTTTATCAGCTTATGCAATTATAATTCGCATAAGTCTAGTCGCATGCTCACAATCACTGTGCCGAAGTCTGGAAACGTGGGGGGTGTTGGTGTCTAAACACACTATGCCGAATTTCCGCGGCGGAAATTCCGCATGATTACGTCAGCAATGTCAAACGCATACAATATAACGCGACGGAATTTCGGCATAGTGTGTCATCGGTAATTTAAAATACATTGCAGGCGGAATCAAGCCGAACTTCCGCCGCGGAATTTCGGCGTAGTGTGTTTAGACACTTGGGTTTTTTCGTTACGGAATTTCTTGGTTCGGTCGCCGCGTTCAAAATCCTCGATGCAAGTTATGCAACAGCAAAGGATTCTATGTAGATCTAGATGATAAGGTACCTTAAGTTACAAGGTTTGTTCAAATTATAAGGGAAAATGAGTAATCGCTCTTATGTTGTAAAATGTTAGGTACCCTCTTCATTTGCGACTCCCCACTTCATATTTTGGGCGTATATTAATGATTTTGTAATTGGACTGTCGCTGGCATTCGCTTTCCCGATTAAGTTGATTTATTAATACGGAAAAAATAGCCAGTGTGAGATTTAACCTTATTTATTGGGGTTGCCCGCCTTATAGCGGTATAATTGTTTCGTTCCCGCTCTAAATGTTTGTATTTTTATTTACTCAGAGTTATGAAAGCTTAATTGGCAAGTTAAGAGTCCAGTTTTGATTGATACCAGAAGCCTTAGCATGGCCACAGTAGAAATGCGAAAGTATAGAAACACTGCGGAGGTATACTGAATTCAGTTTATCTCCGCAGTGTTTCTATACTTTCGCATTTCTACTGTAGCCATGCTGAGGCTTCAGCTAGTAACATAATATTCGGTATAATTGTTTCGTTCCCGCTCTAAATGTTTATATTTTTATTTACTCAGAGTTATGAAAGCTTAATTGGTAAGTTAAGAGTCCAGTTTTGATTGATACCAGAAGCCTTAGCATGGCCACAGTAGAAATGCGAAAGTATAGAGTATAGACTATAGAAACACTGCGGAGATATACTGAATTCAGTTTATCTCCGCAGTGTTTCTATACTTTCGCATTTCTACTGTGGCCATGCTAAGGCTTCAGCTAGTAACATAATATTATAATTTACGGGATGTTTTTATCTAGATGTCATTGTCATAGGGCGTAGATACAGTAGGTGTTCTTTCATTATTAGATCAGCGTTTATTCATTATTAGACACCCATAAATCTGTTGCGCCAAAATTCGTTTACCGCGTAGAAAGTAAACACAATTCATGGATAATAAGTTCTCTTTTCCGGGGCTCAAAGTATCTGCATACCAGCAAAATCGGTTACGCGGCTTGGGCATCAAGAGGTACCAGACACATTTTCGAATTTAATATTTTTACATTATTAGTATAATATTATGGTTTCGCTCACATCCCCCGCATATGTGAAACAACTTGACGTTAAAAACGATCAAAACCCTCAAAATGCCTCCTTTTTTGAGCGTTTTGATCGTTTTTAAACGTCAAGTGGAACGCGGGGGGAAAATGTCACATGGATGACAATAACAGTTGTCCCTCAAAACAATAATTTACGACGTCATAATATCTTAATTTTGCTAGGCGAGACGCGACAAAAGAGCTCTGTGGAGCGGTATTTTCATTCCAAATTTTTATAGTTCCAGCCGTCGGCTTAACTTAAATTGAGAAAATAATGGCTGACCTCAATATAACCTGAATATTAACTTGTAAAAACACTCGTGGAACCTTTTGGGCCCGCTAAAGTTTTCTCATTTACACATGCGACAGTATAAAACTTGTCCTAAAAGCTTTGGGTGTTAGGTCTCAAAGACAAGGTTAAAATGCCCTGAATTTTGTCGCCGAATTCTTAAACGTTAAGGGCCTCTTAAATCACAGACGTCTCTACTTGAGAACGACAAAGAGAGCCTTTCATCTTTGAGAAAATATGATTGAAAATTGGGCTTTCGGTGCCTAATCACTGCTACTAAAAAAAATCACCACAGCCGAACATATAACCTCCTCCTTTTTGGAAGTCGGTTAAAAAGAGAAAGGATTTATTTGTTTGTAATGAATCGGCTTTCAAATTAATGCACCGATTTGGATGTTTAGCACAGAAATCGAATAAGAAAATGGAGAAAAACATCAGCTACTTTTAATGTGAGATGTCGGGGAGACAATGTAAGAAAAAAATAGGGAAAAAAAAGCTATTAAAAATAACAAATGTGTGATGTCAAAAAATTTAGTTCAACATATTTTTTTTGTTAGGTAAAATTAAAATAGAATATATTATGTAATATAACGTTTTGTTTTTAATACATATTATTATTGTTTTGTTCTTAGCGCATTTGAACCACACGCAGCCGGCTTGATTGAATTCGTGTATCGTACTTTTCAATCGTTCAATTAAAATTTACAGTAAAACTCCATTTTCATCCGATACATGTTTACCCCTCTCTCTGTCCTGTGGAGTAGACAGAGAGGGCGAATCAGGTCAAGGATGGAACGAACATTAGCTCGTAAACGGCAAATGAGATTTGATGGAGTCTAGATGAAGGTTATATTTTATAGCCTATCTGTTTAACTTCTAGCCTAAATAACGGTTTTTCATAATCCATATAACTTTCGGCACATAATAACACATAATCTTCTTTCTTATTAATACAAGTTGCTTTATGCGTACATTTTCTTGAAATGATTCCTAGCTAGATCGATTTATCGCCCCCGAAACCCCCTATATATATTTATATATATATATATACAAGAATTGCTCGTTTAAAGATATGCGATAAACATTAGTTGTGGATTGAATGAAATAATGTAAAAGACTGTATGTGGTATTTCATGTTCACGTAATTCTGAAACTAGTCTTTATCCAATATTTTATATTCATTTCGTTACACGGAAACCTACAAAAATAAACATGGACTTGATAATATTGTGTGTATTATTATTATAGGCGATTTAAATCTATACATAAATAGTATTATAAATGCTACAGTGTGTCTGTCTGTAACCTCTTCACTTTGTCAGAAAGTGGTGAAAGAGGCCCTTAGGGCCCGTTTCACTACTTTCTGCTAAAGTGCCGAATAGGCTACCCACCACTTAACTCGACAGATCAAGGGCCTGTTTCACCACTTTCTGATAAAGTGCCTAATACGCTATTCACAACTTTTTTGACAGATTTTCCATACTTGATATGTCAAGTTAATTGGTGGATAGCCTTATCAAGAAGTGGTGAAACAGGCCCCAAGTATAGAGAGTCTGTCAAAAATTTGTGAAAAGCCTATTCGGCACTTATCAGGAAGTGGTGAAACAGACCCTAAGTATTTATTTCAGAGCGCTCACTCTTATTCGTTAATTTATCGATCGGAGCGTACATTTTCCCTAACCGCCGAGCTAAATTGAACCGAAAACCAGGTGTTTTTTCATCGGCCCACGATTTATTTTATCGAAATATTAACGTTTGCCGTTTGTCCACATCCGCCGTCACCGGGACGTTACCACTTACCAACAAAAATAAAATGCCACTTTGTGACCGGCTATTTAGGTTTCATTTTCTACGCGACCCATGCCGCTGTGTAGTGGCGTAGAGAAAAATAAAACCTATAAGTGTCTAAACACACCATGCTGAAGTTTCGCGGCGGAAGTTCAGCATGATTACGTCAGCAACGTCAAATGTATACAATATAACGCGACGGAAAGACATTCTTGACAAACTATATTTCTATGAAATACCCTGAGCAGCTAGCGACACAAAGCTAGCGACACTTGTCATAGAAATATTAAGTGTCGCGACGACACGTTGCCTGTTGCAACTTCATGTAGCCGGCTTCCAACTTATAAGTTATTAAACGGCTTAAAGCCGGCTTATTAAAATAAAATGCCACTTAAATTTGGAAGTGATATTTTATTTTAATAGGTGGTAGGCCTCATGTAGACACGAAGTTCTAAAAGTGCCAACTTTGTTAACCTATTTAGAAATAAATATTTTGATTTTGATTTTACTTTTTGTCGGTGACGGCGGTAGTGGACAAACGGCATTCCAGTTCGTTAGCTCCGTGGAAATTTATTAATATTGCCATTCTGTTTTCAGGTAAGCCCAATTTAGTTAACACGAGCCCAGCATTCAGGTAAGGAGTATTTATTTTTACGACCAAATAGTTTAGCATTAAAAATGTTGAGAACACCGACGTGTAAAAAATAAATAAATATGACGCCGACTTTAAAAATATTATTTAATTTGTGCTTTAGGCTTTAGCATTTCAAATGTAAATCTACTGTTAATTTTTATAATAGTCTGTGGTATATTATTACTTGGTGTATTTTATTTGGTCACATAATACATTCAACAAGATAGACTACTCAAAATACCCCATAAGGGGTAAATTTTACACCTCATAATATCATTTCCAAGTGTTTTTTTATTTAAATTTAGAACACTTTTTGTCGTAAACACCAAAAACATAACTTCTTTTACCATCAAACCTTCATGGTGCAACCACCCACTATCGACTAACCGAATTTGTTTCGCCGGTTTCTCGGTAAAGGGGTAGGCAGTATGGCTTCTATAACAGTAACCGTAACATTCAATTACCGTCGTTCCCCTTGTTCGGTTGTAAGCGGAATTGGTCCCCGTAGACCGAAGTAGGCGCGGAAGGGTTAAGACCGTTAAGACCACACTTTAAAAGTGAACAGTGCTTAACAGTTAACATTCTCTCAGGTTCCATGGTTGAAGTTTGTAAGATTTCACTAATTATTTACGAGTATTTTTTAATAAATAGGGTCTTCGACAACCCATTTGCGTTGGGATTCAAATCAAAACAACAATATGATTTGATAGTTTAACGTTGTTAGTGGCGGCCGAAAAGGAAGATCTTCCGACCGAGCGAGATAGCATACTCGGTCAGGTCGAAGCCCACTGACGTCATTTCAGACGTTGTATATATCTTGCCCTTCTCCGAAACTTCGATAGCGCGATGCAGGATTGTTAGGCGAATTGTGGGTACCGCCACATCACTCCCCCCCCCGAAGACCTGTGGTATTCTTCGATGCGCTTGTGTTGTCAGGTGTGGGCCGAAGCTACGCGTGCAATGACCAGGAGAGAGACCCCGTGCTCTGCTTGTTGACCGGTCGTTGTAGCCTATGGCTGCCCCGTTCAAGCCAGACACGGGTTCAACCGGCGCGGACGTCCAACGCGGCTTATGGTCGAGGCGACCCGGCTATGCTTGATATCTGCTGACGTGGTGCGGAGGCGGGGAGTGTTGATGATGATTGACGTCCAGAAGGATGCGTGTTCTTGTCGGTGGTCACCAATTTAACGTTGTTAGTGGCGGCCGATAAGGAAGATCTTCCGACCTAGAGAGATAGCATGCTCGGTCAGGCCGAAGCCCACGTGATACACTTCAGATGTCGTATATAATATACTGACGCGCTCAGAAAACTTCGATAGCGCGATGCAGGATTTTTAGGCGAATTGTGGGTACCGCCACAATAGTTATAACTTACAAGATGACATCCGCAACTCCGTTGCGCCAAAATTCGTTAATCTCGCTCGCGCTGGAACCGTACATTTTTTGACAGGACAGGCAGGACATGCCGACAACTTAAGAATCTCTGAGGTAACACAACTCTGACGGCCTGTCCACATCTCCACGTCACGACGTCGTCAACGTAAAACGGTGCGGTAACGTGGCACGATACGCTGACGTGACGTGAAAATTTACGTCAACGTAACGTGAAAATTCACGTCACGGTGTAGCAACATTTTACGTCTTTTTTTTTTTAAATCTCTGTCTCCGTCTTCTTAACAATAGCAGAAACAGAATACGTATTTTCCGGTCCATATCTAGATAAGTAGTGAAGAATGTAGCAGTTTTACAAGGCATGCAGGTGACGTCCTGTTGCTACACCGCGACGTGCATTTTTACGTTAGGGCCAGGCTACAACACTGAAACAACCTTTTTAAAAGCATTGTGTTTTTTTTGCGATGCGACGCCGCAACGCGGTGTTCTGGCCTGGCCCTTAGACGTAAATTTTCACGCCACGACAACGTACCGTACCACGTTACCGCACCGTTCCACGTTGACGACGTCGTGACGTGGACATGTGGACAGGCCCTGAGGCCCACTTGCGCTAGCAAGTTAACCGTGGGTAAAATAGAATTTCATCTCTCTTTTTTTTATTTACGAAAGAAAAGGCATAATTTTCCAACAAAGTGTTAATTTTAACTCATATTGGTGCAAGTGGGCCCTGAACGAGGATTTAAGGGTCACTTTAACCTCTAATAAAGGCTCAATGATTGGATGATGGCGAATTATTAACTCTGCAGTGATGGAGGGGTCGTAGAGTGCGATTATATTAGGGTAATCTCCGACCTCAGTTCCGTGCTTAAACAACGAGAGACGTCGCGCGTCGTTTGCCGAGGTGTGAATTATGTTTTTACAGGTAACAGGACAGACACTAGGGTTGTCGATTTAACAGAATTTCTTTGCAAGTGAAGTTCTAACAAAGACTCTGGATAACTGTAAGCGAACAATTCTTTGGCTGCATTATGATTTTTGTGATGGGTAAACATTAAAAAATATTCTTGCTTCAGAACACGTCATTTGATCGAAAATTAAGAGCTGGAGATGTATATTCTAGTCTAGAATACCAATTCTAATCTAGCAATTCGCGGCGGTGTAGATAAGATCTAGAATTTCTAGATCTTATCTACACCGCCGCGAATTGGTATACTTGCTTTTGTGTTTTAAAGCAGGAAAGCCTAGAAAGATATCTAATATCACTTTTTGAATGTCTTATAAAAATATCATGCTTATAGGTGAATCCCCTACCCTATTTCCCTCTCTTCCCTCCCCTATTCCCTTCCCTTCCTTACTATATTAACCTATTCCCTCTTAAAAGGCCGGCAACGCACTTGCAGCTCTTCTGATGCTGCGAGTGTCCATGGGCGACGGAAATTGCTTTCCATCAGGTGACCCGTTTGCTCGTTTGCCCCCTTATTTCATAAAAAAAAAAACATATTTTTCTTGAGAAAATACTCCAAATTCAAAAAAATCCTATATTTATGTAATTCTGCAGTTTTTTGTCGTAGTTGGTAACCCTATATTATGTTATGTCGCACTTACCTATATTGTTAAGACGAGAATTAACGGAAGATTTTATATTTCCGTAAACATTCCGTGGGTTTGTTTTGACAAAGTCTTTAACTCTTGATTAAAATTAGTTCAAAAAGTTTTTATTATTATAAGTCGAACCTAATTAATTCGCGGAAGTAATTACTTGACTTAAATAAACATTAACTGTATTTTGTTGGTTAAGAGCTCACCTGACTCTAAAAATCAAACATCGTCCTTCTCTCTTCACACTCACGCCCGTCTTTCATATGCCAGGTGAAAAAGGACGGCGCGGAATCATCGCCGAGTTAGTTTTACTTGAATAAAAGACGAACTATAATGATTATGAAAAAAGTGTTTTGAGCAAATTTAGGTTTTATCAATACCTTTTTAGATATTAAAAAATATTAAAGAAAAGACAGCAAACTTCGAAGATCCAAGCAAAAATGTGTCTAAAACAAGGTTTTTTGTAAAAAAGAAACTATCGAGCATTTTTTGAGTAATCGTGTTTTCGTCTTGAGCATTTAATCTTTATGAACTGAAGTTACTTGGGTCAAAAAATCAGTTTTCTAGACCTTACAGATATTGAGATCTAGGTTAAAGTATGTAGTCAAGTTAGGGTCATATGGGCTCTTAAACGAGTTTATTATGATTAAGTCAACTGTACTCTGTAGGTATCATTTTAACGATTTCTTCTTGTTTCTCGTTTTAATATTAAACAATATCGACAAAGTTCCCTGTGCCATACTTGTCTCGAATTTCCCAAAAAATGTAAATAGAAAAAAACCGCTTCGATTTCTGACTTACCTACCTGATACCTGTAATTTTGCCGACTTTTTTTAATCCTTCAACCATTTCAATTTTATCACTTCAAAACTTAATCCCTCTAACCCTGATGAGTGATGATGATGATGAATGTGACGTAGAATGTGATGAAGTTTATAAAGGGCGGACAAATCTTATTATCCACCCCCTGACATTTAACTACCGAGGGCACAACTTTGACCTTCACTTATTATCTGATTGATGCTTTGCTTTTAAATCTTCTTAAAGGTAAGTAAGGGCAAGTGTTTTATGTTGTTGATTATTTTAAATTTATAGCTTTCCTTCGATCGCGGATTCTTGGAAAGCTATTGTTATTGTTTTTTTTTTTTTGTTTTTTTTTATGAAATAAGGGGGCAAACGAGCAAACGGGTCACCTGATAGAAAGCAACTTCCGTCGCCCATGGACACTCGCAGCATCAGAAGAGCTGCAAGTGCGTCGCCGGCCTTTTAAGAGGGAATAGGGTAATAGGGGAGGGTAGGGAAGGGAAGGGAATAGTTGAGGGTAGGAAAGGGAATAGGGTAGGGGTTAGGGGATTGGGCCTCCGGTAAACTCACTCACTCGGCGAAACACAGCGCAAGCGCTGTTTCACGCCGGTTTTCTGTGAGAACGTGGCATTTATCCGGTCGAGCCGGCCCATTCGTGCCGAAGCATGGCTCTCCCACGTATTGTATTGTTGTCGCGGCCACCGGTGTCCTTACGGGGCTTGATAGGTTACTTGATTATTATAAAGTACGATTACTTAAATCGCCTAATAGTTAAGATATATTATACTTATTTTTGAGGTGTTTGTCAGATGAAATCTACTGTTCCCTCTGCGAATGCGTTATGCGATAAACTGAAGTGATCATATTCACATCGAAATCATTAGCGTTCCCACATTTTACTTACTTATAAGTAAGTTAATATTTTGCAGATTTTATTGTGTAAATAAGACTTATGATTCGATTACAATGGCTATTAAATCCAAATCGTGAACCGTATAAAGTCCTTTATATATTTGAAGGGTAAATCTTCATATCTATAGTCCAGTCGCAGGCTTTCAGTGCAACGCGACGTGCAAGGATTCTAGAAAATACTCCCGCCAATACGCCGCGCATGCGCCCCGCATGCTGTCCCGCTCTCGCGAAGTGCGCGGCAGTCTTCACTGCGCAGTGGACCGTGACACGCGGGCCGCGAGACCAAAGGGCAAAGACCAAACATGATCGTAGGACCACCAAGAATGGACCTCTGTCGGAAGCGTGACCACAACGCAACCAACGGTACCCGTTCTTTTTTTGTGTATGACGCAGTTTTTATGCAACGAATGTTTATTTTGTAGCGCCAACGTGGCCTACTGCGTAGCGCGATGTCTCGATTTTGTAAATATGAAATTTACGCAGATTTACTACGTCATACGTTCATTCATGCGTTTCCAGGATAAGCCGGCGTTGCCAATTATGAAAACAAATATTCCCGAGAACGAGATAAACATCTCTTTGTATATCTACCGGCGAATTTCCTGTGTATTTAGCAGCTTATTCCGTGGAATTTTGGAGACAGAAGATATGAATAATTTGTATGTCGTGTTGGCAAATAGCATTATCAAGCATTCTCAGATAACTTAAAAACATTTTTTAACTTTGATTTTTATATAATAAACGACGGTAGATACCAGCATTTATCTGTAAACAGTTTCAGACAAGTACTGCTATAAATCCTTTTTACCGGATAAAAGGGGTGATTTTCCGTTTGAATTGGCAACACCGATACCGGTGCGACGTAGAAGCTCGAAGGACAGAGGGCTCGCGCGACTTGTTGCGCCCCAATGTTTACGACTGTAACCGACGATTTATACCCAATTAATATTATATTTGATTGCCGAATTAATACTATTTGAATCATGCCTCTGAATACGCTTGATATTGTTTTAATTTGCTGGTAATTTACTTAATTTTGGCGGCAATCTGATTAAGTTTGTCGCAAATTATGATTTTGAATCTGGAAATACCTTTTAAGATAAGATAACCTTTTGGGTAGGTAATTGTTTTTTTTTTATTGAAAGTCTAATTTAATAGATATTTCAGTTTAAACCTAAGATAGTTAAAAAAAGTTGTGCTTAAACATAAGCATATTTTGGTCTGAACTCTGAAGGTGACATTGCAACTTTATACGCAGTACTTGTGTTTTAATAAAGATATTTTAGCGTAAGTCCACACTAAGATAACGAACCTTTACAAGTTTACATTTCAATTGGCGGATTTTGTTTACATTTTACGATGATTTTGTTGGAATCGGCGACACTAAATGATTTTATAGTGTCGTTTTATGTGGTGATTAACTCGAAGGTCGTTCCGACCTACAGCCGTCCTTGTGCATTTGCATCAATTTGTTTGATATTGCTTATTCAAATCGTGTTTGTGAATCGAACCTTTGTGTACAGATGTGAAATGTTTTTTTCACTTCAGAACGAAGCTGCGATGTTATCTGTACTTTTAGGGTTAGTTCAGACCGCAACGCGATGCGTAGATGCATTTCTAAAAATGCAAATCTGTCAAATCCATGCATCTGAATCAGCTCTGGATTTATGTATAGGCCATGGCCTATGGGCTATGGGCCTATGGGTAGCAGCGTCCAATGGCGTCTTAGGGGGGCGACAGCGTCCTTCTCCCTTGGATGGCATGGCGGCAGAGTTACATAGGGGCGGAAAAATTAAAGTGGCCTATACTCATAAAAAAATATAAATCCGGCCCTAGTCTAAATTGACCATTAGTAGTAAAGTAGACGTTTTAGTCGAATGTAATTTAATAGTTTGAAGTTAAACTTAATAAGTTTATGTAAACGATATGGGTTACATGATTTCCCATGGGAACTGGAATCGCACGGAAACCACGAACCTAAACAAAAAGTGCATCCGTTTTTTCGTAACGGAAGAACTTAGAACATAACACCCATTCTGTCATTGTAACTCCATATAATTTTTAAGTATGCTTATATCGTTGTTTGTTGTTTTGATTATATGTTCGTTGTGATGGAAATACTAAGCTTTAGAGCTTTTCACTTCAGACGTTGTAACGGCAACTCTTTTAAGAAACTCATATCTTCAGACAAACTTTGATAGCGCGATTCAGGATTGTGCGCAGTTTGGTAGATAGTAGATAGGGTATGCATACAAAAAGATGTTTGCCACATCACAGAGTACAGACCTACTCAATAACCATGACAAAACTTCGACAAATAGGTCCACATAAAAGGAGATTGGCAACAGACATCGCGACACGAATTATTTAGATTTTTTAAATCTTTTGAACCTTACAAATAAGCAACAAATAAATATTATTGGGTACTTAACCTTGTGTTCAAGTAGCTTTACAACAAAACTCCCATACGTAGTACAACCCCAAGCTACAATTCGTGAGTAATAAATAAAGTGTAATTTGCCGTGAACGCGTGGGACAGTCGGTTTGTGCATTTAATCACTATCCTCTAAAGGTCACTAGAAGGGAGGGAAAATGCACCCACGTAGCTACGGCTGATGGAACATTTTAATTAAACATAAACTACTTTATTTTTATACCAACAACCCACGAATTTCGTGCGCATTAAACGCTAGTGTTGCAAGGAATGTAATTTTTGCCTAAATATTGAGAAATTAAGAGTGTTTTTTTAGAATTTCTAATCATTGAATAATTGAAATTTCCAATAAGCTTATAGTATGAAACAAAATACAAAAATATATTCTACTGCAAATTATAAGCGTAGCTCATAGCGTAGGGGAGCTGAGAATGATTTTTTTATTTTAAATTAAGTAGGATGATACTCTGTGCAAACTTAATTATACTTTATTACATAAGCTCTAAAGCTCTATTTACTATGTTTTATTTGTAACGTTTTAAGTTGTAAAGTTGTAATTAATTTTTGAAGATCGGTACAGTAAACTTTATACAGTTCAATCTAAACTACATAATAAAGTAAGGAGTTAATAATAAGCCAGCAACCTACTTTGGGATAAAATTAATTTAGACAGAAAGTTAGTAATAAGTACAATTTTTTCCATGCCCGTTTCAAGTACGTCATAAAAAATAATTACTTGGGACCAATCGCTAGATGAAAAAATGTTAAAAATTCATATCTGGGCATTGGTCCCCGTGGGCCCAAAAACCTTGGGACGAAACACCAGAGTACTCAAAAAATACTGCATAAACTGCAGGAATTTAATTTAGACGTAACGTATTTTGTAAATGGTATCAAAAATGTTGAACTTTTAAAAGTTATGCGACTTGTCGAGCGCATTTAAGTATATTTAGCTGGCCACCTTCCAAGACCATAGCGCAATGAACTAACTCATTGTACAATTTAAAACCTTAACATTGCAGGATTTGAATAACTCGAAAGAACCTAAATCAGGGAAGATGCTGTTGTCCTCTAATTTGTTCGCATTATGACGTGAGAAAAGGCATGGTATAGCCATACTAATAATATACTTACTTAAATCCGAAAGTGATGGTATATCCATACTAATATTATACTTACTTAAACCCGAAAGTGATGGTATATCCATACTAATATTATACTCACTTAAATCCGAAAGTTGTGGTATATCCATACTAATATTATACTCACTTAAATCCGAAAGTTATGGTATATCCATACTAATATTATACTCACTTAAATGCATATAAATTATATAAAGGTAAAAAGGTGGACTTAATGCCTTTAAATTACATTATCAACGTCAACCGTTCCTCTTCCATTCGAGACGCGACTCATCACAAAATTAAAAATTGTGCTGAATTTAATACCGTGTGATAATATATTTTTTTAAAGCGTATACCAAAGCTACTACCTATAGTATTTGTGAATCGTTATAGTATCGAAGTTTTCGACAAAATTAACCTTTTCTAGAAATATCTCGAAGTATCTAGGACGCTGTCCAATCGGCCGAATACTTTCAGGAAATTAAAACTGTCGCTTCGAAATTTTAATTTTGCTATATTCAATCTTATTACTTGGTCTAAATCATAAAGTTTATATACCGATTAGTGATCGAAGTATACCTAGCGGAATAGAGCAACAATCTCGAGCTGTCAAACGTAACTGAAATTGGTTTCATCTGTGTGTAAAAATATGTGTACACTATACACTTACACAAGCATGATTGAACATGAATTTTATGAGATTAAATTGTCAACGTGCGGCACGTGCCGACTGGACGTCAAAAAAAGAGTGCTGCTGTCATGTATCACACGTCTCTTTTTACCACGCAGTATTACTGATTGTGACATCTCTCTTGCTCAGGCCTTTGTATCTCTATTCCGCTAGGTATATTAACTTTATGGTTTAAATTAGTTATCATTTACCCTCATGTAGTAACTTTTTCTATTGTCTGTTATTGTCATAATTATTTTTATCAATCAGCATGCTCTCTTGATAAAAATAGTTTCCTCTCTCGTGTTTTTTTTTTTACTTTTTTTTACTTTTTTAAAGAAAACTTTAAAAAATCTGTTAAGTATCCCTATTTTTAGTAATCTTTCTAAAATCACATGATTTTTTCTAATTATATTTTTGAGCTAAAGGAACGGGTGTGATCTTGTCTATCTATACTAATCTATACTAATATAATATTATAAAGCGGAAGAGTTTGTTAGTTTGTTTGTTTGCTTGTTTGTTTGTTTGAACGCGCTAATCTCAGGAATTACTGGTCCGATTTAAAAAATTATTTCAGTGTTAGATAGCCCATTTATCGAGGAAGGCTATAGGCTATATCTTATCACGCTAAGACTAATAGGAGCGAAAAAATAGAGGAAAATGTGCAAAAACGGGGGGAAATTATTTGAAAGGGCTTATTTGAACGCGCTTATCTCAGGAACTACTGGTCCGATTTGAAAAATTCTTTCAGTGTTAGATAGCCCATTTATCGGGAAAGGCTATATTTAATCACGCTAAACCTAATAAGAACGAAGAAATAGAGAAAAATGTGGAAAAAACGGGAGAAATTATTTGAAAGGGCTTATTTGAATGCGCTAATCTCAGGAACTACTGCTTCGATTTGAAAAATTCTTTCAGTGCTTGATAGTCCATTTATCGAGGAAGGCTATAGGCTATATTTTATCACGCTAAGACTAATGGGAGCGAAGAAATAGATAAAAAAGTGGGGGAAGTTATTTGAAAGGGCTTATCTCTCGAACTACTGGAGCAATTTTTCTGTTATTTGGCACAAATAAGAAATAGACCACGTGAAGGATATACTTAGGCTATTTTTAAGGACTAATTTGTCTGTGAAATATCTAATTTACGCGGGCGAAGCCGCACGGAACGTCTAGTTATCAAATATTATAAAGTAGAGTAGGTACCTGGTATTTATAGAGTACCTAGTTAACGTAGAGTTTTACATTTTTTAATCCAGAACAATATACTTATATTATGTTTACGCAAAACATTTACGATGTCCGCAATGAATTGATAAAAAAATGGATTTTACAATAGTAAAATCCATTTTTTTATCAATAAAATATCGTATACAGCAATAAATTATCTAAAAAACAAACAAAATCACCTTCCAACTCATTGACAAAATGATCGTACGATTACACCAACATTTACAAGTCTCCCTGGGGTTAAGTATTCAAAAACGCCGAAAAAACTTTTACTGCCGCAAAATGGACTAACAGCCTGGCAAAGTAATTCACTGGGTGTCGTAAACCACTCCGTTTGGCCTAAATCTCCCTTTTCTTTTGTTTTGTTTTACCTTGGCAATATTTCTACTGAGCATTCGCCGTACAAGTGCTTACAGTACAATTAAACTCGCTGAAAAAATGTTTGCTCAAACGTTTTATAGGTACACGTTATGTGGTGACATGAAGATAAGAACGTAAGTTTTCATTTACTTTTCAAATCGTATAAAATGGGTTTTTATAACTTAAGTTTTGTTTAACTGGGACTGTCAAATAATAATAAAATAATTTTAAAGTCTTACGCCTTCACTTACGTAGTAACTATTTAGTAAGTATATAATATCTGCCTTTACTGATTAAAAAGATAATATTAAACTATTTATTATTTAGTCTGGTGTCTATATCTGTCATTCGATTTTTTGATGTACTATCAGAGAAGTTGATTCCTATGCAAATCGGGGACCTAAGTAGTTTGGTCGCGTTACGTCAAACCCAGCTGACAGATCACAATTAACATTCAATTGACATATTCGACCAAATAACTGTGAAGAATGGAATAAAATTCACTTAGTCGCACTATTATAAATTTATTCAGACTGGCAGAGCTTCCGCCTTACAAGATTATTCAGTAACAACTGTGTCGGTTTACAGAAAGTCCTGCCATTTTATACAACTGAAAACAATAACAAACTGTTAATTTAAAATATCACAATAACATCCGGAATTACAACCAAGTACAAATCAGCAGTATAAATTCAAATGAACTTAATTATTATATTAATATGAAATTCAATAAATTATCATGTGTCTAAATATAACAATTACATTATATTCCCAATTATTAAATTATATGAGTATAGATATGGATGTGACGTAATTGGTAATTTAATCACTAGCACTTTAAAATAACTACAATTATAGTAACGATATAATTAATTAAAAGTATGATCAAATAAAATAAATAATAATCGAATAATAGCAATTAGTAAATCAAGTAGAAAATAACAATGTGGATCCGGAAGTAGCATCACTGGCGAGCCTGTGGGCGGCTGGTGGTCGCTAACATTCGGCCATCCTGCTGCAGCCGTGTCCCACGGCTCTCTCCTCCATTAGTTACCTGAGAAAAAAAAAAAAAGACTGCACAGTATATCTATTCTAATGAGTATAGTAAAGAATTATATTATGTAGTTTCACAACCAAGTCACACAGACATTATGTTTATTGGAAATTTGGAACACCCATTGAAAGGTTTTCATCATCTAGTAGTCACATAGAGAGGGGTCACATAGACAGCGATCATCATAGACAGGGGTCACATAGACAGGGGTCACATAGACATCGGTCACATAGACATCGGTCACATAGACATCGGTCACATAGACATCGGTCACATAGACATCGGTCACATAGACATCGGTCACATAGACATCGGTCACATAGACATCGGTCACATAGACATCGGTCACATAGACATCGGTCACATAGACATCCGTCACATAGACATCCGTCACATAGACATCCGTCACATAGACATCCGTCACATAGACATCCGTCACATAGACATCCGTCACATAGACATCCGTCACATAGACATCCGTCACATAGACATCCGTCACATAGACATCCGTCACATAGACATCAGTCACATAACATCAGTCACATAACATCAGTCACATAACATCAGTCACATAACATCAGTCACATAACATCAGTCACATAACATCAGTCACATAACATCAGTCACATAACATCAGTCACATAACATCAGTCACATAACATCAGTCACATAACATCAGTCACATAACATCAGTCACATAACATCAGTCACGTAACATCAGTCACGTAACATCAGTCACATAGACATCAGTCACATAGACATCAGTCACATAGACATCAGTCACATAGACATCAGTCACATAGACATCAGTCACATAGACATCAGTCACATAGACATCAGTCACATAGACATCAGTCACATAGACATCAGTCACATAGACATCAGTCACATAGACATCAGTCACATAGACATCAGTCACATAGACATCAGTCACATAGACATCAGTCACAGACTAGTCACACAGACCTAGGAATCACAATGTAACCTGGCTCAGACGGAAATTCTAGTAATTAATAGCCTACTGTCACACAGACTAAAAAAAAAAATGTTCATACTGTCACACAGACGAAATTTTTATATTTAAAATACAGGATTTAATAACTTGATTTCAGCAGCAATTGAAAATATTTATTTTAATCACTGAATAATAGCTATCAATTAATAATTAATATACAATCTTAGACAATTTAACTTTCGAGTAAATCTATTAGATCGTCTCTATCTACTTCTCTGTCACTACTGGAAGAGCTATCAGCATCAGAAATAACGGATTTGTAAGGTCTTAGTGCTTCGCCCCGAACTACTGCATCAAACTTCTTATAACCCTTAATTCCTTTTACACTACAAATTGTATAACGATCAATGTTAGGTTCTGCTTTAATAATCTTATACGGACCGGTGTACGGACTTTTTAATTTTTGTGAAACTTTCGAATGTACATCCTTTGTAGCTCCTCCCTTCCATAATACTAATTGTCCTATCGAGTACTTATTACATTTTTTTCGTGATTTGTCGAACTGTTTCTTCATAATAGTCATGTTTCGATCGATGTGTAATTTAGCAGTCTGCCGTCTACTAAGCAAGCCGTCATCTCGAGATGCTTCGTCATTTAATTGATCTAAAGGATAAGCTGGTAACCGAGAGTTTTCGTGACCGAACATTAATTTGAATGGGCAGAATGTGGTACTAGAATTTGGAGTATTATTTATCCCCCACACAATATCTGTAAGTTTATCATCCCAAGTGTTTTCACTATCAGACATTGTATTAAGTCCATCTAAAATAGTTCTATTTATTCGTTCTACCTGACCATTGGATCTAGGACTTGCTATAGCGTTAAGTATATGCTTAAACTGAAATTCTTGGGCAAACTCTTTAAAATAACGACTAGTGAATGCTTTACCTTGGTCAGTAATTACTCTATGAGGGCGACCAAAAATATTAAAGATATCTTTTAAATGTTTTATTGTTTCCACGGAACTACAATTTTTAACAGCTCTTGCGAAAACGAATTTTGTAAAAGAGTCTATAATAACGAGCACGTAAGTATTGCCCTTTCTTGTTCTAACAAACGGACCCAAGTGGTCAGCGTGTAAAGTATGCATAGGTATATTTATTTTGTCGATCGGGAATAATTCTCCTTGTTTTTTACCGTACTCAGATTTGCCGTAGGCACACTGTAAGCACGATTTAATATATTTTCTAATAAAACGAGTCATATTTGGAAACCAGAATTGAGTTTTTATAATTTTTTCACATCTGTCAAAACCCGGATGCCCTATTTGATCATGGTATTTTAGTAAAAGCCCATATTTAGCTAGCTTTGGGATTACGAATCTATCACCATGTACAGTCTTTCTATACAGTTTGTTATCTTTGACGACAAAATTGTTTCTTAAATCAGGATTGGGACTACAATCATGTAATTGCCTCAATATATGCTGGATATTATCATCTTGCAACTGAAGTGTAACTAACCAATCGGATTCATCGATTTGAAATATAGATTCTGCAAGAGGGTTTCTACTAAGCGCATCTACGTGTTTCATTTTTTCTCCTGGTCTGTATTCTATTTGTAAATCAAAGTCCTGAATAGTAAGCCACCATCTAGCTATGCGCGGAACGAGATCTTTCTTTACTAATGTAGTACGTAAAGCGGCACAATCAGTCACAACTTTTACTTGTATTCCAGTCAAATAAATTCTGAAACGTTTTAACGATTCTACCACGGCCAGAGTTTCGAGTTCATAACTATGGTAGAATTGTTCTTCTTTCGACGTTACCCTACTAAAATATGCAACTGGCTTAATAAACCCATCTGTCTGATACTGCATTAGTATGCCACCTAAGCCTAACTTACTCGCGTCGGTGTGCAACTCTGTATTTGCTTTACTATCATAAATAGCAAGGACAGGTCTCTCGGTTAATCTAATTTTTAATGTTTGAAATGCGCTTTCTTGTTCAGGTCCCCAGCACCATTCTACTTCTTTCTTTGTGAGTTTAGTTAAGGGAAAGGCTATTTCGGCGAAACCACGAATAAATTTCCGAAAATAAGAAGTCAATCCAATAAACTGTCTTATCTCGTGTACGTTCTTAGGTCGTGGATATTCTGTAACGCAGTTAATTTTATTTTGACCAGGCCGGATTGTACCAGCCGAGATTTCGTGACCTAAATAATTAACGCTTGTCTTAAGAAAAGAACATTTTTTAAAATTTAGTTTTAAATTAGCTTTTTCTAAAAGTCCTAAAAGCCTAAAACGCGACCTAATAAGGCTATTCCAGCCTCTACACTGACTGTTGGAAGCATGACATCGTCTAAATATGTACTTACATCGTTTATGACATCATTAAGGGAAAGTTTTATTAGACGAGAGAAAACCGCAGGGGCATTAGCTAAACCAAAAGGCATTTTAAGAAACTCATACTGACCGGAAGGAGTTACAAAAGCAGTTTTATGAACAGAATCTTCTGAAATTTTTACTTGGTAGTAACCTTGGGCCAAATCCAAGGTCGTAAAATAGCGTTTCCCTGCTAATTTAGCAACTTGATCATCTATGTGTGGCAAGGGATAACGATCTTTAATGGTCTGGGAATTTAGTGCCCTGTAATCTATGCAAAGTCTGTAGTCTCCATCTTTTTTCCTCACTAACACCACTGGACTTGCATATTCTGACATTGACTCGCGGACTATGCCCGCGTCAATTAGATCCTGCACCTTAGACATAACAATTTGATTTTCTTTATGGGATAGCCTGTATGGTTTAAAATGTACTGGTCTATCAGTTGTTGTCCGAATATGCATTTCCATAAGATCGGTACAACCTAAATCTTTAGAATCTCTTGCAAAAAGGTAGTCGTATTTATTTAACAATGAAATTAATTTATCAAGATCCTCTTTTTCTAAATCATCTACATCTATTTCGCCTAAGTCAGTTAAATGAGTGCTATTAGTCTTAGCAGAAAAGTCAACTGTCATAACGTTTTGAGTTATTTGATTGGATATAGTGGTTATCGGGACTGCACGTGCAATAAGTCTGTGAGCCGAAAAGCTTACAGGCTCTTCACCAAAATTAAAGAATTTTAAATATCCTTCGATGCAGATAACTCCTCCAGGTATAGCGTAACTTGTTTTACCTATTTCTACGTACACAGAGTTTGTTAAAAAGTACACATTTTCATTTGATTCATAATCTACAAAAACGTTTAACAATTTTAGACTCTGAGGTGGTACAGTTACATCGCACTTTAAGAACACGTTATATTTAGAATCAAAATCATCACTATTTAATTTAATATCACGAAGTGTATCGTACGATTCATAAGTCGCTATAAATTTGGCAGAGTTTGATGTAGTAACAAGACTAACACCTATTTGATTAATCATGGATTGCCCAATTATTAAATCTATATTACACATATTACAGTTAGTTACCTCGACGTCTCCTTTCAAGTACAAATTATCTATGTATATTTTAATGTGTGACCTGCCTAATGATTGAGTATGAGCTCCTCCAAAACCTTTCATTACTATATTAGACGGTAATATTTGAAGCTCCAGTTCTTTCGCTTTCTTTAAGCTTAACACATTTAATTTGCTGCCTGTATCAATATAAACAACTAAACTCGAGGTACCAACAAATGCTAGGCGCTTGTAAATGCTCCAGAACTTGTCATTTGAATTAAGCATCAGTAAACTCACCGGAGTCGGCTGCACCTGTTGTCGCGATGGTTCCGGCGTGGCGGCCAGCCAGCAGCTTGCCGAAGTGTGACCGTTCCGCTGGCAGATGTCACACCGTTGTTGTGCTCGACAATCACGAAACTCGTGTCCGATGCGCCGACAAATGTAGCACCGTTTCACTCCAGAGCGATGAGCAGTCGTAGAGTTTTCTTCCGCGGCACCCCTCCGCCACGATGATTTCCGAGAAGTTAAAGATGAGATATTATCTGTCTTATAATTTTCTAGAGAGGATAGGTATCCAAAATACAACATTTCTGGTGTCTCGCACTTATACGCTTTAGCATTAGCACGCAATTCTACCGGAAGCCCTCTTATTATGCAAGAAATTGCATCTTCGCCACTGATGTTGCATTTTCGTAGCAGTGATAGCTTGTCGTGATAATAACGGGTCATCGTTTCAGACTCCTCCTTATTTCTAGCCAACATAGTGCTTAATTTATCCACAAAGTCAACTGAACGTGGAAATGCAATCTCTAGAGCTCGTTTCCATGCATCCCAGTCAAGATTGTAATCGTCGAGCTCATCGTACCATCGTCTGGCTGAACCTCGTAGACGAAGCTGCATAACGAATTGTCTCTGCACCGAATCCCAACCGTAGACATCACCGAGTTGGTCAATTTTATGTAGCCAGCTGGTGACATTGGCTGTGCCATCTTCTGGCCGAAATTTAGGAATAATTTCAGCATCAGCATGAGTCACTCGGGTTGTTTTCCTTTTTATTATAGGTGCAGAGCTTTGCGTGGATTCATCAGAAAAAAAAATTTCATCACTTGCTGACCTTCCTCGCTTCCTTTTTCCAAGTCCGGCTGCGTAGGGTCCCGACATCTTGTCTATAATCCCACTTCTGAGATGTGAAGAATGGAATAAAATTCACTTAGTCGCACTATTATAAATTTATTCAGACTGGCAGAGCTTCCGCCTTACAAGATTATTCAGTAACAACTGTGTCGGTTTACAGAAAGTCCTGCCATTTTATACAACTGAAAACAATAACAAACTGTTAATTTAAAATATCACAATAACATCCGGAATTACAACCAAGTACAAATCAGCAGTATAAATTCAAATGAACTTAATTATTATATTAATATGAAATTCAATAAATTATCATGTGTCTAAATATAACAATTACATTATATTCCCAATTATTAAATTATATGAGTATAGATATGGATGTGACGTAATTGGTAATTTAATCACTAGCACTTTAAAATAACTACAATTATAGTAACGATATAATTAATTAAAAGTATGATCAAATAAAATAAATAATAATCGAATAATAGCAATTAGTAAATCAAGTAGAAAATAACAATGTGGATCCGGAAGTAGCATCACTGGCGAGCCTGTGGGCGGCTGGTGGTCGCTAACATAACGTTGGTCTGTCAATTGCATAGGAATCAACTTCCTCGATGGTACCTACACTTTATTAAAAAGTTGTTTGATGTGTAAATATCTTATCAACAAAATCGGAATAAAGAAATTGACAAAAATCAAACAAATTAATAAAGAAATAAATAATAATTATTGACATAATTGTTTTGAAAACGTTATTGGTGTAATTGGTTTGAAATAAAGATATCGTTTTACAATTTGTCGTATTTCTATTGTTAATGGACATTTAACACAATAGTATGATGATTAAATCGGTGTCTGTCGCCTAATTACTTATTAATAATAGCCTATTTTGTATTCAACTGTAATTATTTTATTGAATCAATAGGTATTTACTTATCTCTACAATATAGAGTTTAGACTAGTGTGAACGTAAAGAAGAAATTATTCTTTGCACTTATAATGTTTTCTGAATAAAAATCTTGCATAGCTATTATAATTTACCAGTTATTTGACCGAGCTTCGCTCGGTATTCGATAACACACGAATAAAATGACATTTTCTAAAAATGATTCCTAGCTAGATCGATTTATCGCCCCCGAAACCCCCTATATACTAAATTTCATAAAAATCGTTGGAGCCGATTCCGAGATTTCAATTCTATATATATAAGAATTGCTCGTTTAAAGATATAAGATATTACTAAACAAATTTTTATATTACGTCGCATCAAAATCGCTTGAATATTTAAATCCCAGACTGTACATTTTGTCGTGTAAAGACTGTCTTAATAAATATTCTATTGCGGACATAAAAATATCTCTAAACCTATCCAAAATGGTTTAGCATCTAAACTCCTCAAGGTTAAAAAAGAAACACACTACGCTTTTATAATATTATGTATCTTTATCTCAATACTTAAATCTATTTAAGGATATTTGTTATTTCTCACATTGTTTTATTTTTTCATTATAATTGTAGCTGCCAGTCCAATTAGTATTTGGCATTCATTATCCTAGCAGTCCTGACTCCTGGCGCACTCTACCGTGCTTCAAGTACCCACTACCGCTTGTGTGTTATATAATTATTATTTTCAGCTTTATACTACATGTTTTTGCTTCTTTTCCCTTACTGGGCTTACCTGAATTCGTTTTTAAACTAGTTTTATATTTTGTCTTACATATTTTGTGTTTATTTTATAATCATATCTTTAATTTCATCATCATTTATCAGCAAAATAATTTTATCCTTTCTAAAACCTATCAAATAATAAAAGGCAGGTAAAAAGTATGTTTAAAACAACGAAATTATTTCTCTAAAATATATAAAAATCGTAAAAGCTCTATTCATTTCATCTGTTAAGCTTTTCGCTTCATTTTCGTTTATTTTAATGCTTTAACTAATAAAACCCTTAAGCTCTCAAGTAATAAAATATTTGTTTAATTAAACTCAAAACCCGCAGTCAAAGGTCGACGCCCTTCACAGATACATGAAACTTTTTAAATTCCTAAGTTTCAAAAGGTTCAGACGAACATTTCAACGTATGTTTTAAATTTTAATTTAAAATTAGAAAAGAATGCTTTTCAGTGATTGTTTAAATACGAATTCAAACTCTTAAGTAAGTATTTAATTTTGAAGCAAAATGTGAGACATAATATAATTAATTATAATTGAAGCTTATTTTAATGACTATGAAAACAGAGAAGAATATTTTTGTTTAACTATGATATTTTCATTTTTATGGTAAAAAAAGGAACCTATTATGTACTAAGACTTCGTTATCTGTCCATCTGTCTGTCTCCAGGCTGTATGTTTCTTCCAAATTAAACTACTAGTGCTATAAAGTTTTAAAGTTAAAATGACGTTTCAAACATAAATGGTAATAAAATCAACAACCATTTTTTTTACCTCATCAAATTACTGACACTGGCTTCTCTTCTCTCTTCATTTCTTATGGGAGGCAATTTTTAACGAAGAAGAAGAAGAAAATCAACAACCTTTTTTTAGCTATCAATCGTTTATATTGGCGTGTTGCTTCCTCGGCTTTTGTGAATTGTGATGAAAAGACCGTGCGGGGGCGCGCCCACGTCGCTAATAGGCTATATTTAACACGTTAAACAGTATTCAAGTGTATGCTCGTTATATTTTCATTGCTAGCTATTTATGTAGTAGCAGTAGTAGTTTATTTAAAATAAACTCTAAAGGAAATTTTAGATAACGCGTTTTTGTGGAGAACATGTTGAAAACCGTTAAGAATTCAGATGTTTCGCCGGAATTACTAACATGTCGGAATTACAATTAATTATTCGTTACTAATATATTTTAGAATGAGGAGCGCATATGACCCTAACTTGACTACATACTTTGACCTAGATCTCAAAATCTGTAAGGTCTTGAAAACTGATTTTTTGACACAAGTAACTTCAGTTCATAAAGATTAAATGCTCAAGACGAAAACACGATTACTCAAAAAATGCTCGATAGTTTCCTATACAGATGGGGGCCCTATGTAATTAGTTCACGTTATGTCAAATTCATCCGATAGTTCGCGACATTGAATTGACATAATGCGACCAAATGACGTAGCTCCGTCAACTGCCTGAATCAATTTCTTTGACATGGTGCATTATCATGTACTCATGTAGAGCATTGACATAAGAAATCTTGTGGATAGATATAAACTCTTATATTATCTTTATCATAGAATATAAACCCGTTAAAGGGATAAGACAATTTAGATTATATCTAAACATTTTACTACTCAAATTAATTACCTGAGTATCTCGGTGAAATCTTGAGAGCTGTTTGTTCTACGTGAGGTCTGCAGCACTCAGTTAAGCCGATTGCAGTGAAATTAGTGAAAGTTACTAGTGCCAGTGTACTACACCAGTCTCGACGCATAGAAAACACTTTGGGTGTTCTGTTTGTGTAAATAATGGTATAATTGTTATTGTTTGTTTGCTTGATTTGCTGGTTCACATAATATATTATTTAAAACGCAGTTTTCATTTGACAGTTCTTCTTTACCAGCAGCTGCCAGCAGCGCCCATTGACATATTCATTACTATATTATGTTTTAAATTGTAATTTTTCATCTTTTTAGTAAAAGACGGTTCTTCTCGCCGGGTTAGTTCCCGAACCGGTTGCAGGCACCTTATATCGCGTTCGGAAATATTTTTGTAAAAAATTACTCTGAATAAAAAATATGATGATTTTGATTTTGATTTTAAAAGACAATAATATAAATTGCAAGGCTGATTTGTAGATCTACCTTTAAATATGAAATCTTAAAAACTTGTTGCTTGCTTGTTTTCGATAGGGACAAATAAATTACGCAATCATCCAAAAATCAATATTGTAATCATGATTTAAAAACATGAAAAGCATAAAAATTAAAAACTGTTTTTCTTATGTTTATCTATACAAACTTTAAATGTTAATTCAATGAAAAAAACTTGCTTACAGCACTCTAATGCTAATATGGCGAAGTTGAAAACTTAAAAGGTTCCGTATATTTTTATTGAAGGTTCTTGTTTATAATATTAACATCGCGGGCACCGTACTTACCTACAGTATTCTATGTCCTACACTTGTACTATTATCTATTCTGTGGTCCTACTTGGTCTCTATAACAGTGCCTATCAAAAACGGTCAAGACGTTTCGAGCCTATTAGATGCAAACAAACAAACTTTTTGTCTTTACGTTAATAAATATAGACTAATCGACAGCGATACATGAAAAGTTACTTCTCCATATCTTTACCGTTTAATCAATATTATTTTCCGGAGCGTCGGAACACCTACAAATTGTATTCTATCTTAGATCGTTAATAAAAGTCAAGTCAATAGATCGTCTGTTCGCAGGACATTTTTCTCTGAAAATTGAGGTGAAAGAGTAGAACACTAAACAAACTTATAAATATTTGCTGAAAAATATCTTCAGTTTCCTTGCGTTTGTGTTTGTGTGAATGTCATGTTTTTTTTTTTTGCTTAATTTTGCATTACTTATTACAAATCATGTATTTACGCTTAAATTAATAAAATCTGCTACTGATTGTACGTAGTACATTTACCAAACCTGCTTCTATGTTCGTTAATAATTATATGATATATTTATACGTTTTTATATGACCCTACCTGCTAGCAAACTGATTTTTAAGATGATTGAACAGATGTAAGTATTTTAAATTTTTAATCCAAAACTTTTAATTATTGTAACACTCTTTATTTATACATATTTCTGTTTATAGCAATTCCCTTAGTATACTAAATAATATGAAACAATCAAAACTAAATTGAGATGAATTTGCGTTAACAATTTCCTTGGTACAAACATTTCACAAAAGACACAAATGACATCAATGAACAACATGAGCAGAGCTAATAAGACGTATTCAATTTCTGCATTAAAAAATATGTTATACTTATACAAATACGGAACCCCAAATGTCATAAGTGGGCGTCGTACGTCACGCCGCCCCCGCCGCGCCCCGCGCTCGCCCGCAGTGGGCGGGGGTACAAACTACAAACATGTTTAGTTTTCTTTTTAATTTGACCTTTATTTTAACAATAGCATATTAATAGACGAATAAGTTTGTTTTTATTTTTAGGCCCCGGTTGTATTTATTCTAGTATTTCTTTTATTTAGGTTTTGTAGTTTTATTTGATGCTCGAAAATGCCCACCTTACCTATTAGTATAAATATTTCATAAAATTAAGTACCTAATTTACATTTCATAATAATTTATATCGAAATAGGTCGGTCGCAGGACAGTGAAAAAGTTAGCCATAGACCAGGTTGATTGTTTCGATGTTGATTGAATCGAATTCAAAGTTTTTTAAGTATGTATGCAAAATATTTATTAAATAAAAATGTCGTTGGCCCATAGATTCGATTTTTCCAAGGGAAGCCGACGGGAATCGGGTTATATGGACACTTCGCCACTGATAGACCTACCTATAGCTACTTCTAACTATCACACGCACAAGAAAATAAAGATATTATACGTCATACATATCATAATTCTCACTCACAAAAAATATGCGTGGAAACAAGATAGATAAATTTTCTTTTGCGTTTTTAAGAGACAAGCATCTACGGCCGAATTTGTACCGGACTTTATTGACGTACTAATGTGTAAAATATTTCTATTCTGTACGTACAATATGGGTTATATTTTAATTTTATGGTTCAATAGGTATTTTATATACCTTACAGTCTACAGATAATAACTAATTTATCATTAAAATACTCAAGATAAACTTGGTTCTTTCGCCACCGGAACCAATTCAAAATTATGAACCTCTTGACTCTTGGGTTCATTTTTCATTCAAACTGTAATGCAATCATTTCAAATCGTGCTAACTCGGTCAAGTGAAATTAATGTCAGTACCCAAGTACTATCTGTGAATGTGATTCGTAGTCAGATGGTGGACCAACGTAACTTGGTCGCGTTAGGGTCAATTCAGACCGCAACCTGACGAGGCGAGGCGCGACGCAACGCGACCTAAATTTGTATGGATTTGACAGATGTCGTCAGCGTGAGACGTCTTGCGATTGGAATCTGTCAAATCCATACAAATTTAGAAATGTATCTACGCGTAGCGTTGCGGTCTGAATTGACCCTTATGTCAATATGTACTATAGCCGAAAGCTCACGACTTACCACCAAAATATGATGTAGGTCCGCCAGCTGCTTTTAAATTATTTTCTTCGATTGTACATAACTTGAGTCTTTATGAGCTGGTAAATACGTAGATTTCGGTATTAATAACTGGTATCATTAAAACCCAACCACGCAGAAGTAATTTTTATTTTAGTGCCTAAGTCTGTTCGCAAAATTTACCTTGTGCTGGCTAATAATAATTGACAGCTAAGATTACATATATTTTTAGCCATAAACCTTATATAGCTTACTTTTAAAAATTAATTGATGTCGTACTTTTTTAATTGAATTGTAACATAACAAAATAAAATACATTTTAAAAACTCAAAATAAAAATAACCAAATAACAACGTCAAAGGAAATCGGAGTGAAAAGTTTAACGTTTACATCTTTAAATCATAACAATACAAATTTTCCAGGAACAATCTTCGTCGGAAAATAATCGGCCGAGTCAACAAACGCCGCCCGTACTAATTAATTAACAAAGCGAAACATTTTGTTTTTCGGTTTTGATCTGTAATAATATTAGTTGGATAAAGAGAGCATAAAAATAATAAATTTATGCTTTCATTTATAATTTTAGTAAGTACTAAAATTATAAATGCGAAAGAATTGATATTGTGTACTCCAATTCTACTTTTTTCCATGCGATTATAAATACAGCTTCGTTTCCTATCAAACAAAAAAGTAATATCCATACTTGTAATACTTAAAATTATAAATGCGAAAGTGTGTTTGTCTGTTACCTCTTCATGTCCAAACGGCTGAACCAATTTTACTGAAATTTGGCACTTTGAGTCCCGAGAAAGTACATTGGATAGTTTTTATCCCGGAAAAATGTACAGTTCCCGCGCGATGAACGAACTTTGGCACAACGGAGTTGCGGGCTTCATCTAGATTGTAAAATAAATCAGTGTTTGCTTATTCACAAGTTGTTATAGATGTGTATTGTGTAACTTGTGAGAAAACAGAG
This sequence comes from Aricia agestis, assembly GCF_905147365.1. NCBI lineage: Eukaryota > Metazoa > Arthropoda > Insecta > Lepidoptera > Lycaenidae > Aricia > Aricia agestis. The sequence goes on along the minus strand of NC_056421.1, from coordinate 7,044,124 downwards.
TAAAACAGAGTGAAATGAATGAATGATTGTTTTTCAGAAAATGTATGACGTATAATTTTGAAATAGTGATGAATGATACTCATTCTCTCATAGCAATGCCTAGGCTTGTCCGTATCTGCTGGTAGGTCACTCTTTTATCTCCCTCTATCATGCGTCGCACAACACTAATGTTAACTTCAGTAGTCGCTGTTAAAGGACGTCCCTCACGCGGATCATCAGTGATATTGCTACGTCCACGTTTAAACTCGTTAAACCAATTGTAAATAGTGACACGAGATGGGGCTTCATTATGAAATGGTAATAGCAGCCTATCAAAGCTTTTTTATTGAGTAAGCCCACAACGAAAGTCATAAAAAATCATTAACTGAAAATTTTGTCGCGTTAATTTTCACGTGTAACAAGAGTTTTAGATTTGCTGCCAATTCACCAAAACAAATGACAAATAAATGTTATAACAAATTATGTTACCAAAGAGTTCTAAAATTGTAATTTAAAAAAAGTTTTCATTAATAACTAGATGTCCCGCGCGGCTTCGCCCGCGTAAATTAGGAATTTTACGGAAACCGTACATTTTCCCATAAAAATAGCTCTTATGTCCCTACTCCCTTCACTTGGTCTACTCTATATCTGTGCCAAATATTGCCATAAAAATTGCTCCAGTAGTTCGTAATTTCTAATATTTCCCCCGTTTTTCCCACATTTTCCTGAGTTTCTTCGGTCGTATTAGTCTTAGCCTATAGTCTTAGTTCTTACTCGATAAATGAGCTATCTAACACTGAAATAAGTTTTTAAATCGGATCTGTAGTTCCTCCGATTCCGTTCAAGCAAACATACTCTTCAGGTTTATAATATTAGGTAGGTATAGATTTTTTTAAATTATCGCTTGACAAACTCGAGTCTCGATCTAAAAGACTATGAAAAGTACTTACCAATAACATGGTATAATATGGTAGTGATGATGATGACGATGTTGATGATGAATGTAATTTGCATAGAAGCATATGCTTTCCGTTCTTAAAACAACGCCGAAACTCCCAAACTTGTATCTATAAAGAATCAGGAGTTCTCTCAGCACCTTCCGAACCACGGTATACCAGGTATACCTCGGTTCAAAATCTTACTTGTTGGTAGCATATGCTTAGAATACTTCTCACGAAACCGAAGTCACCACATATTTCCCTATAATGTTTGAGGAGTTCCCTCGTTTACTTATGGATCCTTCATCAGATCACCACTTTTGTGAATATAATACCGAATTGGGATGATACCCTATATTTATGATGATACCCAAAAGAAAAATTTTGAAAATCGGTTAACAAACCACGGAGTAATCGTTGAACATAAGAAAACGAACATAACACCTCCCCCATTTTGAAAGTCGGTTAAAATTGTAGCCTATGTGTTATTATGATGTTTAAGCTATATTATTGTAAAGTTTCATTAAAATCCGTTCAGTAGTTTTTGCGTGAAAGAGTAACAAACATCCATACATCTACATATACATCCATGCATCTATACATCTGTGGGATAATGCGTGGCGACGCTAAAGGAAGATCTTCCGACCGAGCGAGGTGTTATGCTCGGTCAGGCCGAAGCCCACGTGATACATTTCAGCTGTCGTATATATACCGACGCGCTCAGAAAACTTCGATAGCGCGATGCAGGAATATTAGGCGATTTGTGGGTACCGCCACACATCCAAAATTTTTCTCACCTTTTAAACCTTCCCTAGACCTCCACGAATAATTCAAGACCAAGATAAGATAAATCCGTTCAGCCGTTCTCGAGTTTTAGCGAGACTAACGAACAGCAATTGATTTTTATATATATAGATGTTTCTAACTAGCTAGTTCTAAACACTTTCAGTGTGACCCACGTACAAAACGAGATGATTCGATTTAAGATGAATAATTTTACCAGGACGGGAATCGAACCGGCTCCTTTTTAATCAGATAATACAAAGGTGATAGACCAATTCGGAAAATAATAACCAGCATCTTAATAATTCTAGAGTTTTAAAAATTTCTAATATACTTATATAAAATGTTCTTGTCACGACGTGTTTTTCCAACTCTTCCAAAACCACTGAATCGATATGATTAAACTGTGCGCTTGTGGGATGGGTCTGAAAATCGGAAAAAAAAATCCGAAACAGTATTTCTCTCAATATATATAATAACTCAAATAAAGCTAAAATATCGTCATTAATTACTGATGATGAATCATAATTCATAACAAAATTTGTAAACATCAAATGCTCAAAAGAATTGTTATATCGCGGTCAACAACCTTTGAAAGTAGATTAGAAAAAGTCTACAACCTTTTGTTTTCTTCTTTATTCGCGTCCTAATTTTTTGCGAGGCTTCCCTTCGCAATAATATTTCGTGTAAAAAACGCCTTGAGGCAACGGAACAATATTTGCTCGGACTTTGTTGGTTATTTGGTAACTTGTTTGGGGTAAATTAGACGTAAAAACATGATTATTCTTTGCTTAACCTTTTTAAGCTTTTAATCCTTGCATCGTGTTTAAGAGTTTATCATTTGCGATTATTTTCTGTGGTTTCACACAAATTCTTTAGTTTTTTTTACAACAATTTCAGTCTTCAGAATCAGATCAGATACAAGTTATGATACTTACACGCTATTATTAGAAGATTATATTATTCAATCTTTATTAGAAAACACAATGAACATCTTTTTTGATAAATGTTGACTGCAGAACAATGCAGTATCACATCACGCGAGTAAAGCTCGTCTACACTACACAAATTTAATATAAATAACGCGACTGACTTAAGAAGTTATGATACTGTAAATATTAGTATGTATTACTGAAATACCTACTATGAAAGTTTAACCTTTGACCTCTGCACGGAGGTTGCTATAGAGGTCATAATAGCTGCACTGAGGTCGCAGTATCACAGTACAAACATTTTGGTTACGTAAGAATTGCTTGCATTTGTTAAAACGACTACCAAATAACCAATCAATAAAATTCTTATAGTTATTTTACTATTGACGCTGTGCTATGAATTATGATTAAACTTAATTTAACTCGGTTAACCGTCGCCCGGAGATATAGGAAAGTGATCTTGTGTACTGCGCACACACTCTGGCACTTCTGGCACAATTATATAATAACCAGTGCCAGAGGCGTTTATTGTCTCTTTATTCCTTCTGTTTCACCTTAGAGTATTTTCGATTTCAAAATATGTAGTTTACTTGAGAAGTGTTCGTGAGAAAAGGTTTCGTCTACGATAGGACTCGAACCCGTTACTAGTTGCATCACGAGCTTAATAACTCGGCGGCATCAATTCCAAAGTCAATGGAGCTTTGAGCTTTCTGTCGAAGCTTTCTGCTTGTATTCCGCAGCTTAGTTCACTGTGGAGCTTACGAAATGGCTCTATAAGTTGCAAAACTTGTAAAAGTCATAAAACTTTCAGAATGTTTATATGGCTTCCCTTATAACTTAGTTATTGTAGCATATTAATACAATTTTATTAAGACATACTTTTATTTCGTAATATGTAACAAAGTCGAACAAAGCTGTGGGCATCATAATACAATATTATGTTGCCCACAATTTTGTTCCCACAGAAATATAATACAATATACATTTTTTTCTGCCACAGAAAATATTATTAATAATTTCGGGACTCAAAGTATCATCAAACAATATTTCATCAAATTAATTAAGCTTTAGTTAAGAGGATACCACAGCGGCTAGAGAAAAGAAAAAAAAGTACGTGTAATATCTATAGTTGTCTCCCTTACCTCAAGCCTATACCGCAGGACGCGATAGAGACAACTGCAGAAAATCCAGGAAATCAACGATTCGTTGTCCCCTGATTCCTTCTCCAAAACTTAACCGATTTAAGTACTTTTTTCATTAAAGATTAAAAAAAGGCTTGAGCTGTGTTCCTATGTTTTGCTTTTTTTGTATAATCTATCCAAATCTGTTTTCTGGACGTTTGAACACAGTGGAAAATCTGGCCATTTTTTTGGGTTTTTGAACGTTCATATCTTATTTAATAATTAAATTATGAAAAAAAAGAAAACATAGGGACATTGTATTAGTGGCCGTAGATATTCAGGAAAAAAATTATAACTCTACTAGCATTATCCAGGGAGGAAACAGGGGACAACGTTTGTATGGAAAAAATGGCGGTGTGGAATCCTCTTAAGCTGCTGTATAGCTAATTTTGAATTTATAATATATTATATAAACAGCATTTGTAAAGCAAATAATTCTAATAGCTATAAAATAATAGCTATAAAAAATAAGCTTTGCCGTAGTCGTTAATAAAACAAGTAAGTCATATAAAAGTGTACCCGCACTCTTAATAAAAGTTCAGGTTGTGAAAAGTTAACAATTTCATAAGCTCCTGGAAGCTGAGCTGGGGAATAAGCAGAAAGCTCTACTGTCTCTGGATTTATTGCTCTACTCGTATAAAAAGCTTAAAGCACTAACATTTATATCTATGAATTACATATTTGAAAGTGTTCAACACAAGCTAAAAGCTCTATATTTGTAAATATTTAGAATCTATCACGACTTTTAACTGCGGCGGCTTTACTTAGCAGCTTTGTGTGTATGTTTGTTCCATCGTATCTCTCTTTAACTACTGAGTCGATTTAAACGATACTTACTTTGGATTTTGTAGCAGTCAGAAATTTTAATATTGTTTTATGATTAGGAGAAGAATCAGCGATTATCCTTAAGAGGCCGAGTACCATCGAAATTCTCATACTTACGTAATACCAAAATCATTTTCTCATACGAAAATATTTAACATGTTTTAGTTATTTTTCAGCTTAAACTAGCAATTACCTAGGTTCCTGCACAAAAATTTACTACAAAATATTTAAACAAAAAAATATTTTTTAGTGTTTAAATATTTTCGTATGAGAAAATGATTTTGGTATTACGTATGTATGAGAATTTCGATTGTATCCGGCCCCTTCATATTAAAATTTTCTTGCAAAGTTAGCTGTAGGTAGGGAATGCAATACCGGGATACCGGGATCCCGAAATACCGGGATCCCGCATGCATTTTGCGGGACTAATCCCGGTCGAAAATTTAGCGGGATCCCACGGGACTGGCGGGATTACAAAGAAGCGGGATTCATACGTGTAACTCTTATAAGCGGACTGAGTTCAATTTGAGTTCAATTTTATATCTATACGAGCTATTGCCCGCGGCTTCGCTCGCGTTAAGAAGTATTATTATATACTTAATGAAAGTACGTTAAGAAGTAGTGCGTTAAGAAGTATTATTATATACTTAAAGAAGTATTATTATATATTATAAACTTTCATCCCCTATTTGAACGCCTTGGGGTTGGAATTGTGGCGGTACCCACAATTCGCCTAACATTCCTGCATCGCGCTATCGAAGTTTCGGAGAACGGCAAGATATATACAACGTCTGAAATGACGTCAGTGGGCTTCGGCCTGACCGAGCATGCTATCTCGCTCGGTCGGAAGATCTTCCTTTTCGGCTGCCACGAACAACGTTAAATTGGTGACCACCGACAAGAACACGCATCCTTCTGGACATTAATCATCATCAACACTCCCCGCCCCTCCGCACCACGTCAGCAGACATCAAGCATAACCGGGTCGCCTAGACCATAAGCCGCGTTGGAGGTCCGCGCCGGTCGAACCCGCGTCTGGCTTGAACGGGGCAGCCATAGGCTACAACGACCGGTCAGCAAGCAGAGCACGGGGTCCCTCTCCTGGTCATTGCACGCGTAGCTTCGGCCCACACCTGACAACACAAGCGCATCGAAGAATACCACAGGTCTTCGGGGGGGAGTGGTGTGGCGGTACCCACAATTCGCCTAACATTCCTGCATCGCGCTATCGAAGTTTCGGAGAACGGCAAGATATATACAACGTCTGAAATGACGTCAGTGGGCTTCGGCCTGACCGAGCATGCTATCTCGCTCGGTCGGAAGATCTTCCTTTTCGGCTGCCACGAACAACGTTAAAGAATTTATCAAAATCCTTTCTTAGCGGATGCCTACGTTATAACATCTACCTGCATGCCAAATTTCAGCCCGATCCGACCAGTGGTTTGGGCTGTGCGTTGATAGATCACTATGTAAATCAGTCAGTCACCTTTGAGTTTTATATATATAGATTTAAAAAAAAACTTAATTATAAGATGAAAATAAATAAGTGAGTTTTTTTAGTTTTTTTAACAATTATTATTACGATTAGACACTAGACAAATTAAAAAAAAATCTTTTCTTTTATTTTTATTAATAAACCCCTGTAAAAAAGTGTTCCACAAAGTTTGTTTTCTTTGACTTTCTGAGCATAAGACGGGGTATATCAAGTATCATTATAACGATTTATTTTAAAAGTTTAAAATCAACCTGCGGGATCCCGCAAATACCGGGATCCAGCGGGATTGTGATGGTTCAATCCCGCAAATACCGGGATTGAAATTATCTTGCGGGATTGAATTCCCTAGCTGTAGGGTTGTAGAATGTAATTTTCTGGCGAGTAAGTTAATCACATTGCAATGCGATACGGGTTTATTTACTTCACAACAAAACATACAATTATTTGACATACCTGTTGGGCGCCCGACTTGTTGTGCCGCCTATTCCATTACGGAAAATTATGCAAAGGTTTGAACAGAGGGCGCTACTAGCAAATACAGTAAATAATTAGACCAAAATCCGACATTTTACACGCCATACCAAAATATTGTCAGAAACGTTGTCAAACGTTTGTGCTGGTGCTACTAGCGCATTGATACCCAAAGTGGTAAAGATAGGGGTCCACAGGATCCCGACAGGGGTCTGCGCTTGCGTTGCGTTTGGTCCACGGGGGTCTATAAAAATGTATTTTTGATGACCCGACTTGAGAAAGTCATAAGAAGCTTAGAAATTGTTTTTGTAAGAACTTGCATATTCAGAAAGAGTGTGATCATAGACGTGCTCGAAATTTCGTGTCCCGTGCCATTTGGTTCGCCATCCCTGGCATAGGCGTTACTTAAATAATAAAATAATAGCAAGTTTCATATATTAGTATTGTAGGGGGGTTGTGTTGGTGTTACAGGGGCCCGCAGTATGCAACAACTTGAACATGAACTGACCTTTATAAGGTTTCTGTATCCTGGCCATAACCATCTCTACGTTAAATATGAGTGAGAACGTGATGCACGTAGATAATGCCGTAGTGAAGTCTGGCGGAGCGCCAAGCGGATCGTGTGCTGAATTAAACTTTCATTAAATATAATAATTTGACATTTAACAAGTTGAACTTACAGCTAAATAGCGCTTTTAGATTATTACTTTGTAGTGCTGGGAGCCTGGGACTGGATGTTTTGATTCCCACTCGCGCGCAATTTTAATAGCCTGGCTGACGATTTGCGGTGACTAGATCAGCTATTCTCAAAGTGTGCTCCGCAGAGCCCTGGCTCCGCAACGGCTTGTTGGGGCTCCGCGAGCGATACATAAATTGTTTTCGGAAATGTCATCAGACACCAGCATTGTGCCAGCACGGTGACAATTTATTCAAAGACAACATTTTTGGAGGGTCCATCAAAAATGACATTTTTTAAAAGAGTTCCGATGCCAAAAAAGATTGAGAACCGCTGGTCTAGATCATACTAGGCTATATTTTATGATTGCGGCGAACGGCGAATTTACCACCTAATACCCTTACACCTCAAGAGTAACCTTTGCGTATGGAAAATTTATACGAGCAATTCTTGTATATTGTATATATAATTGGAATCTCGGAATCGGCTCCAACGATTTTCATGAAATTTAGTAGTTTAGTGGTTTCGGGGGCGATAAATCGATCTAGCTAGGTATCATTTTTAGAAAATGTCATTTTATTAGTAAAAATTAAATCTGTATTTTTCATTTTTCTGGAAATCTATTTTCCTAGCCAGGAACCGAAGTGGCTCATTATTTGTATGCATTTCGCACAAACACATCATAATTCGTAATAAAAGAGTACGCTTATGGAAATACAAATTCCCATATTTTCGTCTCGCTGATAGTCATGCTTATAAAAGTATTACTAAAGCTAGTATAACCTTAAATAACACGCTATTCTCGCTACAAATATAAACTGAATCTCGAGTTTATCGACCTCTGTAAAATACGTTAGGTCTTGTTATAAATTCATGTATTGTGTCCGATTTTATACAGCTTTTATACAGCATTTCAGATATTGCTCACTCTATGCTGGCGCGAGTGAAAAATGCATGCGATATAAAATAATGCGCTTTATTATGTAATGTGAATCCCGACGATGCTTGAAACTTATGTTCGGTTCTTGATATTCAAAATATTGGTATCGGCTTAGACTATGTTCACCTTTGTTGAAATAGAATTTAAATATTTTGGGAAATATGAGCTGTCCCGGCAAACGTTTCTTTGCCATATAAAGTATTTCGCCCGTATTATTTTGCCATGGTGACATAGTAAATAAGTACGTCACCATGGCAACGTCCATCGCTATCCCGTCGCACAAACAATGGTCGCCGTCAGTCTCGAGTTGTAATAATTTACTATTATTTATTCAACAAATGCACTTATCAATATAAAAAGTACCCAGTAGCCGATTCTCAGACCCACTGAATATGCATATAAAATTTGGTTAAAATCAGTAAAGCCGTTTCGGAGGCGTACCTACGCGGCCTAACATTGTGACACGAGAATTTTATATATAAGATTATTATTATCTTAACTTCGCAATTCGTATGCATGTTCACGTGTTTTCTATGCAGTATTTAGCTAAACTAAGTGATAATACTTAGTAATAGAGATCGCTGTGAAAGTTGCAGCGCTGAAAGAGTAACTTTTTTTAGTTTTACATGGAAAAATTCATGACGCTGCCGCGCTGGGGCACTTGCCATATAAACACCCTAAAGTATTAATATCACTTAGTTTTGTTACACCCTGTATCTACAATCTTACAAAATTTTTAACTCCGATTTTAAAGGTCTACATCCATCATAATATTATTATTCTGTAAAGTTTATCTTTTCTCGCCTAAACCGCTGAACCGATTTAGACGAGGTTTGGTATAGACCACGGACATACTCGGAAGATGACAAAGAATAGTTTTATCTTGGAATGTACACTTCGCCTTGTGTGTAATGCGCGCGATAAATTATGCGTAAAATCGCGGACAAAATCTAGTACCGTTATCATTTATCCTAACAAAGTAAATAGAAAAATATTTTAAGAGGAAATATAATTCGGATTAGGGAAGACGAGTTTAGGTCGAATCTCTCGGTGTTATTGAATCAGAGCTGGCCTTGCCGACTGGAGTTATTCGAGATTAATTCTTTATTAAACTTTTTACTGAGCTCAAATATTTTGCACCTGGCTTTTGGGATTGTTTGGTTTTGTTGTTACATTTTCACAGTAACGGGATCCAAATAATTACGTTACACTTAAGAGGGCTAGAGAAATGAAAAAAAGTAGATACGTGTAATATCTATAGCTGTCTCCCTTACCTCAAGCCTATACCGCAGAACGCGATAGAGACAACTGCAGAAAATCAACGATTCGCTGTCCCCTGATTCCTTCTCCAAAACTTAACCGATTTAAGTACTTTTTTCATTAAACATTAAAGAAAGGCTTGAGCTGTGTTCCTATGTTTTTTTTTTGTATAATCTAGCCAAATCTGTTTTCTGGACGTTTGAACACAGCGGAAAATCTGGCCATTTTTTTGGGTTTTTGAACGCTCATATCTTGTTTACTAATTAAATTATGAAAAAAAAATAAAACATAGGGACATTGTATTAGTAGCCGTAGATATTCAGGGAAAAAATTATAACTCTACTAGCATTATCCAGGGAGGAAACAGGGGACAACCTTTGTATGGAAAAAAGGGCGGTGTGGACTCCTCTTAACATAGCAATTGATTACACTAGCCTTTTTAACACGCTTGTGTATGTATCATGTAACGGAATCTTTGAGCACGATTTCTGAATGCTTCTTTCGATGCTTGAATTCAAATATATTGGTATTACTTTGGAAGCTGATATCATGAGTAGGTATAATAAACAAAAATTGGAAATTAATAACAGAGAAAGGAATGTCATATGCTGAAGAATATTGCTGTACTTTTAGTATAATTTTCAAATTATGAGTTAATAAGACTCTAAAAACGGTAAATTACCGCATCTCCGTAGGGGGAGCGTCTTAAGAGCCAATGACAATGCAATAATTTGTTAATTGCTTGCTATTTAATACAGTATTCCATGGCAACATTTTTTTTTCTTATATAAAGTAGCCTATTTTGTGTTAATCCAGAGCCAGAGCCTTATCCGTCAAAACCAGTGAGATTTCATAAAATATTATATATTATATGCAATACATAGCAAGTCAAATATAAGCACATAACCTATAAAATTTATCTACCATTATTCGTCATATTTAAGTAAAAGTTTTCATCACCTTTACATTTACGCAGCACTAACCCTAAAACACCACAAAAAGGGCGAAGCAATCCATCAATCGGATATAATAAAATGTGAATCGCAGCTGACATATTCGTCGAGAATGTTTGAACCGAAGGAACAATCTGAACGCGCAGATCGCAGTCAATCTCTCGGCAGAGGTGACATTTCAATCCTTTGCATCTCTATTTTATACTTGTTGAAGTTAGGGAAGTTATATTTTATTTATTTAAAGCTATTCAGTATTCATACTCATGTAATAATATGTTTTAACGAGATTTGCCCGCGGCTTCGCTCGCGTTAAGAAGCATTATTATATACCAACTTTCATCCCCTATTTGAACCCTATTTCCCTATTTGGGGTTGGAATTTATCAAAATCTTTTCTTAGCGGATGCCTTCGTCATAACATCTACCTGCATGCAAAATTTCAGCCGGATCAGTCCAGTGGTTTGGGCTGTGCGTTGATAGATCACCATGGTCCATGTCAGTCAGTCACCTTTGAGTTTTATATATAACGACTAACGAGCTTTTGCCCGCGGCTTCGCTCGCGTTAAGAAGTATTATTATATACAAACTTTCATCCCCTATTTGAACCCCTTGGGCTTGGAATTTATCAAAATCCTTTCTTAGCGGATGCCTACGTTATAACATCTACCTGCATGGCAAATTTCAGCCCGATCCGTCCAGTGGTTTGGGATGTGCGTTGATAGATCACTATGTCAATCAGTCAATCACCTTTGAGTTTTATATATATAGAAGAGGAAGATAGAAGATATAGATATAGATGTAATTGTTCGTTGCGCAGAAATTGTGCTGAAATAGGTAAAAGCTATACTATAACCTTTCTGTCTGTGTTCATTACATCTTGATTCAACCGCCGAAACAATTTTAGGGAAAGATTTTAAAAATATACTTTCTTATAGTTCCCAGAAATAACAAACTAAGTGATTATAGTAATAAAAAACATTAAATCTCTTTAATATCACAAATCAATGGTAGGCAATTTGAGTATTTATATTTTATACATATAGGAACGATATCTCTGATCAACTCCTCATTCCATAACTAATATCATCGAATTAAAAAAAAATTAAGTAATAAATTGCTCTACTGAATATATAATATTTTAACTTTCAGACAACCTAATAGGAACAAATCTTGCTAGTGCTAATTGACAAAGAATGCTCATACTTTGATCGTGATAATAAATCCTGTATCATTCCTTAATTGGTACGTGTCATGCGCCATGAATATTCCACGATGGCGCTTATTACCATCATAATAGGTTCAATTTCGTCTAACAACGCGGTTACACGCTGTGGCGTGGCTTTGATCATGTTTGGTGGCCCTGGTAGAGCGAGACAGAATAATATGCGTTCTCTTTTGCGAAGAGTAGGTTAGTACCTACTCTTCTGACTAGTGACGGGCCAATACAGAACCGGAAAAACTACAAAAGTTACAGATAAGAAAAGTACTTTTCGTGCGATGTTGCCTGTGGGAAAAAAGCACTACCGAGTCATATTTTATACCAGTCTTCGTTATAGGTATTTATGTACTTGTAATTTTATGGTCTCAAAATTTTTTTTGAGAAAGCTAAGTCTTTAATATACACTAGACTCCAGATTCTAGATTTAACTATGAATAAAATTATCATATTTTTCATTCGCATATAAACAGGATAATACCTATGTGTAAATATATAATAGACCAACCTTTCTCCCAATAAACAGTTGATTATACCTTGATCCGTGTAATAGCCATAAAATAGCCAAACCGTACCCTAACCTATCAAGAGACAGTAAAATACATAACTTCGCAAGGTGTACGTTCCTGCATTCGTTGCGAATCTCAAAAGATTTCACTCACAAGTTTGCCAAATCACTTTGATAAGTTGGCGAATCACGGCCAAGTTAGTTGGACCCGTGCCGAAATGCCACACTTACATAACTTTCTATGTTCCCTCATTGCGTTTAATAAGTTAACATAGCTTTGGGAATCGCCTAACCGCTGACTTACTACAGAAAATGCGATATTTTGGCTTTAGAGAAACTTGTCGAAGTTTCTATTGACTTCTCGTGTCTCGTACCAAATGATAATATTATAAGAACTGACATAGAGTCAATAAATTGCTTAACTTTATATGAGTTGTGATATTCCTTAAGGGTGAAGCCAAACGAGCGTAATTTTTGAGTTGTGAGTCGCAGAATTTCGGTCGCGTAAATATGTTTTCATACAAATCATGACTCACAAAATTACGCTCGTGTGAATCAAACAGGACTTTTGTATGAAATTGAATGCAGCAGAATTTCTGCCAGCCGAAATTCTGCGACTCACAACTCACAAATTACGCTCGTTTGGCCTCACCCTAACACGCCCAGAGAGCAGAAATTCGTTCATCCGGCGGGCGGGCGGGAACCATATTATAATATTTTTCCGTGAGGAAAACTACCCTTTTTTCGCGGGCTCTAAAGTATCTCACAGCTGTTTAAGCACGAATAGGTTATTATCTCTCGAGTCTTGATATACAGACGCACTATCACTTGGTACTACTAATATATTATATTCTGTGCTATCAGTAACTACTACATTTATAATATTAAGTAAGGATGAGGATTGTTTTATGAAATTTGCCAATAGGTGAAACAAAAGGTTTTAAATTTATCTCACCGTGCGTTTAGAAAGTATATTTTTTTGCACAAATTCTTAGTAATATTCGGTTACCAAACTGCTACTTTAGTCCAAGACCAAAGACCGCTTCTGTAAGGCGATTCCGCGCGAGCGCTTTTTAAATTACCTTCATAATTAAAAGTTGGCCGCTGACCGTTTTAAGACAATGGACTTCCAAGTTACGATAGAAATAATTCATTTATTTGTTCAACGTTTTTAATATTCCTCGTTAAAAGTAATAAAGCTAAAATGCTAGTTTTCTATCACAAAGAATTTAAACCTATTACGGTCTCAGGCTGCTTTTTCACCAGAGATGTGTTGCGAGGAATGTGTTTTTGAGAACCAATAGAATCGCTTCATTGACGTGAGCTTGCCGTGACATCGCTCAGCGCGGCGATGCTATTGGATCTTAAAACACATTCCTCGCAAGTCACAAGTCGCAGCACATCTCTGGTGGAAACGCAGCCTTATTGTGGTACAATATATTTACCCCCTTACTAATAAACATTGTATAAGCTTTGAATAGTTATACAGTGTTGTGTCTTCTTCAATCCAATTAAGAATGACACTTGTGTGATAGGAACAAAACACTGTATAACTATTCAAAGCTTATACAACGTTTATTAGTAAGGGGGTTTGTGTCTACTGTCTATTATTTTTTTGTAGATTTTGTAGTTTTTTTATTTAAATATACTTACACTTAACTTACTCATGAAACGGTAAATACACCTTGCAGTTATGGCTCCTACACACTTTAGGAAGTAGTTTGGCACACAAATAAAAGTTTGTCTCGGACTTAAAAGAAAAAATATTAATAACTCTAAATGAAAAATTCGTAAACAAGACTTTTTCTCCTCCATAAACATAATATTTCATGGAAATCCTCGCAGCTTTTAAAATCGATCCTCTCCTTCCAGACTTACGTTAGAAAGTATAATCTATAACAGAATATAAGTATAATAGCAATGATAGTATAATATCATTGATACTAGGGTATACTTTCGCTGTCAGTGTGAACTGTGATGTACTGACAGCACATTATACGATGGCGAAATCTGAAAGCTGCGGATAACTTACGTCAGCACACGTAACGCCCTCGTAACGCAGTCAATCCACTCGTCTACTCTCCATATAGGTTTTGATGAGCAGAAACATGCACCTTGGCTACGAATTTCTTCTGTGGACGAGTATAATTCGTAGCGAATAATTACTCATCCACAGAGGAAATTCGTGGCACCAACCCCAACCATATCGTTCATATCGTTCAATTTATGAGCAGCATTGGGTTGGGGACGGTACTCTAATGCGAAGGAGTCACAATAGATCCTCAAGAGTCGCAGTGACGTCAGAGCTACAATGACCTGCCAGAGAAAAAAAAAATCATCTTATCGGTTTCGGTGATGATGACCAGATTGAATGTGACAAAGGAGTCGGTGATGTAGAGCATAAATAAATTGTAATTAACGTGTGCTTCTTAGAGCACTCCCTCTAATACTCGTTTGCTGTTCCGTCACTGAAAGTGGGAGGTGGAAGGATTATAATAATTTTTACATCTAAAAAGTCGAATATTTGGCCATGACGCACCAAAAATAGTGATTACGAACGAGTTGAGAATATTTGTAGCCATAATCGACGTTTGTGCATGTTAATAGCTTTGAAACGATGGTGGCAAGCATGATCTAAATGTGAATAGAGGCCTTAATACCTAATTATATAATAATAACTAGATGACGGCCGCAACTCCTTCGGCCAAAATTTTGTTTAGCGCGTGGGAACCGTACATCTTTTCGAGATAAAAGTATCTCATGTCCTTTCCCGGGATTCAAAGTATTTTTACACCAAACAGCCAGTGACGGATTAATCCTTAATCAAATTAAGCAATTGCCTAGGGCTTCACGTCTGAGGGGACACCAGAATAAGGACAAAAAACATCCGTTCTTAGGACTTAGGGCATCACATCTCACTCTCACGTCACCAAAAAAGAAACACATGAAAAAAGTTTCTAGGAAAAAACTAATGTTTTTAGGTGGTAAAGGTAGACCGATTCCAGTTGACATACGGATAGGTTTATGGCACAGACATTTATTAATAGATTGTTTAAGTTTCAGCGGTTTGGGCGTGAAGAGGTAACTGACAGACACACTTTCGCATTTATAATATTAAGTATGGATTGGACAAGTTGAAAGTAGAATTCCATACACTACATATTACATATTACGTTGGTTTGTTATTCATCCGCGAGGAAATGAATCCGCGGCGTGCCTCAAGGTGCTTCCTCCTACCGCTGTCCTGACCTCTTATTGAACGAGGAATTATTATATTGTTATAACGTGTAATATCTTAATGACTATATATCTATTTACCCCATAATAAATATGTTAAGTATATCAGCAGATTATTTAAATTCTATTTTTGACCGACTTCCAAAAAGGAGGAGGTAATACGTTCGGCTGTATCTTTTTTTTGTTTGATACATTGTAAGAGACTATAATGTATTGTAATATGTAAGTATGTAAGTTTATCCAGCTGCATAAATATTTTTTTTAAAGAAAACTAATTCCACCGATTAGTTACAGTCTATTAGTACTTTTACAAAAAAAAATTATTAGTTTCGCTTTTTCACGTTTTTCCATGATGGATTTCCAACATTAGCAATCACAAAAGTGTAAAAGAGCTTATTTTGATTGCCCATGATCGACTTTGTTTGTGTGGCTGCTTTGTAATCATGATGACAGCCACGGTTACCCGGCATCATGATTCATGGCCAACGTGAACAGAGCCATGTGTCAACCGATTTTGTGAAAACAATATATAGTGCCACCAACTTATCTGTTCAGTAGCTGGGGTCAGTAGTGTCGCGTTTAGTGTACCTATTTAAGAATGTTTGCCAAAACTGTAGGGAATCCACTGTAATTGGGCTGTATCTGTATCACTCGCACTTCAAAAACTTACAGCGAATGACATTTCACAAAATTGCAGCTGTATTTCCAATTTTATCTACTGAACAGTTAAGTTGGTGGCACATATCAACAATGTTTAGTTATATTACCGCAGTAACTTCTACTTTTATAACGAACAAAATATCCGGTAGACAAGTCAGTGAGTTTTGTGATATGATACGCATACCTCCGACTAGCAGACCACATTCCGGCGGCTTGGCGGTATGTTCACTGTGAGCATTCACAACAAACGACTGTCGTAATATTATGAAAACATAATTAAATTAATAAAAGTTTCTATAAAAAATGGTATCTTTATAGTTGAATGGTATCTTATTAGTTTAAATAAAAATAATCAAAGTAAAAAAGGCAAATGACAAAGTAACGTTTAAGTCCTGTAAAAAATATTAAGCGTATAGTGCGTCAAGAAAGTGAAGAAATTAAAAAGTGGCAACATCGTAGTGTCATCCCTTTTTTCTTAGATTGATTTGAAAGGGATGACACTACGATGTTGCCACTTTTTAATTTCTTCACTTTCTTTGTACTCGTAAGTCGTAACATTTATCTATTTCTTCATTGTGATGTTCTACAAATTATGATATTATAAGGTTAAGACCTGAAACTACAAATAACCATTGCTTAAAATATATTTATTAAAACTCTACGTAGAGACTGCTAAAATCTATAAGTTAAAAAAATGTAGTAAAATTAGGTTGAGAGTAAAAAGCAGTAGAAAGAAACGATCCAAATAAAAAGTGTATGCCGTCCCCGACATGTTTTTCGTGTTTTTTTTTTCTTTATCAGCTGACATGGAGCAGTTCAATTTCATTACAGAACTCTGTCGTTAGCTTGTTACTTTTGCAGAGTAGCTTTTACGTTTTGTTAATAGGGAATAATCCGCGAAGGTCGGGGAAGAGGGAGCTACTCGCAAGTAATCCGGCCAAAATCCGACATGTTGCTCACGTCATATCAAAACAATCTCAAACGTCCAACAAAACTTTTTGTTAACTGTTTATACTGATATTGCCATCTAGCGTGAAAGCGTTTCAATAATATAATTTTAAATTTTCATGGTTTTACATTTAATAACATAATATTATTATGCGGCCTCTACAAGTTCGGAAATGATGAACCATTACAAGCCATTACAAACATGTAGAGAGAGTGATTGATATCATGGACAATCACTTATTTATATTGTTGCCTCTATCAAAATATCAATGTCAATTCGATATGAATAAAGTAAATTATAAATGTCAATTTTAATCAGTTCTAAATACAAAGCATCACGAGATCGCATCTTAAAATATCTCAATGCCTCTAAACTCACCCTTAAATATTAGCTCTATAGTCTATGCCTTTGTTCAGTACCGCGGCTATTTTGAATCGCAGATTGAAACGAACTTAATAAACAGTTAAATTACGTCTCATTAAGGTTTATATAAATGTTTGTTCACAAACAAGATAAGGAATAAAGCCATAAATAATGTCGCCTTAAACTTTTTCGTATTTTTGCATAATATTTGTGATAATGGTCCACTTATACTTTATAATGAACGCTATCGTATGGTTTTATGGTTTTGACGTGGAATGATTTAAACATGGAATGTTAATGTTTGGTGATAAGTTACTACTGGGATTCTACTTAAAATATAGATGATACGAATGTTGAAAATTATGATTTGAATCCACTTAAAAAAATAATGTTAGTCCTCCGATAGTAGTAGTAGTACTTACTAGAAAGAGGGGGGGGGGGGGGGGTGTTATTACTTCTTCCACTACGCCGCTCCGGCGGTTTGCTCTCCTATCGAGTAAAGATTTACTAACAATTTATTCAGATAAAATGTATAATTATCCTAGTTAATACTTATAAGTATTTCGATGAAATCAATTTTTGTCGGAGGTGAGTTTGTAAATTAATTGCAGCCAAAGTATTACGTTTTCTTAAAATGTTTATGGTTTAAGGTATTTTAAATATTGTGCGTTATATCTCATATTTTTTTTTATTTTTGTTATTACATTGGAACTAGGTAAACCGGGAGTCACGGAATAACAAATTGGGGTTTATCCTCGCCTTAACTTCAAAATTTAGTTTTAACTTCAAAAATATGTGTACCTGCTCTAGTAAACTGAAAAAATATCATACAAAGCGGTAAACTTTCAGTTAATTAAAGACCCACGTAAAAAATAAATTAACCGTTCAAACTTCTAAATTAACATAATATATTAATTAACATGTCTGTTCGGATTGTATAATTAGTTGAAATGAACAAGTTATACGCAGAAATAATTTAAATGTCAGAAAGTATAAAAGGTAAATTGAAAAATAATGCTATTGTGTTGTCGATATTTCCACCATTTCTTCAGTTGTTGGCATGAAATGCTGTACATACTGAAATGAACACATTTTGCTCGCACAGTGTTAAAATGTAAAACATGTAAAAATTTACGAGAAATTCATTTTACATTTTCCATTTCGCAGGTGTATCAGAACTGTCGATGACATTTTAATGTCTCGGTTATATAATACGCAAATTAAGAATTGCTGCAGAGAAATACCGATTGAGGTTTTAATATTTTTCTGTTTCTTTTGTGCGATAAACGTTTTATTAATTTAAAATACTTTAAGATCGAGAAAGAAGCAACATCAAAATTATTTATTTGCTTAGTGTGTGCTGCAAAATGCAGGCACGATTTTAATAAACTTTAGTTAGTGTAGAGACTAGAGACCGAGTTATTCCCTCTGTCATATTCTGAAACTAAATGTCTCCCGCAACTCCGTTGCGCCAAAATTTGTTCATCGCGTGGAAGCCGTACATTTTTCCGGTATAAAAATATCCTATGTCCTTTCTCGGGACTCAAAGTACCTTTATACCAAATTTCAGCAAAATCGGTTCAGTGGTTTGGGTGTGAAGAGGTAACAGTGACTTACCGTTTATAACATTGCAATGTAACTCTATTTTTAAGCTGTACGTACTACAATTTTCACTTATTTCAGTAATTCCGGTAGTTTTGGAGTAAGTTAAGTCAGAATTACCAATTACCATTCTCAGCTTATGCAGGGATCACATACATTAGCACGTTGTTATGTCCACTAAGTAGTTGTAAACTGTGGAGATATTTACAAACGTCTGTAATGAGGCTATTAGAGTAATAAACTCGTACAGTCGTTAACGAATGTTATATTGTACCATTTTCATAAACGCCCACTCGAAAGTTGTGTCGATAACGCGTTGTTGTATCCAAGTTTGGTTAGGACAATAATTAAGAATTTAGACTGAACAACTGATTTTCTGATGAGAAAGATTTTAACAAGAGATTTTGACTCAATTAAAAGCGATAGGAAAAAATATATAAACTCCTGTAAAAAGACTTGGAAACTGTTAGTCATGATCTATAGGCTGGGCTAACTTAACCTTTCCAAATTCCGTAGGTCCGCCATCGACCCATGAAACAATTTCTCCGATAGTACAAGGAGTCTCCGACTGTACATTACCAGTGTATCAGTGCTGTGCATTCACTCTGTGAATAGGATTAAAACAACACTAAACAAACTACGAACAAAACGCCATCGTAAAATGTTACGACGAGGACTCACTAACGGCTTTTGATTTAAGCTCGTTGAAATTTTTATCAGACTTTCTGGCTTGGCAGTATAATGGTATACTTAATGATTTTACATAAGCAATGACTTTAGTGTTACATTAATCCTCTATAAATAAAATAACCACACTGTTAATACAGATATTATAATATTATATTTTGTCGAATCATACAACAAAAATAATAAGTATAACTTTTTTAATAAGTATTATTATTAAGTATACTTAATAAGTATTAAGTACTTTGAAAGTTACGGTCTAGTTTGGAGCTCCAACGACATCTAGTTTCGAGTTCTAAAAAGATATAATCTTATCTAATGCTAGATTAATCAGAACCGTATTCTTATCTTATTCTTTTCTTGTGAATGTTGCTCCTGTGACAAGAGTTTTTTAAAGACTATTTTACATACCATCAGGTTACTAAATCAAGTTTCAAAAATCCTAAAGTAGACGCTTAACGTTATACACCTTCACGGAACTCAAAATCACAAGTTATAAACCGCATTACGATTTCAATACTCAAGCGAGAAAGTTTTATCAAAAAGATTGTAATGGCGTGAATTTCCCGCGGATATTGGCAAGCTAAACTTAAGCCGAGTCATAAAGTTTCCCACATTATAGAAATCTTCGAGAACTATTATGTGTTTTACGAAAAACTACGTGGGTACTCCACAAACTTTTTTGCTTTCAACGTATTTCTTTTTTACATTAAACTATCATTCAAAGTTGTGCAAGTTTTAGATTACTATGTAACTAACACGCATCTAGCGTGATATTTTTGGATTTTAACTTCTGAAGCTTCTGAGTCTGTATTATTATTGGTATTACTAGTTTGTTATGAACTAATGATTGATGAGTGATGCTGGATACTTTAATAATTTACCATAATCTGCTACATCTCCCTGACAAAATCTGGATCATTCAGAATTGTAACTGAGTTTGGTTTTTAGGGTTCCGTACCTAAAGGATAAAAACGGGACCCTATTACTAAGACTTCGATGTCTGTCTGTCCGTCTGTCTGTCAGCAGGCTGTATCTAAAGAACCGCTATAGCTAAATTTCTGATCACAGATTGTGTATTATCTGTTGCCGCTATAACAACAAATACTTACTAAAAACAAAATAAATTAAATAATTAAGGTGGGCTTCCATACAAAAAAAAAACACATTTTTACCTAATTTTGCTTTTTGGCACTTGGCCGATATTTTTTTTAATCTGTTAAAAATTAAGTGGGGACTTTTTGAAACTTGGGGTTAAAATGGCACAGGCATCGAACACACCAAAGGTTTATTTTATGCTTTTTTGGATAAATTTATGCCCAAGGAACTCTAAAATGCACAAAAGAAACAAATGTATTTTAGTTGTAAAGTTGAGTTTGCTTTTGCGGCTTCGTAGAGAGTGGTATCACGTTTCTCGGTGTCTGGTGTCCCTCATTCATGTCGAGTTATCATAACATCCGTTTTCACGTCATATTTACTGGCGTTTTAACTGACTGCCCCAAAATGTGGGGCCGTTTTGTTTGCTTTTGGGTCATAATAATAAAAAAAGAGTCACAAAGAGTATATATAATAATATTATATTCAAATAGAATTGTTTATACTTTATACTATAGAGATGATAGTGCTTCGTTTAAAAATGCATATCCAACAATGACTTACGGCCGTTCCCAATATTTGATCTATCTCTGGTTTTGCCCTACTAGAGATAGGAATAGCTCACATTAGACATTAGAGACATATATTTTATGTCAATTGTGAGCTATTTCTATCTCTAGTAGGGCAAAACCAGAGTTAGATCAAATATTGGGAACGGCCGTTAATAAATTACGATACATTATTTATAGTGTGGATAGTTTTTTTTTGTCTCACGTATTGACAATAGATACCGATATTAATATGATGCTGCAGCGCCATGATTTGTTTATTTAATTCTGTGAAAAATAGACGACCTCTGTGGCTCAGTTGGTGGGCTGTTGGTAGCTCAAGCCGGGGGTCGCGGGTTCGAATCCCGCCGACGGAACAAAAACTTCCTGGGTTCAAAAGTTCCTGGGTCTTGGATGTGTATCATATAATAAAAATCTTAAATATATGTATAGTATAAAAGTATTAAATATATTTCCGTCTGGTACCTGTAACACAAGTCCTTCAGGTACTTAGCACGGGGCCAGACTGACGTGGTGTGAAGCGTCCATAGATATTATTATTATTTAATTAGTAATTACACACTTAAAAGTGAATAACAACAGTCGAAATCAAAGAACTCCAGAACTACTAGAGAAGTGAATTGGACGTCCAGTGTTGTTTAACTTCCAACTGACAAGCACTTTGTCGCTGAACAAAATTAACTTATCAAAGTCCCTACTCTGGACGCGCCCCAATTTTTTAGAGCACTTGTATTTTTTGTATTTTGAAGCTATCATTGTTTGATTTATAACACACTCTTATAACACAGAATACTCAGGAATGCCTAACGTTCGTTTTAGAACGTTAGATTTAGAACTTGTGCCTGTCGACTGTTCCTAGAGGTACTTGTACTAATATGTATTCTGTGCTAGAGGAGATCTCACCTTGTAAATCTTTCTGTCAGTCTGTCTATATACCACCAATGAGTTTCGGAAAAGGGCATCGGATACTTTTTACGCCCGAAAAAAATACAGTTCCTACGCGTATTATAAACGAGCTTTATATGATTAAAGTAAACTAGAGCTAACGTAGATGCTGGCAACATTTATTCTGACTGCATATGCTGCAGAACGGAGCTTACCTGCAAGATTAGCAATATGAGGACCCCACTGTAATTTACTATCTAATGTAATGCCAAAGAATATAGTGGAGTCCACCAAATTCATTTTCTTCAGCTTTGCTCGGTATTCGATAAAACACGAATAAAATGACATTTTCTAAAAATGATTCCTAGCTAGATTGATTTATTGTCCCCGAAACCCCCTTTAAACTAAATTTCATGAAAATCGTTGGAGCCGATTCCGAGATTCCAATTGTATATATATACAAGAATTGCTCGTTTAAAGATATAAGGTTATTAGTAAATAAGTAGATTTTTATCATAATCCTAGATGACGCCCGCTGCCCGCAAATCCGTTGCGCCAAAATTAGTTCATTGTGCGGAACCGTATATCTTTCCGAGATGAAAAGTATTCTTTGTCCTTTTCCGGGACTCAAAATACCTCCATACCAAATTTCAACGAAATCGGCTCAGTCGTTTAGACGTGAAGAAGTAACAAACATACAAACTCACAAACTTCCGCAAATATAATAATATGTGATATTAGTATGATAGTATGATTATGTATTTTAAGCAAACTAAGCGATTACTCCAAAAAAACGTTTTTTTTCGCGTATAATACAAAATTTACTCTGTATGTTTGTCTATCGACGGCTGAGCACGTTTTGAGTGTTTATATTAATATAAGTAACGTTTGTATAACAGCTGCCAACTCCTGACTCCGTGCTTATGTTGCTCGCTGGCTTCGCGTTACTTTTTACTGTTATCACCACTTTTGCGTGTTACTTTGATGCTTATTGGGGCTATATTATGACAGTTGTTGAGATCATTTCGTAAGAATATTTCTATATACCTACTTATGTATTACTACTTTATTTTATGTTAAAAATAGTTTAAGCTTCGGTCAAAGCGACTGCGAAGCGGGAGCGTCTGCAACGCGGAACGTTCGCGTCGGCAAAGCGGGAATAATCTACGGTTTCGCACCGTAGTCGCACAGGTGTGCACTGTGCACACCAGTTTCGCGTTGCAGACGCTCCCGTCCCGCGTCCCGCGTTACTAACGCGTAGGTTTGGCCGAAGCCTTAAGAGGAGTCCACACCGCCGTTTTTCCATACTTGAAACGTTGTCCCCTGTTTCCTCCCAGGATAATGCCGGTAGAGTTATATTTTTTGTCATGTTAATGTCCCTATGTTTTCTATTTTTTCATAATTTAGTTAATAAAAAAGATATGAACGTTCAAAAACCCAAAAAAATGGCCAGATTCTCCTCTGTGTTCAAATACCCAGAAAACAATACTGGCTAGAATATACAAAAATATTAAAACATAGGAACACAGCTCAATCCTTGCTTTAATTCTTAATAAAAAAAGTACTTAAATCGGTTAAGTTTTGGAGAAGAAATCAGCGGACAACGAATCGAAGATTTTCTGTTCTTTTATTAGAACTTTTGTCGTGTTGTCTATATCGCGCTCTGCGGTAGGAGACTTGAGATTGGTGAGACAGCAATGTATTGCTGTCTCACCAATCTCTCAACACTAAGATGTATCTTAAAATACCTATTTTCAATTTCTCCAGCCCTTGGTGTATATCCTCTTAATACACACTTTACAGTGTGTAATGACTAATGAGTAATGACTAATGAGCATTGACTGTAATATTATGTTTATCGTTTTTTAGTAAAGCCGTTAAAAATTTTTTGTTGGCTGTTGTTTGGCATCTCTGACTCTAGTCTCTACGTATACTCCAAAGCTTCGACTATATTGATCATTATATTTAACAGTATAACGGCATAAGCATTGAAACAATTATCTGGCGACTGGCGTACACGTCCAGTCCCCGGTCCATCATCACAACATGACACCAGCCGCCGGCGATGTCAGTAATTGACGTTAATTACAACATATTGTTGTTATATTATGTAATATGACATTAGCTATATTATGCCGAGATTTAACGTGATATGTCCAACGATACTTAGGGGCTGTTTCACCACTTTCTGATAAGTGCCGGATAGGCTATCCACAACTTATCTGACAGGGTATGTGTCAAATGATCTACATCAAAGGAGCATCTGTCAAATAAGTGTTGGATAGCCTATTTGGCACCTTATCTGGAAGAGGTGAAACAGGAATATTATAAATGAAAACGTTTATGTCTGTTACCTCTTAACTCTTAAGTCTTAACGCCTTAAGCGGTGAACCAAATCAGATGGAGATTTTTAAGACCCGGGAAACGACATAGCATAGTTTTATATATGTATCTAGTAGGTACCTAGATCTAGGCAGTGACGGATTAAGACTACTTGATGACCTAAGCAATCAATGCCTGTAGGCCCCCCTATATTCTGTATGTCAACTAAATCTGTATTTAAACCTTTACCGCCTAAAAACTTATTTTTTTTTCGTAGAAACTTTTTTGGTATGGTTTTTGGTGACGTAAGAGTGATGCCCTAAGGACGGATTTTTTTTTTGTGCTTCCTCTGGTTGCCCTCCGGTGCTCCCTCAGACGTGATGCCCTAGGCAATTGCTTAATTTGATTAAGGGTTAATCCGTCACTGGATCTAGGTATGGAATATTTTCAGTTAGCACTTAATCTCACATTTTTTCCGAAAGTGTTGAGTAAAAATCCGCATTGCCCCGGGCGCGTTTTCAGTAACTATTAAATCCTTCTTTTTTATTAAATAAGGGGGCAAACGAGCAAACGGGTCACCTGATGGAAAGCAACTTCCGTCGCCCATGGACACTCGCAGCATCAGCTGGGGAGGTTAGGGGGGTTAGGGAAGGGAAGGGAATAGGGGAGGGTAGGGAAGGGAATAGGGTAGGTTTGGGCCTCCGGTAAACTCACTCACTCGGCGAAACACAGCGCAAGCGCTGTTTCACGCCGGTTTTCTGTGAGAACGTGGTATTTCTCCGGTCGTCCACGTAAAAAATTTGGACATTTTCTGAAATACAAAATACGAAGCGCCCCTAAAATTTTTAACTTTAAATCGTACACAGAACAAATAAGCAAAGTTATTTGTTCTGTAAGTACTGAGTATGAAGGTAAGTGACAACACGTTATTACTGATTATTTAAATAACATTTATAGATAAAGGCAAACATAAATTGATTTGGTCATTAAAGCGTAAACTTTTTTACTATTTACATAATAAAGTCTTACCAGCTGCTAACATTCTTTCAAGTTTTTCTGCAGAACGAATAGGTGTAGTAGTTACTTTATTGCCAGGTGCTCTGTTTCTAGACTTACTTCGAAACATCATTAGCCGGTGTCTTACTATTTCGGCTTCATTTAATATGGCTGAAGTTTCTGATTCGGTGTTGGTGTCTAACGGCCGTTCCCAATATTTGATCTATCTCTGGTTTTGCCCTACTAGAGATAGGAATAGCTCACATTAGACATTAGAGACATATATTTTATGTGAATTCAATGTTAGCTGCGATCGGTTGTATGTCAAACCAGAGATAGATTGAATATTGGGAACGGCCGTAACTGAAGTTTCGGCTTTAGTCC
Organism: Aricia agestis; assembly: GCF_905147365.1. Lineage (NCBI taxonomy): Eukaryota > Metazoa > Arthropoda > Insecta > Lepidoptera > Lycaenidae > Aricia > Aricia agestis. The sequence continues at coordinate 7,018,222 of NC_056421.1, read as the reverse complement.
TCTTTCGATCAAAATAATCACGTTCGGCCTAAATTATTTCTTCGTTCAAAATCACGTCCATAAAAACAACCCCTTTCCTAGAAAAATGGCGTCAAAGTTAAAATAACTTTTGCTACCCTAAAATTGGATGTAGCTGTAAGCACATAATTTTTATAATTGTATATTTTACAGTCACAAAAAACTCAATATTTAATTATGTAAAAACTAAAAAATATAAATCGGGATGATAATTAATCTTACAGTGCTACTCAGTAAGTAAGATTTAATGATTACTTAGTTTTAAATTCCTACTTAAATTAGGTCAAACTCTTATTTAACTTTTGACTTTAGTCATGCAATCATTAAATACTAGAGATCGCCCAATGGTCGAAATTCGACCTTAGTTTCAACGACATTAGGACTACTACCTTTATTTTGTTAAAAATATTGACTTTATCATATTTTTCAACTCTTGTCTCTGGGACTCAGGTGATCTCAGACTGGCCGTGTAAGTATTGTCTAATAGTATCTAAGATTCAATAAAAAAAAACTATAATCCATTTTCAATTTATTACCTTTCAACAGATTTGTCATCTGTCAACAGATTTCAACCATGAATAAAAGAGTTATAAATTATAATTCGTATGTGTAGGCTTGTCACTAAAAAATCTGTAATTTTTCCCAGTGTGTATGTTGTAGTGTGTGTAATGTTTTATTTGTTAAAAAAATGTATTATAAAAGCATAATTTGAAAATAATCTCGATGCACTCCTTCACCATATAAACTATATCTGTGCAAAATTTCCTTCACCTACGTTTCCCCATTTTTCTTCAAAAGGGATACAAAGTTTTTGGCTCACGTATTAATATATAGATGGCTGAGTGCGGTTGTTGAACATTCGAAATCGGCTTCGGCTGCGCCCAAAAAACAATTATTTTATCAGTCAGACACACATTCGGCAAAGCTATTGGTTAATTAATAAATAAATATTTGAATTATAAATAGCAATACATAGTTTCATTTCAAAGTTCATCGTATTTCACAATCGCTAAAAGCAGTGAAAATTACGTCATGCACTGCATTATTCATCAAACTATTAATTAGGAATTTAGTTCGTGAGTTTCTGTTATGTTATTTTAATGTTAAAATACATTATTTTTATTCACATGATATCTAGAGCGGGGCTAAAATGGTCGCTTTGGAGAATCATAATATGATTCATTTTTTTTTAATCGCAAAATGTAACCCTGCTGGCAATTCATGTCTAGTAATTCGTACTGATTTGACATTTGTCAGTTTGACAGTTTTCACAATTCATTTGCTGAATTGATTGAGAGGAATTGCTAAATGTTACCATTTTAGCTCCGCAGGTTGTTTAGAGCAACTTGCTCTGTATGCTTATCATTTTTAAGTGGGTGATTTGCTTTAAAGATATTTATTCTTTTTATATATTATATGATCTTAAAAAATCTCTACACTATCTAAAAATCTCTCTACTATATAATATTTTGTGTGCTCAAGCTACACCATTTTCCAAGCATTTCACATTGAAATCATGTAACCGGTCCAGCAGTTATGCAGATTATATTCCACTAATTAGTTAATAACCAATCAGGGGTATACAACCGGTAGCACAGAGGGTCGACAGGCAAATAATTGCGCGTCACAGATATCGTCGATCTCTCGGCGTTTAGTGCGCACAATCTGTCAACAATAGTTGAATGATGCAATATTGTAACGAAAATTTGTATTAGATTGTGCAATAATAACATATCTTTTTCATAATATAGAAATATGTAATACATACATATTTATAATTAACGTATTTTATATTGCAATTTACATGTGTGAAATCTAACTCAGATTTATTTTATTAATTTAGCTAAGCCTCGAAATTTCTTTTCATATAATAGAACGTATACAACCTAACATAAATATTCCTATAATAACAATTGCAGTTTTAGCCAAATAACAAAAGCCCTTAACATGAATTAAAACTGTAAATTTAAAAGAGGGTAAAGTGACAAAACATTAATGAAATATTATCGCACCATATGCAAAGATTCAGAAAAAACATCCCTCGATTCTACGAAAGGCATCGATTATACTTCTACTTCTGAAAACCATTCCCATCAGTCATCACAAAATACAACTCTATTGTCGGAGAACAGAGCGCAAATTCGCTAAACGTCAGTCCACGACGGCGCCTAACAATGGGTATCAATGAACGTCTCCGGGGCCGCAAACAAAATTACAAATGGACGGAACAATTTGCACTAACGCAACACGACGGCGAACAAAAGGCCGGCCCGTGGTCTGTTATCGGGCGATCCCGCGTCCTACCCCAATCGGTCGGGTTCTGACAGGTAGCACGGGACCCCGTTCCGACTGGGGGAATTCCAAACGCCAGGCGCCGCAATCTCGTCTTTATTAGGATTTACGACTTTTTTCTGTTTCGGCTGTCCTATTTCGAATGAACGGAATTTTGTCAAAGAGAAGACTATTTGTCGCTAACTAGTAGTGCTATTGTATATCTAACAATGTTGGAATTGTTGTGTTTTAAATGAAATTTCAATTGATTCAATTATTACAATCAATGTTTTTGTGACCAAATGTTTGCAACTCCTTTTGGGTGAAGGGATATTAGAAAAGCCATATTTAGTATTTACTCCTAGATGCCACCCGCAATTCGTTTATCGCGCGGGAACCGTACATTTTTCGGGATAAAAATCCTATGTCATTTCCCGAGACCCCAAGTATCTCCATAGCAAAATAGGTTTAGCGGTTTGGACGTGAAGAGGGACAGACAGACACACTTTCGCATTTATAATATTAGTATATATGGATGCCACGACTATGGTCATGGAAATATACGCCCAAAAAACTGGAACCGTACATTTTGGCTCTGAAAAAAGCAAAGGTCGTTCTCTACATTGTATGCCTATAGAGTACTAGATATACATCTATACATATTATACATGGGAGAGACATGCTTCGGCACGAATGGGCCGGCTCGACCGGAGAAATACCACGTTCTCACAGAAAACCGGCGTGAAACAGCGCTTGCGCTGTGTTTCGCCGAGTGAGTGAGTTTACCGGAGGCCCAATCCCCTACCCTATTCCCTTCCCTACCCTCCCCTATTCCCTCCCCTATTCCCTTCCCTTCCCTCCCCTTTTACCCTATTCCCTATTAAAAGGCCGGCAACGCACCTTCAGCTCTTCTGATGCTGCGAGTGTCCATGGGCGACGGAAGTTGCTTTCTATCAGGTGACCCGTTTGCTCGTTTGCCCCCTTATTTCATTAAAAAAAAAACTACAGGCATACAATTTTATCTTAATTCTAAATCAACCCAACAATATTCCTTTCTATAATTTATTCGTGTGATCTTCTTGTAGTACGTTCGTTTGCGGGCAATAATTAATTGTTTCTGTTGTTTCGCTACAATTTACAAAGCTTTTAATGTCGGAACTGCGATCACAGTTATTAATTAACTAAACAGACCGATTTGTTTGTCGCCGTTTATATTCTAATTAGTATTTACTTATTATTTAAATGTTGATTATTTGTTAGTTAAAATTAATTATATCTATAATTTGATGTTATCTCTAAATTCGTTTCTCGCGTGAGAACTGTAAATATTATTTTTTTGGGATTAAATCAGCTTTTAGTCCTGTCCCGGAACCCGAAGTATATCCACATTAAATTTCATCAAAACGGGTACAACCAGCCTAAAGTAGTTTAAAGGGATAATATTATATCCAACTCACTTTTGCATCCTTAATAATATAAGTATGGAGAATAATTGTTACTTTTTTGTTGCAGGTAAGCTTTTAATTCACTAAAGAAGATTCTTGAAGAAAAAAAATACCAATAGATCAGCCATTTAGTAAGTATTTACTTCTTGATTTTCTTCTTGCTTCTGTCTTCTGTCAAACGTCTGTTGCTGTTGTATTATCCTGCGGATCTCAATATTATTATATTACGTAATTACTACATATGTATTCTTACTAAATATAAATAATATGAATTATATTTAGCAAGAATAAATGTACAAGGTCTATTACACCTTGTACCAATGAGACCATATTATTTCTAAGATATTAATCTTAAAACATGTGGCCTTAACATTAAACTAACCTTAAATGTGTTGGAACAAGATGGATGTGAAATATGAATGTCAAACTTGTTTGCAATGACCGCTCTATATCTTCGTTAAATCATTGCTAAATAGATCTCTGTTCAGAGCCAAGTTGTATTCCATGACTACGACGCCATCGTCTATCGTCATACGAACAAGTCGTATTCCATAACTTTGACAGCATCAAAATGCGATTTGCTATTAGCTATGTCCACACTGTGCACTTTCATCTTCAATTTTCGTCATCAACTTTCATATTAGCGCGTTCAATCAGTTAATGCGTCAAGGAACGCAACGCCAATATTGTCATTTTTGAAATTTTGGATAGGTCAGAGGGCATGCGTCGCGGGCATGCCTCACGTTCGCTGTTGACTGCGCTATAACGCATGCCCTTGACGAACAGAAAAAGGCACAGTGTGGACAAAGCTATTAGGCGTCAGAAGCTACACCTTTGAACAAGTAGTAACTTTACATAAAGTACCTATTATAATATTATTATTAAAGTTACATGTTTTAAAGACTACATAATCTTTAAAATATGTCAATTTTAATTTCTGTGTTTTAGGTAGGTTTTAGGTCTTAAGATCTGACTCTATTAACGCCAAATCAGAGACTTAAAAACTCTTCTAACATACATATTTCTATTTCAGTGTAAATAAACAGACAATATTCTTTTCGTCCGAAACACCGTTTGCTCTATTTCAAAGTCAATTTACTGAAGCCAACACTGTCAATATCTCGTATATCTAAAGGTATACATCAACAAGATTAGGTCAGAGGGAATAACATCAATATTGAGAGCCGCATGAAAATTTTATCATCGTTACCGGGCTCATTTATCCCCTAGCTTTATAATGCAGACGTGTCGCTATCCCTTTGTATAGGGCTGTCACAACCCATTATCACTCCGCACGGAATCCCTTTAGAGATTTACGAGTTTCGTCAGCCCTTTTATCGTTGTTGTGTTGGGTCAACGCCAGGTGAAAGCCGATCGGAGTGGTCAGAGTATAAAGGATAGAATAATGATATTACTAGGTGATTAATTTGCTGACTTAATGTGAAGTTAATCGTTCCATTTCAATTAGATTGAATAAAATAAATAAATAAATAAAATATATTTTTATTTAAAATGGGTATCATGATACATTTTTTGAAAGTCGAACGAAGAAACTACGTTGCCACCGGTTTGGGAACTACCCCGCCGAGAAGAACCGGCGTAAGAAACTCGCACGGGGCCATCTTTTACTAAAAAAATGTGAAATGTTGAAAGTTTAATGAGTTAAGTCTTGAGTTACTTAATTTTAATAAATTACTAAATCTATGTGGTCCAAACTACGAGGCGAGTCACAAAGCTTCATAATAAATGTAACACTTGTAATAAGTTTAAGAAACTTGAACTTGATAGTGTACTAATAATTATTTACATTAGATTAACGGCATGTTTCACCACTTTCTGATAAAGTTCCGAATAGGCTATGCACAACTTTTTTGACAGATTCTCCATACTTCATCTGTCAAGTTAAGTGGTGGATAGCCTATTCGGCATTTATCAGGAAGTGGTGAAACATGCCCTAAGGACAGTAGTAAAAAGAAAAACTAATTAATTAGGAACAGGCGGTGATTCTCATAGCTCGAAAGTTGAATGTCGCGTCGTTTACTTCTCATAAACACAACACGTTTGGTTTCCCTCCGACTTAACTTACATTATTTCAGACATAATAGCGGATTTTCATTATTCCAATCCAGTCAAGCGCTGGATTACTGCTGGAATAGTGTAAACAGCCATTGGAATGCACTGAACTGCATTCCAGTGCTATCGAGTGCCCGTTCATATTATTCCAGCACTGGATTGAAATATAATGTAAACCCGCTATGAATGTGTTTTGTTTACATCTCCTAATGCCTTTCAAACATCCACTTTCTAATTCTATCATTTACACTGTTTACCCATGTTTATGGGCTTAGTATAGACTATGGGCTAGCCCCGCCCCCTGCCCACGTCGGTCGCCACACACCGCGATTATAATCGCTATAATCACCGGTTATAATCACCGTTTATATCCGTGTTAAGTAATACTATATTAATTCACACAATATGGTTCGGTTTAGTAATGTTATGGCCCTGTCAGCTAATGGGTTTAGCCGATTCGGCTAAAAGGGATTGAGATATTTTGACCCATGTCCTCATTAAAAGATATTTATGTTCGTCAGTTCTTGTGCGTGAGTTGCTTTCAACGTAACGTACAGCTTCTACAGCCTTCTTAACAGTTCTTAACAGTTAACACTATTCATGATGTTATAAATGCTACAGCAGCAGGGCTCCCAATCTTTTTCAGCCTGCGGCGCAGTTACACGTCACAATATTTTGTCACTAAGCCCTACTAAACACCTTTATAGTTAGGTTAAGCGGGTAGTTGGTAATTATAATAATAAGGGCCTGTTTCACCACTTCCTGATAAGGCTACCAACCAATTAACTTGACAGATCAAGTATGGAGAATCTGTCAAAAAAGTTGTGAATAGCATAACCGAGAAAGAAATGTAATATGATCAGAAGCCATATTGTTATCGATGTGAATGGAAATTACGTGTGTGAAATTGGTTTTCCTGTTTACGACATTTATTCATAACGGCTGAGTGATATAGTTATTTCAACAATATGATGTAAATGGTTTAAGTTAAACTGTCTATATTGTTTAGGCTAGCTGTTTCACATCTTTAGTTAATTTAAAAGTATTCATTACAATACCTAAATAGTGATAATGTTTTATTATTTTAACCCGCCACGAAAACAGAGAGCTGTGTTATAACTTTGGCGTAGACCTAGAACACTCTGTGTATGTCTGTCTGTCTTTTTTTATGAAATAAGGAGGCAAACGAGCAAACGGGTCACCTGATGGAAAGCAACTTCCGTCGCCCATGGACACTCGCAGCATCAGAGCTGCAGGTGCGTTGCCGGCCTTTTAAGAGGGAATAGGGTAATAGGGGAGGGTAGGGAAGGGAAAAGGGTAGGGGATTGGGCCTCCGGTAAACTCACTCACTCGGCGAAACACAGCGCAAGCGCTGTTTCACGCGGGTTTTCTGTGAGCCCGTAGTATTTCTCCGGTCGAGCCGGCCCATTCGTGCCGAAGTATGGCTCTCCCATGTCACAGTCTGTCTCTCTCTCTCTCTTAGTCACTCTATCACTGTGTTACTGTCTGTCCGTAGTCCGTGGTTAATCCTACACAAAGTGTTTTTTAGGATTTCCATGTAATGATTTTTTCGTGTCGGTTATGAAATATGATTCAATATGTGTGAATACTGAATACTGATGAAGCGATCACCTTGAGAGTGATGCGAAGTTGTCTGCGGCTGATTAGCCTTGACTCACAATATCTCAAGTCTCAACATACATGTAGCGACATCTATGATCGGTTGTCGGAACTAAAAAAATGTTTTTAACCTCCCATATTATCAGTCGTGAACTGCAAATTCGTACTAACCTTACTAGAGTTGCACAAATTTGCAGTTCACCTGCTAAAGTGACCGCGACCGAAACTTCATAGTGGCGGTCGTTCTTACCTATATAAAGGTCACAAACAGGAAAACTTTCAGCTTTACGAAACTAAGGAAAGTCGTCGCAGGCTCTTCGTCCATAACGAAATAACGAAAAAAAAATAGGATAGAAGACATACGCTTATAGTTTTTATCGCAGCAAAAGGTATTCCCGCGCGATATAATATTTGCTAGACAAACCAAGTTTGTGTATTTCGCATCAGAACTCCTATGAAGTTATATTATAGGCAACCTATCTGAATATAATTTGAAGATAATACAACAACAATGTTATTATTATTATTATTAAATAATTATTTTTGTTACTACTAGGAAGTTATAGGTAGGAGAGGTTATATTTTTAAAAAATCCTCTCCTACCTGTTATTTAATAGAATAACATTCAATATCAATCTATCGGTGGACAATAACTCCAGTTATTCCACAATATTTCAAAAAACACTCTCTAGTGATCGTCCGAGTGGACCTCAGTCCTCAGTCCTCAGTGCATGTCCTCAACAATGAGAACCCCTCTTTGTTCTCTGCATGACTCAGACGTATCAATCCACTCACCTATAATATACAGTACAGTAACTCAGCCATGTCGTTGAAATCATAGTTAACAACTCCAGCTTTTTCGCTCTATGTCCGATCCGAATACCACGAATTACGGATAGAATATAATTAAATATTTGTATTACATTTTTACACGGATAACTTCTGTTAGCCCTTTCGGCCGTAGCTTTGGTGAAAACTGATCCATCATCCATTGTAAAATTCACAACAAAATCTTTTGACTAGGGTAATGACTAGTAGATTGGACAGTACTAGTCATTGGAAAAAGCACAAAAACACATATTTATTAATGTTGCTTTAAAAGCTGACTGTTTTTCTTTAAAAACAGGCGTTCCTTTACTTTAAAAACAGGATTTTTTTAAAGCAACATTAATAAATATTGTGTTTTTGTGCCTTTTCCAATGACTGGTACTGTCCAATCTACTAGTCATTAACCTTATAACTACTCAGATATTTGCACCATTTACGAAACAACGCGAACAAGTCTTATTATGCACGTGTTAGAACATTTTTTTATTGACTTACCCTGTATGCACCAACAGTTAGTGAAACTCTGCTAAGTATTTTTATCTATATTGAATTGTAAATATAATATCTGTCTAGCGGAATAGTGCTAATTAAATGCATGTCTGGTCAGGCTTTTTAGGTACAAAATATGCTAAAACTGAAGAGCAAAATGTTTTATTCAATTCTAGCAGATTTTTTAGATATTGTTTTCTCATATTATGTTTGAATATGCTTGTGAGCCTCAAAGAAAGATCTTGCGAGAAAGAAGTTGACTGTTGACTTCGTTTTGTCACGCCGATCTCATAAATTCGGATAGGTGCGATTCCGTACAATGGAAATATTATTGTAATGTGTTCACGCTAGACGGCAGCACCAGCATAGACAGAAATCGAAAAGTTTAGTTAACGTTTCTGTCAATATTCTGATATGTCATATGACGTGTGCAACTTGTCGGATTATTACTGCTTGTGCTAGTAGCGTTCTTTGCTCTAACTTTTGCGTAAAAACTAAATATCCCTTACTTATAAATTACTAGCTGTCCCGGCAAACGTTTCTTTGCCATATAAAGTATTTCGCCCGTATTATTTTATTGAAGTGACTAAATAAGTATGTCACCATGCCAACGTCCATCGCTATCCCGTCGCACAAACAATGGTCGCCGTCAGTCTCGAGTTGTAATAATTTACTATTATTTATTCAACAAATGCACTTATCAATTAAAAAGTACCTAGTAGCCGATTCTCAGATCCACCGAATATGCATATAAAATTTGGTTAAAATCAGTAAAGCCGTTTCAGAGGAGTACGCTATCTAACATTGTGACACGAGAATTTTATATATAAGATAAAATAATGCAAACATTTGATTGTATTTAATACATTTAACATTACATAATATTTAGTTGATATTGTCTTTATCAAAAACCTAGAGCTCAATCAAAAACCTAGAAATTGTTTGAACTTGTAAATAAAAGCTACAATTAAATCGAAAACTCTACCTAAATCACTTAATCGTTACACGTCTCTATTTTATCAAAGGAAATTACTCAGAGCCTTAATTGTTAGCACAAGCGGATATTTTCCGGCTTCGGCCTTCGCAATAACGGAACACAGGATTCGAACCTGTTTCCTACCGGCTACGCTCGGTAGTGACTACTGACAATAATGGTATCATTATTTGCTTTATCATTATTGTTAATTATTATTTATCATGCATATTGGCAGAGTTCTTGATTGGCGAGTGTGAAAACTTTGTCCTACTACTATGGTTTATGATGCCTAGTAAGTTTGACCGCAATGACTGCAGATACTGTTGGACTCCGTTTGTACGTACCGTATCTTTGTAGAGTTGATAAAAGAAGCTTAGATTAAATAATTACCAACCTTTGTTCATTTTTAATTTTTTATGCTAATTTAAAATTCAAGCTGCAAACCCTAAAACTGTAAAGTCAGCCAATTTACAGTAAAATGGTCGCTCTAGTAACTGTGCTAAGTAGGAAAAGGTAAATTAAATGTTATTACTCCATTATTTGTAGCTGCTTCCATTATGCGATAGGTAAGATCGTTAGCAATCGCGCTAACTGCCGATGTTAGCTCGAGAAAGTTTGTTTATGTTAGTACACTAAGGTCCGCTTGTAGGTACAGAGCTTAGTAAAAGTTAACCTAAAATATCCCAGCTTTTGTTTAACTATGAGAAAATAATGTAATATTTAACCCTGGATTAACTTTGTTAGAGCTAGGTAAGAGCACTAAAAGCTAAGTAGGAATTAATCGAAAATTAAGTAATAATTTTAAAGAACAATAAAGGGCAATATAATGATATTTAACCTTGAATTACTTTAGCTTTTTGTGCAAACTTAATACAAGTATTAGCCGAAAAATTGTTAGGAATTAAATACAATTAAGCTTTTAAAATGAACGCAAACTTTCAAACAAGGGCACTTGGTTGGCTTCCCAAGCGAAGCCGCGGTCACTATCGTATCGAATAATTAACAAAAAGCACACAAAAAAACTTATTAGTTACAATAAGTAATTAAAAGTTAAGTTATAGGGTTAAACATCCTTTGAGGGTACTTATGTTTATAAGCCGTAAAGTGATTTGAGTTGTGGTCCCAACATGTGGGTTATACTGAATCAAAAACAATCTGTTTTGCTCAATGTCTTGTTTAATTTTATGGTGCTTCTGGATTACTTGTGACCACAGTATAGCAATATTAGTCCCTATGTCATAATATTGCTATACTGTGTTTGTGACACGGTCACGCCACAAACACAGTATAATTATATAGACTATAGTACTCTATAATGTGTATATAACTATACAGTTTTTCCCTTCTCTCGAAAGTTATTCACTTCCACAGAATGACGAGTTTTGGCATTTTTAACCGACTTCCAAAAAGGAGGAGGTTATATACGTTCGGCTATTTTTAGTTACAAGCTAATTCGAGTTTCGATTTACTTGGAGCTTTTAAAATAGGTTATTTCCTTATCTTACATTGTTACATCAAAGTCTGCATAACGGCTCTTTCCTTACAAACGACGTGGTTAAAGATGAAAATCTTTAAAAGCTAAAATTTGTCTAAAATTTGTAGTTATAAGCGAAATATCGATTCAAATCACACTTGATATATTGTGCCACAGAACATGGTAATTTGTTATCGAACAATAAAACATAACGCTATTAAGATGTAATATAAACATTAGAACGTGAGATGCGAAGACGGCTATTACAATAAATCTCTTACTAACTCTCGACATTAATAACTCTGTATTATGGTAATAAGAGAAATATTTGACGCGTTTAATATTGTACAGCTTACTTGAAAGCCTTTAAAATAGAGATAGCTTATAGGAAAAGTGTCGCCTAAAATCTCGGGGAGCACTTTGGTACTGTTTGGGGCCTCTTTGCGATTGGAAATAATATTGTGCCCTTTTTATAATCATTTTCATCAAATATCTCGTATAATAATCGTTTATCGCGCGGGAACCGTACATTTTTCCGAAATAAAAAGTATCCTATGTCCTTTCCCGAGAATCAAAATATCTCTATGGCAAGCAAAATCCGTTCAGCATTTTAGGTGTGAAGAAGTAACAGACAGACAGACACACTTTCGCATTTATAATATTGTTAAGCTTAGTGGAAAGCCATAGACTTTTATAGTAGACATGGCAAAATATCCCCAAACAGTACCGATTTGCCCTTAGAATATTATATATATATATATCTATTTATATATAAATAGATATATATATATATATATATATATATATATATATATATATATATATATATATATATATATATATATATATATATATATATATATATATATATATATATATATATATATATATATATATATATATATATATATATATATATATATATATATATATATATATATATATATATATATATATATATCTATTATATATATCAAGCCTATCTCTTAAAAACGCAAAACTTCAATGTTACGCAGATGACACAGCCATTATTTTTTATGATGCAACATGGGAGCAAGTCCGCAAGAGAGCTGAAGATGGCATGGCTACTCTATCTAACTGGTTAAACTTTAATCTCCTCTCCCTTAATACTTCCAAAACCAAGTTTCTTTGTTTTCACAAAAATGCTGCCTCCGCTCCTTCCTCGCTTAATGAGTTAAAAATCTATTCCTCAATGTGTACTTATCCCGTTCAGAACATCAACTGCTATAATTGTTCTGCTATCCAGCGCAGTGAATCCATCCGCTACCTTGGTGTTATCCTGGACCACCAAATGACCTTTAAACAGCACACAACAGAAACGTCCAAGCGTGTTAGAAAATTAATGGGCGTCATGAGGAATTTACGAGGTGTGGTCGATGGTCAGACCCTCAAAACTATCTACTTCGCTCTATGCCAATCGGTTATCAATTATTGCATTCTGGCTTGGGGAGGCTGTCCATCTTCCACTCTTCTTCCACTGGAAAGAGCGCAGAGAGGGGTACTGAAAGTAGCACTGGAGAAGCCCTTAAGATATCCTACTAAAAGACTATACGATGATACCAAGGTCCTAAGTGTCAGAAAACTTTATCTAGTAAGAGTGTTTGAAGCAGTACATAAATCTATAGTTAAATGTGAACATACTTACGACGAAATGCTTAAAAAAAGAACTTTTAAAGTACCTAATGTCCCTGTATCCACTTCTTTTGCCTCTCTCCATATATTTATAATAGACTTATAAACCTGTTTGATTTGAAACTATACTCTGTACATAAAGGTAAAAATGTTCTTACCCAATCACTGCTGTCATGGTCATACGCCGAAGCCGAAAACCTAATAAAACACACACACACACACACACACACACACACACACACACACACACACACACACACACACACACACACACACACACACACACACACACACACACACACACACACACACACACACACACACACACTAAATAAAATCGGAGTGTCTGTTTGTAATATTAAAAAAAACATTTTTTACTACATGCATATGAATATTTAGACAGTACTTACACCAAAATAACAATTTTTAGAATTTTTGTCTGTCTGTCTGTTTGTTCTGGCTAATCTCCGAAATGGCTGGACCGATTTTGACGGTACTTTTATTGGCAGATAGTTTTAAATTTTGTAAACGCGGACGAAGTCGCGGCTAACAGCTAGTCAAATATAAAATTGCTATATCGTGAGTTTCGAAATTTTCATGAAACGCGTTTGATAAAATTTATTGCGGTTTAATGAAAACATTTTTAAAATGGTGCGCGGGTTGGAGTCTTATAACTCTTATAAGTTAAAACGTCTATGTTACTAATATTATTCTGTGCGTCTATTAATATTATTGTGAGTCATGCTCCCATTCATAAGCCGGTCTTTATCACACATCTTTAGAATCGCAACTATATTCATAGATACTAGATTTAAATCTCATTTAATAAATTCTTTCGTCATCTTTATTTACTTGTACACTTAATACTCGGTGCACCAAGGCTAGGGTTAGCCATGAATCATGATACAAATGCTAAATAATAGAGAGACTATTCTTATACTAAAAGTACAAAAGTACAAAATTTCTATACTAAATACTAAAGTTTGTCAATTTGTCAATTATTTCGTAGAACTTAATACGGTAAATAATACTTATTTGTAAAAAAAAAACATTATCACTCAGTTTCTAGAGTAAAAATATCAGATACATCATTACAAAAATACGTCCCTGACGTATTTTTGTAATGATTTAGCCGGAATAGATAGAGATAACAAGTAACTTCAAACCGTTTAGTTATTATCAGTAAACAATACTGATAACAGCTTTCATTATCACAATTCACAACTTACATAATATTAAACTAATTGTGCTAATTACTATAAAAGAGATAATACCATAATTTACATTAAGAGTCCCTAAGCATTTTTCGTATAATAGAAATGTTTTGCCTGTAACAGGTAAGAAATCACTAAGGCTGGTTTTATCATCAAGCGTTTCGCAGCGCCGTTGGAGCGTGCGCGTTCGAAGCTGTAACAAACGTATGGACGAACGGCGCTGCTCAAGCGCGCGACTTTAAAACGCAACTACTACCCCCATACTTCTTCGAACGCGCGGCGTCCCAACGGCGCTGCCGAAACGCTTAACGATAAAACCAGCCTTTGTGACGGTGCATTTGCTCGCTTTTTGGTCAAATTTTAGGCCGGTTAACGAATGACTCAGCGTATAGTTCGAAAACGGATGAGAATTTGGAAAAAAAAAGTGTAAAGAATCTAATTTGTAGAGAATTTAATAAGCTTTAATATCGTTATAGAATATTTTTTGCTACAACGCATATTTTTTTAGTTATTGACGAAAAACCAAAAATTTAGACCTTTGTCACCCTCCCCTCCCTCCGGCTCACCTCCTAGACGTCAGGACTTTTAGTATGTTTTGTCCCTAAGCACCCTGAATAAGTTTCTGCAGAAATTGCTTAGGTTCCGCTCACACATTATACAACTACTTTGTTGACTGTGCTATTTATTAAAAAAATGTCTCTTATTCAATAATATTATGTCCATTCAGTTAACAACTATGTAACAAATTACAAAATTAAATTTAAATGGTTTTCCAATAGTCACACTCAATATTTTAGAGTGCGCGTTGATATAATCAGTCAATTAACTGCATAATGTATTGATATTACGGCGTATATATCAAGCGCTCGGAGCCGGCTCGTTATAATGACGTTTTATAAATAATTAGTAATGGTTTTCAATTATGTAATAATTCTAGCGGAGGTCCCGGCGCCCTATTATGTCACAACAAGCATAATTTATTAACAATCGCCGCGTCTTTGTCGCCGGCCCTTTCACACTCGACAAAAAACCAACAAGTTACGACAAAACGCTATCAGAAACACGACTGCGGAACTATTCCTGCAGAGCCGCAAGTGTACACTTGTCTCTTTCTGGCTCGTACGAAATGGGAGCCGAGGAGCGAGAGGGATGCCCGATCAATGAACAAGGCAGGATGCTCGGGCGCAGCTGGCTGGTTTTTTTGTATTTTTGTTGTTGTGCCCGAACAAAAAAGATTGGTTTCGCACAGTTTAGCCTGGATCGTGCTTCCGTAACGGGATACGGTGCGTCGAATACAAGTTCTTTCCTCCGACCTATAATTGACAGAAATTATACTCAATTCTGTCAATTAATTAGGCAATACGAGGGGAGTGGGCGAGGTATAATAAGCAATTTAGCAAATGAATTACGCGTAATGATATGTTCAACATTGTTTACGGTTTGATAAATTCGAATTGCACAGATAAGAAATCTTTGCGTGACTGTCTGCGGCTATTGGAATTAAATACAACTTATTTGCAATGAGTTTTTGATAAATACAAAACGGTCTATCCGCCAATTAAGTTGCCGGTCGTTTGCTTAGGGAAACCCGCAGCAAACTACAACATTTGATTAATAATTATACATTTTGTCCCCTATTCACCAAATTATCTACTTACAGCTTTCTTACCTTTATTAATTAGTTGTTCTAGTCCGTATACTACAAAGTGCAAACAATCAAAATATTTTTTTAAATTATGTTCACAGTCAAACTCAGCGTTGTCAGACGTCCCGATCTTGGCGGGATGTCCCGATTTTTTCATCAAAATTAAATGTCCCGCGCGGGACAGGCTCAGTCCCGCTTTTCAGGGAAAGCCCGAACGTACGTGCAGCGCGGCATTCTGACTGCTGAGAAAGAAAGGTGCGTAATGAAGATAAGAGTGTGGGAGGTAGAGGGGTGGATTTTCTTTGGCTAATTTAACTAAAGTTAAGCAATTCTTACGTCACTTATTGTCACTTAAACGTTATTTTAGCGCAAATAAAGATATAAAAATTCAATAAACTTATGATTTCATACCTTTTTTTTACTTTGTCCCGCTTTTGACTCAAGAATCCCGCTTTTTCACTCAAAAAGTTCCAAAGTCCCGACTTTTGCACAAACAAAATCTGGCAACGCTGGTCAAACTGCTCAATGCTCATGTGACATGTCTTACCAAATAAATAAGCAATCCACATGAATAAGACGGGAGGTATCAACTATTAAAGCGACATTTCCATGGAAAGAGGTATTAATTTTTACGAACGGGTGTCGATGAGATTACACATCGTAATAAGCCCGTGTTACGTCATCGCCCCTCTGTCAATAAACGGGGTTCTAAAAACCAATTAAAATCAATCAGCCGTACCAAGTTACCCTCTCGCTGATGAACGATTACTAGCTTCGTATTACGTGTGTTCTATGTAAAGGCAAAATACTGGTAGTACCAACTATTATCTATTCTGTGATAGTACTAAACTGCTAAGTGCTAACAGTATTTCTCCCTATATTGCTCGTGCTACCTATTTTGCTCTATGTTGCTTGTACCATCGTCCATCGAAGAAATGGATTCGTAGGCAGATGGCGTACCTACGTGATTTTGTCGCATTATCGTAGCTTATACTTTTGATTTTATAGGTGTCAAAAAAATTTTGTCACTGACTCACCGATCATCAAAATTGTTAGGGTACTTCCTGAAGTCTTAGAAAGCGGAAATTTGGTATGTAACAAAATATTAGTACAGACTACAGAAACAACAAAAAAATTATCAAACTCAACCTAACCTAGAAATCTTAGAAACTTGGCTCTACATGAGATCTCACTACTTTTTGACATCATATTCTTGTCTTGGCAACATTTTTACATGAAAATGTTTTTGGTGGGATTGAGTTGACCACAAAACGTAGGTTCGCCATCTGTCTATGAATTAATTCGATGGTACATGCAATATTGTGCAAAATACTAGTAGCATGAGCGATATAGGATATTGGCAGCTTTATTTATTGGAATGTACAGAAAAACGGTCGGTAAGACAAAAAAGTGGAACTATTTTCCTATCGAGGATCTCTAAAAGGAAAAATCTTATGTTTAAATGAAGTAAGTACAGGCTAAAATATTATTTTTACTCTTTAAACTACTTTTAAAAAAGTTAATGTACTGATTATATTTGCACATGTAATTTTAGGATTTATAAGATTCTACTTTTTTTATTCCATGTTAGTTCCATATGAGTTGTAAAATATTATATTGAGTATGCGTGCAGCGAAGATAATATTTATCGTTTTGGCTCTAATTGAAGAAATCTATGCTCAATGATGCGAAAGACCGAGCAGCTATGTCCTTTTATGGAATATAATAAATCCTAAATTTACAATCCACAGGTTATATAAATCAAAATAATTACATTTCATAAATTAACATTCAATAGGGACCGTGCAGAAACTATAGAGGGCGTCGTAATTCGACAGCAGCGACACGATGCGAGTAAAAGAAGTAACTTGTGAGTGACTTTGGCTTCGCATTCTCTTTGACCCCGGCTAGTGTATAAGTGTTTTTTATATGTTTTAGACTATAAAATGATTTAATACTTACACTCCCAAGTTGCCACATGCGGCCGCGAGAACAACAACAGATTTCCAAGAATCCGCGATCGAAGGATTAAAGTAAGACTAGATGACGCCTGCAACTCCGTTGCGCCAAAATCATTTATCGCGCGAGAACCGTACATTTTCCCGGAATAAAAAGTATCCTTAGATGTCCTTTCCCGGGGCTCAAAGTAAATCCATACCAAATTTCAGCAAAATTGGTTCAGCGGTTTGGGCGTGAAGTGCTAACAGACGTCAACACTTTCGCATTTATAATATTGAGTATGGATGAGTTTCTAACCGTAAACAAAGAACGAAAGCGTGAATAAAAATGTTTAAAGCTTATCTAGTTATCTAAGAAAACATCTGAAAAAGTAGGTAATTAGTAGCATCCATCAGCATAGAAAGTAAAAACTTGATAAATATTGCAATAAAATAATGAAGATGCAAAAATATTATATAATTACTGAAAATGCTTGTGGGTTAATAAAATAAAACAAGTTCACTAAAATAAATGCTTTTATTTCATCAACCTTCTGCGATTCGCTCGATACCATCTTTACAACTTTTGTCTGTCCCTATTTTTAACTAGTGTTACACCTCATCAGTGCAAACACTATATAAGTATTATTTAAATAACACACAAAGACTGCACTATTAATAGTTTTCCTACTTGAAGAATCATCCTTTTGAGAACCAACACTTTGACAAGATGGTTCAAGATAAACACTATTATGGAGTACTATTATATTATATTCTGTGCCTCAGTGTTGAATTCCTGGCAGGACTTCTCCAAATTATCCTTACTTTTGATGCAACTTGTTGCATTCTAGTTGATGTCTTTGAAATTCTTTTTTAAAATAGTTTTTTTTATTTTATTCTCCAGGAAAAATTGTAGGTATATTATATGCCGGGTGTACAGGATTTTCCGATATTGGCCAATTAAATGAGGTATAATAGGTATTTAAAATTTAGATGGAACTTGGAAGCCAGTTTGGATGTTTACTGCAAGAAGCAACGGTTATAGGTTAGGTTCATATTGTGTTCATCTAAATGAATTTACGGTTATAATCTACAAAATTCAGTGTTTTTACGAGTCTACACATAACATTCATGGAACTTTTTAAGTACTTACGTATGTTTTGCCGGCTTTTCTCCATTTCATTCGTTTTTCAATAAGCCATGGCATGTGAATACTTTTGGCAGGAAAATAGTAAAATTTTAGATGGTTCGATTTGCCTTTATTTTTTTTTGTATGTATTAGAACATCCGGGAATACAACAATGCTTGAAAATACTCAAATTTCTCAAGAAATCCTTTAATTTTCCGTAGCTTGACTTGAGCTTGTCAATAAAATTTTCGTTAAAGTTTCGGCTACTCGTCACTAGTGGCAGTGTCATCGCTCTGCACGGCATAGACTTATAATATATACTGTGCACGGTCCCTATAGGGAAGTATTTTTTGTTTTTAACTAAGTAAAAATAATTATAATTGAAATAAACATACCTACGTCATTATACGTGGGAGAGCCATGCTTCGACACGAATGGGCCGGCTCGACTGGAGAAATACCACGTTCTCACAGAAAACCGGCGTGAAACAGCGCTTGCGCTGTGTTTCGCCGAGTGAGTGAGTTTACCGGAGGCCCAATCCCCTACCCTATTCCCTTCCCTGCCCTCCCCTATGCCCTTCCCTTCCCTGCCTTTCCCTACTCCCTACCCTCCCCTATTACCCTATTCCCTCTTAAAAGGCCGGCAACGAACTTGCAGCTCTTCTGGTGCTGCGAGTGTCCATGGGCGACGGATGTTGCTTTCCATCAGGTGATCCGTTTGCTCGTTTGCCTCCTTATTTCATAAAAAAAAGTCAAGCGAGCCACATTTCCAAGCTTGTGGTATTTAAAAGTTTGGCTGAAAATACCTAAGTAATCCAATCCACTGAAACATTATCTTTAAAAAAAACTTGCTGTCAATGTCAATTACCATTTGCTCGTCGTTTAAAAATCGAACTGGGGTTAAAACTTACCGCAAGCGCTCAAGTATCGCCAAAAACGAGCCTAATTATTTTAATAAGTGCTTAATAAACTTCGGAGAATTATTAATTAGTCTGATGAAAAGCAATTAACACGTTTATCGTATAAATACATATCAATGAGTTTTAATGCCCACCGAAATTTCAATAATTAATGATGATATAAAAATATTTTCCGAACCGAAAAGCGCCCAACATTCTTTCGGTGTTTTCAAGATTAAGTAATAAGAATTTATACGGTTTTAACCTGCTATACACAGCCTTTGAAAGTATAATATGAAATATCTTTAGCATGTTTGAGAATAATTACTAATGATTATTATGAGTAGGTAGGTACTAATTCTGATTAAAATTTCAGTAGTTATTGCTTTGGAATGCCGGACGAAATATTTTAATAGCTAAAACTACCTAAGCGACATTAAAGTATAATCTAAGGAATACTCATAAAATTTCATAATTTTATGAAATGGACAATAATTGCTAAAAGTAAAAAGATATTACCTAGGGGCAGGGCGAGAAGAGGTAACAGATAGACAGACAGACACACTTTCGCATTTGCAATATTAGTATATACTTATTATACCTAGTGCCAGTTTATCTTATCGGCCAATCGGTGCAGGTGTCTAATTTAACGCTTCAAACTCGAAGTTTAAGGAAGTAAGTACTAAAGCTGCACATCACACCTCTCTTTTACGTAACTTAGTTTAAAAGGAATTTGAGCAATAAATAGCTAGTTACAATGAAGCCTAAAAGTCAAACGCTTTCGAAACAAATATAACAATATTAGTCAAACAATATGTAAATAAGTAAATAAGAAGTTAAACAAACACAACATGTTGTAAAATAACAGTAGTATACGAACTATAGGCACAGAATATACAGGGTGTAACAAAAATAAGTGATAATACTTTAGGGTGTCTTTTTTATGAAATAAGGGGGCAAACGAGCAAACGGGTCACCTGATGGAAAGCAACTTCCGTCGCCCATGGACACTCGCAGCATCAGAAGAGCTGCAGGTGCGTTGCCGGCCTTTTAAGAGGGAATAGGGTAATAGGGGAGGGTAAGGATGGGATGGGAAGGGAATAGGGTAGGGGATTGGGCCTCCGGTAAACTCACTCACTCGGCGAAACACAGAGCAAGCGCTGTTTCACGCCGGTTTTCTGTGAGAACGTAGTATTTCTAGGGTCGAGCCGGCCCATTCGTGCCGAAGCATGGCTCTCCCACGTAAAGAACGTGTACGTGTAAAAAAGAATTTGGTCTTTCAGCGCTGCTACTTTCACAGTGAACTCTCTACAAGGAACACGTACACACCCTAAAGTATTATCACTTATTTTTGTTACACCCTGTATCATATTAGTAGTACCAACTATAGGTTAGGCTTAGCATTAACTACACAATATTAAGAAATACGAAATTTAACAACTTATTTACTTATTATTATAAATAATGATGATGGATAAAATACTTTAAAATAATTTGAACAACCCAGTCCTAGCCGAAAAAACAAGTGGGTAAAGATAGAGGAAACAGATACGGACGGAAACTGCGGTCTAGCGAACTCCAATACCAGCGCGGCGCGGCGGTGGGAAAATATTTAGCCCACTACCAATTTAAATTGTATTTATATTTAAAGGATGTTGGTATAATTTTATTTTTTGTTATACACATTTCATAATAATATTTATATCACTTAATATCATTATATCAAAACAAAAATAGCTGTACCTATGCTATGGCTATATATATCGACACCGGAAATATCACTTAACGTAAGGGACATTTTGGCGAAAATGAGTTAATATTATAAACATCATTAGATTAAGAATTTCGAGCTCTATCGTTTGCCATACTTAAAGTTCCTCTATCGTTAAAAAAATGTCCTTTACAGTACACATTTTTTAAAGTCTAGACAGGTTTTTTCCTAAAAAATTGATTTAACGGACGTAAATATTTTTACGTGTTAAAAAAAATTACGTAAATGCTTCTAAAATACAATTCAGTCCCTTACGTTAACCTTTAGCTTAGTACAATTCTCTTAACATGTCCTTTACGTTAGGAATCGAGAGATAATAAAATAAAATAAATAAAATAAAATAATAATTATTGTCATAGCTTCACAAAAATTTGTCACTTACCTTTATCTTAAATATAATTTTTCAAGTAAGAGGATATTTTTTGGCACCTTCTCAAAAAATATTATCCGTAAAAGTTTTAAGGTTTTCTATAATGTTTTAGTGTTTTAGCTAAACCTTTAGGTATACACATGTAATGCGATCAATTGTAGATAGCATTAAGGATGACCATACTCTCCTAGCTGCAAATGAAGTAGAGATTCAAGAGCTGTTTTAGAGAATGAAGCAAATGATCAATAACTTGGGCAGTTGGGCCTCTCAATTAATAAAGGGAAATCCAAAAACATGCTCATAGACAGAAGCAACTCTACCTTTGGCTGGCGCGCTAAAATTGGAAGTGGTTAGCAAATTCGTCTTTGATCTTTACGAACAGCGGCTCCTGTGAACCAAATATTCGTAGAAGAATTGGGATGAATAAGAGCAATATGTCTCAAATGCATAAAAACTGGCCTGACAGAAAGATTTCGTTAAAAACCAGGACGAAACTTGTGCACATGCTCATATTCTTCATCTGTCTTTAAGGATCCGAGACATGGACTCTGAAGTCTGCAGACCGCTGCAGACGTATCGACGCCATCGAGGGTGCAGGAGGAAAATGCTCTGAATTCCATAAACTGCTTTCAGAACCAACGCATCCATTCTGGCTAAACTAAACATAAAAACAAGGCTCTCTACCATCTCTCTAATAACGCATCTTAGAATATTTCAGACACAATATTATTCGTAGGTATTTGGTATGTTTTGAAAAACATTTTTTTTTATTTGGATTTATTCTAATGGATTTAACCACGAAAGCAGCTCTTAGATATTATCACTACAAATTTTCTGAAATGTATTCTTCTCTGAAACAAATAGCTTTGATCCTTGATTAATAGACTTGGCGCTTATGTTATTTTGCCTTTTCGCTCATTTATCCAATTGGTCTATTGTTTGATAGTCTAGTACAATAAATTATACTTAATAGTATTCATCCAGCATCCGTGAAGTTTCCTTCTAATTTGATCAACTATTAATTATTACCATTTCTTCATCAAAAATACATTAAACATTACATTTGAAACTATCAAACCATCATTTTAATTATTTTGCATCGATAAATTGGTTCTTAATTCTTATGTCTTCAGCATAAAGATCATAAAATAGCTCTAAACGCTGAAGTTTGGGGTCGAACAAACGAACACTACTGTTTACGATGGCAAGTGACGGTAAACAACAAGTTTCTTAACACACTGAAGTTAAAATCAACTAGCTCTGGACTATAATGACTTCTAAAAGTTACTAGCGACCCGCGCTAGCTTTGCTTGGAATTTGATAAACTATCTAATTTACTTATTTATATTAATGTTTTGTCAGCAAAAAGACAAGCAGAACATGGTGTATTTGTCTTTGCCTGGCATATTAGAAAGTCATAAGACAGACATAGACGGCGAACCTTGAATACCTTAAACGCTGCGTGGATGAAGACGTATGTTGCTAGGAACTTTCTTCGGACATAGTTGTTTGCGCTGTACTTTGGGTCCCGGGAAAGGACATAGGATAGGTGGCGCTGCAAACAAAGTACGGTTTCTTCATACTTATAGCGCCTCTACACGTCGCTATCAATCATTGTGCTGTGTGCACACGCGTTTGCGCGCGAGTTGATAAGACACGGCCATTTGAATACTGCATGCTCTTATCTTATCACTATTTTATTTAAAAAAACAGAAGGGATACCTAAAATCTTAGCAAGACGAAAATTAGACTTTCCTAATTTTTAGTAACTTCTCGACTGTTAAGGGTAAAAATTACTTATTCTAGAAACGTGAATTTCGAATAAGCCGCCCTTGAAAACTTGTTCGGTGTAGTGCATTTTTTGGGATGCGAACAGCGATGGAAAAAAATCGTACTTAGGTATTACATTTGCAACATAACCTCAAATAGCTTACTCCACTTTAACGAAAACCATGGCATATCAATCTGGCTTAACCCAAATGTAAGGGGAATGTTAATATCGTTAATGTCTCCATCGGTCGTTGGTGACCAGCCCTACTCCGAATTCGGATTACGAATTGGGCTAAATTTACCGTACATTGACTCCTACGTACATAATGGACGTGTACGGGAGGAAAAAACCCGTAAAATCGGTATAGAGTTTTGTGATAACGTTTGCGAATACTTTTGGGAATTTTAGGTGTTTATGTCCGCTTTCTCCTTTATCTGAAGTTAATCTATTTGGTAGCGCTTTTTATTGGTTAACGACAAAA
Organism: Aricia agestis; assembly: GCF_905147365.1. Taxonomy (NCBI): domain Eukaryota; kingdom Metazoa; phylum Arthropoda; class Insecta; order Lepidoptera; family Lycaenidae; genus Aricia; species Aricia agestis. The sequence continues at coordinate 6,994,159 of NC_056421.1, read as the reverse complement.
TTTTAACCAATCAACAACGCCGATTATTAGATAAACTCCTGTCAAAAACTCAGAGACTGGCCATTATTGTGTTTTTCCTGAAACAACCTGATTTAAACTTTTAAACTGTTTTCTCCAAATCCAATCACCCGTACTAAAATAAAGTTCGATTAGCAGTATTTTATGGCTTTGAAGTTTTTGATTCTTTGACTTGTTTAACTCACGAGCGGTGAGCCGTGAGACTAAATATTTTAGATTTTTTGGTATATCCTCGTATATCCTCGTGAGGGCACATCTTTAACCATCTCCCATAGCATTGAAATCCAGTTTTGATATCATCTAGAGGGTAAGACCAAGTTAGCCTCGAAGAAGCTTGGTGTTCTTAACAGAGCGAGACAGTACTTCAGTCCGGACCAACGCCTACAACTCTACAAGGCGCAGATTCGGCCTCATATGGAATATTGTTCTCATCTCTGGGCAGCGGCGCCAAAATACCAACTGCTCCCTCTGGGTCGTATCCAACGAAGGGCCGCTCGAATTGTTGACTGCAGTAGTGTTTCAAACAGCTTGGACCCCTTGGAATTACGCCGAGATGTAGCTTCTCTTTGCATCCTCAATCGGTTGTATCACGGGGAGTGCTCTGAGGAATTGTTCGGAACCATACCACCTGCAAATTTTCGCCATCGTCCCACGCGAAAAATATACCATCCTTGATCCTCATCACCTTGATGAGTGGCAGTCTTCCACCGTGCGTTTCTCGCATAACTTTCTGCCGCGCACTGTTAAACTCTGGAACGAACTGTCACCAGCAGTATTTTCGGACCTATAGGACCTACAAACCTTCAAGAAGAGAGCGTATCCTAAAAGGCCGGCAACGCACCTGCAGCTCTTCTGATGTTGCGAGTGTCCATGGGCGACGGTAGTTGCTTTCCATCAGGTGACCCGCTTGCTCGTTTGCCCCCTTATTTCATAAAAAAAATGTTGTTACCGCATAATTATTATTATACCATCAATCCTGCAGATCCGACTGTATTCTATGGATGAGTATAATAAATTGTATAGTTCGATCATCGTTTGTTCAACATATTTGAATTGGCCGTGTGTGCGAGCTATAAGGATCTAATCACCAACTCTCTACTAGCGCCAATTACTCGAGGCGCGCGCGTGATTCCGACCGCGATTAATTAGGTGATGAGACTTAACAGTACTCATTAATTATGTATTAACATAGGTATTAAGGCGGTGGTATGAAAACTTTGTGGAAGAGATCTTGTTTTTTGTAAAGATTTTTTTCGTGTAAATATAACTAATAAAACTTTTTGATCTGTTCACTTTCATATGTTAGAAATTGTTTTGTTTTTGTTGTCCTTTTCAAAAAAATTTGGCGGTTGAATTGTGACCCGAGGGTCAGGAACAAGTAGACATAAAAATTATACATGTAAAGAGAGAAATCAAAATGTAGAACTCTACATTTTACTAAAATACTGTAAGTTTCACTTAACTTTTAACGATGTAGAGCGCGCACTTTTCAGCGCATACGCAATTCAAATTAGGAAACTCGTTGATGTAATGTGACATTTAGCAGGCGCATAACGCAACTAATTTGAATGGCTGCGCGGACGCAACGGTAAGCTCGAGCGGTGCGTCGACACATACGGAGCTTATAGTAGCCTCGTACACGGTTAGGCGCGGCTAATGAGAAAGTTTATCGAGCGTTTATTGCGTAGTTCAGGCGGGTAGCTTCGCGTCGCAGGTGCGCCCCCCGCTCCCCGCGGTCGCCCCGCCCCCTCCCCGCGGCTTTCTTCGGCCACTTCACGCCAGTCGCCCATCAACCGTAGAGCCGGACGGTCGTCGCGCCGAATCGAGCGCCGCGCCAAACGTAAACGACGCACTATCGGTTTCCGCTCGCTAATCGTGTCGTGTTGTGCCAAACCTCCGGATTGTGATGTATGTGGCCCTTCGATGGTGGATGTGTAGTGCGAGCCGAGTTCCGTATTGTAGTATTTGTACGGTAAAGTTTGCCGGCCGGTCCCGCGACTTATCTAGCCGGCGACGGCGGTGTCGCGTTACCATGTGCGCGAATTATAAACATCCTCCCAATTATCGTACTCATTTGTAGACTATCATCTCTACGGGAGTTGATCTCTACTTTTTTGCAAACGTCACGATTTGGCACTGATAAATTTTAATTGAATGTAACTAGCACGACGAACTCGTTTACCTAAACAGCGAAGTCATTAACTTGAATATTTTATTTCAATAACCTTATTTTTTGTTTGCATCAAAATAACAAAAGTAACAAATTAGATTGTCACAACTGAAAGCTCTATAGCGTAGGAAAAGTTTCAAATACTGTTAATATTAATTTCTATAACAAAACAATACATTGTATATTTTTGACACTAACTATTATAAACACTTAATTTGTAAAAGGAAAAAGTGCGTATCTACCAAAGAAAACGGGCTAATGTTGACAAGTCGAGTTCCAAGATTTAAAGTGTTTATGATAGTTTGTGACCGGATAATTACCCAGATTACCATCACAATTTATATGCCGATAAGTTTTATCTCGATTATTTATTTCTCGAAACTTAAGAGATAAATTCTGACATAATATTTGAAATGTAAACTTCTATAATGTAGATTGTAGAGTTTTTACTAAACATACACATATTTACATAATAAAAACAAAACATATCATAATAAATTAAATAATGATGATATAATATACCCTAACAAGAGGTTAACGATCTTTATAAAGAAAATTGCTATTGCAAATTGTAAATGAACATAACACTGTTTGTAGGTCGCGAATACTGCGAAACTAAACCTAATTCATACTTAATTTGACTTGTGTGTTAAAGTTATTATCTTTACTGCTAGATTGTATTTAATAATACATTTTTAGAGTAAACTTATCTATAAGTAAGTAAATAAAGAATCAAAAAATTAAAAAATATATTACTTACTTACTGAAAAGCAAAAAAAAATTAAGATTATAGTACTTACTTAATGTAAACCTTATTAATTATTTAATAAACAATAAAGTACTTACCTGAATACTCATAATAATACTTACAGAAACAAAAATTATACAAAAGCAAGAAACCAGCATTCGCGTACTCTTGCATAACAAGTTTTTGTGTGCACTTCTGAAATAAAGCAGTAATTTGAAAAGGCAAAAAGCTATGTTTGTATAAGGCGAACTAGAAACTACATTCAAAGGGCCCATACGTTGAACTCTGACCTACGTCATAATATTATGTACGCCGACAGATTGCACTTTTGAGCCCTATTGCCGAGTGTTAAGGTCGAAAAGTTACACCGGATGTGGCTACGACCGTGCCTTATTTCCATGTGAAAAGAAAGGATATAACGTTCTTTATTTAAGTTGAACGATATTCTTTGCTTCCAATATAATGTCAGACATTTTTGTAACATAACATTAAGTAAATAAATACAACATAAGTTAAGTAGATCACAAATCCTTGCTGCAGATAAATAGAGCCATGAAATGTCATATCAGTATAAAGCTCGGTAAGATGGAATATTGAAAAGTTAACATATTATTTTTGAACCTAATTGAAATAGTAGTATCGTTACTATCTTTGTTCTTTACTAGCGAAAACTTGTTATTGGCATGTCGTTATTTAATATGTATCATCACTGTTTAAATAGTTGTACGCTGGAAGTTTTCCTAAAAAAAAACTTGGGAAATTATAGGTTTTTCCAATTCCAGCAGACTTTTATAAGATTTTTTGGTTTATTCGTTTCGTTGGCGAACTTAAATATTGTGGAGACATTTTACAGTGGTTTTGTTACTGTAAATAAACTGAGAGAATTATTACTAAATAAATAAGCTTTTACGTTTAAATCAACAAGTGCATAACAAGCTATCTTTACTAACCCTTCATAATCAAGCGCAGATATATGTATTTTCGCCTTTCTCTCTTTCAAGTAAATTGTTAACACTTAACTGCTGCATTTGGCGATTATTTATGCTAGTACAATAGTAGAGTAAAAAGCGCCATTATTAATTCTAACTCTACATTTATACAACCCAGACAAGTTGTATTTACTTAAAATTTAGTTTGCCGAATCGATAGGTCTAGCTATATAATAATAGATGTAAAAGTCATATTTTAGGTAGGTACTGTTTATAGCGCAATCTCTAGTTTTTTTATGAAACAACGGGGCAAACGAACAAACGGGTCACCTGATGGAAACACAGCGCAAGCGCTGTTTCACACCGGTTTTCTATGAGAACGTTGTATTTCTCCGGTCGAGCCGGCCCATTCGTGCCGAAGCATGGCTCTCCCACGTCTAGTAGAGTAGAAATGGCTGAAACAAACACATTAATTTGCGCGGTAAACCAGTTCTAGATTATTAGAAGGAATATGATTCGGCGATTGTTGGTGGTGTCGCTAGTGAAAGGCACTTTCTACCCTGGCCCTAGTAATTGCAGATAGTCCGTTATGCCGATAACTGAGCCGCTTTCGCAAATTTCATTACACGAAAATTTGTTTTTGCACGTTTACTAAACGTAATACGAGGTGTAAAAATACTAAGTTATAAATTATTGGGTGTGTATATGTATAATATGTATATACATATAGAGCTCACTGTGAAAGAAGCGGCGCTTAAACAGCAATTTTTTTGTGATTTGTATGGGCAAGCTCCCTAGCGTCATGCATTTTCCTATACAAAAGTAAAAAAATACTCTTTCAGCGTTAACTTTCACAGAGAACTCTTTATAGAGGAGCACTTAATTTTATTACACCCTGTAGACGAATATTAAGATTGTTGATACTGATTTTTTCCGCTGATATTCGTCAATCGGTTGGGAACTGCATATTTTCTGGGATAAAAATTACTCTAGTCCTTTTCCGGAACTCAAAGTAGGTACCTCCAAATGATTTGCACCAAATCTAAAATCAAAATTACCTTCAGCATTGAGTAGATGAGCAACATACAGGCAGACAGATGGACACACTAGATAAATATCATTTGTCTACTATAATGTACAATTTGGCTTCATTTTCTTCCTCTCCATTTCTTATAAGAGCAGTATTTCGTGCCATAGCCCATAAGCTTTACAAGTCGGTACCTTATATTTTTAAAACTTTAAAATTTCTTAACATTACAAGTTGTAAGCATTTTATTTAACCTTAACTCGGTGTTTACGAACGTGCGCTAGGTTTAGGTGTTAGGAATTTTATGAATAAGTATTATATTTTCCATTCAATTTCTATAAAACTCTAAGTCGCTCGCAATAACAGATTTACTATTGGAAGTCGTATGTTTTATTTTCCACTATGTTTGGTCACTTTTGTTGGTTTTTACCCTATTTAGGTTACCATACTTACGTCTAATATATTTTTGAAAGATCGTGTACATTTTAGTAGGGAGAAATTTAACTCTGTTTTAAAATAATTTAAATTTTCTATCATAATACTAATATTTAGTATCTAAATGCTAACAAATTGTATATTATGTAGTTCCATCGCGCCAACAGAGCGATTAGTTAATCCATCTCAATTCATATTCTAATCCAACTATGTTATGCACAAATTCAATGTTAGTTGGAATCAATAATATGGTGTTGAAAACAAAGCAAATAACGGTATTAGATGTGGTAGAATTTAGAGCATCGCTTTCGAGCATATTTACATCTGTTTATAAACAAATATTAGCACGTGAACCTTAATATTAGCAAGTATTAGCATGTCCCTATGTTTTCTGTTTTTTCATAATTTAATTATTAAAAAAGATAATATGAACATTCAAAACCCCAAAAAATGGCCAGATTTTCCGCTGTATTCAAACACCCAGAAAACAAAGGCTAGATTATAAAAAAAACATAGGAACACAGCTCAAGCCTTGCTTTAATTTTTAAATGAAAAAAGTACTTAAATCGGTTAAGTTTTGGAGAAGAAATCAGGGGACAACGAATCGTTGATTTTCTGTAGTTGTCTCTATCGCGCTCTACGAGGGGAGGCTGGAGGTAAGGGAGACAGCAATAGATATTACAAGTACTTTTTTTTCATTTCGCTAGCCCTTGGTCTCCAATTAGTCTTTAATACCCTTACTAATTTCTATGGTTGCCGGACTCGAAAGTATTTCCATACCCATTTTTAAAGTTCATAAACACTTTCGCATTTATTATATTAGTATAAATTGTCCTGACCTTTATTATTTGAAGCTCTTTTATTTGTTAACTCTTATATTCATTAGTCTACAAGATACATTAAACAGTAAAATTCAGAGCAACATCGTTTGTTTCAGTTGAAACGAGAATTAGCAATTGTAATTAACTTCACGGCTATTAGTTTTCACAAGCTTCAAGCGAATTTTTAAACATTGTAATAATTTCAACTTTATTTAATGTAAAATTCCTTTATTATTCGCACTTTTAACTGAGTTATTTTCTGAGATAAGTTTAAATAATATTTATTTAACTTAAACAAAATTTAGAACAAATCAAAGAAAACTACGTAAAGTGTTCCAAAAGGTGCAAAAAATGAATATAAAAAAATATCATAAATTCATACTAATATCGAGAAAGTGAACAAATCAAGAACAAATTTAAAACAGAGCAGCGGGGCTAAAATGGTCACATTTAGCAATTCCTCTCAATCAATTCAGCAAATGAATTGTCAAAACTGTCAAACTGACAAATGTCAAATCAGTACAAAAATACAGAAATGAATTGCAAACAGTTGCATTTTGCGATTTTAGAAAAATGAATCATATTATGATTCATATCATGATTCTTCAAAGAGACCATTTTAGCCCCGCAGGCAGAAGCAGAACAGAAGGACTGTCAAAGGCGCAGGAGAGCTGATAAATAATCTAAAAACTTTTCTTCGCTTTCCTCGCGCGGGAAAAACCAGTGAGTTATTACGTCCTGAATGAAACATGTTCATTCTTATATTACACATGCACCGTGAGTTCATCTGCAGTTTATTACCATTTTATCGTCGAATTGTTTCGTTGATACTTCAAAGACGGCGAAAGGTCGAGGAGATAATAAATCGTTTAACAATCGCCATCAACTTTGAACACCTGAGGAATCGACTAAACTTAAAACTCGTTCACTATCATGTTATCTCTTTCCTTCGTATAAAGAACGGCATATTTAGCAAAAAATAATGACCCCTAAAAGCGCAAGAGGCCGAAAATTATTTAAGTAATAGACGTTGCCTCAACTCCGTTCGCGCTATAAATGTTGTTCCACAACATTTTACGTAAAAATCTTACAATACAGTTTAATATTGTGATTTCGATAAACTGCAGTTTTGATATAATGAAACTACAAAATGATATACCTGTCTTGCCAAAGTTAAATGCGTGCTGACTGCTGACAGGTCAAAACTTAAAAATCTGAACAACAATGATTTCGTTTATCATTCAATGACAATGATTTGAAAGCCTTCATAAGATATTGATGTTCTTAAATCGTGTCTATGTGCTTTGCCAAAAGTAGAACAAATAGCTCTACATATCTCTACTATACGAATTATATATTAGTTTGGGTCTGTTACTTATATTGTCTGATGATCTCGGTCCGTTATTTGGAGGTCTGACTTTTCCCCGCTGACGTATGTAGGCCACCACGACTTCATTGTTCCTCATTGATTTATGAATTGTTTCTATGCTTTCGAAAGTTGCAGTTGTGAAGAAAAATAAGTGTCACTTCCGTGTCAGATTTTGAATTCCGAATTGAATTTGAACTAAGAAAACTGCGATGTGTTAAAAATATTTGAAAAGTGAAAATTCAAAACACAATTTTTTCTCCTTCTTAACTCTTTTCCACTTTACGTATTGTTAGCTCTCCTAGCACATTTGTGCCAAGAAATCCTACCTTTGGGTTGGTGATTAAGGCAATGTAACTATGTACATCTATAGTCTGTCAAGAAAGTGAGAAATAAAAAAGTGGCAACATCGTAGTGTCAGCCCTTTTTTCTAAATTGATTTGAGAGGGATAACACTATGATGTTGCCACTTTTTAATTTCTTCACTTTCTTGACATACTAAAGATATTTGGAAAACTTAAAACAAAAGAAACTAAAACGAAGGTTAAACATCGAAAAATAATTTTCACAGAATCAAGTTAACAAGTTTCTACATAAATTATGACCAAATGCCATATTGATGTTAATTATTAAATAGGTAATGTACGTTAAGCTCGGAGCGTGCGGGTTAACGTACTTTTCGCTTATGTAAGCGGTTTGTGTTGTGCTGCTTGTGCAAGCTTTCGTTTACATTTTTGATATGATCGCAAATATAATTGGTTAATTTGATTCTAAATTCATATTCTGCAACACGTTTTCTCAATGTAGACAGCTATTTAAACAATTGCACAAATATTTTATAAGTTTTATGTGACGGTGATATTCAGACTACATATTTGATTTTACTTTACTTTAAATAAGACGCTCTCTAGTCACATGCCACAAAATCATTTTGCCATGTCAAGGCAATAAGTTAGATGTGGAAGAGCTATGCATTGGCATGAATGGACTAACATTACACAAAAACGAAAAGCGTGTCAAAAATGTGGAAACTTCTGCTATTTGTTGCTATTTTGACATTTGTAATGTGACATTTTACTGTCAAATTTATGCCATGTATCAGTTTTGAAATCTTTTGCAAATTATAACAATCGCATTGATATTTGATAATAGCGGAGGAAAGTATCAGTCATAGTTGGGTATCAATAATCACGATATGCTAATCGCTGATAGCGCGATAAACTCTCTCTGGCCTTAACATTGTTATCTTTTTCAGATTACTTTTATATGTAGGACATGTGCTCATTATTCTACGACAGTTAGAGATCCATACTTAATATTATAAATGCGAAAGTGTGCCTGTCTGTCTGTATGTTACCTCTCCACGCTTAAACCGCTGAACCGATTTTGCTGAAATTCAGCATTGAGAGATTTTGAGTCCCGAGAAAGGACATAAGATAGTATTTGTCCCGGAAAAAAGTACGGTTACCGCGCGATGAACGAGTTTTGGCGCAACGGAGATGCGGGCCTCATCTAGTACCTACTTATTTAATAATTACTTAAAGTAGCTTTTTTATTAAGACTGAATAAACTAAAAAGTATAAATATGTTTGGACATCAGTGGAGCCAATATTGAACTAGTACTTATCTAATACTTAAAAATATTAAAATGAGTCGTTTGATAAGAGAGCAGGCCTAGCATAACAAATAACGTAAAAATGGGAAAAAATCGACGTACTGACAGATTTTATCGACAAAATGGCGGATTTCCATTGTCTAACTGTCACTTTGTATTTTCTTCCGTAGAAGAAACCGTTTCTATGGTGACCATGCTACGCCTGCAGGCGTACATTTTATAATATTGAGATCGTACGGAGTGTACGATTTTAATACTGAGATCGTACACTCCTTTTTACGCCGAACATCAATTGGAGCGAATTCATATATCCTATCTGGGCCGATACAAGTTGGGTCCCCGCCAAACGCCATGCCAATTACACAGGGCCCTTTGTTCATTATATTATTCAAACTTTCAAAGACAACGTTGTTGATACAGGGTGAATCTTTATTCGATTTTAAGACTGGGTCAATTCAGACCGCAAGCGACTCGTAGATGCATTTCTAAATTTGTACTGAATTGACAGACATCAATTGCGTGAGACGTCCAAATCCATTAAAAAAATCATATGTATCTACGAGTCGCGTTGCGGTCTGATTTGACCCTCAGCACAACGGAGATGCGGCAGTAAAAAAGTTGGAAATTCTGGAATTCTCAAAACGGAATGAGGATCCACCTTGTAACTACATGTGAAAGTTTGTCAAAATATATTTGACTGACAAACGGACAGACATACATATTATCACATACATCGCATTAACAATAATATTATTGTAAGTAATATGAAAGTTTTTGTTAGTATGCTTCAATTGGGATGAAGATAGTAAAAATATGGTAGGTAGACACCTACCATATTTTTACTATGTCGTGGTAAAAATAATAAAACTATTGATAAAGATTAAAGGAAACCTTACCTGAGACATGTCAGATTATGAATGGTATTATCTTGTACTTTACATGTTACAACACATTTTATGATAATAATTAATTATTACCTTACCACCAGATTTACCCTTCAGGCTACAGACAATTTCTAAAGCGCAACTTAAAAGAGTCAAGTCACATCTTTTGAAACGAGCATTAAATACACTTCAGTGACAGTATAGCCAGAGTAGACAGAATTATTGAGTATACCGACTTAGAACTGAGGTTGAAATTTTTAAGTTTGACGTATAATGACAAAAGTCGTCGCTAGGGTCGTTACCTAAAAATTTAGCTGTTGTTTATATTTTGGCACATGCAAAGAAAACTGTCAAAATTCAATTTCAAAATCTTCATTTTTAAAATAATTTATATCGACCAGCGCGCCAGCCCTTAACTTATCCTGGCGAAACCCGAAAGAAATGACAGGTATTAATACACGTCCGTCTCTTAGCAGTCGAAGTACTGGTAGTTATGTCTACTGTGGTATAGCTTAGCCTAGTATAGCTTTGTCCACACTATGCCTTTTTCTGTTCGTCAAGGGCATGCGTTATAGCGCAGTCAACAGCGAACGTGAGGCATGCCCGCGACGCATGCCCTCTGACCGTATCTAAAACTTCAAAAATGACAATATTGGCGTTGCGTTCCTTGACGCATTCAATTATTGAATGTGCCAATATGAAAGTTGATGACGAAAATTGAAGATGAAAATGCACAGTGTGGACATAGCTTACGGGGGCTATTTATAATGCTAACAATTTAAATGTCACGTTATACTCCGCAACAAAAAATTATATACAAGGGAAATTAGCTTGGTTGAGTTAAGTTTTTAATCACAATGTTTAGATCAAAATGAATTGAGACGAGTATACTGCCAATATTTGATCTATTGATAAAACAGGCACTTCATTTAATTTACTAGACCACTCGTGAGTCACTGGGTATTTTAGGCGACGAAAGAGATAGATACAAAACAAAGAAAGAGACGACGTCCAGACTTCGCTAAAAGCTGTTTTTTTCCATCGCGCATTTCATAGCAACTAATAGGCATTAACTGAGTATGTTTTGATATTTTTACTAGCCCCGGAAACTATAAACAAGTAGAAAAACACGATAAAGATCGGTTTAGTTATGTTTGTCTCTGGGAGGATGCCAGAGACTGCCAATTCTCACTAACTGAAATTCAGTTTCGACATGACTATAATCAGAATGCAATTAGACATGCCACGGTAATGTCTGAATTTTTGTGACGTCATTGCTCACGATGGCGCCAAAATAACTTTTTAAAATATGTTTTAACTTTTAGGTTACAGTGTGAGTTGAATTCAAGAATAATAATATTATTATAGGAATTAGGTTTCATTTGTGTGGTCTTAAATTACTTACACTAAATATATTGTTTGTTCGCTTATAATTTCATTTATTTCGTGGAAACCGTACCTTTTTATGCACATTTTGGTGTACAAATCACAAAAAGAAACAAGGTTTATGATAAAATTCAGTATTTATAATTTATTTGGTAGTAACGTACTTTCGAGATACTTTTTAAATTATCTCTAAGTATAGATAATATGCGCTTATCTTAAATGATAATATAATAATTAGATGTTTATATTTTATTTAAAGCCCTCCTTTTAATATATTTTTTTATTTATTAAAACAAATTATTGATACTTATAAAAAAAACTGAATTATCAAATAACAGACTACAGCTAAAATAAACTTTGCATAATTTTTTCTATTGTTTATTTACTTAACAAAAAAGTTAAAATATTGCTTAATTTAAATTTTAAATAGCATTTAAAATCACTGAGGTTTGTGAAAGCTAGCAATCTAGCTTGCTAGCTTAAAGGATTCAAAATTTGATTTAGAACAACAGGTATATAAGTATGTATTATGTAGAGCGCCTGTTTTTGAGCTATATCTATGGGAGTTGGTAGCTACAGCTCCTTGAAGTTTTTCTGCGGAGTTGATAGAGATATAATAGCCACCAGCCACCACACGTGCCACTTAGTAATTATCTTGCACTCAGCTCCAGGGTTGCCAGGCGTCCGGATAGAGTTCAGTGTTTTGGTTCCATGTCCGGCTAATTTGGTGTTCGTCCGGCCTATAGGGTTAGATTAGGTTAGTTAGGTTATTTCAAAAATTATTATGTGTCGAGCTTTTGATAGGTCAGCATAGTCAGAAGTTGGCACTTGATTGTAGTTTAAAAGTTTCACGAGAATTTAGGTTTATATGCTGAAAACGATTATTGAATTTGTCAATTTTATCTGATTATGACGATAAAATCGGAAATTATAGCAAAACCCTAAAATCTGAATGTAGAGTATCCGGAATTTTTACCATGATACGGCCCAGCTAGCAGTTAGTTAGTCTGGCTATTACATCTGGAGACGTGACAGCCCTAGGTTCACAAGCTTGAGGATAAAGTTAAAAGTATTAACAAATAATCACACTTATATTATTATGAATGCAAGTTTTTGTGTATTTGTCTTTAATGCTCAATCGGCTCTACATATTATTTATGTTAAATTAAACGCTATTGTATAATATATCTACTGGCTATAATAATTACATAAATCATTCTTCTTTCTGCTAGTTAACAAAATTTAACGGTACAAGATAAACCGTGCTTAAGATGCGTCTTATCATGTGGTTTATCGCTCCATCTGCGGGACCCTTAGCAGGTAGCGCAGGGTCCCGACTCCCGCCGTCCAGCTGTCACGGCAGCTGTTCCAAATTCGAAATTCAAAATTCGATCGCACGTGCGTCTACACCTATTATTAATTTTTTTTCGGCAATGCGGGATGGTGGCAAAGACGCACCTTTTTCAACGGATTTTCAGTTGATGGGGTTTAGATTGTTGTGATCGCTTTATAATTCACGCAAATTGTGTGTAAAGAATGTGTTTCTTTTGTTCATGCGAGCATGTTTGCTTTTACATCATCAGTCTAATAATGGCTCATTTTGTCTGGTATATTTTATCACGTGCAAAATTCTCGTGCAATGTAAACAAATGCTGATGAGCATTATTTTGTGTTTATTTGTCGTATTGGCAAACCTTGTATTTATTGGAGGGTTCAAGTTTACAGACTAAAGTCTAAATCATATATTAAAATTAAATTACACTGAATTAGGTCAAGTTTTAGTTTAGCATTTTGCAGTTTAATACCTAAAAGTGCTGTCATTGAATACCTAATTAATTCAGTCGGAAATAAGTAAGTACTATAATAAGTGGTTAACTAAAATAAACCAAAACCAGACAAACTACGTAGGTACCTAATTTGGTTTTAGGTATGTGCGAAGTAGACAGTTCAGTATAGCACGACCAGTTTACGCAGTTTAACAGTACAGAGTTATAGAGCGACGAACCGACACGGGAAGTTTAGACGCCACACCGACTCTTTGCATGCCCATCCGACGCATAGATCATATTGGGGTCCATCTACTTAATAGATAATGTCTTAGCTTAAGGGGGGCCATAGCAAATGTGACAATACGGCATGTATCTTTAACAATAAGCGGGAGTGGGGTTAAAAATAATATCTAAATTTCGTGTGACGTAATAATTATGTGGCTGACCCCTTGTCAGACATCAAGTCATCACATCAACTTGAAAAATCCACGCGGAATTCGAACCCATGACTTCCAAATCTAAACGCTTTGAACCACCACGGAGGCTCTACACTTAAACCTAGACCTTCAAAAAGGACTAAGGGCCTGTTTCACCACTTCCTGATAAAAGTGCCGGATCCACAACTTATTTGACAGATTCTCCATACTCTATCTGTCAAGTTCAGATGATGGATAGCCTATCCGACACTTATGGGGTTCTTAGGGCCTGTTTCACCACTTCCTGATAAAAGTGCCGGATCCACAACTTTTTTGATAGATTCTGCATTCTTGATCAGTCAAGTTAATTGGTGGATAGCCTATTCGTCACTTATCAGGAAGTGGTGAAACAGGCCCTTAATCTAAATAACAATAGGAAACAGGCTCTTAATCTAAATAACGATTGTGTACATTGTAAGCCCCCTGTAACTTACTGTTATGCAACTGAAACACGTGACCACCAAGGTCGGCGTATTGCGACTTAAAATTAACACGATATGTGCGAATATTGCAATGTTACTCCTGCTTGTGAAGATTGGTAGTTTTTTTAAATAAAAATATAGAAGACGTATCAAAAGTAACTGATAACACTTAACGGTATGAATGGGTCCTCTGTATAGAGTTCGCTATGAAAGTAGCAGCGCTGAAAAAGCAACATTTTTATTTGCTTTGCAGCTAGCACTAACTAAAAAAGATTGAAAAACACTAATTATGTAATAAGTATGTCTAATCTATGCTATAATTACTATACTTACATAATATTATTTTATTGTTTATAATCTATATGATAAAGTTTGAGAGTCTACAATAATAGATATGGATTAAATCACTAGAACATCAACGGTATATCAAATTCCATTCCAAATAAATCAACAGAAAGCTTACGGTCTCGGATTTGAAAATGGAATTTCAGGTGCCATTTGTATTCCAGTGTCATCGTTACCGTAAATCTGTCAGTTTTAAATTCTGAGGTTTAAACTACCCCCGCTCTCGATGGATAGATTTCAATCGCTGTTTTATATTTTGGAACTTTATTGTCCTGATTTTTTAACGTTTTGTTACTTTCATGACATTTTAAATTCGAATAGACTCTTTCTAAAATATTTTATAAAAAGTTGACTATTTGTGTGAAATGTCGTTTGATTAAATAACAGTAAGTATAGTTAAGTACAAATTATTACAGATACGGTTGACTTGTTTCTTTATTATAATTGTAGAGCATAAGATAAACGTATACTGTTGTCTTGCTTTTATATTGTAGAGCTAAAAAGGACATTGCATTTCAGGCTCAAAATATCAATAAGACTACTTTTATGCGTTTCTACTTATTTACTGTTTTTTTTTTTATGAAATAAGGGGGCAAACGAGCAAACGGTTTACCTGATGGAAAGCAACTTCCGTCTCCCATGGACACTCGCAGCATCAAAAGAGCTGCAGGTGCGTTGCCGGCCTTTTAAGAGGGAATATCGTAATAGGGGAGGGTAGGGATGGGAAGGGAAGGGAATAGGGGAGGATAGGGAAGTGAATTGGGACTCCGGTAAACTCACTCACTCGGCGAAACACAGCGCAAGCGCTGTTTCACGCCGGTTTTCTGTGAGAATGTGGTATTTCTCCGGCCGAGCCGAAGCATGGCTCTCCCACGTATTCCATGTAAATAAAAATAAAATAATAATTTATTAGACACTACATAAAAATCAAGTGAGGTGAAGCGCCTGCGACCCTATATTATCTAAGGTTAGGAAACCTGTAGTTAGGGCTAGCAAAATGTAGTATAATAAATACTGAAAAAACTGTTTTTATCGCAGTCAATACGTAAAGTATGCTCTGTATTCCATATTTGAATATTGTTGTGTTTCCGTTGTAGTCCAATTCGTTTTTCCAATACGGCGTAGTGTCGCTTAAATATTTGAAAGCCATTACGATGTTTACCGACGCCCAAGGTCGCTACGTCACTTTCCGCCGCGCCGCGGTGCACTCGATTATACATTGATGATATTATGAACATGTATACGGTTTTCATAGAAATGTACCATCGAAGAAATCGATTTATATAGTCAGTTGACGTACCCATTTCATTTGGTCGGATTATGTCAAATCAATGCAGGCCATGATCTGCCAGCTTGGTACTGCTCTAACTACGTAGTTCCGCCATCTGCCTATGAATCAACTTGCCTGATAGTACACAACATGATGACTTGCTTTTCACTTTAAGGATGCACTTATAAGTTTTGACTGTAGTTAGTAAGGTACAACTACACGATACTGTACAAGCGTGGCGATTGCATTAACGTGGATTTTGGTTTCGTACTATTTCCTGATTATTATATTTTGAAACTAGAACTACTTTTCAGAAGTAGTGTATCTAAACTATCCCTATATTCTACCAGCACGCTTAGCATGGCCACTATAGAGGGGTTTCCTATTTCTACGGAATGTACACTTTGTGTATTTGGTTTTCTTTCTACGGAAGAATAGACATAATAGAGACAGATTGAACAAGAAAATTTCTGAAAATCTGTCAGTCTATTTATTCTCATTTCTGAGGCCATGCTAAGACTGCTACAGTCTACAACTTCTCCAAAAAGATTTAAGGTGCATCATAACATTAGCTTCGATTGATACTCGTATCAATATAAATAATGTAATATTACTTGTAGTCGGAACTCGGCTCGACACTGCCGCACCTGCAATGCAGGCGCAAACGTGGCGGCTAGCATTTATTGTGTATAGGACACATTGTGTATAGGGTGTTAGCTGGTAAATTAATCAAAAGTTAAACCCGGCTGCATAATATTATGATAATCCAGGTTAAAACGGATATGACATGACCCCGCTTTTTTAATTTCGGACCAATGTGAAAGAGGATCATAAGGGTATATCCCAATATCACTCTTTTCTAATTCTTCTTTCCTAATTTAATGATTATGGTGATAGACGCCGCGCACCGTCTTAAGTTCAAACTTTGAGTCTATTTTCGAGTTTATCTAGTGACGTATTTGATTGGCTAACGTTTTTAAGCAATCAACAACGCTGCTAAACACATAGACTCCTAACAAACCCCACAAACCAGACATTATAGGATCATCCTTAGTAAATGCTAGCCGCCACATTTTCTTACTCTGCCAAATATTTCCAGTGAAAGCGGATCGTATGTAATACGTAGTAGCTTCGAGTGAACAGTGCTGTGATAACTTCTGTGATGTGAGGGGATATTTTTATATGTGATTTACCTTCGCCGAGTACAAATATATTTACAAGTATGAAGGAGGAGTGCAAGTTGTGCAACGTTGGCTGGTGTTCCCAAGGCAGTACGGACTTTTCTATTAACTCCCTGATGAGGCCGACCGGGCCGGGGATGGAGCCCCGACATGACGCTGTGCTGCTGTCGGCATACCTGCTCAAACTAGGTGATTATAGCTTGTATTCGCTTAGCGATCACTTCGGTGAGTACCGTGCACTTCGCTAGAGGCTACCTACTAACAATTTAAGGCGACGCCTTGATAATTTGGCTGTAGCTATATCGATTTTTCTCAAAAAATACTAAAGCTAAGAAATTAAAGTTCATTGTCAGTATTCATAATGTATTTGTCTTTGAATTACCTATAGCATAACACGATTGGTCAACTTTTATAACACAGAATAATCAATCAATAAGACCTCTGTAAAAAAAGGATTCTAATTTTGCCAACAGAGGAGAGTGATTTAAGCTTTCAAAATTTTTACATAGATTGATTCAAGCATACACTTTAATTTGCCCATAGCTTATCTATGGGGCCATTTTTAAATAAGAAGAAAATGAAATATATTT
This sequence comes from Aricia agestis, assembly GCF_905147365.1. Lineage (NCBI taxonomy): Eukaryota > Metazoa > Arthropoda > Insecta > Lepidoptera > Lycaenidae > Aricia > Aricia agestis. Next base: position 6,976,707 of record NC_056421.1, on the reverse strand, counting down.
ATGGTTTTTAAATTACGCGACAAAAACTATTTTGTCGCTTACGCCCTTTCCATTTCTTGCTGTTTCATTTCTTGTTTTCTATGGCCGGCTGGCCCGGCCTCTAATAGAAAACAAGCGATCTAAAACATATCCAAAACAATTTTTAACTTTAACGCGACGTCACCTTAATCCTCCTAGTGAAGATCAACGACAGAGTTATTGACATAGTTAAGATAAAATGCTTCATCCATGTCTGTCACTTTACATCAGACAAGGACCAATAATTGTATTTGATGTCTTAGAGTGGGTTGCACCAACTTATTTTAACTATAACTGTAACTTTAATTATAACTTTAACTTCAACTAAAATGCAAAATGTCAAATCTTTTTAACCATATATATAATTTAACCATAACCTTGAGCTCGACAAGGCTTTGAATGCACGTGGCGAAAAAAGGAACTAAGGCTATCATCATACAAAAACGCCGTTTCTGACAGTTCTCCTTTACCAGCAGCGCCCCCGCCCACGTTCATTTATATCCTTGTCGGACCAGCTGTCATCTGCCAAATGCTGTGGTCAAAGTTAAGGTTAAGTTAAAGTTAGCCATAACCATAACTTTAACTTTAACCACGCCTCTGGTTCAACCCACCCTTAATATCTGTACATACGGAGAAGATCTTGTATTAGTAAGAAGGTAACTTGGTAAAGGTAATATTCTATAAGTAGTAGCTATTAACCCTGATGGTTGCTTTGGCCACCCAGGCATCAAAGGTCCGATAATGTTGCAAGACTCTGAGTTGGTTTTAAAGAAGATGCTAGTTACTTTATGAGTAGGTAAGTAGATACTAATTTACTAACTTTATGACTAAGTAGATACTTATTTTTGATGAGCATGAAGGCCACCTAGAATATAATAAAATAGGTGCGAATCTTAATAGTATGGTACACTTTTATTAGTCTCTACATATTTTGACCAGATTCTACAGTTGTCTTTATGGTTATGGTGTATTTAATGCTTTTAATGTATAATACACTATTATTTACAGCTAAGTTTTTACCAACTTTTCCTGTTAAATGTAAAGCGATAAACTTCTATTAATTTACCACGATATAAACTTTAATCAAATGCGATTAAAACTTATTACAAGCGATTGCTTGTAACACCGATTTACTCACAGATTATCGCATTACAATTTACTGTTCAGTTAGAATATTTCCTGGGCCTTCCAGCAATAGTTGTTTTGTATGTTACAAGGAAACTAGAATTTAAACTTGATACTTAATAACCCTTGAACTTTGTTTCTATTATATTATTTATAAAACGCAAAGAGAAATTTAAGAATGCGATTAACGTTAATTCTGCGTAGCAAAGGAATGTAAATTTAGCAAAGATATCTTCTGTTTATGCGTGGTAGAATAGGTTAATTTTTCTTAAAAAAATAAAAAAAAACAACTAAGTATTTACATTTAATGTACAATGTACATACCTAAGATGCATCTACTACTGCGATGTTTTGCGCAGTTTGTTTTTCTTTTAGAAAGTTGTTTTTTTACAGTAACAGAGCAAAAAATATTTACTTATGATAATATCCTTATTTCGATCACAGACTGTAGTAATTAAAAATAAACCCAGAATTTTCTAATTTCGAATGGTTTCTTGACGTAGTCGTCTGCGTCAATGAAACTTTTTGCACAGATTATAGCGTTGTAAACATTACGTAGTCTGAGCATGCATTATACTAATATGAGTATAGTTACACCAATTAGTGTAATGTTGACAATTGCGCAGTAATATTTACAATATTGTTCTTTGAACATAATGTACACTGCGAATTAAGGAGTTTGTTGCGCCCATTTCAGATTTGTTATTTCCTATCCCTTGGTTTGGGACTTTGGCCTCTTTTAAACTTCTAATTGGAATACTGTATATCTACATAAAGTGACAAGGACAAAAATACCGTGTTTTGTTTCTGATAAACATAAATGTTCACTGAGTAGGTACCTAAAACAAGAAATTTTCTTAATACTATACTTAAGTATTAGTACTGCGTCTTGTCTGTAAAGATAGATACATCATACGTTTATCGCATCGACAAATTATATCATTCAATTAGTGTTTATGTCAGCCAATGTCAAATCATTTGAGCCATTAAATTACCGACTTGAGCACTATCTGACTGTTTTGATTGTTACCGGTTTAATTAAACAGGGCCGATTTTTCAATCATCAGATAACTTTTACCTAAAGAATAAATATGACACTTTGACATTTTTTCCATATAAAATCTGTCAAAACGCCAAATTTATTCCATTGATAAAATTTATCTGACGATTGAAAAATCTGCCCTAAGGACAATATAATTTATACCTAGTTATTATAGTTCATATCATCGAATTTTGAAAAACATAGTAATTGTTAACTTAATTTACAATTATTATTAGAGACGTCATCTTGCAGGAGTCAAAGGGCGAAGAAGGTCATGACAAATTTGCCGGCGAAAATTACCAGCAGAGTCACCGGGAATTTTTATAATTTTGTAATTTAGAAGACAAGACTTATTTTATTACTTATTGATTATGTTTATTTTCATGAAGCATTTTTAAAATAGGTTTTGATGATTATTGCGCACATGTTGCCTCCCCCGGGAGTATATTTATTTTTTGTAAAATTTCTACAAAGTTCAGGTACTGTTATATTTGTTTGTTTTAGACATTAATTTTCGAAATTTTTTTATTAAGCGAAAATAATACCTAAGATTGCCATTATTGGTTCCGCCCCCAGAGCCATTGTGCTCCCTGCTTTATGGCGAAACATTAGAATCACGACATTTTCCTTCGGTTTTCCTTCCTGGCGCTATAACTCCAGAACGCACGAATCGATTTCCACGGTTTTGCATTCGTTGGAAAGGTCTCGGGCTCCGTGAGGTCTATAGAAAAAAAATCAGAAAAACCTTCAAGAGAAAAGCAGGAAAATAGGGAAAATAATTTTATGGCAAAACAATGTTTGCCGGGACAGCTAGTTACTTATATATTAATAATTAATCTGGGTTTTTGCTAATCCTTCGTCAGAATAGAATACCTATCTTATTTTTTACGAATACCGAAAAACTGAAATAATAGATAAAATTTTGAACCACAGATTAACTTAACAAAACTTTAGCCTGAGTTAATATTGAAAAATTTATCCGTCCTTATTATTATTCTTTAATACATAATATTATTTAATAATAGCCAGTTTTATATGCAAATGTTTCAGTCGATAAGATAATACAGTAGAAACAGCTGTCGACCGCGGCACTTCTAAAGATACTTTATCAGCTATCGCAAGTGTAGTTTGCTCGATTATCCACACTAATAATAGAAGTGTGGAAATGCGACTGTCTATTTGTTAATTCTTCACGCCCAAACCGCTGAACCGATTTTGATAAAATTTAGTGTATTGATACTTCTCGCTACACGATGAACTAATACTTATTAGTGCAACGGAGTTGCGACTTGCGGTAACTCTAGTTAAGTATTATATAGTTCTACTACGGATGAGTACATATTATCTATATATATAAATATTCCTTTTCAATTGTGTTAGTAACGCTAAAACTTGAAAACGGCCGAACGGTTTGGGCTAATTTTAGTCTTAAAATATTCGTAGAAGTCCAGGGAAGGTTTTAAAGTGACACAAAGTTCACCGGGACAGCTAGTAATCGACTAAAGAAGACTTGAGAATCAGTACAGGAAAATGTTGCCTCTACTAAACGTTCTCTTTTAAACTGTATAAATAGAACTTCAGAGATATAATATGACTTTATAAAATCTAGAAATCTATAATATAGAAATAATATAGAGCAAGATGAATAATGTTTTTACACTCTACGTATTTAATGCGACACACTCTTCTTTATCTTTTGAATATTCAATATACATCTAGCATTGTATTACAAAATCGATTACTGTAAAAAGGTAATACTGCCCTCAAAATTCAAATAGGTGGTACGTCATAAGTGTAAAACTATAAACAAGAAACATAAAATTAATAACTAACAGGAAAATTATACCCTGTTAACCTACGTTTTCTATTAATTACAAGTCAGAAATTAATAGTAATTGATACTGAATTAAATATAATAATCAATATTATACAAGCGAAAAGTAAATAATAATCAAGTATGAATAGTTAGATATAAATAGTAAATGGACGACCTCGTACATATCCGCCCATAACCCGGACATATGCCCGCACTCAGTGACATTTAATGATTATTTAACTTCAATTTGATGAAGAGTTTCATAGAAAACTATATGACGACGGCAACTCCCTTGCGCCAAAATTCCTTTATCGCGCGGTAACCGTACATTTTTCCGGGATAAAAGTATCCTATGTCCTTTCTCTCAAAGGACTCAAAGCATCTCCATACCCAGCAAAATCGTTCCAGCGGTTTGGGCGTGAAGTAACAGGCAGACAAACAGACACTCTCGTTTATAGTTCTCGATTGTGTTCAGAATATTTCATTACCAACTCAAACAGACCTAAGATATCCGAGCTAACAGTACTAGAAAGATATATGGAAGACCGCACGGCTTTAGGAGAGAATAAATTGTCGGTGGAGTCGCACACTTTATTAGGGTCCACTAATTATCTTGTTAGACAAAGAGCGTTTTAGACTTTAGGATTGTTGCTAATTATATTCTATAAAATATAAAATTTATAATGTAGGCAAGTAGTTTATACAAGGAGTGAGATATTTAAAGCTTTAAAAATCCTTTAAAATTTTCCCATCACCACCAAAATTGAAAATCACTAGAAAGTTTTTAAAAATTCCTAGACCTACTCGAACATCTGCATTAATATTCCTAAAAGCCGATAGTTATTTCCAATAGAAGAAACGAGGATCCAAGTTTCCATTTCTCGTAACAGGAAAGTTTAAGAGCTTGGCCACATTGCACCGTGGCGGTGCGTCGCCACAGCGACGATACGCGACCGTTTGTATTTAAACTACATAATATTTATTTGAAACTAGCTGTCCCGGTGAACTTCGTGTCACTTTAAAACCTTTCCTGGACTTCTACGAATATATTTTTGAGACTAAAATTAGCGCAATCCGTTCAGGTGTTTTCGAGTTTTAGCGTTACTAACACAATTGAAAATCCATTTTTATATATATAGATGACGAAACAACGTACATAATAATGTGCAGTGGGAGCATAAAATACGGTGTTCAGTCACCTTTGTGTAGTATAGCTGCCGGCGTTGCATTGCGGACTGCGGTGCGTCCAAGCTTCAAAGTTAAAAATATTCGTTTTGGTGTCGGAAGCAATTTTTTGACGGAACGACCGACACGAAATGAAGTAGAAGAGTATATATTATAATCATTTCGTATTATGTATGCCAGGTCCAGTTTCTGAGTTTTTTGACAGTTGTTTAGAGGGCCCCCGCTACCATATTTGCAATGTGTGCAATGCACACGGGCGCCATCCTTTAGGGGCGCCAAATCGCCATCTTTAGGGGCGCCAAAACCAAGAACCCAAAAATTTGCCTAAAGCTAAAGGGGGGTCAAAATCCTTTTTTTGCATACAGGCGCCAGTAGCCCTTACGGGGGCCCTGGTAGTTTATCTATTCATTATCGCTAAACTCCTGAAAAAAACCCTGAAAAAGCAGATTTGACAAAGCGTTATCTCAAGACGCACCGCACCGCAACAAAGCAATGTGGCTTCGCTTAAAGAGCTCGATTCGAGTTCCACAGTCACAGCTAAATCAACAAGTAACTGCTGAGTCTCATCATTTTACCATCATACTTTTGTAGCAATATTATTTTACTTTGTAAGTCAGTTAAACGATTGAATTTGTTTTATCGTATATTCTTTATATATTATGGGTTTTTTGAATAATTGCTTAACTTCTTAAAACTCAAACTCAAACTCAATTTTTTTTATTCAGAATATTATTTTTCAAATATTCTCTGAACGTTGGGGCTACACAGAGCTGTTGTTCTTGTTGTCTGTTGTACAAAGACTCAATAATGTAACTTGTTTATGGTTTACAAATTTTTGTTGATAGGTGAATTATTAATTTACTAGACGTTCCGCGTGGCTTCGCCCGCATATATTAGATATTTCACAGACAAAGTCCACAAAAAATAGCCTATGATCCTTCACATGGTCTACTTCTTATCTGTGCCAAATAACAGAAAAATTGCTCCAGTAGTTCGTGAGATAAGCCCTTTCAAATAATTTCCTCCGTTTTTTTCACATTTTCCTCTATTCCTTCGCTTTCTTCCACGATACGCTATCTAACACTGAAAGAGTCTTTCAAATCGGACAAGTAGCTCCTGAGATTAGTGCGTTCAAATAAACCCTTCCAAATAATTTCCCCCGTTTTTTCCACATTTTCCTCTATTTCTTCGCTCCTATTAGTCTTAGCGTGATAAAATATAGCCTATAGCCTTCCTCGATAAATGGGCTATCTAACACTGAAAGAATTTTTGAAATCGGAACAGTAGTTCCTGTGATTAGCGCGTTCAAACAAACAAACTCTTCCGTTAGTCGCTACTAGTCTGTTAATAATGTAAGCTACTACTCTCGCTAGTAAATCATTACTATAACTCACTAGCAATTACGGTTAGCTTATTAGTTTACTGATTAATATTGACTTGTTAGTACTTAATCTTTGATAGAGTACCTGTTACCTATTATTTGCTACAATCTCCTTAAACTAAAACTACTAATTACAACATAGAGTAGGCAGTTCATAGTATAAAAACTTTCTTAAAACCAGTCTTACTTTTTGTTACAGTCATAAAGTCTGTTTGTAAACAACGCCAAAAATTCAACAATAAAAAAAACATGACGCCATCATCTGAAAAACAAGTGGACGTAACTACAGGCAGCTCACCGAGTGACTCATCGCCTGTGACGTCACACGCCCTTATCGATTTCAGAGGGATGGAATACTGATCTTTATTAACATGGCAGTTAGAGGAAAATTCCCTTAAAATGTGCAGCTTTGATTGAGTTTTGATGCCTTTTAATCATATTTTGTAGGAGGGAAGTTTATCCCCTTTTCGAGGCAATCGTGGCCTTGAAAAGGGCACAACCGCTGCGAATTTAAGCTGTCTATAGCATACAGTATACACAATCGACGTCAATGATGAGCGGTCATGGAAAAAATATGAGTCTCTATAGTGTAGAATCTACATGTTCGTAGCCGCTAGTGTTGGTGGTCCAACATGTCCGTGCGGTCATAATTCTTATCAGAAAACCAGGTTCTAACGAGAATCAAATCCACGACGTCGGAAGCCACATTCTTCACCACGGCACAGAATATAATAAATATTAGTTGTACCAAATCACGGGGACTTAATAGACACAACCATACAAGATACAAATACAGAGTGGGCCAAAATAAAGTTTACTTTTGAAACCTACCTATATAAAAAAGGACGTTTAAATTTAGATGGTTTATTTAAAAGGTATATTAATCTAACATTTATTATATTTAATTTACTTTTTGAAAGTAACATCATCTAGGTGTTCGCCTTGTCGCCTACAGCACTCTTCTAAACGGAACTTAAAATTTTTGCCTTTAAGCACAGAATATATATTAAGTACGAGTAGTACCAACTTTAAGGCAGTAATTGTACTCGGTTTATTGGGGTAAACCTTATTTTCGAGAAATCCCCATAAAAAGTAATCTAATGGGGATAAGTCTGGGCTTCGTGGTGGGCACTCGATGTCACCTCCCTTTGAGATGACTTTATTAGGGAACATCCCCTGAACGACCTCCATGTTAGCATTAGACGTGTAGCACGTAACACCATCCTGCTGAAATCAGGTTTGGGAGTTGTAACCAGATCACTCTACGCGCACCCCGCTCCCCCCGCGGCCAAAATTGTAATGGGCCAATGAAAAGTAAACTTTATTCTGGCCCACCCTGTATAAAGAAAGAATCACCAAACATCAAAATCAAAATTGTTTTATTTCTGAATAAATTTAAAAATAAATGTTTTCAGAATGTCCTAAGTACATGGTGCCTACCGCCGGTTCGGGAACTAACCCGGCGAGAAGAACCGGCGTAAGAAACTCTCAAACATCAAATTATATCTGCCCTAACTCTATGTAGGTTGATAGCTAGTGCTCTTTCTAGCTCTGCAATACCCAGCTAATAACGCCTGTGATATAACGACAATCTCGTGCTTATAATTCTAAAGCCCGATCTACACGCGACAATTTACACGAGTTCTGAACCAACATAAGCTCTCGTTTCTGTGTCGTGCCGCGCTAATAAATGATCTTTACATAGCTTGTGTTTATCAGAGATTTAAATGGATATCTCCTATTCGAATTACTGTGGATTGACTGTAGTCTGTACAGTGTACTATTAGAAGTTTATTTGTCCACCTGTATATGGATCTTGAGGCGGAGGTCGTAACTTCGATTCCCGCGTTTTTAGAATTTCAAGTTAGTTTACGACAGTGCAATTATTTGAAAGAAAAGTGAAGATGAAAAATCCATCCATCCGAGGCGCATGTATAAAGTTGGTCCTTCGCACTCCCACTGCTCCTATGGACACAACTGGCAGGGTGCCAGTTGTGTCCATAGGAGCAGTGGGAGTCACTGCGCACTAGTGTCCGACCGAAGCTTCGGCTTCGGCTTCGGCGGCCGAAGCCTTCGGCCAAAAAAACCAGCAACCGTCGAAATTGAACGAAAGACTGAGTGAGTCGTGAGAGAGCGACGGACCGGTCGTGTATGCGGAGACCACTGGGAGTCACCGTCAAATACAATAAACAAACACTAACTTCTTAATAATTAATCATTTAATTTTTTATTAAGAAGTTAGTGTTTGTTTATTTTATTTTTTAGTCTAGTTTCGGTCTAGTCGAGTTAAACAAAGACTGATTGATTGGTGTAATTATTGTTATATGAAACAGACAATATAGAGGTAAACCTTGAATATTGAAGTTTTGAAATGATTTTAATATTCATTGTAGCTTATAGACAATTTTAAACAAAATCAATTACTGAGAGTCGAGATTAAGTTTATAAGCCTTCGGCTTCGGCTTCGGCCGAAGGTTGTGGCGATTGCCGATTAATCGGCTTCGGCTTCGGCCAAAAATAGACCTTCGGTCGGACACTACTGCGCACACACTTGGGCCCTATAAAACTCTCGCATAAAACGAAGCCACCCACATTGAAAGTAAATAAACTTAGTATCTAGTGACATAAGTTACTCGTATTGGTGTATAGTATACAAACAACTAACAAGGTTCGGCCAGTTTATTGGTATATAATCGATCATGGCGACCCGGTTACGCTGTGAATCTATGAGACAGACAGATTTGTTAGTAGATAGTGTCGATCATGTGGGTATAGTTTAATAAATGTATACTAATGTTAATTATGTTTACATTGATTAATTACTGAAAACATTGCACCCATTTAGATATATTTTGACGTGGATGTAAACTGCTGTCTACTTCAATGTCGGGGAAGGGTGGATAGGGTCGAATTTTTAACATCTTAAAAAGTTAAAAGTTTTCTGACTAAGGGCGTGATAGATCTAGTAGTCACAACTCAGAAAATACTGATTGCTGATGTGATGATATATTAAAGGAAGACCATGGGAAGGAAATTTACCGTAAGAAAACTTATCGCGGAAAATGTATGGTTACTTAATTGTATATTAAATCATCTAGTTGGTAATTAAGCATGTGAAGGAATGTGTAACTAGGCGTGAATTACACTATCGAACTCAGTTTAGAAACCAAAAAACAAAACTCCTACAGCGTTTTCGGCATCTAGAAACTGCCCCGGGGCAGGGCGGGCCGATGTGATACGAAAATTTTTATTATGGTCTACTACTTATAGTACGTATAGTCAGGGAGCCATAGATTTTTTTTTAAATTACTATCAAGCTAAATGAGTAGCTTTATTCTGATAAGACGAACAATATTTTTATTTGCAAAAAATCTTAAAAGTGGTAGCTAACAGAGATAGAAAAGATTTCGTACTTTGATTTGATGGTCCTAAAGTATGGATTGTTCTATTTGTAGGACAATGTTACTCTTAAATTAAAAACTATTAACCTACCAATATACAAAAAATCAGCTAGTTAGGGTTCTGTTTTAGGGTACCGTAGTCAACCAAGTTTTGTTAATTACAGAACCCTAAAACGGAACGCTAACCAGCTGATTTTTTACCGGTATCCATTCAGCCTGCCCTGCCCCGGGGCAGTTTTATCTAAAACTGCCCCGGGGCAGGGCAGCCGAAAACGCTACTAAACTCCTGATAATGTTACGACACTGTCAGCGTTTGCCTGTCATATGTCATGTTACAATGTATTTGTAATCCGTGGATTGATCTATTGCTGTCACTATCACGGGTGATACATCAAAAAGAGATGTAACATTAGCGATGACAAAAATATGATGTTGTGATTTGATAATTCATAATTGTCATGACGCGTAGTTTTATAGTCCAGTGAAAACGTTGCTGATTTATGACGAACTAGACGTTCCGCACGTCTTCGCCCGCATAAATTAGGGATTTTATGGACCCGTACATTTTCCGCAAAAATAGCCTATGTCCCATCACTTGGCTTACTCTACATCTGTGCCAAATAACTTAGAAATTATTCCAGTAGTTCACGAGATAAGCGGCATCAAATAATTATCCCGTTTTTTTTCCACATTTCCCTCGGTTTCTTCGTTTCTATTGGTATAAGAGTGATAATTTATAGCCTATAGCCTTCCTCGATAAATGGTCTATCTAATACTGAAAGAATTTTTCAGATCGGACTAGTAGTTCCTGAGATTAGCGCGTTCAAACAAACAAATAAACAAACAAACAAACAAATTCTTCCGCTTTATAATATTAGTATAAATGTCGACTTTTAAGTTTCAAAAAGTCAAGTAAAAAAACAATATTTATAGCAAAACTCAATAAAAACGAAATAAGTTCTAATATAGTGCCCAATTAATTAAAACAAAATTATTATAGTTTAAATAAATAATTAAAAGCCAGTTTATCAATTGACTTCCAAACCAGTGTGAACGATTTAATGTAAATTATATACAGAAATAAAAACTACAAGTCCTATAAAATACAACTTAAAAAAATTTACAATATTAATATTGTATTTTTTTATATAAGTTGTATTAAATAACACTATTCTATTGATACTTATTATAATATTATTCTAATGATAAAATATTATCATACAGCATACTGCTGACTGTCCCTCTATCTAGTATCTAATACATGTTCACGATTCTATTTGAATCATTTATCTACTGTTTTTTTCTGGTCATAATATTAACTATAGCCCGGTCACCAAACACGTAAATATTCGGTCAGTGACCTATCACTACCTGTCTCTTTTACACACGCAAAAATGGCGGTCAGAGTGCGTACCTTTGGGAATGAGATAACGTTTTCTTGCTTGAGCGAAAGAGGCACGTAGCTATAAATTGGTCAATAGCCAAAATATGTCTAGTGATCATTCGGTTAACGCTAAACATAAACTAATAACTGAAAATGTATTAACTAAATTATCATTACTTGTTAAGTTGTTACAAAATACAATATGAGAAGTTTGCTTTCAAGTTTTATATTCCTATAATTTCTTATTTCATTGTAAGTTTATTGGTGAATTTAGTAGCACTAAAATTGTTACTTATTGGAAAGCCATTTATTGTTGGAACAATTTACTTCTCGACAGCTATGAGGTTGAGGATCTTGGGGTTGTTTAGTTTGATTTAGATTTTAGACGTTGCTATTTTCTGAGTGTTACAGGAACGTTCAAATCGTGATGTTCTCTACATATTATGAGCTCCGCCAATTTTGTAACAATTATTCTAAAAATTGATATACTTTTTGTTTTTGTTGTTCTTTTTTTATTTACATAAGGACAGACACTAATTTACGATGGATTGTCTCGATTTAACGTCTTGATTTCTGTGTAAAAGATATGTTTATGCTTTTAAAAAAAATACCAATGGGTGTCACAGTTCACTAACAGTTAATTTGGCTAACATGTCATCTTTCATTCTTCTTGTTAAGCGAGAGAGATGACATGATATTTAACATTTGTTAACTTTAACCCTGGACCTGACCATTCAATCCTGTCAGATCACGTATCACCAGAACAGGTGGTAGTAATGATGAGTATCATCGTTTACAATGTAATGAGGCGCGCTCGGCAGCCTGCCAGATGTATGTTGAATGCTCCTGTGTTTCAGAACGGGACTTATTGTTCGTCTCACAGTCAGTATCTTCATACAGCGGTAAGGGTTACTTTACATTGAAAGTTGCAACGTGATAAGGCGATGCGTTTTTAAAATATGAGCCGTATGAAAATTAGATCATTCATCATAGGCAGCCCAATAGCTATGTCCACACTATGCGTTTTCGTCTTCAATTTTCGTCATCTTCTTTCGTTTTGGCGCATTTAATAATTGAATACGTCAACGAACGCAACGCCAACATTGTCATTTTTGTTTTTTGGATACGGTCAGAGGGCATGCCTCACGTTCGCTGTTGACTGCGCTATAACGCATGCCCTTAATGAACAGAAAAAAACACAGTGGACAAAGCTATAAGGGTTGCAAGTTTGTCACTTTAATGTCTCCGTCTGTAAAAACAGTTCAGTTTTTTACCGACTTCCAAAAAGGAGGAGGTTATACGTTCGGCTGTATGTATCTTTTTTTTTGTATGTTCAACGATAACTCAGCCGTTTGTGATCCGATTTTCAAAATTCTTTTTGTGTTGTATAGGGTTCAACTCGAATTTGGTACCATGTTCACAAAAGTGGTGATCTGATGATGCGATCCTGGAGGAATTGAGGGGACTTCTTGAAATTTGTATGGAAACATATAGTGATTTCAATTTTTTATGAAGCATTCGAGGAAAATGCTACCAAAAAGTAAGATTTCGCACCAGGTTATACCCTGGATCCGAAGGTACCCAACAGAATTTTTGAATCCTTATAGATACAGGTTCGGGGATTTCGGCGTTGTTTAAACAACTGAAAGCATAAGCCAACACATAAATTTATTTGATCATCATCATCAAAATCATAATTATGCCATGGGTCATCACATTATGACCCAATTATTGATGCTTTTCGTGATATTTTGCATCGAAGCAGATGTTTTTGATGATTATTTCGCTGTTTGTGGACCGATTTTCAAAATTCTTGTGTTGTTGTATAGAGTATAATCTTGAATTTGTATAATAATTACGAAAGTGGTGAGCTGATGATGGGATCTATGAGCAATCGAGGGAAATCCTTGAAAAAGACTCATAGTGGTTAAAATGTTGTTTCTAGTAACTGAAACATATGTTACGAATAAGAGAAAGTTCACACGAACGTGTCTCTTGGTCCAAAGGCACTGAACAGAACTCCTGAACATTTAAAAATAAAAGTTTGGAAATTGCAGCATCGCTTTGATAACTGCAAGCATTTACCACAATTTCGCTTACAGTAACATAATGTGAATAGTTAAAATTCGTAGTGGTTATTTTCGCATAAAGCCTTACCTTGTAGATAACTAAAAAGAGTGAAATTATTATTTTTAACAAAAAATTAAAACCGACTTCCAGGGTAAAAATAATAATAATACGAACTAAAAAGTATTAAATAACTCTTACTCTATAATAGTGCCTTTTTCAGAATTCGTCTAAATCTCAACTATTTCTGTACATACTACAGTCTTCATTACTTTGAAGTCGGTACCAGTCCCAAAAGCTTCAGATATTCTGACATTGACTGAACTCACGATAAAATAAATTATAAGCAAAACAACTTTTTGAAAAAAAGCTTTTATTTAAATACTTTAAAAAACTTCTGACTATTAAGTTATAATCTCAATATATTATAGAATTTGACACGACACGACACGGTACGGCACGGCACGGCACGGCACGGTACGACACGACACGACACGACACGACACAACACGACACGACACGACACGACACGACACGACGCGACACGACACAACACGTCACGCCACGTTATGTTATGATACGACACGACACGATACGACACGACACGGCACGACTGGACACGACATGACTTTTCAATTTACTCTCAATAAGCCTTTTTGTTTGATACCCATATTGCAGAAGTGCTTTAAAAATAACTATATTCCCCTATCTTAGATGAGCCGCCATATTGGATGTAGAATGACATTACATTCGTTTCCGAGTTACTCTCAATGAGCCCTTTCATTTGATACCCATATTGCAGAAGTGCATTAAAAATAACTATATTACCATATCTTAGAGGAGACGCCATATTGGATGAAGAATGACATTACATTCGTTTCCAAGTTACTCTCAATGAGCCCTTTCATTTGATACCCATATTGCAGAAGTGTATTAAAAATAACTATACCTCTATCTTGGATGAGCCGCTATATTGGATGTAGTATGACATTACATTCGTTTTCGAGTTACTCTCAAAAAGCTCTTTCATTTAATATCCATATTGTAGAACTGCATAGAAAATAACTATTTCGCCATCTTGGATGGTCGGCCATATTGGATTTTAGAGTGATGTCACATACAATATCATGTATTGTCATCCAAACTAAACGTGCCTGCAAAATTTCAGCTCGATCAGTTAAATACATCTACTCCAAAATTGAGTTCCAAGATTTCACCCGAACATACATACTTACATACATACAGAGCAAGTTAAAAGCTTTTAATTAGCTGGTACCGACTTCAAATAATGAAGACTGTAGTATGTACAGAAATAGTTGAGATTTAGACGAATTCTGAAAAAGGCACTATTATAGAGTAAGAGTTATTTAATACTTTTTAGTTCGTATTATTATTGTTTGGAAGTCGGTTTTAATTTTTTGTTAAAAATAATAATAAAGGCTCATTTCGAAATGCTTGCTTTTAGTTGCAATTTGAACTGACCCTAAAAATATCAATGTGTGTACTGTGCGGATAGGCGCCTATCTCTACTTATCTCTTTCATTCGCGGACGAATAAATTGCTTTCTCGTTCCCACAGATGCGCGATAGAAGCGCGAAAAGGATACATTCGTGCGCGAAGGAAAGAGAAGAGAAATGATAGGTCAATTTTCTTTTTTTATACGTTCGGTGACCAGGCTATAGAGTAATCTAAGTGTAATTGGAGAGTCTTTCTGCGTATTACGATATGTTATCTCAGTGATAAATTCGTATATTTTGGCTGTCACGTAGTCAATGAATTGCGCATTTCGCGTGTGTTCATTTTCATCATTTCAGTTTAATTATTCAGTCAACTTTGCATATAAGTATAGCGTCCGTCTCGCCTATAAATATAGGTAAATTTTACATTCCCTACTTCGCATTTTTACTAGATCATCGTATTTTGTTTCTTTTAATCTTATAATAAACGTGTATTCAATTTAAGCTACTCCAAATAAATGTTATTACGTTATAGACTATAGTGTAACAACAATATTATTTACAATCCCTTTTATCTGAGTGTTTCAACAGCGTTGCAGCGGGGGATCGACTTATCATATAAAAGTAGTCTGTCTTCAAATAGAACCTTCCACTTAAATAATATTATTTACTTATGTGTAAAATATAATATTATGTACCTTCAAGTTTTTGTTTCTTAAGATATTTTAAGTGTACGTACTGCGTACTACATGGTCCTACCGCCACGAATTCTATTTCTCGAAAAGCACATCAAATTTGTAAAATCTGAAAATAATATAAGCACTTTATAATTATTACGAGTAGAATTTCTGTTATAACTTTTTATCATTCACTATAACATTATTGTTTGAGAAGTTTCCTGTTAAAGCCAGAAGTGGCTACACTTTTTGAAGAAAATTGAGGTAAAGATACAATGTAATTTTTTTTTTTTATCTTTCTCTATCTGCTGTCAAACACCTGTTGCATAGCTGTCGCGAGATACCTCATTTTACCTTGCGTACCTACCATTTGAAGATAGTACGTAGTACAGTGGCCCAAAGTGTAAAGATAGGCCAACCCTAAAAGGCGTTTAGTTCCGAAAGACTGGAGCTAGAATAATTTGACTCTAATTATGATAAAGAATAATTAGATAACGAAAGGAAGTGATTAAACGAAAGCGTTGAAATTACATTGATAATAATTATAATGCTCAACATTTTTTTGTTTTATATTCGTAGAATTAGTTTTTCGTTTGTTTTATTCGCTCTGTTTGAGTTAATATTACTTCCATGGGTTCCATTAAGCTGATTCTATGTAGGTATAAATTATGTTGTCTGTATGTCCGATACGTTAGAAAAGTGAAGAACAAACAAGGACAAAACATTGTATAAGTAAAACTTATAAGATAAATTACTAGTGTCTAAAATTTGTTGATGATAATATCAAAACGATACGTTTTATTAAAATTTTCATTGTAAGGTCGAGTCTCTAGGGCAGAAAGGAGCTCTCTAGTCTCTAGCTATACAATACATTATTTTGAAACGATTAAAAAACGTATTATTTTCGTTATTAAGTTATTTTGTTTTCATATTTTAACGTTGATTTTGTTCATTTTGTTTTCATTTGATGTTGAGATTGTTAGAATATTGTTAAGAAGATACTTGTTAATGATTATTCTGCGAGAATACACTTTAGAATAGTAGAAACTAAACCCAATACAGATACCAGTGTCTTTATTTATAAAAAGGGGAGAAGCGGGTGAAATGTAATGTGAAACAATAATCAGTGGAGCGCGGCCCCTCACTCTCCCCTATAACGGATATACTCAATTAAATAAGGCATTTTCGTTCTATAAGTGGGTTCGTAAGTTCTGCTGGGTTAGCACGAATAATTAACAACGTGTTCGTTACGTTTAAATAAGGATTGTGCGAAAATGGCAGCTCGAGAATCTTTACAAAAACAACTGGTTACATGCCGGTCGAAGTGAAAACGAAATAACAGAAACAGGCATGCATTTTCGCGGAGCGGTAGAAAAAGAGGGGGATATTTCATATTTCGTAAGTTCAGCTTGTTAGCACGAATAATTAACAACGTATTTTCGTTCTATAAGGGCTGTGCGAAAATGGTGGCGCGAGATCTTTTATAAAAATAACTGGTTAGTGGTTACGAATTGAAACAAAACGGCAGTAGCGGGTATACAATACCGAGCTGTAGAATGAGAGGGGAATATTTCTTTCTCCCACAAACCGCGCTGGAGGTCCACTCTCTCCGTCTTACGAATTTACGATCAGGTCACATGTTTCGCGACGTTAACATTCCTTACCCAGCCGAAAACAAGTGCAATAAAGAAGTTTTCACTAAAAAAAACTTACACGAGCGTAAATCGAGAAGAACGAGCTATTAATACTTTTATCAGCAATAAAATCTTAATGCGGCAGAATGCAATAAGCCCTTTCGAATTAAAAACACCAGAAGCAACTCTTTTAAGGTAGTCAATTTACTTTTATTATATACAGAGCGAACAGACGGACAAGAATTTATTACACTAGCTTTAAAAGTTATTTACTCGAGAGTGAGAGAGGTAATTAAAAATGTTTTCTCACAAGTCAGAACTTAACTCAATATCGGCTCCAACGATTTTCATGAAATTTAGTATATAGGGGGTTTCGGGGGCGATAAATCGATCTAGCTAGGAATCATTTTTAGAAAATGTCATTTTCATTGAATACCGAGCAAATCTCGGTCAAATAGCTAGTTTTCCTAAAAAGTTGAAGGGGAACAGTCCAATCAGGGAACAGGATGATTTGGGTATTCCATTCTTCCCTTTTAAAATATTGTTGTTTTAAAAAGACTTAAAAATCCTCAATTTATAGTAACTAGTATACTAATTTTAGTTTAGTTTACTAGTTTTTTTTAGTTTACTAGTTAATTATTTTTCGGTTAAAAGAGAAAAAAGAACATGGGGAATAAAGTTTATATTTTATTGTACGCACTCTCCAATCAATATGATATGGATATTCATTCCGATATTGCACGTGTAATGAATTAAAAATTGTAACATTTTCATTGATATTATATTTCATAGGTGCTTATCGTCGCAAACATTACTTTATTATTTATTTGTTTCAGGTACTGTCATGCACAAAACTGTTTTATGTTTATTCAAATTGTTCTTAAAAGGCTTGTCTGGTTTTTAACCCTGGTTTAAATATTATGATGTATTTTTTTTGGTTTGCTGTATTTTGAAGAATAGCCTTGATTTTTAACACATGGTAAAAACCCGAATTGGCGCAAATGGCCGTTAATTTGAGAACAACTAAATTGGTCTTAGTAACAGCTATTACTCCTAAATATTGTTGAAATGAAAAACATGTTTTTATTAATAACTAATGTATGTAAATTGTTGTTACAGGTAAGACTCCGGAAATATTGGATCCCGTTTACCAGTATGGTAAGCTATAAAATAAATACCACACTTCATTATAAGGCATTCATTACACGATCATACAAGCGACAGTCAATTCCGTCAATCACGAATTATGTTTGACTGATGGTGACTGATAGACTGACGAATGGTATCCATCAGTTACAGCCATGACTGTGGTAAAACCTGGCAGCAAAACCTACCGTGTAATAGATGCCTTATGATTTAATTTAAATAAATTAGTTTACATACAAATAATCTCGAGCACCAGTAGCATTGGGCTGTTCTTCAGAGTCTATATTAGATATCTTCAAAATACAAGAGATAAATAAAGTCCTTTGTACGAACGAACAAAATGTTTTAACATTAAATAGCTCTTATTTCGCTGACGCTACGAGCGTCGAGTGTCAACAATGCATTCGTAAACAGCCTCAACGTAAACATTACGTTTCGTTTTTACATTTTTATGATAGGGCCATTTTAACTGAATATTTTTGGGGAAAATCGAGTTAGGGAAATCTTCTTTACGTAAAAACGTTAAAAATGTTTTTAGTACATGACGCCAATTCGTTTATTGCGCGGGAACCGTACATTTTTTCGGGATAAAAAGTATCCTATGTACTGTATCCTGTGATGTATCCTGTGATAGCTTCAGTCCACGGACCAAATTACATCAAAATCGATTCAGCGGTTTGGGCGTGAAGACGTAACAGACAGATAGACTTTTCCCATTCATAATATTGGTATGGATTGTTTTTAAGTATACAGAATAAACGAAGAAAAGCTTCATCTTTAAAGTGATAAATGTATGATTACATACAAGGTTTTCTTTGTACATTATGATGTTACTTAGTAACATATCCGATCCTTTTATTCTTTGAATACACGTGCGGAAACATAAAAGTAAAAACTGTTCTCAACAATTCTTACGTGCACATTAGCTGTGTGAGCTTAATAAATACTTGTCGTGTTAATTAAAGTGTTATAGTGCAGTTCCGCACGACTGTACCTTGCCGACCTTATTGCTATGAACATAAAGTTCAATAATTTAAATAAATAAAAATTGTCATGTCGGTACCCTATACTAACCTTTGTGATATTAAACACATAATTGCACACTTTAGACAACTTAATACGCGTAACGTCGTTTTAATTATTATAACTATTGCTAATAATAAAATTGCTCGGTATGTGTTGGTTTAATGCGCTCTCATGTTTGGAATGTGGAATTGATTAATGTTAAACGTAAGTTTATATAACGTAAGCACTAAGCATAATTAGATTTACGTTTAAAATGAAATTAATATGAAAAACCATGGACGTAACTCACGTAGGTACTCCGGATTTTTTAATTTTTAAACTCACTTACGCCAGTGTGCTATTACTAATCGTTTGTCAAATTGTCATAAGTGCCTTTGCCTTTCATAAGTGGAAAAAAGAGAGCGTCAACATGTTTAAAATATTATATAACCAGCTGACCGAGCTTCGCTCGGTATTCGATAAAACGCGAATAAAATGACATTTTTTTTAAATGATTCCTAGCTAGATCGATTTATCGTCCCCCAAACATCCTATATACTAAATTTCATGAAAATCGTTGGAGCCGATTCCGAGATTCTTTTAACGAGTATCTTTAACTTTATCTTTTACTTTTAAAGATATTCACTAAAACTGTTGGTCGATCTAAGCATTGTAAGAACATTAATATGCTGTCACTGTCTGTGCTTGTCATAACGACAAGGACGGTGTTAAGACTTATTTTAAATAAGCGTTTAATTCCGCCATTATTATATTTTATGCTAAAACTAGTGATTAAGGAAAACAGCTAATGAAAAAGAACTTTTTTGCGTTGTCAAAATTCGAATCACATGATGAGGAAATGTTAATACTTAATAGTTATTATCTTTATCTAAATATAACATAATATATTAGTCTAATGTGTGAATATTTAATGAATAAATATTCAGTTTTATTTTATCTTGACAAATGTACGGTTTCCGTGAAATATTTTTCCTAGAACAAGCCGCATTCGTTCAAACATAATGCAGTAATAAACCACACAGAGTGCACGAACATAACCATATAAACCTTTGTCCGACAGTAAATTGGGCACTGGGTCACGGTGAATCCGCCCCTGCCCGCATCCTACAATTAAATAGAGCCCATCAATTCCCCCCTTTGTATCCGAGCCTGCACTAGGAAGTGACAATGAGTTTTACTGGTATAGAGGTTTCCGCACAACTAATTGATAATGTTATATGAATGTTATGATCGTTTAAAATGTTAATTCAATATTTACTTATTAATAATATCAAAATTTTAATCTACTGTATATTATTCATAGTCAATGTGTACCTACTGTAAGGGTATGTTCAGATGGTAATGACTCAACGCGCCTTTTAGGTTCCCCGCAGATATACAATTTCAAGTTGGCCGACTAAATTGTATAGTATACAATAGAACGCGCACATTGCATCCAACTAAAAGTTGTACAATTTAGTTGGATGCAATGTGCGAGCTCTCATAAACCGCAATAGCTAACAGTTGAATACTATACGATTTAGTCGGCTAACTTGAAATTGTAAGTCTGCGGAGACCCTTAATAACTTGCGTTTACAATTACTACATACTCTATGATACTACACAGGCCGTTGGACGGTGTATAAATGTATAATAGCAAGGCGCGTTTTCGCGAATAAGAGCGACCGCAGACTTACAATTTCAAGTTGGCCGACTATTTAATTGGACAACTTTTTAATTTGTAGGTATCGGAAAGGACGGTTCTTATGTACGATTAGTGTCCAATTATTTAGTTGTACAATTTAGTTGGATGCAACGTGCGAGCTCTCATAAGTCGCTATAGCTATTGGTAGGTATACATATTATACGATTTAGTTGGCCAATTTGAAATAGTTTTGCGGTCGCTCTAAGGCTAGCATATAAATATATGCGCCGGAGCAAACGCGCGGTTTAACAGCTACAACGCGAGGTCACAAGCAATGGGCATTGTCCAAAAAAATCACATAATTTTGAAATTCATTGGCTAGTTTTTTCTCAATAAATTTTTAAAGTTTCGGTCTGACGTCATCATCGGCGGCCAATAATTCGACCTCTGCAGTATGTTTTTTCCTTTCAATCTTATTTATAATGGCTGGTTCGTCAAATGCAAGTTCTCATTATGTGAAAGCTGATACGAGAAGCTTACCAAAAGTTCGAAACGTAATGTTGGTCTAATTTATTGCTAATTTAACGCCATTGAAGGTCAAACAAAGGTTAAACATATTTGTTCAAAAATATAAGTAACTAATGGGTATTTTTTTCGTTTATATACAGAAAAACGATCACTGACCTCATTCCTCGAAATGTTTATGTAATGAGCAAAATTAAAAAAAAATAGACAATCCCCATTATGTGTGTAACGATTCACTTAAATAGCGGCGCGGTTGCGCTGTCATTTATAACATTTTGTAAATGACAGCGCGACTGCTTGAATGCTTATGAATTATGAACTTGCGATGTGGCCGCCAAAACGCGCGTACGCATATATAAATCCAGTCTAAAGTGTATTCTTGTTTTTATAACGCGCGTTAACACAACGTGTGTTCGGCTTCAGCGCTTGTCATCTGAACATACCCTAATAGTCAATGTGTACTCTAGCTAACATCAATTTAGTGGGAATCAAGTGAACATTGAACACGAAACTCAGCATAATATCTAAATCCCATTTCGGCCCGTAGGACGCAATTAATACGCCTAATGATCAATTAATCGCTCAGTGTTAACGCCAATTAAGTGGTGTCAACGAATTTCATCCGAATTGCGAATGTTCTAACACGTTCGCAGCTTATTTTAATAACTAAGATTTTTATTAAGACTGTATTTTCTGGGTCCCAATTCTCGGATCTAAGTTCGCGAGGGACAAAAAGAAATGAGATTCGACGGGCAATAATCAGGTCCTAAACGAATCAAGTACGTTTTAGTCAGTTTAGTAAAGGATCCCAATTATAGTTGAGGCTTAGTTCGCGGGGACAGGGTCTAGAATCTAGGGAGTAACAAAAGTAAGCCCTATATGGGGTTCACTGTGAAAGTAGCAGCGCTAAAAGAGGAAATTTCTTTGTGATTTGTCCGCCCCAGTGCAGTGTCATGAATTTCCTCATTCAGAATAAAAAGTTACACTTCCAGCGCTGCCACTTTCACAATTTACCTATACACGGGACTCATATACTTACTATATAACTTACACCATAGTCCCTCAAGTATTATCACTTAGTTTTATTACATCCCTGTATTATCAAACTGTGATCCTCCAACAATCGGGCGCTGAAAACACAATCCTCCCTTTTTGCAGTCAAGTAATAAAAGCAAACCTAACATTAACAGTTTCTTAACATTTCATAATACTCAAATGAATCACAAGTCACAACAATACCGCCCCGTTTGGCTCCTATAAATAAATACGAAGTACTATTTGTGTCCTACACTTTACAGATATAATTAGCCATACGACATAACGAGGCGCCAACTTTTTTAGTTAATTTAGATTGTATTAATAAAAATATCCAGGCCTTCGCTAATCCGTGTATCGTTTTTTTTAACGGTCAAATGGCCCACCACATATTCCCACCACTGCAACTCCTGTGTCGCCAGGATCAACAGTGGTAACGGTTGTCATTTGCGTTTCCAGTATAACAGACAAATACAGTAACATGAATCAGCGTAACCGTGCCATAGTTTTAATAAAAAAACGGCCGCTCTCAGAGACATTTAAAGACGATTAAGTTTTAATTTAATGAAGGGTTTGACGGATAATTATGAATGGGGCCTATGTCAGAATCGTCATTTAATTACAGCTAAGTAAATAATATTCGTCTCTGAGTGCGGTAGTAAAACACACAAAGAATTTAAGTGACTTAAGAAAACGCACATTCAGCAGTCAATAAACAAATTCGGCAAGTAATCAGAGGCCGTAGCCAAAGTCCCTTTCGATAAAAACGATGACGAAATTCGGTATCAAAATGTATGGGATTTGACAATGAGTCTTCGCAAGCGAAATGTCATTTAGCGATGACTTACGTCAAACCGCACACATTTTGATAACAAATCTTGTCATCGTTTTTAACGAAAGATACTTTGTCTAGGGCCTCTGAATGTTCTGAGCTTCCTCATAACAAGTTCCTCGTGTTGCGTCAGTGCTCTCGCTATCGCGCTATCAACATCCGATGATTGTACGCACTCAGTTTCGAATGAAAGACTAATTAGGTAATTAGTAATCAGTGCGACTATTTTATTAGTCATCAGAAAGTATCGATTTTTAAGTTAAAGAAGCGCATTTTATCGAAAAAGGGGCGCTATGCTTTAAAATTTTAGTGTGAAACTGGTGTGAATTAGCTAATAAGGTTACTCAAAATATACTTTAACCAAGCTCATGATTATTTAAAAGATGTGGTTAAAAAAATGCTGGTAACTCTTAGACTGCTTGAAGTCTATTAGAGCGGTATCCTTTTGTCCTGGCACCGTCCATATGTAACCCTGCCTGTACAGCAAAGACATACAAAAGGTGTATAGGTGCCTCCTTAGGCCTTATTGTGTATGACGGTGACCGCAGCGACTGCAGTATTGAAACAACACGCTGCGACAAAGAGGTTATCAATGCCACGTTTTTAACAAATCATAAGTGTGTACGTTAATGCGTTATGTAAATCGCTAATTCTCGCGAAGGCCGCGCGCAGACCTCGCGAATTTGCAGCGGCCTCGCGTTATCACCCGATATGATATGATAGCCCACTTGTCACACAGACACCGCGCAGACATGTCTTGGAAGAAACTTTACGCAAGTAAGAGCTTTGTTTACTATCTAGTGCACTACTGTGCTACTATCTTAACTATGTCAACATTCAACAACAACGGATAAGATATCGAAGTTTGATTTTTTTTTTGTTATTCGAATTCGTTTCTTCTTTAATTAATTACGTGTTTTCAATTATTATTTCCTAATTTGATTTTAATTTATTTTTGTAAGTTTTTTTGTGCGAAGCAGTGATTATTATGCTTGAATATAATTATCGGGTGCTTAATATTAATATAAATAGTTTTTATCGCGCGTTGCCGTCAAATGTAAATATGTGACATAACAATAAAAATTTACATAATATGCCTGCACACTGCAGGCTAAATGAAAACCTTGTGATTTTAAAATGTAATTGTTTAAATAAAGATAATATAAATTAATCAATCTTGCCTAAAAATCTAAGAATATGGCATCAACCATATTCTTAGATTTTTAGGCAAGTTGAAAGTTAAAATAATCGGCCAAGTGCGAGTCGGATTCGCGCACGAAGTGTTCCGTACCGGTGTAGAGCGAAAGTAGACAAAAAAATGTTTTTTGTATGGGAGCCCCCTTTTAAATATACTTAATTAAGAATTTCGTGAAATTTTCAAGTAGGTACCTAGCTGTTACCATTATTCATTACGTTTGATGTATGCCCCCCCCTCCCCCCCCCCCCCCTTAAATATTAACTTTATTTTATCTTTAGTATTTATTGTTATAGCGGCAACAGAAATACACAATCTGTGAAAATTTCAGAAATCTCGCTATAGCCGTTCCTGAGATACAGCCTGAAGACATGTACAGACGGACTGTCGGACAGACATCGAAGTCTTAGTAATGGAGTCCCGTTTTTACCCTTTGGGTACGGAACTCTACAAAGAACTAAATACTGATGCTATTATGCTCACATTCCCAATGCTGTGCGCTTTTTTAAATATTTTATCTACTCTCTTAATTTCTTTTATACGACTTTACCTGCCTGTATTTTTTTGCGTAAAATTTCAACTGTACCATGTATTTCGCGCCACTTCAGCCTATGCTACTTTTTCTTATCGCCTATTATCTCTGCCTTATTACTTATATCATCAAATTCCGTCCAGTCGAGCTATAAAGCTCATTTTATTAAAACAAACAAATCTTTTCTCTTCATAAGTGTAGGTGGAATTTGTTACAAATTTATGATTAGTATGGCATCTGTAACAAACTATTTATATCGTTGTAAACCTTTCAACCGCGCGTTAGGAACTTTAAAGAGGGACTTCAAAAAATGTTTACCCTAATTAATAGGAGATATTTTGGGTCCGCTATAAATAGTTCCTACAAATTGTGTGAACGTTTCAGACGACTAGTTTGTAAGTGATTTTCCGTGTATATTTATATAATGAGTCATTTATAAAACTCATTTGATTTCCATAGGTTTCCTGTAGAGTGTAGGTGTGTGTGAGTGTAGGACAAAAAGGTGTTGAATTACAAATATAGTACTTAATTTCCACAAACTATCTAAAAAAGAAAGCTAAAAAAACTTTAAAAAAATGGAATACTGAAACAATTAAAATACTTTCTAGCTTTAGTAGCTCTATTTGGTACTGTACAGCCAAATAAATATAGCTGACTAGATGTCCCGTGCGGCTTCGCCCGCGTAAATTAGGAATTTTACAGAAGCCGTACATTTTCCCATAAAAATATTTCCCCGTTTTTCCCACATTTTCCTGAGTTTTTCAGTCGTATTAGTCTTAGCGTGATAATATAATATAGCCTATAGTCTTACTCGATAAATGATCTATCTAACACTGAGATAAGTTTTTAAATCGGATCTGTAGTTCCTGAGATTGACGCGTTCAAGCGTTTGCTTGTATGTTTATATTCTTCAGGTTTATAATATTAGGTAGGTATAGATTTTTTAAAATTATCGCTTGACAAACTCGAGTCTCGATCTAAAAGACTATGAAATGGTATAATATGGTAGTGATGATGATGATGATGAATGTAATTTGCATCGTAGCATATGCTTTCTGTTCTTAAAACAACGCCGAAACTCCCAAACTTGTATCTATAAAGAATCAGGAGTTCTCTCAGCACCTTCCAAACCACAGTATACCAGGTATATCTCGGTGCAAAATCTTACTTTTTGGTAGCATATGCTTAGAATACTCCTCACGAAACCGAAGTCACCACATGTTTCCCTATAAGTTTTGAGGAGTTCCCTCGATTACCAATGGATCCTTAATCAGATCACCACTTTTGTGAATATAATACCAAACTGAGATGTTACCCTATATACCAAAATAAAAATTTTGAAAATCGGTTAACAAACGGCGGAGTAATCGTTGAATATAAGAAAACGAACATAACACGTCCTCCATTTTGAAAGTCGGTTAAAATTGTAGCCAATTTGTTATTCTGATGTATAAGCTATATTATTGTAAAGTTTCATTAAAATCCGTTCAGTAGTTTTTGCGTGAAAGAGTAACAAACATCCATACATCCACACATCCATACATCCATACATCCAAACTTTCGCCTTTATAATATTAGTAGGATTAAATTCGTATAGCTTTATTTGACTTAAAGAGAGCAAAAGCAGCACGCGAGCGAGCCATAAACGCTGTAAAACTGTAAATTAACCAGCTTTATTATGTGCTAACGTAAACCGCCTATTAATAGTGTTATACTTTTATTGCTGGCCCTTTCATTCATTATTTTTAAAATACGCGACAATTTTTAAATGAAATGTTAAATGTTTTTCCGATACTTACTAAAATATAGAAGCTCGATGCATAATAAATAGGTACATCTATACATACTTTTTTATAAATAAAATTGGAGTGTCTGTTTGTAATATTGAAAAAACCTTTTTTTACTAAATGCATATGAATGTATATAGGGTACAGACACCAAAACAACATTTTTTACAATTTTTGTCTGTATGTCTGTCTGTCTGTCTGTTTGTTTGTCTGTCTTTTTTTGTTAGTTAGCTGATCTGGTAAGGAATCACTTAGGCTACTTTTTTACCGACTTCCGAAAAGGAGGAGGATATATTATTTCACTTTTTTTTTATAAATGAACCTTAAAAAGGGATTTTTTTTTCTCTTTTTTATTATCTTTGTTATCACATTTTGTTGACGCGGACTAAGTCGCGGGCAACAGCTAGTACTTAATATAAAAGCTCGCTGTTACTGAAAACTATTTACCAACTAGTTGGACAAATAATATTCATATTCGTATTTATTTGCTCAAAAAATGGTTACATGGGTTGTTACATATTTTATTATTTACAGGGCGACATGTTTTACAATAGCGTGCAAAAAAACAGAAGTTAGGGTTAGGTTAGATTAATTACCACTTAGAATTTCGAGAACGCATTGTCGTGTGGCGGATGAGACAGTATCGGTTCGCCGCTGTTTCGCAGTTCGCAGCGTCGTCGGTGGACTAGAGGCGTGAACAATGCAAAATACACTGAAAAGAAAAGCAAGCGGAAACAAAGAATTTACTGAATATGACTGACAATAGTAAACCATAATGTCAGAATATGACCTGTCAGAATTTGCCGTCAAACGCTCGAGCATTGTGTCAGAGT
Organism: Aricia agestis; assembly: GCF_905147365.1. Taxonomy (NCBI): domain Eukaryota; kingdom Metazoa; phylum Arthropoda; class Insecta; order Lepidoptera; family Lycaenidae; genus Aricia; species Aricia agestis. Next base: position 6,948,985 of record NC_056421.1, on the reverse strand, counting down.
AGATTGTGTGTTCAGTCAGATCATAATAATTATAGTCACCTTGTCAGTTCTTCCGTCTCTACTTCCTTCACAAATATTGTATTAGTGCTCACGAGAATCAAGGCAACGCCTACATTTTTTGCAGTTATTTATTACCGCTTAAAATAGCAACGCAATATTTGTTCTTTTATACAGTTTAGCTTAAAAATTATAATGAAATACATATTTTTCTAACCAGGAACAACTTTATGGAAGTTTAAATAGGCTATTTCCGGGTGTGGCTTCTAGACACAGTTTCCTTTATTCCAAGCGCTTGAAAAAAGGTTTTTGTATTACTTTTTAATAAGCAGATAAATGCTATTTAATATTTATACGAGTATTTTGTTTGCAATCACATTTACACCGTTCGCGCTTTAGGGACTTTGGCCCTTTATCGATATTATTATCACTAGCTGTTTGACCGAGCTTTGCTCGGTATTCGATAAAACACGAATTAAATGACATTTTCTAAAAATGATTCCTAGCTAGATCGATTTATCGCCCCCGAAACCCCCTATACATATACTAAGTTTCATGAAAATCGTTGGAGCCGATTCCGAGATTCCAATTATATATTGGAATCTCGGAATCGGCTCGTTTAAAGATATAAAATTCTACAATCTACTAAAACAGATTTGAAATGATATTTCAGATGATTCTACTAAGTAAATCTTCCGCGTTTACGTTTCCATTGATATATTTTTGAACCAAAAAAATCTAAACGCTGGATGTATGAGTTACGTTTCCTTAGAATCGCATATCGTTGACTCTATTGGTCGGAATTAATTCAAAGTAAAGCTGATGTTACTAAAGTGAGGTAGCATCAAGTCCAGCTACTAAGTAAATAAAACTAAATATCATGCCTCTGGCCTCGCCGATACCGATCAGTATGAATAATTTATCTACGTTTACCTTTAAATACATTTAAAAAAATGCCAAAAATCGCGACATTTACATTTAAATTGATTTGTATATTCCAATGGCCGAAATCTTTACGATTCTATCGGTGTCGTGTTCGATTGTGGCTGGTGAATTTAATTTGTCAATATAATTTAGATATTAGTTTCTATTTTCAAGAATCGGAGAAAATATGTATTATTGTTTTACCTAATTAATTCTATTTTTTTTGTTTTTACATTATTATAAAATATGTTCTGATTTAACAACTTATATTTTATTTATACGTGGGAGAGTCATGCTTCGGCACGAATGGGCCGACTCGACCGGAGAATACCACGTTGTCACAGAAAACGCGCGTGAAACAGCGCTTGCGCTGTGTTTCGCCGAGTGAGTGAGTTTACCGGAGGCCCAATCCCCTACCCTATTCCCTTCCCTACCCTCCCCTATTCCCTTCCCTTCCCTACCCTCCCCTTTTACCCTATTCCCTCTTAAAAGGCCGGCAACGCACCTTCAGCTCTTCTGATGCTGAGAGTGTCCATGGGCGACGGAAGTTCCATCAGGTGACCCGTTTGCTCGTTTGCCCCCTTATTTCATAAAAAAAAATTATGTGTAAAGATTTTTATAATAAAATAAAATACGATTTGCTACTTTAAGAATATATTTTCTACGTGTCGCTTTATCGAATAGGTATGAATATAAAAGGCGTTATTGGCACCTCCGCCAACTATTAACCTAGTGCCTTGGGCGACACATTCTAGCCGATTGTTCGGCTGCCAATACACACCGTAGAGTTACGATTTAATGAGTTATTAACTTTAACCTTCAGGTTATGACTATATTACCCAGAAGGAATACTGACAGATTTTAGAGACAAAATGACAGATTTACCACTATAAGTCTTTATCTATTCTTACGTGATTCATTCTTTCTATGATGTGTGGAAAGCGGAAACCGTTTCTATGATAGCCATGCGAAGCGCGCGAATCGCGAGCGGTCTAGAGTTTTTAACATGTTTTAAATAACTTGATTCGGACGATAATCGTTTATCGCGCGGTAACCGTGCATTCTGGCACAAAAACTATACTATAACTAGATGACGCCCGCAACTCCGTTGCGCCAAAATTCGTTTATCGCGTGGGAACCGTACATTTTTCCGGGATAGAAAGTATCCTATGTCCTTTCACGGGAATCAAAGTATCTTCATACTTTACAGCTAAATCGGTGCAGAGGTTTGGGCGTGAAGATGTAACAGACAGACAGACAGACAAACATACTTTCGCATTACCCGAAGATTCATCAATTTTTGTTTGCGTTCCGATCTATGCAGAACGAACTCACAGTGTCATGAAGCCGAGGTTTCCTAGATTTGTGCTTTAGGTTATTTATCACTGGATCCCAACTAGATGGCAGCACCCAACCATCTTCAGTCAGCGGTTAAAATAAGGTTAATCTAGGAAACCTCAGCTTCATGATACTTTCGCATTTGTAATACGACAATTGACCTCTAGTATGGATTTCAATAACAAAGACTTTTTACGCCGAACTTCTTATAAGCGTGGTTTCAATCTGGCTTCTCCACGACGATAGTTTAGTTGACGTAACTAAACTATACAAGACTATCAATAAAACAATGAAGTTGTTTAAAATTCTCCGGCTGTTTCAGATTTGGCACCTGGCACGCGGGTTTTGAATTCTAATACTTTTTTATGGCCATCTGGCGACTGATGTTTGTATAAACTCTTGAAATAGTGGAAATTTGTTGGTCTTGAAGTGATATGATATCGAGAATCGAGATGTATTCGAAATAAAATAAAGATGAAAATAATATAAAATATTACAATGACGGCCCTTGTGGATATCGGTTGAGATTAAATTAATAACTCTATAAACTAGCTGTCCCGGCAAACGTTGTTTTGCCATAAAATGACTTTTCCTGCTTTTCTCTTGAAGTTTTTTCTGATTTTTTTTTCTATAGACCTCACGGAGTCCGAGACCTTTCCAACGAATGCAGAAACGTGGAAATCGGTTCGTGCGTTCTGGAGGTTCTGGCGAAAATCCGACTTATTTTTATATATAAGATGAAAATTATAGCGCTATGTCTATTTAAATCGTTATAATAGACTAGCTTTTACTAGCGACTCCACTGCGGTCAAAAACCTAGTTATTACTGTATGATGTATCTCATAGGAACTCTACTAAACAAAATATTCATTCTTTAGTAGTTTTTATGTGAACCACAAACACCATCACAAAATTACGCCTTCATAATATTTGTGTGGTATTCACTGTATTTAAAACTCACTTAAAAAGGTATTAAGTATTTACTGTATTATCATCGAGAAACATATTCAAAATTAGTCTAGCCAGTATAGAGTTACTCAAAGGAAACATTACTGGCAACATATTCGAATTAGCATAGTAATAAAGATTATTTAGGTATTTTATTCATGACTACTGAAATAGGACTCTTATCGTGAATATAAATAGAACTGTTGGTAGTAAACTTGTTGCTATCTTATTCATAATTTGGAGATTATCTTAGGTTTATTGTGATTACTTGCATGAGTTGCAACCCTATGGACTTGGGTTTATTGTAGCGCGAGCGTGTATTTTTATTTAATTTGCACGTGACAAAGACTTATAAGCTTGAAACAGCGTGAAACAGCGCTTGCGCTGTGTTTCGCCGAGTGAGTGAGTTTACCGGAGGCCCAATCCCCTACCCTATTCCCTTTCCTACCCTCCCCTATTCCCTTCCCTTCCCTACCCTCCCCTATTCCCTCTTAAAAGGCCGGCAACGCACATGCAGCTCTTCTGATGCTGCGAGTGTCAATGGGCGACGGAAGTTGCTTTCCATCAGGTGACCCGTTTGCTCGTTTGCCCCCTTATTTAATAAAAAAAAAAAAAAAAGCTTAAAAGATTTTAAAAAAATGTGTTAAAAATGTGGAGATTTTAGTTCCGGAAAATAATTGTGATACTAGATGACGCCCACAATTCCGTTGCGCCAAAATACGTTTATCGCAAAGGAACCATATATCCGGGGGAAAAGTATCCTTTGACATATCCCGGGACTGAAAGTTTCTCCATACTAAATTTCAGCAAAATTGGTTCAGCGGTTTGGGCGTCTAGAGGCACAGGCACAGACACACTTTCGTATTTCTAATATTATTAATGGAAAATAGTTGAGGCACCGCCGTGAGGTCTAGATATAGTCTGAACATCTCTGGTGTACCTACAATGAGTACAATTCTCTGTACTCCGTGCTTAAGAGGCAGTGGCGGGTGCGCGGGTTTTTTCCCTCCATTTTGCGCCCCCGGTCGAGTGCCTCGAGTGCGGGCTTTTTGTTCCCAATCGAGAGATTTATCGGAAATTCTCAATTATCTAACGTAGATAGGTATTAGGTGTGTAAAGAAGTAGTAAATAATGATGTGCGAACATTTCGTCATCATCCCACACATAGTTTTAGGCTGGGGTTGATTTTGTATTATGTACCTACTTTCTTTGAATTTGGTAATCTTTGAAAGAACGTGTTCTTTCAAAGATTATTTTAAATAACTTTACTTCAGTTATTTAAGTGAATGTAATAATCTATTTATTTTTTTTCTTATTTATGGTTCCCTAATTTTTTATGAAATAAGGGGGCAAATGTGCAAACGGGTCACCTGATGGAAAGCAACTTCCGTCGCCCATGGACACTCGCAGCATCAGAAAAGCTGCAGGTGCTTTGAGGGAATAGGGTAATAGGGGAGGGTAGGGATGGGAAGGGAAGAGAATAGGGGAGGATAGGGAAGGGAATTGGGCCTCCGGTAAACTCACTCACTCACGCCGGTTTTCTGTGAGAACGTGGTATTTCTCCGGTTGAGCCGGCCCATTCGTGCCGAAGCATGGCTCTCCCACGTATAAAACAATTATATTATTAAAATCAAACTTCCACTCTCTTCCACTTCGTAGTAGTAATTATTTAGTAACCTGTGTTCTAGTGTGAGTTTGTCGTTTCTAGTCTTTATTTTCAAAGTAAGTTTACCTTTTTAGCCTTAAGTCTATGTAATGAACAATAAACAAGGTTGAAAGCCCCCTACAATGTACATAGTGGGTACTGGGTAATGAAATTCGGCGCGACCCGCTAACACAGATCCGAGAGCGACGACCCCAGGCCAAATTAGCTGGACACGCTATAGGTTTATACAGTAGTCTAACTCAGTGTTCCGCAAAACTTTTTGTGTTCAAGGCACATCTAGTAAATTTAAAATATTTGGTTTTGGTCGGATTACTCCGAGCTCCCGCTCCCTCGTCGATTGTCCTGAGATGTCCGTTTTTTAGCACTTAGCACTAGAATAGTACGACGACCTTTTCCGAGGCACACCAACTGCTGACCACGGTATACCAGTTTACCGCGTGTAATATAAGTCGTTTCCGTAAAATCTCAATCAGTACAGAGACAAGTTTACCGAGACGTGCCACTACAATGCTACTTAAAGATATCTGAAATTAGTAAAAAATTTACGCTTATGTGTATGCTAATTCGGGCAGTCCTAGACCCTAGTATTAGATGGTCTACTGTGTACTTATTAATATTGTGGCAATGTCTGTGTAGGTAAATTACTTGCCATTTATTGCCTAATTTGTGCCTGTTATAATGACTTCAACGGAGTACTGAGTATCTATGCATAAAACCTTATCAATTTTTTTTCACTAGGGCTGCCATTTGACTAGTAAAATACATTAAACGTGAAGATGATCCAGTCCGCAGTCGTTGCGGTCACTTGGTGTTTCAAGGTGTTGTGGTGCAAACCCAAACTTTTGGTACTGGTCAAGCGGCAACTTGGTTCTCTACCTTCCGAGTATTTATCCTAAAACTACTAATTAGGAAAAGACTCCAATAACACAAAGGGTTTTAAAACAGTAGTCTAGTGGCAGAACTAATGGAATTATGATATTAAGTATCAATTTCCAACCGTTTGAGACCCGACCCATTTCGAGAGAGCCACAAAAAAGTAATTTCAACCGACCTCAATATAATACCGAGAAACCCTAAATTATACAACTCCTGCTAGTGTTTGTTCTATTTAGGGCAAGCTAAATATAAACGCAAAGAAATATCACTTTAATATTTTGTAGATCTTGGTACTAGACTTTTAATTTTACGGTTAATTGCTTAAAAATAACTTTTAGTTGTTAAACAGCGCATTTTGTAGATGTTATTTTATTATCGTAGAGTGTAGGGTTTATAAACATAATATTACGATTTAAAATAGACACAATTTGTCCGTCGACACTAGGTATGTTTTGTCCTTATCTGATAAGTTACAAAATCTGTCTAATAGACAAAGACATCTACGTATAAATGCTGTGTAGAGTCTCTATTCATTTTGATAGGGGAAAACAAAATATTATGTACTTATTATAATGTTTATAGGACTAGATAAATCTACCAATAGCGCGTCCCCGTGTGACCTGCAGGCTTAGCATATCAATTATCAACAGTAGAAATAGGAAAGAATCGACATACTGACAGATTTTAGAGACAAAATTCGGATTTCCTCTGTGTAACTGTCACTTTGTCTATTCTTCTGTAGAAAGAAACCCCTTCTATGGTGACCATGCAAAGCCTGTTGTCCCGCTTACTCCTCGCTCTACCAAAGAGACACAGAAATTTGATTGTTTTTTTAATAAAATAAGGGAGCAAACGAGGAAACGGGTCACCTGATGGAAAGCAACTACCGTCGCTTCAGGTGCGTTGCCGGCCTTTGAAAGTTTATTCCAATTTCACCCTAAACTCTAAACGCCAAACGCCAAATAGAGACAGAAAAACTTTATAAGTGAAGAGTCAAAAATATAAATTCTTTGCCTCGTATAAGTATACGTAGATAACATATATTTATTTACTAACTACCTTACTTTTTGTCAATGTTTCCCACACTGACTAAGAGTCAATTTATACTAGTGCAGAGTCGAAGCGCATCGAAGCGAATTATTAAAACTGAACATTACAAATTAAACCTTAACTGTAAAGCGTTAACGCACTTTATTACTTCTGCGAATTTAAAAAGGCGCGCGCATCCGCGCGAATTCGCGTGACTGCGCCCGAGTCCCGACCAACGTTGATTGGCCTCGCAGAAGAAATGTATGCGTTACAGATTTATTTACGCAGTTAACTAAGGTTTATGTCCCTGTTTCCCACACTGGCTAATGCAGCGTTCATTCAGCGCCATGATAGTCTTGTTCTAAATTCAGACCGAACGCTTTCAAGCTCCAATTAACAACTAGGATTCAAGTACAAACAGATAAACAGATTAACTGCCTATGAAACCATCAGCACATAGGCTACTAATTATTACCAAACCATTAACGATATCTACAGCGATATAATTTAATACAGTGTAACTTCTAATCTTAGTTTACTAACCATAAACGGATACACTACAAATATTGAGATACTTAATATCTATTAAGAAAGGCTACTAATTTAACAAAGCCCAACTGTTATAACAAACTTACCTTACTTAGGTACTTTGGTTTCATACCAAGTACAAAAACGATTATAGGGTAAAAAAATAAAAATATCCTTAGAATAACGAGTCGATAACGATGCAGCCTAAATAATTTATAGTGCCTAGCCTAGCTTCTAAAGCAGACTATATTTAACATTAAATCTATCATGATAGGGGTCAGATTTTAAAACAGTCTTACTTTTTAGACGTACAACTAACTAGCATTAAAACGAATAGGCTACAATATTATAGCCTAAGTCAGACCAAACATTACGAGCTCATAACCTCTGCTCAAAGACGAAATCCTAATAAAAGGCATTCTGCCGAACCGATGGTTTTAATGGCCGATTATATAACAATCTCCAATACGATCATACCACACTATAAATACAGTAGACCGCCTTTATACTGGACGCGAATCGACACGCACACATTAGCGCGTTTGCAGATGACTTTCAGTGGCAAAAAATAAGGGCGTGCAGCTTAACTTGTTGTTGAGCGAGTTTGATTTCAGGAACACTGCTAAGCTACGTTAATCTACTGATAGTTACATACTGTATTCATACCTTAGCTTCTAAATACCTGCTCTATATTTTTAGGGTTGTTGCTATGAACTAAGTCAGAAAATTTCGGCTTATATGAGAACAAAGTCATGGGATGGCAAATTGCATTTTTATTATCATTGCAAACATGCGGATCTGTCGAACTATTTTAAAAGAAATTTCATACCTTATTTAAAAATGAGCTGATGCATAATATTATATTTTGCCAACCCTAGCATTGTATCTGTAGTACAGTATTAACAAATAGCAGTAAAATTCCAGTGTTGTATTACAGACTATAATCCTTGCAGAATGCAGGCAGTTATAACCCTGCCTTGAAATTGATTTCATTTGCATACCTAATACCGACTGCGGAATAACATGTTAATATTTGCTTTATTTTAAATTCGCATAGTATATTTAACTACTGATACTTCATAAAATATAACATGGTGTAGCCAGCAAAATAAATAACTTTCGCAACAAAAATTAATTTTCCCTCTTTTTCTCATGGAAATGATCCGATGTTCATCATCAGATCATCATAGTTTAGCCACTTTTATATGGTACCCGACAAGGACAAAAGTCAAAACACTGTAGTTTTGTTTAAAACGATATACCCAGTGTGGATTTTTATTTTTTTATATTACCAGAGACGTTTTACTCCTAGTTCTAAAAGCGAACTAAAGTTGGAAGTCGGTCACTTGCTTAAGCAAAATATTTTAGATGAGATCGTGTCTGAATGTTGGCATTACCATATCGTGATGCGTAATAACAACCAGCGATCAGTCAAACGTCTGCTCAGTGGAAGTAGGATCAGTGTTGCCAACTCTAACCTCACAATTGCCCCAAATCACGTTACACATTCGCTTAGCGGAATAATCGGATGTCGATTTATTGCTGCTCGTAGCTCTAGTTAGTGTCAGTTCGCTCATTTTAGTAATATCCCACATATTTTAAGTAAGTAATTTCAAGCAATATTTAGGCTTCTTTTTCTTTATATAAAATGAAGCCTCCTTTTCAGTCCTTTATTTAATGTAGAGATTTCACTTAGTAAACTTACCGTAATAAGTATATTTACTTACTGCCTTCAGCTTCAGTGTTGTAAAAGGGGCGATATCCTCTTACTTACCCTGTTTTAAAGTTTTTTTTTATGAAATAAGGGGGCAAACGAGCAAACGGGTCACCTGATGGAAAGCAACTTCCGTCGCCCATGGACACTCGCAGCATCAGAAGAGCTGCATGTGCGTTGCCGGCCTTTTAAGAGGGAATAGGGTAATAGGGGAGGGTAGGGAAGGGAAGGGAATAGGGGAGGGTAGGAAAGGGAATAGGGTAGGGGATTGGACCTCCGGTAAACTCACTCACTCGGCGAAACACAGCGCAAGCGCTGTTTCACGCCGGTTTTCTGTGAGAACGTGGTATTTATCCGGTCTAGCCGGCCCATTCGTGCCGAAGCATGGCTCTCCCACGTATAATAATTTGCGATATAAAAAGTAAAATAATTTGCGATTTTTTCGGGAATACTCAGTAAATTGGCAACACTGAGCCGTCGGCGCCGGCTTCGGACATCGATGAGACTCTAGCTCATACATTTATGTATACCGAACAAAAAGGATTTACCGAGCTGCGAACTATTTATTAGATTATTGACTATTGTCCCATATAGCTGTTTTGTGACATGAATATTCTACGCATTAGGAATTCGGTCACAACTCACAAGTTATTATTAGTAGACGGCATAGTTATATTATTGGTCTTTATGTAGGTACCTACAATATATTACGAAGGGACGAGGAATGATATAAAATTATGTTAGCGCCCCGTTGTTATATTGATATATATTGATCTACATTTCTTACATAACTTTTATTTTCTTTGTACTTAATCCATATAATTTATTTATTTTATATACGTAATAAAAGACGTTATTAGATTATAATATAATTTCTTACCAGTCGTCCTAGGATCTAACACAATGGGGATTGTCCATTTTTTTTTAAATTTTGCTCATTACAAAAACATTTCGAGGAATAAGGTCAGTGATCGTTTTTCTGTATATAAACGAAAAAAATGCCCATTAGTTACTTATATTTTTGAACAAATATGTTTAACCTTTGTTTGACCTTCAATGGCGTTAAATTAGCAATAAATTCGACCAACATTACGTTTCGAACTTTTGGTAAGCTTCTCGTATCAGCTTTCACTTATTGAGAACTTGCATTTGACGAACCAGCCATTATAAATAAGATTGAAAGGAAAAAACATACTGCAGAGGCTAATTATTGGCCGCCGATGATGACGTCAGAGCGAACCTTTAAAAATTGATTGAGAAAAAACTAGCCAATGAATTTCAAAATTATTTAATTTATATTCTTAAAATACCCTATTTTAACGAAAAAAAATATAAAAAGTACATGTGATTTTTTTTGGACAATGCCCATTATTTATTTATTTTATTCTAATGACCCTGATGTTAAAGGTCGCTTTAACATCAGGGTCATTAGCGACCACAATAGAACACAATTATTATTTGCCAGAAATGACGAGAAATACGTCCTGGAAAATAATCTAAAATACTTAATATTATCATAGCATTATAATATTAATATTCTATATATAATTACATATTATATCTCAATGTACATAATGTTTGTTTAGCGCATGTTACTGTCACAAATACATAATATAATAAATTGGAGAGTCTGAATTCTGTATGTCACCTATTAACGCTATTAACGCTATAACCGCAGTCGGCAGAACCGTTTTCAAGTACATAATTATTATTGTTATAAACGTTTGTTTTGCAGATACCCAAGTCCCGGATAAGGACGATGAACGAATTTGAGGAAAACATCTATTAAGTATAAAACTATAATTTCGTTTTATACTTATTTTTATACTTACGATTTGTTTTCCGCTTAGTAGTATCAACTATCAACAATAAACCTAAAGAGCAATATCCTTTAAAAAGGAAATGAAGAAAATGAAATGAACAAGTTATTCATGACGTTACAAAAGTTTCAATATGCATAGCGCTCGAATAAAGTGCACATTTCTATGGCTCTCTGCGTGTAATTCTGCCACTTCGCTCTAAATCATTGCGTTTCGACGTCGGATTTGCACAATTTCATTGATGTAACGCTATTTGCTGTTCTGCGGGAATTTTCAATAATGGCGCATTTCCACTGATCTATGCCCGCGGCCCGCATGCGGGGTGCGGGAGATTTCTGAGAGGCATGCCACGACCAATGAAAATGCGCCATTAGTTTTTATAGACTCCCCGTATGCTGTATACCGTACGAGTTAACGACTACCTAATGAAAATGCGCCAAAATGGTCATTTTCATTACATTATCCAGGGTGATTTTTATTTTACACTAATCCGGGAGCTCCGCGTTTCAGATTAATTTGTACTGAAAATTGACGTTATAAATACATGCGTAGGTACTTATTTTTAGATGTTGCATCCAAATCATAATTCATATCCTATTGCGTTAGACTGTTTGTTTCCTTTATGTTCTATTCTATAATTTATTTCTTGTTATCGCCTGTATAAAACTACGATTTACTACTTTTTCTACGGGTTTGGGGAAAAAATAGTCTAGATAAGTCCTATTTAGGTTTTTGTGGCTCAAACTCCGAGCTTGGTAACCAGGTACTAATCTACTAATACTTAAGGGTCGATAATCTCTCCTAGTCTTCGATCGAATTTGCTCGAAGCTTTTAGTACATTGCCGTAAGCCGTAAACCTCAAGATTCATTCATGCTGTTCCAGTATTGCAATTCTCGTAGAATATTGGAGGTTGTTTACCTCTGAGTTTTGAGGACAGTTTAAATATTCAACAACTAGTTAGATGACGCCCGCAACTCCGTTGCGCCAAAATTCGTTTATCGCGCGGGAACCGCACATTTTTTCGGGATAAAAAGTATCCTTTGTCCTATCCCGGGGCTCAAAGGTCCCGGGAAAAGGTAACAGGGCGTGAAGAGGTAACAGACAGACAGACAGACAGACACATTTTCGCATTTATAATATTAAGTTATTACTTATTAGTTATGGATAATTCATACAGTAATATTGATGTGGAGAGCTCAGGCCGTATTTACTTTTAATTTTTTATTAGTGCTTCTAAAATTGTAAGGTACTTATGTGGTTTTAACGTGCATAAAAATCAATATGAGTCACTTTATAACGCAGGTGCATTAGTAGATAACGGAAATTGATTTTTGCCCGTACCCACGTAAGAATTTTAAATGCAGTTGTATTGGCCGTGAAAAAATGTCAAACATAGTTTTAACGAGCTTTTACTTAGGGCTTTGTCGCATACGAATTCTAGATAATACAGTAAGTGTAGTCCAGATCCTAGACCACTTCCATGCCTTTAATCAAAATCTGCAAAGTAGAGAAATTTCGACTTTATAACATTAGGAATTCCAAAAATAAACAGTAAAATCGCTTGCCATTAATCCTAACATCACAAATATTCTATAAATAGATAATAACAACCGAATATAACACAAAATGATCACATGCAGCAGAGTAAGTGGCACTAGTGGGGCACAACCCTCCGCCAAGGTCGTAGGGGAGACCGTAGAGTGAAGGATAGAGGTGACAATACATTATAATTATTATTGCAGTGAGATTTATTGATGACATTTTAATTTAATATTTTAAAAGAAATCAATTATTATAAAACCTTTTGCGCAGTTACTAAATCATGAAAAGAATAATAAAAAACGCGAGAAACATAAAAACCCATCAAGATTTCCATGGAGATATTTTGAGTCCCAATTTCCCGTTCTAGTGAAAAATCTTGTTTGTCCTTTCAGACATAAGCTACATTTTTCACAAAAGAAAAAGGGCCGCGATAAACTAATTTTTGCGGACACCAATTTTACTTTAAATGTTTTTAACCGACTTGACAAAGGCGGAGGCTCTATGATCGGCTGTAGATATATTTAAAAAAAATACGTTACCTTTACGAGTAACCGCCCTCGTATTCTCACGCCTTATCTATACTATGCTACATCTATGGGTGCCCTTCAAAACGCGGCGCGCCTCGCGTGTGAAATCGCCTCTCCTTCCGTTACACATTGTTTCAACACTTTTTACGCCACATGAACTTTATCTAATATATTACTAGACGTTCCGCGCGGCTTCGCCCGCGTAAATTAGATATTTCGCAGACAAATTTCTTAGCTCCTATTAGTGATAAAATCCTTCCTCAATAAATGGGCTATCTAACACTGAAAGACTTTTTGAAATCGGACCAATAGTTCCTGAGATAAGCGCGTTCAAAATATAAGCCCTTTCAAATAATTTCCCTCCGTTTTTTCCACATTTTCCTCTATTTCTTCGCGCATATTAGTCTTCGCGTGATTAAACTATTATAGCCTTCCTCGATAAATGGGCTATCTAACACTGAAATAATTTTTCTAATCGGACCAGTAGTTCCTTAGATTAGCGCGTTCAAATTAACAAACAAACAAACAAATAAACAAACTCTTCCGCATTTTAATAATAGTATAGATTAATAGACTGTAGTTTTTGTACTTTTTAACATTATATAAGATGTTTTAAGTTTAAACTAATAATATAAAAGCCACACACATAGATCATAGATCATGATCTATGTCTGTGATAAAAGCGAATAGAGTGTGTGTCTGTGTTTGTTGTGTATAAAAAACTTATATTATAAAGAATTTGACCTAGTATGGTATAATTATTAGTAGTAGTTTAGGTTTCTAGTTTTACAAGACGTGTTTCCGTAGGAAAGTAAACTTAAATAGTTGCATATTTGTGTAGCTCTTAAGTATACTTACCTTTGAAGTCAAATAGGTTTAAATTATAGTTAAAAATATTAAGTGTTTTAAATTTTAATGCATAATTATTTAAAGTATTTCATTGCTTTAATTTTATTTACTAATCTGCATGGTTTAATTTCTTAGATGTTACATAATGTAACAATAATTTAGTACCATTATTAAACAATACCGGTTAAATGGCACGTTCAGCTCGGCATAAAAGTACATAGTCCATAGTAATAAAGTATTCCTAGTAATCGTACAAATATAATATAGTAGGAATTGCGTCGCGGCCGCGACTCCAGGCTAATGCCGCCGTCACATCAAAGCGTACGCTCGCGTATAAAAGCGTTATGCTCCAACTTTATGAAATTTCGTGGAACCGCGTTTTAACGATCCGCACAGATTTACGTTTCATATTATGTGTTAACCAATTGCTACTAAATATAATAAGATGAGTATTGGGTAGAGCCCATACATGTTGAGTAAGATATCTATAAGTACTATCAGAGAAGTTGATTCCTATGCAAATCGGGGACCTAAGTAGTTTGGTTGCGTTACGTCAAGCCCAGCTGACAGATCGCAATTAACATTGAATTGACATATTCGACCAAATAACGTTGGTCTGTCAATTGCATAGGAATCAACTTCCTCGATGGTACATTAAACATTTCTTTGAATATTTCCTTATTTACATTAAACTAGCTGTCCCGGCAAACGTTTCTTTGCCATATAAAGTATTTCGCCCGTATTATTTTATTGAAGTGACGAAATAAGTATATTACCATGACAATGTCCATCGCTATCCCGTCGCACAAACAATGGTCGCCGTCAGTCTCGAGTTGTAATAATTTACTATTATTTATTCAACAAATGCACTTACCAATATAAAATATAAAAATTTATTCAAGAAATGCACTTATTAATAGCCGATTCTCAGACCCACTGAATATGCATATAAAATTTGGTTAAAATCAGTAAAGCCGTTTCGGAGGAGTACGCGGCCTAACATTGTGACACGAGAATTTTATATATAAAATTTATTCTTAATTTACAATAACATAGCACTTATTTATTTTTCTATTTAAATTAAAGATAATACTGTTACTAGCTTCGTCATCGCGTTAGTTTTCACGGCTTATGCAAATCGCTTCTGATAGCTAGTTTGAGCTATGAGCTAATAATGTCATTCAAATCTTTGAGATTCAGACTTCGTTATCTAACACTTGTAAAGCGTCATCGTTATTAAGCTGTTTATTTTTTGCTACTCCAAATGTAATGGAATATTTAATACGGAGTGGAGAGGGTAACGCACGCGGCGCGACAAAAACCGTAGAAAAAACACTCGCTCACTAATTCCGGACGATGAACTTTCCGTGGACCTATTTGCGGAAATATATCACTATCATCATGATTGTTTGCGGAAATATATCACTAGGTATCATCATGATTATTTGTGGAAATATATCTAATATCACTATCATCATGATTTTTTGCGGAAATATAGCACTATCATCATTATTGTTTACGGAAATAGGTATATCACTATCATCATGATCGTTTGCGGAAATATAATATCAATATCTTTGCATGACTTTTCGCGGAAATTTTTTTCTTCATCATCTCATCAACATCAAGCTTAATCATCATTATAATTAAGGTGTCTTTTCAGTTTCTAGGTGCAGCTATAATTATCCAGTACTAACTTGTATTAATGTTAATTAACACTTTTTTACACCAAAGCATTGTGGTTTCAAAGCATTGTTGAATCTAATGGTCGAATTTAATTTTATTTCGTATAAATAAAATAAATTTAATTCGGTGTAAAATTTAATACAACACCAAAAAGTTTGGATAGTTTCGAAGAAAACATTTTTTTTTTTTACATTTATAAATTATGAACGTCATTATACCTGTTACCACTGTTAAAAAATTAATATTAAAAAGATTACAATAATAACTATAATAATGATATTATAATTAATATCATTAATTATTCAAAATTACATTACATAGTTTAATAAAGAAATTGTAGGAAAATGGCACAGTTTCCTCAAACGCACTCAACCGAAGCTGAAAATAAACAATACTGAGAATTACATAACCACAAAAACCGACTGTTACGTTACTTAAATTGTTGCTAAATGGCGAATCTTATTATTTCCTTTTGGTGCATTCCAGTAAATAATCATATAATCATACTAATGCTAAAATAAATGCGAATGTATGCGCGGCTAATTGCTAAACCGCTGAACTGATTTTAATGAAATGTGGTACGAAGTAATAAGTCTTGGTAAAAGACATAGTAGTTTTAACACTTGAAAATGGTATGTGCCGCGTCCCTCGCAAAAACGAAATGCTATGCTACAAATATCTAGTAAACTATAGTTTGAAAAACATGACAAAAAATAGCTTATTCTAGCCAAGGATACTAGTACATATTAGACTGTAAACTACCCCCTACAAAATACACACATTTGGTATATTATACCAAAAACGAATAGGTATAAACCAGAATTAGGCAAAAAAATAATCGGGTGTGTGTCACTGAGTTACGTCAGCAGCGGTCGTTGACCCCGGCGGTGAACTGCGGCCGATCACTCGGAAAATCATTCCGTAACATAACATCATTCTGACAAAACTTAAAGTATATTGCATCATTGTATTTTGATTTATTTTATTGCTTTTACCCCGTCTGCCCGTGTTATTTTTGATATAATTTTCAGTTGAGACTACATACAATTTAATTGTAAATGTAATTATAAAAAGGACAAAGAAACATTTTAACCGACTTCAAAACAGGAGGTTATTAATTCGACCCGTATGTATGTAATATTTCTAGAACTGCCCAGTCTGAACAAATGTGCCAAATTTCAAAAATGTAACTATGTAAGGCCTTGGTTAAGAAACACTTCCTTGCTATTGCTTATAATAATCACTGATTATAGTAATTGCATAACTTGAATTCATTCTCTCTCTCATCGCTAACAATATTTTTTATGTATAATGTGACTATTGATAACGTTACATAAATATTGAAATATAAATTAATGTTCCATCCTTTTGAAATAATATTGTTTTGTTTGTATGTATATATAATATATTATTTGCGTATTGTATATGTATGTATTTTAGGCTAGGTAGATATTATGTATGTATCTGTGTATTTATTAGGTATAATAATATTATGTATCATGAATAATATTTGTCTGATATGTATATATTTTCTTGTATAATATGGCACATTCACCTGATGTCGTATATATATTATGTTTCCTCTACCCGTGGTTGCCTGGAAGAAATTACTAATTAGTAATAAGGCCGCCATTGTGATATACTTGTTTTATGTATAAATGTTCTTGATTTTTAAATTTTATGTGTACACAATAAAGAATATTTTTTTTTTTTTTTTGTTGTACTAGGTGTGGTTCAACTTAGGAATTCTGCAAGTTTCACCAAAATCGGTTCAGTACTTGAGATAGGGCATTTTAACTCTCAATTTCGTACAATTGTTAACCCTACATTTCCCCGGATAAAAAGTATTCTATATTCTTTCCCAATACTCAAAGTAGATCCATGTCAAATTTCAACAAAATCGGTTCAGCGGTTTTGGGCGTAAAGAGGTAACAGACAGACAAACACACTTTAGCATTAATATAATTTTAATATGGATTATGGATCTATTACTATATTATTAAGTTGTCATTCTAAGGTGTGTTTGTTTGTCTGTTACCTCTTCACGCCCAAACTAGTGAACCGATTTTTCTGAAATTTGGTATAGAGAAAGCTTGTGTCCCGGAAAAGGACATAGGATACTTTTCATCCCCTGAAAGATTACGTTTTGCGCGCAATAATCGATTTTTGGCGCAACGGACCTGCGGGCGGTATCTAGTCTAATATAAGTTATAACTTTGTAAATTCGACGCTACGTAATTCGATCGAACGCATTAAATTCGCACGTTAAACGATTATGATCGAATCACGATCCTCTAAATACGACACAATGTAGTCTAGTCATAATTTTCATTCAACAATTTGTTTATGATGTAATACATAACATTTACTGATCGTACAATTCAGTGATTCATGTTAACATGGATTCAAACATTTATATTTCAATCAGTTGCTTCGTTCGGGCGCAAATTCGTTTATTTTGAGTTTTTAAAAACTTTTTTATGCCCTGCTCTAAAACAAAATATAGCTTCGCTTTCCGTGATATTATTTAAAATCACGCCGGAAATTACCTGTAAGTACATAAGTATTATTTAAAATAAAATAAACATAAAAAATGTTTTATTTCTGAGTAGATTTTAAGAAAATACTTTCAGAATGTTAATATTAACTACGGTGCCTACCACCGGTTCGGGAACTATCCCGGCGAGAAGAACCGGCGTAAGAAACTCGCACGGGGCCCACTTTTTTTACCAAAAAAAAGTGAGGTAAAAAAATTTATCTTTTAAAAAGAATTCAATGTCAACATACATACATACGTACTTTATTTAAAATCGTTAACAACATAATATTACTATTATAGTGCAATATATAATTTATCTTCATTCCGATGCATTTTCTTATTACATAATATTACTCGTCAAATCATTGCTTACGGAGGATTTATTTTTTATGAAATTAGGTGGCAAACGAGCAAACGGGTCACCTGATGGAAAGCAACTTCCGTCGCCCATGGACACTCGCAGCATCAGGAGAGCTGCAAGTGCGTTGTCGGCCTTTTAAGAGGGAATAGGGTAATAGGGGAGGGTAGGCAAGGGAATAGGGTAGGGGATCAGGCCTCCGGTAAACTCACACACGCCGGTTTTCTGTGAGAATTTCTCCGGTCGAGCCGGCCCATTCGTGCCGAAGCATGGCTCTCCCACGTATAATTCTAACTACTTCTAATTTATGTTTTTAATCTACATACTTATTTGAACTTAGAGTAATTTAAATCGAATCATTGTAATTAAGTACCTACTTAATTAGATATTGTTCGTTTTTTAAATTCTCGGTAAACCTTTAAATTTTAATACTATAGGCGTAGCTAATTTCATAGCCTATTGTGCTGCTAATGTATGCAAAGCGCCGTTTGACGTCGATTTTATTGAAAATTTAATAAAAACAGCCTGCATATCGGCTTCAGCATAAATTATAATTAAAACTAATTTGCGGTCATAGCATAATGCTTTACATATTACATTGTAAAACTTTTAAACTATATTTCATTAGCTAAACATTTGTTTAGCTAATGAAATATAGTCTATGGATATTGAAAATAGTACTTTTTTGTTCGGGCTCCAAAAGTGGCCACTTTTGGCGTTAGCCATAAATTCTCATAAACAATATCACATTGAATAATCATTTATAACAAAAATACATAACTACCAAGCTATAACATCTAGAGTATTCTAGGGTATGATCTAGAGCTTATTTTTTATGTTTTATTTATAGTCTGGTTCTTTAGAAATAAAATTAAATTACGGGTGGCGCTAGTTATATATTGCGCGCCTTTACGAAGTAAAATTCTATTTAAAAATGTATGTTAAAGCAAAAAACGCAATAAAGTGGGTACTAACTAAAGTGTCATCTTAACATGGCGGTAACAATCTAACATGACAGCTAATGTGGCTTTGAATGTCTGATAGCTATTATTGAGCTATAAAAGTGCAGGTGAATTTACAAATAAACATACATTTTAATTTGTAAGTAAGAAACAAATTATATAAAAACAATGTTGTAAAGTGTACACAATTTTTTACGATATATAGACGGAGCAAATACACATAACAAACAATGTTACAAAATGTTAAAATAGTTAAAATATTTCTACGTGGAATTGTTTTATTGCTTAAAAATCTCTATGTAGATAAGCTCCAAATGAAACATAATTTTTAGAAAATTGATAACATGTTTTAGGTTGTAATAAGTTTTTGTAAACCTTTCAATATCATGCTAAGGTTTTAAAAATCATGAAAAAAGGTAGGTATTTAGGATTTTGACGAAAAGGAAAACAAAATATTATGTAACAATAAAAAAAACTCAGACTGCAAAGCAAAAAATCATTTTCATGTCTCATCAATTCTCATTGTCACCCCCATTGTCACCTTCGCTTCGTTATCTGAGTTTTCTGAAGAAAAAAGCATTTATTGGTAATCTTATGCCCAACAAATCTGCTCATAAGTGCATAGATTTAAAAAAACTAAGCATACATACAGACACCTAGGCCCGTATTTTTGGTCAGTACTCAAGATGCATCTCGGTCTCAAGACACGGTTCAGGCTCTGTGATTGGTTGGCTGTCAAAATTTGGACCAATCACGGAGCCGAACCGCGTCTTAAGACCGGGTCGCATCTTAAGTACTGACTACTGACCAAAAATACGGGCCTTAGAGACAACGTTGTTTTTTTTTTCATAGTAGTAGACGTAGCCGCCAGCAAGTACTTAACCCTAAAAAGTAGCAATAGGTACAAATAGCTAGAACAGGAAAAACGTTAGAAGTATTAGTAGTTCAAATGACACGACTGGTGTAAAAAACGTACTAATATTCTATAAGCCGTTACCATAATGAGAGATTCGTGAAAAAATTACGGTACAATAATGATCTCAGAGCAGCGGGGTCGGCGAACTGATAGATCGTAACGCTAAATCATTATGTTGGACTAGTAAAAAATGGAGGATAAGTCATTGAAATGGTTGTGATTGAAAAATTTCAAGGTTTTTGATAATTTTACGCTTTTAAATGAGTCTTGACTCTTGTGACTTGTCAAAGACTGGTGTAGCGTAGTAAATGAGTAGATATTTTGTATCAATATCTATACATATTTTAAAACAAGTCGATTTTTGTCCCTCATGTCCCTTTGTTGTTTTTGTTTAATTTGATGATTCTTTCAGTGTTAGATAACCCATTTATCGAGAAAGGTTATAGGCTATATTTTATCACTCTAAGACTAATAGAAGCGAAGAAATAGAGGAAGATGTGGAAGAAACGGGGAAAATTATTTGAAAGGGCTAACTTGAACGCGCTAATCTCAGGAACTACTGGTCCGATTAAAAAAAAACTTTCAATGTTAGATAGCCTATTTATTGAGGAAGGCTATAGGCTATATTTTATCGCGCTAAGACTAATAGGAGAATGTGGAAAAACGGGGGAAATTATTTGAAAGGGCTTATCTCGCGAACTACTGCAGCAATTTTTATGTTATTTGGCACAGATAATAAGTAGACCACGTGAAGGATCATGCTATCGATTCTAATCATGTTTTCAGTGGCTATATATTTTATACCCGTGCGACGCCGGGGCGGGTCGCTAGTTAAAAATAACTGTTTGCTACATAGTTTTTTTTGCATTAAGCCAAAAGTCTAATCGGTACGCTACGACTATTATTAGGAAATAAATATTATGCATTTTACCCCTTTTTTTAATCATCAATATAATTTTTTCGATCAACAATTTTGCATGAAAGTTTTCACATTCACATTTTATATTATAATATTTACATTGTTAGAAAGCAGAATAAAAGTATGAGTTACTTAATCGTTTAAAGATTTAAACCCTAAAGTAGGTACCCAATGCTAGTATCAAGTAGCCCGCAATGTCAGATCATTTAATTCCACATTCACAAATTACAAAACATTTAAAAGAAATCCTTGACCTGAGTGGAGTTTAATATTTTGCTAATGTATTCAACTCGCTATAATATTATGTTAATTTCAACTCATGTATGATAAACTCGAGTAGCTTGAGCGTCAATATGAATATTTTTCTATTTTAAGCAATTTTTACATGATAGCTCTATTACGCTACGAAATTCGCATCCGAATTTACATGTGGGGTTTTGTTCTAAAGCTTTTGGATTAATAACTGTCAAAGTGTTGTTTATATTATATTATTATCTATTAAATGCTCTGGGTTATGAAACGTACAAGTGGTTTTTTGTGTAGCTATAATGGTATATATTTTGTCCCACTACAAGATCATCATATAATAGTTAATTTAAGAAGACAAATGTTTCTACTTGAATAAGTTTTCTAGAAACAAATGTGATAAACCACAGCTTTATTTCAATTGAAGAAACGGAGAAACTAAATAAGCAGAACTTAATCTAACTCATTAACTAGTTTAAACTCCCATTGTTGGTCTCAATAGCGTCAGATTCCCAACTTAACCGTTTCTCCGTTGAAAGTGACCAACCATTCCCGGCGAGACAATGGAATCGCCGCGAGCTGCGAGGGGTTAAGATGAACTTCGTTTGACTGGTCATACTGTAGAATTTGAAATTGGAATACGTTTATTTTTTCTATGTAAAATTGTAGACTAAGAAATACAAAAATAGTTTTTTTTTTTTATTTTTGTAAAAATTTTAAAACACCTACGCGTTTTAATTACTCAAATCCTTGTCAAATCTACTATTAAGTGCGACGTTAAATTTGTTTGGAAATATGAAATAAGAATGTTAGCAGGAAGTGCTTAGTAGAAAACGCACGGGATCGAACTAGGAGCGTAGCTGTATTAATGTTGGATTTAGTAGAATCGTAGTACAGTTTACCAGCAATTAGTGGCGAATATCGGCTTTGGTAGAACGATTTTATAAACAGTCGGGAATGTTCGGGAAACCTTAATGAAATGATTCGTATTTCACAGATTATATCTAACGGTGTGTTGTGAGCCTAATTGCGAGCTACGTGCCATTAATTAAAGCTTTAGGGCTAGTACACACTAGTGACTTCACTAAGATTAAGTGATTACGTTATCAAGTCACTACTTAGTGACTTGATAACGTAATCACTAATCAATAATGAAAGTTTTTTGACGAGTGTGACTTGGGTAAGTTAACTTGTGTCTTGTACTCGTAGTAACTCGAAGACACAATTTTTTTAACACAGAACGGTTTCCGCAGGATTACATTTTGCGCTTAGAGAGTTACTTAAACTTTTTATAAACAAAACAATTAGTACACTCTCACACTTAGGTACCATGTTTTCCTGTTTAACTTATATTCATGAATTTTCCGCCTGGTGAGTTCCCAAACGGGTGGTAGACATCGTTAACTTTTAAGAAAGGTTATTTTGTGACCGATGTGACGATTTTGAAAAATTAGATGATATAATATTTTATATTATAATAATAATAATAATATCTATGGACGCTTCACACCACGTCAGTCTGGCCCCGTGGTAAGTACCTGAAGGACTTGTGTTACGGGTGCCAGACAACGGAAATATATTTAATACTTTTATATTATAGATATATTTAAGATTTTTATTATATGATACACATATTTAATACACATCCATGACCCAGGAACTTAGAAAACTTTTTTTTTTGTTTCGTCGGCGGGATTCGAACCCAGCCACAGAGGTCGTCAATATTATTATTTTTTAGTATAAATTTTGGTATAAAATCGTCAGTGTGTGCCTCGCCTAACGCCTTATACCGCGCAAATTGACCGCCGCGGCCGCTGTTAGCTATTCGTAATTACCGACTTATTTACATACTACTGGACCTTTATGTCTATACGCGTAAAGATCACTTTAATGGAAACACAGAGGTGAAAAAGCTTTGAACAGATAAACGGTGCAATCTTTTATTTGTTCAACGCGAGCCGTCAAATTAATTTTGTAATGTACTGGTCAAATAAGATGAAAGAGTGCTAACCCCGCGTTTCACTGAGCGTTAAATGATCAAAACGCTTAAAAATGCCTCCTATTTTTGAGCGTTTGGGTCGTTTTTAACGCTAAGTGGAACGCGGGGTTAGTGTTCGTTTTTCTGTTCACTGTTCACACTTCACAGTGAAAAGTGCTAGAAACTTACTCAACCCTCTCCAAGTTTGAGGCTCGATTTTAATTTGCGTCCGCCCGAACGCGCGGTTTGGCGACATCATAAGCAATTGCATGTAAATGACAGCGCGACTGCGCCGCTATTTAAATAAATCGTTAAGAGGATTCCACACCGCCGTTTTTCCATACAAACGTTGTCCCCTATTTCCTGCCTGGATAATGCCGGTAGAGCTATGATTTTTTTCCTGAATATCGATGGCCACTATTAGCATGTCCCTATGTTTTCCTTTTTTTTATAATTTTATTATTAAAAAAGATAAGAACGTCTAAAAACCCAAAAAAATGGCCAGATTTTCCTCTGTGTTCAAACACTCAGAAAACAAAACTGGCTAGAATATACAAAAAAAAAAAAAACAGGAACACAGCTCAAGCCTTCCTTTAATTCTTAATGAAAAAATACTTAAATCGGTTAAGTTTTGGAGAAGGAATCAGCGGACAACGAATCGAAAATTTTCTGTTCTATTATTAGAACTTTTGTCGTGTTGTCTCTATCGCGCTCTGCGGTGGGAGACTTGAGATTGGTGAGACAGCAATACATTTTCAAATACCTATTTTCAATTTCATAAGAATAGATATATACTATTGTGTGTAATTAACGAGTAGTACCTAGTATGCATAATTAACGAGATTATCAATAATATATTATATGGCATTAGCAATATTATTATTTATTTCTAGCCTTATTGAATTTCAAAGCTAATATTTGACAGCCTCTGACCTTCACCTTAATATCGCTTGACAAGTGTGGACAGTCTTAATTGACTGTTTATTTTAATTCATGTTTGTTAATTGTTACCCAACTTCTTAACTTAGGACAGTGTGAATTTGGGACAAATTATAAAAGTGATTTTAAGCTGCTTTAAAGCTCTATAAGTAACTAAATGTTGCCAGCTTCTTCGTTCGTGCATAGAAACCATTAAACATAATTCATTAAAAAAATTATAGGTTTCTTTGAAAAAAAAAGTTATGGTATTCCCCGCCTGTCAAACATACGCCAACGAGATATCTCACTCTACATGTTTTCTCGATGTTTAATGGTTTGTATCTTCATCTCTATTGACCCTAGCATGACAAACATTTTTTCTTGCGTAGATTTATCATCGAAATAACACATTTTTATAGAGTTTTGTCGAGAAAATGTCAAGATTTTGACATTATGAGACGAGTAGTCTTTAATTATCTCGAGAGTGAGATATCTCATTGGCGTATGCTAGGCAGGCAGGGCTCAAAGTCTTTCACCCATTAAAATTGGTTTATTATATTATGTCAAATTCCATACATTTTTAAAAGCTAACATCGTCGTTAAAATAATCGAATGCAATTTGATTAAATACGCATTTTCTACATTATAAATAGATGCTCCGATCTGATAATATAATGGAATTAATATTATGTATTAACGAGTAAACATTATCGCCATCCACAAGTTATCTCAAGCTGATGAATAATTCTAAATATGTACAACGATCTTGAGCCTGTTCCACTTAGACTCTATCGAGTATACTTATTACTATATAAAGTCTTGGTATACATACCTCACTTTAAGTTTTTATTATATTTAAGAATTAAATAATTAAAGAGCTTTAATTCTCTAATACATTTTAAATGAATTGATTTAGGTATATTTTATTGCTATCAGTCTAATTTAAACGTTATAGGTAATGTATCTTTTTATGGCTAAAACATGAGAATATTTTGAACTCTATGAAGGGTTTAAAGTTAAAATATTGATAAATTATCGTAGCTAAGAACCTAATCAATCGTTTTAATAATAATAATAATAATTGTTATTATTAAAACGTTTTAAAAAAAATGTTTGATAGTGAGGTCGAGGTATCAAAATTGTATTGGAGCTGACGTAACGCGTCAGTGACAATAATATTATTATGGCGCTTGCGACGCGTTATGTCAAATCCCGATACATTTTTGATCTTTAATATCTCTGTCAAAACAATCAAATGCAGCTTCATTAAGTATCTTAAATAGCTTGGTTTAAAAGCCTTTTAAAAGCCATTTAACTCCTGAATGGAACGACAAACGGTTAGCAGAGGAATGAAATACCAAGGACGCGACACTGATTAAGATCATGCGAGCGAGGTGCATGTGACAGTTGTAACGTGTTGCCAGGAAGGAAAACAATTTAACCGCAAATACATGGAAATTGTAGGATAATGGAGATAAAATTGAGAGTATCGTTAGTGAAACCTAACAAGTAATCGTTAGTCAGTCTCAGTACTTAAACAAAAATGTTATTTTTTTCATTCTGTAGACAATAGGGATAAATTTACGGAAACTTCCTGTAGTGTTTAAAGTTTGTAATTATTAAATAAGCCAGCCGTAAAAACACGGCACCAGGTACTACTTAAATTGTGATTTGTAAATGTGGCAAAAGCTTCTTACTGTAAATTGTATCGCAATTTGCAACGTTGCTAAAATATGACTGCAAAAGACCATTTAAAAAGGATCGCCGGAAATCAAAAGGACGTCCAGGGAAAAATTAACTGGCAACACCGGTTACACAAAGATACACGGCACAATGGAACCGGTAGATAAATAAATAAATGCAAAAAGCGGTTTAAATGAGCCCCCTAGCAGCTGGCGCGTCAAGGCGAGCCGCATTTAGGCTCAGGCAAATTCGTCTTTTTACACTGCACTACTTGCAGTTGGAGCTTGTTAACTTGACAGTTTCGGAGCATTGTTAACACAGGAAGGTAATTTGTAGAACATTTTTAATTTTTGAATTTCAAATTTGGAAGCTAAATAAAAATTGTAGTGCGTGTTTGTTTTTTATTGAGCAAAATTTTATCGCGCTTAAGAAATACCTATGCATTCGGTTTTAAAGTCCTTCCTACCAATTATCTCAGCATATTATTTATCTAAAACCTTGCCAGCTGCAAAAAACATTTTCGCTACACAAAAATTGAAACTCGTTCAATATCGGAATCACTTTACACTTAATTGATTATGATAATTAATTTATCAAACCGGCCTCCGATAAAATGTTACGGCCTCTCGCTGTCATATTAATCCCGAAAGCTATTGACAAGCGAATAATTATAAGGGCTTACAGCATTTTAATGTATTAATAAAAGGCCTAATTGCTTTGCAACTTATGAAGGTACTTACTTACTAGAAACAAAAAAATGATCAAATCTTTCCAGTTACAACAAAACCTACAAAGATGGAGTTTGTTTCTAAGGAATATAGACAATTTGTAGCTTAATTTGCAATTTTAAAACCCCCTAATTTCGACAGACATCCCTTCGTACCTTTTCAAGAATAGGTGAAGCCGTAGATAGCGTAAAAAATTAACCACACACTAACATTAGTCGCGTAAACCATAGCTTAAGATTTAATAGCCGTAATGCTTGTTCCTCGTAATTGAAAATTACTAAGATTACATACTTAATTGTGTTACACGTAGGCCACTTTTCCCACAGGATACACCTGTCCCCGTGTACGCAATTACACTCATATTATATAGCCTATAGCCCTATAGGCGGCCAGTGGCCACGCTACACCTCGAGGCGTTTTATAAAATTGCAGTCAAAACTCCGCAAAAGTCACTTAATGGTATTGTAATTCGTTCCCGCGTACGTCGGTTTTAATGTTTTTTTGATTACACTTAATTCATTTAAATGTCTACTTTAAAATAATTTGCAGGGTTTTGATAAAGCGGCTTCCGAATGTGACTTATTGCAATTTGGCTGTCCGACTTCCAAATAATGACTTATGAGTTATGTTAGTGTAAAATAATGTTTTTAGGTTTTTTTAGTCCCAAAGTGAGAGCTAATTCGTAAAAGATTTTAAAGTCTTCATGAAAAGTTTATCGTTTATTGTAATCTAGACTAACAGCTAACCTGACCAAACTCAAATATTCGTTACTTCTATAAATATAAACTTATCCAATAAACGCAAGATGATTTCATCGCCTTGTAACGGAACGTAATATTTAGACGGAATTATATTTAGATTTCAAACAATAACTGAAATTAGATTTTGAAATACATAAAGTAAACAATAACAAACATTTTCATTTAAACCGAATCTCGTTATATAACGCGATCAGCATAATGCAGATATGTTTTTGTTTAGTGAAGCATCATAGCCAGTCCAAGCTAGTGCCGCCGCTCAGCCCGCGCGCTAACGGTATTGGAGCACACTAGCGCCAAGCGGATGTTGTGCGAACTAAACTTACTTTTGTTTGGATAAGTCGTAGGGATAACTGCTGAAAGTTTTATTTGTTTCTATTTCTTTCACTTTCTAAAATAAAAGAATATTATTTAAATATTCAAAGGTAATAAAGTTTAAAATAAGCGACGGCCGACGACACATAAAATATTATTGTTATTATTAAGTAAAATTTTTAGTAAAAGAAAACTAATTTATCAATTTATATTATCTATTAGAAGCAGCTAGCAAACCACAAGCTTTAATCATTTCTAGAATTTAGCTGTAATTATCATCAACACACCAAAAAACTTATTATTTCTCTAAACGTTGGGAAAAACCCGACTGTCCCTTATTTGGTTAACTATTGTCTGTAGAACAATAAAATGACTCAAACAAAATAAAAGCTGTCGTAATGCCTTACTTCTTTATTGTGGTATAGTTGGTTTGTATTTGGGTAAATCACGCTTGCTTTTATGGAGTAACAACTTAATAAGGACTTGGGTAACTTTATTTCCTGTTTCTTTTATCTATACACCCGTCAGCACAGACATAGTTCAAGATAGATACCGCATGTCGCTCCATTTGTATGAAAACGAGCACTTTTTTTAACAATTCTTGATCTATGTCTGTGCCCGTCAGTAATTCTGATATTCAGCGGAATATTCTATTGTGTTCTACAATTCTATACTATTTTTAATTATATAGATCTATAGAACCGGTAGACTATTGGTTGGAACCTTTTGGAAACGGTTATAAAATTAAGATAACTTTAACAACTAGATATTGCCCACAACTTCTCAATTGATTTCATCACGATAAAAAGTATACTATAATATCCTTTGTTGGGACTCGAAGCATCAGCTCCATTCTAAATTTCATTAAATGTAGGTGACAGACAGACAGACGATTTCACATTTATAATATTAGTATGGCGTATAAGCGTTAATTTCGGTTTTTTGAAAAGACGCAAAATCAGTTATAAATAAAGAACACCTATCGCACTCCTAGACATTTATTTGACTGCACTCAAATTTCATGACGATAAGCTTTACATAATACTGTTCGTTAAATTAAAGTTAATTAATCATTAAATGTGCGGTTAGGTCTCGCAATGTTGCACGCATGTAATGCAGGTCGGCGGGGAATGCAGGCCCCGCCCCCCGACCAATAAGATAAGCGTGAGTGTTAGATAACGCGCACTAAAAACAATTAACACTTCTCGACGCGCCTGTACGGTAACTTTAAAACTCTTTATTTTTATTTATAACTTTAACTTTATTCCGTGATTTTCCGTTTTAAGGTTCTTTTGTATGTGTCGTTTTAAAATTCAATGAAATTGAAGTTTGAATTATTTTTATTAACTACAGTGTTGTCATTTATCGTGCGTTTTAATCTCTTCTACAATTTAAATGTTTTTCGTAATTCTTTTTCGTAAAAAGCATTAATATATGCTAATATTCTCCATATCATGCATAAATCGGGAATGTATTTGAAAATGTAATAAATATTATAAGCTGCGACGTGTAGAAGCGATGCCTTTATAAGAGTTTTCCATCAAGGAATTTAAAAGCTTTTCATATAGCACAATGATCCATAGGCTTTTCAGCACCGCGACTCCGGCAAAGACTGGTGAAAAACGGGACTTCCATTCATTCGTTCATTCATTCGCGAACGTTCTTCCGAGACAGAGTGATTATTTATCTATACTAATACTAATATATTATAAAGCGGAAGAGTTTGTTAGTTTGTTTGTTTGTTTGAACGCGATAATCTCAGGAACTACTGGTCCGATTTGAAAAATTCTTTCAGTGTTGTATAGTCCATTTATCGAGGAAGGCTATAGGCTATATTTTATCACGCTAAGACTAATAGGAGCGAAGAAATAGAGGAAAGTGTGGAAAAAACGGGTGGAAACTATTTGAAAGGGCTTATTTGAACGCGCTAATGTAAGGAACTACTGGTCCGATTTGAAAAATTCTTTCAGTGTTAGATAGCCCATTTAATGCGGAAGGCTATAGGCTATATTTTATTACACTAAGACTAATAAGAGTTAAGAAATAGAGGAATGTGTGAAAAAAACGGGGGAAATTATTTCAAAGGGCTTATCTCACGAACTACTTTTTTTTATGAAATAAGGGGGCAAACGAGCAAACGGGTCACCTGATGGAAAGCAACTTCCGTTGCCCATGGACACTCGCAGCATCAGAAGAGCTGCAGGTGCGTTGCCGGCCTTTGAAGAGGGAATAGGGTAATAGGGGAGGGTAGGGATGGGAAGGGAAGGGAATAGGGGAGGGTTGGAAAGGGAATAGGGTAGGGGATTGGGCCTCCGGTAAACTCACTCACTCGGCGAAACACAGCGCAAGCGCTGTTTCACGCCGGTTTTCTGTGAGAACATGGTATTTCTCCGGTCGAGCCGGCCCATTCGTGCCGAAGCATGGCTCTCCCACGTATAAAATTCCACTTTTGTTATATATGTTTCCCACTTTCTCACGATAGATAGCTTAGTATATCAACATTTATCTGTGATAAAAAGTAGCCTTAGTTATCATTATCTGTGTTCTAAAATCCTTTATGTAATTTTAGAGCCAATAGTCTATCCATACTAATATTATAAGTGCGAAAGTGTGTCTGTCTGTTTGTTACCTCTTCACGACCAAACCGCTGAACCGATTTTGCTGAAATTGGGTATGGAGATACTTTGAGTTCCGGGAAAGGACATATAAGATCCTTTTTATCCCGGAAAAATGGCGCCTCGGGCGTCGTCTAGTACTCTATTCAATGCAAACAAACATCTTGTAGAGAACAAAATAATATGTCGCAAAGTAGTTTAAAGTTGGCATGATTTAAAATAGAGTATGTAGTTTAAATACCTCCTAAAAAAGGAAGATACAGATAGTCAGACAAAACGACAAAACATAAGCTTTTTTATAATAATATTTTATTACCGAGATAAAACATCTTCGCTTATAATTACTATTTCTAACCTATTGTAGTTGTAGTATTGTTTCAGTTAAGTGTTCGTTAAGGTATAACTTAACAAAAACTTAACTGAAACTAAAATACAACTTAACTGAACAATACCCCAGGAATATAGACAATGTGCGTAGCGTACTAATGGAGTACAACCTACGTGTAAACTCCCACCGACCAATTAACCTTTGTAACGAAAGCAAAAACTTCTTCCTTAATCCCCTTTATGGTGTACAAAGTTAATTTGCCTCTTAGTTAAAAGAGAGCCTTATTTCGATTGTTATTAAGGCCTGTCGGAGGTAAAATGGGTTGGTAGTGCCAGTCGGTCAAATTCACTAATGAACATTGCTGGTATTTATAATCGCTTGACCTTTTTGAACGTTTAAAAACAGATCAAAATATATTTTGCGCTAAAAATTGAAAGAAATAAACCATTCATTTTTTACCATTTTTTTTTATTTTTTTTAGTCTTTGTTTTATTTAAAGTTAAGATTCCAATTATAAAGATAAAACGTTAAAAATATGTATGTCCGGCATGGTAAAGTATCAAAATCAAATTATTTATTTCTAAATACGATAACAAACTTAACACTTTTAGAAGGTCTACATAAGGCCTACCACCGGTTCGGGAACTAACCCGGCAAGAAGAACCGGCGTTCTTACCTTTTACCAAAAAGGTGGAAAACCTTTTACCAAATGTATCTACGGATACTTTAAGACTACTTTATATGCCTTGTCTGATGGAGATATATAGAAAAGTCACAACCCAAAGCCCGTTCTTTCGTACGCGCTGATTTTTTATATAAAATATCTAACGTCAGCCTTGTTGTTTCAGGATACTATCAGCCGGCTGGTCCGCTGATCAAGGAGGGAGAGGAGCGCGCCCTCGCCAGGTACCACCCGCCACACTACCATCCGCCGCATCCGCCGGTAAGCTATTAGACGTTTAGTTGAAAGTCTAATTTTTTATTATTTCATTCAGCTAGAAAAGAGGATGCCCATTCGCTTGCAACATCGCAAAAGGTTTTTAAACCTCCTGTTGCGTTGTGAGATGCGTTCTAGATTAGTATTTAAAATTCATGACACATCAAAGCAATATAATATTATTAACTCAATTGTTTCCTCGCATCAGTCTTGTGAGGCCATATTTTGGGCCGGCCGATTTGTGTCGAAGCATTGTTCTTCCACATTTAAAAGGTTTCATATAATTTTAACACAAAATAAACGAAATATTCTAGTTTTAATACCGTTTGCCATTGAATGGGATTTCAATCAGTTATATTTGAATCTGGAACACATCTCTGGAATGACAAAGCGAGTTTCCGATCGCAGGATAACTGTAATTCAGATGTTTGTTATCACAGGCTTTTAGGTCATCAAACATGTCTAGACTATTATCTGTTAAATATCGTTGCTATCGACTGATACGCTACGCGGTAGATCTCAATTTAGCAGTCTCAATTTGTAGTAAAAGCGTTTTGCAAGTTGAAAATATCTATCTTATATAGATATAATCTACTTCAAAATTGAGTTTCAAAATTCCACCGCAACATACATACTTACATACATACAGACCAAGTTAAATAAAAGCTTTTGAAAATGTCATTGTTTTGTGAAACAAGAATTTTTTACTTTACTTTGGCCCTATTGAAGTACCTTTTCTATATTTAGTAGAAGAAGTAGTATTAGTAGTCCTAGTATATTTTTGGTTGGCCGAGATGGTGCAATTTTTAAAAGCACTCGTATTGTGTCAGATTATCGCGACGTGCTATTGTAGCGCGGTTAATGCGTTACACTTTAATTAGTAGGTAAAGTACAGCCACTCATGTTAAGCTTTACTCGACGAATCGAAGCATATAATAAAAACTTTCATGCTTCGCTAAGCCCATGATGCCCATGCCCATACCCATGCCCATGATGAAAAGAGTTTATTTCTATCCGGAATATAAACTTTGTCATTTTGTCCCCAAAATCTGTCAGTAATTCCATCTTACGCATATCCTAGTCTTGCTAAACCAATTGACAGCTGTATTATTTTTCCTAAAGGCAGGTCATTGTCACTGCGACACTTCTTTTATCGGGCTTTAGCCCACCACACATTGCCATCACTGTATCTCCTGTGTCGCCAGGATCGACAGCGGTATCCAACCACAAAAACCCTTTGATATGATCTCAAGGAGCCCGAGGGACATGCTAAAACTGTCTTGGGACTGGCAACGAAATTAATCAGAAAAAAATAGGAGTAGGAAGAAGTGCATTGCGACCCTTGAGGATCTATTGTCACTCCTTCGCATTAGAGTACCGTCCCCAACCCAATGCTGCTCATAAATTGAACGATATGGTTGAGGTTGGTGCCACGAATTTCATCTATTGGCGGCTGTACACACTCGACGAGAGCCTCTCGCCGAGATCCTCGGCCGTACATGCTTTCTCTGGTTTTCCTTGCGACAGCCAACGAGACGAGGACGAGAGCCCTCTGTATATACTCGCACTCGGCCAGTCTCGGGGTGTCTCGACGAGTGTGTACAGCCGCCATATGGTAGCGACTAGCGACTAAGGTGCCTGTTCCTGTAGTCATGCTAACCTAACCCTTGTTTCAGGTGCTACCGCAGTACGGCGCTCCATATTACCCGGCGGAACTCTGCTACGGCCGCTACTACCGCCCGCCCGGCTACCACATGACGCCGCCGCAGTCAGACGCGCCGGTAAGTGTTGTTGATGATGAATGTCATTAGTGTCAGCACTGGAAGCAGTATCATCATCATCATACTCATAGTTATTACTAGTTAGATAGATTTAGATAGAAATAAAATCATTCAAAGATCAATGTTTGTGGCTATTCTAGCTATCCAAGTTCCAAACCTAGCATCAAACATGTTCGTGCAGACTGCAGTAATCGGTTTGTTAGCAGTTGACACTTTTATTCTAGACTGCTATAGTGATATTGCAGACGGGTTTGGTGGCCCAGTATCAAGCATTGGGGTTTCACTGTGGTTACGTTACTTACCTCGCACTTGGCAGGGATAAATATGCATTTAAACATACCCCGGCAGACATCCATAATTTCATAAAAAAATCCATAAAGAATTTCCCTAAGAAAAAAACATAGACTTAGGGCCTGTTTCACCACTTTCTGATAAAGTGCCTTATAGGCTATTCACAACTTTTTTGACAGATTCTCCATACTTGATCTGTCAAGTTAATTGGTGGATAGCCTTATCAGGAAGTGGTGAAACAGGCCCTAAGTTTCTTTTTTTTTTATTAAGTACTTAGAATTTATATTGACCTTCTTCTGTAAAATTTCAGATGGTGGGCGTGGGCAGCGAGCCGTACCCCCCACAGTACTACGGCTCCCCGCCCTGCTACCAGCACTCGCCGCAGAGAATACCATACATGGGTAAGTTTACATACAGATAATAATAACAGCAAGTGCGATGCCGGCCTTTTCAGAGGGAATACTACTCTCTTCTTGGAGGTTTGCAGGTCGTATTGGTCCGGAAATACTGCTGGTGACAGTTCATTTCAGAGTTTTACAAAGTTACGCGAAAAACACACGATGGAAAGTCTTACGTCGCGTTCTTCCTATTTACGAAAGAGAGTAGAGATGATTATCCGACAAACGCCTCAAACGGTCACACAAACTGACGCAAATGGAAATTACGTGTCAATCACTGACACTGATGAAATACTCAAAGCAGATATGTTACCACCGCACGCGTTGTGAAGCTTCAAATACGGCCCAATTGGGCCGTCTGTTGTTTAGTCTGCATCGAGCGCAGTCACGAACGTGCCGCGTCTTGTCTTACCTAAATAAATTGAAAATGATGTCGTGCGTGTTTCAAAAATGTACCAATTATGACTCGAAAGTAAACAAAACACATGGAATCTCTTACCACATGTCTTGATTACAATAAACACCTCGATTATTTACATTTTCAATTATTTTTTTCAATTAAGTATATCGAATTTTCGTCATAGCTCAGGCGAAGAAAGAGACAGCGATACGATTCGACCTTTAAAAATAGAACTGTCTCTTTTATGTAAATGGTTTTTCGTATCTTTTGTTTCACTTATCTGTCAAATTTGTCAATGTCTGCAATTTTGAATTTGAAAATTGTTCGGAAGAGATTTAAGCCGGAAAATAGTATGGACGTAACATATCTGTATAAGTAGAATATCATTGGGTCGTACAAACTAAAAGCACCAGTCATTGAAGAGCTAATCTTTTTTTAACAAAAATATCTGAAAAAATTAAATACTTCGCATGAAATAGAAATAGGTATTTACTTGTATATGTAGAATATCATTGATCACTAATGAAAAACTCAAAGGTGTCAATTAAATTCACAACAGTACTGGAAACGAAAAAAAAAACAAAACGTTTTGAACCATTTGATTGGACGTGACATTCTTCATTTATTTCGAATGCGGTTTTGACAAATTTTAAAAGGTACCTACACATTTAAATTCACTTGTACCAGCTTGTACTGTTTCAGACATGTTTCAGAAACACATTTTATTGCTTTCCCAGTAGTTATTTAATTCACTAAATCTAATTAAATAAGTTAACAGCTAAGAAATTACCTTATCTACTATTTACTTTTTTACTGTTTCTTACTACTTATTTATTCCAAATATTGTGTAGCCCGTACATGAATTAACTTTTTTTCAATAATTACACTTAATACAATAAAAAAATAGTGAGTAAACAAAATATCTGTAAACATGCGAAAAATAAAAAAAAAACATGTTGAGAATATTCGCTTGTCAACAATATCGTTTCATAATTGATTCCGATAACCCATAAATATATGGCATTCTTAACTTTTTGTTGCCGAAGCGTGCTGTGTTATGTGTTAATCGGTTCGTACCTAATTAAACACCTTTTTATCTAGATAATAACGATTATATGTTTCAGTAAAAACCCTTTATTGACTATTATGAGTGTTCAATTATGGGCCATCATCACTTTGTATTTCGAGGAACCGATCGAAACAGCCCAAAATAGTCCTAAAGTAAACGAGCAATCTTTCCAAATAAACATACTACAAAACTTATCAGTTTCAGACACATTTTTTTTTTGATAATTTTCAATAATTTAGACACGCTTCGTGTTTGATAGTACGGGAGCCCTAGAACATTTTTTTTTAAATTACTATCAAGTATTTTTTTTGTGAGCAGTTTCATTTTGAGTCAACCAAGTCTTGTTGATTACAGAACCCTAACAATTTTTTTGTATATTGATAGATTAATCTATATATATAAAAATGGATTTTCAATTGTGTTAGTAACGCTAAAACTAGAAAACGGCTGAACGGATTGGGCTAATTTTAGTCTTAAAATATTTGTAGAAGTCCAGGGAAGGTTTTAAAGTGACACGAAGTTCACCGGGACAGCTAGTAGTCATATAATTTAAGAGTAACATTGTCCTACAAATAGAACAATTCATATTTTAGGACAATCAAGTCAAAGTATCAAATCCTTTCTATTTCTGTTAGCTACCACTTTCAAGATTTTTCACAGATAAAAATGTTCGTCTTATCACAAATGAAGCTACCTACTCACAAAAAATTTGCTTGATAGTAATAAAAAAATTTTTCTAGGGCACCCGTACTATGATTGCTATAATTGACTATAAATCGAGATTAAATAATCTTTTCTTATCTTTGATATTTGCCGAAATCTCTTCAATGAAGTGGTAACTGTAATAATAAAAATATAATCTTCAAAGATAAAATACTTTTGCTAATTGGGCACTTAAGCGCTTTGAACAATAATCCCCCTTACTATTAGTAAGTAATATTTACACAGCGAATAACTACAAAATATGCTTACATCTTCTGGCATATTAGAAAAGTCAGTAAAATACAGAGATACATAAGTAGGTACATAATATAATAAATAGAGGACCTGCCCCCGTCGATCGTGGAAAAACGAGACACAATAGAATTTCTATTGTATCTCGTTCACCGGTGACCGTATGAATAATGAATTAATACGCTACATAAATATTATCTTAATAAGTAAGAGAATAAGTAAAATATAACAGGCCATCTTGTACTATCAAAGAAGTTGATTCAAAGGTAGATTGGGGACCTGCGTAATTTGGTCGCGTTATACATAATTCCAGCCAGCCCGGCCGAAAGATCACATCCAAACATACAAGGGCGTCGCCAGCCGATGGCGCAAGGGGGGGGGGGGGGCTAGTTGACTTTACCTACTACAATTCATACTTTTCTCATTCTCTATAAATGAGAAAAGTAGGTATGAATTGTAGGTAAAGTCATGCTGTACATGCAGCTTTTCACTTGTACTACGAGCCTTACATCTTTTACCGGATTTTAATATTACTTATAGTGGTCGTTGTTTGCATTATATTTGGCTACTTTTTTAGAATCTCTAGAGGGGGGGCAGCTGCCCCTCCCTGCCCCCCCTTGGCGACGCCCTTGCAAACATAACCGCACTAATTAATGACGTCGTCAGTCTTCAAACTGCCTATGAATCAAAATTTTCTTCGCTGGTATATTAATACATATTATTAATTTCTTTCAACATCTCTTTCCAGAGTACCGTGGATGCCCGTGCCCGTTAAACGCGTGTCCAAAAAACGTCCTTATTGGGCCCGCTACTGGTAAAGCCCCAGCCAGTGGCGGCCCGGATGTGCCATCAGTCCTCGCGCCGCCCGGGGCCGCCTTCCGACCGAAGGTGTGGGCCGGCGCACATGAATCCGCCGCTGATACGCACGGCAGCGGGAAAGTAAGTCAAATCTTTGGTCTTTGTCGTAGTAATATGCATGGGAAGAGCCTGGTATAAAGTTACCCTCTTCCGAAGAGGGTAACTTTAAACTCGAGGCTGCACTAGACAGTACTCAGTAGACACTACGCTGCAGGCTGCAACGGAGCGAAGTGACATTCATACATTAACATTCCATAGAACTGACGTTTTATGTCGCGTAGCTCCAGTACTAGTGCGGCTTAGCTCATGCGATCTCATTCTAATGATATTTGATCATGATGTGTCGCGTCGCTTCGCTACAGTTAAGTATCGCTTTAATACCGCATTAAGTATACGAATAAGTGCGGAAAGCTACAGGTTACATCTTTCCACAGGATCCACCGTTAGAGGGGGAACCCCCGATGGCAGCCGACGCGCCCCACCCGTGTCCGCTGCCCGCGATCGGGGGAGCATCACCCAAACGCGAGATGTACGACGTTAGGGAAAATCTTCGTTTAAACGCCAACATCCCCGGACCGACTGAGGCAATTGGACCGCCTTCACCCGCGAGAGGAGCCTGTGCGCCGCAGCCACCAGCCATCCCTCGGCGGGCGCGTCTGGGGAAGGCCATGGCTAGGCGCTCGCTGGCCGGGGACGACACCGGCTTGCTGATATCTGTTCCCGTTCCACCTTCCTCCAACACCAGCGACGACGACGTCCTCGCGATATCGCCGCCCGTCTGCGCACCGATAGACCTATCCTCCTCCGACGAGAGATCCACCCCCCTGGTGGACATAAAGAAGGAAAACGAGGGACCCACTATCACGACGTCGAGGAAAACGGACGCGCAGGCGCTAAAGGAACACAACAGCACGACCACGCTATCGGATAACACGAATTGCACAGACATAACTAAACCAGTCAAGCGAAGACATTCGAGACCAAAATTAGAAATTGACATGAAGGATGCGCTGCTGCTGGATGAGGATGTCTGTAAAACTAATGGTATCGGGGAGCATGTTAAATTGCAGAAGCGACGAAAAGTCTCCGGTGATCAAACGGATCTTCGAGTAGAAACTAGTATAAAGGAGCAAAAGAAAAAAGTTACGCAGACCACTAAGAAATCCCAAAGAAAACTATCCACAGAAAAAAGGGCGCACAAAAGGAAATCGGATTCGAGTTTAGATGAGCCAGTAATGAAGAAAGTATTAAATGATAATAACGAGGACAACCGAGTGAATAACATTTCTGCTATATCTACGTACAACACGAATCCAAAGCATAAGAGCGCCTTACTACTAGACAATCTTCTAAAGAAGAATGGCGTAGATGCAAAAGGTCAAATATCCGAAACCTGCATAAATCCGGCTGAGCTTTTCTTAACCCCCAGTGAGAATTTACCAGATAAGAATGAAGCAAAGAAAAACTTAAATATTAATAACAATATTGTTGAAAACAAAACGACCGTAAATGGTGTTAGGCCTAAAACTATAGCCGCTGTGAGCCAACTGATAGGAAAGAAGTTGGCATACAAAAATGCGTGTAAAGTTGATTCCAAAGTCACGAGTAAGCAGAAGACGGTTCTAACGCCAGCCAGCATACCAAAAGAAATTGTAAGCGAAGCAAAAACAAACGATGAGAACAATATTGTAAACGAGCGCTTGGAATTATCAACAGAAAACAAATGTACAGAAATAGAATCTAGTAAAGTAAACAATAAATTGGATGATATTTCGAAGCCAATAAAACAAAACAAAGTAGCAAAAACGAAAAGTGATGTGGATAAAACAGAAAACGACCAGAAGCATGTTATAAATAGGGATAAGGAACAAAGTCAAAATACAGTAGCTGTTGAAAGTATTGCGCCTACAAATACAGACAGTAAAATGACATTCACAAGCAAACAAGCAATTGATAAAGTGAACGGGGAGTTAAAGGGAAAGAACGTCGAAAAGCTAGTGAAGCTGCTAGCGTCGAAAAGACAGAGCAGAGAGGATTCAGTGCCAACTAAAGATATTGAAGTAGATGTAAGTAACGATAAGGACAGAGTATCGGTAAGGCAGCGGGTTAAATCGGTCGACAAGAACGGGGAAAGCAAAGCTAAGAATGTGGAGAAGGTTGTTAAGTTGTTGGTATCAAAGCGGACGGCGATTAAGAGTGATGAGGCATCTCTAGTGGTTGAGGACGCGTGTGCGACTCCCGTGCGGAGTCGTCGACGAAGGAACGTGAGGCGGGGCCGCAGGCCGATTATGCCGGCGTTACCTGATCCCCACGATCGAGCCCCGCCTCGATGGAGCAACGGATGGACCTGGGACGGCGACCACTATCTATCCAAAGTCTACCTCAATGTAAGTTACTTTTTTTTACTACTAGATGAAATTTTAATTAAAGCGACATTTTACAATTACATATTTTGCAGACTGTTTTTAGGGGAGCTCATAATGATTTACTAGCTTATAATATTATAGTCACAAATTACATTCACGAAGTTCTTTTTATCTCGGGACCTAGAATCGACTGCTGCAGTCAGCAAGACCCGAAAATGTAGGAGAATAAAATACTGACAGATTTAAAAGAAAATTTTCTTTTTACCTGTTACTTTATCTTAATCTGCAGAGAGAAATATTTTAAGCTAGCCGTGCCATGCACAGTTTCAAAGGTCTGCAAATAGAGCTGTGATCATTAGATCATTAGATCTTATGATTATCATTCATCATAATATCTTATCACATCATTCCTATTTACAAGACTTAATTGGCCCCAATTTCACCAACGACCAACTTTAACAAAGTTAACGCTTAATTGCTTAAATTAGTATCACGTTACCTCTTTGGTTTTTCTCCCGGATGAAAGAGAAAACATGACGTTTTAACAAGCTGTTAACATAAATACCAAAATAAATAATTTCCTTATTTTAACACCAACAGACGTTGGGGCTTAATCTGTATTCATCATTTTTTTGGCCTTTGAAGTCGATTTGACACATTCCTTTTATTTCCACCCTAATATTTCCAGAACGACTCCCGGCTGGACCGCACGGCGCGCTGCTACAGTCGCATGTCGCACGCGAGCGGCGACCGCGTGTCGCGCGGCGACTGCGTGCTGCTGCGGGCGAGCCAGGCGCGCGCGCAGCCGTTTGTCGCGCGAGTCGCCAGCCTGTGGGAGAACCCTGATGATGGTGAGTTAGAATGAAGACGTTGGATATTACGAAGGGAATGCAGGTGCCAAATTACAATTTACATTAGTGTTTATTTCCTGAAATAGCCTTCGGTGCCTGTCTCTGATGTCTCCCCATCCATCCGTCACCTTCTGCTGACATAGCAGATTGTCACTTAAAGACATATACAATATAACCCTATATTTTTGCCGCTTAGAGACCGTTCCAGTTTAACGTAACACAATGTCAGTAAGGGTCAGTTCAAACCGCAACGCAACGCGTAGATGCAATTCTAAATTTGTATGGAGTTGACAGACTTCAAAAGCGGTCTGCGGGAGAGAGTCAGATCCAAATCCATACAAATTTAGTTGCCCTTTGTTTTTTAAATTTCAAAAATTAAAAAAACAAAGAGTGTTTACTGTTTTTTTTTCAGTTTTTTTTTAAATATGAATAATTTCCAGGCGAGATGATGATGTCGCTCGTGTGGTACTACCGGCCGGAACACACAGAGCGCGGGCGCGTGGCTGCGGACGCGCCCGACGAGGTGTTCGCGAGCCGACACCGCGACGCCAACTCCGTCGCCTGCATCGAGGACAAGTGTTATGTGCTCACCTTTAATGAGTATTGCCGGTGAGTAGTATAGGGCAGTTCTCTAACTTTTGATAGCGGAACCTTCTTGAAAGCGAAATGCATTTACATAGTAACTTTAAGCGTTACCAAATGCATAAAAAAGTAAATTGGGATACTGATTGATAACACAGGTGAGAAAATTTTTATTAGCGGCATTATTGTGGAGCCCATACAAACCTACAAAGGTTCTTCAAATATCAAATTATCCCTGATCACAGATAATAGGGATTCTTTCTATCATATTTTATCTATGCCCCAGTTTACATAAACATCAGGCTCTTTATAAATTTTAAATTCTTTCTACGCTACTGTTTGTTAGGGATGACGACAAGGTCAAAGATTAGCTGATTTTTTAAATAAAATAAAGACATGGCGATAAAATATAAGAGTATTTCCAAAATTTCAGCTTCATAACTTATGTATTTTTTTTTGTTATGAGCCTTTAAAGTTGGATAGTCAAGTAGATTTTTTTAAACGCCTTAATTTTTGTATACCATTCGATAAGTTATGCAATTTATAAAAAAAAATCTTATCAAACCACTTTCATAAACGCAATATTAATCATAGCTATCGAACAAACTACCTAAGCGTGACGTCACAGTTAGGTGACATTTTGTATGGATATCTTGGAGAGTTTTTAAGCTATCAAAGTCATTTTTTTCACCGATATTCCTATTTTTGAGTGGTCCTTCACTTACCAACAAGAAAAAAAATTTTTCGTCATGCCTTTTTGATATTCTTATTTTTGTGCAAAAGCTTTAAGTCTACTTTACATTAAATATTTTCTTCCACAGGTACAAGAAACGCCTAAAAGCGGCGGAAGAGGGCATCACGGTAACGTCATCGATAGTGCCGGCGCTGCCGCCGAGCGAGGTGTCGCCCGCGCTGCAGCCCAACGACACTAAACTACCACCGTCCGTGTCACCGGAACTGGTGCTGTTCTGCCGCAAGATATACGACTTCCGCTCCAAGAAGATACAAGTGCCCAACAAATGAACTGTCTACCGGAAGTGTCTGAGACCTCTGGTGCATATTCGCAGGCCGGAAGCCCGGCCAAGATTATATTGATGTAGTTCATCGATTTAGTACAAAGCGTTCCCCGATTCCTCTAGATGTGTTCGCAGTTCGCACGGCCGCTTCGAGTGTCGTAGTTTTGTAATTCATTTGCAGTTTTGTATTCGCCTTGGTTTCGAGATGATAAATTTACAAAGGATGCCTTTTAAAGTGTAAGTAGTTTTAAGGGAAAATCTAAATGCATAATGTGAATAGAGATTTTTGTTTTGCGTAGTTGTCACACCTTGTATTGCCTTCGTAGAGGCGTATGTGTGTAGATCGCCTTATTTCCTTGTGTCAATCTTACTGTAGCCTCTCGTCGGTTCGCGCCGAGACACGAAACTTAAAATTGAACTTTTTTACTATTTATAAGGTGCACTTTTCATTGTAAAAATTATGATTCGAGCTGCATCGCACTGCGCAGCGCAGCGCTGCAATGGAACGTATCTTATGTAGTGAATAAAGTTCAATTATCATAAAAACAGCGTCGTGTCGCGTCTCGCTATTGACCCTTTAAGTTCTTCGGTTGGTTAACAAAAATATCAAAGTATTAAAGTTATACAACCCGCCGTTACTTAGGCGCCAATGTAGTGTTACTACTGAAACCGCATTTATAATTACAATTATTTATATTTTACTATTATTTTATCGATTATGTAGTGAATATCTCGAGCAGAAATGTTGTTTATGCCACCAGTGGCGCCCAACCATTATACGAGTTTTAATTCAGATTGTTTCTGCTCGAGATGATCTTTTTAATTTAAATCACTCGTGTGTATTGCTATAGTAATTCGTATCTAGTTTAAAATTATTTTAAAAATCATGTGTTTTATTATGTATCACACGTAGGGAACATGGAAGCCGATTGTTTTTGACATTTCTATTTTAGCAGTTCCTAACAAAAGACTTCCTTTCATCACAAATTTCATAGGTACATGTTTTCAATCAACAACTTTTGTATGTTGAATTCTAAATGTAACGTCTTGTAGTGTTAACGCTTGTAGTGAGCATGGCCTCTTCATTTATTAGTGTTACTTTGACTCTTAAATAGTTTTAATATAAATACTGGCCTCGGATGGTCGCTAGCGACCGAATAAAATAGACAAAATTTCCATAATTTTTGAGAAATTGGGAAATTCATTGCCGTACTTATCGTGATGAAATAATAAATAAATAATATTTCATGTAAAATTCTTGGTCGCTTGTAGAACCATTCCTTGTGCCAACACGAC
This sequence comes from Aricia agestis, assembly GCF_905147365.1. Lineage (NCBI taxonomy): Eukaryota > Metazoa > Arthropoda > Insecta > Lepidoptera > Lycaenidae > Aricia > Aricia agestis. The sequence goes on along the minus strand of NC_056421.1, from coordinate 6,905,478 downwards.
TGTAGGTATACGACAAATATCTATTGGCCAATTTTAAGGGGAGCCCAATAAAAATAAGGAGAAGAAAGTACGTCACTTGCGTCAAAATTTTTGATAACTACCGCCAACCGTGCGGAGTTTTAAATACACGTATAACGCTCCGTTAGTTATTTTAAACTTTCTGTTTTACGTTATATTAAGTAAATATTTTTCAAAATGGCGCAATTCTATGAAGATATTTGTCGTACCACCTCGTACTCGAACCATGTAAGTTAATATTTGACTTTTGTCTACTTTTAACGTGGTAACTATAATATTAATGCCACAAAAAAATTGAAAAACAAAAAGTTTGTATTTGATTTTATCTTCGTTACTCGTCTTTGAAGACTGATAAAAAGTAGAGTCAAATTAATTTCTCTCTCATTTAAAACATCAATATTTGATTCAAAAAATAAACAAGTGGGATCATTGTAACATATTTTAAAGTAATATTAGCGTAGTTGTAATGTGTGTTGCATGGAAACGATGTATTGTACAACCCGCAAATCCTTAGTTATCTCAAACCTGAGCAGTGTAAAGTTTGTTTGAGCAGTAGAAAACGAGTTATATTGCGCAGGTGTAAGTAATTAAGTTATGATGTATTTGTTTTACGAGAGATCTCGCAATCACTCATGCCAACGGCGGAATTGGGAACCAAATACGAGCTCGTGATTGGCCCAGAGCGAGTGCTGAGTTATGACGTCAGCAAAATTGCGTCGTAGATAGGCTGTGAATGGTAGCGCGGTCTTAGCATTTAGATACACAAAAAAAGACATCTAATCTTTCGGAGTTCTAAAACGCAGTGAATAAGATCGTATTTACAATAGACGTTAGAGTAGGCTTGGTTGTTTTGCGTTGTACGGTTGGTACATAATTATATATATATCGTTATATTTCCAACTCGGAAAATTTGAAAGGGCATTTAAAACTTGCAAAACCTTTTTCCGAAGTCTCCGTGTCTATCTGGCTGTTCTATTTGTTTCCGCTTTTGTTTATCGTTTATAAGTTGTAAATATTCTTCGATTGTTTGTAAAATTAATATATTATGTTAATAAAATCTTTCCAGTGAGATTATATAAATAATTTTAAATCGCAAATTAAACGTGAGAAGACTTGTGGACCACCCGACGCTTTAGAAATCGTAGTTTACTTAAGAAAAACCCAGAATCCTCGAGCGAATCACGAAGGCTTCCAATGTTTGACATTACGCCAGACATCCTCTTTTTGCAAAAGAGCAGGGTGTCGCTGTATTAGTAGGATGTCACACAATGACGTAGTTTTGTAAAAAAAACATTTAATTTTACACCTTTCACGATGATTGCGTCACCGTTGGGCATTTAAATTATCTACGGACTACGTTATAAGTAAAAAAATCTGTTTGGCAGTCAAAAACTCGTAAGACAGGTTCAAAGTCCTCATTTTGTTAATACTTCCTACTTATCATCACAATCTCACTGGTATCTATTCCAAAGCTATTTTCACTATTTCTTTATCTTTGCTTGATGCCAAAAAACTAGCTGCAGTAATTTTACTATCTTTTCTTTTTAAGTTACACGTCGAGTGTCGGTGGAAAGTGCGTCATGTTATCGAGAAGTTAGTTGCGGAAATATACAATGTCTCTAGTGATTTTTCCAAAGCGTACGCCACTGGCATTTCTTATAACTCATTATTATTAATTATTAATAACATAAAATGAGTAAATTCCATAATAATAGTTATTACTATAAGTAAGCTCTCCCTTGCTTGTAGATGGAAAGTTATTAAAGAATGTTACCTGATATTCTGCAGTTGCAAACTTTCTAATAGTCAATAATATTTTTTAGAATTAGGTTTACTAATAAGAAAAAAAAACTTGTTTTTATTATTTATTTGTTTCAATGGAAATTATATAGGTATATTTTTATTATTGTAACCTACATAGTTACGTTGGCTGTAATTTAATATTGATGTAAAATTAATATATGTATTTTTATTTCCATCTTTGTTTTACTACTGTGAGTGCTGAGTGAATCCTTTACTTCTCCAGTCTCCACAACCACATCTATACTAATATTATAATTCTGAAGAAAACTCTTTTCTTTGTTTGAACGCGCTTATCTCAGGAACTACTGGTCCGATTTGAAAAATTATTTCAGTGTTAGCCCGTTTATCGAGGAAGGCTATAGACTATATAACATCACGCTGTGACTTTTAGGAGCGAAGCAATAGAGGAAAATGTGAAAAAAAACGGGGGGAAATTATTTGAAAAGGGTTTATTTGAACGCGCTAATCTCAGGAACTACTGGTTCGATTTGAAATTTTTTTTCAGTTTTAAATACTTAGCTATTTATCGAGGAAGGATATTGGCTATATTTTATCACGCTAAGACTACTAGGAGCGAGGAAATAGAGGAAAATGTGGATAAAACGGGGAAAATTATTTGAAAGGGCTTATCTCACGAACTACTGGAGCAGTTTTTCTGTTATTTGGCACAGATAAGAAGAAGACCACGGTCCACGTGAAGGATCATAGGCTATTTCTTGTGGACTAATTTGTCTGTGAAATATCTAATTTACGCGGGCGAAGCCGCGCGGAACGTATCTAATATTATAATTATTATAGGGCTAGCGCGCTCTTTACACTAAAAACAAGGCCTTTGCATGCATCCGCGGATGATAGATAAAACGTAAGTAGGTAAGTGAACGGTTTCGAGGGTGTACTAATCTCCTTTCTTGTGCTCTGGCTGCCCCCTGCCCGCCTCCCTCGGTACGCCCATGAACGTTTAGATACTTTTTACGTTCAAAAACAGTGTCTACACGTGCAAGCAATCCCAATTTGTAAACAAAAGAAGGAATTTCTTAGAAAGTACGGTATTAACGGATTACGGAAGACATAGGTAAATATTTACTGGTAAGTACAATGAGTTTCTAAAATACTAGAGTAGCAATGTCTTACAAAAGATGCTCAGAAATGCGTAACCACTTTTTTGTTCAAAAGACAATGTCAAGTCATATTATATTCGTTATGTCATTATGTATGTGAGATATGCCTGCAGGCATCTTCGAAGTGGCAACGCGTTGCTACCGTAAACTTCCAATCTAGTTACGTTAGTAACATAGAATATCATTGGGTAAGTAAGTAACTATGTAGAATTTGTTTAAGTTAGGGTCAGTAGAGTTAGGCCGTGTAGATTCAGAAGCTTGACTCTACATGAGATCTCATAATATCTTTTTCACAGTGTAAACCGTAAACCTAATATTATGTGGTCCTCTCGGCAATATTTTACAAGAAATGTTTTTGGTAGGATTTTTTAAATCTGTAAGATAAAAAAATGGGGCTAAATTTGCCACCAATCTAAATCTGACGCCCTAGGCTCCAGCCTACTTAAGCCTGTTGGTAAATCCGCCACTGCTGCTTATCCTTGCACATTAGAAAAGTCACATGTTGTTTTTTTTTTATGAAATAAGAGGGCAAACGAGCAAACGGGTCACCTGATGGAAAGCAACTTCCGTCGCCCATGGACACTCGCAGCTTCAGAAGAGCTGCAGGTGCGTTGCCGGCCTTTTAAGAGGGAATAGGGTAATAGGGGAGGGTAGGGATGGGAAGGGAACGGAATAGGGGAGGGTAGGGAAGGGAATAGGGTAGGGGATTGGGCCTCCGGTAAACTCACTCACTCGGCGAAACACAGCGCTGTTTCACGCCAGTTTTCTGTGAGAACGTGGTATTTCTCCGGTCGAGCCGGCCCATTCGTGACGAAGCATGGCTCTCCCACGTATCAGACAAAAACGGTGTAATTTGAATACTTAAACTAGATGCGTAAATAGTTTTAATTTTTATTAGCACGGGCAGTAAGTAGGTACACTTTAGCAGTCAGCAGACAAATTTTAGCTTCTCAATATTTTCGAGGGGAGAGATATATAAAAGAAAATTTAAAATGTTGAATACAATGTTTATTACAGGCATTTAACTATGAAAACATATTTTAAGTATAAAATGATAGTAATGTGCTCTGTTACCTACAAATTACAATGACAAATTAACCACTGAGAAATAAGTACTTATATCTCAAAGAAATTAACTTTCAATTAAGTATGATAAAAAAAATAAACATTAAATTTTTCGAACCATACTGGGTAATAAAGATAAACACAGATGCCGCACGCGCTCCGCATTCGAACTTTCTCATATTATATGTTGCACACGCCACACCTAATAACAAATATTATACCAAAATATATATAAAGATTTTTGTTTCATCCGAGTATCATAAAGGTATATTCAAATCACATGCATAGACGGTCTATGCAGGTGATTTAAACAGACCGCAGCGATTGCGAAAGGTACGGCAAAGTCTGCGTCCATCCTAATTTAAAAGTGTGTCCACTGTAAGCTAAACTCTGAGGTAAATAATATGTTACATAATATTATGTATACAGTTTAAGTAGGCGAATACTGCAAATGGTAGCGTACCAGTACCAAACTCGGTAAGTAACATCATATTGTATTGATATTGTCATACCATATTTAATAACAATTTATCACAAATTGACATGAACTATGCCACATCTATATGGACAACAATTAATTTATTTAATGCTTCTAATTTTCTAAAGTATGTACACACAACATTTGCGCCATATTTCACCACTATGGGTATTCACCACCAATCATACAAAGTAGAAATCTAAGCTCTAAAAACTTAATTATACAGAAATGTAATATACAGAGGTATAATTTATTGTTTATACGTGATTTTGATGAGTTGACATGATCAGTGATTTTAACTGATGCCCATTCTGACTAACGCTAAGTGCACCTAAGTGGCCATTAAGAATCCATCAAAAACCAAATATTATCTTAAAAATTTAATTGTAAGTCCATTGGACCAAAGGTTTTTTTTCTAAAATTAGGGAGCAAACGAGCAAACCTGATGGAAAGCAACTACCGACGCCCATGGACACTAGCAACATCAGAAGAGTTGCAGGTGCGTTGCCGGCCTTTGTGGTGGTGCTCTTTAGATGACCTAAAAGACCACTAGCTTTTGATATGCTATAGGAATGTATTAAGTGTTGTGATTTTAACTGTCAGAAACATCTTTAAGGTCAAATCATTGCTCTTTGAGTGCATCAAAGAGATGATGATGCAAACGTTGCATATTCAAAGAAATGGCAAAAATTTTAATAAAACTTTGTGGTGGTTATCATTCATAAACTAAACACTTTTTCATCGTTATCTCCACATGATAATGAACTAACTAACTCCGCTGGCTTAGCGACCCAAAGTGGATCTTGGCCTCCGAAATGAGCTTCCGCCATTGAGCCCTGTCCTGCGCTACCTCCTGCCAGTTACTGACTTGAAGGTCACGCAGGTCAGCCTCAACAGCATCTCTCCAGCGATACCTGGGGCGTCCAACAGGACGACGGCCTGTTGGATGGCCCTTATACGCTCTTTTTACCCCGCGATCCTCTCCCATTCTTTCCACGTGGCCCAGCCAACGGAGTCGGTGAGCCTTTGTTTCTCCGATTATATTGGGATGGGCCACCAGTTCTTCACCACATGATAATGAATCATTTAAATCTAAAATAAATAATATTTACTGTTAACATACATAGATTCTAGGCCTTAAGCAGTTGTGGTACATCTTTGTGATGTCATTTACAGAAGTTTCTTTAGTACCTTTAAAAAAACATTCCAATCTTTTTCTGCCGCCACAAAATATTTTATTTATTGCTGATATGAAAATATGGATACATTCAACATTTGAAAGTTGGCCGTTCAAGATCTTCATTTTAGACACAAATAAAGGTCAATTTTTAAATAATTAATTAGAAACTTTATGATTAGTGATTAGCCCCCACAAATTCTTAAGTATAAAATTTATACTTAATACTTAATTATTTGTTTATACTTAAGTATTTGTTATTTACTCACCTTTTTTATGATAAAACCATAGTTAATATTATTTTATCATTTTATCATAAAAAAAGGTAAATAAGTTCCTAACACTATACAATCTCAGTATAATATGCCAAACCTAAGATACTTTATTATACAATACACATTCATAACAAATTTTAAGGTTTAGTCTAAAATATTAACTTTGCTACTCTGTAGTACTCTAGCTACTAGAATTTGAATTTTTGAAATAAACGAGTATAATACACAAGCATTCAATTTCACAATATAAACATGCATCACACAAAGCAAAGCCTTAGTCTAATGTTCAATTCATACTAGTTTGAAATAACATTTATTTATTTTTATTTTTTGTATTGCATCTTAGTCATTATGGGTAAAACAAAGCATATTATTATTAACACTTTGAAATCTTAATTAGAATTCAGAATCTAGACATATTACAGTAGTTATAAAATATAAAGCCAAAACTAAAATTAACTAATCTTTTTTTCTTCGTGGGATGTGGAATAAATTATGAATACAAACAAAAGAGAGTATGTTGTAACATAAATAGTGAGAGAAAGAAGAAAAAGTACTAAACAATAAATGCTCTAGGTTTACCCACTAAGACCATACTAAAATTGATAACAAGTCAACAACATTTAGGGATGTTTTTGTGTGATAACAAAGTATATTAAAAGTTACAACAACTATTGGTTTTCTTTGCCGTCTTGTAAAATGCTTTACTGTGCATGGACAGTGAGTCGGACTTGGCCACCAGATCGTCCAATTTCTCTCCTCTCTCTAAAACTGCCTTTATTGTGTCATGTAAGATAATTTTTGTCTCGTCAAGATCATTTTGTATCTTTGTTAGGGCGTCTGCTTCCTTGGGATTTTGATACTTGGCCAAGTATTGAGGAAGAATCGGAAAGTCAATTGTTGTCTCGTTCCCGGTTGCCCAGTTGCCTGCCGGCACTTGTGCCGTGAAGTCGTCCAGAAATTTAGTTATTAACGTGTGAGCTACACGATTTGGGTACTCATGGTCTGATATTAAAACTCCGGCCAGGCTGTCCGCTCTTACATATACGTGAAGCATATACTCTCCTTCTTTTACCGATTGCCTTGAAGCTTGTTGAGTTCTTTCTACCATAGTTTTGCTAACAAAAGTCATAAATTCCTGCACAGAACTCCGTTGAAAGAAACTGAAACTTTGTAAATCGTATGCAGCTTTGAGTATAGTTCCACTGTTCACTCCTTTGTAGAGAACGCCAATTGCGTATAGTCTCACCATTGTGGTATGTTATTTTATTGTTGCTGTATGTTTAGTGTGTTGCTGTATGATAATTTCTTTTGAACAATTCAGAATAGAAAAAAAGTATCACAAGAACAGTAAACACTTCTATTGATTACGGTAGGTACTACGTGTAATCTAACACGAACGTACACGGTACACTTCAATTTCTTGATTGACAAACTCTTCTCTTTTTTAACAGGTGTCGTAAGAAGAACTAATTTTAATTTTCTTTGCAGAATTTTTATGAAAATCTATAAAAAATCGCCACGAGCCAATTTTGGGCGAGTCGACAATCGAATTTTGATTGTTTCCATAGGCTTCTGACATTTGAAATACTTTCTTTTTAATGGTCTTGTAGCTATTGTTATTTGCCAGTGATAAGTGCAGAATTGCAGTCTGCAGATAGCCTTTGCTTAATGCTTTGTTCTTCTATTTCTTAAAAAAAATGTTGTGTTCCACTTCCATAGACAAATGCCATGCAAATGCCATTGTAGTGACAAGTGACAGAAGTCAAAACGTCATTTTGGAATTTGGTTGTTATTGTTGGTTGTTGAATGTTGATTCTTTCACTTTATTACATACATATTTCATCTATTTCATAAATTAATATTTCTTTAATTTTCATGGAAAGGTATTACGCGTAAACGAAAACTGTAAAAGGAAATAAAAATCAGATGGAAATTTCGTGACGACGCAAACATAACCAAATCACAATGACTGAGAGTACAGAAAAAGTTGAAAATATTTGCGACGCCCGTCGTAGAATCCTAAACATAGCTGTGTCAACTGTGTTACTCGAAACCGGGTTTGATGCAGCTGATAAAGTCTCTCTCGAAACACTTACTGAGATGATACAATGTTGTATGTATGGCACCACTTGTTGTTGTTTATTCTATACAGCTGCAGTATTACCTGTATATCATTTTTATTTTAGTTATAACAGAAGTTGGGAATTCAGCGAGAGGCTACTGTGAACTAGCTGGGCGTGTAGAACCAGTGCTTGGAGATGTTTCTATGGCTCTAATTAATATGGGTATGAAAACAAAAATCAACATATATTTTACTTTACACAATAATTGTAACCAAAATTAATAAATCAGTAATTATTGTCCAGTCTCTGTAGCTAGGAAAGAGCATTTGACTGTGATTATTCAATAATTTCAGGAATAAGTCTCCAGGGGATTGAGCAATATGCAGCAAGACCGAGCAGGCACATCATCCAACCTCCGCAGCAGGCTTCAGTGCCTAGGACGCCCTCCATGCTATCAGCAGGGTCTAAAGCCAAGCCAGCTCCCCACATACCATTCCACCTCCCACCACTCCCTGATCCTCACGCTTATATTAGAACACCGGTACGTTACCGCACACTTCAATTTTAAATATTATGGAAAAAGTATTAAAAAAGTTACTTTGGATAATAAATAGTAATTGACAATCTCATATAATATAATGATTCTTCTAAGGTAACATTTTTGTAGTTTTTATTATCATCTTATTTCCATTTAAAAAAATTTAATTTATATGATCCCTATTGACCTTGAATTTTATAGATAAAAGTTTTCCAATTAATTATAAATAAGAGTTTGTTACAAGTTTTCATATTTAAATTAGAGATGTGCCGATCATGACTTTGGCCGATTAGCTGACTAGCCGATTAGTCGGCTGCAAAGAAGCCGACTAGTCGGCCAAGCTGATCATGGTTTCAAAAGTTTCTGTAACACTTTTTTTACTGCTGATTCGCGGGTAAGTAACACACGCTGCCTGCGAAGGTGTCGGATCGTGTTATGTTTACTTTGCGTATGTTACCTCTCTTTTTATGATACAATTAATGGTTTTGAGGAAATACAATGGAATCTTGATCTAATAATACATACCTAATTTGTTCTTAAAAACTATATTCAATTTCTTTACTAGCAAGTAATTTCAGAAACACTTCAGTTAATTTTAAAATGTAATGTTTAAAATGTAAAAGACTTATGAAGTGTGATATGAACACATTATAAATAATCAAGGCTTTTCTATAATGCAATATCAATTATAATTATTATAGCAAAAATTAAAAAGCAATAAGCCAGATAGTCGGCGCTTTTTGCCGACTACGAAAGTGGCCGGATAGTCGGCTTTACCGACTAGTCGGCACATATCTAATTTAAATACTTTTTCCTTCTCTTACAGACTCATAAACAGCCAGTGACTGAATATGAAGCTATAAGAGAAAAGGCAGCAACTCAGAAAAGGGATATAGAAAGAGCCTTGACAAAATTCCTTTCTAAAACAAGCGAAACACATAATTTGTTTAACACAGAAGACAACCAAGTTTATCCTTGTAAGTATAAATGAAAACTATAATACATAATATATTGACGGTAGAATGAAAAAAGTTACTAAGCGACATTAGAGGTCAAAATGAGTATTCGTCTTGATTTTTTCTGTCTAGGCTCCTTTCGCAACGCGCAATAAGGAACTTCGTTCCAACACAAATCTTTAAACAGCTTTGTTGTAAAAATAACAATATGGTGCTTGGTATCTTTTTTCATTCCATCGTCTATATGATACAGTGGATATTAAATTATAGATTTGAGACTTACATAAAAAGAAGGAAAGGTTGGGGGGAGAGGTCAACCTTTTCTTTCTGATATCAATATCAGTCTTCTAATCATTTAATACCTATTGCTTTGTTTGTATTAAACCATTGCATTGTAAAAGACTAAGGGGTTACCTGGTTGGGCACACCAAGAAAATAAATTATTTTTGAGTAAAATAACACATTTCTTATGCTTTTATTTCAGTAATTGCTTGTAAACCCACATTCCCTTCTTACTTGCCCGCACTTCTACCTACTGATCAAGTATTTGACTTTGATGAGTTGGAGTACCACTTTCAAGTTGCTAACAGAACAGAAGATATGCCTGCTGATAAGAAAGGTAAATTAATTATTATATTATTAGTGTAACTTGTAAGCGGTGACAGCTATGAAATCTGCTGCTATTTTTTTAAATATATTTTTTTTAAATTAGAGAAAATTGCTCTCTCTCTTAAGGCCGCGGCCGTACAAAACTTTTGATGATTAATCAAAACTAGAGGAATAGAAAAAAGGAAAAAGCGCATAAGTTTAATGACTAACAACTTTTTTTTTGATTGCTTGATCTTGCAAACAGTCCTTGAAATATGAGCAGATTTGTTGTGTGGCTTATTTTTGACGAATAAATGCTTTTTTTTTTTCAGAAAACTCAGATAACGAAGGTGACAATGGGGGTGACAATGAGAATGCAAATAATTCACAGTCTGAGACTCAAGATGCACCATTGGGTTCCAGTCCGGATAGGAATAAGAGTGGAGGATAGCTGTTAGCTGCATTAAGTTAGGAATATAGCTTAAATAAAGATATTTTATGCACACCTTTATAATTCTTTTAATAATGATGACACACCTTTTGTTTTCCACAAATAACATTAGTACTATCAATGTTTTCATTACAAGATTCGTTATTACAATGAAAATAATAATTGACCAATGCTGCACATAGATGCAACATTTAATTTTCTACCTGTCGATGAGCGCTTATAGACGAACGGCACGTGTCGGCGGCAGTCGACGGAAGCCATCGACAGTTTATATATATTAAGTCTATGGTTTATATCACGCTTGCAGTTGACAGTTGTGACGTACCGCGTAAAACCTTTTACCTTTACGATAATTTTTTCACAGTACGTCTACTGTATCGACAGCGTACGGATTACCGACTAGCCAGTATGTTTATCTCCTAATTAGGCGAAACAAAGTTCCTAAGTCAACATTTCTGCTTACGACTTTTCCATTTTGAGCATTCATTTACTAGGCTAGTCAGTAATCCGTACGTTGCCAATACAGTGGACGTACGGTACTGTGATAAAATTATCCGTTTGATGCGAGACGTCCGTTGCGTACAATACCGATCTGTGGACGCTTACCTTTAGGCGGTACGTCAGAACTGGGGGCCTACCACCACCTCTACTAAGCGACACCGTTTGACGGTTGAGCAATAATACTTTAATGTCAAACTAGCGATCTTAAAAAGTTGATATTTCACAGCGGATTTAACAATGTTTTGCATTTTTTACTGTTTTTTAGTAAAATTATATTTGAAAAGTGAGTACAGTAATGTTTTTGTGATCTTACAAGAAAGTGTTCTAGAAACATGATAGTTTTAGGAAAGGTCATAAGGCCCCTGCAAGCGTCATAAGCTGTCGACGGCTGCCGCCGACATATTGTGGCGTTCGTCTGTAACACCTTTTTTTCTTTTATTCATGATGAAAAATCAGTATATTTTATATTGCTACTGAACATTAGATGGCGCTGCACACCTTTTGTATTCTATAAATATACTAACCCCTGAGGTACAATTCCGTGCAACGACAGTCGACTGTCGTCGGTCGCTCGCGGCAATAGTTATTGTATGAAAATGTATGGCACCGTTTCTAACTTTGACAGACGCGCGCGGCCGACGAAAGACGTAGGCCGCGCGCGGCTTACGACTGTCGCGATGCACGGAATTGTACCTTTAGACAATTTATGAATTATGTGCGACAAGTACTTTCAATGGATTCATTGATTCATTATTTTCTACTGTTCGTGAGCTCCTGCCGAGTAGTAAAATAAGTATTAATAAAGAATATTAATGTTTATTTGTTATTTAATCTTACAATAAAAAATCACTTGAGGGATGCAGAATTGATGACTGGCATAGCTTTAATGCCATCCCTGTTTACAACTGTCACTTGGAAATTGGGGAGGCTGACAAACAAGCGTCTGTGGACTTCTTGAACACACTTCTTGAGAATTTCATATGCCTCCTCCTCTGTTGCATCTGCAAAAAAAGAGCTTTTGTTCAGAAAATCTTCAAAAAATCCATAATAATTTTGGTAAATAGTTAATCGGTAAATTCAGACTTCAATTATCATTATACATCAATAAATAAAATTAAAGATTTTTTTTAATTAATTCCCCAGTTCTGAGGTAAGATTTCAAGAATAATGTTTAAAAACCAGACATAAATAAACCTCTTTGCAATGGACTTAAACATGGATAGTGATGGATTTTATGGATTTATACTGAGCAAAACAGGCAATATATTGTACAGTATACAATTATGATAATAATAATTGCAATACCTTTTTTGTGATAACGATCCATGATACTTAAACTCAAGTAACCTCCAAAGCCGTGAGCACAGAACGGCACTTTAACACTGGATGCAAGGTAATCCATAAAATAAAGTTCAGGACCATTCTCCTTGTCATAACCACCCATTAATAAGTTCACAAAGTAAGGAGACTGAAAAAGAAGTAGTTGCTAATACATGTTTCAGTTTTTACTATCTAGGATAGAAATATACATTTCAAGCGACAAAATTAACAGAACTATTTACATGCCTAAGTATTTATTTGCTTCCAAAATAATGCAGTGGTAATTTTTCATGTCAAACAATCAAATGATCACACCAAGATATTGTTTACTATTCAGGGCCGGACAAGCTTAGGGGGGCCCTGGGCTACAACATTTTAATTCTGTCAGTTCGTAGTACAATTTGTCTATAGTAGTACCAACACCTAAATTGCATAATAAACCTTGAGCATAGGTTTTGCAGGGATACAAAGTACAAACCACATGATTTGTTTTATTTAATAAAATTATGAATTCTTTCACATTATCGTCTATTTTTGACTTTAGCTTGACATAGCTGGGGACCCTGGACTTAAGCCCAGATAGCCATATGATGGTAGATACTATTCAAATGCAGGAATAAATCCCACAACCTTTAGTGGCATGAGCTAGGCACGAAATCACGAATATGTTCTAAGTAATGACACATTATTTAGAATTTTACCTTTTTATTGTAAGTTTTATTCTGTTGGTGTACTTACACTGCTTCTCAGATACTCAGCGAGGTTGCGACGAGTAAAGTTGGCGGCCGCGGAAGGTCCTAGCTCGTAGCCGTTGCGCATTTTATACAATTGAATATTCTTGGCGATATACTCTGCAAACTGTGTCGTATCGCCTAAGTCGCCTATAATTCCCATCACCAGCCTATCGGATATTTTATAAATCTTGTCTTCATCTGCAACATTTATACCAGAGCATTATGAGGTGTTCCGCGCAATAATTTTAGATGTAAGTAATAGTTTAAAGTTTACTTGGAGAGATAACAATACACAACAAGAGTCCGTTGTGGTGGAACTTTGGAAGCTTACCATCTTTCATGACCATAATACTGTGGCTTGTGGTCTGATCGGCCGCAATCATGACGAAATCATTGCACTGGATTCCCAGTAAACACTGTAAGTTAATATTCGACATCTTCTCGAATAAACTTTAAAATACGAGGATTATTTGCAAAACTAGCGGCTTGAATCTTGATGACAAATGACATAGCATTTACCAAACGTCAAAATCATAACCTAAAAGTTGTCAAATCATTTCACAGATTATAAATTATTGGTACGAAAAAGGAGTACCTCAAGAAAGTTTCTTCTTCATGACTTTCTAAATTCTTGAAGAAACTAGAAAGCTTAGAGCATTAAACCAGCTGGTTTAATGCTCTAAGCTAGAAACCACACCAGAGGCGTGGTTAAAGTAATCATGTGGAAAACCAAAAATAAAATTGTGAATTAACGAGCCCTGATAATGTTAAAGAGCCCATTCACGGCAGGACTGCACGGCAGTCCTGCAGTGAATGGGCCCTTTTAAGGGGAGTAAATAAAAAAAAAACACGGCTCTGGTGCAATCCAACCTTATTTTTTCCAGTTAATTTTTGTTAAATATTTAATTAAAACACCTTATTTTGTAATAAATAATGAAATTATTATTATACCTAAGATGCTGTATACTGTACTTAGATAACTTTTATAATTATGTTAATGTCACCAATGCCTTCAAGAGTTGTTTTATTATAAACTTATATACATACTTATTTTTTAAAGTAGCTTTAAATACAATAATATTTTGTTACATTATGATTAGTAAGGATTTTTATAATTTTTATGTTTTTAAGTAAAAGTAAGGTGTCCATTGAAAATCAGCGTTGCGGATCCGTTCGCAACATTGCTGAATGGGAACCAATTTGGTATTACATAGGATAGTATTAGTAGTTAAGAATTATTTTTGTAAGATGCTAAATACCAAATAAATTTATTTTTCTTTCTTTCTTTCTTTCTTTAAATCATTATTATGTATTACAATACCGACGATGACGACGACCTCTGTGGCTCAGTTGGTACTTGGTGGGCTGTTGCCTGTTGGTAGCTCAAGCCGGAGGTCGTGAGTTCGAATCCCGCCGACGGAACAAAAAGTTTTCAAAGTTCCTGGGTCATGGATGTGTATTAAATATTATGTGTTTAAGATTTTTATTATAAGATATAATAAAAATCTTAAATATATGTATAATATAAAAGTATTTTAAAACAAATTTCCGTTGTCTGGTACCCGTAACACAAGTCTTCAGGTACTAACCACTGACCACGGGGCCATCCTCAGGTGGGTGAAACTTTCGAACAAAAAAAAATTGGGTTCCAAATTTAAACGTAACACATAAAGTAAGTTGGATAATCTGTACAATTTTTAAGCAAGATCGACTGTAATTGGTTCATTGACTTTTATAAGTGGATGCGGCATAATGGTCTCTAGAGTCTGGCTAGCGAAAGATGAGACTGGAAAAATGCGGTAAATTAAAAAAATCTACGTATGGCAACCTTGTCTATAGTCGGAATTATAGTTTTTATACTTGATTATATAAGACAATAATATAATATTTTAGTTTGGATAACTCATTTCAAGAATAAGTTTATTGTCGTTGTTTACTTAAATTTTATTTTGCAATACATTTCATTGTGTTTTGTTTTTGACGAAAACTCTTGCATGTTTTTGTCGGAGTTTTAAAACTTCTTCTCTAATACTTACCGTACATTATGAAATATATTACAAAATTAATTTAATCAAACAATTATCTTCATTTTCTTAAACTAAATTGTCACTGCTGTTTCTAAGTTTAAATATAATTTAATTTAAATGTTAAATAATTTCCTATACTATATTAATACTCGCAAGCATCATAGATTGTATTAATTATACTCAAATATGTTTATTTAATATATACTTGTACATGCCTGAAACTAATAACCCACCCTTGTAAGTTGATTAAAAACCAAGGATTAAGGGGAGATGAAAAAACAACAGAAAATCAAAGGTTGTGGTATTTTTTTTTTTGCATTTTATATAAACATTCGAAAGGTTTTTTTTATAAAGTTTATTTACAATTGACTAAAAAATATAAGTAGGTGTCATTTTGTTTGACAACTTTTTGCCATCTTGTTGGTAGGGCACGATCCCATTGCTATAAAAATTTTAGGGCTTCTGATGAAAAAACTGCGACAAGTGGTTTTGGCAGTCCTCTTGTGATGTCAACCTGACACTGCCTAAGGAATCCAGCAGCGATTGAAACAGGTGGAAATCTGAAGGTGCAAGGTCAGGACTATACGGCGGATGCATTAACACCTTCCAGTCAAACTCCCGTAACCCTAACCACACGCCTTTATTTATGTGGCCTTCTTTTTTAATCCCTTTTTAGGGTACAAACACTGACATCTGAAAATATGTTCATAAATAAAGTTAGCATTCAATAACAAGGTTGCTTTCAGGTATTTTTTTTGTAACGTAAGTCTTACCGGTTTCAATTGCTTGCAGGTATTTTTTTTTGCAACGTAAGTCTTACCGGTCTAAGAAGAAATCTCATCAGGGTACTGATTTTGTCTTTATAGACTCTTCTTGGAACATAATATCTCATAATTTATTTGCTTGATATTTTAACTTGCGTAACTGAATCCTTTGCATCATTCATGTTACCTGCAAAACAATAAATTCAATTACACGATAAATAATAATGATTTCAATTAATTGTAATTGAAAGTATCAAAATCTTTTACCTGTACTTACCAATGCACTGGGATATTTCATGTAAACAATCTTGTTTTTGTTTAAAAATTGCATCCTTTTCACTTCTTTTTTGTTCGTATTTACTAATCATAGCTAAAAGCAGTTTTCGCAAATCTCTTTTCAAAGTTTTCGTCACGTTTAAATTAGAAAATCACGTAAACCATAGAAATATTTTTCACTTTGACACATAAACAACAGATGCTATAGGTGACACTGACGTTAATGACAGTGTTACCATAATCAGTTTTGGAATAAAAAGCCAGTCTCATCTTTCGCTAGCCAGACTCTACCAAATCAAAATACTGTGGCCGGTCCGCCATTTTATGTTCCGGTTCTCCGAGGTACATAAACTGTCAAAGTGTCGTATTATAGGGATGTCGAAATTGAAAGAAAATATCGATATATTTATATAATCAAATATCGATAAATATACATCGATATTTGAAAAAATATCAATATCGGTCTCGATATATCGCGAAAAAAATATCGATATATCGGTTAAATTTTTCGACCAATTTGTTTTTTTTTTTAAATTAATTTATAGTCCGTCAAAAAAGTGAAGTCTTCGTATATGCTAATTTAGTTAATAATTAGACAATAAATAAGATTTGTGATAGAATAGAATATATTAGGCTTGCTTTCGATATTTAATCAACATAGAAATTAGTAGATTTGACGTTTAGTGATGTACTTTTTTATCGAATTTAAAAAATATAAGGTGAAGAATCTGATAATTTATTTAAAAGATTTTAACCTTAATAGCTCACTTATAACATCTTACTTATCGATATCCTCGACAAATATCAACTGAGTGTCCCATCACTATAGACCGCCATGCTTAGTTCTTGGCAATATGGCGCCGGCCACACTTTTTTGTAGTTATGTCGCTTCCATCTGTTTCCTTATTCATTGAATTGTTTGATAAAAATGACGAAGAAGAAGTTTAAGACTCAAAGTTCGATTTTCAGTTAATGAAAATTATTTTGTAGCAACTCTTTCAAAAACTGTAAATTAGTGGATTATTATTGAAAAACGAAAGGTAAGCCATTGTAAAATGTAAATATAACCGTAAATTGATAAATTGAAGCAAAACATAACTATGATTTACATAAGGGCATTTCTCCGGATTTGGATTATTTAGTTGAAAATATGCAGAAATAAAAATGTACCAGGGAATGGTACATTTTTATTTCTGCATATTTTTTAAAATCAATAATCGAATATTATTCTTAAGTGAATTATAAAAATAATTATCTATTTGGGCCCTTTTTCACTTCACAATTTTAGAAGATATTTTGATTTAAATTTTTCTAACCTAGGGAATCAACAAAGCAAATAGAAAAAGGATTTTTCTGCTAAATAAACATGTTCAATTTAAATATAAACGTGTATAAAATTATCTAAAAACTAAACTTCTTCGTTAAAACCAAATACAATGAATGGAAAATGAATTTATTTGAAATATTTTGACTTTAAGAAAAATGTTTTTTATATATATTTTACTTATTGGTGTCATTTATTTGTATCTGTATATGAAGATAATGTAATTTATTTTAATAAAAATAAACAGATATGTACCAATTAGATAAATAAATTTAAAATATTTTGATTCTCTACTTAAAAATACCCATAGAATCATCAAAATGTATGTAGAGGGAATCAATAAAAAGTTAGTTTTTCCTGAGCTGTACAAAAACTGTGCATGTAGGTTAAACAATAAATAGTCTAACTAAAAACCGTCGTTTACATCGTGTCTAAGCAAACTTAACTTTGGAAATGACATTGTAATTAGCGAATAGGGAATCAATTGTGTAAGGAACCATGGTTGAGGGAATCAGATATTTTCCTTTGTAACTCGGAAACGGAGCAACGAATTGTGTGACCTCCTTCCATGATGAGATAGAGGGCTACTGAACTTCCCGCCCTGCGCACCCGCAACCACGTGCTTCTTATAACTAGGGAGGTACGTGCCTCCAAGTGAAGCATATAGGGAATCACTATGTGAGCCAGGACAAATCTTAAAATTACTTTTTCTATTTATATAACGGTATATAGGTTTATATACAATTGTTTTATAAATATTTTGTTTATACTCTTACGATTTATTTACTTTAAAATTAGAATTTCATCGTATTTGTGGGATTTTTTTGGGAATTTATCTTGAATTCTGGGGACAGGACACCTCCAGGGAATCAATTTTTCAACCTTTAAATTAATTTTAATTATATTTACAATTAAGTTTTTCTACAGAACCTAAGTGGCCCAGTTAGATCACACCTTATATTACTATAAAAAAAATACAAAGGTCTACATATTATGTAACTCTGCGGGTAGTTTATACGCCCGGACAACTAAATTTTGCGGTTTGGAGAATCAGCCATAAAAGAGACAGTTCTATTTTTAAACGTCAAATCGTATCGCTGTCTCTTTCTTCGCCTGAGCTATGACGAAAATTCAATTTTTTCCAGATCATTCGAAAAAATAATTGAAAATGTAAATAATCGAGGTATTTATTGCAATCAAAACTTGTGGTAAGAGATTCCATGTGTTTTGTTTACTTTCCAGTTATAATTGGTACATTTTCGATACACGCACGTCATTTTCAATTTATTTAGGTAAGACAAGACGCAGCACGTTCGTGACTGCGCTAGATGCAGACTAAACAACAGACGGCCCAATTGGCCCGTATTTGAATCTTCACAACGCGCGCGGTACTAACATATCTGCTTTGAGTTTTTCATCATTGGTACGACCAGACAGACCTAAACTGCCATCTTCTTAGTACGTACGGTACTCGGAAATCGGAATTCAAAAATACACTCCTTGGTCTAGTAACTAAACAGTAGTTCAAGTAGGTACTAAAAAATCCAAATGTCAAAATAAATTTAAATGCAATATTACTAGTAATCTGTGTTTAAATGAAGAAGGAGACGAATACTAAAAACCTCAAATAAATTATTACAAAATTAACATTTTTGTGTAGAATGTGATAAAATTAAATAAATATGTTTAGGAAAGTTGCTGTTGGCATTTCTGGGGGAGTAGACAGTGCTGTAGCTGCACTTTTATTAAAAAGAGCTAGTAAGATAACCTCTCTTTTCATAATTTTTATTTTAGAGTAAATCTTGCAATTCCTAAGTGTTTCTTATAATTTTTAGATTATCAAGTGGAAGGTGTGTTTATGAGAAATTGGGACAGTAACTATGAGTCCGGTTTATGTTCTGACGAAAAGGATTTTGAGGATGCTTCGTTTGTTTGCCGTAAGCTCGACATTCCCTTGCACAAAGTGTATTTCATAAAAGAGTACTGGAACGAAGTATTTGCCGTGCTGCTTAAGGAATACGAGACTGGTCTTACGCCTAATCCTGACATTTTGTGCAATAGATATATTAAATTTGATAGCTTCTTTGAACATTGCAGGAATAATTTAGCTGTTGATGCAATAGCAACAGGGCACTATGCAAATACGTCCTTTGGTCCTTATCTGGAACGTTACAAGGACGACGAAGGTATTTCCTTGCGCACATTTCATTACAAAAATATTTAAAAATTAAAAATACACACATTTTAATTTGCCTTATTTTACTTTTCCAGAAGCAAAACTTCTCCAACCCCTAGACCTATACAAGGACCAA
The DNA here is from genome assembly GCF_905147365.1 of Aricia agestis. Taxonomy (NCBI): domain Eukaryota; kingdom Metazoa; phylum Arthropoda; class Insecta; order Lepidoptera; family Lycaenidae; genus Aricia; species Aricia agestis. The sequence continues at coordinate 6,885,687 of NC_056421.1, read as the reverse complement.
ACATTTTTCCTGTCTCAAGTAAAACAGTTTTCACTAAGAAAATGTATGTTTCCCTTGGCAAATCTACTTAAGAGTCAAGTGAGAGAAATTGCTCGGAAAGAAGGACTGTTGAGGGTAGCTGACAAAAGAGACAGTACTGGAATCTGTTTCATAGGAAAGAATAAATTTAAAAAATTTATTGAAGATGTAAGTAGCTTCTAAAGGATACACTGCACTGTAGAAAATATATTACATAATATTATGTATTAATTAAAAAACAGAATTTAGTTTAATAATTAATTTTCAGTTTATTCAAACTAGAAAAGGGCAATTTATAGATATTGACAATGGAAAAGTAGTTGGGGAACACAGTGGAATACATAAGTGGACAGTCGGACAGAGATGTTGTCTGAAAGACTGGAAAGATGCCTATTTTGTGTTCAAGAAAGATATGACAACAAATAATATTTATGTTGTAAGTATTTAGTTTATAAGGTTTCAAAATTAGCTCACTAGATGGATAGAATAGAACCGTATTATTTTTCTGGGATAAAAAGTATCCTATGTCTTTTCTCGGGACTCGAAGTATCTCTATGCCAAATTTCACCAAAATCGATTTAGCGGTTTGGGCGTGAAGAGGTAGCATACAGACAGACACACTTTCGTACTTATAATATTAGTATGGATTGGCCTTTGCAGTTGTCTCTGGTGGATTAAATTCTAGTTAGTGTTTGTATGGTAAAAAGGTTATGTTTAAGCATTCCGTATTGCTTTTGTATTTAGATTAACAGCTTAAAAATGAATGAAGCATAACATAATATTTTTAAAATTGTTTCAGGTTCCTGGTACAAAACATCCTGCTTTGTGGAACAACATTTGCTTTACAGAGACTCCCCATTGGATTTGTCAAATGCCAGTAGAAATTAAAGAAAATCACGTACTTCACTGCTACTTTAGATTTCAACACACAAAGCCTTTGGTGTCATGTAGAGTAGTTACTAATTCTGAAGGCCTAACTATATTACTTGATGAACCTTTGAGGGCTTTGACTGAAGGTCAATATGCTGTGTTCTATAAAGACGGTGAATGTTTAGGTAGTGCTAAGATGAAAAGCATTTGTCATAATTTGAACTTTTAAGATGTTACTGTAAATAAATTAGTTAAATAAAGTTGTTACTTGTTAATCTTTCTTTTTGTTTTCTTGATCTATGTATTTGCAAAATAAGTACCTATTTTTGAATAATATGATCGCTGTTATGTATTCATGTCCTATCCACAGTTATTTTTGTTAAATTTTGAATTCTTGTCTTAATCATCTAAAGAACTAAATTTTTTGTGGGTTAGTACACGAATGCTCAGCGTCCACATTCTTCGTACATATTCACTTGCAGGTTTTTAGAACTATTGTCTGGCTAGAAGCCTAGAACTAGAAATCATTAGTAGAATCGAAGTCGTGCCAAACTGTTGACAAATTCCTTTGCCCAAACGTAAAAAAAACTTGACATTGAGCTGTCAATTGTCAAATTTTCAGCTGTCAATTTGACACATGGCAGGCCGCAGCAGCCGAATTGTTGATATTCTTGTTTGCCAATTATTGCCATGATTTAAATTCGTTTTGTCAATAAAACTGTGGTTAAAAACAAATATGTAACACCTAAAATAAAGCTCTATGTTCTAAGTTAGCGGACAGCCGCAGTACTTGGGTGTTACAATGTCTATACCTCCAGTAAATTTCACCGTTCCGCCGCCGCACTTAGGAGTTCCTCCGCCAATCACACCAGTTGCGGGGCCATCTTGGGACGACCCGCCTCTTCCACCTCCCATTTACAACCATCCTCCCCCATTTCCGCCGCAAAACGTTCCGGTAGAATTTCCCCATCCCTACTTGCCTCCGGTTCCATTGAACGTTCCTCCTCCGACTCACTATCCGCCACCAGCACCTACCTATACACCCCATGGGGCGCATAGCTACCCATACCCAGATGCACGTTACCAGAGCCCCAGACATCCCTATGAAAAACATGCTCCTAGACATTCTTCATGGGAACCTAAATCCGCGTCCGAGAGCTTCGATCCAAGCAAAAGTCTACGAAGGCGATATTCCCCTTCAGAGAGGAGACACGAGAGAGACAGAAGTTACGAGAGGGAGAGAAGAGCCAAGGAACATAGACATAGAGAATATTATAGATCAAGCCGGAGCCCGAGTTCTAGTCGTAGACATAGCAGAAGTCCTTCGAGACACAGCTACAGAGATAAAGAGGATTATTACAGAGAGAAATATTATAGAGACAGAGAGAGATATTATGAGGAGAGAAGGAGACACGAATATGAAAGAAGAAGGAGTCCATCTCATTACAGTGATCACAGAAGAAGTCACAGTAGGAGCTATGACAGGAGGCACTACAGATCTCCGGAGCGCAGACACTCACGGCATCCGGAACCTCACTACTCACACAGTAGACACAGATCTCCATCCTCCAGAAGCAGATCTGAAACACAGAAGCCCATGACTGATAGAGAAAAAATATTAGAGGATTTTAAGTATGTATTACTATTGTCACTTATTTATAACAGCAATTTGAGTGTAATACCTCGATTGTGGGAATCAGACAATTTAGATTTTCAATTTTTATGCGGCAGCCGGGTGCCGCTTGGGGATTGATGGGTTAAAAAAGTTGTTATATAAGTATTTATAAGTAAATAAACATTTTTAACCCAGACTTTACTGTCTGTTTTAACATGACATTCATGTAACTTACAAAATTTATAATTACAGGAAAAACTACTGTAAGACATCAGAAGACTTTATAAGAAAGATGGAGAAATGGTCTAAAGAACACAATTCAGATGAGGAAGAAGTAAGTAAATTTGTTAATTCTTGAGTCTTAGTTTAAAAGAACTCAGACTTTAAACACTTATTTATATAAAATACTCTAGTCAATTACGCCTGCAACTCCGTTGCGCCAAAAATCGTTTATCGTGCGGGAATCGTACATTTTTCCGGGATAAAAAGTATCCTATGTCCTTTCCCGGGACTCAAAGTATCTCCATACCAAATTTCAGCAAAATCGGTTCAGCAGTTTTGGTGTGAAGAGGTAACAGACAGACAGATAGACATACTTTCGCATTTATAATATTAGTAAGTACTTATGTATGTTTTATTTTTCAGAATCCAAAAATGTGGTACCGAAGTTCACCAGCGGAACTTTACTACAAAGCAATAGAAAGAGGTGTGGAGCAAACAAACAAATTGGAGAAAATATGTGAGAAGTTCCACAAAACATTAATAGAAAGGGGAAGGAATGCCAGACCAGAGAAAGATGAATTGCCTCCACTGAAGTTGAAAAGTAAAGTGTGCAAGCATGGAAGTAAGTATTTATTATGTATGTCCATTGATCTACCTAATATCTTAAAAAACAACTTTTTTTATAAACTTTTCCAAATTATAAATGTTTTACAGTAGTTTATAATAATATCAAGATTGGTTTTGAATAACTTCTCATCAGGTATAATAGTAGGTAGTTTGAACAAACATAGATACATAAAATTTAACCTTCCTACCAAATTTGGATATATTGATCCTTATTAAAAATAAAAATACACATATTTCTTCTTTTATAATCACTCAGTACTAAAATTTTGAGAAATAGCCTCCGAAAGTTATCCTACCAAACACCACAAAATTAGGACACATGTGCGGCCCGGCCGGGCCCTTTCATTGACATTCTTGTTATTATCATAAGTTGCGAATTTTCCCTTCATACTTTGACGGGCTTAGGACCGTCAAAATGTAAAGGACGTAGACAGGTATGTTTAGAATAAAATTAATTGATACATATATAATATCAAAAGAATGGAAAATTACAACTTTTTAATTACGAACAATAGCACTTTAGAAATTTATAATAAATCTAAACCACATCCTTTGCATTTAGGCGTATTTAAAAAATTCAATCAACTTATGTACACAGTACAACTAATTAAAAATCAAAACCACTCACCTCTAAATCTTATTTACTTCCATCTTGTCTACACTTAACATAGTTCAAACTGCAATCCGTTTTGCTCTAAGCAGAGTCTAGCGCGTTTTGCACATTGTTTTTAAGACTTTAAAAGTTTGTTAACACAACACAACTTTTAACCTCGTCAGAGGCATGTCTTTGAGGCTGGCGAGGCATGTGTTGCCAACTGTCCATAATTCGAGTGTTTGATTGTTTCGCGATTCAGATTTAGGGTACACCGTACAGCTGCTGCATTCGAGAATCATCAATCAGCTGTTACGAAGACGAGGAAGGCTTTCTTGCACGTACAGTCTCTGGGTTCCGCGTAAACTTTCGCCACTCAAAATGTAGCACCTCCACATTTCATAACACTCGATCGTGGTTAGGGTAAATTGTCACAGACACTAATTAAAGCGCGGGGGCCGGGGGGTCGTGACAAACAAAATAATTACGTTTTAGCTATACAACTATGCGCGTGGTACTAAACCAACGAATACTATACTCACAAGGAGTACTAAACGGCCCCCGGCGACCGCCGACCGGCCCGCCTCCCACCCCGCGCGTCACCCCCGCTTTGCCCCTAGGCATAACCGGTCTTCCGACTGGAACTGCGCGGCGCGCCGCGCGACGTACTAGCGGTAATTGTAATTAATTATTATGAACTTATGAAGTGACCATTGTGCACCGAATTTTTTTGGGATAAAAAATCGTTTATTCTTATTTTAAGTATATTTAAACCACATAAAATTTAGAAATTGTATAATATAGTAGGAGTTGTAAAGTAGTTCATGCAGAAACTTATATAGCGTACATGTGAAGCATACTGCATACATTGTGTCCTTCTTTCCTGGGACTCACAGTATCTTCATCAAACAGACAAATCAATTTTTGCATTACAGTAAATACTTATATACCTAGTAATGCAAAAATTTATTGGTCTGTTTGATGTCCCCTTACCCTACCTACACCTTCACAATCAAAATTCTGAAAGTACCTATTGAGTATGTTTGTTGCTGTTTTTTAAATTGTGAAATTGCTTGTATAACATAATAATTATAGCGTTCTGTGCTAGGGTTCGAAGGATTTGAAGAGAAAGACCTGCTACCACTTCTGAAGACTTTAATCATTAGCACTAGGTCTAACACAAAGCACAAATCACTAGGTCCAAAACACTAAGCACTATCACTGTCCTAGGTTGTAGCCAAGTCGTAGGTTTCACTGGTATCACTTTTGATTGAATAGTAAGATAAATGTTGTAAAATATTTTACTTTAACTGAGTTTTTGTTTTCAGTGGATGACAAGAGTTCATCGTCGTCTTCGTCGGAAAGTGATGGATGTATTGATGACGAAAGCTTACAGGGCTACACTGATAGGATTTTGCTGGAGCTACAACGTAAACAAAGTCATCCAAGAAGACTACACCCAGAACTATGGTAATAAATAATAATATTCAAGAAATGCATACGGTGTAAAATATCTAATGTAATTAATAAAATTTTGAATCAATTGATCAATTCAGATAAATCAATTACTATTTTGGAAATGAACCATCTGTGAAAATTTTGGCCGGGGCCATAGCCCATAACCAAAAGCTGAAACTTTAGCCTTCAATCAAACAACACTCTTAAGATTATCTTACTGTCATACTTAAGAGACGAATAATAATTAGTAAATGTAAGTAATTGAAGAGTTTGTTAGGGGCTTCATTTAATTAAATGATTATGAATATTTTTTATTCGTCTAACTATATTTTATATTTCAGGTTTAACAACACGGGCGAGATGAACGGCGGTCCACTATGTCGGTGCAGCGCACGCGCCCGTCGCTACGGCATACCCCACGGCGTATACGCCGGCGAAACTAAATACCCCAAGTGTGTGCCCACACAGAGTAATATCGACAGGCTGTATCATTATCGGTGAGAAGACGGCATAATTATTATTTCTGCTTTTTTAGGGTTCCGTACCCAAAGGGCAAAAACGGGACCCTATTATTGAAACTTAGATGTCTGTCTGTCTCCAGGCTGTATCTCAAGAACCGCTATAGCTAGACTTCTGAAATTTTCACAGATTGTGTATATCTGTTGCCGCTATAACAACAAATACTGAAAATTAATTTAAGGGGGCTCCCATACAGAAAACACAATTTTTAGCCTATTTTTGTTCTGTATTGGTACGGAACAAGCACTTGGCCGATTTTTAACATTACCTTATAATATTTTCCAGGATAACAGTGTCACCGCCAACCAACTTCCTCATTAAGGCTCCAACCATCATCGCTCATGATGAGCACGAGTTTCTATTCTCTGGTTTCTCCATGTTCTCCCACTATAAGCTGGCTAAGCTGCCCAAATGTAAAGTGATCAGGTTCAACATAGAGTATACCATCTTGTATGTTGAAGAACCAGCACCACAGAATTTCACTATACAGGAGCTTGATATGTTTGGTAAGTATTGGTATTCATTAATTGATAATAAGGTATAGCGACAGACAGCAAAGTAAGTAACAAATATACATTAAAGTGATAACTATTAGGCTTGATTTAATTGCAAGAAGATACCGCTTTTAGCGGGCCCCTAGACCTATCCACTAAAACCACCTACGGTTTGCCTTCAGCCACATATGGAGGGATATCCTGGATCTGTCTAACACAGGACTCCCTCCACGACCGGCCGGTCTACCTCAAAAGGGATAGGACTTCCACCAAAGTAGTGTTAAAGTTGTGCGCAAGTAGGGGGCAACTTGCGCACAACTTTAACACTTTCTTCAACTTTTGCATCACTATCTTCACATTCCAGAAGAGTATCTGTTCACCGAGCTGCTGGAGCTGATAGACCTGGACCTGGGCAAGTCCACCGACACCACCTGCTCGCAGTTCCACTTCATGCCGCGCTTTGTGAGGTTCCTTCCTGAGGGGGGATGCGAGGTGAGAGCCCCTAGTGGCTAAAAATTGTAACTTTGACGCCATATTGTAAATAGTACCTGGATGACCGAGCTTTGCTCGGTATAGCAAACCCTCATTGACTTCGTGTTACTTAATAACGCCATCTGTTGGTCGTTAAAACAATTAGTTGCTAACAAAATAGTATTATTATTCGCCAATAGATGTCAGGAAGAGTCATATTTTTCAGTTTATCGATTATCGATAAAACACGAATAAAAAGACATTTTCTGAAAATGATTCCTAGCTAGATCGATTTATCGCCCCCGAAACCCCCTATATACTAAATTTCATGAAAATCGTTGGAGCCGATTCCGAGATTCCAATTATATATATATATATATATATATATATATATATATATATATATATATATATATATATATATATATATATACAAGAATTGCTCGTTTAAAGATATAATAATAATAATGATGGCTAATCCATACTAATATTATGATTGCGAAAGTCTGTCTGTCTGTCTGTTACCTCTTCACGCTTCAACCGCTGAAAATGATTGTACCGAGATTTGGTATGGAGATACTTTGAGTCCCGGGAAAGGACATAGGATAGTTTTTATCCCGGAAAAATGTGCGGTTCCCGCGCGCGATAAACGAATTTTGGCGCAACGAGTTGCGGGCGTCATCTAGTTATTGATATTAATGTAACTTTGATCGATACTACACAGAAGCGTCATCCTATGATACTGGAATTCCGTGTCGCCTTTACTTTTTGAAACAAACAAGCACACATACACTGTTTACGCACACATACACATATTGGCTAATAAAGTTCAGTTTTCAATGCCTTGTCCATGGGCGTAGCCAGGATTCTATATGGGGGGGGGGTAGTACCAATTGAAGGTGAGGTAAAAATCAAAAATAAAATATGAGCTAGCAACTCGCAACTCTCTCCGCTCTACGTTTAGGTAGGTATGAAACTCGTGAGCATTAGCAACCGATCGCTCTTGTAGGAGGGGGCAGCTGTCGCCTGCCCCCCCTGCCAATACCCCGCTACGCCCATGGCCTTGTTCCTTACCTGTGAACTCTGACTGACTCTTACCTGTCACAACCACATAACACAGGTGCTGTCAATGTGTGAGGTGCTAAAATATTTGATCAGCGAAAGCGGGCCGCTGATACCCCGCGAGACGCTGCCCCGAGTACACGAGATGGACCACTACAGCTGGCAGAAGTTCGTAGATAGGATCAAAGGTGGGTCAAAGTTTTATCAGAGGCCACAATCTAGGAAAAATAACTATGACAACATATTTATTGCCTAGATTAGATTTGGACCATATTATGTTTATGTTATTAATAACTGGTCTCTGATAATTATGCATAAAAACCTTTTTTGATCAGATACATTAGTTAGACATGTAAAACGGTTGATTCGGTGCTTGAGTTTTATTTTAGTATTCGTTTCATTGGGCAAAAAAAAGAGAATACTCTTTTGAACTGCGCACACACTCGGGCCCTATAAAATTACTCCTGCAAAGCTCGCTTTCCGTCACTGAAACCAGTGTGTAACGAACTGTCTTCAACAGTATTTCCGAACCAATACGTCCTGCAAACCTTTAAGAAGAGAGCGTATTCCCTTTTAAAAGGCCGGCAACGCACCTGCAGCTCTTCTAATGTCGCGAGTGTCGTTGGGCGACGGTAGTTGCTTTCCATCAGGTGAACCGGTTTGCTTGTTAGCCCCCTTATTTTATAAAAAAAAAGACAGTATTGTTATTAATTGAACCATTGAAACTGGTATAAGTTTGATATCAATTTTCAGGCATGATAGTAACATACCCCGGCAAGAAACCATGCTCGGTGCGGGTTGACCAGGTTGATCGGAGCCCGCCTACCGCTGACAAGAACAGCGAAGAGGCCAAGAGTTACTATCCTGAGATTGTGCACTTCGGTATACGCCCACCGCAGCTGAGCTACGCTGGTAATCCTGAGTAAGTACTCACCCTTTACTAAGACGAATATGCGCCGGCACCCGGCGTCGCACGGGTATAAAATATATAGCCACTAAAATCGATAGCCTATTATCCTTTACGTGGTCTACTTCTTATCAGTGCCAAATAACATAAAAATTGCTCCAGTAGTTCGCGAGATAAGCCCTTTCAAATAATTTCCCCCGTTTTTTTCCACATCCTCCTAATATAGCCTATAGCCTTCCTCAATAAATGGGCTATCTAACACTGAAAGAATTTTTAAAATTGGACCAGTAGTTCCTGAGATAAGCGCGTTCAAGTTAGTCCTGTCAAATAATTTTCCCCGTTTCTTCCACATTTCCTCTACTTCTTCGCTCCTATTAATCCTAGCGTGATAAAATATAGCCTATAGCCTTCCTCGATAAATGGGTACCTAACACTGAAAGAATCATCAAAATTCGTTGCGTATCATACAGACACACTTTCGCATTTATAATATTAGTATGGATATATTTAACCCAAATTACAGCTGATATTATACATTTTCCCACAAAACTGTTGTCTAGATCTGGGCTTAATGGGCTTAAGACTAATTAAATTACCTTCATATCTACTACAGGTATCAGAAAGCATGGCGGTACTACGTGAAATGCCGTCATCTAATAGCCAACATGGCTAAACCGTCCTTCGAGGAGAGGCAGAAGTTAGCAGCTAAAGAAGCAAAACTTCAAGAAATGAGAACTCAAAGTAAGATGAAACGGGATGTGACCGTTGCGATATCGTCCGAGGGCTTCCATACTACGGGACTGATGTGCGATGTCGTGCAGGTCAGTTTATTAAGCAAATAGATAGACTGATGGTAAATGATTACTGCTGTCTATGGACATCTTAGATCCGATATTATTCGCGATTTTTTAGCGGATCACTTTTATCAGATTTTCTATTACGCTTATGTCAATTTCTGTAATTTATCACATAAAACTTAAATTTCTTTCGATATAGTAATTACAGAAAACGATAAATCTACTAGCGTCCAAATCGTCCAAGACGTCCAAATCCAAAAAGGTTATTAGTGTTATTTTATAAAGAACACTAACAACCTTTTTTTAAGTGATAACTATAGTTTGTGCGTTTTAAGATGATATGGGTGACACATTATAATTGATAATAGTAGGGAAGTTACCTAAGAAAATTAATCGATAATTTAAAAATATCGAATCACTTCGTAAAGGAATTGCAATCGAAATTATCGATTTCGTACTGACGTTTCAGAGTGGCGCCGGCGTTTTTTAAATGGCCGCCCTTTTTATCGATTTGATTTCTGATTGGCATAAGTTCCATTTCATGCATCTGACATTTTTCAAATATTTTCGTAACAATAATTTTCACAGTTAAAATGTATAATTTTATATTAATAAGTTAGCATTTAGCAACTTTTCATTTTTATTCATTTACACATAGGAAACATTTGTTTTTGTAGATGGAATATAATTTATTACATTTTGATTTTTTTTGTTTTCTTGTAAAAAAGACCCGTAGCAAGGAATATGAGAATTGTCACCCATATCATCTTAAAACGCACAAACTATAACGGATGATTGAATTATCATAAAATGTCTGTGAGTGCGGCCTTGAGACAGAACTATCTTATCCGTGTTGCTGTCTTTTCTTTTATGGTATATCCGTGTTGCTGTCTTTTCTTTTATGTTAGAAAAGTCATTTGACAGCAACATGGATTAATTATTTTTATCTCTTCGTTTATTAATAAAAGCAGTAGACCATAAATTATTATTTTATTTTCAGCATGCAATGCTTATCCCAGTTTTAGTACGACATCTTCGTTTCCACAAATCCCTAGACTGTTTGGAGGAGAAAATCGGATACGTGTTCAAACAGCGGTCCTTACTTCAGACGGCATTTACTCATCCGTCATATAGAGAGACATTCGGTACTAACCCAGATCACGCTAGGAATAGTTTGACCAACTGTGGGATAAGGCAGCCCGAGTATGGTGATAGGAGGATACATTATACGAGAAAGAAGGGTAATATATTGTTATTTACTGAACAAAAATGCTATATTATTATCATGCAGGGCATGTTCTGAAACTAACAGCCAGTGTAATTAGAATCATCAAATCTCATCCACAGTAAACACTATTACTAGACATACTTCAGCAAAATTAATTTTGAGACAGATCGCTATTAATAACTAGATGATACTCGCAACACCATTGCGCTGAAATTCGTTTATGGCGCGTGAACCGTCCGTCCGTCCTTTTCTAGGACTCAAAAGTATCTCCATACCAAATTTCAGCAAAATCGTTTTAGCGGTTTGGGCTTGAAGATCTTCACCGATTTTGCTGTTTGACTGGTAACAGGCAGACAGACAGTCTTTGGCGTTAATTATATTAGTATGGAAGTATGGAGTAGTATGGATATTAAATTTAACTTAATTTTTCAGGTATTGTCACCCTAATAAACATAATGTCTCGGTTCGGAAAATTAAGCGAGACAGAATCCGAGATTAAACATAATGAGAGGCTCGAGTTTCTTGGAGATGCGGTAGTGGAGTTCATATCGTCTATACACCTGTTCCGAATGTTCCCCGGGCTGGCTGAAGGAGGTTTGGCGACTTATAGAGCGTCCATAGTCCAAAATCAGCATTTGGCGCAGTTGGCTAAGGTTAGTTCCATACTAGCATGACAAAAGGAAAAAGTTGTAAAAGTAATACAAATAAGCTCAACTTTAGCAGCTATTTGTTTCATAAGACATCAGGCAAAAAACTTATAAAGTTGTCCGAGTTTGGGAGTCCAAAATAACTATTGTTACAAATTTAAAGTCATAATAAAAAAAATTATCAACGTAAAATTTTACTCCACAATAAATAAGTCCATATCTGAGAACATGACAGCATTCTTAATGCTATAAGTCTTCTCTGGGGATAGGAGTTATTGTCAGAGACGAAAGTTGTAATTTATAGCGCAATACATTCAAACGTAATGTAAATATAATTTAGTAAGTAGGGTGAACATGACTAGTGATTGGACAGTACTAGTCATTGGACAAAGCACAAAAACACTATAATATTATTCAATAAGGTTGCTTTAAAAAAAAACCTGTTTTTCTTTAAAATCAAGCATTTTATTACTTTAAAAACAGAAAGTTTTCAACCTTAATAAATATTGTGTTTTTACTTTTTGTGCTTTGTCCAATGACTGGTACTGTCCAATTACTAGTCATTTACCCTATATTCCATCCTTTTTTTTTCACAGAACATAGGTCTAGAACAGTACATGTTATACGCACACGGGGCTGACCTCTGTCGCGAGGTGGTGATGAGGCACGCCATGGCTAACTGCTTCGAAGCGTTAATGGGAGCGCTGTTCTTGGACGGAGGATTGGAGGTAAACTGTGTTTTGTGTCAATTTATCTTATGGTATAAGTGTTGCTTAGTTTAGTGGAATTGTGGTACTGATGAACTATGGTGAGATCTACGGGGCTAAAATGGTCGCTTTGGAAAATCATATTATGAATCATAATATTATTCATTTTTTTTAATCGCAAAATGCAAGTCTGCTTGCAATTCATGTCTACAGATCGAAAATGCTTTAAACAAACGTGGCGAAAAAAGGAACTAACGCTGCCATCATACAAAAACGACACTTTTGACAGTTCTCCTTTACTAGCAGCGCCACCGCCCACGTTCATTTATAGCCTTGTCGCACTGTAGTAATTCGTACTAATTTGACATGTGTCAGTTTGACAGTTTTGACAATTCATTTGCTGAATCATTTTATGGCAAAACAATGGTTGCCGGGACATCTAGTACCATAATATTATAAGATTTGATTCAGGCACTAAAAATAATGTACATTATAACAAAAAGAAAGCTAGTTTCAAAGTTAATTCTAAGTTTGTAGCTTTTTAAAATACTTTCATTATAGATAACAGACCGAGTATTCAGTCTAGCTCTTTGGCACAACGAACCTGATCTTCTCGAGGTATGGAGCAGAGAGCGACCACATCCGTTGCAAGAACAAGAACCGTTGGGAGATAGACATTATATCAAGGACTTTGAGTTCCTGCAGCGGCTTACTAAATTCGAGGATTCTATAGGTAATATACGTCCATAACTGTACAAATATATGCTAGAAATATAATAAATTTTACTTGGCAAAGATAAACGTTGAACCGTTGGCCTAGATAATGGGCATTTTTATTATCATCGGTACGTCACAGTAGCTATAAAAAAGTGGCACGCTCGTTTTCATAAAAAAGGAGCGACATGCGGTATCTATCCTTGATCTAAGTCTGTGGTTGTAACCTAAAAGTTGAAGGGCCTGTTTCACCATTTTCTGATAAAGCTCCGAATAGGCTATTCACAACTTTTTTGACAGATTCTCCATGCTTGATCTGTCAAGTTAATTGGTGGATAGCATATTCGTCACTTATCAGGAAGTGGTGAAACAGGCCCTAAGTCTCAACAAACCTAACAGAAAGTTTGTTGTGATTAAAGTTCATAAGATAAAATTCTGTCTCTATCTCTATCTAACAATATTTATGTAACGTTCCCAGGTGTACAATTCAAGCACATTCGTCTCCTGGCTCGCGCGTTCACGGACCGCTCCGTGGGCTTCACCCATCTCACCATGGGCTCCAACCAGCGGCTGGAGTTTCTGGGTGACACTGTTCTGCAACTGGTGGTGTCTGACCGCCTGTACCGACACTTCCCTGATCATCATGAGGGACATTTATCCGTGAGTGTCTGACCATGTATTTTAAGTAGTTGGTTCAGTAGATACTTCGTGCAGGTTCAGAGGTTTGAAAGTCCTAGGTTATTACTTGTAACATTACCCGATTCTAACAGGTTATGCGTATAGTGTCATGTATATTGGCGTTTTTGCCACTATTACTTACGATAAGCTACAGCATTTAGGATTAAAAACTGTTATTTATAATGTTTGATATGATATACCTCTGAAGAATATCGATTCGAATCTTTCCCTCCTGCGCAATATATTTAACAACAAGACTTCCTCAAAATAAACATATTCGTGACATGCAGGTGTGCAAAATTATAAGTAGCGATTGTGGCTCGTTTTAATGCTGTGTAATTTAAATATACAATAATTCTGCAGTTGCTGCGTTCATCGCTGGTCAACAATCGCACGCAGTCTATGGTGTGTGATGACCTTGATATGTCCACGTACGCCATCTATAACAATCCAAAATCCAAGCCCACAACCAAGAAACACAAGGCCGATCTGCTTGAGGCTTTCCTGGGTGCGCTTTATATTGACAAGGTAAGTTAAAAGATGTACCATTAATGAACCAGCTAATTTGGCCGAATAATGTCAAGCCCAGCAACTAACATTGATTTGACATAACCCATCGAAATTACTTAGGTCCACCATCTGCCTATGAATCAATTTCACTGATGAATGATGATACTTTTGTTTATAATTATTTGCATTCAGAAACCGCTTTATTTCATATTTAATGTGAAAAGTTAATAATCAAAATGGGGTCATTGTCTTGCACAATGTCTGCTTAGTGATGATTCATAGGCAGACGGACTGGAAGTATAAGTTAGTCGTGATTTATTGGTTGAAATTGACAAATAATCCAATCAAATTACGTAGCATTCTCAGTTCGAATGGTCTTTTTTTATTTTCTGTTTGAATGGTCACTTTTTATTCTCTGTTCGAACAGTCACTTTTTATTCTCTGTTCGAACGGTCACTTTTTATTCTCTGTTCGAACGGTCACTTTTTATTCTCTGTTCGAATGGTCACTTTTTATTCTCTGTTCGAACGGTCACTTTTTATTCTCTGTTCGAACGGTCACTTTTTATTCTCTGTTCGAACGGTCACCTTTTATTCTCTGTTGAAACAGTCCCTTTTTTTCAGAACCTGGAGTACTGCCAGGTGTTCTGCAACGCGTGCCTGTTCCCGCGACTCCAGGAGTTTATCCTCAATCAGGACTGGAACGACCCCAAGTCGAAGCTGCAGCAGTGCTGTCTTACTCTGCGATCTATGGAGGGCGGGGAACCCGATATACCTATGTACAAGTATGTAGCTTGTTTATGTTACTAGCTGACCCGGCAAACGTTGTTTTGCCATATAAATTATTTCTAGTATCAGTATAAAAAGTAGATAAAAACCTAGTACTGTATACAAAATTTCATTAAAATCAGTTGAGCCGTTTTGGAGGAGTTTGCTCACAAACACCGTGATGTGAGTATTTTATAAATTCGACTACAAAATTAGTATATTTTTTGCACGTGATCTACTGATTAAAATGTATAATGTATATTATACGTTTAGGTAGAAAAATAATTGTCATACTCGAGTCTGCGTTGAGAATAGAGTCACATTTTTTTGCCGTAGATCAAAAATATATTATACCAAGTTCATATTACTTGATATCGAAATACGTCATGTATGGAGGATGCCAAAAGTTTAATATGAATCAATTAAACAACCTCTGTGGGTTCACAAAAGTTTTCAAAGTTATTTTTACATCCTTTTGGTTTCCAAAACGCAATTACTAATCACGGGGTAAAGCATCCATAAATACCTATTATTATTGTAAAAATTAAAAATGGTATGTGTTTGCAGGGTGATCGAGTGCCTGGGTCCGACGAACACGCGCGTGTACACCGTCGGCGTATACTTCCGCGGTCAGCGGCTGGCGGCCGCGCGCGGACACTCCATACAGGAGGCCGAGATGAACGCCGCGGAGACCGCGTTGAGCGCCGCGCACGGTAAATACACGCATGTCTTTTATAATCATTAAGATGCGCTGTTAAATACAACTACAACGCACACATGACGGACAGCAGCCCCCGAGATGAAGCGGGAAGTGTTGACGTTAAGACTGCTTCGTAATAACGCTGCGATGTCGCAGCGCCCGTGTGGCCGGCTATGCTTCAAACGGCAGCGCTACGTCGACGCAACGCTAACGCCAACGCCCGTATGGACAGGCTCTAAGCTTGCCGTTGAATACGCAGTACGGACGTATACTTAGGACGCACGTATGTCGTATACGCATTACGCACGTATACGCACTTGTCTCTGCGTGCACGATAACTATAGCATGTATTGCTCCAACCAATACCACCAAGTCCTTGGCCAGACACATAGCGAGTCGTGATCTTCAGAGGTCGACAAAAATAAAATAATAAATAATACGTGAAATGAAAGAAAACGTGTAATAGAGTGTATGACCATATGACGCACGGAAGCGGAGTGAAATAATGGTGGTATATTGTTATGGCTCGGCATTGTCTATTTATCGAAGTTAAAAACAGCAATCGCACTATTTAAAGAAGTTGAATAAAATATAATTAATAACAACCAATTTACGTTGTTCCACCATCTGCCTACGAATCTACTTCTCTGATACTACATATTGTAACAATACATATTAATATAGATTCAAAATGACAGGGTAAGATCAAAATAGAAAAAATGATAAAAATAAGTATAAAATTGATAAAGTGTCGTTGGTACACAAAGTCTTACGAAAAAACTTAACTTTCATGTCCATTTAAATTCGCCTTTAGAGATAACATTGAAATAGGTACATATATATATTTAATATTTTAACCGTTTTTTACAGAATTATTCCCGCAACTGGACCATCAAAAGCGCGTCATCGCGAAGAGCATTCGAAAGAAGAAAAATCATCCAAACAACCGGTACTCGTTACTAGACAAAATGGAGTCAAAACGCAAAGCGATGAGAGAGAATATGCCTAAGGCTTACAGGTGAGGGCCAGCGACAACAGCATTCTAACCGCCGTACTCAGAGACATTTAATTATGATTAACTTTCAATTTAATTAAGAGTTTGACAGATAATTATTGAGGCTTATGTAAACATTTTAAATTAATTACATATTTAAGTGATTAATGTTTCACTCTGAGTGCGGCAGTAAAAGTGATAGCAAACAGGCTTTTGAGTTTAAGAATCATTATTCAATTATTATTCATAACGCCTCCGTGGTCCAGCGGTTCAGAGCATGGCTCTTTACTCGGAGGTCGTGGGTTCGATTCCCGCGTTGGAAACATGTTATTTCCAAGTTTGGTTAGGACAATGCAGGCTGATCACCTGATTGTCTGACAAGTAAGATGATCCATGCGTCGGATGGGCATGTAAAAAGTCGGTCCTGCGCCTGATCTCTCGCCGGTCGTGCAGGTCTCTGTCCCACTGGGTATATGAGAGTAAAAGGAATAGAGAGTGCTCTTGTGTATTGCGCACACACTTGGGCACTATAAAATTACTCCTGCGTAACTGGCCTGGTTTCAATAAAACCGGCCACCGTCACCGAAACCGGTGTGGGAGTTATTATTATTATTAATTTGAGCAAAGTCACCTATTGATTACTCTTTCTTCTTTATAATATTTAAATTAACTTTTATGCTTAGTACTCACATACGGTTTTGCTCGATAGTTTTACTCTGAATCGAAGGAAATGACATACTTGACATATTTAATTCCATCGAGCCGGCTCGAAGCGAGCCTTCGAGCTTCAGTTTTGCGGTCCACACGGTGGTTATTGCTCGATTTGGAGTAAAACTATCGAGCAAAACCGTATGTGAGTACTTAGCATTATATATATTTACTTTAATTGTAATTTAAAATTAATATGACCTGTTAAATGGTTGCAATAAAGATTTTATTTATTTGATAGACTCGACTCTAGAGCCAGTTCGGAGGAGAGTAGCGTTCACGAGGTTTCCGATATCGAAGAGGCGCCTCCGACAAATAAATCGGACGACGATTCCGGATGCGACGCGGAATCAGAAGCGGAAGAAGGGGAAGAAGACAAGCTAGAAAACGTTCAAGTGTCAAGTCTGCTAAATGACATGCAAAGAATCAAGGAAGATTTCATCAAACGCAACGAGTATGAAAAACTTAAGGAGAAATGTAGGAATTCTGACTCGGATAATTAGATTTAAGTGAATGTATAATCGTAGATAAATGTATAAATTATTAATTTGGTTTTATTCGCCATGCATTTATTGTTAGATTTTGATTCTGAATGCCTTAAGGTCAATTTATACGAGTGATCGAAGCGAATAATTATTAAAATCGAACATTACAAATTCAACCTTAACTCTAAAGCGTTAAGAGGGCGACTAACCCCAAAAATCAAACATCGTCCTTCTCTCTTCACACTCACGCCCGTCTTTCATATGCCAGGTGAAAAAGAACGACGCGGATTCATCGCCAAATTAGTTTTTTGATTTTTCTCAATAACTCTATAACTATACATTTTAAAAATCCGCTAGGTCGATATCTCAATGATAGAATTTTATATAATGTGTTAAAATATTAACTTAGTTCAATGCACGGTTATGACGATAAATGAAAAATTCGTGAAAATTAGATGCATCTTTGTGATTTTTTTCTATCGAGAAAATTTTAAGATATCGTGTTTTTGCTCAGATCGAATTCTCGGAAATATAATGTAGTATCTAATTTTAGAAAACGAAACAATTCGGGGCTTATTTTCAAGTATAAAAATGAATTATAAAATCGACACTTTAGGGTTAGTCGCCCCCTTAACGCACTTTATTACTTCTGACAATTTAAGATGGCGCGCGCATCCGCGCGAATTCGCGTGAATGCACCCGCCCAACGCTGATTGGCCTCGCAGAAGTAATGTATGCGTTACGCTCTGGAGTTAAGGTTGAACTTTCTGTGTTCAGTTTTTGGGAATTCGCTTCGCTTCGACTCTGCACGATTATAAATTGACCCTTAAAAAGGTTAAATTGCTACTTACTGAGAAAAGTTGCTGTACTAACAGCAAATTTTCTCGCAGAAACTGTACGTTTTCGCGTTCACACAAGAGGGATTTAAAACATAAATAACGAAATAATTATGTTTATTAAGTTTTATAAAACTAAGCAACAAAGTGTGAAAGCGACTGCACCCTTTAATTTTCCGGCGCGTAGAGTCAGCCATTGTTTCTGATTTGGGACGTACATCTCCGCTGGCATTAGTTGCTCGGGCGTATCGCTATCTGAAAGTGTAATTAATAATTATTAACATTATAGAATCATAACTAATATTATAGACGCGAAAGTCTGTCTGATACCTTCTTCACGCTTAAAGGGCTGCACCGATTTAGATGAAATTCGATAGATATTTCAGATCTGGTAGTGAAGGTAGTTTTTTATCTCAGCAAAATGCAGATGGCAGTGCGATTAAAACGAATTTTTGCGCGGAATAATTGGGGGCAGTTTTTTCGATAGTTATCGAAAATACTATATCGGGGACATCATCATATTTTTGGAGGTTCACACATTAGTGATCTAAATTAGTTACCAACCATATACTAATATGTCTAAACACACTCCACCGAAGTTACGCGGCGGAGATTCCGCATGATTACGCCCGCAATGTAATTTTAAATTACCGATGACACACTATTCCGTCGCGTTCCGTCCGTATATTGTATGCGTTTGACATTGCGGGCGTAATCGTGCGGAATTTCCGCCGCGTAACTTCGGCCCAGTGTGTTTAGACACTAAATATTAACACAACGGATACGTCGTTATACAACGTGTTGCCCTTATCCATCAATCTAAATTCTAATAGAAAAGGACAAAACATTGTAAATATTGTAGCATATCCATTGCGCAAACAATTTGAGTAAGGTATGTGTAATTGTGTATAGTTGTTTGTACCGTCTTTTCTTATTTTGGCGGACTGCATAGTGGATTCTTGCATGGATATGAGATCTCCCGGCGCGTGCAGTAACAATCTTCCGACGCCCTCGCAGCGCCTACAAAATATATTGTTATCTGAGGTCCAGTCGTTTGTTATATCTTGCCAACTTTTACGAAGAATCAGAGAGAATCGATTTATTAATTCTAATTAGTGTTCGCCCGTGTTGAATAGATGGTATTCCCCCATTTAAACATCATGCTTTTGAAAAATCCTTTTTTGTACAACATGTTCAAATTAACCCTCAGTTTATAAGGAAAATAGATAAGTGATGACTGATGGGCATAACGACTCAAAATAGCGCCTAAATTTTAAATAATAAACTTAAGTTTACCTGAGTACTTCATTCTGTAGCATCTGTTTTTTGGCAGCGGGTGTGAGGGATTTGCACTCGTTGATCCAGACCCGCACTTCGTTGAAATCCGCCAGGAGTTGGACTGCCGCATCCTTTCTGCAAAATGTTTCAATATTTATCTAATTCATGCTAAGATTATAAGTGTAAAAATCTTCAGTCTCTACGCTTAAGCCGATCTAACTTGGGCTGTATAAAATTAGTATGAAGATACTAATTTTATACTTCTAAGCCCGATCAAGGACAGTACATATTTAACAATTGGTTTAAGCCAGGAAAATATACGTTTTCTGCGTATTATTTGAATTCTAATGCAAACTTTTGCTCAGTTAATATAAAAAAAAACTAACGACTTAATAACTTGTCAAGCTGGTCAAGTATAATATACTTAAGAGTTAAGACTACTTATTTTTTATTTTATTTATTTAAATCAGGCTACGTAGGCCCATACAATATATACATTAATGACTAACATACATAAAAATTATATAAACTTAACAACTACACATTATCACGAATTAACGGCGACGTGACGCGCGCTTCATTCCGGAGTCTCCCCCGGAACCTTCGGTAAACCACATCAGTCGGCCAGAATTCCTCCGCTTCAAAGGTCGGGAGAAGATGCGTCGGTACTCTCACCACAAAGGAACTGAAGTTGACCTTGTGGCGAGACTGCAGACGCTCGACCCTCAAGTGGAGGGATGTCTTCTTACTGATGTAGTCCACGACGTCTTCGACCTCCATGGACCAGTGCAGGCGGGATATGTACAGGGGCGTCGCGGGGACCTCGCTCCGCAGACGCAGCTCAGGTACATATGGGGCGGTGCCGCGATGGTTGCGGGCTTCTTCTTCCTTCTCTCCACCAGTATGAAGCCCTCCTCATCGCACCTCCTGCTCTCGTCCTTGCCAGGTCGAGAAGACTTAGCCTTGCGGCTCTTCGTAGCCTTGCGGCTCTCCGTAGTCTTGCGACTCTCCGAAGCCTTACGGCTCTCATTTTCCCCATTTTTATGCGCCCGCGGGGAGGCGCGGGGCGACCAGCAACAGTCGCGTAGTTTTGCTGAGTCGCCTATGGACTCGGCGTCGGCGCAACCAGGAGGGGAGCGCGGGCGGGGGCGGCAGCGGCGGCGTTCGTTGACCCGTCCGATAATGCTGACGGGCTAAACGTGATCGCTTGTGCGCCTCGGCGATGAGTGACGAATGCGGCGTCAGCTGGTGACCTACATAATGAATTATTACTTTTTAGTTGTGATAATTCATTACGTAGATCACTAATGATAGCTTCTGACGCCTGCAATCTACCCCGAACTCCGGTGAGCTCCTCCTTCAGGAACCTGATGTCCTTCAGTAGGCTGACGACGTCGAGGTGTCCAACGTGACGGGCGGCAGCTTGTGCAGCTCTTTAGCCACAAAAGCCGGTACCTCATCTGGATCAGTCTGCTTTAGCAGGGAGATGATGTCCTGCACGCTCCTTTCGGTTCCGTCTCTTCGTCGCGACGGCATGTTCAAGCTCTGGCCGAGCGTCTCATACAGCAGCTGCCCTTGCAAATCTCCTCACTGGTGCTTTTCATACGTGGGAGAGCCATGCTTCGGCACGAATGGGCCGGCTCGACCGGATAAATACCACTCACAGAAAACCGGCGTGAAACAGCGCTTGCTTGTAATAGGGCGACCGGTAAACTCTGAGTGAGTTTACCGGTCGCCCTATTACCCTATTTCCTCTTAAAAGGCCGGCAACGCACTTGCAGCTCTTCTGATGCTGCGAGTGTTCATGGGCGACGGAAGTTGCTTTCCATCAGGTGACCCGTTTGCTCGTTTGCCCCCTTATTTCATTTAAAAAAAAAATGCTGACCTCGTCCATGGTGTCGATAGCGTGCTGGATAAACGCCAGCAACTCGTTGGCTACGAGCGCCATGGTCACGCGCGACCTTGATTCGCGAAAATATTAATTAAATAATATTTGCGGCGTGTGTAATGTGGAGCACGACCGTTCGCTAGCTCGGCACATTACACATTGATTGATTTATAACATTAGAATACTTACGTAAACTTGACTTTAGCGACGTATATGTGGTGTAGCCAGGACTCGCATGTAATCCTCAATATCATGTTCAGAGTTGTGATATCTTCTGTCGCTTTGATAACAGGATACAACATCTTCTCTGTAAAAGAATTTTCCATAATTTTAATTTAAACTGCTGTATTATCGCCATATCGTTTCCTCGTATTTTTTGGATACCTACAATTTCGAAAATTGACGAAAATATGCCTGTAAAATATATTCAAGACTAGAGAAAACAAGACAAATAGCAATGAATGTACGAAAGTATTTAGTATGAGTATGGAATCCTAGGATAAACTATTCTGTAATGGGTGTTCGGTTCATTCGAATCATACACAAAGACAAAAACGGTAAAGCGTATCCATTAGACAGAAAAAAAAAACTGACATCCGGGCGGAAAACGTCAACTTTCGTCCCGCTACGCTTACCGATGTTGCCGTTTTTCGCCTCCGTCGAGGAGAAAAATAGTATACGCACCATGGGCAGTAAATAAGAAAGCCTCAGAGCCTTTCTTATTTTCCTGCCCTGAGTGCGTAATGTACTATTACTTACCCAGAAAGTCTCTAACATACGCGGAATGTACCACACTAGGGGGCCGAGTGACTTTCCTCCAGTCAGCGTTACTAGGGAAAACCATGGTCAGGTGAGCCAGACTGGTGGTCGCGCACACTGATGATACCACCGCGGTGATCTCGTCTGTTGCTCCCTGGAAATATATGAAGATTTAAAGCAAAGAACATGATACGCGCATGTTATGTAGGGTAGTATTTTATTATTTAGTCATAGCCCAAGTGATAAATGGAAATGAACAAAAATGTTTTGATCATATCACTTGTGTCCTGAAAATAAAATAACTTTTAAGGCCTGGACCTTATATATAAACATTCATTGTGCTACCGCCTGCCAGACAAACGGTAATTTTGAAGAGATGAACATTGAACACTTACTTTTAATTTCTCAATGTTAGTTTTAACTTCAGACACAAGCTTCTCTCTCATTTTCGCACAAACGTTTTCATGTTCACCAATTTTACCTGAAAATAGAAAGACATAATATTTGATTTTTTATTAATGCATTCGTCCAAAACATTTTGGTAAAACCACATTTTTCATAATATAAAAAAAAAAAATACTAATAATTCTCTTAATATCTGAATCTTTTTATGTACTACATACGGATCCTGGATGACCTGGATGACATTGGCAGTAAAGTGTGAAACTACTGCCTTTGCACATTTTGCTATATAGCGAAGTTACTGCCGATTTGATCATGCGCCAAAACAGCCTTAATGTAATTCGGCTGTCAACCGTCGTAATCAAATAAAATTTAAAGAGTACAAACATTGTGTGTGAAAATACGAGGTGAAACCACCATTCGATCACGATAACGCATAGAAAAATGAGTTTAACGTCTACTCTTTATTGCTAGCTAGTAGTCAGTACTAAAACATACCAGCCTCAATAGTAGCAGTATGATCCGCGAAGCGCAAGTTCGCTATTTGCTCCGCACACACAGTCATATCATTTTGTGTCACTCGGAAGAAGTCGTCCATACACCAGTTGCTGACCAGCCGACGTGACTCCGCCAGGGTCCATAGACGGTATGTGTGGATAGAGTGGTCTGGAATGTGGAATTGGAGAAACTTTTAGAATTGAATAATGTTGTGGAATTAAGTAATGTTGTAGAAATGAACAATACTGTAGAATGGAACTGAATTAAATATTGTAGATATTATCTAGAATATTCAGAAAGACTGAATAATATTGTAGAACATCGATTAATTATTTATTATTATTATTAAACATTGCGTAAGAATAATTGCGAAATAAAGCAATGCAAGAGCAAACTTTTGTAGAACATTAACTATAAAAAATAAAGGAATAGGTAAGTAAAGCATATTTACGCAACCAACGTTTTGCTTTGATGGGGTTGTCAATAATTAATTAAATTATTCATCAAACACACATAACATTATTAAACTATTCAATGGGTAGGAAGCTTATAATTGGGGTAATGATTGGGGGCAAAATTTTTTTACTTACTTGTAACATTTAACACTAATGTAATTCTACATGTAACCAGACAAATTAATTGACAAGTAGATGGCGGACCTACCTACGCGTCCAGTTACCTCAAGTCAATGTTAGTCGTGACACTGACACATAAACCAACAGAATTACGTAGATCCACCACCTATAAATTAACTTGTAACGGTGCGTCCACATTTGTATCATTTGCGCGATCAGATCTCCATCGCGTATCATCGAAGCGTATCAAAATGATACGCGTATCATCGAAGCGTGTTAAAATGATACGCGTATCATGATACGCCCCGATCGCTATTAACCGCATATCTGATACGTGTCGTATCAAATACACACATGATCGGCAGAATGATCTAATAGGCGTCCACACTATAATACGCATTGTAGGCGACGCACTACACCATAGGCCATAAGTTATGATAATTTATTAGAATTAGTTCTGTGTAAAAAACAGTGCTGACTGCTGAATGTATGGTCTATACTTAAGTTTAATAATAAGCTCTTTGTATTGGTTTTAAAATACTGCTAACATTTTGTGATTTGTATGCTTTCGATAAATAAAGATTAGGTGCTGAAAGAGCGTTCCCACAGGAAAAGGTTCAGGCCCTTAGTCCGACTCCCTGCGGGCCGGGACCGACAGTCGCAACCAAAGCCGCACGCAAGTCGCACGCGAAGTGACACTCAACTTATTGAACGCTCCGACGCACCATAGATTTTCTAACTCGTGGTTTTATTAAATTCCCTATACGCATACTTGATACGGCGCGATGATCGCGACGGCGGAGATCTGATCGCGCAAATGATACAAATGTGGACGCATCTTTATAGTACTTAGAACTTACCTAGTCTATGTAATATAGGAATCTGCTCCACTATAGGTAGGTCCTCAAGCGGCGCCCCGAGTATGTAGTCCCATGTCACTTCGCAGTGGTTGTTGAGAGTCACTAAGTCTTGGAGCATTACTGCAAAGTTAGCACCCGATTGTGTCACCTGAGAAGGTAATAGGACACCTTATTTAACCTCTACAATACCGGGGTGTCAATATTCTATATAGCCCGTCAATGCCCGAGTTCTATGACGCCATTTTAATTAGAATTTGGTTCATACTTTATGTAGCCAACTTCATAATTTTAATAATAACGCATCTTTCAATCGAAATTAAATCTTATACTCATCAAAATAAGATAAAAAACTGCGTGAGGTCGAGTGCAATCAGATGGCGCAATATCGAGCCGGTGGTACACAGAGGTATTTTTACGGGTGGTCGTTATGGTGTCGGTGGGGTTCAAGAAGTTTTAAATAATCTTTAAATATTCATGAAAGCGATAAACAGATCGAAAAAGTAACTCAGCATTATAATAACATACATTACAATAACTTAAAGAGATGTTATGCTGATTATTAGGTCTTTTTTTGGAAAAATATTTGTTCAATAGCTACCAGAGGGCTTGAAAAGTCTTTTCAGGTATTGTATTCCACGGCATAAAAATTATATAGGTAACTTACGTGTGTAACGTTTATTGAGAGATCAGGGTACTGTTTCAGAGAACACACGTTCAAGTTTGTTGTCAGTGTTGCCCTGAAAAATAATTACAATAAAACGAATATAACGAATTATTTCAATGTTGATAAGATAACTAAAATACCTGCCTAAAATAGAGGTGTATATCTCAGATTTATGATACATAATTTGTTTTACTGTTTTTAGCTCAAACAAAATTCGCTTATAGATAACTATTCAAGGTCCTGTCCATTTGTGTGTCACGTGACTTTTCCAATGTGACAGACAAAGACCAGCAAGTTTACAAGCATGTAAACCAAAACCTTGTAAATTGGATGTGTAAAATATATTTTTAATTATAAGGCGTAGAATGTCAGATCAATATACTTACCCAAAAAGTTTGTCCCACGATGTAGAAGTGACGTGGCACCCTAATGCGTCAGCCAGTATCCTGAGCGACGACAGCACTAGGTCGGGAGTGTCTGAAACACGTTAAAGGTTAATCTCCGACACATTGGATAAATCCACTGTTCTCTATTATACAAGTACGCTGGACTTATTATACCCATCTGCTTTTTGTGCGTATTTGAAGCGGAATCAGCGCCCCCAATGCGGGGGAAGAGAACTAAATTTGACGTAACCACAACCAATAACAACAGTTGTCATCAGCGCCAATATGGCGACCTTCAAACGTCATTTTTACGTCACATTTAGTTCTCTTCCCCCAAATTGGGGGCGCTGATTTCGCTTCAAATAGGCACAAAAATAGCTGTCATTTCAAAGGGTATCATAAGTTCAGCGTACTTGTATATTGGAGGCATAAAGTTAATATACCTAGCGGAATAGAGAAACAAAGGCCTGAGCAAGTGAGATGTCACTATCAGTAACATTGCGTGGTAAATAGAGACGTGTGATACATGACAGCAGCACTCTTTCTTGACGTCCAGTCGGCACGTGCCGCACGTTGACAATTTAATCTCATAGAATTCATGTTCAATCATGCTTGTTAAGTGTATACGTACACATATTTTTCACACAGAAAATTGGTTTTCAATTTTGGTTACGTTTGACAGCTGGAGATTGTTGCTCTATTCCGCTAGGTATATTAACTTTATGATTGGAGGTCAGTGGAAAACTCTGACAGAAAGGATAGCAGACCTTATGTTAATATCCAGCGTGTAATAAATTGTAAGGGGTTAATATACAACTTCTATGTAAGCGTATTTAAAATATTGTATACTAACTTTTGTCGTTGAATGTAGTAAATAACCACTGTCTAAGGTTTTGGCACGCCTGAGGTGATCTGAAAATTTAGTAAGAAAAAAATCTCTTAATCCTACTAATATTATAAAGGCGAAAGTTTGTTTGGATGTATGGATGTGTGGATGTATGGATGTTTGTTACTCTTTCACACAAAAACTACTGAACGGATTTTAATGAAACTTTACAATAATATAGCTTATACATCAGAATAACACATAAGCTACAATTTTAACCGACTTTCAAAATGGGGGAGGTGTTATGTTCGTTTTCTTATGTTCAACGATTACTCCGCCGTTTGTTAACAGATTTTCAAAATTTTTTTTGGTGTATGTGTCGCAGCCGACTGGTTTAAATAGCCGTTCAATCAAACAGCTAGCCCTTTGACTGAACAACGCCATTCAATCACAAGTCTATAGAAAGTAGTAACATTGGGACCCGGGAAGATAAATATATCGCCTGCCATACACGCTACGGTCTACCGGAGAGGTCCACCTGTGCAGGTAGACCGGAATGTGTGTTGGAATAGAATAGACCTGTGCAGTTTTTTGGACCTGCGCAGGCGACTGGTGCAAAATCTATTCCCATACACATTCCGGCCTACCTGCGTAGGTGGACCTCTCCGGCAGACCGTGCCGTGTATGGCTTACATTAGAAAATTTTAATGTAATGTAATGTTGCGGGCAAAATCTAGTTTATAATAATATCAGTATGGATTATATTTTACCTCATAGCAAGGGGATAGGAAGACCACCAAAGGACGATGTGTTCTAGGCAGCTGCCAACATCTCCCCACAGTAAGTTCTGGTAATACTCCGTCACTTTCTGAGCTGACTTCCTACTAGCGTGTACTTGGCCTGTAAGTTCCAATATTGTGTTGATTTACTTTGATATAGTAGTAGATGCCATCACTATATTTCAGCGATATGAGCGAATTATGACACATCGTAAATCAAAAAAAATATATGATACTAGCTGTCCCGGCAAACGTTGCTTTGCCATTTTATTGAAGTGACGAAATAAGTATGTTACCATGACAATGTCCATCGCTATCCCGTCGCACAAACAATGGTCGCCGTGAGTCTCGAGTTGTAATAATTTACTATTATTTATTCAACAAATGCACTTATCAATATAATAAGTACCCAGTAGCCGATTCTCAGACCCACTGAATATGCATATAAAATTTGGCTAAAATCAGTAAAGCCGTTTCGGAGGAGTACGCGGCCTAACATTGTGATACGAGAATTTTATATATTATGTTTTAATTTATAGAAGCCTCCTTAGTCGATAGAATAATTATTATTAATTATTGCATTTTGTTCGGAATAGTAAATATAAAATAACCAATCACACTCATGCTAAAACAGTACTGCACCAATGACTGTGCGGCCGCAACAGTATTGACCAATCAAAGCACAGTTACCGACGCGGCGAATTATGATTAGTTTTAATAAAAAATCGAAATATTATCAGTTTAATGAGTATGTGCTCGATGCTAACCAACAATCTATATGTATATTCTTCAGTCAAATAATGACGACGAAGAATCGTAATATTTTTACTACAAAATAATGGTTAACACTGGATATTGTAATATTAATTATTACCTGACTTTAGTTTTTTGACCCCTTTAGGACCCAATAAGGCTGGTGTCATATTTGCTACAGTGTCTAATAGGATCTCGATGAATATTTCTTCACTTTGGAGAATTTCGTTGACGTTTTCTGAAAATCACAAGTACAATTAAGATTTTTTAATTATGTATGATAATATTACTACTTTTATACGGAAGATTTTTTTTATTATTTTATGTTTGAGCCACGAAGGGGTTTCTTTGCACACTTTGTACTTTCAAGGGAGTCCGCAAAAATATTTTTACTTGGGGCCCTAAATCAATACCTTGCGAGGTGGATGCTAGCTATGCTACTGACATAATGATGCTTGAACTATGTTATTTTACCTTCACTATTCAATATGTTATCCAGAATGCCTCCAGCGCTCAGCAGCGACGTATAAGGCACCTCCGAGTCGGAGTTCTGTCGGCTTTCTTCTAGAATCTTCTGGCAGTTCTTTATGTCTATGAGGCTCTGTGCCTGTTTCATTTTGCATTTTCTATTTTTGACTATATCTTGGTCCTCGGTGCGTCGGGGTATAGATGAAGTGGGTGGAGTTATGTGCTTCGTTAAGGTTCTGAAAATAGCCATTATAATAATACTCCCCACACCGGTTTCGGTGACGGTAGCCAGCTTCATTGAAACCAGGCCTGTTACGCGGGAGTAGTTTTATAGTGCCCAAGTGTGTGCGCAGTGTGCGCAGTACACAAGAGTACTGTCATAACCCAGTGGGACGAAAGACCGACACGACCGGCGAGAGATCAGGCGCAGGACCGATTTTCCGTATCCGATGAAAATGACATTTTCTAGAAATTATTCCTAGCTAGATCGATTTATCGCCCCCGAAACCCCCTATATACTAAATTTCATGAAAATCGTTGGAGCCGATTCCGAGATTCCAAATATATATATATATATATATATATATATATATATATATATATATATATATATATATATATATATATATATATATATATATATATATATTACAAACCAAAGGCATTCATTGCTATGCGGATGATAGTACAGGTGATGCTTTATATACCGGCTCCCCTAATATTTCTCGGCAAAATGTCACTGAGAGTCGAAACGAACTTGTGTCTAAGGTGGAGAATTAATTGGAGAAGGTCTCTGAATGGGGTAGACGTAACTTAGTCCAATTCAACCCCGCCAAGACACAAGTCTGCGCGTTCACCACTAAAAAGTCACCAATGGTCGTTTATCCTCGTTTCGAGGGCACATCTTTAACCATCTCCCCTAGCATTGAGATACTTGGCGTCAACATATCGAGCGAAGTCCAGTTCCGATATCATCTTGAGGGTAAGGCCAAATTAGCCTCGAAGAAGCTTGGCGTTCTTAACAGAGCGAGACAGTACTTCAGTCCGGACCAACGCCTACAACTCTACAAGGCGCAGGTTCGGCCTCATATGGAATATTGTTCTCATCTCTGGGCAGGGGCGCCAAAATACCAACTGCTCCCTCTGGATCGTATCCAACGAAGGGCTGCTCGAATTGTTGACTGCCATAGTGTTTCAAACAGCTTGGACCCCCTGGAATTACGCCGAGATGTTGCTTCACTCTGCATCCTCTATCGGTTGTATCACGGGGAGTGCTCTGAGGAGTTGTTCGGAATCATACCACCTGCAACTTTTCGCTATCGTCCCACGCGAAAAACATACCATCCTCATCACCTTGATGAGTGGCAGCCTTCCACAGTGCGTTTTTCGCGTAACTTTCTGCCGCGCACTGTAAAACTCTGGAATGAACTGTCACCAGCAGTATTTCCGGACCGATACGACCTGCAAACCTTCAAGAAAAGAGCGTATACCCTCTTAAAAGGCCGGCAACGCATCTGCAGCTCTTCTGATGTTGCGAGTGTCCATGGGCGACGGTAGTTGCTTACCATCAGGTGACCCGTTTGCTCGTTTGCCCCCTTATTTGATAAAAAAAAAACTCATTAGTTAGACTAAAAACAGATTTATATATTATAATATTATCATTAAAGATGTAGAATATTCATAAATAATATTATTTTTCTGAAATAAACTTAATTATGTTCTTATTCCATGTTAATTTTATGTTTGATAGCATTATAAACAAAAATAAAAATATATTTACTATTCGAATTATTCGAAAAATAATTTGGCGAATATTCGAATAACAAAATCGTCGAATATTCGCATAAAACGAGTATTCGAATATTCGAATAACATACCCTAGCAACCAGACTTTACTTAATTCTAAGACATAATAATACATACTGGTATATCTCGAGGCTGTCAGCGCTGGCGGTGTCTGTGTCGTCGTCCGGTCGGTACATCGTCACCAGGCACGCGATCAGACGACGACAGTTCGTCTCCGTGCGACTTTTTGACAGCACCTACATAAAGTATAATACTTTTAAGCCTATTTACGATCGGAAATTTTGCAAAAAAAGCTTGCAAATACGAGCTTTCATAACATAGTGTCCCAGGCCCAGCTCAATGGCTTATTTATAAGCTGTTGTAATTTTATGCAATTTTTCCTAATGCTAAGTACTCACATGCGGTTTTATTCTAAATCATAGTTTTACTCTAAATCGAGTAATAATTACCGTGTGGACCGCAAAACTCACAACTCGAAGGCTCGCATCGAGCCGGCTCGATGGAATTAAATATATCGATTTAGAATAAAGCTATCGAGCAATGCTGAATGTGTGGACAAAATCCTGAGCCGCGGGTTTTGCTCGACGTTATTGCTCGATCGAGCAAAACCGTATGTGAGTATTTGGCATAATGGTTATAGCTACATGCTCTCTCTTTCATACACAAAAGTTTTGTTTTCTTTGTGTACCTACGTACGCGTCACAAACGCTAAGGCAATAACAAAGTAGACATAATTTCGAGCTCAGCGTCCGTACTATAGATAAAGGACGGTTATAGTTAAATCTTACTTGTACAATTTTAGTCATAGTAATAGGTCTGGTTTCGCTTATAGTGCTCGGGTAAGTGTTGCTACATGTGTTGAATTTCGCCACGAACTTTTTATGACTACAGCCGAGTAGGTCGTTGTAGATGCCCACCAAACTGGAATATAGACGAAAAAAAATGTTGTTATAATATGAAAAAGGTATGAAAATTATGAAAGCGACGAAATAGTTATTGTTCGACAACATGAATACTGTTTGTAGCTAACTTTTCATGCTAGACTAGTACTAGTTAGATCAGAGGTTCCAAAACTTATTTCTTTTACCGCCCACTTTAAGAACAAATTATATTTTAGCGCCCCCGTTGTTTCAATTTAAAATGCATCCTGATGAAATAAATGACCCCCCAAGCCTCTACACAACATCCCCATTTTTTTCTGGGTCCCACACCTTTCAGACCTTCAGATCCCACAAAGGGGCGCTATCGCCCACTTTGAGAAAGGCTGAGTTAGGTACTCTCTTCCGAACCCACAATACTAACTACATAGAGGTAAAGTTAGGGTCACACACAGTTAGGGGTACACAGATGGACCGCATTTCAACTGCAATCCAACTGCAAATTGCAGTTCAAGTGCAGTTTGAATGCAGTTGACACGACTGAAATGCGGTCCGTCTGTGTAGAGCCTTAGGGTAGTTTAATTAGAGTCAGGTAGGTAAGGTCCCTGCAAAAAGGCAAGGCTTTGTTACTGACTTGATTGTACGATTTCCGTTTACCTTAAACAAGATTCCATCATTTTCCTCGAATCTTCTCTATGCAGGCACGCCGACAGGATAGTAGTTATGAGACTGTTAATAGCTTGCAGCATTACAAATCTCCTACTACACAGCTTATCGTAAACTCTGTCGTGCTTACTCAATATTAAACCCTCATCTTTCTTCAGTCTCGCCAATCTCGGGTGCAACTTATAAAAAGATTTAACAACCTTCGATAAATACTCTATTATTTGGTCCAATACCTGTAAAGGCAAAGTTTCAAACAATATCAACAATGCTAAAAGCTCGTTTGAAAGAGAATGAAAGGAACTAAACAAAAGAAAGTTTTGCAAATAAGGTCGATACAGGTATTTGGGTCAGGAAAAGTATTTTGCTAAAGCTGTAACGAAAGGTACTTTTTAACTCCTGATGAAAAAGAGCCATGTAAGCTTGACGTGTCTGGTTGTCTGTCTGTCTGTGTGTGTCCAGGCCATAGCAGCATTAAAACAGGTGGACCGATTTTGACCTATTTTTCTTGTTAGAAAGCTTAAAGCTGACATAATAATTGAGTGTTCTTAGCTATAATTCATCATCAGTTCGCTCACTATAATTGGAAAATTTAAGGGGGTTTAAAATTTCTTAGTTTCGAAAACAAATAGCAATATAATATTACCTGTATATTAACTAGATCCATAATATATTTACGATTTGTCAACGAGTGCTCGTACTTCTTACTCATATTGCCATTCCATTTGCTATCTGCGGCTAGTATAACTTTAGTTATGGCAAAACAGACTATCTCCATTTCAGAGCAGTGATTAAACAATTCCTCTTCATCTGGAGTTTCTTCGCTTATCCATTTTTTGCTACTCACTTTGGATGTCATTTTCAACTGACTTCAAGAAAGGAGGCTCAATTCGACGGTATAATATACACATGCGTTTTTATATTTTCTTGCGATTATCTTCGTCGTTTAGAAAAGGACTCTAATTATTGTTTTTTTTTGTTAAAAACAAGACATTTTAAAGGCGGTCCCATATTAAGAAACTACTATTAGATGTCAATTTTGTTAAAATTAACTTCATTAACTATAACTACTGTTTGAAGTCAATTTTGTTAATACTACAACTAACTAGGAGTCATGTTGAAGACTGAATGCAAGAAATCAATGCAGGTATGTTGTGGCGATATCCGTACCAGGTGAAACTTGGTTGATAAATGGTTGTGCCTCGAATTGCAAGTTCGGCGGTTGAAGCCGAGACCTTGGGAATAATGGGCCGAATAACTATGTTAAACTCTTGTTCTGTTGTACGACAAGGTTATTACGGTACTAGACACGGATTACAAAATCATTATTCGGTATTGAGGGATTTGATGTTCTATATTTTATGTTTACAGGTAAGTTTGAGGTAAAAAAAGGTACTTAAGTTTTGTTTTATAGAACGAATGAAGTATGAAGATGCTAATTTTGGGACTACACCTTCGATCACTTTAGGGATCGAAGGACTACACTGAAAACTTGTCCCAAGTAGCGGCGCGGAGATGCAGTAGATATTTAAATTGAGTACAACTATTTGAAAGGCACTGTACATATAGTCAGGGAGCCCTAGAACATTTTTTTTTATTACTATCAAGCTAATTTTTTGTGAGTAGCTACTAGCTTAAAGCTGACATTCATTTTGATAAGACGAACAACTATTTTATCTGCGAAAAATCTCGAAAGTGGTAGCTAACAGTGATAGAAAGGATTTCATACTTTGATTTGATAGTCCTAAAATATGGATTGTTCTATTTGTAGGACAATGTTACTCTTAAATTATATAATTATTAACCTATCAATATACAAAAAATCAGCTCGTTAGGGTTCCGTTTTAAGGTTCTGTAATTAACAAAACTTAGTTGACTACAATTTCTTTCTAATAAAATATGTCTTTCGGCTCCGATACTAAAGTTATAATATAAGTGCAATATATCAGAAGTCTCCTTTATATTATCCTCGCGATGCCTCGGTCTATCGATTACCTTACCCCATTCTTACACTAGTTGTTACGCGACCTAATATTACTTTGCCGAAGTTTCGAGTAACCTTCTGACTTCTGTATATTCAAACTTGAAATATATTGCACCATTCAATAAGTTTTTATTATAGTCTAATATTAATATATTCCTTGAGTATGCGATTAATTCAGTTTTATATACACATTAAGTAATAAAAAATTAAATTATCCATACTGAGTAAATTTAGTGTAGGTACCGTTATAGGCCTGCTACGAAACCGTTTTGAGACTCAAACAATCGGCTGAGAATGCCGCGTCCTGCTCTAACAACGTCATTTCACGTTTATAAGTGTAGGACGCGGCATTCTCGTACGATTGTTTGAGTCTCAAAACGGTTTCGTGGTACGACCCCAGATTATAGCCGATATATTGTATAGTTTTATTTTAGCAAAGAAAGTCCGTAGTTTTAATTACTATCAACTTAATTACGTGTTAAAGTTAATAAAAGTCACAAATCAATGGAACCGTATATTAACGGAACAATAAATTCAACCTACTGTACAATATACACATTAACAAAAATATTCCGCTAGTCTATACTGTATTGCAAAGCGACATCCAGGAAGAAAATATCACAGTAAAAAATTTCATGATATTATAGTTTCTTTTTACTTTACAGTGTACAATTTACAAGTTACAACAATAGAGGCGCCCTCAAACGCTTCTTGAATTAAGGGAACGTACCCAAACTACGTGTGGGGCCACACTGGCGAGAATAAACTGTCTCCGAGGTTTTTGTCACATGGTAAAAATTTCTAGCAAAATCTCATGCGACGAGATTAGGAGGTTATGCAGAAGTACCTACTAGGCATATTGTGAAAATGGGCTGTCCTTAAACAGTCGATTAATCCAAGGGCAGCCCCTTTTCACGCTATAGGGGAACTGGGCTAAAAATTTGTTTCGTATTTTGGGTACGTTACCTTTGTATACATTCTTCAAAGTAGATATTCGTATTAGCAAACGGGGTTTACACACTATATCTCTACTTTAAGAATAAAAAGTATCACGTTAAACTTGAGATGTTCTTAAGTTAAGGAGCATTTGAGAGATTTCCCTAACACTACTTCTACTTAACGACATAATGCGATTAGCTCACAAAACAGTCATTTCTACAAAAATACAAAATTAAGCGGAGGAGATATTTTTAGTGCAGCAAGGGTTATAATTCAAGGAAATATTTTTTATGGTGCATACTTTGATTTTGATCATAAAATGAGAACTTTAAAATAATTAAATAGCCTATTAAAGCTACAATACTTTGATTGCTAGGCAGAAAATATTATACTTATGAGTTTTAATACCTATTTCTGAAAATATTGCTCCCTCGCACTGATTATGTTAATCTAATAGTATTTCCTAAGTTGACCGAAGTGTTGTTACCAAAAAATATATTTTCTACCCGTTACAATTTTTGATTAGAAAACTACATATTTTGATTGTGCAAAATAGCTATGTTTGATATAGAATTACATTTGAAAAAATGTTTATAATTTATGTGAAATCAAAAATTTAACACAACAGGGAATGCACATGCAAATATAATATTTATGAAAATTTTACTATTAAAACGTTAAAAAATATAAAAGAAGGGCCACTGCAAGGTTAATATTTTATAAAATATTGTTTTTCACAAAAATTACGAATGAAAAATAACTTGAAACGGAACGGATTTCAAAACACCTGTGGGATATGTGTAGAGGCCGCAGAGGAAGATCTTCCGACCGAGCGAGGTGGTATGCTCGGTCAGGCCGGAGCAGAGACATGATACTTATAACTAGACAGCGCACCCAAAAACGATGTTTTCCTAAAATGAGTTCTATTTCTTTAATAATACGGTAGGTAGGTATTTCCCTCTAAGCTGTAGCTTGCAAAAAGCGGTCCGAGCGAGAGCGTTCCCGCTGGTAGTGTGTCCTTGTCTGACTTCTTGCCAGCTTACATAATCATTTCTTTTGATAAAAATGTTAGAAAATGAAATACTTTTCTTTTTAATAATTTGGCAATACGAACGTTTCGTAAACTTGGAAACGTGTTTAAACGAAGTTGTACAGTTTTAATAATTAATAAATCAGTTGATTGTACTCGAAAGTATAATTCAAAACTGAGCAACAGTATCTATGGTAATTAGATATTTTGGTACTGGTAATACTAAATGTAAGATGGCGATTTGCTTTGGTTGTTTGTTTGTTTTTCGTGTTTCGATTTGCAACACGAAAATGTCCTTTTTCGTAATAAAGTTTATTATATTTTTATGAAAAACGGTGAATTATTGTCGTGTGCAAGGTGACAGGGTGCAATAATGAGTAAGTAGTTGCTATTTCTTCTACGGGAAAGTAAAAACAACAATCTTAATCTTTGGGGTAACCATGAATTTGAATTATTGGAGATGCACCAAATGGCATGAAAAGTATAAAGTAAGAAAAGTAATTAATGAAGCTCTGGATTTCTTTTGAGTCGGTGCTAGCCAAATAAATCCTGGCTTTTATTTTTTACTTATACTATCGGAAACCGCCGCCTATACCGCCTATACATTACCGCTATTAGCTAGACTCGTTATCAATAACCAGATAACGCCCGGAATTCCGTTGCGCAAAAATTCGTTTATCGCATGGGAACCGTACATTTTCCCGGGATAATATCCTATCCTTTCCGAGTGTCCATGGGCGACGGAAGTTGCTTTCCATCAGGTGACCCGTTTGCTCGTTTGACCCCTTATTTCATAAAAAAAAAAATTGAAATTAAATAAATATTTATGGGGGGCTCCTATACAAAACACAATTTACAAACTGTGTTTTGTATGGGAAACAATATTTTTCAACTTTGACTTTTTTTTGACGCAACGGATTCCTTCATGCGCGAGTCCAACTCGCACTTGGCCGATTATTTACTTTTAAATAAATTAGGTACATACCTGTAGTTAGGTAGGATGGATATCAGAATATATTTGTATAGTTAAGTAGTCTCATATTTTGCTGTTTGGTCATGGTCACCACATTAGAAAGAGACACACTACAACCGGGGGCCCTCTCACTCGGACCGTTTTTTGCGCCACAGTGCACAGTCTAGTTGTAAGTATCATGTCTCTGGGCCGGAGCCCACGTGATACATTTCAGCTGTCGTATAATATATACCGACGCGCTCAGAAAACTTCGATAGCGCGGTGCAGGAATGTTGGGCGAATTGTGAGTACCGTACCGCCACACACCAATCAGCGTTCAGTGACGTCACACATGCTATCCCCTCCTCCCTCGATTTTGAGCGTTTTGATCGTTTTTAACGCTAAATGGAACGCGGGGCATGTCAACTTTTTGAGATGTACTATCAGGTGGGGCCTTTGTCAATAATTATTATTGTCCAACAGTAGTGACGTCATACAGACTATAGATCCGTTTTGGCGCCAAAATTTAAGTTGACAAATTTAAACAGCATTTTTTGCAGTAAATGCCAGTGTTTTAATTATTTTTAAATACTTCTACTTGCTAATGGTCATGGTACATGGAGTTCTTTAAAATAAACACAGAAATAAAAATATCGCATCTTCCCTATTAAAGTTAAATATTAGACAGGGAAGAAAAATGTATTAATTTGTAAAAATATTTAGTGCTAGGATTTGGAGTTCTACTATGTTTACTGGTAGGTTTTAATAAAAGAAGTTTGCTTAGGAAAATTTACAATTAAAAAAAATTTATGTATAAAAATTACCTTAACTTAGTTATAGCCTCAACAACTGGGTAAATTCGATTTTATTTGCGTCACAATATGACTAAGATATTCTTTCTGCTATTTTGAAATACACTGGTATAGTATTTATAGCAGATTTCAAATGTTTATGATTGGAATTTATCTATGCAACAGCTTTGTTAAGGTTTTAAAATATCAAGAGTATTCAAGAGCGCTAGTGAATACGTATTTTACTCCCGTCAAAAAATGTTACAATCGCTATTAGTAAAGTAAAATTGCATGGGCCCTAAACATAAAGAAATTCGTATTTATTACATTAGTATTTGTCTTACCGTACGCACGTTAATTGCGCTGCAAATTTCTCTAAATCGCTCTGAAAATAGTAATGTTAAAAAATTCGTAATATGCGATTACGAATTTAACCTTACATTAATATTTTCAACTTCGCGCGCAAAAAGCTTACGTTTTATCTCGTGATCATCTTCTGTGTCAAGCCAAAATACTACTTAAGTATCTATAGCACAAGGAAACAAACCTTCCTAATCCATTCAACTAGTGGAGATCTATGATTTGTTTAAATCTACTATGACGAGTGAAACTGCTATACCCAATTAGGTAATCATTATTATGGTAGGGAACCCATTTTGTCGAATTCAATATATGGACAAACCACGAGGCGAGTCCCAAATCTTCAGATAAAATTTCTGACTAGCTTCATGATTTAGACCATAAGTAATAGATTTTATTACCGCTATAAAGAAGCTACCAATTTTTATGACAACGAAACAACGCTTCCAGTGGCAAAGAATAATAACTAATTCGATGTCATACAAGTTGCATTAATTACACACACAAAAATTTTGCTGACATAGCCCTAGAAATTATTAGATAGCACCAAAAACTAATATCCGTTATTGTTACGTTATTGTTTAAATTAATATTAGCATATTAGTAGTGATTTTTGCTAAAATAGTATTACAATAATTATTAATGACCTACGAAAGCTGTAAGCTGCTATTATAAAATGTGCAGATTGAGGTACAGTAGCATATCCTCCTTTTCTAGAAGTTGGTTGAATTAGTAAGAATAAAATGATTAGCAAGATACATATTATTATAAAGAGTAGTATGTAAATAATATACCCATTTCTCAGAATTAATTTCACGTCATGCTACAAAATGAAATTGATTTCTTTTATATACTTATTATGTTTTTAAATGTATTTTTGGACTATTAAAATTCAAGAAGCCATTTAAAAAAATTATAATTATCACTTCGTTTTATTCGAGCGTTGCGTGCATGGCGTATACGTGTATGCGTATAGATTGATGCACACTCAAAAATTACTAAATTTTGATACAAATAGGCACTACATTAAAAGACTAATTATATACAATTCTAAATATAAGTATATACACTAGCTTACCACCATTTTTAACTTGATATACCACCAATGATTCTTAAAATATAACATCTGCACAGATTTCGACAAACTTAACAATCGATATTGCTTCCTATCATATACAAGCATATTTACATATGTGAAAGAAATAGTTTTTTTTTTATTTTGAGTTTATTTTAGCAAGTGATAGATCTATTATTATCATTTGATCTAATATCACTGAGGCTTCCAAAAAAATGTTATTTTCAAATCTCACCAAAAAAATAATGAAAT
Organism: Aricia agestis; assembly: GCF_905147365.1. Taxonomy (NCBI): domain Eukaryota; kingdom Metazoa; phylum Arthropoda; class Insecta; order Lepidoptera; family Lycaenidae; genus Aricia; species Aricia agestis. The sequence continues at coordinate 6,846,195 of NC_056421.1, read as the reverse complement.
ACAAAACTTACATGAAATTCGAGACTCCATGATGTTAATTCTTTTTTGGTTACTGTAGAATTTCATTTGCAACACTCAAAATAATAAAATACAATTTCTTCACTGCGTAACAAGTGGTGAACACAATTCTCTCTTCTCTTGATTAGTCTATCAATCTGGCATATCTATACTCGTCATAGGCACAACTGGTTTCATTGCTTCGTTCTTCTTTTGGTTCTTATTGGATTTCTTTCCTTCTTTACCTTTCTTGTCTGTTTCTTCGTCTCTGTAGGGTTCTTGGGCTTCTCCGAGCCCGGTAGAACCACGATTCACATTGTTATTGTTGTAAGCTATGTTCGCATACTCTTGCAACAATGGAAACACTGATAGTAGGAATTGGCAGAAATCTTTTCTTATACCGAACCACCCTGCAAAAAGATTATAGAAATGAACAATTCGTTTGCACAATATGTTTGATTTAAGATTTTAGAAAGTTTTTGGGCACTACGCGGCACGACATTCACAGGTAGGTAAAGGTACCGTTTCGAACAACACGGCAAGCGACCGCGACCGACACTAATTCAAATAAAATGCCACTTTATGAACTAGGCTATAAGATGCATTTCCTGTCACCAATGTCGGTACATTGTTCTAGCTGCTAGGTCATGCCGCTGCTGCTTTGTAATGGCGTAAAAGAAAAATGATATCTATAAATAAAGCCTAGGACATAAATTAGCTTTTATTTAAATTTTCGTCGGTCGCGGTCGCTTGCGGCAGGGATCGGAAAGCCGCCTTGGGACCGAATCACACCGGAATGGCAGCGGCCGGCAGCGACGCGACGAGCACTTTCAGTGTGAAATAATTTCAAAGGGGTACGAAGATTTTGGCCGACCTACCGTGGTGTCACATTTCGAAGATATGAGCAGCCAAAGTTTTACCAATTTAAGATATTGCAACTTTGGCAGCTCAAATCTTCGAAATGTGACGCGGTTTTGTTCAAGATTATTTTTTGTTTGTATTGATAATAGCTATCCATTTTTGAAAAAAATATTCGTAAACGCGGAAAAACACAATGGCGGAAAGTAGGTCGGCAAGGCTCCATACAAAAATCTTCATACCCCTTTATTTACATACTTATAACTACTAGTATCGCTTGTAAACGAAATACGTAAATAAGTATGTTAATAAAGTTTAAAATTATAAAGGGGTATGAAGATTTTTGTATGGAGCCAGGCCGACCGACTGTCCGCTAAATGTGTTTTTTCGCGTTCACGATTTTTTTTTCAAAAATGGATAGCTAACATCAATACAAACGAAAAATAATCTTGGACAAAACCGCGTAAGGTGTCACATTTCGAAGATTTGAGCTGCCAAAGTTGCAATATCTTAAATTGGTAAAACTTTAGCAGCTCATCATATCTTCGAAATGTGACTGTTTACGTGGTTTTGTCTAAGATTATTTTTTATTTGTATTGGTGTTGGCTATCCATTTTTGAAAAAAATATTTGTGAACGCGAAAAAACACATTTAGCGGACAGTAGGTCGGCCAAAATCTTCATACCCCTTTCAGTATGAAATAATTTTAAAAGCCGCGTCGCTGCCGGCCGCTGTCATTCCAGTGTGATTCGGCCCTTAGGATGTGAAGTGCACTATAAAATTAGACGTAATAAGATTGATACTTACATTTATTTCCACCTTTCGAACTAAAGGACATGATTATAAGTGTCGCATATGTCACGAAGAGTGGGCTCACTACTACCAAATACGAAGTTTTGGAGTGGTCTGGATCATCAAGTTTGTTAGTCAACAACACCTGGAAAAAAAATAGGAGTATGTTACCAGACCAGACATATTTTGCTTTTCTTAATCTGTGTTAAAATAACATAATGCCTTTCCTTTTATAAAATATATGAGAAATATGAGAAATGAGGGAGATATTATGTTAAACCATTAAAATACTTATATACAGTATTTATAATGCCCAAAATGGTGCAAATAGGTTTCTAATTGTTATGTGTCGTAACATTTTGTATGTCTGTTTGTAACCTTTTCACCCCCACAGAAATCTAAATCAATTTTGTTGAAATTTGGTATGAATATACTTAGTTCCGGGAAAGAACGTAGGATACTTTTTGTCCCGGAAGAATGTACGGTTCTCGCGCGATAAACGAAATTTGGCAACAACGGAGTTGTAGGTGTCATCTAATCATACATAGAATCGAATTACTTACCTGGAATACCAATATTGGTATAACTGTAAAAGTATATGCCAAGGCAGAGTTAAAACTATTTCTCCTTTGCTGTATGTTAGCTTCGGGCGCCCTCAACAGAATTCCAGCAAACACTATACTATAAAGCACCCCTGCAAATTAAAAAAAAACTTATCAGTTTACTTTAGTCTTATTTTACCTTTAACACAAAACAGCAAGATTTACTTTGTTTTGAAGTTTATTTATGTGTTTATTTTCAATAAAATTTTGAGATCAGATGTGGTACACCGTACAGCTGATCATTACAAATATTACATATTCCAATAGATTGTAAACAAGGAAAAAATATTGCAGAAAAAAGAAAAAAAAATGTATAAGTGATTCAAGATGGTTGGATATATTAACATTTCATGAAATATTGTTTCATTCTCTTTCTTTAAAGATGATATTTTAGAGATTTTTAATTATTTTGATTCAATGCATATGGGAAAAAAATATCTAATATTGTGATATACCCTTTGGTGCCTTTCTGATTCTTGCGACATACAATCGCAACCAATAATTTTGAAATAAATGTCACTTTATGATCTTTTTTTTTTTTACTAGTAACTAGGGTCTAGAGTTTTAGACCAATGTCGAAAGAAAATGAAACCTATAGCCTAGGCCACAAAGTGACATTTTATTTAAATTTTTGTCTGTCGCGGTCGCTAGCAGCGAGGATTGGAAAGTCACCTTTAGAATAATTATTAGATAAGCTCGACCTACTGTACACATAAACACACACACAATAAGAATAAAAAGCAATACATACACTCACCTACAAGGCTGAGGCACATCAGTATCCACAGCGGAACAAACACCACTTCCCATTCCCAAGTTATTATTTTGTCTAGCCTTAGCGCCAAGAATATAAACTGAAGTATGTTGACAGCACAGAACAACTCCAACTGAAAATTAATTTCGTATTCTCTATATTCATCTAAATACGGTAAGATTATCCATACTAATATTATAAATTCGAAAGTGTGTCTGTCTTTCTGTCTTCATGCCTACGCGATATACGAATTCTGGCGCAGCAGAGTTGCCGACGTCATCTAATTTTATTATCAAAGAAGAAAATACTGTATGCCTGTCTGTTAAATCTTTAAACATAAATAAAATTAGATGTAATTAGGAATGAAAACACTTGGACAGAGAGAGTCAAGTTATAAGGAGACTAAATAAGTAACCATCCATATCAATACAAGTTAATATTATAAATGCAAATGTGTGTCTGTCTATCTGTTACCTCTACACCCAAACCGCTAAACCGATTTTGCTGGGTATGGATGCTTGAGATACTTTGAGTCCCGAGAATGGACATAGGAAAAATGTTCGATTCCCGTGCGATAAGCGAATATTTTGGCGCAACAGCGTTGCAGGCGTCATTTCGTTTTTATAAGTTACATTATTTTCATAAAATGTTTGTTTATGTTTCATTTAAATTGTATACTAAGATCCAATACTGAATTTTTTTTTTATGAAATAAGGGGACAAACGAGCAAACGGGAACGGGGTGGAAAGCAACTTCCGTCACCCATGGACACTCACAGCATCAGAAGAGCTGCAAGTGTGTTGCCGGCCTTTTAAGAGAGAAAAGGGTAATAGGGGAGGGTAGGGAAGGGAAGGGAATAGGGGAGGGTAGTGAAGGGAATAGGGGAGGGTAGTGAAGGGAATAGGGTAGGGGATTGGGCCTCCGGTAAACTCACTCACTCGGCTAAACACGGCGCAGGCGCTGTTTCACAACGGTTTTCTGTGAGAATGTGGTATTTCTCCGGTCGAGCCGGCCCATTCGTGTCGAAGCATGACTCTCCCACATATAAATAACTATATACGGGCAAGATATTTACCTCATAGCTGCGGTCGTGTTTGACACACCATATACAGATAGCGATTGAAACTATGCTTATAAAGATCAACGGTATGAAGACTAGTATCCAAAAATGGTTGCTCGTGGTCAACTGGTCACACACAAGCAGCTCAAACATTAGCAATATTAGATGGATTGCGAGACTAATCAACATCGCCTTATAGTGTATGTATGCTTCACCTTCCAACCTGAAAAAATAATAAACTATAGTATATATAGATATCATAACTTTCTAATAACATTTGTAGTATTTAATTGTGCAATTATATACATGACACACAAGTAAACAAAAATAAACCAGATATTTGTACCTGAAATGTGGATACTGCCACCAAACATATGTGCCCACAGTAGCACCGAGAACAACCAGGAACTTCCAAATCCATATTGGCGTGAACACGGCCCAAAACGACCATGAAATAGTCTCATCGAACTTTAAGGCCAAGAGAGCAGTGAATACTAGCAAACAAGTGTGTACAACGAATTTGCTGAAAACAACAAGCAAAATTTTATTGCAATTTGCATTTGTAGAGTCACAGTCAACTACCGTAAAAATAAGCACCTTGGATTAAAGTCTTGGAATAACGTTTGTAAATTCATTTCCATACACATTTATGTAAATATTTAGGATTTACGGAGAGTAAAATAAAAAATATTCCACTTTTAGAATTTGTGCATTGAATTTGTTTTTGACAACATGACAATAAATTTGACAATCGTAATTTTTTTTTTTCATATAATGGCACTTCGGCTATAACCATGGCCAGTGTCGAGTATAATATTATGGCGGGAAAACAATATTCTTTATACAATTTTTTCTATATTATCGTCAGGTCAGTCAGGTCTAAAGTCTAGTCAAAGTCTAAGTATAAAGTCAATACAGTCAAGAAGTCAAGTCGGTTGATTCAGTAAAGTGGTAGGACGCTTTACTGAAACTTTTGATGGAGTTTTGGAGGGAACACAAAAGAGCACGTTTCTGGTTATTACATCACTTTCCCACACTTGTGCACGATAACGAATATTTAATGGTTAATATCCTACCAATATTACACATTAAAAACCCAGATAACACAATTTTAGGAAAATAATATAAAAACACAACATCACTCTTTCACATTCTTCCAAAAACTACCAATCGTAAATTGACGATAGTAGGTATATAATATAAGTCTATGGTCTAGACGCGACAGTATATATTATAAGTCTATGGTCTAGACGTGTAGTACGGTACCCAGTACCTTGCCACTGTATACTAATAAGTATCGTCGCAGAAATCGTCACTTGTGGGAAAACGTCCAAACGACAGCCTGAGTGCCGCATTGACTTTTCGTCACTCCCACGGCCCACCCCCCTCTAACTTCTAAAGTAGGGGCATGATAATCTATATATATAAAAATCAATTGCTGTTCGTTAGTCTCGCTAAAACTCGAGAACGGCTGAACGGATTTATCTTATCTTGGTCTTGAATTATTCGTGGAGGTCTAGGGAAGGTTTAAAAGGTGAGAAAAATTTTGGATGTGTGGCGGTACCCACAAATCGCCTAATATTCCTGCATCGCGCTATCGAAGTTTTCTGAGCGCGTCGGTATATATACGACAGCTGAAATGTATCACGTGGGCTTCGGCCTGACCGAGCATAACACCTCGCTCGGTCGGAAGATCTTCCTTTAGCGTCGCCATGCATTATCCCACAGATGTATAGATGCATGGATGTATATGTAGATGTATGGATGTTTGTTACTCTTTCACGCAAAAACTACTGAACGGATTTTAATGAAACTTTACAATAATATAGCTTAAACATCATAATAACACATAGGCTACAATTTTAACCGACTTTCAAAATGGGGGAGGTGTTATGTTCGTTTTCTTATGTTCAACGATTACTCCGTCGTTTGTTAACCGATTTTCAAAATTTTTCTTTTGGGTATCATCATAAATATAGGGTATCATCCCAATTCGGTATTATATTCACAAAAGTGGTGATCTGATGAAGGATCCATAAGTAAACGAGGGAACTCCTCAAAAATTATAGGGAAATATGTGGTGACTTCGGTTTCGTGAGAAGTATTCTAAGCATATGCTACCAACAAGTAAGATTTTGAACCGAGGTATACCTGGTATACCGTGGTTCGGAAGGTGCTGAGAGAACTCCTGATTCTTTATAGATACAAGTTTGGGAGTTTCGGCGTTGTTTTAAGAACGGAAAGCATATGCTTCTATGCAAATTACATTCATCATCAACATCGTCATCATCATCACTACCATATTATACCATGTTATTGGTAAGTACTTTTCATAGTCTTTTAGATCGAGACTCGAGTTTGTCAAGCGATAATTTAAAAAAATCTATACCTACCTAATATTATAAACCTGAAGAGTATGTTTGCTTGAACGGAATCGGAGGAACTACAGATCCGATTTAAAAACTTATTTCAGTGTTAGATAGCTCATTTATCGAGTAAGAACTAAGACTATAGGCTAAGACTAATACGACCGAAGAAACTCAGGAAAATGTGGGAAAAACGGGGGAAATATTAGAAATTACGAACTACTGGAGCAATTTTTATGGCAATATTTGGCACAGATATAGAGTAGACCAAGTGAAGGGAGTAGGGACATAAGAGCTATTTTTATGGGAAAATGTACGGTTTCCGTAAAATTCCTAATTTACGCGGGCGAAGCCGCGCGGGACATCTAGTTCTAAAAAAAATAATATGATATGATGTACATATTAAGTGATGTTTTATAAGTCATAAATGGTAAACCTTAAAGGTCACAACTCACAGCACACAATATATCAACTCGGAAAGGGATCGGCACCGTATCGCCTCGAGCGGTTCAATATTGTTTGTATGAAACTCCCTACTGCAAGTTGCAACGCACACTAAGCGGAACCGTAACGTAATCGCCTCGCCTCGGAACAGGCTCCGAACCGGGATGCGACGCGTGGTCAACTAGCAATTCCCCCGCCTACGGCTCTCCCCCCCTCAAGCTTACGTTTCTTCGTCCACCCTTGCCCCTTTCTGATAATTTGATATGTGTGCCTTATTTTCTTTCATTAAATCAACTGAAATACAAAAATAAATCAAAACTCCTTCTTTTAATTTCATAGAAATAAATATTGCTGCTGCCTTCATGAGCGAGTTAAACTCGCACTTGGCCGGTTTTTTACTTTGTTAAGTGGGTCGCGTCACGTAAAGAAGTAGAAGAAGTCCTCAAAAGCTGTCACTACTTCATACCTACTTGATACTTGCAGCGTTGCCAGAATGTTACTTTTGTAACATTTTACGTTACTTTTGACCCTTGCATGTTACATTCATGTGACATGACTACAGATGTTACTTTTACGTTACTTTTGGTAATTGAAAAAAAAAAGATATTTGAAACCAAAAATGCAAAACGAAACCATAACGAAACGCACTAAGTTTTATTGAGTTTTGTCGTTACAGCTGACAAAGCTTTAAATGAACGTGGCGAAAAAAGGAACTAATGCTGCCATCATACAAAAACGCCCCCGCCCGCGTTCATAAAATTAAAGCCTTGTCGCACCTTCGTTTAAAGTTTTAATGACGGTCCTATTCGTAGACTTGGAGCTAAACAAAATAAAATGGCTTCGTAAAAATAAAATATAATCGGCTAAGTGTGAGTCTGACTCGCTCATAAAGGGTTCCATACCGTGATAGAGCAAAAATAGGTCAAAAATTGTGTTTTTTTTGTATAAGAGCTTATTTTATTATAATATGTTAATAATTTGAATATTTTTTTATTTAAGTATAAATAAAGTAAACATGAGATTTTGTGGAAATATCAAGTGCCTACCTATTATTGATATCCAGCAAAAAATGCCAAGAAATCAAATTTGTTGTATAGGAGCCCCCTTTAACTATAATATTTTGTTTTTAGTATTTGTTGTTATAGCGGGAACAGAAATACACAATCTGTGAAAATTTCATAAGTCTAGCTATAGCAGTTCTTGCGATACAGCCTGGAGACAGACACACGGATAGACGGACAGACATACATTAAAGTCTTAGTAATAGGGTCCCGTTTTACTCTTTGGGTACGGAACCCTAAAAATAAATAACTTCATCTCTATATGTATAGTATTTTTCGTGCATAAATATTAATACGAAATGTTACTTTTCCCCACAAAATGTTACTTTTTGCATGACATTAAGTAACTTTGGAACATACAGCACTGGCAACACTGGATACTTGTCAAAAATAAAAAAATCGCCGAAATCACAGAGCAAATTTGTGTATTTATTTTAATATTACACGAACAACATTTGATTTTTTAACGTAACTGAATAGTATTAACATTTGTGCAAATATTGAATTATATAATGGCATCTCCTTCTCCTAAATCTCCAGAACAAAGTGAGAAGACTAAGCAGTATGACCGGCAACTTCGATTGTGGGGAGATCACGGACAGGCGGCCCTAGAAAAGGCTCATATTTGTTTAATAAATGCGACAGCACTGGGCACAGAAATATTAAAATCTATCGTCCTTCCCGGTATTGGAGCAATCACTATTGTGGACCACAATATTGTAAGTGATGAAGACATTGGAAGCAATTTCTTTTTAGAATGTACTAGTAAAGGACAGAACAGAGGAACTGAAAGTTTACGCCTTATTTTAGAATTAAATCCTGCTGTGCAAGGTCATGCTGTACAGGAACATCCAGAGCAAATATTGCAGGAAAATCCCGATTTCTTTAAATCATTTACAGTGGTTATAGGGACAGCACTCGAAGAAAAAACGATTAGACTTTTGGCTCAACATTTGTGGGACATTAATGTCCCTTTTGTTCTTTGTAAATCAGTTGGTTTTCTTGGATCTTTTAGGATTCAAATAAAAGAACATGCAATCATAGAAACACACCCGGAAAATGAACAAACTGATTTGCGGCTAGATGTTCCATTTCCAGCTTTATCAGAATATTTAGACAGTGTTGACATAGAAGCTGTTGATTTAAAAGATCATGGTCACATCCCGTGGATTGTAATTTTAAATCATGCTGTACAAAAGTGGCAATTAACCAATGATAGATGGCCCATGAGCAGAAAGGAGAAAAATGAAATCAAAAGTATTATTGATGAGTTTATAAGGAAGGATGAGAATGGTATACCAATTAATGAAGAAAATTTTGAGGAAGCAAAAAGAGCTGTGAATACTTCTTTAGTCCCCACTTTCTTGCCTGTTAAAATTCAAGATCTGATTTACAGTAGTTCAGCAATAAATTTAAAGAAAGACAGTTCTCCATTTTGGATAATGTGTTCAGCGTTGAAGGAGTTTATAGAAGCAGAGGGAAAAGGGAAGCTACCTCTAAAAGGAGTTTTACCCGACATGACGGCATCTACTGAGTCCTACGTGAAACTACAAAATATATATCGCAACCAAGCTGCTATGGAGGCTGAAATAGTCTACCGTAAAGTTCAGGAAATTGTCTCACAACTACATTGTGAGAATATAAGTGAAGCCGATGTAAAACTTTTCTGTAGACATGCTCATGATCTCCATATTATAAAGGGTAGTAATATAGCTGCTGAATATCAGCTCGACAACAATGTGATATCATACATAGCTAAACATCTGGAGGAACCAGATGTAATGATGGTTCATTATATCTTATTACGGGCGGCAGAAATGTTTCGTTCCGAACATTGTCGGTCTCCAGGAGAGTGGGAATCAGAGGGAGATATAGCTAAACTTAAAACATGTGTGTCAAAATTACTTAGTGATATTGCCTGCTCTCCCTTCTCGAAAGACGACCATATACATGAAATGTGTAGATATGGTGGTGCAGAGATTCATAGTGTTTCAGCATTTGTTGGTGCGTGTGTTGCTCATGAAGTAATAAAAATAGCAACAAAACAGTATAAGCCTGTGAACAACACTTTTATATTTGATGGAGCCTCTACAAATTCTGCTGCATTCACATTTTAGTTTTAAGATAATAAAATGAATGTAATGAGAAAAGACTTTTATTGTGTTAGTTTACTAATTTAGGATGACACTCAAAAAATTAATAAATATACAGATTTACTTCAAAGTTGTGTATTTTGAGTTAGGATAAAATATATAATTAGGATGTATAAAAAAAATTGCAGATTTTTTTCTCATTAAAATTTTAACACAAATAAAATAAAACATCACATGACTATTAACTCAAAGAAACAATACATTTGGCTAAAATCCACATGGCTTTTTAGTTACTGATACAACAGTCGGTATTCAAATAACATAATATGCCCGAGACTGTACAATCCTCAGTGTATGCAGTATGACACAACATTGAGAATTTCCCACTTACACCCTACATATTTCACCTTAGCCATAGTTTCAATCTCAATGCGTCTACACCGTTAAGATAGTACCGAAATAAGCGTTTGTCTCTCACAAACCCCAAATTTTCGTAAAGTTTTAGTGCTGGCTTGTTAGTGATCTCCGTTTCTAAGACCACTTCATCAGCATTATCATCTATCATTGCCTGTAAATAAATAAATAAAGTTACATAATTTTCAGAGCTCTATTTCAACAGAGTAATAAACTGAACAGCCACAAAGAATTTCCTAAGGTACAGGCACCAACAGAAAGTGTTCTTATAAGGCCTTTGCATCCAATATCCATCGGGTATAATAATATTAATACTCTTTGAGCAAAGTGGTTTAAGATAGCCCAAGTTACACATACATAGTTAGGCATGACTGGTCAATATAATACTATGAACCTGGGCACCTCACAACGCCTTTTACTCATACAGTAAAGTGCAAACTGATGAAAATTTGAGTGTCCATATAAACGTCTTTAGATAATACCTGCCTTTCAACCGCAAATAACTAACCACAATTTTTTTTTTTTTTAATAAAATAAGGGGGCAAACAAGCAAACGGGTCACCTGATGGAAAGCAACTTCCGTCGCCCATGGACACACTCGCAGCATCAGAAGAGCTGCAAGTGCGTTGCCGACCTTTTAAGAGGGAATAGGGTAATAGGGGAGGGTAGGGAAGGGAATAGTTGACGGTAGGGAAGGGAATAGGGTAGGGGTTAGGGGATTGGGCCTCCGGTAAACTCACTCGGCGAAACACAGCGCAAGCGCTGTTTCACGCCGGTTTTCTGTGAGAACGTGGTATTTATCCGGTCGAGCCGGCCCATTCGTGCCGAAGCATGGCTCTCCCATGTATAAATTTGTTATATAAACATATAAAGTGGTACATTGGATATTTTGGTGACAGTAACTTAAAATTTACTTCATAAATTATCAAGGAAAAGAAATGTTTACTAGATCACACAATTTCTACATTAATAATTTTCATTATTCAGTAATCGAGTATCTTACCTGAATTGCTTTTTGAACTAGTTTTGAGCCAATTTTCCTGTTTCTGTATTTTGCATCTACAGCCAGCATAGCAATGTAACCTCTCTTGACAGCATTGCGATGCATGTCCAACTTACATACAATAGCCCCAATACATTTTCCTTGATCCGTCGCCAGAAAACACAATTTAGGCCAGTTATGTATAAAGTATCTATATGTATAGATTGAATATGGTTCTGAGAGATCTTTTTGTATGAGTCTCATGATTTCAGGCATTTGTAATTCAGATTCATATGATATTATATCAATATCATTTTGGACCTCTCCAGCGGTCTGCAATGAAATATCTAATTGTTCATTATTATGTTCCTTGGCATTAATGACATTATTATGTATAATATTTACATCCTTGCTGACTTCACTAGGGGCTGCGTCTTGTGCTATAGAGTTTTTCTCGTTTGTTTCTTGAATATCATTAGAATGTTCACTTGTACCATTTGTTAACTTGCTACTGATATTGTTAATATTTAGAGTATTTACTAAAGCTGCACTCAATGACTCTTCTTTTAGTTTTATTTCGTCAGGTGCATCAGAAGAATCTTTGGCCTTTTTACTTTTATTTTTCGAAGTAACATCCCTTTGACTGCACTTCATATTATTAAGGTTTTCTTCAACAAAATCATTCATATCGAGAACGACTTGGCTATGTTATGTACACATTCAAAAACTGATTTAATTTATGTAATAATACAAAAAATCAAGATTTTACACAAACATTATCTTGTCAAAATTGTAGTAAAATATCACCGACATCTTGGTCTTATAGTATAGTGTTCCTTGTAAGTTTTAATCGTGACGTGCCTGATATTGTATTAATATTACAATACATTCAAACTTAGCTAATATAAATAATAAAAAAGGAAAACTATTTTAATAATTTTTATCAAATTTTGTTGATCACTGATAAATTCTTCGACAATCACATTGCAAAAAAGAATTGTTGCCAATTAAAATTATTCTTCTTCTCGCTTTTAGCAACAAAATGTCAACTCATATCATTGCCACAGATCAAACATATTTGTCCCAAAGACAAAGTTTTCTCCTCGGAGTAAAATATCCATAAAGTTAATATAGGTACCTACCTAGCCGAATAGAGCAACAATCTCGAGCTGTCAAACAAAACCGAAATTGGTTTCATCTGTGTGTAAAAATATGTGTACGTATACACTTACACAAGCATGATTGAACATGATTTCTATGAGATTAAATTGTCAACGTGCGGTACGTGCCGATTGGACGTCAAAAAAAGAGTGCTGCTGTCATGTATCACACGTCTCTTTTTACCACGCAGTGTTACTGATAGTGACATCTCTCTTGCTCAGGCCTTTGTTTCTCTATTCCGCTAGGTATATTAACTTTATGAAAATATCTTTGCTTCTCGGTTTGTTCTCGGTCATAAGCAAAGACAATATTTTACTATAGCTTGTTAAAAAAGACTAGTTAAAAAAACTAGTACACAATATTTTCTAAACGTAATTTCACGCTCAAAAGGTGCTATTTTCTCTTTTTATTTCCACCAACAGTCAACACAGAGAACGCTTAGCTAAACTTTAAATACGGTACTATTATCACTTTCCAGTTTGCACATTATTAATTTTATCTCGATTTATATTATGGTTTTCATATGAAAATTTTAAATAAGTATAAATATTTTATGTGATTTCAAAATTGTGTAGGTACAGCGGCTAGGTATGTAGTAGACCGTAGATAAATTCATAATATTATATTGGTCGCTCGTCACAGAGTAAAAGGGCCCATTCACTGCAGGACTGCCGTGCAGTGACTGATCTGTGAAACCTTGATTTTATACTAGGTATGTCAAAAGATAATTATTACTTAAAAATAATCGTTAAAATAAGATAATATGTCCTTTTTAAGGTGATAAATATAATGGTAAATGATTTTTATTTTAGTTTTATGTTATTGTAAAATATCGATAAGCTTTTGATTTCGATAAGATTATGTAAAATATTTTAATGAAAATTTTTTCTTCAAAATTTGTGTAATATAAGAACAATAGTAACTTTAGTTACGCAAAATATGAAAGTAAAAGGGAGGATTCACAATATTTTATTTGAAATAGAGAGCTTAAGACAGAATAGAGCAAAAATAAACACATCGTAGCAATTAGGACATGAAGATTTATTACGGGTGAAATGTATATTTTTCAGGATTATTCCTATGATTTACACTGCAAATCACAGTTATTATTGTTATATATAATAGTATTTGTTGAAAATAACATACGATTTAAATAATAAATTGCAAATACCGAAAGGGCATAAAAACGATTGACGACTTTTGACGACCTGTCAAATAAAAGTTGTTACAATTTTCATTAGACTGCCTGTCTCTTTTCATCTTGTTATAATTCCATAAAGGATTTTCTTCTCTCTCGCACTCTTTGTTGGTCTATGCATTATAAGTTTATAAATTAACCATTAACTTATGGAACTATAAATTAACCCGTCGAGCAATCGTCTCTGCTAATGGTAAGTTTCTTAAGTCAATGGGTAAAGGTAAAAAATAAAAATATAACTTTGAACTTGACATGCTGTGGATTGTGGAACCATGTAAACGAGTCTATGGTGCAAGCTTGTAGTCTGTGGTCTACTCGAGAGTCGACTGTCGAGAACGCCAAGTGCCAACACGCAACCGCCGATGGGCAATGGCAATTGGCATATTTTTGTTCAGTATCAAGTTGACAGCCGGCGGGGCGGCGGCATAATGTCACTATAGCGCTCGCTTCGCGCGCCGCCTCTGCGCGATTTTATCGTTTTGTAAATATGTACAAAATTTTTGTACACACATGTTTATTGTTCTTTATCTTATAAATTTTCACTTATGAGTGATACCAAGAACTTAAAAGAGACTTATTTATGTAATTGATATGGACAACGAACTGCAATACTTACTTTGATAGGTATCTACATTTTTAATGAGAACATTTAGATTAAAGTTATTGTGGTAAAAATAATAGCCAAATTGTTCATATTGAATCGTTATCGCGCTTTGCAAATAGACTTAGTTGACTAGACCTTAGTGATAGTTCATTGTACTTTATTAGGATAAAATATTACTCGTGTTACAACCACCAAAGAATTAAGAAGAGTGTAGTGGTAAATCTTATTCCTCGTCTGATTTGATGATTCACTAACCAACTATGGCGGATCGGGATCGTCCTGCTAAAACCCCCATCAGGGTGGGTTTCTACGACATTGAAAGGACCATTGGCAAAGGGAACTTTGCCGTTGTCAAATTAGCACGACATCGAATAACGAAGACTGAGGTAAGTTATGTTTTTTTAACTATAAATACAAGATAGATATTTGCACCTGTCTTCACTCATCTAAACCATGTTTGACCAATCATATCCCATCAATCGTCAAGCGGCAGCAGATTGCCGCATAAAAATTGAAAATCTATTTGCGATACCCACGATGGAGCAGGTGATATTGATAGGTTCCTTACCTAGATCGGCACTCGGCACATAGAAACGATTATATATGTATCAAAATACTTATTTCATGAATTCACGCAATGCCCACAAGATGTACCTATTTGGATCGACAGAATATATTATAGGACATTTACAAATCAAAGGTTTACTTTAGCAAAGTAAGAGATCTAGAAAGAAAAAAGAAGTACTTACATCCAATAATCCTTATGAAATTAATTAACAAAGAAGATATGTTGTATATTTTATAAAAAATTGATTTTATTTAGATCAAATAACTTTAGACCTACAGTATCAATAGTATAAGATACTTGTTTGCACTGCTAATGCTTTCCTATACAATAGCGAAATTTTAACCCATTCATAGACTGATGTCGATGGAGATAGAACAATGTTAAATCACCGAGAAAAATGTATAAAAAATATGATTCCAGGCACCTAGAAGACAACTTTATATTTAGGGCTAAAGTGTGGCCAGAATATTTTCTACTGTAAACGCGCTTGAGACGTGACTCTACACCTGTTACAAAGAAATTAATTTTTTAAGATCTTGATTTTACATATCTACATGCCACAATAAAAACATATTTTTGTAGTAGAACTTTGCCTATTCAGTATATTACATTTTGAAAGAAAAGTGCAATACATTTTCTACTGCCACTTTCTGTATTCTCGGTAAATTCGCAAGTTGCCAGTATCTACAAGCCTATAAGGCTGATGACAATGACTTTATCTATTACAGTTACAATGTACGTTACCGTTACCTCTCCTTACTTAAATCGACGTACTTATTATCGATTCAACGTTGTTACTTGACGACGAAGACGACTCACGGCTAACAGCCATTGCCATAATATATTTCTGAAATATGACGAAAATAACGACATCCTTTCAAAAAAGAGAGAAATCAAAGCAATAATTTTTATAATAATTCCAAATGCCAGAGGTGGTCAAAGTACATCCTCATTCTGTGGTAACCTGTCAATTCATTGCGTAAAATTACAGTAAATTATTTTCGTGGTTGTGGGCTGTGGCTAGAAAATGATAAAGCTCCAACTTTCAACCGCAAATATTATAATTTTTAAAGTAATAATTTCCTGTGACCGAACTTTCACATTAAACGGTAAATAAGCTGTTGTTCGATAACTCTTGAGATCATAATATTATATCTTCTTTCTTAGAATTCGGTTTGGTCTCACATCAATCAGAATAAACCTGGAAGAAAAGGATAAAAGTGAAAATGCGAAGCGCCAAAAAAATTAAACGTAATCCCATAATCGGAAAACGTAATTACTAACTACAGTCTACGTCATTATCAAAAGTACGCGCCAAATAATAAAAACTAGCAAAAGTAAATAAATCAAGCATAAAATCTGAATACTTCATTTTAATTTATATAATAATACAATGTTAATAATGTGATAAAAACGCCAAACAACACGAAAACTAAGGTCACAAGTATGCACCTATAGTTTTATCTCTCCTAAGTCTTTTGTTGTTGTCTCAACTGTAATTATGCTGCTGACGTCAAGCAGATAAGCTTACATCTACTATTACGGTTTATCACAGTTAATAATTCATTATCAATATTAGACAGCGTTTATGTGCAAGTTATGTTTGTTTTAACTAGTTGTTGAGAGTTGATTGTTGAGACCTAAACAAATATTTCTTTAAATTATTTGTAGCTCCAAAATTCCTGATTTGAAAACAAAATAGGTTTTCAAATCTGGATTCTGTCATTTGAAAAGACAAATCTTCCTTCATTCACCATGGTCTACGTCCCATCGTTTTCTTAGCGTTATCGTATTTTCTTTTTTTACTTACTTTTCTACGACAATATCGTTGTTTAAGTAAAAAAAAATACGTATCTTCATTCTTCAAATAAAGATGTAACCGAAATGATAATCTTGTCTCATAGAGATAGTGAGCTGTGAGATGTACGTACGATAGTGGGATCTAGACATTTGGCACATTTAGTATGTTGTTGTAATAGGATTATGACGATTTTATGAATTTATCATATCATAGTATTAGTACACGTGATTCGGTTCATGATAACTGTTGCTCAATCGGGACTTTTGACATACATATTTAGGTACGGTACAAACCATTGTAACGTGATAATAAAAATTTCCTGTTTTGTTGAAAAATTCTCGGTAGTACTTTCATTTTATTTAAATCCCCTAGCATGATTAGCACCTAGCATGATAGAAAGTCAAGTCAAAGTCTCATGGGTCAACTGTACGGGATTACCTTTTTGAAGTAGGTCATTGGCCGAATAGTGAGCACGTCGCGGTCGCCGTGATTCACTAGCTGAGCTGCGTTTAAAATCGTCCACTGCATTTTAGTTGCAATTTCTATTCAGTCGGGCTCTTGATTGCAAGAATGTATAAGCAATCGATGACTTATGACGTTTTGGTCACGAGGGCGTCACGTTGAATGAATGCACCGAAATAACATGAACGTCCTCGGCCTTGTTAGCAAGTTTTATGTACTACTTGTTGATTTTACATTTTATCTGCTCTATGATTCCCTTGTTTTTCGAAATGTATTCTTCAATCGTATGCGCTGACCTCACAGGTAAAATGTGTCTCGAAGGTTATGCGTAATGATATAAGACTTCTACTGCTTAAAGATGAGTATTTTTAGTTTGGTAGGGTTATTTTCGTAATACGACAAACGAATGTCTGTTTTGCGAGTAACCTTTGCCATAAGAGTTTTAGTTGAGCATCTGCAAATATTTCAAGAAATAACCATCAATCAAGTATTCAACGTGGTCGGCTGAGGTCGAATGTGCGCGCGTCCAGAAATACCACGGCAATCGGCTGCGACCTTGCCTTCGGAAAACACTCTGCATGTTTAATTTTTCCAATACCATGCAAGGAAATTGTTAAAAGTTCAGCCTTAAAGGGGTTTTCGTGTACCTTATATGTCTTTAAATAAATTTTTGCGTGCGTATTCTTTTAAATCCATGAAGTTATTATATATTATCACGATCGTATCTTACATAGATCGAGAACTCACGCAACTGGCCGTGATTTACTATAAGAAAGTGAGCACGCTATAGATAATAGGTATAGCAAATATTTTGCCAGGAAATTTCGTACGGCACATGAACGTTTACACCGGAGCGCTTGAAAAATATTCTTGACGCAAATGCGTTATCTATTTTGGAGTTCTGCGTCAGAGGATCGAACTTATCTGTTCTGCAGTCTGGCCGTCACCCTTATGCCTTCATTTTATAAATTATTGAGCTTTCTTTTACGTATATATAATGTATTTAATATTTTCCAAAAGGATTGAACAAAATACAACAAATTCTTGGGATTCGTATTTGAAAAATTAATACTATACCTGCACTGTGCACTTGAAAAAAAACCGGAGAGAACATGAAAAGCACCTAGCACATTAGAATAATGCGTTTCTATTATATTTTTACATTTTACCTAATACCTATTGAATTAACAAAAACATTGGACATTTTTTAAACAATGATGAGTTGATGAAATTGTTTATTTGGTATCTTTATACTTCCATAGTACGGAAATCAGATTTAATGGTCAAAGGCTTATTCTCATAACCTTTCTGTCTAACAGTTGGTACATATATCTGGCAAAGGCAATGTACAAAGAAAACAGTCTTATTTGACACTCTTTGTACCGAATACTTCAGAAGCGTTTTGAAGCCTGCGAGAGAGAGAGAGAGAGTAGCGAAATAGGAACATTCTCCTATTCAAAGTATCGCTATGCACACGTAGGTACTAAGGTTTCGTTGTTTCTGTCATTTTTTGTTACAGTACATGTGAGGAAACATTGTAACAGTTCACCTTACGTTTGCCTTATGACATTTACAATAGGCTTGATGACTATTTTTTTTCTTATTGGTAATTGAAATAGCCTTAAAAAATAAAAACATCGCTGAAAGAATGACTCTCATAGCTTAAAAATTTACCAAGATATGACAATTCAAACATCTCATAAAATAGACATGCCCGAAACGCTCCATACAAATATGCAGGCTGATCACCTGATTGTCTGACAAGTAAGATGATCCATGCGTCGGATGGGCATGTAAAAAAGTCGGTCCTGCGCCTGATCTCTAGCCAGTCGTGTCGGTCTTCCGTCCCACTGGGTTATGAGAGTAAAAGGATTAGAGAGTGCTCTTGTGTACTGCGCACACACTTGGGCACTATAAAAAAAAACTCCTGCGTACCTGGCCTGGTTTCAATGAAACCGGCCACCGTCACCGAAACCGGTGTGGGGAGTATTATTAGCATCGGGAGAGAACTTTGTTTGATAGGTGTATTAAATATTGCGTTTATGAAAGTGGTTTCATAACAAAAGTTGCTTTAAATTGCATAAGTTATCGAATGGTATACAAATATTGAGAAATTTAATTGAAAAAAAAATCGACTTGATTATCCAACTTTGAAGGCGCATAACAAAAAAAAACAAATGCTATCGAGCTGAAATTTTGGGAACACTTATTTTTTACCGTGATTTCTTTATTTTATTAACAAAATTCGCTAACCTTTGACCTTGTCATCATCATGAGAGCACTGCTACGAATAATAAAAACGGCTACTGACTACAAAAAGTGCAAACAAGTTTTCTTAGAAAAAGATCTTCTCTATCAATGGCAATTCATGGTTTTATAACACCATCTATAAAATACGTAATCCTTTTTGTATTGGGGAAAAACCTATGACGGGGACTTAAAAATATCCTGTTAATACTACTTAAATATATAAGGTTTAATTTTAACCAATTATCAAATTAATAGGGAAAATGGTTGAATTTTAGATGTAAACCTTAAGGACGCTACTCACACACCTGCCGTAGGGACAATCTAGGGTGCACGGCGGTTCTGGTGATATCGGGAGTATCTCTACACACTTGCCTGCCGTGCAGTGTTTCCGAGAAGCTGAGCTGAGCACACGTATTGAGAATGGCACCCGTATTATAGACCAATCAAAAGATTGGAGTACCCTTGGTGCTTTCTGTGGTGCTACCTCAAAAAAAAAAAGAATTGGAGTTAGATGACTTCAATAACTTTTTACGGATGGATTTTGACTCTTTTGAAGAGCTTCTTGCAATGGTGGCACCATTTATGGAAAAAAAATACATTGATGCGGAATGCCGTAAGCGCTAGAGAACGATTAATTGCTACGCTTCGGTTTTTGGCCAGTGGACAAACCTACGAGGATTTGAAATTTAGTTGTATCATATCACCACAATTGATGTCAACAATGATTCCTGAGACTTGTTGAAACTGACTGAGAAATTGCCCCAATCGCGCTACACACGCAGCGACGGCAGGGACGACTTGGGGATCAAGGATGGTCTCGCGCCCCTGCCGCCCTGCCGCAGGGCCAATCCTCCAAATTGCCCCTGCATACCTACACACATCACAATTAAGGATGCAATTAAGAGTCATCCCCACTCCTACACCCTAGATTGCCCCTGCGGCAGATGTGTGAGTAGGGCGCTTTATATTACTGTGAAAATTTTATTACATTTGACAAGATTACATTACCCACAGGTTGCATAATATTCTGCAAAGAGTATTTAAAGTTTGAGATTTGCAAAGTCATCGTGAAAAGTTTAAACTCTACAAAAAATAAGCAATTAGCTCAGCTTGAAGAGCAAAAGATATTGTAAAGTTTTCTTGGAACAACAATTTCAACTAAAAAAACTGACGGCGTTGATGCGCCCACTGATCACGATCATGACTAAGCAAATTCTAACGATACCCTCAAGCTACCTGCGATCATAAACTATTTAGGTAGGTTAGATTAGGTATCGTCCCAGAGTACACGTGTACTCACTACTCACTAAAGTACATGTGTACTTACTAAAAATATAATAGCCCTCCAGATAGGTGAAAACAAGGCATACAAAAATAGTGGCTTTTACAACATTTTTAACTATTCAAAAATAGGTTACAGTTTTTATGGACGCATATTTTTTGCATAGGAAAATGTTATGTAAAAGTTGTATTTTAAAATAACTGTGATGCTCAGCGCGCGCGGGTAGTTAGCGTTAATCCTTGAAAATGGGATTGCGCCTAGAACGAGGGAAGGGAGACACTAGAATGGAGGGCACTACGCTTTGCTGGCGTGGTTTGTACGCAGCTGAGTAATGCACTTTCAACATACCTAGTGCTAT
Organism: Aricia agestis; assembly: GCF_905147365.1. Classification (NCBI taxonomy): domain Eukaryota; kingdom Metazoa; phylum Arthropoda; class Insecta; order Lepidoptera; family Lycaenidae; genus Aricia; species Aricia agestis. The sequence continues at coordinate 6,825,088 of NC_056421.1, read as the reverse complement.
AGCTTTTAACGACTTGGTTCACATCGACTTTTGTTATTTCGTCCATTTGGGTACTTTTACTGGAAATAGGTATAAATGAGTAACACGTGGCTAAAAGTTTATATAACTACGAGTATTATTTTACATAGGTAGCAATCTTAAGATTACATAAAATCTTTGCTTCTTTAAACAGTATATTACTATTTATTTATGTAACGGAATATTGTGAATACTACAATTATTGATTTAATTATGATAATAATAATTATTATTCGTATGACGTCAAAATTTCATGCATATTGAAATAAAATAACAATTATTATTATCGTAATTGTAAATAGTTTTATTTATTAATTAACTTTTCATGCCTTAACAATAACATTTAATAAGACTATACATAATACGGTTTCAGTACATAATTTTTATGTAAAACTATCTGGCTGCATATTATTGAAAACGACAGATGAATGAACTTTTAACGAATACCATAATATTCAGCTTTAAAATTCATTGACATACTATTTACGTGAACAAGTATTTTCAATTAAAACAGCCTACGGCGCATCATTAATTCTTTAAAAGAAACTGTCGGGCTCGGTGCCATTATGCATGTACTGCCAGTGCTTGATGATACTCAAAAATACTACGTACAACCGTAATTTTCAAGCAAACCAGCCGTCCGAGTGTGAGGTGGGGGGGGGTAGAGGGTTTATCTATCCCTGTCACCCCATAGGCGCTCCCGTTTGCACCGTAATATTGATCGCCGTCTGGACTTGTTGATCCCGCTGAATTCGGCCGGGGTGAAAGCTTGGAGGTTTAAATGCAGGGCTTTGACGTCTACGCCTTGGTTGCAAGCTCATAAATTATATAGCGAGCAATGATCTGCTTTCTGTTACTTTTACAGGTCTCTAAGGGGCGATAAAGTATGCACGCCAAGCACTACTAGAATTTTAAGCGTAAAAAAAGGTTAAATTAGTTTGATAACTGTACAAGCTTTGTTCACTCTACATTATAAGGAGTTTGGGATTCGATGCAATTAGTAAGTTTTTTAGGTCAACCGATACACAAAAAATATTAGTAATTAAACTTTATGGCAAAAGCTTAGCTAAATTTATAATGATCCACGTATCTAATGTCTATGCATAACGTTTAATTAGCTAGTAAAGCTATCAGGTGCGTCATTATTTCTAAACGATAGTGTCTTATATTTAAGCCCTTATCACAACAATTATCTATAAGATACGAATTGACGCAAATGTAGGTACGAATAAAGGTAAATAAGCCTTCTGATTGACACAAGAATTATATGGCTTACTTAGAGATATGTTCGTCTCACATCATCTATTAAACTAATAAGCTTCTTCAAATATACAAAGGATAGCAGTAAAACACATAGAATTCGTAAATATACATGACACGGTCTATATTTCTTAAAAGTTTGCTCTTCAAATTAAAAATTTTAAGAGCAAACTTTTAAGAGGATACACCAGGGGCTAGAGAAATGAAAAAAAGTACGTGTAATATCTATAGCTGTCTCTCTTACCTCAAGCCTATACCGCAGAACGCGATAGAGACAACTGCAGAAAATCCAGAAAATCAACGATTCGTAGTCCCCTGATTCCTTTTCCAAAACTTAACCGATTTAAGTACTTTTTTCATTAAAGATTAAAAAAAGGCTTGAGCTGTGTTCCTATGCTTTGCTTTTTTTTGTATAATCTAGCCAAATCTGTTTTCTAGACGTTTGAACACAGCGGAAAATCTGGCCATTTTTTTGGGTTTTTGAACGTTCATATCTTATTTAATAATTAAATTATGAAAAAAAAGAAAACATAGGGACATCGCATTAGTGGCCGTAGATATTCAGGAAAAAAATTATAACTCTACTAGCATTATCCAGGGAGGAAACAGGGGACAACGTTTGTATGGAAAAAAGGGCGGTGTGGACTCCCCTTAATAGAGTGCAGAAATAGGTTTTTCAGACCATTTCTGTCGAAGTTAGAAGCGTCTAAACTCTAACTAGTAACCAACAATAGACCTACCCATGTCTACTGTTCGTTATGACTTATGAGTTATGACCAACAACTCGAGGTATGCCTCGAGTAGACAGTAGACGTTATATGAGGTAAATTCAAACAAATAGTTTCCCAATATCTTATGACGTAATTCATTAGCATAACTACGTGTACGTTTTAGCACTCGTGTAAAGATTCAACAATTGATGTAATTTATTAAAACAAAGAATTGTTTGTTCTTCATGCGATTGCTTTTCTCGGAAAGTTTTAGCTTTTTACGTCTTTTTGTAAGTTGACTAACGTCACAAATTAATCTTAAGATTTTTAACTATAACTACTGCGTTTCGCACTTATGGAATATCGAAAAATCTGACATTACGTTCGAGGACTCCAATATAGCATTATGGATAAACAATGTAAACTTTACATTTTATAGTTTTACATAGACCTACACTTACTACGAGCGTCGCACCTACGTCTCGTCTTGAAAGCCACTCAAACTGTCTAGATTGCAGAAGAGATTGTATTTAGATTGTGCCCTGAGCTTGACTCACAGGAATGCCTTATGAATTGCTCTCAAGAGTGTCTTGGATTTATTTGGAATCAATATTATTGACTCTTACTCTACATTCGGCGATCTATAATTGTTCAATATTCCTTGGCGAATATTTATATTTAAGATAAGTATCTTTTAAAAAAACTAGCTGTCCCGGCAAATGTTGTTTTGCCACATAAAGTATTTCGCCCATGTCATTTTATCGAAGTAACTAAATAAGTATGGCACCATGGCAACGTTCATCGCTATCCCGTCGCACAAACAACGGTCGCCACCAGTCTCGAGTTGTAATAATTTACTATTATTTATTCAACAAATGCATTTATCAATATAAAAAGTAGCCAGTAGCCGATTCTCAGACCTACTGAATATGCATAATATAAAAGTTGGTAAAAATCAGTAAAGCCGTTTCGGAGGAGTATGGTAACTAACATTGTGACACGATAATTTTATAAGATATATCTTTACATTTTGCTTAGGTATATTAATAACAATAAAATTCGATGGAGAAAATCTAACATAATGATAGAAAATGCTCGCGTGCCCTGTCTATCACTTCACGGATTAACAGGTGGATATTATCGACTTGCGTCACATTATCAGACATTATCATACAAATATCGAGAATCTAAGCAGAAAGAATTAATTGAGAAGCAATTACGTCAGTAGAGATAATACAATCTACTTACATAATGTAAGTCAATAAACATACGGCTCTATTGAAGGAAGTATATCACGATATCTTTATTTTGTTTGCATTTAGATGAGACTCTACGACCCCGTGAAATTCTTGTCATCTGTAACTTATTTCATTCCGACTCCATCTCGTTTATTCCAAAGCAATTTCTTAAACTTAAACTGCATATTTTGCAATGGCCCTAAGTTTCCGGTGTTAAATTAATGTTTGAAGGAATTTTATCCTTTGCTTTTAATCAGACACCTATAATTGCTCACTTATCTTGAAAGCAATTTCGTGTGCAATTATTGGAATTAATTATGTGTCGAAACTCGAAACATATCGTACTATGACGGTGTCCCGAGACTAATAAATTACTCGTTTGTGACACATTACTAATGCAGCATAATATTATGAGATCTACTTGATTAATGCCCCGCGAGCTATTCACTTAAACCTTAAATTAACGACTAGAATAATTGAGTCATCGTACCAAATTTATTTCAGTTGTTTATCCACGTATATAATAAAGAAACATTATATTCTCACTACATTTGTACGGAAATAGAGCACATAAAATTTTTTGGCAGTCATTTAAGACCGGCACTCAATATTCGTTGACGACATGATGAAAATTGAAACGATAGTTCTGAATCATGAACGAGAGTTTCAGCCGCAAATTCATATTCCGTACAATACTTCAAATGCGAACGCGTTCGAGTTAATTAAAAACTTGCTGAGCACCCGTCCACGGCAGCTGTGTAAAGGGATTTTCAGATTATCGCAAGATCGTTTGCGGTTATATCCAACTTTGTTTTGATATGACTCTACTATAGAACTCTACCTGATTTATTGCCGTCTATCTCCATTTTGGAAAGCTTTTTTTTCTATCTGACATACTCTTTAACAGCATGCACATTTATTGGTAATTTTCATTAATGGATTTTAAATAAATCGCAAAAACTGTATTTAGTAAAATATTGGACATTCTATTATTAGATAAGTGCATTCGTTAAATCCGAGCAATTATTACGTAATAAAATCCTGAATTATTTTATATTTCTTGATAGTCTTTTTATGGCATTTTCTTGTGCGCTCGTATAAGTTTTTTGCACCGCTTCGCAGAACGTGGGTTTATCCACATCAATTTAAAAATGAACGATACGTATGAATTCGATATGCTTTTTTTCTACAAAAAAATATCGAATTGAAATAAGTTACAAACGCATGTCAAAGTCCTAATTAATATTGTTTTGTCTGCAGTAGTAAATATTAAAAAAATCAATAACCACTGTGCCAATGACCTATGCGAACTCGTATTTTAACACCGCAAACGACATAAAACGCAAATGATTTAAAACGTAGTACTGCTGCAGGAAAATACAAAAGACTCGCCGGTCGCAGACTCGGGAGATTTGCAATCTGGGACAATCTTGTACCCTGATTGATTGAGTCTACCCTAGTTCGTCGCGCGTCAGTTTTCATACAGTTCAATAACATTAGGTCATCGCCCTAAAACCAGGTGCGAGTCCCGTAAATCCCTCGAGTGAAATTGTTAAGAATATCACTTGTTCGCTGTGTGTTAAATGACGTCATGCTCAAACATCCTTGTCTGACTAATATTTACCCGTCCGTGAACCGTTTTCTCGTTTTCGGCTGCTGCTTTTTATGGTGAGAAGAGCGACGACCTTTTATCCAGTTAACCTATCTTCCACCGACGACGCGACTGTTCGTAAACAATAAACATCATTACTGACTGGGACAGTTATTAAACTATTGTATTTTTATAATTGGTGACAGTTGGGTGACACAGTAGATGTATGTCGTTTCAAAGCGTGCATCTAAGTGTCTATAGTCTATAGTGACAAAGGTTGACTTTACAATTGGAGTACAAAGGGAAATACTAGTGCTGATATCATGATTCACGTATCATAATTCATAATCATCGCTATGTTGAGACGAAAGACAATAACTCTCAAAACCACAAAAAACACAAAAAGTTTGAATTATTAAATTCCTTTATCGAGCTCGAGCGCAATTAAAGCATTTAGTGCGTATAAATTAGCATAATTTAAACAATGATAATCGATGTTGTCTCGATTCATGATTATTTTTTAATTCTAAAATATAATTACCTGTAGGCTGTAGGCGAGGTTGGCTACAGGCTGTAGACAACCTCACGGGTCCAATTTTAGTTCAAAAATGATGTGTGTATTTAGTTTTGTTTATTTATGTGTTTCGCTATTTATGGCGTTTGACTTATTTATCTTTACATGAACAGTGAACTACGACCGGAAGTGCATATTGAATAAAATTGCCTTTTAGGCTTAGACCAGGAAATGCCTTTATCAGAACTAAACCTACATTTAAGACCGATAGTAATTATACTTACTATGTAACACGATATCGATTAGTATTCAATACAAGGATTCGGATCACGTTTCACCCACATACATTGACGTCATACAAACTTTCTTATTGTATTGTGAGAGTTCAGAGTTAATGTATTTAGAAAATATTTGTGGGTGGCGAAAGTACCTACTTAAGTTATATAGTAACTGTTACTTACTAGAACTTTATTAAGTTTAGGTATAGTTTTTTAGTTTCCATCGACATATTTGATTAAACTCGACTATGAGCGTGTTTCACCTGTATAGGCACTTATTTGTTATTGAATTTTTTATACGTTGATGGTCCGATATGATTTATTGATCTTTCATTTCATTAATAAAATTTTTACTACATCCATCTTGGTTTATCCATCGATGACAACATATCGTATCTCTTCGTAATTCTCAAGTATGATATCCGGTGACTTGAACTCTTGACTCTACATAAAGATGGCAAGTGAGCTTATGAGCGATCCATATTAGTCTGTAAACAAAGAAGGAAGGATGTTTTGGATTAAGACTTCCTGGAAGTTTGCAGAATTATCTTTTCGGAACCATGATCGACTTAATGTTTAGTACAGAATCAACTTCACCTAATTGACACGATTAATTGATACAACCTCATTAAATGAGCCAATAAAAGAACATACCTATGTATATACTGTTACGTAGTGATGCAATATTGTTAAACTTAGAGAAAGAAACATTCAAAAAGTAATAATATCGTGTTTGTACAATGAATTTGATAAGGATTCAAGGGCTTCTGCTGACGTCGGGATAAGTAATCGGGTCAGTGTCGGTCGATAGACTCCAGTCTCCACATGATTCATACGTGTTTAACGTCTATTTAAAATTTTGCATCTCCCAACTCGCATAAAACCCATTTAAATAGTCCATTAAAACTTTATTCCTTTACACCTCAGAGTCGACTACGTTTTGGTCGTTTTTAGGGTTCCGTACCCAAAGGGTAAAAACGGGACTCTACACCGGGGGCTTCCATACAAAAAAAAAACACAATTTTTTGTCTACTTTCGCTCTATCAAGGAAAGTGTGCAGCTTCCATGTTAATAGGAAAACCGCTGAAAATGCTCATGAAGTGATAATAACACTAGACCCACACATGCAAAAGTAACAAAAGATGAATCTGGTAGAGTTCCAAATGCTTTAAATTATTAACATTTTTAGCTATCACCCTTTTATTGATGTGATGAGAGAGGTTGGTCGTAACGTCAATTGGCTGAATGGAAGTAAGTGACGCGGGCACTGACGTAAGCAACTCTTTGTCTGTGTGGAAACGCAAATCATGAAATAACCGTTTTGTTCCGTCGAGAAATTGTTACAATTTTCAACGAATTTCAAAATGTAATGCAACTTATTTAACAGCATATAAGTATATACCTACATATTAAATTGTATTGTGATATTTATTTTGAATGCTTTTTTTGCAAGCAGCGATTAGTGGTTACAAAACTTTTCCGTCACGGTCCGTTGTTCAGGGTTATCGCGGTCCGTTGAAAGGAAACGCAAATCCGGAGTGTGGTCCAAACTTTGGTTTCAAACGTGTGCTGTTTACAGCTTTTATGAGACTCGGCTACCGGTTACTCGGAACTATCGGAAAAAATGGGTATTTTGCCTGCTGCATTTGGATCTCTCGGGCGATAGGTAGTTTATTTATATTAAAATATTATACCATTTTCAATTTTGAATTCACGTTTTATGAACATGTTTTAAGAATCATTTCGTTTTAATCCTTCAAGCCCCATAAGAGCACTGGTGATCGCGACAACAATAGCATTTCCAAGAATACGCGATCGAAGGATGTCTAATGTTACATAATAAGAAAGTTACATGCATCTATTTTAATTACTATCACCGTTAGTAGATAATAATATCTATGGACGCTTCATACCACGATACGATTATTATTATTATTAAATACTGTGTCAAATGTCATCGTCCCGTTACTAGGTTTCTCCCATTTTAGATGGGTTTTTATCGGGAACAGAGTCACGTTTAATAAATATCATTAAATACTAATGTGTTGTCACCTCTAGCATTTTGTTTGGCCTTATCCAAACTTTTATTTCTTTACTTAATACCGTTTATTATTTTTTGTGCAGTTGTAAAGTATTTTCATATTTTCTTAGTAATCATTTATTGTTAGTTTAGCTAAGTAATTACATATTCTTCCAACCAGCCCTTTTTGTCCAGAAAGAATTATTATAATATTGACGATGTAATAATCTTGAATATTTTTGTTACAGGTAGCGATTAAGATAATAGATAAATCACAATTAGATGCCAGCAACCTTCAAAAAGTCTACCGCGAAGTGGATATTATGAAGAGGCTGGATCACCCACATATAATTAAGCTTTATCAGGTAAGACTATTTGAAACTACAAGTTAATAAAAAGAAAACAAATAAAACAATATAGGAAAAAATCACATTCACTTACAAGCTTCAGTTTATCTTCGGTCCATACACTGTAAGGTACAACCTACAACCAACATAAGTCAAAAGCCAATATGTTAAAAAATGGCTAGTTCAAGTTAGAAGTTTCTTATTTACCGGACCATTACCGGAATTCATAAGGGAAATCAATAATCAGTAAAGTTTTGTAAAGTTAGTAAACATTGCGAAAAGAGCATGAAACCTTAATCTCGAACGTCATGTCAAAAAACAAATATTGTTATAAGCGGAGCGAAACAAGCTGAAGAAAAATATTACACAATCCGGAAATGACCTTAAAAAGTGAGATTCTACTTTAAACCTTGACACTCGCAACGGGAAAAGGAGACTGTTGATAGTGTTATTTATGTTGCGGATGGGAAAATTACATGGGATACCTTGACAGTAATTTAAGATTACATTCAGTTGGTAGGTCTCTCTAACTTTCTACTTTCAGTCTTTAGCCCGGCCGCACATTATCCGAATTCTGATCAGAAACAGTTCAATTTCGCCGGACCGCCACCCCGCACACTATCCGAAATATCCTTCCGGTGAGTTCGAGCTCACTCGGCTCAGTACTAAATATAAGAGACAGCGCGGACGTTCAACTGTTTCGTATCAGAAATTTCGGACAATGTGCGGCCGGGCTTATTGTCTATTTTATTTTTACGTCATACCTGCTGACGATAGAAAAATATTACACATGCAAGTGACAAACTGTCAATTTGGTTAATAAATGCTACTAATTAGCAGTTATCGCTTTTGCGGACGTTAGATACGCTGTTAGTATCATTACGCTCGCTAACGACATACTGTTTGCGGTCAACGTTACGTGCCAGTTGTCCAATAATGATGTCAGTGTTTCTTTGGGTTTCCAACTTGTTTTCAACCGGGAAATTGCGATATGCATCGTCACAGTTAAAGTAATGACTTAAACATACACCTGCCAACTGCAAAGCTATTTGCCTATTACCTTGTTAGGTAATATTATGTTTAATAAATAAGTCATTTAACTAGTTTATGGAACTCGCGTAACTACATTTCTAATTCTGCATAACTTTTCACGCCCTTTTTGTTTCACTACTTAGGGAAGTTGCGTTTTTTGATGATAATATTTTCTGTTTCTATTTTTATACGGGAAACAGAATGCAGGAATGTGGTTTAAATGCAAATCAATCATTTGAAACTATGACGGTGTTAAGTTTATTAAATAATAATATAATAGATATCTCGTTCCTAATTAGTACATACCGAAGTCGACAGGTAAGACACTTGAAATTGCCAAAGTCATCATTAGTTCTCATAAATCGGGTTAAGCTTCATACATTTATTCTGAGTGTTCTAACCTCGACAAAGGTTTCCATTGTTCAGCAAACAAAGTCTATGAATGAAATGAAAAACGATTGAGCCGGCCAATTCTCAATGGCTACTGGTGTATAAACATTTGTTCTCGAGAACATGATTTCCTTTCGACGATATCGAATGTAATAACATCTTTGTCATCGTTTCAATGTTTATTATTGCGATTACATATTAATGTGTAAAGAACATTATTGTCAGGAGTCACTCGAATTACGTAACGTTGCCACTTATATGCGGCTAATAGAAGCGTTTTTCTCTGATTTATTAAATTTTCCTGCTCCACCTGCCGGTACAACTTTTAATATCTCTTGTAGATCCGTCGATAGATGCTTGATTTAGCCAATTTTACTGATTTTATCATTATTATCAGTCTGTATCATTTATTTTAGATATCGACGTAATTCCACTGTGATATCGAGGTTGTATTTTCGTCTAGACGCGACAATCCCGACTTTTGAAACAATTTGCTCACACCACGTCAACTGTTATTTAACCTCAGGTATCGTATAAGGAATTAGCATAAACAATCCGACATTATCTAGTAGACTTGTTGACGGAAACTTTCAGGAGCGTATTGAGTGAGTCATCGGGTATTTATAGATGTTTTTTACCCGGCTGCCAGAGTGCAGAGAGTGAATACGTGGCTATGTACAATGTACATTGTACGTGTACCGTTCATATACGCGATGTATACGGAATTACCAACCATTTCTTTCCCGATAACACTGGACTTTTTGTTGACAGGATATGTTTCTATCACAATAGCACTAGGTCGAATGCGAAATTATAAAAAATCTGCCAAGTGTGAGTCGGACTCGCGCACGAAGGGCTGCGTACCCTTATAGAGCAAAAATAGGCCAAAAATTGTGTTTTTTTGTCCCCCCTTAAATTTTTATTTTATTTACTTAAATATTTTTATTAATTATTAAAGTACACATATAATTCAGGCTTTTGTGAAAATTTCAAGTGCATCCCTGTTGTCATCATTGATACCGAGCAAAAAATGTTTAAAAAATCACGTTTCTTGTATGGGAGCCCCCCTTAAATATTTAATTTATTTTGTTTTTAGTATTTGTTGTTATAGCGGCAACAGAAATACATAATCTGTGAAAATTTCAACTCTCTAGCTATTACCGTTCTTGAGTTACAGCCTGGAGACAGATGGACAGACGGACAGACATCGAAGTCTCAGTGATAGGGTCCCGTTTTTACCCTTTGGGTACGGAACCCTAAAAAATACACAAAAAAGTTAGAAAATGTTTTTGATACTAACTAGTATCGATAAGTAATTAATTATTATCAAAAAAAGTGTTTATGCTCATAAAAAGTCAAACCATCTTCCAACGCGTTATGATTTGTCTGAAGTGGAACAATGAATTGTCAGACAATAATAAATGTACAATATATCGAAAGTCTTCGTGAATGTGAAAATAGGAAGAGTTGTACACACCAATATAAGATATCATTGTTAAATGTCAAGAATGAATTCAAAATGCCCTTTTTTCTTTAGAAAACCTTTGACAATAAGTCTTCTTTCTAAACCTACCTATAGTGTATACATGTATAACATTCATTAAATAGTGGATAAATACTGTTATTGTTAGGGTTTTTAATGTGATGTCGTAAATAATTACATTTTTTTCCCCTTACATTGCAAACGCAGGCTGAACCCTACGAGATTTATCAAAATAATGTACCAATTAGTATTGTACACAGTGGAAAGGTCTACAGAAAACTCCGCGATGGTATATATATGTCTATCCCACAATTACATTTTTTTGTCATTTCCTTTTTAAGACAAATAATGGCAAATTTTCGAAGCAATTTTAATAAATACGGCATTAATCCTTATCCAATTAAAGTACAAATATAATTAAGGATTTTTTTAAAATTTCAAGTGTCTAACTGTTACCATTATTGATTACGAGCAAAAAAGGCAGAAAAATCACGTTTCTTATATGGGAGCCCCCCTTAAATATTAATCCTTCGATCGTGGATTCTTGGAAATCTATTGTTGTTCTATTGTGCCTCGCTCACCGGTGAGCTTATGGGGCTTGATGGGTAATTAATAATAAAATTAAAATAAAGTTAAATATTAAGGGGGGCTCCTATACAAAATACACAACTTTTGTCTAATTTCACTCTATACTGGTACGGAACCCTTCGTGCGCAAATCCGACTCGCACTTGGCCGATTATTTTTTTCGTTTCAATTCACAGAATTCAGATAAATATAGCGAAATGGATTAGCATCAGTGCGGAGTAAATATTTTCATTAGTAAGAGAGATAATACAGGTGAATTTTCAGGTAAATCGTAATATGACGAGGGTTTCAGTTTTGACCTTTATTGTCTGCCCCTCGAGTACTCTTGAGTCTTGACTCTTGACCCTCGTATCTGTCTATAATTTAACCCACTAGGCGAATTATAAATTACGTGCGTCATATTTGCGTATGATGGAATTTTCATTTGAGTCATAAAAATGTCTTTACCAGGGTGGCCGGTTTTTTTTTTTGCGCGGGGAACCCATCATGGGTGCGGGTTGGGGATGTGCCTCAGTTAGCTGAAGCACCCCGGGGGTATGTGAGACTCTTACTCACTAAAACCACCTGCGGTTCGCCTTCAGCCGCAAAAAGGAGGGATATCCCGGATCTAACAAACACAGGACTTCCTCCACGACCGGCGGGTCTACCTCAGAAGGGACTTCCACCAAAGTTAGGGAACGCTTCGGCAAACTGAAGCGTTCCCCTCGGCGCCGGGACTGGCTAAACCGGGGAGGTTCCCATCCTCTCCCGGAGCCCCGTTAGACGAGACTTAGGAGGTTCGCATAGCGACGCCTCCGCACTCCCGTCCTACGCCGGCGGAGCGGCAGAGAGGTGGGACCGTCCTCTCTGTCCCGCTCCGCGGCCTCTTTCTGCGACAACTTAGCTTTTAAACCTGGACAGCTACGCAAGAGGCATTTTATAGTCGCCTGGCCCGGCCTGTATGGGACTCAGCAGTCTCTTCCTTTACTCGTCCACAAATAACGTGAGGTGCTTTTTTTACTTTTCTGACCCCTCTCCCCCCCTGGTAAGATTTTCCACCCCCTCCCCTATCCCCCAATCTCACATGAGATTTTTTTAAATGTGGGTTTCTTACGTAAACGCGTTGGATTGTTTGACAGTCAGTAGATCTATAACGTCAAAGTATAAATGAAATTATTTTCTTTCGAACGATAGAGAATGATCTTAATCGTATGCGGTATAACGTATTACGATTACGATTTAATATTAAGCATACGTAATCTGGATGAAATGGACCACAATGGTACAATTTTTTTTGTAACAATGAGAAAAAAAATACGAGAGATTTGCCGAGACCCCCCTCCCTCCAGCGTAAGATTAGATGAGATTTGACTTGACCCCCTCCTCCCCTTAAACACCTCACGTAATTTGTGGACCTTACAACCCTGTGTGACGGATAGCCGATTGGCGACACATCAATTTTAAAGTACAAAAAAAATACAACCACAAGCATTATAATAATATGTATTTAGACGTGGGAGAGCCATGATTCGGCACGAATGGGCCGGCTCGACCGGAGAAATGGCACGTTCTCACAGAAAACCGGCGTGAAACAGTACTTGCGCTGTGTTTCGCCGAGTGAGTGAGTTTACCGGAGGCCCAATCCCCCTACCCTATTCCCTTCCCTACCCTCCCCTATTTCCTTCCCTTCCCATCCCTACCCTGCCCTATTGCCCTATTCCCTCTTAAAAGGCCGGCAACGCACCTGCAGCTCTTCTGATGCTGCGAGTGTCCATGGACGACGGAAGTTGCTTTCCATCAGGTGACCCGTTTGCTCGTTTGCCCCCTTATTTCATAAAAAATGTCACGATTGATGGCGTTTTCGTCAAACGTTTGTGAATAGCAAATAGAGACAACTGATAGGTCGCATCTTTAGTCATCAAAGGTCACTTTTGTATGTTTTTAACGTACGACCTTCCGGTAAAACAGGAGTTTGACCCGCGAAACGAGACTGCTGACGTAAATGATATAAGTTATACATGTGGATTCTTGATGTCGTCTCTATATACCGTCGATGTGATAGTTACGTAATGACAAATAGCCTTAGATATATAACATTATTGTCTCATACATTCCTATGTCAGTAAATAAATTTCGGTCTTGTTAAAATCTTAAATCAAATTATTTAACTGTGAATAAAAAGGAAGTCTTAAAGAAACAATTTTTTCTAGCACTGAACATCAAACATGGTCCCTGAACAGTATTTTGGTTTCAGGTTATGGAGACTAAGAATATGATCTACATAGTGTCGGAGTATGCAAGTAAAGGGGAAATATTTGGTAAGTATTTTACTCTACGTGACATAAGTTAGTGGGATTACGTCAGTAAAAAAAACCTATACGAACTATGTAATTTAGACTATGGCAGGAATTTTAATTATTATAATTGCACCAAATTATTTGAATTCAATAGTAAATTGAATAATAATAATTAATTTTATTCTTCTCATATCCGCGAGTGAGACCTGGAGACCTGAAACACAGGGTATCCTAGCTTAGGCTCCAGTTCACACTGCAATTTAATATGTTAAATACCTACTATGTTAAGTTGTGTGAAAAATATTATTATGTTTGTGTAAGGTATTCCTTGCTCACGGGCAATTAAATCCCGGACCTTTGGAAGGCATGCGTGGGGCCGAAACCAACACGTAGAGTCCCCCGCCCGTTACACAGTTTTAATCTAAATTCGAGCCGAAGCTCTTGCGACTTCACTCTGACCGGCCGGTTAAGGCAAGGAAGAGGTAGGGCCTGATTCTCCGTCAGTGTTCACTCCGGCCGGCCGTTGAAGGCAAGCCGGAGATGGAGAACAGGGGCTTCCCTGGGAGCACTCGGGTTCGTGGGGTCGCTACTCCCCAACAGCTCGCCACAAGCTGCCCTGCGGGCTTATTATTATTATTATTTCGAGTTTTACGTCATAGGTCTTCTTACCAATTCCGTAAGATTTTTCTTGGCCTTTATTCAGGACTAGCGGTTTCAGAAGTTTGCTGTGAATAAATAGTTTTATATTTAACGTAAAAATAATTAACTTTTAAAGGCATCATTTCATTCATCTTATGAATAATTACTTTATATTATATGAAGGTATATTTAGCGGAAATTGATTTTACGTGATCTACAGTCTACACCTATTTCAAAAATAAATATAATATCAATGTCAAGCAAAAAGGCTCAAAACAACAGCTAACAAAAAACGTTTTTTTTTCGAGATGAGAATATAATATAAACAAGGAAAAATATCTTGTTTCTTAATTAAGAAGAGGCCAAATGGTCGCATTCAAAGGGATTAGTGCTCAATCCCAGTATAACAAGGGCTTACAATGACACCCAAGTTACTTATTTAACTTATTTTATAAGAGCAACCCGTCTTTCCTTTAATATGTTTTTCCATAAGGTATCATTAATCATTATACTGATATAATAATATTAATAATATATTGTCGGGGTCTATGTATGAAATATATTTAACGTAAAGTTATTTAATTCAAAGGGCTCGTGATTAACACCGAAATATTTTAACATCGTAAACGATAAAACCATGGTTATATTTAAAAATACCGAAAATAGCGTATCACGTTTCACCATTAACCTAGAATTTTTTACCTTTTCACCCTTCGTGATAAAACATAATAACGTGTCGTATTAAAATAGCACGTACATTTTTCTTAAAAATATAATACAATGCCCACCCGAAAACTCGTAACCTCGACATCGATTAAGGGCGCACGATGTAAGTTCTTGGCCGCTCTGGTGACGTCATTCGCGGCCTGCTGACGTCACTAGGACGGTGTAGGGGGAGGGGGGCGACTTACGAATGGTGGGGGTAGGGGGAAAACAATTTTACTCTGACGACATAGAACCGAAAAGCCTTTATGAAAATCGGCCGGTAATCTATTGGTAACGACTTGAAGTCTGCGCCACGATTTATTTGAATCACTGTTGCGTTGGTATAAGATCAATAAAAATTATTATTGATAATAAATTTGGCTTTATGGTTTTGATTGTAGCCAATATTATCCAGTCATGTTGTCATTAGATTTAAGATTTTATAGTGTCAAGTTATTATATTTTGAATTTTTATGATAATGTGTTTTGTCTACAATAGTCAGCATGTATACCAAAGTTTCTTACCGAATTATTGATAAATTGTGTAATTTATTATTTATATGAGGGGTCGACACTCGACATGTTTTACAGACTTATAAATAAATTAGGTCCTACTGTAATTCCAAACAGTAGAACAGTTACTATTGTCCTATTCATTTATCGTTATAAAATTATTATTAATGTTTTAAGAAGTTTGATCATGTAAATTTTACGATTAATATTTTAGGGCACAAATAATTGTCACCGTTAAAATCTACGTCTGTAGTTTGTACAAAGCTGTCCTAATACTTTAGTAAATGAAATCCTATTACACCCAGGATAATTCTAAAACGGCGCACCTGCGTTAGGTACACCTGTGTAGTCTAATATCCAGTTATAAGCTGCGGCTTAAGCGAACCTAGATTACATAAGATTAAAGCTTTAAATAACACAGAAAAACGGTAAAGTCGTAAAGCAGTAAAGACTTTGTGGTGTACACGATTCAGTAATGTTAATATTACACACGGTGCTGCTCGCCAGTTCTGTTGCTGGAACTTGGCTTAACACGCTACCGCGTGTCTAGATGATACAGTAATGTTAAAAAAATAAAGATTGGATATAACACTTCGTTATTATAGTGGAACTAGGTAAACCGGGAGTCACGGAATAACTAATTGGGGTTATCCTCGCCTTTGGAAAAAAATTTGAGAAAAGAAGATATTTCAATTCTTCCGGCTGTTAAATATTATAAATACGAGAACGATTAAAGTATTTTTAGAATGTCCGGTGTAACTATGAAGGACATAATTAAAATAAACGTTCGTGTAATTAAATATTTTTGAACGTCCAAATTCATTGACGAAATAATTGAACCCACACAATGACCTTTGAAGTATTTTTACTTTCTCATCGCATCCTGATCTTTGAACTTGGTCCGTTAGAGAAAGGTGAAGGTGATGTTTGGATGTTTTTGTTAACTTCTGATTTATTGGCAAATGTTAATCAACGTTTTTAACATATTGTTTTGTTTTTCTTTGCTAAATATAATTGCTCCCACGTTGCAATTCTGCTTACGATATCGATAACTTCTATAGAGATGATGATGTGTGAAAGTGATAATATAAGATTTGTATCTGCTCAAATCCTAGTATTGCGGCTAAAGTCCTCTTTGCGAAGGATAGACAACGTTTGATTACACAAAGGCCTGAGTAAATATCGTCTCTCTGTGTCATCACTGATTAACCTAAACGCAGAAGCAAACACTGCAATAGCTATGTCCACATTATTCGCTTTCGTCTTCAATTTTCGTCATCTTTCATTCAACTTTCGTTTTGGCGCATTCAATAATTGAATACGTCAACGAACGCAACGCCAACATTGTCATTTTTGTTTTTTGGATACGGTCAGAGAGCATGCGTCGCGGGCATGCCTCACGTGCGCTGTTGACTGCGCTATAACGCATGCCCTTGACGAACAGAAAAAGACACAGTGCTAATGTTCAAGGATTGTGTGGCAGTAATTAATGAATATCGTTCTTTGTAGATTACATAGCGAGGTACGGGAGGATGGCAGAGCAAGCCGCACGGAGGAAATTCTGGCAAATTCTCTCGGCCGTCGAGTACTGCCACGAAAGGCGGATTGTACACAGAGATCTTAAGGTAAATATTTGTGGAATTCATGCTGTCTTCGAAATTCAAATACTAAATAGGATGTTGCTTTTGTTTATCACGCAATATAACGTTTTTACTGGCCTGCCGAGAATCAAAAAGGCTATTGATTAAAGTATTTGACTAGAGAGATTGTGAGTAAAGGTACTGTAAACTAAAAATAATAAATCTAGAACTTTTTAATCAAATACATTAAAAAAAGTTAGAATAAAATTCGCACGCAGTCAGCCAGGTGGCCGTGTAGTGTGTAGCCAGGTGTTAGATGTAACAAGAGCAAAAATTGAACAAAATTGTTTCAAACGAAATTGAAACAAAATTTTATTCGGGTGTTTTGCAGATGCAACCAAAAGATAAAACCCGAACGTAAGCTGAATTTTTAGAAACATATCTACCGAAATCAATAAAGTGTTTCATAATATAGTATCTTGCTACATTTTATTTAGCAAGAAATGTTTTATCTGAAAACTACACTGCAAATTGTCATTCAAACTAAACTTGTATGGAAAATTTCAGCTCAATCAGTTAAATATATCTACTTCAAAATTGAGTTGCAAGATTTCACCCGAACATACATACTTATTACTTACATACATACAGAGCAAGTTAAATAAAAGCTTTTAATAAAAACTTAACCAGTAGGCATCATTAACACTTAATTTTATAAATTACAATAACAGCTGGCATTATAAATTTAAACATTAAGTAGTTTTCTAGAGTTAGCCTCTGGTAAGTTTCCTCAACAGGGAGCTTATGTTAGACTAGCTGTGCCACGCGGTGTTACTCACGTTTTATTAGGGAAAATAAATTGTGATATTTTTCCCATGTGTTAATCCAGGGTATCAGCTAACTCCATGCCAAATTTTATTAAAAGCGATCTTGCCATTGTGAAGAAGTAACAAACTTTCGCCTTTATAGCGGCGGGCCATTTCAGTGCCCGTTCACATTGTTCCAGCATTAATTTTTTCGATCACAGAATTGAAATAATCTAAATCAGTCATCATAATAGTGCAAACTGTGGGATTAGCCCCAATTTCACCAAAGACTGTTAAAGTTAACGCTCGAATTAGTTTATATTTATTTAATTAGTAAAGAAAATTTCGTTTTTCTTATGAATGAAAGAGAAGACATGATCTTTTAACAAGCTGTAAACACTAACATGATGATATTGGTCACCGATTTTCTAATCTCTCCCATTTGTTTTCAGGCGGAGAACCTCCTACTGGACGCGAATATGAACATAAAGATAGCGGACTTCGGGTTCAGTAATTACTACGCCACAGGCGAACTGCTGGCGACGTGGTGCGGGTCGCCACCGTACGCGGCGCCAGAAGTGTTCGAGGGGAAGAGGTATACGGGACCGGAGATTGATATATGGGTGAGTTTATTGGCTACTAGACGTTCCGCACGGCTCTGCTACGTAAATTAGGAATTTCACGGAAACCGTACATTTTTCAAAAAAAATATTATTCTATATCTCTTCACGTGGTCCTCTCTATTTCTGTGCCAAATAACATAAAAATTGCTCCAGTTAGTTCGTGAGATATGCACTTTCGAATGTTTTCTGTTTTTTTTCACACTTTCCTCTGTTTCTATTAGTTGATAAAATAAAGCCTATAGCCTTCCTCGATAAACGAACTATTTAACCTGAAAGAATTTTTCAAATCAGACCCGTAGCTCCTGAGATAAGCGCGTTCAAACAAACAAACAAACTAAAACATAATATTTTTAGGATAGACCAAACTCCCGAGGAGTTGCTTGGTAGTTGGTAGCACCATTAATAATTTTGCCGAAAGATATGGGTATCTAAACAAAATAGAAGCGTGGCGTTGCTCATAGTTCAACAAAAGTTGTCGTAGTTTGACTCAGGAATGATGCGATATAGCGCAATATTGTAACAGAGAGACCTTAGTTTATATGCAACTATGCTATAGGTAATAGGTTATAATATTCCAGGCATTTTATAAAAGTCTTCTTCATAGTCACCATTAAAAAAAGTACAAATAAAAAATGTCGCAACGTAGCTGAGGGCGATATTCATGCTGCGAATGAGCTTTTGATATTGATTTGATAATCTGCTTTTTAGACCTTTCAGGTCGAAAGAAGCAGATTATAAAAAGTAAATGTGGCACTTTTGTGTAGTACTTTTATAATTTGTTACGCCATGCAGACGACTTATAAAACTAATCTTACTTATATTTAATTGTGTAATGATCATCAATCGTAAATGTGGTTTTGATCGTGGAATTAACGTCAATTGCAATTATTTTATCTGCGTCATCTATACTTAATATTATAATTCTGCAGAGTTTGTTAGTTTGTTTGTTTGTTTGAACGCGCTAATCTCAGGAGCTACTGGTCCGATTTGAAAAATTCTTTCAGTGTTAGATAGCCCATTTATCGAGGAAGGCTATAGGCTATATTTTATCACGATAAGATTAATAGAAACGAAGAAATAGAGAAAAATGTGGAAAAAACGGGGGGAAATTATTTGAAAGGGCTTATTTGAACGCGCTAATCTCAAGAACTACTGGTCCGATTTGAAAAATTCTTTCAGTGTTAGATAGCCTATTGATCGAGGAAAGCTATAGGCTATATTTTATCACGCTAAGACTAATAGGAGCGAAGAAATAGTGGAAAATGTGGAAAAAACGGGGGAAATTATATGAAAGGGCTTATTTGAAAGCGCTAATCTCAGGAACTACTGGTTCGATTTAAAAAAATCTTTCAGTGTTAGATAGCCCATTTGTTCAGGAAAGTTATAGGTTATATTTTATCACGCTTAGATTAATAAGAGCAAAGAAATAGAGGAAAGTGTGGAAAAAACAGGGGGAAATTATTTGAAAGGGCTTATTTGAACGTGCTAATCTCAGGAACTACTGGTCCGATTTGAAAAATTCTTTCAATGGTAGATAGCCTATTTATCGAGGAAGGCCATAGGTTATATTTTATTATTCTACGACTAATAGGAGCGAAGAAATAGAGGAGAATGGGGAAAAAAAGGGGGAAATTATATGAAATTGCTTTTTATCTTAAGATTCTTAAGAACTACTGGAGCAATTTTTATGTTATTTGGCAAACATGAAGAATAGGTTAAGGGACATAGGCTATTTTTTTGCGGAAAAATGTACGGTCGCGTGAAATTCGTAAATTACGCAAGCGAAGCCGCGCGGAACATCTATCTACTTATATAGAATAAAATCGTAGGAAAGTCAATGCTGTACATTGAATATTTTTGTACAATAAATAATACTTGGGACGTGATTTACTATACTAACGCGGACGAAGTCGCGGGCAACAGCTAGTATAATAATATCAACTTAGTAGATATGATGTAATTTAGGTAGAAATTAGAATTCTAGTTCACAAACATAACAAGAACTTTAGTTGTAATAAGTAAATTGATATAAAAAAACTAAAACCAAGGATTTTAAGTGGATAACAATCAAACAAAAAATATTTAAATCAGAATACAACTGAACCCAATGCAATGGTCATTAGTCATTATTTTATTAAAAGCATTTTAGACAATAGTGTAAATTCATTAAAATGCTCTTAAACCTTTTAAATATGTGTGTGTTACAAGAGGATGTGACTGCAGATTTTGGATAAAGCTTAAATAAAAAATAAAAAAGAAATTTTATGCACGATATACCTACTTATGTTTGTTTCTTATCATAATGTTTTCGTTCGGAGATATCTTTTATTAAATTAAAATATTTTGATTCCGCCAAAACCACTATGACGAACATAGTATGACGCAGGTCTGCTAAATTAAGCGGGCGAATATATTTTTATTATCGTTTTATTTAAAGGACGTTTGGAGACCAATCTTAATGTTATGCTGAATTTATTTTTTATCCAAAAATAATCGGAGTGCGTAGATAATAAAAAATCTTACTTGCGACCACGTCAGGCTCGACTGAAATATGTTGTTTCTTAAATGAAATAGTGATTTCAATCAATTCATTGTCCAAATGTTTCGCCCTCAATACTTAAATAACAAAGTACCTGGATGACCGAGCTTTGCTCGGTATAGCAAACACGGAACACTCATTGACTTCGTGTTACTTAATAACGCCATCTGCTGGTCGTTAAAACAATTAGTTGCTAACAAAATAGTATTATTATTCGCCAATAGATGTAAGGAAGAGTCATATTTTTCAGTTTATCGATTATCGATAAAACACGAATAAAAAGACATTTCTGAAAATGATTACTAGCTAGATCGATTTATCGCCCCCGAAACCCCCTATATACTAAATTTCATGAAAATCGTTGGAGCCGATGAATTGCTCGTTTAAAGATATAAGATAAGATAGAAAAGAATGAAAAGAAAAGGCTAAAAAGAAAATCCAGTTTTGAAGAAAATACGACCTAAAAGAGTTATAAGTGTGGATGAAGCGATAGCGCTGTTAAGTGTGTACCTCGGGCATAGTTCCGCTATTTATTTTCTATTAGACTTTTCAAGTTTTTGAGGGTACTTCTAAACTGGGCAACGAAATGCTTTTTCGTTGGTAACATTCTGTTTCAAAAGATTTTTTAAATGTCATTTAAATTATGTACCGTAGCTGGTTTTTCATTGATTCATTATAATTATTGTGGCGTAGTTATCCTATAACTATAAACTAGTATAATACGTACCTGGATTCATGCTCCCCTTGTTTTATCCAAGGGGTCGACCTGCTGGGTTTTTCCGGTAGCTTAACAAATTGACTTAGCAATTCTGAAACAAATCCAATTATTGAATTTAGATTCATAAAAAGCTAGTTTTCTTCTAAAGACGTGCAAATGTAATATTTTTTGTTGTTTCGCATACTGTATTTTGCAATATTTTAGCATTAATTGCAACTGTTTTGCCCTCAGAGCCTCGGGGTGGTGCTATACGTCCTCGTGTGTGGGGCACTGCCTTTCGACGGCTCGACTCTACAGTCTCTGCGAGATAGAGTCCTATCGGGCAGGTTTCGGATACCGTATTTCATGAGCGAAGGTAAGCTATGTTTTATTTACGTTAGCTTATGTTATGACTTATGCTATACAAAAGGTTACATTTTTCGCAAAGATGGATCCTTATTTTTGCGTAACAGCTGTAGACGTCTGGAGAGTATAGTACAGTATTGTCAAATAGTCTTGATGTTGTTAAATTGAGACGCTATCATATTTTTGTGACTAAAAGTAATAATAAAATACAATGAATTAATCGCCAGTTGCGAAAATTTAAGATGCTGGTTAAAATTGTGCGATTTTTTCGCATGAAACAATTTTAAAGTGTAATTAACGTCAGTGTTAATAGCGAGCACGTTGTAATAACGTGAGGCAACTTAATGACGCCCTACAAGATCGATGGCTCTAGCTGCTCCATTTCTTGCAGGAATTTTATTAAAATCCCTTTTTCATTGTAATCTGGAACATATTTTTTCATTACTTATGCATACAATCTTTGTATTCGATATACATTGGAATAAACGGTGATTCGATCGAAGGTTACTTCTCAAGAATTTTCCTCTCATGAAATAAACATGGGTATATCAAATAAAAGGTTGTTATGGCCAAATGTAAACCGAAAGGATTTAATTTTGGTCGGGTTTTTGCGTAGGTGCACCTAAATACAAAAGTTCCATTGTCAACATAATTTCACAAAGTTAAATTTAGTCGATACGTTAAGAATTCGAGAAGCTCTACAGATAGAACTTCTCGAATTCCATAAATTATTAATTGATTAATTCTAAAAATACTTTACTAACGTATTGAACTTTACTGTGAGACCCAATTCAGCTTTAAAAACTATACGTATGTGAGTACAACGACTCTTTGTTACCATACTATTGTTGCGATTGTATTCCGTGAGAGACAATGACGCAAAACCAAAAAATTGCGTCAAACCCAATGAAAAGTTAACTAAAGAAATTGCTTAAGAGGATACACCAGGGGCTAGAGAAATGAAAAAAAAGTACGTGTAATATCTATAGCTGTCTCCCTTACCTCAAGCCTATACCGCAGAACGCGATAGAGACAACTGCAGAAAATCCAGAAAATCAACGATTCGTTGTCCCCTGATTCCTTCTTCAATACGTAACCGATTTAAGTACTTTTTTCATTAAAGATTAAAAAAAGGATTGAGCTGTGTTCCTATGTTTTGCTTTTTTTGTTTAATCTAGCCAAATCTGTTTTCTGGACGTTTGAACACAGCGGAAAATCTGGCCATTTTTTTGGGTTTTTGAACGTTCATATCTTATTTAATAATTAAATTATGAAAAAAAAGAAAACATAGGGACATTGTATTAGTGGCCGTAGATATTCAGGAAAAAAATTATAACTCTACTAGCATTATCCAGGGAGGAAACAGGGGACAACGTTTGTATGGAAAAAAGGGCGGTGTGGAATCCTCTTAATGGCATTATTCAGTGACCATGACGCGATGATAACAAAATTGTATCAAATAAGAGTAAAATGAACGCGGCGATTTAAAACGAATTTAAGAAAACGTTTCATCATTAATTAGGACTTATAGGATATATGAAATTCTGATTCTGAAAATTTTGTAACTACTGTCTAAATTAATATTATAAGTGTTCATCGGATGAATTTCATCCAGAGCCTCGCCAAGACTAGTGCAAATGATACAAATGTTATCAGAACCAACATGGTTTTCTAATACCTCTAAAGAGTAGAGTCTAGCTCTAGTCTCTACCCACTGACTTCATAATGTAAATGAAGCAATAGTATAATTTTAACGACATCTGCCCAGTAATCGTGTTATAAATTAATCTGAGTCATTTACTTGTCTACACCGATGATGTTAAAGATATTTAGTAGACTGTAAATCGATAGATCGACCAGAAATATCTCCAATACACCTGTTTCTTACTCAGGCGTGCTCGTCACTCGTCAATGAACGTCACTCATACATGTTATTGAAAAGCTATCAGCCAAATTACGACTTGTCTCGTATTTTCTGTATTTTGTACCTAAAAATACACAAGCATAACAAGAACCTAGACCTCCATTATAATTAGCATTGAATAAACGCGCTGGTCCAATCCATTCTAATCTAATAATAATTACAGAACACTTAACTAATGATATATTGCAATAGCAAAGCAACTTCTTCTCTTCTTGATAAGGGATTGTTAGATTTGTTAACCACAAGAAATTTAGAATAAAAGTCTTACACAAAGAATTTGGCTAAAACCAACGCGTTGTACAAGTTTGATTTTGTTCGATAACGCATTTAACGGTTTGATCAGACTTTTATCAGGTACTGGGGGTTGGGTACTTGGTAGCTAGCGGCCTCGTTATACAACACTCTAGATAATGCGTGGAATAGTTATAGTTTCATCGTAGCGAAATTTCTGATAAAATATAATATGAAATCGATAAGTATTTGCGTCATACTCGCCACTGCAATCTTCAGCATGCAATGGCGACGGGCTATTTCTCTTGCAAAGGACGTAATAGCATCTTCACAACCTAATCTAGTTTCAGGCCACCTAAGCAGGAAAATTATATTAGATTTGATCACAATGACATCGAATAGTTATCCCTTTTTGGAGCTTGGTAGTTGCCACATCGTAATAGTGGAGGAGTGAAGACATTTGAAGTGTTAAATTTTGTCGCGGTGTTTACTTCATACCTTTAAAAAGTACCACACTACATACGTCAAATGTTCTATTTTAGTGTGTACCTGTACAGTGTACATATTTAGTTTTGAAAACCGTTAATTCTACATGCATCATGGTATCGATGACGTTGGTGCTAGAAATAGTGTCTATTGACGCCTACAGTGGCTGTAAACAGAAAGTCTGACGTAGACTCGTTAAGTCTGTAAACACTATCATCCCAACACCGCAAATGGCAGGATCGGACAGTCTATTATTTTTATTGGTTTCCGATGCTTTTGTGTGGGCAGTGGCAGTGATTTTGTGTACAAAACATGCAAACATGAGTATCGTGTTCTGTTATAAGTTATAACTTATAAGACTACGAGAAAATGTTTATGGAAATTGATTGATGATTGATTGAAATCTGGCATTTGAAAGTTTCCTTTAGTTGGATATAGCTTGATTAGAGATTTTTTGTAGAGTCTTGGTGAGTTTTGATTAATATGAAACTTCCGCAAACTGTGTTTTCTAATACCTGTAAAAGATTACTACCTACATAAGTTTGCCTATGAATAGGATAAATGTAAAACTATCCTTACCTAAATCAGTTCAAACATTTTAATTTTTAAATATGGGGGCGTACTTACTTGATAAATATTTTAACTTCGATCTGACAGAGATACATCCCGCGGCGCAATGTTCAATAATGAATTTGATAGAATCCGATGCGAAAGTCTTTCGATTAGGCGTGAAAATATGTCGGAATGAGTGATAAATAGTTGTGAAAAGGAAATGTCGTTTATCATAAAGAGAGCATCATGCTTTTCTGCCGCACGCGAGTAAGACCTAAGTGATTAGTTTTTATTATCGCGTGTTTTTGTAATTGCTACAGACCATAATACTCTTCCTTTGCTTCACGTTAAGTATTTCCTTTCCGATTACGTCTGTTAGTATTATTTTTAATTATTATTACGTTTTAATTGTACCTCTATTTAATTAGTTGAAGGTATTAATAATGATGTTATTATTTAATTAATTGTTTATATTAAAGAACATACTGGGCTCTGGCGATATTTTCTTGATAATATTATAATTATTAAAATTATCTTTTTCAACTATTTCCTCTCAATTTTCCTTAACAACGATGTTTCTTTCGTATGATAATAAAACAGTTAGGTTGGCAATTGTGCCATCACTGTTTGGTGATAAATAATGATATGCTAATTGTTTATCAGATTATTCTGTCACTTCAGTACTATTCCAGTATTGTGTGTTTAATTTGGATCTGAGTCAAGTGTCATTGGCCAGCCGTAAGTGGCACTAAACCTTTTTTTTTTTTTTTTCGCCGAGAAAATGCTTTTAAGCATCTTGCGGGGGATGGGGGTCCTGCCCACAAGTATGTGGGTCTCTACTGCGCCCGAAAGATGGTAGTGGACGCAGCCCCTACCCACTACAAACTCGGCGGCACTCGATTGCCTGCTGCTGCAGGCTCTTCTCTGTGTGGCCCAAGGGCCTTCCACGACCGAACAGAGGCGTCATAAGCCATTGCTTTTAATGTCGCGATACACAGGCGTACATTGTGTATCACAACCAACTCGGGGGCTCGGTGCGATGGATGACGGCGTCAACTCACAAGTGGCACTAAACCTGCGACGTCTCGTATCCCATCCATATTTGTATCGTATTTTTGGCAAAGATTATTTGTTTTGAAAACTGAAAACTGTATAATCGGGTTTATTTTTGGTCAACATGAATCTATAAATGACTTAAGAGATATTTTAAACATGAAGATCTGCATTGTTATTTTGGCCAAAAATATCGATAGTCGATAATAATATTCATAGCCTTCGCATAATCCGAAGTTGAGGTTTCACGTGATAGTAGCCAGAAGTGTTATTATTACCCTAGCTACTGAAACATCAGAATTCAGTCTGCTTATTTAAAGTGCGTTATGTATGGTGTGCGTCATAGGTTTGCATTCTGTTGGACGGCCCCGCTGCCGCTGGCAAGCTCCAAGCTCTGGCGACGCGACGCGACGGCGACACCGATCGTAAATGCACCAAGTTCATGGAATACGGCTGACCCTCCGCCTACGACTCCCCAGTTATTAAATAATACGTTTTTCCACATTTGCGTCAATGCTCGAGCACGCGATGTGTACGTCTGAAATATTAATAGAAACGCCTGCCGAAAATATAAAGCGGCGAGATTTTATTTTCGGTGGAAATGAACTAAGTAAATAAAATAGTATGGAATTATTTCAGGCTGATGCGCGGGTATTTTGTTTGCGCGTTTCAGGATTTAGAAACCCCGGTCTATTTCGAACGCGGCGAAGCGGTTATGCGATTATTTATAATCGTATTCGTCACTATAGAAACTATGTTTTGTTTGAACTGAGTAGAGTGATTACGATCGAAATATTTTCGCGGGATTATTTTGAGTGGATCCCGGATTTATTCGGGCGTCATAACACGTGAAAGTAATTACTTACCGGTAGCGTATGACGCATTCGTCTATATTTTTAATTAGTGCCACTTAGCTTGGACTAGGTATATGATATATCACGTGAATACCTATGTGTGACTCTAATATAATATTATAAAATTTTCTTGAATCTTAGCGAGCATATCGGCTAGGGTTGAGAATCGGAAAACATCTACATTTTATATTGATAAGTGCATTTGTTGAATAATTATTACAACTCGAGATTGACGGCGACCATTGCTTGTGCGACGGGATTGCGATGGACGTTGCCATGCTGCCATACTTATTTAGTCACTTCAATAAAATAATATGGGCGAAATCTATATATATATATAAAACTCAAAGGTGACTGACTGACATGGTGATCTATCAACGCACAGCCCAAACCACTGGACCGATCGGGCTGAAATTTTGCATGCAGGTAGATATTATGACGTAGGCATACGCTAAGAAAGGATTTTGATCAATTCCACCTCCAAGGGGTTAAAATAGGGGATGAAAGTTTGTATATAATAAATACTTCTTAACGCGAGCGAAGCTGCGGGCAAAAGCTCGTAATTTATATGGCAGAACAACGTTTGCCGGAACAGCTAGTATCTATTTAGATAACAAATTGTATTTAAAATAGTGATTAGTTTCAATATCTTGGTGTCAAAATGTTTAATAGATGATGCCCGCAACTCCGTTGCGCCAAAATTTGTTTATGTCGCCGGAACCGTACATTTTTCTGAGATAAAAGATTATATCCTATGTCCTTCCCGGGACTTAAAGTATCCCCATACCAAATTTCTGCGAAATCAGTTCAGCTGTTTGAAGCGGCGTGAAGAGGTAACAGACAGTCTACAGACAGACACACTTTCGCATTTATGATTGTTCGCGCCAAACTTTAGCGCGACGAATGTGGCAGTTGGCAACACTGCGCATGAGTCTGCGCTGTCAGCTGTCATACGTTTGACGCAAGTTCGACACAGTCCATTACCGGCGCGCGATCGTTACATACGAAAAATATCGGCTAGCCGTTCCCGTGATTCGCGATAAATCCTCAGCTCAGTGAAATAGAAGGTGACAGTGTCGTGTGACCACATCAGCTCATCCCACCTCAGCTCATCTGCCCAGCTACCTCAGCCACCAGGTAACCCCAGTTTCCTTTCTGCCCATCGTCGTAGTGTAGGGGTCCTCGCCCCTACATTTTCTGGTCCTTTCGAGCCGTCCAGTGACCTTTCTGGTCATTTCGAGCCTTTCAGCACATTCCCTGGTCCATAGCGAGCCTAGGAATATTTTTTTTTCACCCACCCGCTTTAGTGCCCCGCCCGGCGAAAATTAAAACTACAGTTCATTCTGCTCATATTTCTGCCTAATCTTATTAGAATCCCATTTTATTATAATATTCTATCGAATAAAGTAGCCTCCGCCCATTTTTTACCTGCTTACGGCAATATTTTTGCAGAATTTGTCAAATACGATTTTGTTCGTCCGCCATATTAAATAATAATTTGCATAGGTAATTTAATCCCCTATCATCTTATTGTGTAATTGTAATCGCATTATTTTCAGCCCATATATTGCGTCTATATTGCATTTAAATTAAATTCCCGAATATATTTCAGCCCAAATACCAATATAAAAATATCTTCAACATAATTCCGTCGGGTTGTAGGAACAAAGAAACTTTCATACATCACATAGTTTGTGCCTATTACATTAAGTGTTATTATTGTTCGGCTCATTGAAATATTTACAGTTGTTTTTGTTAACTTAGCACTTAGGTACTTCGACTTAATTACTCGCCTTATCGCGATCGATCTTTCGCCGCGCGCGCATACCTCAGCACCTCCGCTTCGATAAGAAACATCTGTTAATTGTTTTTAATAACTATTACAATAACAAGCGTCTTAGGTATCGCATTTAAACGTTTTATGTCTCCGCTCATTACATAATATTGCTGTTACCGAGTTATACTTGCGTTAGAATTCAGATATACTAACTCAGCACATTACTATTTTTTTAACATAGTTTATTAACTACTTATACATTTTATCAGCTCGTTAAGGTTCCTTTACACCAACATGCCTACTAAATCGCAAGCTGCCGTTTTTAGAGAGGCCGTCAAAGCTTTCAGTCGGCTCAAAGAAATTGCGACAGCACTTTCTAGTGGCGACTCCGAGGAGTCTTCTCAAACATTAAGAAAAGAATTTAATGCGCGATTCAAGGAAGTTTCCTATCAAAAAACAAGACTCGAGAAAATTTATCACGAGATCCTAGACGACCCAAACTTATCCCAAGACAACGAAAAACTTTACACATCGAATTACGACAGTGCGATTTCTGATTATTATTTTATTTTAACAGCGGCCGAAAACACACAAAGTACTTCGGAGTCTCCTCAGCTCACTTCTTCCGTTTTGCCTAAAATTGAGCTTCCGAAGTTTAATTCGTTGGTTGAAGAATGGCCTTCTTTTATTACGATTTTCCGTAGTCTGATGGACGACATGGCAACGTTGTCGGACGCGGTTAAATTACATTACCTGCTCTCATGCCTGTCGGGGGAGGCATTATCCATGGTTTCTCATTTAAAGATAACCAACGAGAATTATAGTGTTGCGCTCGACATATTAACACGTCGATATGAAAACCGTCGTGTGTTGATCGACAGATTTGTTGATATTATACTCGGTCTGCCCAACATTCATATACGCTCGAGTATCCGAGCTACTTTTCTCACTCCGCTCATCTCAGCTCAAAGCGCATTAAAAAATTTAAATTTACCTATGGACAGCAACTATGTTTTTGTCTCGATTGTAGTCCGTAAACTACAGGGGGAGCTCCGCACATTATTCGAGAGGAGATACGGCGCCTCTGATGTACTGCCCACTTTAGATAATTTAATCTCTTTTTTAGAAGAGCACGCGCGCTGCATCGAGACAGAATGTCCGACGCCAGCGCGCACTGAGTCTCAAGGTCAAGCGGGATCTTCCCGTCAACAACCCCCCTCCCCCCGCTCTCCGCGCAGTCTCCGCTTTAGACCCATAAGCCCCGCGTATCAGCGCTCGCCTTCAGCACATACCATGCGTACCCCGCATGTCAGCCCAGCTCCATCTCATTCTCGTCAACACTATGCACCCCCCTCTCCCCCCCGACAAGTTCAGCACGTATACTCAGCTCAAGCCAGTTTTAAATCTAAGTTTTACTGCCCATATTGTAGGTCCACAGATCACAAATTAATAGCTTGTCCCAAGTATAACCATCAGCCCATTCAAGGACGTTGGGACTTTATCGAGTCAAAAGGTAGATGTCGTAAATGTTTAGGTCCGCACTACGAAAACGAATGTAGGTCGACTGGTGTCTGTAAGGATTGTGGTAGTCCTAATCATCACACTTCTCTTCATCGTCATGATGCACCACGCTCGCCAACATCATCAGCTCATTTACTTCCTGCTCACCTGCGCGCGCAGCCCCGTCGTCGTGATAATAATAATAATGCTCATACCTACACATCTAATACTAACCATACGATCGTTCATCATCAACCATCTACATCTCATCAGTCGCATTCATCTTCGCCTCATAATAATAATAATAACAAACAATGACTACCTACCATCACGGAGCATTCAGAGTTAGAAAATCAGCCCAATAATTTAAATAATAATTTTTCTCATAAATTCGCTCATAACTCAGCTCATAATTCAGCTCATAATGATTCCGCTCAAGTTAATACTACTCAGCATAATAATAACTCATTACAAACTCCCATATTATTACCTACAGTTGTTTTGAAAATTTCAGATAAATATGGTAACTATCATAAAGCACGCGCATTACTTGATTGTGGTAGTATGATAACTTTAATTACTCAACGCTTAGTAAAAACACTTAATTTACAACCGAAACATTGCTCATTAAAAATTACAGGCGTTGGAGATCAGCACATACAAAATTCTAAAGGTCATGTTTTGATTACTTTTCGGCCCACACGTAGTGACACGCCTTCTATCACAACTTCCGCTCATATTTTGAAGGATGTCACAGGTTACCTACCTATGCAAAAAATTCCCGATGTAGTACATGACTCGGAAAGTCAGCTTATTCCTTTAGCGGATCACAATTATCATACTCCTGCGCCCATCGATCTCATTTTAGGCTCAGATGTTTTAGGCCATGTGTTAGATGGTACTAAGGTGACTTTGGGCCCGGGGAAGCCCATAGCCTTCGGCACGATTTTTGACTTTGCACTCATAGGTCCCATTGAACAATTATATGATAATTCAGTAGTTCAAGTTAACTCCGCTCATATCGCTCATTTGACTCATTCCGCTCAATCCGCTCATTCGGTTCATTCTCATTCTCATCAAGATATAAATAAAAGTCTAGAACGATTCTGGGAGTCAGAAGAACCCCAGCCGCGTCCAACTCACTCAAACCCATTACATGAACAATGTGAAGACTTATTCCGCTCAACTACTACTCGTAACCGATCGGGACGTTATATCGTAACTCTTCCATTTTTATCGAATGCTCCGCAATTAGGTAGTACACATGCTATTGCTCTCCGTAGATTTCTCAACTTAGAAAAGCGACTACAATCCGACCATTCATTCCGCTCAAAATACATAGAATTTATGAACGAATACATAAACTTAGGCCACATGACCCCTTGTCATCCTTCTACTTTTACCCATAAACCTCATTATTATATTCCTCATCATGGTATATTTAAATCAGGTACTGATAAACTCCGCACAGTATTCGATGGCAGTTGTAAGTCATCCAATGGTGTCAGCCTTAATGATTGCCTACATACAGGCCCCGCCCTTCAGCGTGATATTGTCGATATAATTCTGACATTCAGGACACATCGTGTAGTCTTTACCACAGATATAAAAATGATGTTTAGAAATATTATTATTAATCCAGATCAACGTCATTATCAGCTCATACTCTGGAGATCGTCTCCTGATCGACCTTTACTCACATATGCACTCAACACTGTTACCTACGGATTACGTTCAAGTCCTTATCATGCTATCCGCACATTATTACAACTAGCTGATGATGAAGGTCATCGCTATCCCCAAGCTGCTCATGTATTACGTAACTCCATATTCGTAGATGATATTCTCTGTGGTCATGACTCCATAGAAGAAGCTTCAGCTCTTCAAACTCAACTCATTAATTTATTATCGCTTGGTGGTTTTCAGCTCAGTAAATGGAAATCAAACACTCCTCAACTCTTACAACGTTTCCCAGATGATCAATGCGAAATGCCTAAGGACTTTGACATCAGCTCAGATTCTCCCTCTGTTAAGGTTTTAGGTATTAGATGGATTCCGCAGTCTGATGAATTTACATATCACATTTCACTACCGCCAATTCCTCACATAACGAAACGATCCATACTCAGCACTGTCGCTTCTCTTTATGATCCAAACGGTTGGATCACTCCTGTCATATTCCGCGCGAAGTTACTTCTACAAAAATTATGGTTGCTCAAATTGGATTGGGACGACCCCACTCCAGATAACATTACACAAGACTGGCGGCGCATTTCTCATGATCTTCCGCACATCTCAAACATACATTTTCCCAGACACGTAGCTCCGCACAAATTAACTTCTACATACTCACTTCATGGCTTCGCAGACGCCTCAGAAAATGGTTTTGCTGCAGTCGTATATTTACACGAATTAAATCACGACGGATCGGCTAACGTTCAACTCATAATTGCTAAATCTAAGGTAGCCCCTATTAAAAATAAACTCACAATTCCAAAATTAGAATTATCCGCGGCTACACTTTTATCTCAACTCATGTCTCGTGTCTCTCAACATCTCTCCGCTCATCTAACAATATCTCAACACGTCTGTTGGTCAGACAGCACCATTGTACTCGCGTGGATTAAAACTCCTACTCATCGTTTACAAACATTTGAAGCTAACAGAGTAACCAAAATTACTAATAACTCTCTCTCACTCATCTGGCGTCATGTACCTACACACTTAAACTCTGCTGATTGTGCCAGCAGAGGAATCTCAGCACATTCTCTTCTTTCGCATAGTTTATGGTGGTCTCCTCCTTGGCTCAAACTGCCAGAGGATACCTGGCCCAAGATGCCTTCAGCTCACACTCGACAGGAATTACCTGGACTCAAACCTAAACAAGTTCCATGTCATTTCACAATCCCCGGTATAGATAGTGATCTTCTTACACGATTCAGCTCATTAGATAAACTTATCGGCGTCACAGCGTACATGCGACGATTTATTTCTAACTGTAAATTACCTACACACTCGCGAGAACTAGGTCCGCTAACTGTAAATGAACGTAGACAAGCTCTGCTCTTCTGGATCCGCTCTGTTCAACAGAACTCATTCGCAGAAGACATTCACCGCCTGCAAATTAACAAACTCTGCACAGTTAGGTTACAACGATTATCACCGTTTATGCAGGACGGTCTCCTTCGAGTAGGTGGTAGACTCACTCGCTCGGAACTCACATACGATGCACAGCATCCATTCATACTGCCTAGTTCTAGTCCGCTCACAGACCTTATCATCGATCACTATCATCGTATTCATTGCCACCCTGGCACCGATACATTACACGCTATATTACGTCAACAATTCTGGATATTGTCAGCACGCCGCATCATTCGACATAAAACGTATAAATGTATAAGATGTTTCCGTTGCCGCGCTCAGCCCGAAATGCCTGTCATGGCTGACCTTCCAGCCGACAGAGTTATACCTCAGCCCGTATTTAGTCCTACAGACTTCGCCGGTCCATTTTTACTTAAATCGAGTCAACTACGAAATGCTAAGTTAATAAAAGGTTACTTTTGTATATTCGTTTGTCTCACTACAAAGGCGGTTCACTTGGAACCCGTATCCGCACTTTCTACAGATGCATTTATTGCCACGTTACAAAGATTTTGCTCACGTCGCGGTGTTCCCGTTTTAATACGTTCCGATTGCGGCACAAACTATGTAGGTGCTAGGAATCAGCTCCTAGAAGTTCAACAATTTCTCAATGACAATAATGACGCCATTTCCCATAAACTCTCAGCTCAAAATATAACTTGGTTACTTAATCCGCCCAAGGCCCCGTGGATGGGAGGCATCCACGAGATTAATGTTAAATCTACCAAGCAACTCCTCTACCGTGTAATCAGTGAACAACGCCTCACATTTGAGGAATTCTCAACTCTGCTCGCTAGAATTGAGGCCGTATTAAATTCTCGGCCTATCAGCCCACTATCGTCCGATCCTACGGACTATCAGCCCCTCACAGCCGGCCATTTCCTCATAGGCCGTCCGCTCACAGCTCTTCCCGAGCACACAATAGATGACAGAGTCATCTCCCCCCTTAAGCGCTTTCAGCTCATCCAATCTCTCTCTCAGCGCTTTTGGGCTCTCTGGACCAAGTCCTACCTCCATACCCTTCAAATCCGCTCCAAATGGCTTTCCTCTTCCTCTCCACCCAAAATTGGGGAACTGGTTCTGCTCAAAGAAGACAATCTGCCTCCGCTCCAATGGAAGATGGGAAGAATCACACGCCTACTACCTGGGAAGGATGGAGTCATCAGAGTTGTGGACTTGGCCACCTCACAAGGCCAGCTGCGGAGACCTGTCGGCAAGATTGCCCGGCTCCCACTGGATTCAGCTCAAGATGGGGATCAGCTCACGCCCATTGCCGGGCCCCCCCAGGATGTTCGCGCCAAACTTTAGCGCGACGAATGTGGCAGTTGGCAACACTGCGCATGAGTCTGCGCTGTCAGCTGTCATACGTTTGACGCAAGTTCGACACAGTCCATTACCGGCGCGCGATCGTTACATACGAAAAATATCGGCTAGCCGTTCCCGTGATTCGCGATAAATCCTCAGCTCAGTGAAATAGAAGGTGACAGTGTCGTGTGACCACATCAGCTCATCCCACCTCAGCTCATCTGCCCAGCTACCTCAGCCACCAGGTAACCCCAGTTTCCTTTCTGCCCATCGTCGTAGTGTAGGGGTCCTCGCCCCTACAATGATATTAGTATGAATTAAATAATTTTATAATGTAACATTAGTCACGACTCACGTGTATCCATAAATATAATTTATTTTTGACTGTTATAGTGTAATATTATATTATATGAGTATAAATTATAAGTTATAAATTATAATATAATAATATCTTATAAGTATATAAAATTCTCGTGTCACAACTCACAATGTTAGGCCGCGTACTCCTCCGAAACGGCTTTACTGATTTTAACCAAATTTTTACATGCATATTCAGTGGGGTCTGAGAATCGGCTACTGGGTACTTTTTATATTGATAAGTGTTTGTGCAACGGGATAGCGATGGACGTTGCCATGGTGACATACTTATTTAGTCACTTCAATAAAATAATACGGCCGAAATACTTTATACGGCAAAGAAATGTTTGCCGGGACAGCTAGTAATCTATAAAAGTCCTAAAAAAGGATACTCTTAACACAATAAAATAATACTTGATACAATATACAAGTTATTATTGAAATTCACTATATACTACCTAACCTATCCTAACATCATTATAATAATTTACTTGACAGCTGTTAAATATTACACAGATTATTTTATGGGAGGCCAAGTATTAACCATTACATAATTACAGTAATGGTTATTCTTATTTATAAACTATTGGTTTTTAGTTAGTTCCGCCTTTCCGACTTTTTGTCCGAGGTTAGTGTCGGTACTCTGCACTGCACTACCAATGCAGGTTATCCGTTTTTGTTTATCGGCAATAATAAAATGGATCGTAAAGTTATCATAAAAGGATCATAACATCCATAAATGGCATATTTTTAATTGTAGAGATCTGCGGAAGCGAATTTCATTGCCAGGATTTAAAACAGGCAAACGATCCAAACCATGTAGAGAAGTTAATAAATTGCGTACTTAAGTATAAAATTTGTGCTAACTAAAGCCTAAAGTGCATTGAAAAATAACATCCAAACTGTTTTTTTTTTGCGATTCTGGGATGCAATCTATGGACGTTTAAATATTTAATGACATTACTTTAAAAGTCAATTGAAAAAAGTGCTATTGAATAGATAAACTACCGACAAATTCACCTCAGAAACCGCGTCGCTTGGCATTGAGAAATGTCATTAGTGGTGAGCATTTACGTCATGTGGCCCTGTCGTCACTCGTTGCCTTGCCTTATACAGTCGTTTAACTTTTCAATTACAATTAAATTGCATTTTTTACTGTGGATCATCAAATGCAATCTCATATTGCTTGACTGACGTCAATTCGGATTTATACAGAAAATAGACTGACCGGACATGCAGTTTCTATAAAGCGTATTTGATTGTTAGCCTACGATTGCAAATACAGAAATAAGGAACTCTGTATTAGTCAATATACAAAAACGTTATTATACGAAAGAAGAACTTGTAAAGAATATAATAACCAGCCGGAACCGTCGAAAATCGTCCCTTATTAACCCATTTTGCAATAAATGTCCATCTCGGTCTTTATCTTGTTGCCGTCGTCAAAGGAGAAATCTTTGACATTACAACCGTTTAAGTTGCCATAATGTCAAGGGGTTATTTCCGTGAAATTGTTCCCGTGACCTTTTTGTTAGGGTTAAATCGTTTCTCCGTTTTCATTTCGGGTGACGTCAATTCGCCTATGTAAGTTCAAGAGTTATTTTGTGTGCGAACGCTATAAGTTATTTAAATGTATTCACTTAATCTTGAAATAACGTTTTCACTGAACGGAGATGCGTTTAAAAGATCTTGAAGAATTTTTACGCTTCTTACGAGAGTGCTTCTTCAAATATTTGCCAATGCCGTGCTAATTATTCTGCGGTATCTTCCTAATTCCCTTTCGTGTATTCTAGTTTTTCCAGCCTAGTTCCGGTTTCCGGCCTAGGGTTCTAGTTTTAACGTTATATCTGCTTTCAAACCAAAGCCAAACTCAAAAGCCTCTTTTGTATTTTCCAGACTGCGAATCGTTAATTCGAAAGATGCTAGTATTAGAGCCAATGAAGCGGTACACGATAGAACAGATAAAGAAACACAGATGGATGGCAGCAGAGCCCTACACCGCGCCGACGATAGCTGCAGATCCCATGAGGAGCCCGGCCCACGTCACACATCACACTCAAGAGCCTAACGAACAAGTATTAAGACTGATGCAGAGTTTAGGAATAGATCCAATCAAGACTAAGGAGGTAATATATTTGGCATTTATGCTAATTACTTATCAGTTGAACTCCCATATGATTCGTTAACTTTTCTTATCCTGAGATTGTTATTCCCAAATCTGCCTTAAATAAAATATGAGTAGCAAAACATAATATTGAATAGTCTCAATATCTAAGAACTAAAATTAAATTGACAAATGACCTACAGGAATAGTAGTTGGATCTTTGTGGAGCTCCTCTCTGAACTCTATTGTTATAATTTCCACTTCCATCCAGGGGTTCGAATCCTTCTGGGTCTTGCTCAATGCTCTGCTCATTCCTTTGGGAACGCATGTATGCATAGTCCCGTAGCGTGCGCAACGCACCTGTGACGGAGTGTTCTCACCAACAGAGTCTCCGCTCGAACAGTTACGACCACCACGCGGCGATTTACCTGCTGCTGCTGGAGCGGCTGCGAGCGCGCGCTAGTGACCGCCGTCCAGCACGGCGCTCCGACCTCGCGCTCGATCGCCGAGAGAACCCGAATAGGTATGACGATTTCATTTCTTTGAATTCCAATTTCAATAAAATTATTTCTGAATTGGTGATACCCGGTGTATGTGATTATGTATCTTTTGGAGCACAACATTGTTTGTTTGGAGATCCTAGTTACCACTTACCACTTACCAGTTACCAGTTAATTAAGTATAATGTTCGTTCGCAAGTTTTTAATTAGTTGAACTCAATAAATAATATGACGTGCTCATATTTATTAAGTTTTGTCAAGACAATAAATCTTCTTTACGCTCGTCCTTAATATTTTTTCAAAATAATGCGTCGCCTCACGTAACTGTGAAATATAGTCTAAAACAACTAATATAATTAGGTACTTGGCTGAATTACGTACGAAACAAATATGCGTATCACATTTATGTGCGGTCACCAGTCGCATACAATTACCACATGTGACCATGCAACCTACTTTACCACTAATTACTAATTTCTTCTAAAGTAGGTTAGTTAGTACTTTGGTAATGCAGTTAACGCTCGGTTATACAACGATATGTGCTATGAATTAAGTATGCATCCTCATTCTAGTTTTGAGAATTATTTGACTGTATGCGGTCATCTATATCAGACAACATTAATACTCGTAGAATCACGTGTCGACATTACTTCTAACTAGTCGAGATTTTTAAGTGACACTTAATCTAGTGATTCTTAATACTTATCTATTTATTTTTTTATTTCAGAGTGCTGCACACACCTGAGCAACCTAGAGATTATAACAGGACAACTCCAGGTCTAACAACCGCACCCGTTGACCCTTCGACTGCAGAAACCCAAAGACTACTATCACTAGCTGGAGTCAATATGACGGAGCAAAGATTACTTCAGCGTAACTCAGATACACCTGATAATAATCATAGGAGTTTTCTTGTAGCCAATCTCGATGCCCGAGCCCATGAAACAGACTCCACGAGACTGCTGTCCATGCGCAATATTGATGTCGCCCAGTCGAATCAGAGGATAGGCAATAAGTTAAATGAAGGCAATATGCCAACTCACAGGCTACTCGCTTCGACGTATGAACAGCAGCAGAATATTTTAAAACAATCAAGTGAAGACTGTAGACGTCTCCTACAACAGTCCACGACTGTTGGTCCGGAAACTAATAAAAATGATGGCAGACTGCTAACTTCGTCTAGCTTTGATTCGAAATGTGCTATCGACGGCGGTAGAAATAATGCTGTGGCGGACCACAATCTAATAGCAAATTTTCTTCAAAATTCCGCATCTGCAACCAACTTCTCAGTGGACTCAATGAAGTTACCGAATTCCACAACATTCACAATGTGTTCAGAGGCAGCTAAGCTCATGAATACTCTCCAACAAAGTCCGCTCCCTTTAAAAGGTACCGTAAACTTGAGTACTAGTCCAATTCCCACACAGTTTACGGATACCAAATTAAGTAGTGTATTAGAACA
Source organism: Aricia agestis (assembly GCF_905147365.1). NCBI lineage: Eukaryota > Metazoa > Arthropoda > Insecta > Lepidoptera > Lycaenidae > Aricia > Aricia agestis. The sequence goes on along the minus strand of NC_056421.1, from coordinate 6,785,627 downwards.
ACCAAAGCCTTTGGAATCGTCAAGACTTGTATCCCAAGTGCAGCAACAGGATATGAATAGGTTGCAAACGAGTACTCCACCTTTCAAAGAATACCCTCACTTATCAGGTTATTCTTACCTGCAAAACGTGGCACCTACTGAGAATAATTTCAACGCAGCCAATACAGATCTTTTTCCGAACACTTTGTACAGACCCGAAAGTAAATTTTCATTAAATCGATATACAACAGGAGCAACTCATAATCAGACGCATAATCCTAATAACACGACAGAAGCAACAAAATTTCAACAACAGTATTCGTCCTCAACAGATGAAGGTTGTGAGACCGATATGGAAGACGTTCCCAGTACCACAATCGGACCTCAGAATAGGCTGAGCTCCTACGCCAGCTCAAGTTCGAGTAGTGGGGTCGTTACTTTTTTTAACAATAAGAGTCTAAGTCAAAACCTAAGCTGTGATTCGTCCCAAAGTAATTTTTCGGCGTTCGAGAGTATAGATTACCAATTATCAGATTGTTCTAGTGAATTAGCAAGTAGTTTACCGAGCTGCACGTCTAATGATGATAAGTTATCGTATGAAAATAGCACTTTGGTGAACACAAGTCCAATGCATCCATGTGTCTACATCTCTTCTTATAACAATAAAAGTCCCGGTGGGGGGTTTATAGCGAGGCATAACCCGATCAACTATCAATCTGTTAATAAAAATTGCCAACGGGCAGCCACCCGGAGTCCAGTTGACTTTCGAGAAGGTCGACGAGCTAGCGATGGTCTTGTCGCACAACAAGTCGCCCAATCCTCCGAAACGCAGAAGAATAGTTTAGCGTTCAATAGTCAGAGGCTCAACGAGAACTGCAAAGCAAAAGGAGTGCTAGAGCTACATTTGGTACAAAAAGAGGCACAAAAACTCAAAACTCAGTATCAATCCTCACTGCCAGTCGAAGAGATGACTCAACGGCAAATTCAACATAACCAATTTGCTGCTACCTTCACTCCGCATTATTTAGATACAAAAAATCCTATAACGAAGCGCATTAGTCTTCCGGAGACATATAATTATTCAAGTACGTCCCCTCCGTTGCCCGCCAGTCCAAAGATGATGGCACCGTTACAAGATACCCCAGATTTAGTCACAGGGGCATCATTGTCACAAATAAGTAAACCTCCTCTTCAGCAGCAGCTGATGCAACACCGATTGTTCCAACAAAAGCGTCAAATACTACAGAAGCAAATGACTCCTCCGAACATGCAGCCTCACGAAATGAGCACGTTGCACAGCCTACAAGTAGGCCTAAGTAGGCGACAGATGTTACGACAGCAGAGTTACAAAATTGCCCAGCAGCAGCAGATATTGCCCCCACTGCCACTAACAGAAACTGAGAATAGGGATTTATTAGCTTTCCAAGCGATAGTCGAGGACCCCAATCGGTTGAAGAAATCTGAAGAAAACCTTGACGAACCGAAATTCACTTATCAAGGTTCTATGGATATAAGCATCGTCAACAAAGACAGACTGGGCAACGAGAATTGGTCGAATCTACCCTCTAGTTTGCAGAGTGCTTGTCAGATATCAGACTTAGCGGCGAGAAGAGATGGGAAAGAGAGCAGGGAAAATGGGGAATCTTCCCATTCCTCTTTGGATGCTCCCTTGTGGCCTGGACAGTGGAACCCTGGTCTATTCCAGCCACAGACGTGCTTCCAGGTATTCCAACAAATCAACTAGTAGAACACATTCGAGTAGTCCTGTAATTAGTAGCGAAATGCACGCAAATTGAAGCAGATTTTAGAAGTGTTCGTCACAACTAGCTAGTATGTACGATGGTCTCATAGTAGAATGTATTCGTAAATATTTGTATTATAATGACGATTTGTAAAACACAAAGGCATGAACTATTTAGAATGCATGACAATAACTAGTGCTTTAATTACACCACAATATATTCTATCGACTACCAAACGGACACCAAACTCAGTACTGAGTTAAGTTAAGAATACTATATACTGAAAGATTTTCATATGCAATATTATGGGTAATACGCAGTTTTCTACGTTTAAGAAATACACGGGTAGTAGTATATTAAGTACCTGTAATGAGCAAAAGATAAATTTCATATGTCATTGCATAATATTTATCTACCCACATTATACTCTAAAAATAAATTAAAATTCAATTTATATTCATTCCCGGAACACAATAATTAATAACTGATTCCATTACTAAGTATAACTTGCCAAATAACGTGTATTATAGGTAACGTATTTATTTATTGCATTTTATTACGTCATCTCTTCTAATGTTCCTACATACTATTTATTCATATAAATTACAGTGTAATAAGTATAGGTGAGATATGCTAAGCTTACGCTGTTAAGTAAGTTTTGTTTGAAGTCTGTATAAAGTTGTTTTTTGTTATTTTTTGCTAAATATATTATAATGTTCTATTTACATAAGATGTGATAGCTTTACTTAGAAGCAAGTTTATTTAAAACATGAGTAAATGCAAGATTTACCTACAGTATGTTGTTTTATTTTTGACACCTTTGTTTGGCTTTTTAGATCACTGAAGCATGCACTCGAAGGCAGGTTGATTTGCACATATTTGCAAAGTTATAACGCATTTTAGCAACAGTAATATAATTAATTACATTTTGTGACAAATATTTAGGTCGTATTAAATAAGATTGATACTAATAATTAATATCGATTATATGACTTTTTTACTTTATTTACAAGTTACGACATCCTATAAATTAAAAAAAAAACTCAACTTTTCATTGGTCATTATTAATAATAATTAATTTCAGATACGATATTTTTTTATAAATTCAAAAAAACTTCATTATATTAATTTAATATAGTAAAGACGCAAGTGATCGCTTATGAGTTATGACTTATGTCCCAATAAAAGTTAATTACCATATTTTGGATAATTGGGTATCTCATTCAGAATCCAAATTTCCGGATACTTTCTTACGCCGGTTCTGCTCGCCGGGTTAGTTCCTGTACCGGGGCGGGGTAGGGACCGAGTGGGACATTTTGAAAGTGTTGATTGTTAACCAATTTGGAAAAAATGATTTTCATTTCACTTTAATTACGATTGTTTCAGTCCAACTGGCAAGGCCACAGTCTTCCGCCCAGCGCAAACATGTTACCACTTAGCGAAAGTCCAATTCTAGAGCTGACTGAACAGATGGAGTCCATATAAGTTGTTTAATTTTATGTTACATATAAAATGGACTGAGTTTATCAGAAAAGCTAAAGATTTTTTTGCGAACATTTTCCCATCGATGCGATATCAGACCGTTATCACCATACGAGAAAAACATGCATAATGGTTATAATAAAACATGCGAATACTGTGTTTCATATGACTTTGCCATATTAAAATAAGAAACCAGAGATCTGATGTCGGATATCGCATCGTATACTGTAAAAGCTCTCTTGCAGAAAGACTTGGATAAGCGGCATTCAAGATTATTATCTGCGATAAACACTAACCGATGCTCCGTCTTTTTCTAGAGCCACCTTAGTGTATTTACCTAAAGCTCAGTCCATTTTCTATGCCTAGATGTAACAAATACGATCTCAGTGATATATTTCGTTGTATTAAATCCATCCAAATTCCAAAGCATTCCATGATACAATAGACTTAAGCCTCCCAAAACTGAATATTGTCAATTCAAAATTCATTGCCATAGAAAACTTAGGATTTAAATCTGAGAAAATTTAAAAATTTTAAGCTTAAATTAGCAAAAGGATTGCATGATTTGTAGGCGTAATATTAACAGTGTTCAAGTTATTATTTTCTGTAATAACTAATAAGTAACAACCGTTACAATTTAAAAAAGGTAAAGGTGCAGTCACAGTGAATCTTATAATTAGATGGTTTTTAATTATGGTAAAATATACTTTAATTATTATCATTGTTACTTGAAATGGGCTAGTAGTATTTAACATTTATGTATACTTACTAGATATTACGCTAATCTTATTAGCACCATATTATTATAGTTTTCATTATTTCAGTTCGATAACAATATACAATAGACTTTTGATCGAAAAACGATCAGGAAAAAATACATTCCACTGATAACTGTGTTTTTGAGGTCTAATGTCTGACTTACGTTTGAAACCAATCAAAAGGTTTTTATAAACAGTTGGAAATAAATGAGAATCTTGAAAGAAAACAACTTTGCTAGGTTTGCCAAGATTCCAACGACTGTGGTACCTATAATAATTATTAATTTATAAACGATTTTTGGCAATTCCAAGATTCCTACTGTAAAATTAATATAGAGTAGAAATAAACAATTGCGACAATACTGAAAATAGAATTAATTGCTGATAAAATTAATTTTAAGAAAATGTGTAAAATAGTCACTTGGAATTAAGTTCAACAGTTAAGTTCAACAGTATAGTAGCACTATAGTTACGCATACAATTTATTGATTTTTTTAAAATAAATTACTTACATATGATATTTTGATTCAAGAAAATTTTAAATTGCAACATTAGACATATTTATTATAATTGATTTATCTTTTTAAATATTCAATGTTTATCAATTAAATTTGTTCAAGTATCAATTAATTTTTGTTTCCCAAGTGACTATTTGGTGCAATGACCCTTGTATATAATCTACCTCTTACGTATAATTTCGGTAAATAAGACTGAATTTTAAGTCAATTCAGATTAACGACAATTTAGTCAAAGTTCGTCAACTGATTTGTGGATATAAAATGTGTTCACATGATTCATACTTATGAAGATACGACATTCGTAAAATATCAAAAATTCCTGTGGTACTTTTACAGCTATATTTTGTCATTGGCAATAAAGGATTATGAGGTTATATTAATGCAAAAGAGTACGAGAATTTTGGATTACTTGGTTCTTATTTTTCTGGACGTGATTTCAAATCAACGTGTATTGGGTTTTCAATTTTGTATAATAAAATATCTTTATATTATTGCAATATTTTACGTAGCGGATGAGGTAAGCAAGTAGTTGTGGATTTTCATAAAAATATTAGTTGATTTACAGTACTTACATTGAAAAAAAAAAATACATTGTACGAACTTTGTCTTGAATTTGCCTATTAATTTTTTCCACATTCAAGAACAGGGAAATAAAACTATATGGCCAATATTTTGTATCACATTCACCGCAATAAATTTAGCTTGTATATTTAATATTAAAAATAATTTAAGCGTGAAATAACATTGTAGATATAGGTATTACAAGAGGACTGCGGTTTCTCGGTTTTTTGAGTCCAGTGTCTTATCGAAAATAAAAGCTGTTAAAGTTGAATAATGAAGTCAAGAATTCAACTCAGTGATAATATTTTGAATATTTTTAAAGCTACAATCTGAACTAATTTACAATAAGGACATAAAAATGTTGTTTAGCCGTTTTATTTACATCGTTGATGTTTTATTAAGAAATAATAATAAAATAATTAACATCACAAATCACAATACTGCCGGAAGAAATAGAAAGCAATAATTGTTCGATAATTGCAATAAAAAGTTACTAGAGTCTTAAATAAGACGTATGTTATGGTCAGTTTTTCACAAAATATTATTATTTTTTGTGAATATTGTTTCAAAAACCTAAACGTATTACAATCTATCAAGATAAGACCGGAATTGTCTTTAACCTATCGTATTAAACATATCGATAAATGATTTTAAAATATTTGTTTTTTTTAATTTACGTGAGTAGACCATGTTTAAATTGGTAACTATGTAAAAATGGGGGCTACCGCGTGTGAATTTTCCGCTAGAGGCACTAGTGTCGCGCGAGGTCCAAAAACGTCTATTTTGTACTAGTTTTAGCGGTCTTCGTGATTATTATTTATGCAATTTACTTGTTGAAAAGCGATCTCCTTCGTAAAATTATCACAAAAAGTATTATTTAGCGATCAATGAAAATGCTTTGAGAGCGAAATTAAGAAAAGAAATAATAATCGTATTAAATAATTCGGTTATTAAAAAAAATCGGTTAGATATGGCCAGTCGGGCTCGCGCACGAAGGGTTCCGTACCGTTATTGAACGAAAGTTGGCAAAAAATTGTTTTTTGTATGGGAGCCCCCTTAAATATTTATTTTATTTTAATGTTTTTATTAATTATTAAAGAAAAAATATAATTAAGAATTTTGTGAGTATTTCAAGTGCCTACCTGCTACCATTATTGATTACAAGCAAAAAAGGGCAAAAAAATTACGTTTGTTGTATGTGAGCCCCTCTTAAATATTTATTTTATTTTTATTGTTTGTTGTTATAGCGGCAACAGAAATACACAATCTGTGAAAATTTCAGAAGCTTAGATATAGCGGTTCTTGAGTTGAAAAGTCTCAGTAATAAGGTCCCGCTTTTACGCTTTCGGTACGGAACCCTAAAAATTAGCAAAAGTAAATGAGATATTATTTAAATTTAATTCAATAATTATTATTTAATTTCTTCTAAATTATTATAAAGTCGACATTAATAGATATACTTCGGACCTTAGTCGACAGTTGCGCCATCTGAGTAAAAAAACGGTAGCCCCCACTGTAAAAAAGTTCGGCATGTGAACGAAGCTTTATAATATCGAAACAATAAGGACATACGTACACTATGTTACGGTAGATTACAATTTAGAAGTCGAAGTAGACTAGATATTTGGATGCTTTTACACAATATAGAATCGCTGTAACTCCGTCATTTATAAGCAATCCCAGTTAATCGTATCAATTTATAGTTAAGTAGTCAATTTTATATAAGTCTGGCGAATGTAGAGATGTTTGTAACAAGTTTTTGCGTATTCACAAGAAAAATAACATGTTTGTTCTTAATACAATACCTACTATGATAATAATAGTGGAGTAGAGGCGGGACAAAATACTTGATTTACCTACCTAGTTATCTAGTGTAGGTTTAGCAGTGGCCATTTTGATTTAAGTACAATACAATATTATTATGTTAGTTTTTAACGATAGTATACCGTTTAATATAAACTACCGAATAGGTTAGCTTACACATTACGCGGTACGACGTAGGTAATATTATGTGGCCCTTTAATAATGCGACATAAAAAAGAGCCAAAAAAACCTGAGTGGCTGAAGAATGGGGATAATTACTGTGAGAAGTAAATCAGAAGATGTCTTTCTTATGCGCTATTATGAAATAAAGGTGGGGTGTAACAAAACTAATTAGTGATGATACTTTAAGGGGTGTATTTGATTCGTGCTGATTTGTATGCAGTATGGGCATGCGCCCCAGCGTCATGCATATTCCCATAAAAAAGTGAAAAAAGTTACTCTTTCAGCGCTGCTACAGTTTGACAAGGCTTTATATGAATATGTCGATGATGTCAATGGGCGCTGCTGGTAAAGGAGAACTGTCAAAAATGACGTTTTTGTATGATAGAAGCGTTAGTTCCTTTTCTCGCCACGTTCATAAACAGCCTTGTTGAACTGTACTTTGTCTATTAATTCTATGTCAGGAACATATACACCCCTTAAACTTTAGGGGGTGTATATGTTCCTGACATAGAGTTTTGTTATTAGAGTTTTGTAATTAGGGCCTAAACTCTAAAGTATTATCATTTATCACTTAGTTTTGTTCCACGTTGTAGAGTTCGGTCTCACCAGCATAAAAACGCTGCAGCGAAGCCACGCGACGCCGCGCGACACATCGTGTAACGTGTTCCATAGAAGCACAGAAAAATATTATTACAAGATAGAAGTGACGTTTCGTGTCGCGTAGCTGCGCTGCCGGGGTCTATAATCTATTCTTTTAGGTGTTTTCGGTAAATCGTATCACATGATGTGTAAACGCTTTAATATTGGTAGTTGGTACTGAATAATTAATGTTTTTTTTATAAACCACTCAATTATTATCCGCCTCTGCCGTAAGGTCCATTGTAACTGTTCTTGTTACGCTTTACATTTACCTACATATTTTCAATGTAAGGTCGAAAATAAAACGTTAAATACATAACGCGTTTCATTTCCATCTATTTTTTTTAACGTATTTTTGTTAATTGACCGTTTGTCTAAAATTGGTCCTTCGAGCTTTAGCCTATGCTTGAGCTTGACCTCGAAGGACCAATTTTTATCTAGTTATCTAATATAATATGTATAAAAATAAGTCGGGTTTTTCTTCCTGACGCTATAAATCCAGAACGCACGAACCGATTTCCATAGTTTTGCATTCGTTGGAAAGGTCTCGGGCTCCGTGAGGTCTGTAGAAAAAGAAAATCAGAAAAAACTTCAAGAGAAAAGCAGGAAAACAGGGAAAATCATTTTATGGCAAAACAATGTTTGCCGGGACAGCTAGTCTATACTAATATTATAAATGCGAAAGTATCTCTGTCTGTCTGTCTGTCTGTCTGTCTGTCTGTCTGTCTGTCTGTCTGTCTCGCTTTCTTCGAACAAAAAGTTTTCAATGTTCCTGGGTCTTGGATGTGTATTAAAATAATATTTCAAAAATCTTAAATATATTTTATGTATAATATTATAAGAAATCCAGAAATATATCGACGCGATGCAATGAACATTTTAGTTCTAATACGATTCAACAGATGGCGCTTTTTTTTTTACTTCGTTGGAACATAGAACTAATCATACTTATTAGTTATTATGTTTTTGTTTATAGTTTTTAATACGTTAGAATATTATGTTTAATAATATTATCACTTGCAATAATAATAATCAATCTATCTTATCTTATAGAACTCCTACTGCATTTCTAAGGAGTTCGAGTGTGTTGTGTTGGCCTATATTCCATCCAGAAAATATTTTTACATTTTAATTCTAATATATGAAAACAGATGGCGCTTTATTTTTTACTTCATTATTATAACAGAACTAATCATACCTACTTTAATAAATATTATTGTTTTTATTCATAACTAGCTGTTGCCCGCGACTTCGTCCGCGTGGACTTTAGTTTATAGCGCGCGGTGTCAACAAAATTTGTGTCAAATTTAAAAACTTTTTAAAACCCTGGTAAGTGGTACCCCTCTTAGGGCCGCGCTACACCGGAATGGCAGCGCTGAAAGTGCTCGCCTCGCCGCTGCCATTCCGGTGTAGCGCGGCCCTTAATTAATAAAAATACCCAAAAACAGCTGTGCAGTGTGCACATAATCTGTACTAATATTATGAATGCGAAAGTATCTCTGTCTGTCTGTCTGTCTGTCAGTCTCGCTTTCACGCCAAACGCCAAAACTACCGAACCGATTGTAATGAAATTTTGTATACTGATAGTCTAAAGCCTGAGAAAGGACATAGGCTAGTTTTTTACTGGAAAAAAGGGTTGTAAGGGTCGTAAATTTGTTCAAAAAATTCATAATAGATGGCGCCGTGCGTCTTCTACATCGCGCTGACGCTTGCTCAAAAGTCTTTCTATAAGAGGTGGTATCATCTTACATTTAAGTCTCGATTTTTTTCGATTGTTATATCTATTCTACGGTATTAAATAACTCAGTACTTTATCTGTGCAGGCAGTGACGTAACCTTAAGACCAAATTTCACCAACGACTGTTAAAGTTAATGCTCGAATTAGTATCACGTTAGCTGTTTTGTTTTTCATATGAATGAAAGAGAAGACAGGATATTTTAACAAGCTGTTAACACTAACAGACGTTGGTGAAATTGGGGCTAAACCTATCAATGATAAATAGTTTATGGGTAAAGTTGTGTAATTGGGGGGCTAAATAAGCTTTAAAATTTGGCATAATATATAAAGTTTAACATACAAAAATGAAGTACTTATTGTTTGCACACTGCACAGCTGTATTGATTTAAGGGGTACCAGGGTTTTTTTATAAAAGCTTTTGACACCAATTTTGTTGACATCGCGCGCTATAAACTGAAGTCCACGCGGACGAAGTCGCGGGCAACAGCTAGTATACTTATATAACTACTTAGATAAAACTTTAATCGATACACTTAACTTCCCCAAACAACACGTTTTTGTTACCTTTCATAAAGTAACAATAGCTTTATAAACACTGAATACGAAATAACTGTTTTATTTAAATTATATTCCTGCTCGGGGCTTTATAATGTATTGTATACCTAATTCAGAAACCCACATTCAAATTATTCATGAATATATTTCCATCTTTCGTTTAAAAACAATATCCTTGAGCCTCACTTAACATCATTGTTAAGAAATTGCGTTCTTTCTGTGGCTATGTTCAAGTTAAGGTGTGTAGTATTTTTATTTAAAACTTCATTCTGTTCACGTTTGTAAGACGTTATCACATAAAGCAGAGTAAACGATAAGCTATCTCTTTCTTATCTAAATGTCATAACAAAACACAAGAGTTTATAATCGAACCGAGAACTATAAAGATGTCTCGTAAAATAATAGAGCTTTTGAACGACGAACAACTTTCCTACTCTATTGAAGTGACTCAAGAGATAACTGAAGATGAAATAAATAAGTTGGTAATAAATAAAATTGTTCCACTGGAACCCTTATTTTATTCGGTGACATGGCATGCGCTAGTGCATAAATGTAAAGCTTTAGATATAGCTCCGATAAGAGTGGCAAAGCGGTTGAGAGAATTGAACAAAGACGTCCTGCTACATCTGACTTGTTCCTTGCTAACGAAGCCTTTTCTTGAAAAGTTGTTGGAGACCCTACAGATTTCTGATATTCGTAATTTATTCATCGTTTTAGGTGGTAAGTTGAAACTTATCCTAAAAGTTTAGATTACTTTCTTCTCTCTTTATGTTGTCTGAAGATTGCTTGTTATATTAAGAGGAGTCCACACCGCCGTTCCATACAAACGTTGTCCCCTGTTTCCTCCCTGGATAATGCCGGTAGAGTAATGATTTTTTCCTGAATATCTATGGCCAATATTAGCATGTCCCTATGTTTTATTTTTTTTTCATAATTTTATTATTAAAAAAGTTAAGAACCAAGTCCAAAAACCAAAAAAAAATGGCCAGATTTTCCTCTGTGTGTTCTTTTATTAGAATTTTTGTCGTGTTGTCTCTATCGCGCTCTGAGGTGGGAGACTTGAGATTGGTGAGACAGCAATACATTTTCAAATACCTGTTTTCAATTTCTCTCGCCCTTGGTGTATCCTCTTAATCAATGATAAATGTTTCAGAAAACTGTGACTCTGAAAGCACTGACTTCAAAGGCACGAAGGATCTAATAAAATATATACGGCAGATAACGGGCGATTACTTTTGCATTGGAGTAGCTGGATTTCCAGGCAGCGATGACAAGTTATTGGCTCTAAAAGACAAAGTAGATAGTGGAGCAGACTTCATACTCACACAAGCTTTCTTTGAATATGAAGATTTCAAGAATTTTCTTGTTAAATGTAAAAGCTTAGGAATTAATATTCCTGTTATACCTGGAATGTTTCCTTTTGATACTGAATCGGAGTTAATTAAATTTAAAAACTTGTGCAAAGTGAACGTGTCTGAAAACTTTTTAAAATTGGCTAATGAAGAATCTGGAATAATACTAGTTGAAAAATTAATCAATATCATGGTCAAAGAAGCTAATGTGAAACATTATCACTTTTTTACTTTAAATAAAATCGCAAGAATAGAAAATTTGATCAAGAAACTATGCAGTGTTCAAGGTTTAAAATTATAACTAACTTACGGCAGTCGGTGAATAATGATATGAAAATAATGGATGAGACAAAATATATTCGGACATCTTCGGGTTTCGGGTCATTATCTACGAACCTCAAAATAAAATATTTTTTTACTACGTTTCAATTCATTTAAACTAAATGCTAGCAAAGTTAATTTTCCTTTCAAATAAAAATAAGTATTTATACAACAATGACTACACAAGGCAATAATGATAATCCCACACCGGTTTCGGTGACGGTGGTCGGTTTCGTTGAAACCCGGCCAGTTAAGGAGTGATTTTTTAGGACTTCCCTACAATAAACGTGAACGGCCTTTTTTGTTCTACCTGTATCAATAATGGCAACAGGTAGGTAGTTGAATTTTTCACGAAGTCCTTTATTATATTTGTACTTTAAATAATTTAATATTTAATTGTAATATTAAAATAAAATAAATGTTTAAGGGGGCTCCCATACAAAAACACAATTTTTGGCCTATTTATCCTCTATAACGGTACGGAACCCTTCGTGCGCGAGTCCGACTCGTACTTGGCCGATTATTTTAGTGCCCAAGTGTGTGCGCAGTACACAAGAGCATCCCCTATTCCTTTACTCTCATTACCCAGTGGGACGGAAGACCGACAGGACTAGCGAGAGATCAGGCGCAGGACCGACTTTTTACATGCCCACAGCCCACCCGACGCATGGATCATCTTACTTGTCAGACAATCAAGTGATCAGCCTGCATTGTCCTAACCAAACTTGGAAATAACAATATGTTTCTAACGCGGGAATCGAATCCACGACCTCCGAGTCAAGAGCCTACGCTCTAAACCACTGAACCACGGAGGCGCTATACAAGGCAACAAAGGTAGGCACGCTAATAATTTAATATCTTTATCAATTCCTAGTTCCTACTAAACTGTAAATATGGGTGTAAATAATATGGTTTGCCTATAAATCCTTTAATACTTCCTACCAATTTCAAAGAATTTGAGATGGTCAAGTTTGTTTTACTTACATTTTGAGCAAATTATATTGAATCAATTTTGTTAGTATTTTATTTCACATAATATTTGGTACCATTCTATAAAAATTCCAATTTTTTAAAATCTCAAAGAAAACCGGCGTGAAACAGCGCTTGCGCTGTGTTTCGCCGAGTGAGTGAGTGTACCGCAGAGTTGGGCATAATTGAAATACTGGTTAATCTAATTAGCAATCTAATTGCAAAGTAATTAGAATACATTTTATTCTAATTACATTGTAATTCAAATACTTTCAAATTTAAATATAGAATTACACAAAGCAATTGATTCCTATGTAATCCAATTTCAAAGAAATCTAATTAAGTAATTTGAAATTAAGTTTTTTTGTAATTGAATACTTTGGTTTCGACTAATTACTCTAATATTATTACAGTGTCAACTGTCAGGAGTTAAAAACAGAGTACTGTATCTACTATCTAGAGGTTATTTTTTTTACGTCCGTGCTAGAGGTATTATTTTTAGGGAATTACTGTAGGTAGGTATAGGTAAATAAAGCATTAAATATGCCCATCAGATTGATACAAGAAGTGGAAAATGTAAATAATAATTTATAATATCATACAAATAAGTAATACAACATGAAGTACTTATGACATTCACAAAGAAAAATAAAAACATTTACTTTACCAAGAAAAAGCCTTTTCTTTCTGTGGTTTAGGCGTGAAGAGGTCAGACAGATAGAACGACAGACAGACACACTTTCGTATTTATAATTTATAATAAGTATATTTAAATACCTACTTTACGTAAGTATAGATTTTAAAACTTGGGACATAAAAGTAATAGCCAGTTTTGTTTGAAATTTTGAGGTTATGTACCTACCTATAGCTATGATATTATTACTTATACTTACTTACCTAATTATATTATATAGGTACTCATTACAATATTATTAAAAAAAACATTATTGACCTACAGTGTGTATCAGTACTTATAGTTTTCGTAAAAACGTAAATAATTAATGTTTTAAAAATAATTAAGTATATTCATAAATTCAACGTACCTACTTTACATATTTTTACCGTTCTACATAATAACAGTCCGAAGATAATTTGAGATGAGGATGGTATCCACTCAGTGGGATGAACTTGGACATACCTTTAGGTACAGTATAAAAGCATAGTGCAACAATTCAATACTTAATTATGAAGTTTAATAGTGCCAAGCTGCTAGACCTGCAGTCAAAATGGACAGCGGTAACCGGGGAAATACTACACTCTCATAAAAATAGTGTTAAATGACAGCTTCAGCTGTTGTGTTTTGTATGTTAAGTGAGAGCTGAACACAAAATTTCCTCTTGGTCTGCAGGACACCATAATCCCTTTGTTTTTAGATCTCACTCTTTAAGCTCGGCAAGGCATTCATAATAATTTTTGTAGACTACGGAGCTGCTTAAGCATTTCCTTACCTATAATCATATTATGCTGTTTTGTGCTTGTACGCTACGTTTGTAGATTACAAAAGGTTCGGGTGCAGGCATTAAGATATAAGTACTACATACACAGGTAATAAAACAACACTTTTTTTTAAGAAAAACTTTATCATAATTTATAACTTAATAATTATTCTTATTACAATTATATTTATCTAAGATAGGGGCAGGGGCAGGAGTACCCTCATGGCGAACATAGCTTAGGTACCAAATGATGCTCATAAACATGTGAGCAGCATCCCACTGTTCTAAAGCCTACAATGCAGTAACAGCAATAGCTTTTGATAGCGACCTGACCATTCATGTTTCTTTCTGTTACAATAAATACAAAATAAGTTTTTCCTTCTGGAAAAACTTATTTTGTTGGCAGTTAAATGGCAGGACTTTTTTTTAGCTTAAAGCACAACAACACAACACAGGCACAGGCAACTCAAGGCACAACATTTTGCTCAGGATTCATGCATTCTTGAAAAACGCAATGTCCTGGTGTTTCAGCTGCTCTTCTTATATTGAACAACACTATATTTTGTTGGGATCTTTCATCAGCTTCTGGAATATCTGACCTTATGTCTCGAGCTTGGTTCCAACAAACTCCAGAAACTTCATTCATAGATGACATCTGTAAATAAATCATTTGATGAGATGGACAGATATCAAAACAACAATAGTAAAAAACAAATTAAACACTGACATATGTTAATTTGATTATTAGATTAGAGTTTAAACTATATACCTCTTGTTGCTCCAGCAAACGAGTAATGTTTTCAGGATTCCACTCTAAGTCTGAAGTTGTGGTGTCCAGACTGGCCACATACAGTACACATTAAAGCTGATTCCATATATTCAGGTTGAAAGTCCTCAATTACTTGGACTATTCTGGTTCTTCATCTTGAGACCAAAGCTAAAATAAAAATATAATTAGAGAAAAGCTTGCCATGAATCCGGTATTACGCTGAGGAAATAAATTACTTTATTTCCTACTGCAATAATGAATTAAGAAACAGTAGTGATGGTACTACATATACATTTATTTTAATACCTTACTGGTCTCCACAACACAGGGAATCCTAGTATGGAGATCAGTGATTGTGTAAGAATATCCTGTAAAATTTTTATGTGAAAATAAAGATTTGTTTGGTTGTTTGTTTACCTCTCGTGCTTGAATCCAAGAAGATACTAGGTATAGAAGCCACTCTTTGTTGTTCTTCATTTGTCCCTTCAATTAAAATTCTGCATCGATTTGCTATTACTATGGATAATCCACATGATACAACACAGATATTATGATGGCGAACCGCTGCTGCTGCTGGACATATTTTCAGTAGATGCATGATACGCAAGTTGCCAGCATGCATGGCAAATATGATCAGTAGGTGTAATCTGGAAATAATGATAGTGATTAGAAGTATTGTTAATTATTCCCTACTTTTTCCTTAATAATAGGTACTTTGCTAGATTAGTTTCATGGTTTAAAATGAAAGGAAAACATTTCAACACTTAAAATTTAATAAAAAGTTCATGGTTAGGCTAACACGTAAAATATATTATTTAAAGTAAACTACTTACATAATATCCAAGATATATCCACAGTCGATTAATATTCACAAGATCTTTACTCTCGTCGCATAAAGCAGGCCTTCTCAGTTCTCAATTTGAAAACAACAGAAAATAACTGACAATCACAAGTCACAACTCACAACTGCTACCCAAACAAATTAATAGGTACATGCTGCTACCGTTGATTGTGTTGGATGTTGATTATTGGTTTCATACAAAGAGAATAATACAGTGTTACCACCTCTCAAAAATATTTATCCCTAAATTGGTGTCAAAAACCCCTAAAATCACCTTAATTTTTCTGTTTTCCCCCTAAAATCTGTATATATATAAAAATGGATTTTCAATTATATTAGTAACGCTAAAACTCGAAAACGGCTGAACGGATTGGGCTAATTTTAGTTAAATATTTCATCTTCATCTGAAGATTCAGATGTTTTGAAGTCGTACATCTTATTATTGAATAAATTCAACATTTTATTTGTTGGATTAAATGTTGCACAAGTGACATCATTACGATTTAATGTAAATCGGACCATCAGTATTGCCGCCAGTCACCACAGAGTGGTCATAGAATTACGTAATAGATGTCGCTAGAAGTCGCTAGGTCAAGAAATAATTAATATTAATATCAACAATTTAAAAATATTAAAAAGTATAAAAATCCCTGAAAATACCCCTAAAAATTTTAGACCCCTAAAAAAATCCCATCTCACTTATTTAACCCCTAAATCTGGGGGGAAAACCCCTAAGTTGGGAACACTGGAATAATATTATAATAATTACTACCGCGGGTTTCATAATCTTTGGTTCAAGTTGAGATTAGTGCACAGATTACGATTAGTGGATTTTTTTTTTTTTTTTTTTTTTTTCTTCTATTTTGGCAACTTGACACAAAGGATGCGTATTGTGCCACAGACAGGGTAAAAAGGTAAGGAACGGCGGAAGGAATAAAAGGAAACGGAATTTGGAAGAAAGTTAATTAAAACAGTGTGGTAAATAATTAAATTCTACAATAAACTAAATGACATATAACTTATTCTAAATATTAATATTATTTAATGATAAGTAATTAGATATACAATTATATACATATTTATCATTGGAAGCAAGTAGTATATTTACAGAAGTAGGAAATGGAATAGGGATTAAAGACAGTTTATTATACAGTTGGGAATGATCATGGAGATTAGTGGATTATTGAGATTTGAGATTTTCTTCATCTGTCTTCTTCTTCTTCTTTATAAATGGCCTCATTAACTGATTGCCATGACAAGAAAAAATATCGATGGAAAAAATTAGAACAAAATATAGGTACATTTATAATATATACAATGTAATGTGATTTTATGTAATATATTCTTTTCATTATGAGATATAAGTAAATAAGAGTTTAATAATAATTCATAATAAACGTTTCTATAATAACTTTAGTATTTATTAAGTATTTTACTTATGGCAACATTAAAAAAATCCATACTAATATTATAAATGCGAAAGTATCTCTGTCTGTCTGTCTGTCTCGCTTTCACGCCAAAACTACTGAACCGATTGCAATGAAATTTTGTACACAGTTATTCTAGAGTCTGAGAAAGGACATAGGCTACATTTTGATGTGGGAAAATATCTTATTTCCATGAATATATCGATGAAAATGAATTCGCATTGCGCGTGGCCAGCGCTCATCCCGGGGGTCCTGGGTTCGAGTCCCGCAGGCGGAACAAAAAGTTTTATATGTTCCTGGGTCTTGGATGTGTATTAAATAAAATTTCAAAAATCTTAAATATATTTTATGTATAATATTATAAAAAGTCCAGAAATATATCGATGCAATGAACATTTTAGTTCTAATACGATTCAACAGATGGCGTTTTATTTTTACTTCATTGTAACATACAACTAATCATACTTAAGAACTCCTACTGCATTTCTAATATATGTGACAAGTTGACAACAGAAGGCGCTCTAAAATAAAGGAGTTCAAGTGTACCGTGTTGGCCTATATTCCATCCAGAAAATATATCAATGCAATTAACATTTTAATTCTAATATATGAAAACAGACGGCGTTCTATTTTTTACTTAAATATATTTTATGTATAATATTATAAAAAATCCAGAAATATATCGATGCAATAAACATTTTAGTTCTAATACGATTCAACAGATAGCGTTTTATTTTTTACTTCATTGTAACATAGAACTAATCATACTTATTAGTTACTAGCTGTCGCCCGCGACTTCGTCCGCGTGGACTTCAGTTTATAAAGCGCGATGTCAACAAAATTGGTGTCAAAAGCTTTTATAAAAAAACCCCGGTACCCCTTAAATCAATACAGCTGTGCAGTGTGCACACAATAAGTATTTCATTTTTTAAATATTTAACTTTATATTTTATGCCAAATTTTAAAGCTTATTTAGCCCCCCAATTACACAACTTTACCCATAACCTATTTATCATTGATAGGTTTAAGGTTACGTCACTGCACAGATAAAGTACTGAGTTATTTAATACCGTAGAATAGATATAACAATCGAAAAAAATCGAAACTTAAATGTAAGATGATACCACCTCTTATAGTAAGACTTTTGAGCAAGCGTCAGCGCGATGTAGAAGACGCACGGCGCCATCTATTAAGTATGCATTTTTGGAACTAACTTAATTTGAACAAATTTACGCATTTTCACCCCCTGACAACCCGTTTTTCCAGTAAAAAAGCTGAAAAGCTGCCATCCCGGTGTAGCGCGGCCCTAAGAGGCGTACCACTTACCAGGGTTTTAAAAAGTTTTTAAATTTTACACAAATTTTGCTGACACCGCGCGCTATAAACTAAAGTCCACGCGGACGAAGTCGCGGGCAACAGCTAGTATAACATAAAATGATAGGTCTACCAGAATCTGATAGCAAAAAGTGAGAAAGTAAATTGAGTATTGACTCTAGCAATACCGGGGTAATTGGAATAAAACATTTTGATCCTTTTTTTTCTTATAGCGCCTGATTCTGTGTGTGAAACATGCAAATATAAAAACTATCTAATGATCAAGGATATTTTTTGATAATCTGCTGCTAAAAATCGCCATCAGATTCTGATAGATCTACATTATAAATACCTATTTAGATAAGTTTATCAAAATAGATAGTCTAATTGCCATAATAAAAATTCTGTTGTGTGTACATAGTAAAAATTCTGTTGAAAAACAACAACAAAATTATGCTGTATGGATCCTGCCATTCACCTTTATTCGAACCACAATTTAAATATACGTGAGAGAGCCATGCTTCGGCACGGATGGGCCGGCTCGACCGGAGAAATACCACGTTCTCACAGAAAACCGGCGTGAAACAGCGCTTACGCTGTGTTTCGCCGAGTGAGTGAGTTTACCGGAGGCCCAATTCCCTACCCTATTCCCTTCCCTACCCTCCCCTATTCCCTTTCCTTCCCATCCCTACCCTCCCCTATTACCCTATTCCCTCAAAAGGCCGGCAACGCACCTGTAGCTCTTCTGATGCTGCGAGTGTCCATGGGCGATGGAAGTTGCTTTCCACCAGGTGACCCGTTTGCTCGTTTGCCCCCTTATTTCATAAAAAAAAAAAATATTTCTGAGTTACTAAGTAATATTTGTGATTATTTTACGAAATGGGAAGTCCTATAATGTGAACTGTCAATCCAGGATACACCGACGTTAAACTAGGGTCTAGGACTTATTATGAAAAAAAAAGTAATTCCATGTATTTAAATTACAAGTAATCTGATTAAATTGTAATTAGAATAAAATTTATTCCAATTACATTCGAATCAACTACTGGTTAATTTCAGGTGCACAATTACTTCATCAATCTGATTATTTTGTAATCAGATTAACAACTACAATGTATTTGTAATTGTGTAATCGTTAATCTAATTACTTTTTGTCCAACTCTGGTGTACCGGAGGCCCAATCCCCTACCCTATTCCTTTCCCTACCCTCCCCTATTCCCTTCCCTTCCCTACCCTCCCCTATTGCCCGATGGCCCTCTTAAAAGGCCGGCAACGCACCTGCAGCTCTTCTGATGCTGCGAGTGTCCATGGGCGACGGAAGTTGCTTTCCATCAGGTGACCCATTTGCTCGTTTGCGCCCTTATTTTAATTTAAAAAAAAATTGAAGCAAAACATAACTATGTCATACCGTGTTCTAATACAAAGTATGTCATAGTGATTATTTGCATATTTGTATAATAATTTACAACTTAAACTATAATAATATGAAAAAGATAGATTATTATTTCATGGAAAATATTATAATGTATCAGTATGTATGCAGTTAATTTCGAAAGTGTTGAAATGTGTAGTCTATTGATTTATTGTAGTATTTAGTAATTAATTACACGTTAAGGTTATCTATACATATAAATAAAATTGGAGTGTCTGTTTGTAATATTGAAAGAACGGTTTTTTACTACATGCATATACGATACATACACCAAAAACAACATTTTTTTACAATTTTTGTCTGTATGTCTGTCTGTCTGTTTGTTCCGGCTAATCTCTGAAACGGCTGGAGCTATTTTGCCGGGACTTTTTTTGGTAGATAGCTGATGTAGTAAGGTGTAACTTAGGCTACTTTTTAACCGACTTCCAAAAAGGAGGAGGTTATATTTTACTTTTTTCATATTTGTTAAAAGGACTATCCATCTTTGTTATTATACTATGTTGACGCGGACAAAGTCGCGGGCAACAGCTAGTTAACTATAATAATTTATGTATGGAAATGAAGTAACTAGTAAATGAAAAACTTTTCATTAATTTCAGATTTTTAGGTCCCTGTACTAGTTTGCAACATTTTAGTCTGCAGGCAATGCTTGTTAAGGAGAGTTTAGGAGGAGGAGAAGGAAGGTATGGGATTATGAGAGGTGCGGCCACTAAGGGAAAATCCTCAGATCAAGTGATGTGGTATACAGCTGGCCTGAGCCCACGCGATAGATTTCAGCTGTCGTATGTACAGGGTGTAACAAAACAAAGTAATAATAGTTATGTGTGTATGTTTAAAGGTGCGCGTCCACTGGATCGGAATCGGAGCGTACGCAGCGGACAGATTTGTTGCTTAAATCTTGTGGATTAAATCTGTTTTATTGTTTTGTGTTTATTTAGCTATGTACAATATTTTTTATTGAAATAAAACATTTATTTGAGCTCATTTCTTTTTTTTTTTAATTTTTGGTATGTTTAGAGTGGAAGGACTTAAAAATTTTAACTTTAGTTTCAATTTAAAAAAAAAATAAATGTTAATTTTTTTCTTCTAAGTCCGACCTCTTGTTACGTAGTATCTGGTAGTAATATGACTTTCTCTTTGGTAAAAACCTGCTGTTAAATATTTTTAAATCGTACAGTTCGACAAGGCTTTAATTGAATGTGTCAATGTCAGTCAATGTGCGCTGCTCATTGATTTCTGTTTCCTTAAAAGGGCCCTTCCTTTTCTCGCCACGTTCATAAACAGCCTTGTCGAACTCTAAGCGGATTTAAAAAAAACAACTGACATTTGAAAGTTGTCAAAAATGACAATCTAATCACAATGTCAGTTGATATTAGAGCTCTGAGTGTATAGGTTAGAAATATTTTATGTTTTACGAGAATAGTAAGATAACTATAAATTATATGCACCAATATTCATTGATATTTAAGCGATTTCAGTAGCAGTTCCTTGCACACGTAAGTTTCATTTATGAAATCAAGTTAAATATTTCATAATAATATATAAGGTCAAATGAACTGTTTTTAATCACTGGGCATTTATTAAGTACCTATTATAGCATTCCTCATTTTTAGGTAAAGCAAAAACATGTCGTTTCCCGATAAAAAGCAACGAAAGATTTGTTGGGACGCTAGAGACAAGTATTGGGAATGTTTAGATGAGCAAAATATTAAAGACAGTTCAGAAACCCCTAAAGTGTGTTCAGCTCTTAGAAAAGTGTTTGAAAACTCCTGTCCGTCCAAATGGGTCACACATTTCGATAGGAAACGAGACTACAATGTATTTAAAGAGAAAATGGTGACAGAAGGCTATGAACCTATAAAAGAAACTGAATAGTTACACTAGTTCAATTGTAAATAATTAGTTTATTTAGTAAATATTTATTTATCAAAAATGTTTTATTTATCTCCCAATATGTAATATTATTCTGTTACAATATGCTACAGATATCAGTACTAAAGTTCTTTTAAACAAATCTAATAAAAGAACAAATAAATGATGATTGATCATAAAATAATTTGTTTGTTTAAATTAGTCTGTTATTTTTAAACTACAAGGTAAAAGTCAGTCATTTTATATTGAAATAGTAAGTACCTATTAGTATTATTAGAATCTGTAACATATTCAGTGTTTATATTTTTTCAGGTACACTAAAGTTTGACCATGAGTTTGAAAGGTATTTCTGAAGACTTAAAAAAACCAACTGACAGTATTAGTCCAGAAACATTACAGGTAATCTAAATATTTCAAAATTCCTATAAAACATAATACAGCCTAAAACCATAATTATCCCATCGATCATGGAAAAACAAGACAATAGAATTTCTATTGTGTCTCAGTCACCGGTGACCATATGGGGCTTGATGAATTAATAAGTCATCAATCTAATATGTTACATAATGTTGTAAAGATAGTATGTGAAGTATTTCTATAATTTTATAATATTTTATTTACAGGAGATAGTCACTGCATTCAAAAGGGAAAATGATATTGACGAAGAGTTGATGAACAATATTTTACTTGCAATATGGAATCATCTTACCAAAGGATTTACTAACTTTGATAACCAGCTACTTTGCTCTACATCATTCTTCTCAGTGTTGAGCAAATCAAAAACAAATGAAATATACATAAAACAGATGAAGGATATAATAAGTGATCAAATTCAAAACGAAGAAAAAGAAAAGCTTCAAGCTATCTCATTGATTTATGGCATATTTCAATCTTCATATTTTATGAACAAACTCTTGTTAGAACAGAACATTGAACAATTAAGTACACTTTTGCAGTCAGCTTTTCATCTACTTGTAAATAATGCATATGAATACTCTCAGTACACATTTATAACATTCAAAATAATGACAGCCTTTAAAAAGGTAATAGGGACGGGTGTAGAAAGTGTTATATTCAACAAAGACAACCAAGTGAAGTTACTGAGAATGGTCAATAATAACTGGGAAAATCCTATAACAGGTGTAAGAAACTTGAACAGGAGAATATTTAAAAATATACTATTTTTTCTCGACAAGCAAACGTATGAGGAACTTCTGAGTGACATTAACAATATTTACTGGAACAAAGCAAAGTATTTAATGCTTGCTGAAATTGTTGAACATTATGATGGCGATGTTAAAACTTTGGTGGAGAATAATGATTGGGTGAAAGGAGTCACAGAGAGCTTATACAAACCAGGTTTAGTTTCAGCTGGGTCTGATATGTATTTTGCGATTCTAAAGAAGATAAAAAATGAAGATGATTGGATTAAGTTATTTTTAAATGACATAACTAAAATACTGTGTGGCGAAAATATGAAAGCCATTGAAAACTTTAGTAACTACTGGTGTTTGGCAACACTGAAAAAATTTACAATACTGTCAACAACATTGATTCGTGAAATAGAAGATACTGAAATTTCAGACACAATACTTTACAGTTCCTTATGTGTATTAAAACATGGAGTTAAGCTTGGTATTGTAAAGAAAGATTGGAATTTACCTAATGTAATTTCTAAGGGAGATATTGTATTGGAGAGCTTAAAACATTGTAAACCTTGCATCAGAATAGTTGCATTTGAAATATTGTGTGTCATAGATAAATCTTTGCCCAGTAAAATACAATATGAAAATGTTTTAAATTTTTTATGGGAAAATGTAAATTCTGATTGTACTGTGCTTAGAGTATGCATGTTGAATAATTTGGGAACTTTCCTATCTAAACTACATGTTTTGTTTCTACATTACAACAACAATAGCAACGAAAACAGCATAATACTCTTGCAGTCATTCTGTAAAGATCTTCAAAGGTTTATTGTCAAATCTTTCAACTATGATGGAAACTACCAGAGAAAAATCACAACCGTCCAACTTACACAGATAATTTTAAAGAACTTAAAAAGTGTTCATCAGAAAAACAAAGATATCAAGAAATCTAAAATGTCACTGATGGAATTCTTGCAAAAACATGGTGTATGGTTTTTGCATGAAAGAGACTTTCTTATGAAACTTATTAATTTGTTGAAGGATTCAGCAAGTGACATACATGAAAATGTTGCCCAAATACTTATACAATACTACATTGATGATATTTCAGACACAACTACACTAAATGAGTTAATAGATGATGCGATTTCTTGCATCAATAGCAAATTCTTTTACGAAATTAGTTGTGGCCAGATAATATTTAAATTGATTGCAAATATATTGATGAATAGAGAACTAGAAACAAAATTTAAAAATATAGAAGATATTCTTAATTTTGCATTGCGAGTGTTGTTAGAAGAATACAGTAGTCAAAATATTATAGCGTCTATAGAAAATGGGAAACAACTGCATTCATACATTAATATAATTCATGTTATTTTACACACTTGCAGGCAGAGATCCTATAAGTTAAATGTACCAAATGAGACTATGTATACTTTGGTTGATATTTTACAATATGTGTCAAATCAATTTGCCTGGGAAAAAGAGTCTAAGAGCTCTGATTTTTCAAGAATGAATGACATGGTGCAAAGTCTGATTACAACTTCTGGTTACGATTATAAGAGCGACGATGAAACAAAGATTTCAGATCAGTATCAACTTGTTCTTAATTGTTTATGGTTGAATGTCAAGGTGAGTAGACCTACAAGGATATTTTGGCACGTGTATAAAATTGTCATGGGGGCATGGATGCAAAACAGCTTCACAAAGACTTCAGAAGACTACAGAATAAAACTTGGCATTGCCAGGAAGATTTTACGCCCACACCCTTCTATGCCACCTACACCTGTCTCTCAAATGGCACCATAAAATATAGTATTTTTTTTGTTTTTAGGCATCCTGCGATTTATCATCACTCCTAATTCAATATTTTGATGATGTGACTGCATGCGAGAAATGTCTGTATACAATAACAAATGTGCTAGAAACTTCTAGACATAAAGGAGCGATAGAGGCCGCTGGTGTCGCCATTGGTAATTTTAAAATCGTATAATTTAACTTTATATTTTAATAATAAAATATTAAGCAGGTTAAATGATTAATAAAATTTATACTTAGTTTCTATTTTGAAAATTTTTTAAGAGACATTTTAATTTATTTGCAGGCAATGCAATACGCTATTTGACCAGTTTACCTAAAGATAGTAAGCTATCAGCATTACCTATGTCTTTACTGAAGAAGAAGTTGAAAGAATTAATTTCTGAAACTAGCAACACCATATCGATAACAAGACGTGGTGCCGGACTCTCTATCATGGTTCACAGGATTGTTTCTAATGACAACTCTAAAGGAAAAGTAAGTCATAATATACAACATCAATAAACAAATTGTACGACTCCATAGGCTAGAAAAAAATCACTTATTTATGGAACACTAAAGATCGCCCAATGGTCGAAATTCGACCTTAGTTTCTACGACATTAGGACTACAGCTACCTATATTTTGTAAAAAAAATAATGACTATCATATTTTTTTCAACTCTTGTCTCTGGGACCATTCTGGGACTCAGCTGATCTCAGACAAGCCGTGTAAGCATTGTCTAATAGTAGCTAAGATTCAATAAAAAAAAAAACTATTATCCATTTTCAATTATTTGTCACCTTGTTGTCAATAGACTTCAACCATAAATAAAAGAGTATAATTCGTATGAATAGGCTTGTCACTCAAAAATCTGTAATTTTTCCTAGTGTGTGTGTTGTAACTTTTAGTGTGTGTAATGTTTTATTTGTTAAAAAAATGTATGATAAAAGCATAATTTCAAAATAATATTAGCTCGATGCACTCCTTCACCATGTAAACTATAACTGTGCAAAATTTCATTCACCTACGTTTCCCCGGTTTTCGTCAAAAGGGATACAAAGTTTTTGGCTCACGTATTAATATATAGATGCTGGAACTATAAGGTGGCGGCAGCACTTGTATGTTAGTTTATTTATTTTTATATTTTAGATTTGTGACGCCAGAAGGCGTTCACACATTTAAAACCAGTTTAAATCCCCTTTATCTGTTCTTATATATAATATGACTCTAATAGAATTTTATTCTAATTTGGAAATTTTATTTCTCAAAACTTCAAGATGAATAAAGTAAGTAAGTAAAATAAAGCAGCACTTACCAACTTCCTTTTTCTTTTCAGCCACTTTTCCATTACTTCATGAATATACTGCTTTCAACTTGCAAAAGTAATCTAGCAAACGACAAACAGAATGTTAACAAGGAAGACTTGCCAAAGGCAGTGTATATACATTTTCTGACAAAAATAGTCATGGACAGTAGTTTGGTGTCTGATACAATGTATTATGCTACTGAGTTAGGAGAAATAGCTTTCCAAAACCTTACCGATGAGCATTGGCAAATAAGGTAATAATAATTTATATGATATCCACTATCAACAACTACATATACTACTACACAATGTATACCAAAATATTATAACTATTTCAAATTATAATAGTCTAAGTATATAGTAAGATCTAGTATATTGTATAAATGTATTATTTGATTCAAATAGAATTAAATAATAAACTTATACAATATACTAGACGTAGACTAAAAAATACTAGCATAAATTCTAATAAACTATTTTATCACAAATTATTATGTTACTTTTTCAGGAATGCGGCATTGCAGCTTTATGGTGCTTTGATTCCAAAATTAATTGGTCAGAAAAAATCATGTGGGGCTGAGGAGGAAAGTGTAATAACTGTTGCCTGCGATGAATTCAGGACCCACTTCCCTACTCTGTGGAAGTACATCCTCCAAAGAGTTGAAACTCAAGACAAAACTGATATACTACAATCACATTCTAATCTAGTTCCAATTTTAAATATTTTATCAAATATGGGCAGAAGATATGCATTTTCATGTGACAAAAACCAAAACGACCTTAAAGTTTTGGCTGTTAATCTCGTAAAATTGTTGGATAGTCCCATTTATATTGTAAGAAGACTTACTTCAAGGGCCATTGTAAATATATCAACACCAGAAATTTTGGAGCAAATCAAAGAAATACAGTATTTGTCAGAGAATTTCAGACATGGATTGCTGTTGTTAGTGACAGAATTTGAGAAATATGACTACCACATTGAAAAACAATATGAGTTGAAGCAAAAATTGAAACCTAATTCCTTTTTATGTAAACTATATTATGATGAATTGTTTAATAAGTACACTTTTGATAATGTGGACACAGTAAAAAATATTTTAAATGACATGCCTAGTAAAAGATATGCTCCAGGATATTTTTTTTGGTTGAACAAAACAACTGAAAAGTACATTGAGAATACATCATGGAATTATATTCCAGAATTATTTAAAACCCTTGAAAATTATAATGAATTTGCAAACTGCTGTCAAATACTGCTTAAAAGGTTGAAAAATGGTTTCAGCATACCTAAAGAGATTATATTGGAACTAACAAATAATTTATTAAATAGTACAAAACAACATAATGTTTCATCAGTCTGGGAGTTTTTATATCACTTGTCATCTAAATTCGATTTACACAGAAACATAGATATCAACATTTTAATGACACATTTGCAAAGCCATAATTTATACAGTATAAGACACATTGTCCCTTTGGCTACAAGGATTTGTGTGAAAAATAATGATATGATTAATCTACATCAAATAATGAATGTTATCAACAGTTTAAGTAACCCAGAAACCTCAGATGTAGACATGAGATGCATATCAGCAATAGCTAACAATGAAATTGCTTATGATTTTAATAATTTATTAGATGATATCAAAATTGTGAGTCTAAAAACGGCAATATCATTACTACAAGATGAGGATGATGATATTAGGCATCTAAGTTCACACTTTTACAGTAATATTGTCAATGATAAGAAGGTACTGAACCCATTTATATGCATGAACAAAATTATGGGTGCAGAGTTCCTACAAGCTACTTTCAAAGACCCAACAACCAGCATATTAAAAGTATGCCAGGATTTGTCATGCTTAATCCAACCTTGTTCAAACGACTCAAACAAATTTAATCCATTTGCAAGTGATTCTAAGAACATCTACATGGAAAATAATGTATTAAAAGAGTTAATGGAAAATCTTACTTGTAAAAATTAAAGGTTCTTTGTAATTTTTCATTCGTTTATTTCATTAAGTATACGACATCTTCTGTGTATCATCCAGTTGTATAGATACTATGTGACGCCCAGGCACCATTACTAGACCCAAAACTCGGGGTTCCTCTGTCTCGCCATCACTGTTTTTGAGGTACTCACTACAGGCTCCTGAAAAAATAAATTTTAATTTTAAACAACATGCCTACAACTCTGTAAGCACAAAAAGAAAGTCTTACTTTAGGAGTGATATGAGATTTTACATTTATACATAGCCGATAGTATTATTAGTCGAGACTAGAAAGTGCTGCTAACAATAAAATATGTTATGGTACGTTAAAAAGGGATTTTTCATTAAGAATTCATCAGCTGAGCAACCTTTTGTTCAATGAGATCACACTTATAAGTTATAGCGAATTCAAATCAAATAAGAATATTATACCTAAAATAACATTTGCATCTCTATCGGTGCAGAGGAATACACCTATAAGTACCCTTCCGTCAGTCATTTCTATTCTGAAGTTCATATTGAGCCATTTTCGTAGTTTAGTCTTTCCATCCAATTGCTCCAAATCCTGTAAATTTGTACATTTAGGTCATCGTACCTAATCAAATTTCGGACATGAACTTTCACAAAGTGAATTTTATTACCTTCTCACCTTGAAGAACGGTTACTGTAGACTCGCTCATATTCAATATGAAAACTATACCTTCTTTATGGCCCTTTTTATACATACATTTTATTTCTTTTTAATAATTTAATATAGTGCCAAAATTACCAAATTTTTACAAATTTCAATTCAATAACTTCTTCTTCTTTTTTTTTTTTTTCATATTATGGCACTTCGGCTATAACCATGGCCACTGGCCAGTGTCGAGTATTATGGCGGGAAAACAATATTCTTTAATACCTACAATTTTTTATATATTATCGTCAGGTCCATAGACATAATGGTCAGGTCAGTCAGGTCTAAAATCTAGTCAAAGTCTAAGTATAAAGTCAATACAGTCAAGAAGTCAAGTCGGTCGATTCAGTAAAGTGGTAGGACGCTTTACTGAAACTTTTGATGGAGTTTTGGAGGGAACACAAAAGAGCACGTTTCTGGTTATTACATCACTCTCCCACACTTGTGCACGATAACAAATATTTAATGGTTAATATCCTACCAATATTACACATTAAAAACCCAGATAACACAATTTTAGGAAAATAATATAAAAACACAACATCACTCTTTCACATTCTCCCAAAAACCTTCTTCTTCTTTTTTAATGGCTAGCTCCGTGAGTTGCCAATGTCAGAGTGGTTTAGAAACTGATGTGTCATTCTCTTATCAAAATATATATACAACTCGGGCGAGTTAACTTGACACCTGGCTTAAATTTTACCCCTCCCTCGCTTCCCCGCGCAGCACCCCGCTCTCGTCGTACGCGTCCAGTAGCGTTAGCATATTATATCTGTTACTGTTACACGTGTGTTATTGAGTTTGCGTTTCGGAGTTATTTGTTAGTAGTTAATGGTTATTGTTTTTGGATTTTTGTTGAGTTTTGTTGTGTTATTTGTTAGTTGTTACGTTTGAACGTTAAATTTGTTAAGTTTTTGTTATTCGTATTAACGTTTGAACATTGCCGTGCGTCTGTGGTATGAATTAGCTACTCACGGAATATATTAATATGAAGCTAGATACAAATTATCGGACGCATCCATAAACCTCGTATTCCTGCTGGGGAACCCTTGGGCGAGTCCAACTCGTACTTGGTTAATACTGTGGTTAGTGTAGCCCTATAAAAATAACTAGTTCCGGTAACGTAATTTTTTTTTTGAAATAACTTAAAATAAAAAAACTTTTTTTGCACTCAGTACTTAAGAGAAACGTCAATTGAACCAGGTGTCATGTTAATTCGCCCGAGTTGTAGGTACTAGTAATCTGTGCTCTTATCTCTTATCAGTTGTCAATATTTTTTACTTAATTTTAATTTATTTAAATATAGTGCATACATAATAACAATGCTTTGCGTATTATTTTGTATTATAGTTGTGAATTTTTACTTTAGTATGTACTCATACTAAAGTAAAAATTATGCATTAGCATGTCTATAAGTTATAACAAAGTGCCAGTAATCAACTGAAAATCAGAAAAAATGGAATATAAAGATAATTTTATGAAAATTTTCAAATACTACAAGTCCAATAAGCCTCAACCATCCTTTAAAGAGGTAATTTCGCTTGGTGAAGAAGTTTATAAGACCAAAAAAGTAAGTCTGAGATCACAACCATTGAATGATAAAATGTAAAAAGTAAAGGTTAAAAGTGATAATTTAATATATTCCTATTCTCTAGGTAGTGAAAAATAATGTTAACATCTCCGAAATTGACCACCGATTGCAAGAACTGGGCTTAGAGAATCAATTAAATTGGAATATTTATTCTTTTTTAAATCATCCAGGTTTAATTTTTATACGAAATCCCTTTACCGCTCTAGGTCAAAGGTATTGGATAAAACAATGTCTAGAAGAATATACAAAGAAACCCAATAAACTAAACATTGACAATGAAATATGTTTACAAGACTGGTGGAGTGAATGTGTGAAAGACGAGAACAACAAGTTTTACAAAAAATTGAGATGGACAACACTGGGGTACCATCACAACTGGGATACAAAAGTAAGTAACAATTGTAGTAGCTTATTGACTTAACTTTGTTAACACAGAAATTTGTAGGGTGGTACTTTTTCTTATTCATCAGACAGATAGAAAACCACACTACAACTAAATATTGCAAGCAACTCAAATTGTTAATTTTGTTTTGTGTTGATTTTTGTAATCTGTCACAAATAAAATATAATATTAACTCATCAATCCCCAAGCGGCACCCGGCTGCCCATAACATTTGAAAATCTATCGTGTCTGCAATTCCCATGATCGAGGTATTAAACCAAGGCTGCTCAACCTTTTTTACAGTGGGGCCAAACGGTGGATTCTGACATTTATAACGGGCCATTAACTTAGGTTTAATTAAATATAATACCAATCAAACTTCAATGGGTTATATAAGAATAAATTTATTTTTTGATATTAATGAGATTTTTGCAGTTGTAATATGTCTTTTAACAATGTATTTATGTTGGGTGATAAATCTGATGTTGACAGTAGCAACGAGTCAGAAATATGTTGCTCATTTAATTCGTTCCTTCGCGGCAGCCAATTAGGTGGGATTTCTCAGTTTGCAAGATTATTCAAAACTTCCTTGTCGGGCCTAGGGTTGAGCAGCCTTGTATTAAACCAATGTCTTGGAAATATAATAAATTATTAACCTTCTTTTTCTAGCATATATTTTGTCTAATCCAATTAATTTTTCAGGTATACAGTGAGGATAATAAGAATGAATTTCCACATGATCTTGCCGAGCTATGTAAAGTTATAGCTAAGGCTTTAGGTTTTGATGATTTCCGAGCTGAAGCGGCTATTGTCAATTACTACCACATTGGATCCACCCTGTCAGCACACACAGACCATTCCGAAGTTAACTTAGATGCACCTCTACTTTCTTTTAGGTTGGTAAGCTTTTGAATTTGAATAAAGTTGCATAAAAATAAGTATTATAGAACAATAATAATAGTGCTTTTCTTGTATTTCCTTATTAATAGAGACCAATTTAAAACACTAGGTATTTCTATTGAATTCATAATATTGATTGATCATATTTTTCTAATAATTTTTCCTTATATATATTTAAACAATTAATATCAAATTTCATGACAATGAAGTAGATCAGAAATTATTATTAATATTTTATATTTTTCCAGTTTTGGGCAATCAGCAATATTTTTGATTGGTGGTAAAGACAAGTCTGTGGAACCCACACCTATTTTAATTAATAGCGGAGATGTGGTTATAATGTCTAAAGAAGCGAGACTGTGCTATCATGCAGTTCCTAGAATTTTAAGGTCCTCTAATCAACCATGGAATGACTTACAACACAAAGAGCCGCCAAGTAAAATAAAGAAGACAGAAGAATCGGAAACAAATAATTTTAGAATATTTTCTAAGTATGTTGAAGAGTCAAGAATAAACATAAATGTTAGACAAGTATTACATAAAACCCAGAAGAGTTTGACGGATGCAATATTATGATTTGTATGGTGCGATATTTATTCTACAGTTCGACAAGGTTTTATTTGAATGTGGCGAGAAAAGGAACTAAACGCTTCTATCATAGAAAAACGTCATTTTTGACATGTGTTTGATAATTCTCCTTTACCAGCAGCGCTCCCGTCAATGGGTGACATTGACGGGAGCGCTGCTGGTAAAGGAGACTGCACGTTCAAATAAAGCCTTGTCAAACTGTAATCTATACTAATACTAATATACTAATATACTAATTACTAATATACTAATACTAATTAATATTATAAATGCCAAAGTATCTCTGTCTGTCTGTCTGTCTGTCTGTCTCGCTTTCACGCCAAAACTACTGAACCGATTGTAATGAAATTTTGTACACATATAGTGTAAAGCCTGAGAAAGGACATAGGCTTCTTTTTAACTGGAAAAAGGGATTGTAAGGGGGTGAAAATGCGTAAATTTGTTCAAATTAAGTTAGTTCCAAAGATTCAAAACAGATGGCGCTATCGCTTGCTTTTAAAAGTTTCTATAAGATGTGGCACTATGCCAAATTATATTTTTCGATTCTTTAGATTGTTTTACACGTATTTTTATAAGTCACTACTCAGTACTTAATCTATGCAGTATGCAGTGACGTAACCTTAAACCTATGAATGATAAATTATATCTGTTTATGGGTAAAGTTGTGTAATGGGGGCTAAATAAGCTTTAAAATTTGGCATAAATAAAGTTTAATTTAAATTAATGAAATATTATGTGCTGTTTTTGGGTATTTTGATTTAAGGGGTACCAGGGTTTTAAAAAGCTTTTAAATTTAACAACAATTTTGTTGACACCGCGCGCTATAAACTGAAGTCCACGCGGACGAAGTCGCGGGCAACGGCTAGTAAATTATATTTTTAATTTTTTTTTACTTTAAAACTTAAAATTTAAAAGTAAAAATACAACATTTGCTATAAAATTAAGATCCGTAATGCGTTTGTGCAACTGGCTGGGGTCATAATCACCTTTCGCCAATAATAATGTTCTGTTATTTGTTTGTTTGTTTAGTTTTTAGGGGGAACTAAACTAAAAACGGAAAAAACGGAAACCTATTACCAAGACTTTGATGTCTGTCTGTCCTTCTTCTGTCTCCAGGCTGTATCTCAAGAACGGTGATAGCTAGATAGTTGAAATTTTCACAGATTATGTATTTCTGTTGCCGCTATAACAACAAATACTAAAAACAAAATAAATCAAATATTTAAGGGGGGCTCCCATACAACAAACTTGTTTTTTTGGAATTTTTTGCTGTATATCAATAATGGCTACACGTTAAGGCACTTGAAATATTCACAAAATACTTAATGTTATTATTACTTTAATAATTAATAATAAAATTTAAATAAATATTTATTCCATATAAAAATACATTATTTTCCCCTAATTTTGCTCTTAAATGAACGGAACCCTACGTGCGCGAGTCCAACTCGCACTTGGCCAATTATTTGTTTCTAAAATACACGATATCAGAACATTGCAACAACTAGAATAAAATATTATAAATTTTGAGACTAGTAACGCCATCTATATTTTTAACCTCTATATTTTGTAGTAGATGAAGTGACATCTGTTATTTTTTCACTGCAATATTTGTTGTGAAACTAAACTTACAATAGGTTCTGTCATAATACGCTAGATAGCTCTATTTTATTAGGGTTCCGTACCCATAGGGTAAACCTCCCCCTATTACTGACAGACAGATCACAGACGGACAGACATTATGTCTGTCCGTCTGTGATCTGTCTGTCTCCAGGCTGTATCTTAAAAACCGCTATAGTTAGACTTCTAAAAATTTCACAGATTGTTGGACGTACAAAAAAAGAAGGTAGGCATTTGTAGATGCAAGATGGTAGGCATTGCTGTTGCTGCTATGATAGCAAATACTAAAAATAAAACAAAATTAATATTTAAGGGGGGTTTCCATACAACGAACGTGTTTTTTTTTGATTACTTAAAATATAAAAAAATGGGGGGCAGACGAGCAAACGGGTCATGATTCTATGATGGAAACGGGCTAATGCATGATGGAAAGCAACTACCGTCGCCCTTGAGCATTACTATCCTTCATCGAGTTCGGCGCATCTGAGCTAGTAATATCTAGTAATTAAGTATGGCTGTAAAAGACAGCCCCCAGCCAGCCATAATAATGAATAATTAATAAGTAGAATACCCGAAGGGGTAAGTCGTAAGGGCTAACGTGCCTAACGATGCCCTTATTTTAGGACAATAAAAGCGTAGTTAACGGGGCGCAGTGACAATAGTAGGCAAATTGAGTTAGGTACATTGTCGTTAACAAGAGATGCAATTTGCGTACGATTGGACTAGCAAGTATACTGCCATTCGCAAGTTAATGCAACTCAATACCAGTGGCGGAGCTACTAGGCTCTAACTACCGCACTGAGACGTTTAATGATGATTAAACTTTAATTTAAAGAAGATTAGGTTGGGTTGCACCAGAGGCGTGGTTAAAGTTAAAGTTATGGTTATAGTTAAGGCAAATTTAACTTTATTCTTAACTTTGACCGGAGATATTGACAGATGACAGCTGGTCCAACAAGGTTATATATGAACGTGGGCGGGGGCGCTGCTGGTAAAGGAGAACTGTCAAAAATGGCGTTTTTGTATGATGACAGCGTTAGTTTCTTTTTTCGCCACTTGCATTTAAAACCTTGTCATATCCTAAACCAACCGAGATACCAGACTACAGTCTACATAACGTGTGCGCAGCAGCACTGTAAACTGGTTTTATTGTACTGATTGATTTGGAAGTTTATAATGATGCTGCATTAGCATTTAGGTAAACATAAATAGTAAATAATATTATTAAGTTAGCAATATTGTTCTATGTGATCACATTATTTCGCATAAAACTTATGTTCTAAAGAACAAAACTGCATTATTAATTACTCAAAACCCGATTTTTTGTGGAATAGTATACGAATGCAGCCATAATATAATATCAGCCATAATAACAGCTTGAAAAGTCCGAAAGTCAAAGTACCTACGAATATCCCTTATATTGGAAACCCCGGGCCGTAGCTGTCGACTTTTGTTGATACGCCACTGGTGAAGGTTGACGGATTGAGATCGAAATTTACATGACAATGATTCAGACTTTCGATTCAGGTTGTTGTAGGCCTATCACGGTTTTCAGTGAGTCATCAACGCTAACGCCTAATAGTCTACTCGACAAGTTGAAAATAGTAGGTAAAAAATAGAGATACATACAGCTCTTATACATAAATTATGTGCGATAGCCAACGCCATCGTGGCGTGGCGATTTTTAGGGTTCCGTAGCCAAATGGCAAAAAACGGAACCCTTATAGATTCGTCATGTCTGTCTGTCTGTCTGTCCGTCCGTATATCACAGCCACTTTCCTCCGAAACTATAAGAGCTATACTATTGAAAATTGGTAAATAGATGTAGTCTGATTTTGATACAAAAATGGAAAAATTATTAAAAATTTTAGGGGTCCCCATAGGTACAACTGAAACAAAAAAAATATATATTTTTCATCTAATAGTAGGTAGTATTATTATATATTATTATTATTATTTATGTTGAATCTGTCGTGCGTCAGGCGTAATATGTATAGGAACCACGGAAGATCAGATACCGCGGTGCAGTGTTCTGCACCGTGGTAATACACCTGAGTGGGTATCCTTTTCGGCATTATACAATGCACTGCCTAATGATGCCATATATATTTTTTTGTAGTTTGTTGTTTGTTTTATTTTTTCTTTTGGGTTATCGTTTGCTTTTTTTTTTGCTTTAGTGTGTGCAGTGTATTGTATTTATGTTTGAATAAAATTTTTATTATTATTATTATTATTATAATGTTTGTAAACACACACACACACACACACACCTTTGCATGCCCTAGTATAATAATTATTAAAATTATGTTCTATAAAATTAGAAATATACGTCACTATCTTTAATTTGTAACATCTGCAGGGAAAGGGACTGTAACCCTTACTACAGGTTTCTCAACCTATCAAGGGTAACAGTGCTTCACCCACCAGTGACGAGATTGTAATTGTTGTAAACAGACCTGTAATTAATTATTACTAACACTTGTTATAATCTCCCTTTTTTGCACCAATAAAGTTATTATTATTATTATTAAACCTTATTACTGCTGCGGAACCCTTAATGGGCGAGTCCAACTCGCACTTGGCCGCTTTTTTATTATTGTTTAAGTAAGTATTTATTAAGAAAATGATATACAGTTATCAGATAACAGTGTTAAAAAGCCCGTACAGGGCTTATGTGTTAACACGGCTTCACGGGATAATATAATATAAAAGTAAGTAATATATTTATGATTGTAACGGCAAATCTTAAGAAGCTAGTTTAACAATATTATAGTATAGTACTTAAATGTGAATAGACACGGCTTCTACAGTTTCCATTTTCATATTTTGTAAAAGAAATTTCATATTTTGTACCTAACACAATCCTTTAGGTGATGATTTAAGAAGCTGCTTATGGCGTTTTCTAGTCGAATTCAGTGTTCCGCAAAAGGTTTGCCGCGGGCTGCGGCACACTGATGCAGGTGTACTGTGGCCTTGTTAGTGTTGTAACAGTGACGGTGGCCGGTTTCATTGAATTTTACTCTCATAACCCAGTGGGACAGTCCCGACGGACAGACGGACGGACCGACAGGACTGGCGGGAGATCTGTAGGCGGCCTACAACGAAACTGTTTTGAGACTCAAACAATCGGACAAGAATGCCGCGTCCTGCTCTAACAACGTCATTTCACGTTTGTTAGAGTAGGAGGCGGCATTCTCGTACGATTTTTTGAGTCTCAAAACAGTTTCATGGTGCAAGCCCAGGCGCAGGACCGACTTTTTACATGCCAATTCAATGCAGGGACATTTTACTTGTCAGACAGTCAGGTGATCAGCCTACATTGTCCTTACCAAACTTGGAAATATCAAATAACATGTTTCCAACGCGGGAATCGAACCCACGACCTCCGAGCCAAGATGCACGTGCTCTGTCTAGACCACTGGACCACGGAGGCGTTATTTTTAGGATTCCGTACCCAAAGGTTAAAAACAGGACCCTAATCCTTAATTTAGAGAGCCTCCCTGAGCCTCCGATGTCTGTCCGTCTGTCCATCTATCTGTATGTCTCTAGGCTGTTTTTGCCAACTTTCGCTCTATACCGGTACGGAACCCATCGCAGTTCTATAAGTGTTAGAGTATAATCACATACTTCTTATATGTAATATAAAATTCTCGTGTCACAATGTTCGTTCTCGTACTCCCAAAACGGCATGACCGATTCTCATGAAATTTTGTGAGCATATTGAGTAGGTTTGAGAATCGGCCAACATCTATTTTTCATACCCCTAAGTAATAATAGGGTTGTTCACCCTTAATAATTTATATGGCAAAACAACATTGCCGGGTCAGCTAGTATAATATAAAATCATCCACACATAACCTTTGTATGGTAAACTGTCTCAGTTGCGCCGTGCGCGTCAGTAAAAAGCCGAGGTCCTGTTATTGACATTAAATGGCCGATATAAATTCCAATGGCGGATTACGAAATTTATTGGTTTCAAAATTAAAGGAGACCGATTTCAATGGGCATCGGTGACAGCCTTCGCTTATGGCCGCGGAGTTGAAGTAAAAACGGCGTAACTTTACTTTTTGTTGGCAGTTATTCTAGGTTTAATAGATGATGTTTAATAGGTAGGTACTTACTTAAAAACACATTTGTTTCAGACTACTATGGTCCGTGTGTTAGTAATTAGAATTACAAAATTAAAATTAATGGTTAGCAAAGTTACAACATAGAGTAAAGTAAGTATATGTCTAGTTTCTCTAATTTTCAGATAGGTACTTATGTTACATTGCTAAAAAACAGTATGTGGTCGCTGCTAAAAAATGAAATGTAAGTTTGTATTTTCTGGTCAATTAAAATGCCACTTTATGACAGACTATAGTATATGTCATAAAGTAAGATGTTATTTGAATTTTTAGGACTATATTCTGTCATAAAGTGGCATTTGAATTGAATTTTCGGAACGAAAAAAGATCGGAACGGCACCCTAAGTTTATCTCCACAGTTTGTGACTATAGTCTATCATGAAGTGGCATTTAAATTGAATTTTTCGGAATGAAAAAAGTTTGGAACTACACCTTAAGTTTATCTCCACCATATCTCCACAGTTTGTCTATACTTTCGCATTTCCACTGGTTACCGTGCTAGGGCTACAGGGGTTCCCAATCTTTTTCAGCCTGCGGCGCAGTTACTCGTCACAATATTTTGTCACGGCGCCCTGCTCTACCTAGCTATTAGAAAAATATTATGCATATAATATATTTTGGATAAGCATGGAGGATCGACTCACGGCGCCCCTCTTGTCTTTCTACGGCGTACCACGGCGCCGCGGCGCACTCTTTGAGAACCCCTGGTATAGACTGTATAGACCTAAAAAAATTGGGTACTCCATGTTATAGAGAACGTTTGTTTTAGTAATCTAACCAACTTTTATCTTTGTCATTTTAAATTGCTTCTAGAGGTAGATTGTGACAGTCTTACAAGCAAATTAGGTGATCTAAGTTCTTACCCATAGATGATCTAACCCACAACTTACAAGGGATCAAACCTAAAAGTGTTAGGTCTCGAAAGAATAAAATCAGCTTTAGTTACTTGCAAAATAATACCAATATTATATTAAGGTGCATTGGGGTAACTTCGGAAGAAAAAAAAAATGGGGATATTCCGAAAATGGCAAATAATTACCAAACAGAAAGTAATTTTGAGCTCTGGCTACATTAACCGAGACGCCAATTTAATCACCTCCCCCACTTCCTTTCCCTCGAGCCGTCAGCCGGCAGTGTATGTGCGCTAAGTTCATTTTTTCGCGCCAAGTGCAATTTTATGATTTTTTTGGGATTTTCGAAATTATCGAAATTACCCCACACTTGTTTTACACAGAAATTAGGTAAGTTACGTAATATTTTGTTTGTTTTAAAGAAGCTTTGACGTTTTTTGCTTTCCTAAGAATAGGTTATGTTGCTCTAGCTATGATTTTTAATAAACATTCGAAATAACCCCAGTGGGGTAAATTTGTTAACGAAATTTCCCCAAAAATTTTTTCATAGTCTTTTGCAGGGGTGCGCAACATAATATAATATTCCGATTTGATGGTCCTAAAATATGGATTGTTCTATTTGTAGGACAAGGTTACTTTTGAATTATATAACTATAATAACCTATCATTATACAAAAAAACAGCTTATTAGGGTACCGTTTTAGTCGTTTTAGTTCACTAATCAACAAAACTTAGTTGACTACGGAACCCTAAAACGCACCCCTAACCAGCTGATTTTCTGTATATTGATAGGTCAATAGTTCTATCTCTGTTAGCTACCACTTTCGTTGGCTTTTTTATTGTTCTTATTCTATTTATTTCTTTGCTCCAAATGTTGAGGACATCTGCATCCCCGATGGGGTAATTTCGAAATTTTTTCGGTACAAAACTTAGTTTGGTGTCTTCTATGGCTTGTATGCACAATGTTTTTGTATGGGGTAAAATAGAATAAAAATAAATATGTGCCTTAAATGTATTTCTACATTAGGTCGTGTTTCGGCTGTTATTCGAAATTACCCCTTGAGTATTCGAAATTACCCATGAAAAGTAGAAATAGGGTTATATTTTAAAGGGATAGTTATATCAGAATCCGTAAATACTTTTGAACTAAAAAATATACAATTCACATGGAAATATGTTTATTATAACTAAAATGTTACAGTTATAGGTAACAATATATACAAATTCGTCTTCTAAACTTGAAACAATGACACAATATACTCACTCTTCCAAAAACTTTACGAGATTGCCCCAATGCACCTTATAGCATTTGGTATAGTATATGGATCATGAAAATTAATAATTAATTTAATAAGACCTGACAGACATTGTAACATCAACCGTATCACATCGTCTCAAAGATCAAATTTGTTTACAGCGTGCAGTGTACATATTAATCTAGAAATTTCGGGACACATGGTGGTGCAATAATGGGACAGGCTTGTTTGTGAGACGACCACAAAGTACAAAGCATGTTTGCAGACAACCTATTGGTTTGAGGGAGAATTATTACTGTATGTATAGTTCCAAGATCCGTATTAATATATCATGTTAACTACAGCCGTGTTGTATTATGACATACCTATATCTAGCTATTGGGATACTCGTTACTCAAGATTCTGTTATTGTAAAGCATTGTTGCAAGGTAAATGCAAACTTGCGATCGTACAATTCAAATCCTTACTAAGGCCAGTATAAATAGTCAGTACTTAAGATGCGACCCGGTCTCAAGACGCGATTCGGCTCTATGATTGGTCCAAATTTTGACAGCTAACCAATCACAGAGCCTGAACCGTGTCTTGAGACCGAGATGCATCTTGAGTACTGAATATTTATACCGGCCTAAGTACACTTTAAATTCCGACATTATTATTGTACAGCGTTGATTAGGATTCAATGGACTTTAAAGTTTAATTATACCTACATACATGTGATAAGTACTGCCGCACTCAGCGTGGAACATAAATATTACTTTTATGTAATTAATTAAAAATTTTGACAAAAGCCCCATGCATCTGTCAAACTCTTCATTAAATTAAAGGTTAATCATAATTGAATGTCTCTGAGTACGGCGGCGGTTAGACTTCGTTTTTAAATAAAATTCAACGTCAGAATATGCGTTCTGATTTCTGAATAATGCCGTGACATTGGCATGATTGGTGAA
Source organism: Aricia agestis (assembly GCF_905147365.1). NCBI lineage: Eukaryota > Metazoa > Arthropoda > Insecta > Lepidoptera > Lycaenidae > Aricia > Aricia agestis. The sequence continues at coordinate 6,744,753 of NC_056421.1, read as the reverse complement.
TACGATTGTAATAAGTAGACATCGGATTATATGCATTTGCATACTTGCATATGCAATTAATGCATATAATGGCACTTTTTAGGCGATAGTGCATATTTTGGCAATTTCTCGTAGATAGTGCATATTTCGGTAGTTTTGTGTCCTCGTCACCAAACTAGCTATCATGACACAAACCGAGGCCACAAAACAGAGGTACGATAAATCAAAACACTACAAATATGTGGCTCTATCCAAAGAATGCAAATTGCAATACACCCAATAGGTACAATATCTTTCTAGAAACAAAGTTTTTCTTTGTAGTTGGCAACATTAGTAAAAAAATTGAATAATGTAGTTAGCGATTTAATAAACTTCCATGGGCATTAAGATTGCAATCAGAAAATGTTGGTAGAAAATTATTATTGGTGCTACATAAGAAATAAAAAAAACCTGGATTTGATGAAATTATAAAAATTGGCGCTTTTATTAACGGCACCACCGGAAAATTCTTAAAAAAATTATATGTTTTAATATTAAGTGACTTTTGATTGTGCATATTTTGTGCATATTTCGGCCATTTTTTCGTGCATATTTGCATGCATATTTCGGCACTTTGATCGTGCATATAATCCGATGTCTTACTAGACATCGGATTACATTACTTATTACTATAAGTAATAACAGCTAACACTGGACCGAAGCAGCTGTATTCGTGGTGGATTGAAATGGCAATATTGGAGTACACTGCAAATTGTATTTCTTAGTCATAGAAATACAGTTTGCATTTTTTTTTGTGGAAACTTAATATTGCGTTAAATTTGTAAATTAGTAGCGTACGTAGAGCTCGTCTACAGGAGTTTGTCGTCCGTCGACCGTCTGCACAGTCTCAACTTAATATTCCAACCGCAATTTCATAATTTCTGCCAAAATTCTATTCTGTAACACAACCGAACGGGTCTTGATAGGCCACAAACGCTCTAATAACATTTTAATGGCCCAAGTTTGGAAGTCTGAAGGGATTTTTAATTTATGTAGCGGAGCCGCCGTCCATTTTGATTGTCTCGAAGGAATTTTTATAAACCGAACGTTTTCCCAATTAGGCCCACCGCGATCAATCACAGCATCGAGTGGGTTTGTTTAAAAAGTCAACTTTTGGATATTCCCGAGCCGACAGACTGATTTAGGGTTACGTCTCTTTTGCCAATAATATATTGCCTTTTTATGCGACGTAAATTGTTCAAACATTGGGTAAGGAGATTTGTTTATCGTCATCCATAATGATATTGGAATATCTTTGATGTCTGCTAACATGGTAACTAAGTCAGATGAGTGTCGAAAGTTACCTGTAATATGCAAGCTGTGGTCGTATGGAGATTACACCGAGCTGCTGTCAAAGCATAATTAGCGCGTTAAAAAGCTGCAAGCTAAAGCGCGATGCCATTCATTCGCCGAAAATTTCGACGCAAAAGATAAAAGTGTTCATCCCACCAAATAGACGTGTTATTGCATGAACGTTAATTAAACCGATTATTTTTTGGCCCTTTTTCAGCCCACTAAAAATTCGAAAACACCGAGAAATTCACCGAAACACCGCAGCTCGGCTTTTAATCTAGGGCTAGCATTATGCTTATGTTCCCGTCCGCCACTTGGCAGCGTAAAATTTTAATTGGAACCAATTTTTTGAGAGATCAATTTCTGGGGTAAGTGCACGGTCTGACCTCGAACGAACAACGGAAATCAGCGCAGGCACAACTCGAATATTTCTTATTGTTTTATTGATTTCATTTAATTGCGAGTTCATTAGGTAAGATTTGACGATCGGTTCAGTAGGTATGTTAAGTATTTACAATTTCTTCGATCTATTTTTTAAACATTACTTACCTAATATCAAATAAGTAGCTTGTTCATAGTTACAGCATTTCTTAGGATATTTTGGGAATTTGAGTAAATTCCTTGAAGCCACGTCTTGGATTTAGGGTGGAAACTGGGGCAAGGAGTCGGGAGAGGACAGTTCTGGAAATTTCTCTCATGATTACTCAATGCTCTGCTTTTGAATTAATATGTATCGATTCCAATAACCCTTTGATGTCGTTGGTATTTCCAACGACATCAAAGGGTTATTGGAATCGAAGAACTTTTAATTTCCACATATTTTAGTCAACATAATGCCTGGAAGAAACAGCTATACCTATGTAAGCAGTATACGACCGCCTATTTGTACAATTAAAAGTAAAGTTTAAAAAAATGTACACATTTTTTTTTACTTTAGTTTTTAATTTGTACAAATAAAGAGTTTCTAGCTAAATGATTAGGTACTGTATAAGTTATTATTCTATTATGTCTCCTCTTATATCCTAAGATCCGACCGTAAAATTCTGCATGAATCGTTTTTTTCGATCAAATATATTTTAAAATAATCCTTAGAACGTATAGAATGGATTAATGTTGGGTTGCCTTGTTAAAAGTAGCCGCAAGTACCTCTAATTGAGCAAAATGAAAGCCCGTAATACAAACTTGCGTGTATTCAATAGAAAAGTAAGAGAATTATGAAGGAATGACATTGAGGAATGACAGGACAATACGCATAAAAATAAAAACGCCTGTTAAATAAAAATAGCAATCTTGCGAGTTCTCGACGTCCTCAAATAATGACAGGCATAATAATTGTAGGCCTGAACATTTGTCATATACAAAAGTGATGGCAACCCCAGTTTGCGGCTATGGTGCAACTGGCAACCATGGATATTCATGTACAAGATGCATAAAACTTTAATTTGGTATCAAAATTATTAAAAAAATCGATGCTTTAATTTTGATGAAGAACTATGTCTGTTTACGGACTGGCAACCCTAGGTTGCGGCCGACTTAGAGCTGGCAACCATTTATACCTTATTTTCTCACGTTATTTTCTTTCAAATGATGTAAAATTTACTGAAAAAAAATATACATGCAAATTATGCATTTATCTGATGAACATGCAACTTAATTAGAGGTACTTGCGGCTACTTTTGACAAGGCAACCCAACATTAATCCATTCTATACGTTCTAAAGATTATTTTAAAATATATTTGATCGAAAAAAACGATTCCTGCAGGATTTTACGGTCGGATCCAATACTATTATACATTATATTATATCTACATAATCAGTATTCACACTGATTTATATGGTTTGTGAGTGCGTTGTTTCTTACTTCTTCAAGCTCAAACTCCTGAACTGTTTTTGATAAATGTCATTGTAAGCTCTGTGTTAACCCATAGGTGAGAGGCTAATAATATATTACTATCCAGAAAAAGGGTATACAATATGGCACATCGCAGACGACGGACTATCCGTGACGCATTTTTTAGTCCGTGGAAATAGAATGTATGCAATTACATGCAGTAACGCACACGACGCGCGGACGTGTGCATTACTGCATATAATTGCATACGTTCTACTTCCACGGATTAAAAAGTGCGTCACGGATAGTCTGTCGTCTGCGCTGCGCCTATACATTATATGCAGGTCGCAGAAGGTAGAGCCGCGTGCGCTGTATACTCGTAGACTGTTTTAGGTCTGGTTACACCAATCGAGATCAAAATATCGTCTCTTTGCATTGTCTCGCCATTCTACTCGGTAGGTGTAATCAGGCCTTAAAGATTCCCGTATACGGAGGCCGATCAATCTGGTCGAACTGAACTGGGGTCGTCGGAGTCGTTTTCGACATTTTCGTGTGTGCACGGGTCCGGGTCGGTCCGTGAATAGGTCGAACTGAGTGATAGGCCTCCCAGTATATGGGGACCTTAGGTTTTAAACTAACAGAATTATAATAATTGTTAGCCATACTAGTAAATGCGATAATATTGTGTCTGTCTGCCCAAATCAGTTAAAAACCGATTTTGCTAAAGGTATGGAGATACTTTGAGTCCCGAGAAGGAGGATACCTTTTATCCCGGATAAAGGAGTGAGCACACTGAGACGGGCCGTGCCGGGGCTCAGCGTGCCGGGGCTCATCGCAAAAATCCGCCTACAATTTGTATGGAAGCGGATGCGTGTATCGCACACTGTGTCGGGGCGCAGCGGATTTCCGCTTCCATACAAATTGTATGGAGGCGGATTTTTGCGATGAGCCCCGGCACGGCCCGTCTCAGTGTGCTCACTCCTTTAATGTACGGTTCCCGCGCGATAAACGTATTTCAGCGCAACTAGTCGCGGGCATCATTTAGTTTTTGATAGGTATATGAGAGAAACTCGTCGGTTTCATCTAGTCATAACATCATCTCCATATGTATTAACTGTGAACTTGCTAATTCATTCCCGACTGTGCCGGGTTTAGTTTACTTTACCATTTGCCCGCTCACTGAAACATTCCATAATATACAATGCTGCGCTCTGTCAACGCAATGAAAGCATCGCAATTTTGAATAGATGCTTTCCACGAATAATAAATACTATGGAAGAGTAACTGAGTCAAAAAAGTGGTGCCACGAAAAACATAGACGTGTGCATTTTTTTAGTTGGGTGTCAAATTCGGGTCGACCTTACGATTTTCGTTACTTTATCGTACATTATTTTGATATTTAAGCGGTCAAATGTATGAGAGTTATTGTTCTATACTACATTATATTTAGATGGATGCTGTATTGGAAATTGTCGACAGTTGGACGCAAAAGTTTCCGTTAAACTATATGGATCGTTCATAAAAGCTTAAAGTATAGTAATGGAAAACAAATCTTTTTTTGAATGAGCGTATTCATCGCTTATCTGTGAAAGCGTTAAATTAATTGCTTTCAATATACGTTTATTGAATGTCGTTTTTGTTTTAACTATAAGCTAAATTTAAAATCCTTTGAAAGTTGCGCTTATTAGAGATAAGCTCATAAGCCGTTCTGTTTTAGTGCATAATTAGAGCTTCGTTCTCAGTGCGATCACTAGAAACAGAGTACTGGTTCCTACCAAATAGCAAAATAGCATTCTCACGTCAAATGGTTTTGTTTGGTTGCCAAATCATGAGATTATCATTTTGTAGTTCAACAGTCTAGAATATCGAACAAGGGACGAATCTTGATTAATGTTGCATTGAAATAGAAGAGATGGGGCTGTTATCAAAGGACTATCGAATATCGATTTTAGCACAATGCCATACCCTACCTATAACTCTACTTAGCTTTCCTAAAGTCTCACGGCTGCAATCGGAGACATTTAATGATTAAACTTTAATTTAATGAAGAGTTTTATGTATGGGGCTGATGTCAAAACCTTAATTTTCGTCTTTGAGTGCGGCAGTAGAACTCCAAAATGGCCGATGGCTAGTATTTTTGTGTCGCGAAGTTTAAACGGAGTAACTACGTCTGTAATTACTCGCAGGTCGGCTCCGTGAGGCGTGTAATGGACTTTTCAAGTATTCGTAACGTGGAAACTTTCACTTGAGCCGAGCTGAGCGTCGACAATGTGCTTAACGATGTTTTTAACTACTTCACCCCATCTCGCCGGTTATGTTCGTTATAAACCTGATCCATCTACGTGTTCTAAGACGGGAATATACTTTCTAAAGCTTCTAAGGTTTCTGACGTACGGATGATGACAGAACAAGATGATCAGCTTAATGTTTTACAAAAGTGCGTAAACGGGATCTTTATTAAACTAAACAGGTTTTATTATCTTTATATGATATCTAATGAAATGAGATTGAATTGAGCAAAACTATCAGCTTTTACTATTTTCTCTTAGTGGCTAAAAAGGATTTGATGGATTTTATCTTCACATAATTGAAGATCCTTAAGTCACAAAAAAAGAATATCCTAGCAGAAGTTCTTATTTTACTACTAACACCTTGCAATTATAGCTCAATGAAAGTCTCGCAAACTAAAACTAAAAATCCGAAGTCCAACTATCTTTTACTTTTTTCTATTATCAAGAAGTGCTCAAAGTACAATTGCAATGAGGGGGAGCTTTGTGCAATCAGCGGATTTGAGCTTTCCTTGACCGTAATTGTGGACACACGGGCCTAAAAAGACAGAAAGTATAAGCTTTGGCGACGATTGACGGATCTCAAAGCAAACGTTTGAAAAGGTGAGTACTCACATTTTCAATTTGCCCACAAGTACTGTAGTAGGCAATTTTTACTACGATGCTATAGTGAAATATCCATTTAGTTTAGACTTATTTTAAAAATGTCTTTAAGAATAAGTCTAAACCAAATGGAAGTCAAAATTTAACAAACGCTTTTGTATTCAAGACAAAATATTTTTTATTTTAGGGAATAATTTATTTCATACAGTCATTTCCAAATGGATACTAATATACTGATATTATAAATGCGAAAGTGTGTGAAAGTTTCACGACTTACGCCCAAACCATTGAATCGATTTTGCTAAAATCAACTTTTTATACGCGAAAAATGTGTGGTTCCCTCGCGATAGATGAATTTTGGCACCACGGAGTTGCTGGTGTCATATATTTCATCTATATTAGTACTCGTTCATACGGGTAAAAAAAAAACGGCTCCACGTCAAAACTAAACATCCTAAATCAATCCAACGATGTCGATATAAATAAGGAAACCCAATTGTTAGTTCCATCATATAACGCACAAATAAAATTACACAAAATCCCAAGAAAAGCGAATGTTTTGCGAAAAGAAAGCCGACATGGCTTCATTTCCCATTCATATCCGGAGTCTGGACCACTGTCAATCGCTTATTACGAAAAATTACCTCTGTTTATCCAGGAGAAGCCTCGGTTAGATTTTGAAATATTTTGAGATTTTGAACCTCAATTTTATGGAGAGATTTTGAGTTTTAGATTTAGAACCTCATACTGATGGATAGATTTTGAGTTAAGAACCTTAGTTTGATTGATTTTGAATTTTAGAATCTCAAGGGTAGTCATTAAATTTTAATACATTTTGAGTTTAGGAACGTCATTAGATTTTTATAGGTTTTAAGTTTTAGAAAATGTTAAACGGTAGAGTAATGAGATATCCGTTATAGACTAACCATTTAAGTATTTCGCATTTTCGCAACATGTTTTTGTTGTCATAGTTGGTTAATTTATTTGAGACTACCCTCATTTCGTGACGTAATTGAACTATGTTCTCGATAATAGATCGGTTATTGGATCGCGAAGCGTTTACTTCTATACTTTTCAGACGACATACGATGAAAATAGCTTACGCAGGACGCACCTATACCTACTCATTTATACAATGTCTAACATCAGTGTCCGATCCTTTAATGATATTATGATGTATTTTATCGGCAAATTGGCTCTCAAATTTTTCTCTCTCTCTCTCACGTTTAAAACTAAAATGGCTGCCATTTTAGTTTTTGTCGGGTTCTAATACTATTCCAGTATATAATAAAGTACTCTGTGTACTAATCTGACCAATACTTCTCAAGCAAATACCCTAAATGAACATAAAAAATCGGCCAAGTGCGAGTCGGACTCGCGCACGAAAGGTTCCGTACCGTTTTTTTGCCTACTTTACAAGTACAACTTTAAAAAACATTTTTGCCTACTTTCGCTCTATAGAGCGAAAGTAGGCAAAAATGTTTTTTTTGTATGGGGTTCCGCCTTAAATATTAATTTTATTTTAATATTATTATTAATTATTAAAATACAAATATAATTTAGGTTGCTGTGAAAAGTGCCTAGCAGTTGCCATTATTGATTACGAGCAAAAAAGATAAAAACATTACGTTTGTTGTATGGGAGCCCCCCTTAAATATTTATTTTATTATATATTTAGTATTTCTTGTTATAGCAGCAATAGAAATACACAATGTGTGAAAATTTCAGAAGTCTAGCTATAGTGGTTCTTGAGATACAGCCTGGAGACAGACAGACAAACGGACAGACATCGAAGTTTCAGTAACGGGGTCCCGTATGTACCCTTTGGGTACGGAACCCTAAAAAGGTCTCACTTGTCAGCTAAACTTGTGGACTTCTTTTAGCAGTTCTCGTCTCATGAGATTTGTGGTCATGTCGCTTGTGACAACGAGATGAGGTTTATTATTTCTCCCCGGATTTCTATTAGGCCACGCGATACTATTTGGTCCCTTCTTAGAATCTTCAAGTCCCTTCCAACTTCAGTTACTCCCAATGAAGCTCTGCTATAGTAAATGTAAATATTGTTATCTTACTTCATTTCGGTTTCCAGGGACTCCGGGAAAGGACAAAGGATACTCTTTATCCGGGAAAAATGTACAGTTCCCGATAAACGATTTGCGGGCGTCATGTAGAAATTATTAGTTAAGTATAACTTATATCACGAGCCATGGCCTCAGCACGTCTCATAATGTATTTTGAGCACGTCTTAACTTTTTCAGCAACAACTCAAAACTCAATTTATCCTTCCAATACCGTAACTAAACAAACTTGATACTCGCTACATGTACCAAAGGAGAGTAAAAGTTTATTTGGAAATTATTTTAAGGGTCAACGATTCCTATAATAAAAAAGTATATTTAGGTAATCTAAGTAGATTATGGAATTAGATTTGAAACTATCGAAAATAGATTATTTATTTTCATCTAGAAAATAAACAAGTAGTTCAATTGTTTTAGCATAATAATATGACGTTACCTCTACATAAATAAAATTAATTTTATATTTGGCTAATTTTAGTCTTGAAATATCCGTGTACCTACTGGAATTCCAGGGAAGGTTAGAAGGGAAGTGTCAAGTAATACAAAGTTCAGCGGGTCTAATAAGTCTAATAACAAATAAGTTTAGTCCCACCATCACTTCATACCCCAATAGTTTACGATAATATGAAAATTTAGAAAAAATGTTTTAGTACATCATCACTTTAAGTCTCGTATGATCTAGCATTGTAGCCACTGCCTTAAAAGTTCGTAAAGAAAATTTTCGGAATCCACAACTATCGGAATTCGCGAAGAAAAAAACTTGTCATAATATAGCGCGCCCGAACAAACTTGATACTTGACAAATGTCAAATAACATATTGGGGTGTTGTGCACACGTCATCCGGCGCCGGCTAACGAAGTGGGGTCCGGTACGTGACGATAATTCGGCCCCGTGGGAGGCCTTTGTGCAATCAGTGCGGTTTCTTGCGTTCCAGCGTTACACGATTTTTTGGGGTTCCCCGTCACCCCAGTTGTATATTAGATAGTAATGAAGCACTTGTGATAACTGATGATAGGTTTTTTAGTGAATAAACGTTCATAGAAATGCACATTTCATGACTAGACATTCCTCGCGACTCCGCCTGCTTAAACAAGGAATTCAGGAAGAACCTTACATTTTCTCTCAAAAAAGTAGTAGACCTTGTCTAATTTGAAATGACGCGCCCAACCACTTCACGAGTTTATATTTAAAATGAAAACTTTTGTACTGTGAATACGAGGGAAGAGCGCGTCATTTTAAGTTATACAAGCTCTTAATATTATGTTCTTCCCGTGGTCTACTCGCTACGTCCGGCTAAATTACATGAAACAAACAAACTCATCAGCTTTAAGCATAGATTGGTAGAATTGTAAGAATACTTGATATAACGAAATAACATTTTTAAAGCCTTTTGTATGTTTTATCGGTTTAAGCTACCATACCTAAATTTACGTTTCTCCCCTTTTGTTGTTATAAACGGTACCATTCTGGGTACATGCAAAATTCTCCTCAAACGGAACCCCTTCCTTAAGCACCGACTTTACTGAATTTCAATACAGATAGTTAGGGAAAGAAATATCTTTGACTCTGCAGATTTTTATTGAGTATTCCCAGTTGTCGTTTAGACGATTTATGTGACTTCGCGCTTTAACCTAAATTTATTGCTATTCTTCTAATGAAAAAAACTGCATTTTGTACCGTACGGAGTTGGAATTTCACGCTGAATTTAATCAATTCAGTTTGAATACTTCGTATATTTGCGAGGAGTTTCTATGGAAATCACTCTTTCCATTGGAACCTACGAATAATAAAAACTAATTGGAACATTTGAAACATGAAGACAATTTTAATTGTCACCATGATTGTAAAGCTGTCAAATGCTGCCTCACTGGCCCTGTCACACTAGCCCAAGGGCCAAGATGAACTAGTACAAGCCTATGTAAGTACCAACGATGAATCTGTCCTTCTACGAGTTTGTTTCCCTTGTATTGGTCGTCCATTACTCAAAAGTTATAAACTAACGTGAAGATGCTGCGTAAGGGTTGGTAGAGACTAGAGTCATGAGTCATGACTGTGCAAATCCTTCATTGTGTTAAAAGATATCCCAATTATCATAAAATTGCTGGAATTTATGAATAAAGCAAATATTCAATTTAAAATATCTCTTAATAAGCATATCGTTTAAAATGTATACCCATGGCTACGACCCTAATGCTATTATTTCATGCAATATTACTGCAGCTTCGTTCCTTTTTCGATCCATTCCGTTTCCGAAATCGAAAAATCTCATGTGAAACAACATGGACAATGGACGTTAGTCCATGTTGTTTGACATGAGAATGAAATAGGACATATAATATTACTACAATATTTTCACCCTCGACGGCAGCACCAGCACAGTAGTAAATAAAAAGTTGGGTTCGATGTTTTACAAAGTTTCTGTCAATATTTTTATTTTATTTTCATTTATTCGGGTCTCCAAACATTCTCTTAGATTAAAAGTCTTACATTAAAAGTTAATATATATTTATATAAAGTAAAGTATACATTAAATGTAAAACCAACGGCGCGGCGGTGACCACAGATGAACAATAAAAAGCAGAGAGTAGATTAATTATTATTATAGGAAAGTATATGTAATTATGTGGGTGTGCAATACATATACATACATATAAAACTCAAAGGTGACTGACTGACATGGTGATCTATCAACGCACAGCCCAAACCACTGGACGGATCGGGCTGAAATTTTGCATGCAGGTAGATGTTATGACGTAGGCATCCGCTAAGAAAGGATTTTGATAAATTCCAACCCCAAGGGGTTAAAGTAGGGGATGAAAGTTTGTGTATAATAATACTTTTTAACGCGAGCGAAGCCGCGGGCAAAAGCTCGTATTATACATATATAATATAAGAGTATGTTTCGACCGGTCGACCTCCAACTAGGTGGGACGACGATCTCCGCTTAGTTGCAGGCCCATGTTGGATGCGAGTAGCAGGAGATCGGTCATCTTGGCGTTCATTGAGAGAGGCCTATGTCCAGCAGTGGACGACTATAGGCTGATATGATGATGATGATGAAGAGTATGTTTGTGTGTCAATCGTGTTAAGTGTGTTTGTTAATAATATTCTGATATGACGTGATGGTGTAACATTTTGGTCGGATTATTTACTGTATCTAGTGTCTAGTGTCTAGTGTAAAGTGTAAAGTGTCAAGTGTCAAGTGTAAAGTGTCAAGTGTCAAGTGTCAAGTGTAAAGTGTCAAGTGTCAAGTGTCAAGTGTCAGTGAAATTTCCCCCTATCAAGTATTTCTATCAAGTGTAAAGTACAAAGTGTCAAGTGACAAGTTTCAAGTGCCAAGTGTCAAGTGTAAGTCCTTTCTCAGGCTGTGTACAAAATTTCATTACAATCGGTTCAGTAGTTTTGGCGTGAAAGCGAGACAGACAGACAGAGATACTTTCGCATTTATAATATTAGTAAAGATTAAAGCGTTTCAAGTGTCTAGTGTAAAGTGTAAAGTGTTAAGTGTTAAGTGTAAAGTTTCAAGTGTAAAGTGTCAAGTGTCAAGTCTCAGTGAAATGTACGGGAGTAGGACAGATGATCTGTTTTACTCCCGTAAATTTCCCTCTATCAAGTATCAAGTAATAAGTAAAGTATAAAGTGTCAAGTGTCAAGTGACAACTGACAAGTTTCAAGTGTCAAGTGTCAAGTGTTAAGTGTCAAGTGTAAAGTGTAAAGTATAAAGTGTCAAGTGTCAAGTGTAAAGTGTAAAGTGTAAAGTTTAAAGTGTCAAGTGTCAAGTGTCCCCCTATCAAGTATTCCTATCAAGTATCAAGTGTAAAGTGTAAATTATAAAGTATAAAGTGTCAAGTGATAAGTTTCAAGTGTCAAGTGTCAAGTGTCAAGTGTAAAGTGTATGTAAATAAATAATGTAAATAACCCTATCAAGTATTCCTATCAAGTATCAAGTGTAAAGTGAAAATTGTCAAGTGACAAGTTTCAAGTGTCAAGTGTAAAGTGTATGTAAATTTCCCCCTATCAAGTATTCCTATCAAGTATCAAGTATAAAGTGTCAAGTGACAAGTTTCAAGTGTCAAGTGTCAAGTGTAAAGTGTCAAGTGTAAAATGTATAGTGACAAGTAGGGAATGTTATTATTCGACAAATTTACTATTCGAATAATTCGAATATTTTACAAAAGTCTTCGAATAATTCGAATATTAATCGAATAATTCAAAATTTTAAAAAAATGCTGAAAACTCTGACAAAAGTAACAAAAAAACTTCGTTCAACCATGTACAACCTATTTTGTTAATACTACGAAGTAAGCAATTCTAATTTTTACTTTTAGAATGTATAGCTCACTGTATAATCGTCGAATATTCGAATAAAACGAGTATTCGAATGTTCGAATATTATACCCTAGTGACAAGTTTCAAGTTTCAAGTGTCAAGTGTCAAGTGTCAAGTGTCAAGTGTCAAGTGTCAAGTGTTAAGTGTAAAGTGTAAAGTGCTAAGTATAAAGTGTCAAGTGTAAAACATGGTCAACGGCGACGATGAATCGTCGGTTACTCATTAGTCATTAGTTAGACTAAAAACATATTGTTACGGTACATGGTATACGGACACGTGGTGCGCAAGTACATACTCGAACCTTCTAGGAAGGTCCAATGTTTGTTTACGTGTTTACCCTTTATTTGTTAGCGTGTTGGAATTTAGACCTTATGACTGAGTCCATAAGGTCTAAATTAAATTCAACTTACTGCACTTATCGCAAGGACGGCAGTTTTATTGTGGCACATGCCCGAGCCTCCTAGAAATTTCCCACGGTTGTTTACTTGTTTACGTGAATCGGGAAATTTCTGGAATTCGTCTCGCCATATAAAAAGAGCCGCAGGCAGGCCCGGCAAGTCAGTTTGTTTCGAGCTTTCATCAAGGCGATTTCGGAGTGAACACAAGTGATCAATAGTGAGTGAACCAGTGAAACCTGCGACTTGGCTACGACCTAGGACAGTGATAGTGCTTAGTGACTGGACCTAGTGATTAGTGTTTGGACTTAGTGCTAAGTGTTGTGACCTAGTGTTTAGTGCAGTGTTAATAAAGTCTTCAAGAGAGTCACCAGGTCTTTCTCTCCAAATCCTCGAACCCTAGCACGTAACAACTGGTGTCAGAAGTGCGATTTGGAGATGCCATTGACTCCGAGAGAGGACTTCAAGGGGAGTGTCAGGACAAGGGCGCAGCGAGCTGCTGCCATTGACTCCGAGAGAGGAGTTGCGGAGGCCACACCCACTGGGGACCAAGCTCCGCCCACTGAGGGACAGGCCCCACCCACTGGCCCCGCCCACATGGCTCCGCCCACTGGCCACGCCCACCGGGACACGCCCACTGGCCACGCCCCTCAGGCTCCGCCCACTTTGGGCATGGCCACGCCCACTGGCTCCGCCCACCAGGCCACGCCCACTCAGGCCACGCCCACTAGCTCCGCCCACCGAGCTCCGTCTGCTCAACCCCTGCCTACTGGCTCCAGCCACCATGCATCGCCCGTAGCTTCTGCGGCCCCTCAAGTGGCTCCCCAATTACAAAGCCTAATTGAGTTAATTCAGGCTCTGCAAGAATCACAAGACCGCAAATTCGGCGCTTTGCAGGAGTCACAAGACCGCAAGCTCGGCGCTTTGCAGGAGTCACAAGACCGCAAGCTCGGCGCTTTGCAGGAGTCTCAAGAGCAACAAAAGGACCTCCAAGAAAAAGCGCTTCTGGCCATAAAGGATGTCAGTGACACGGTGACTAAGCTTCGTAAAGATGTCGACGTAATGAAAGAACGAGTTACTGGGTTAGAGACGGTTGTGGAAAATTTGAAAACCGGATTCACAGAACTACAGAAGAGAGTAGTGCGCCTAGAAACTACGGGAGTTGCGGTGTCTAGTGGAGTCACTGGTGTGGCGCAAGGACCAAGAGTAAAGGTGCCACCGTACGACGGCACTACTTCTTGGAACGCTTATCGTCGGCAATTTCAGACTGTTGCTACCGCAAACGGATGGACGGAGGAGCAATGCTTGACCGCTCTCACTGTTGCACTCAGAGGGCAAGCTGTGTCGGTTCTGGAGGCACTGCCACATACGGGAAATGGTTTCCAAGACCTGATGGAGGCACTGGAATCCAGATACGGGGAACGACACCTGGAGCACGTGTTCCGTGCCCAACTGCGTGACAGAGTCCAACGTTCAGGAGAAGGACTTCAACAATGGGCGTTGGAAATTGAAAAACTCGTCAGGAAAGCATATCCAGGAGCCGACACCAAGATGGTCGACACAAATATTGTTCAAGGATTTGTCGACGGAATCAAAGACTTGGAGGTCAGGGCTGCAGTAAGACTTGGTCACCATACCTCGTTAAAGGAAGCATTAGCGCATGCTTTGGAAGTCGAGGCTGTGCGCCATGACATACGGCAGACCCATAAGATCTACAAGGTCTCTGAAGAAGTCAAGGAAGTTAAGGCTTCTACGAGGAAAAGACTCGAAGCCATGTGCTATAAGTGTGGTGAGAGGGGCCATCTTCAGCTAAACTGTCCGCAGAAGAAGACCCAGATGGCAAGGATAAAAAGGATCGAGGAACAAATGGAGGAGTTGAAGAAGCAAGCGGTTTCGTCCCCTACCCGGAATCATGGGGAACGAATAGAATCCAGAACTAAGGGGCGAGTACTGGATGACGCGGAGAAAGCCCCGGTAACTGTTACCTCCCAGGCACGGAGCGGAACAAAGAGAACAAGTAATTTGGGGCACATGGAGAATGAAGCTATGAGAAAGGCTCAAGAAAGAGATGACGACCTTCGGCACATCATCACATGGAAGAAACGGGGTGACATAAAACCAATCTGGAGTGAGGTTGCACCCACTGGCGCTGTCACTAAGGCGTACTGGGAGCAATGGGACAGTCTGATACTTCAGGACGGACTACTCTACCGGAAATGGCAGAAGGCTAACGGCAGAGAGTTCTATTTTCAGATAATTGTCCCAAGGGCAAGAGTACCAGATGTTCTCCGCGAGATACATGAGGGCGTATCAGGGAGTCATCTAGGCGTCAAGAGGATGCTAAGGAAAGTGCGAGAACGATTCTTCTGGTTGCATTGGAGAGATGATGTGCAGGATTGGTGCCACAGATGTATTACTTGCGCTGCTGTAAAGGGGACCACAGACCAGGAGTAGTCGTAGAAACAGCGTGGCGCGTTACCATGGTAGTAACAATGATGCTCGGGACGAGCATCTCTAAGAGGGGAGTAGTGTTACGGTACATGGTATACGGACACGTGGTGCGCAAGTACATACTCGAACCTTCTAGGAAGGTCCAATGTTTGTTTACGTGTTTACCCTTTATTTGTTAGCGTGTTTGAATTTAGACCTTATGACTGAGTCCATAAGGTCTAAATTAAATTCAACTTACTGCACTTATCGCAAGGACGGCAGTTTTATTGTGGCACATGCCCGAGCCTCCTAGAAATTTCCCACGGTTGTTTACTTGTTTACGTGAATCGGGAAATTTCTGGAATTCGTCTCGCCATATAAAAAGAGCCGCAGGCAGGCCCGGCAAGTCAGTTTGTTTCGAGCTTTCATCAAGGCGATTTCGGAGTGAACCAGTGAAACCTGCGACTTGGCTACGACCTAGGACAGTGATAGTGCTTAGTGACTGGACCTAGTGATTAGTGTTTGGACTTAGTGCTAAGTGTTGTGACCTAGTGTTTAGTGCAGTGTTAATAAAGTCTTCAAGAGAGTCACCAGGTCTTTCTCTCCAAATCCTCGAACCCTAGCACGTAACAATATTTATATTATCATTATTGATGATAATATAAATGTATGATGTAGAATATTCATAATTATTATTAAAATAATATTTTATTTTTCTGAAATAAACTTAATTATGTTCTTATTCCATGATAATTTTATGTTTGAAAGCATTTTAAACTTAAATTTTTCAAGTGTCAGTGAAATTTACGGGAGTAGGACAGATGATCTGTCCTACTCCCGTAAATATTATCAAGTATTCCTATCAAGTATCAAGTGTAAAGTATAAAGTGTTAAGTGTCAAGTGTAAAGTGTAAAGTGTCAAGTGAAAAGTTTAAAGTGTCAAGTGTTGAGTGTCAAGTATCTAGTGTAAAGTGTAAAGTGTCAAGTGTCACGTGTCAAGTGTTAAGTGTTAAGTGTCAAGTGTCACGTGTTAAGTGTCAAGTGTCAAGTATCAAGTGTTAAGTGTGAAGTGACAAGTGTCAAGTGTCTAGTGTCAAGCGACAAGTGTCAAGTGTCAAGTTTCAAGTGTCAAGTGTCAAGTGTCAAGTGTCAAGTTATGAGTGTCAAGTATCTAGTGTTAACACTAAGTGTTAACACATTCGACACTTAAGTGTCGAATGTAAAGTGTGAAGTGTAAAGTGTCAAGTGTCACGTGTCAAGTGTTAAGTGTCAAGTGTCACGTGTCAAGTGTCAAGTGTCAAGTATCAAGTGTCAAGTGTCTAGTGTAAAGTGTTAAGTGTAAGGTGTCAAGTTTCAAGTGTCAAGTGTTAAGTGTAATGTATCAAGTGTAAAGTGTAGTGTCAAGTGTCAAGTATCAAGTGTTAAGTCTTAGGTGTGAAGTGACAAGTGTCAAGTGTCAAGTGTCAAGCGACTAGTGTGAAGTGACAAGTGTCAAGTGTCAAGTGTCAAGCGACAAGTGTCAAGTATCAAGTTTCAAGTGTCAAGTGTAGGGAATGTTATTATTCGACAAATTTACTATTCGAATACTTCGAATATTTTACAAAACTTTTCGAATAATTCGAATATTATTCGAATAATTAAAAAATATTGAAAAATGCTGAAAACTCTGAATAAAAGTAACAAAAAGCTTCGTATAGCCATGTACTTGGATTTCAAAATTTCTCCTTGTATTTGGATTTCAAAAACAAAAGAAATTATTCAGATTGGTCGAATAGTCTTATTGTATCGTCTATTCAAAGGTGACAAGTCGGTTGTAAAAATGGAAATGTTAAAGGAAAATTTCCGTGCGATAATTTTTTACAACTAACGAAGTTAATTATCGCATAAAATAGAGGCATCCGTGGGCATTTCAGAGACCACTGTCCAAAAAATCTTGCACGAAAATCTTGGAGTACAAATTGTGATTTCTCGTTAGATACCTTGTTTGCTTTGAATTGAAATTTGAATTCTCAAAAATAGATTAGGTGTATTTATTCCAAATGACAAAACTTAAAAGGCAGCCCTCGTATCTGTTCATTAATACTAAGCCAGCTTACCCATCTTTTTGATATTTTCGATCCACGTTCACCTAGTTCACCTAGTGTCAATTCACCCGTGTCAATGTGGTTCGAAATTATAAAAAAGGGCCACTAGAAAACCAACCCCACAACAAAGAAAAAAAATTGCAACGAAGCCCTGGGGGAGGGTGAAATAATTCTAGAGCTGGTGAATTTAGTAACTTGAAGTTTGATAACACAAATAACATGATATTAAGGAGCCATCGACATTTTTTGATACTGTACTAACTGTTTCAATTATCAGTCGAGGACTGCCGTGGTAAAGCTATTGAATAGCAAATTTTTATCAACTTGTCGAATAGATCACATTGCGAGCTTCAAGCCAGAAAGGCGTATAAAAAAATTATCTTTTGTATTTTAACTACATATTTTAAAAATCTCAATATTGCACTTACATTTATTCCTCCTATATTTAAAAAACGAGTTTGTTTTATATATGTCATAGGATGATTTGATAAATCGAATTTTCGCGAAAATTCTAGGGTTTTCGCGAAAACACGGATAATTAGATAATGTTGATTACATTTTTCAATCTTACCGACAAAAGTTAGTGTTTTCGCGAAAATGCGAGTCGCCTTAAGTACGATTGCAAAACGAATCGTTAGTTATTCTCGAAAAAATCACTGATTGGTCGGTTTAAGCGCCTCACAACAACATCTTCTCTGATTGGTTTAAAACTTGACGTTTTAAATGTCAATTTGTGTTTTTGTAATCGAGCTAGCAGTTTTTGATATTTAATGTGTTTAAAATTGCAGTTGGACTTGAAAATAAGTGCGAAAAGTTATCTAAAAGTGTGTCTTTAAATACAAAATGACTGATACATGTGAAATTAGTGCTGAAAGTTTAACAGAACCAGAAACTAATTCTGAGGTTATATCCTTTATAATTCTATGGTGTATTACCTCAAAGATACATAGGAAAAGATAGTAGAAATGTTATCACCGTTATCTAATTATCCGTGTTTTCGAAAAATCCCTAGAATTTTCGCGAAATTTCGATTTATCAAATAATCCTACGACATAATATTATATATATCATTAAAGATGTAGAACATTCATAAATAATATTATTTTTCTGAAATAAACTTAATTATGTTCTTATTCCATGTTAATTTTATGTTTGATAGCATTTTAAACAAAAATAAAAAATATTATTAGTATTCGAATTATTCGAAAAATAATTTGGCGAATATTCGAATAATAAAATCGTCGAATATTCGAATAAAACGAGTATTCGAATATTCGAATAACATACCCTAGTCAAGTGTTAAATGTAAAGTATCTTTATATTATACACTTGACACTTTTGTCAAGTGTATAGTGTATAGAGTCAAGTGTAAAGTGTCGAGTGTAAAGTTGTGACAAGTTTCAAGTGTTAAGTGTCAAGTGTCAAGTGTCAAGTGTTAAGTGTAATGTATCAAGTGTAAAGTGTAAAGTGTTAAGTGTCAAGTATCAAGTGTTAAGTGTTAAGTGTGAAGTGACAAGTGTCAAGTGACAGTTACAAGCGACAAGTGTCAGGTGTCAAGTTTCAAGTGTCAAGTGTCAAGTGTCAAGTGTCAAGTGTTAAGTGTAATGTATCAAGTGTAAAGTGTTAAGTGTCAAATATCAAGTGTTAAGTGTTAAGTGTGAAGTGACAAGTGTCAAGTGTCAGTGTCAAGCGACAAGTGTCAAGTGTCAAGTTTCAAGTGTCAAGTGTCAAGTGTAAATTGTCAAGTGTCAAGTATCAAGTGTTAAGTGTCAAGTGTGAAGTGACAAGTGTCAAGTTTAAAGTGTCAAGTGTTAAGTGTCAAGTGTCAAGTGTCAAGTGACAAGTGACAAGTTTCAAGTGTCAAGTGTTCAGTGTAATGTATCAAGTGTAAAGTGTCAAGTGTGAAGTATCAAGTGTTAAGTGTGAAGTGACAAGTGTCAAGTGTCAAGTGTCAAGTGACAAGTTTCAAGTGTCAAGTGTCAAGTGACAAGTGTCAAGTTTCAAGTGTCAAGTGTTAATTGTAATGTGTCAAGTGTAAAGTGTCAAGTGTCAAGTATCTAGTGTAAAGTGTTAAGTGTCAAGTGTAAAGTGTCAAGTGAAAAGTTTCAAGTGTCAAGTGTCACGTGTCAAGTGTTGAGTGTTAAATATCTAATGTAGAGTGTCCTTTCTCAGGCTACAGTGTACAAAATTTCATTACAATCGGTTCAGTAGTTTTGACGTGAAAGCGAGACAGACAGACAGACATTTTAAATACTGATAACAATATAATGTGTAACAAGTCCGATTTTGGTCGGATATTTTTACTACTTATAATACTCAGCGATAAGCTGGATAGCCCCCTCCTGAAGCGCTCGGTCCATGCACACGTGCATGTATCCGGTGCGCCAGAGGGTGGCAAATATTGAAATTAATTATTTCCTTCTAGTTAAAGAATTTTTCTATAGGTAATACCTGAAATAAACGTATTTTATTTATTTATTTTACTGTATGTGCTAGAACCCTCTACACCAAACTTTGCTTTATATTCCCTATGTGTTTAGTAATTTTAAAATATTCTGTCTATTGTGGTATCTAGAATCTGCAATTCTAGATCGAAGGAGGACACTGTAATGTTGCTTCAAAAAGTTAGAATCGGGGTACAAGAATTGAACATTGAGTTCGAAAACTCTAAATAATGTGTCCTCATCTAAAATGCGAATGTTCTAGACCATAACTCTCACTTTTAATGAGCTCGCAGGATATTTAATCATGGTCTAGGGCCTATAAATTCTAATTACTTGGCTTATTATTTCAAACCAACCTTTACGTGTCTGAGTCTAACAGGACAATAGTACATATAGCATCGGCTATTTCTTTGCGTTTACCATTCCAATGAATAAATGCATCCATACTTACTTGATACTTATTATAAATGCGAAAATGTAGCTCTTCACGCTTTAAATAATCAGCCGATCAATCCCCAAGCGGCAGCCGGCTGCCGCATAACAATTGAAAATATTGTGTCTTATACCCACGATGGAGGTGCTACATGAAATTTGGTATGTAGATACTTGAGTCTCGAGTCTCCTATATCCTTTATATTATACTGGATAGTTTTTACCACGGAAACAAGGACTTTTCACGTGTTTCACGATTTTGGCGCATCTAAGTACCTATAAATATTTCCAACATCATTTGACGACCTCCGTGGCTTAATTGGTTGAAGTGTGTGGCAGCTCAAGCCGGGGGTTCGCGGGTTCGAATCCCGCCTACGGAACAAAAAAGTTTTCAAAGTTCCCGGGTCTGGATGTGTATGATTTAATAAAAATCTGAAATATATGTATAGTATAAAAGTATTAAATATATTTCCGTTGTCTAGTTCCGTTTATGATATAATAAAAATCTTAAATATATGTATAATATAAATATAAAAGTATTAAATATATTTCCGTTGTCTGGTACCTGTAACACAAGTCCTTCAGGCACTTAGCACGGGGCCAGACTGACGTGGTGTGAAGCGTCCATAAATATTACTATTCTATCTAGTGTCTTAAATACTGAAAATGTTTTAGGTATGTATGTCCCTTATAAGGTGTTATGCAAGCTTTATTTCGTCTCTGTAAAGTCGAAATATCAATGTTATAAGGAAAGACCCTCGGAATTTCACGCTGTCGAAGAACCGTGAAAAGTTATATTTCTCGAATGGTTAAATATGAAAACAACAGGAAAATCTTCGAATCATTTTTTAAATACATTGCAATAACATTTTGTTTGCCTTATTTTTATTGTGTAACAATCTTTATATTGTTGTTTCGGTTATATTTATATATTTATTTAACCTTTTACTAAAAACGAAGAAATTGTCTTGTACCTAATGGCAAAAAAAATATCGTTAATTATATTTTGATATTTATAATAATTACCGAAGTTATGGCGATAGACGGACAGAGCGAAATTGTAGTTACTACGGAACGAAATTTCCAGTTACATATACCTAGTCTGCGCCATTGTTTTCTGTAGGATGCCATTGTCTCTACATTTTTTGTACTTTTGATATTTTTCATTGTACCTATTAATCGCTACTTAGAATCCATACTTCCACATCCATAGTAATATAATATTATAAATGCGAAAGTGTGTCTGTCTGTCTGTCTGCTACCTCGTCACGCTTTAACAACTGAACTGATTTGGATGAAATTTAGTATGGATATATTTTGAGTCCCGGGAAAGGAGATAGGATACTTATTATAGGGGTGGCAAAAAATTGAATAGCCTACAGGCGGCAAATTTGTAAATCCGCCACTGACTCAATACGTATTTTTTTTTGTTTTTGTGGGATATTACACAAATGCCTAACAGCATCCCTATATTGTAATTTGTTGCATAAGCTTATAGATTCTAGAATGTAACTTGGAAGTCAGTAATTCAGCTGGAAGTTGGGGCCGTCAATTAGACACACGGTAGATTTATACGGCGATCCGTCTTCCCCCGCAGCGGTCGGAAATTGTTTTCCAAAGGTTTCCTTTTAAACCGGCTAACGGTGCTATAAACTAGGATACATTGCCGGGGTAACGCCGCCATTTTTAACTTAATTTGGTTCAAATTGTCTTAATCCCCGATTAAACCGATTAAACCTTGATTAAACGATCCTTTAAAAATATTTATTAGTTAATCATGATTTGTAAATTTTCTTGCAATAATTACTATTTGCCTATTAATTATCTTTTTATTATGTAACGGTATAAAACATAATTTTATGAAGAAAATGCATGTTTAACAAATCTTCTTATTTTATAAGTTATAATATATAAAATTCTCGTGTCACAATGTTAGGCCGCGTACTCCTCCGAAACGGCTTTACTGATTTTAACCTTTTATATGCATATTCAGTGGGTCTGAGAATCGGCTACTGGGTACTTGTTAAGTATATTGATATTATGCAACATAATATTATACTATACAAATTTTATTTAATTGTATTCCACTACGTCCGTGATTGTATTCATAATAATTATATCGAAGTGGCGATTGACGGTTTTTGTTAAACAAATTAAAAAGACCATTGTTTGTGCAACGGGATAGCGATGGACGTTGCCATGGTAACATACTTATTTATTAACTTCAATAAAATTATACGGGCGAAATACTTTATATGGCAAAACAACGTTTGCCGGGACAGCTAGTAATGGTATTAAATACTTAAATTAGTACTTTAAATGATAGTATTTAAGTTACAATAAAAATAGCTTTGTAGAAAGCAAAAGCTTTGTCCCAAAGAATAAAATAATTAAGTGATGTTCAAAACAAAACACTTCTTGATCCCAAACTCCCGTTCCCCTAAGAATTTCAAGTCACAATTTCTGTAACACATGTCGCTAAAAATGCATAAGACAAGCCCTTTTAATATTTCAGTTGGATGTCTGTTTATCCTCGAGCGGATCTTTGAATTATAAAGGAAGAGACATTTGGGCAAACACGGCACTGCAGGGATACCTACCTACTAGGGTTGTTGAGGAAGTGATTATGAGGAAGAGGAGGAGGAAGAGGAATTGTCACGCGCAAATTTTGAGGATGCGGTTGAGGAAGAGGATATTTTATGAGGAAGAGGATGCGGATGAGGAAGCGGAAGAGGAAGCGGATGAGGAAGAGGAAGATAGAAAATTATAAATACTAGCGGACCCAACCCAAACTTTTGTCCTGTCTGTACTTTGTACATAACGTACTAGGTACATACATTACACAAAAAATAATTAAAAGGGCATTTTCCAGTGAACCAAACTATGAATCTAAATTCTAAACCATTCTCAAAACACACACAATAAAGAATCATCAAAATCAGTCTAGCAATAAGGGCCGCGCTACATCGGAATGACAGCGGCGAGGCGAGCCGAGGGTTGCAAAATTACGTAATTTTACCGAAAACGCTGGTAAAATACGCGTATTTTACGGTAATTTATATATATTACGGTAAAATTACCGGCTACGTATGTATGCGAAAAGTATAGCGGGGGGTGAGAAGAGCGTGTAGTTGCAAGTTGCAACTTGCAACATACTTACGTTCGGCGGGGCTAAAATTTGAAGAATCATGATATGAATCATAATATGATTCATTTTTCTAAAATCGCAAAATGCAACTCTGCTTGCAATTGTTTTGACTGACTGCACTATACGTGCATTTAGTAAATTATGCCACGAAATCAAGCAAAAGTGTGGGATTATTTCCAAGTGCTAAGTGAACATGACAAAAGGAAACATGTGATGTGTATATTTTGTAATACGGAGTACAAAAATGCTAAATAAATGCTACTCGGATGACAGAACATTTTGAGAAGTGTAAAAAGTGTCCTAATGATGTTAAATTATTATTTATTAGTTATTTTTGCATAATAGTCATACGTTCAATGCCTTGGTAGTTATCCAGTTCATGAGAAATGAATTTACAGAACATAAGATTATTAAGTCTTATGTTTTCACCAACTTCAGTAATATATTTTGTCTGGACATATACATTTTGACTATTTCTTTTTTAAAGAAGACTGCAATTATTACTAACTAAAAAGGTAAAATACGATTTAACTCTTGTTAAATTGAATTTTACCCAATTTTACCGTAATTTACGTAATTTATTTATATTTTACGTAAAATATGGTAAAAAACCGAATTTTACGAAAGTAATATTACTGCTTTACATCCCTCGGAGCGCTTTCAGTGTCATATATATGACTAGCTGTTGCCCGCGACTTCATCCGCGTTAACATAGTATAATAACAAAGATGGATAGTTTTCTCCTTTTTGTTTTTGAGGTTCCTTATACAAAGGGTAAAAACGGACCCTATTTAAGCAAACGTTAAACGCAAACGTCAATAAACTTTCATGTTTCTAACTCAAGAAATGACGGACTTTCATTGCAACTTTCCACCCCTATTTCACCTCCTTGGGGGTAGAATTTTCAAAAACGCTTAAACACGTATCCAATCATTTTTTATCAGTAACCCAAACATAAAATTTCATGTTTCTAACTCAAGAAATAACGGAGTTTCATTCAAACTTTCAACCCCAATCTCACCCCGTTGGGGGTAAAATTTCCAAAAACGCTTAAATACGTATCCATTCATTTTTAATCAGTAACCCAAAAATAAAGTTTCATGTTTCTAACTCAAGAAATGACGGACTTTCATTAAAACTTTCAACCCTTATTTCACCCCCTTCGGGGTAAAATTTTCAAAATTCCTTCCTTAGTGGGTGTCTACTTAATAAAACAACCCTACTCACCAAATTTCGTGGCTGTAACTTTTACAGTTTTTGCTCAGCGATGATGAATCAGTCAGTCAGTCAGTTAGGACATGTAATTTTATAAGTATAAGATTTTAAACTTTATCTTCATTATTGTAATACATAGTACCGCTTGAGAAGTCTACGGCCGCCCGTGGCCGCTGTACTATGTATTACAAAAATGAAGATAAAGTTTAAAATCTTATGACACTGAAAGTGCTCGCGTCGCCGCTGCCATTCTGGTGTGTCGCGGCCCTTAGGCTGTTTAGACACACGCCGCAGCGGCGCCGCTGCAATACTCATCTTTGCCCTCAGGGAGAAACCACACGGGTGCGGTGCGGCACCGCTCCGGCGCCGCGCCGCCGCACCAGAGCGTGATTGGATACGCGACGCGCATGCGCAGTGTAATTCCTCATAAATTCCTCTTAAATTTTGAGGAAGCGATAGCGGAAGAGGAATTTTTATTTTTATTTATGAGGAATGCGGTAACGGTTGAGGAACCCAAAATATTGCGGAACTTCCTCATTATGAGGAAGCGGAAGAGGAATCCTCAGCAACCCTACTACCTACCTATAATGGGTAGAGGTAGGGAGACCTATATACAGGGAGGCATTCTTATACCTGTATTTCTTATTCTGTCGTACATGTATATTTTATATTTATATTATACTAGCTGTCCCTGTGAACTTCGTGTCCCTTTAAAAGCTGCCCCCCCCGGATCATATTGACGTCCCTACTAATTATATTATCTAGTACTTTCATTTTTAAAAATAACGAATTTTTGCCATTTGTTTGCAATACAACTAAAAATTATTAATTTTTTATTCTTTATAAACACCTAGCTTATAAAAAATCTGATTTGCCCCCCCCTGGCCCAGAATCTCCGTAATTTGCCCCCCCCTGGCCCAGAACCTGGGTAATTTGCCCCCCCCTGGCCCAGAACCTGGGTACGCCCATGACGGTATACCTAGTGTACTTAAAGCTCTACGAATCTAAACGCAGTGCCATAAATTGACGACCTCTGTGGCTCAGTGGTGAGCGCGTCGGTAGCTCAAGCCGGGGGTCGCGGGTTCGAATCCCGCCGACGGAACAAAAAGTTTTCAATGTTCCCGGGTCTGGATGTGTATTAAATATATGTATGATATAATAAAAATCTTAAATATATGTATAGTATAAAGTATTAAATATATTTCCGTTGTCTGGTACCTGTAACACAAGTCCTTTAGGTACTTAGCACGGGGCCAGACTGACGTGGTGTGAAGCGTCCATAGATATTATTATTATTATATTATAAATAGGGCGGTGCCACCGGTGCCCAGGCACAGGGCGTAGGATCTGGGGGGGGGCGCAAAATTGGACAAACCAGGCAGGAGTATTATTTTTTTCGGTTTGCTCCCGATAATAGTTCCCGCTGCGCCCCTAGAGCACGAATCCAACAGTAAAATAGACCTATACATTGCTTTGGGTAATATAATATCTAAAAAGCAAGGGCGCAGTTGTAAAAGCTGGCACAAAGACTGTTTACGGCACTGTCTAAACGTAGGTTTAGATGGTTATTAATTGAATTGGATTGAAACGAACTTACAAGATATCAAAAGTTCTATGTTTTATGTAAGTCTAACATTCTAAATGTTTTTGTTGTTACGTGTAGTCTATCGTAAGAATAAGAAAACTTTACTGGATCTCGTGATGAATTCTGTTTCCTAATTTACCGGACTACAATGTTGGACTTAGTTTATTGTTATTTTATTTCGCTGTTTTTATTTTTTTACCCTGTTTACTTGAGGTATCTTTTTTGTGTCTACAGAAAAAAGGTTTCCTTGAATTTAATAAATAGTATAGTAAGTAGATAATATGTACGACCAATACGTCGTAATGTCTTTCGGTAACCCTTGTTTTTCATCGTCATTTTCATAGAAAAGCTATTAAGGATTGCCGTAGGCAAAAGAAAAATAGTTTACTTAAAAAATATTCTATTAAGGAACACATTTTCATACTAGATTATCCGAATTATATGCGCACATTAACGTGATTAATCATGTAGAGAACCAACAAAATTAAATTTAAGTTTTATTAAAATATTTGCACGTCAAGATGTATCATGTAAGGATCCGACAAAACATGAGTGCGCTATCTTATATTGTACCATCTTATTGTCATTGATACCATGTTTTTGCAAATAAACGTTCTTATTCTTCTTGTTAAATTGTACCATCTAATTGATACCATGTTATTGCAAATAAACGTTATTTTTCTTATTATTCTTGTTAAATCATTGAAAATTTTTGAATAGCTTAAAGCAGAAAAACTTACGATAAATGGGTCTCTGCGTTGACTGAGTTCAATAATCAAACTTATTAAATAAAGAGCCTATGTCTGAGTTATTCTACTGTATAATTTTGTACTGTGGGTGCACTAGAAATTACCCACCCAGAAAGAAACCGTTTATTAAAATATTACTCATAGAGTCCACAGATTTTAAATATAAAAGGATAGAGATAGTGAGGCACAAAGAACATCTCGATCCTCGTTTCATTATTCCGTTGAATTTATATTTTACAAGGAAATTCTTTATTTCAAACTCGTGCAAGCTTCTTTCGAGCGGGTTCTGTGTCTCGTTCAGAAATCCGAAGATAACGGGTCGGTGTCGGACATTGATGTAACGATACCTAGAATAACAGCACGCAAAAATACGCAAAAATTAAATTGGCATAGCTGCTTCCTTAAACGAGGGGCCTAGTTATCGCCTACATGATTATTTATTTATTTATTTTACTCAGGCGTCTTGGCCCATATTATAAATACCTTATAGACTAACATACATACAATTATACTAAAAACTAACACTATCACTAAAACACTAAACACGTATATAATTGTCTGCGACGTGGGGCGCGATGTGTTCGGAAGTCGTCCTCGGAACCTCCTGTAGACAACTCCAATCGGCCAGAACTCCTCCTTCTCGAAGGTCGGTAGATGGTGCGTCGGGACTCTCACCACAAAGGAGCTAAAATTCACTTTACATACTTCCACATCCATAGTAATATAATATTATAAATGCGAAAGTGTGTCTGTCTGTCTGTCTGCTACCTCGTCACGCTTTAACAACTGAACTGATTTGGATGAAATTTAGTATGGATATATTTTGAGTCCCGGGAAAGGAGATAGGATACTTATTATAGGGGTGGCAAAAAATTGAATAGCCTACAGGCGGCAAATTTGTAAATCCGCCACTGACTCAATACGTATTTTTTTTTGTTTTTGTGGGATATTACACAAATGCCTAACAGCATCCCTATATTGTAATTTGTTGCATAAGCTTATAGATTCTAGAATGTAACTTGGAAGTCAGTAATTCAGCTGGAAGTTGGGGCCGTCAATTAGACACACGGTAGATTTATACGGCGATCCGTCTTCCCCCGCAGCGGTCGGAAATTGTTTTCCAAAGGTTTCCTTTTAAACCGGCTAACGGTGCTATAAACTAGGATACATTGCCGGGGTAACGCCGCCATTTTTAACTTAATTTGGTTCAAATTGTCTTAATCCCCGATTAAACCGATTAAACCTTGATTAAACGATCCTTTAAAAATATTTATTAGTTAATCATGATTTGTAAATTTTCTTGCAATAATTACTATTTGCCTATTAATTATCTTTTTATTATGTAACGGTATAAAACATAATTTTATGAAGAAAATGCATGTTTAACAAATCTTCTTATTTTATAAGTTATAATATATAAAATTCTCGTGTCACAATGTTAGGCCGCGTACTCCTCCGAAACGGCTTTACTGATTTTAACCTTTTATATGCATATTCAGTGGGTCTGAGAATCGGCTACTGGGTACTTGTTAAGTATATTGATATTATGCAACATAATATTATACTATACAAATTTTATTTAATTGTATTCCACTACGTCCGTGATTGTATTCATAATAATTATATCGAAGTGGCGATTGACGGTTTTTGTTAAACAAATTAAAAAGACCATTGTTTGTGCAACGGGATAGCGATGGACGTTGCCATGGTAACATACTTATTTATTAACTTCAATAAAATTATACGGGCGAAATACTTTATATGGCAAAACAACGTTTGCCGGGACAGCTAGTAATGGTATTAAATACTTAAATTAGTACTTTAAATGATAGTATTTAAGTTACAATAAAAATAGCTTTGTAGAAAGCAAAAGCTTTGTCCCAAAGAATAAAATAATTAAGTGATGTTCAAAACAAAACACTTCTTGATCCCAAACTCCCGTTCCCCTAAGAATTTCAAGTCACAATTTCTGTAACACATGTCGCTAAAAATGCATAAGACAAGCCCTTTTAATATTTCAGTTGGATGTCTGTTTATCCTCGAGCGGATCTTTGAATTATAAAGGAAGAGACATTTGGGCAAACACGGCACTGCAGGGATACCTACCTACTAGGGTTGTTGAGGAAGTGATTATGAGGAAGAGGAGGAGGAAGAGGAATTGTCACGCGCAAATTTTGAGGATGCGGTTGAGGAAGAGGATATTTTATGAGGAAGAGGATGCGGATGAGGAAGCGGAAGAGGAAGCGGATGAGGAAGAGGAAGATAGAAAATTATAAATACTAGCGGACCCAACCCAAACTTTTGTCCTGTCTGTACTTTGTACATAACGTACTAGGTACATACATTACACAAAAAATAATTAAAAGGGCATTTTCCAGTGAACCAAACTATGAATCTAAATTCTAAACCATTCTCAAAACACACACAATAAAGAATCATCAAAATCAGTCTAGCAATAAGGGCCGCGCTACATCGGAATGACAGCGGCGAGGCGAGCCGAGGGTTGCAAAATTACGTAATTTTACCGAAAACGCTGGTAAAATACGCGTATTTTACGGTAATTTATATATATTACGGTAAAATTACCGGCTACGTATGTATGCGAAAAGTATAGCGGGGGGTGAGAAGAGCGTGTAGTTGCAAGTTGCAACTTGCAACATACTTACGTTCGGCGGGGCTAAAATTTGAAGAATCATGATATGAATCATAATATGATTCATTTTTCTAAAATCGCAAAATGCAACTCTGCTTGCAATTGTTTTGACTGACTGCACTATACGTGCATTTAGTAAATTATGCCACGAAATCAAGCAAAAGTGTGGGATTATTTCCAAGTGCTAAGTGAACATGACAAAAGGAAACATGTGATGTGTATATTTTGTAATACGGAGTACAAAAATGCTAAATAAATGCTACTCGGATGACAGAACATTTTGAGAAGTGTAAAAAGTGTCCTAATGATGTTAAATTATTATTTATTAGTTATTTTTGCATAATAGTCATACGTTCAATGCCTTGGTAGTTATCCAGTTCATGAGAAATGAATTTACAGAACATAAGATTATTAAGTCTTATGTTTTCACCAACTTCAGTAATATATTTTGTCTGGACATATACATTTTGACTATTTCTTTTTTAAAGAAGACTGCAATTATTACTAACTAAAAAGGTAAAATACGATTTAACTCTTGTTAAATTGAATTTTACCCAATTTTACCGTAATTTACGTAATTTATTTATATTTTACGTAAAATATGGTAAAAAACCGAATTTTACGAAAGTAATATTACTGCTTTACATCCCTCGGAGCGCTTTCAGTGTCATATATATGACTAGCTGTTGCCCGCGACTTCATCCGCGTTAACATAGTATAATAACAAAGATGGATAGTTTTCTCCTTTTTGTTTTTGAGGTTCCTTATACAAAGGGTAAAAACGGACCCTATTTAAGCAAACGTTAAACGCAAACGTCAATAAACTTTCATGTTTCTAACTCAAGAAATGACGGACTTTCATTGCAACTTTCCACCCCTATTTCACCTCCTTGGGGGTAGAATTTTCAAAAACGCTTAAACACGTATCCAATCATTTTTTATCAGTAACCCAAACATAAAATTTCATGTTTCTAACTCAAGAAATAACGGAGTTTCATTCAAACTTTCAACCCCAATCTCACCCCGTTGGGGGTAAAATTTCCAAAAACGCTTAAATACGTATCCATTCATTTTTAATCAGTAACCCAAAAATAAAGTTTCATGTTTCTAACTCAAGAAATGACGGACTTTCATTAAAACTTTCAACCCTTATTTCACCCCCTTCGGGGTAAAATTTTCAAAATTCCTTCCTTAGTGGGTGTCTACTTAATAAAACAACCCTACTCACCAAATTTCGTGGCTGTAACTTTTACAGTTTTTGCTCAGCGATGATGAATCAGTCAGTCAGTCAGTTAGGACATGTAATTTTATAAGTATAAGATTTTAAACTTTATCTTCATTATTGTAATACATAGTACCGCTTGAGAAGTCTACGGCCGCCCGTGGCCGCTGTACTATGTATTACAAAAATGAAGATAAAGTTTAAAATCTTATGACACTGAAAGTGCTCGCGTCGCCGCTGCCATTCTGGTGTGTCGCGGCCCTTAGGCTGTTTAGACACACGCCGCAGCGGCGCCGCTGCAATACTCATCTTTGCCCTCAGGGAGAAACCACACGGGTGCGGTGCGGCACCGCTCCGGCGCCGCGCCGCCGCACCAGAGCGTGATTGGATACGCGACGCGCATGCGCAGTGTAATTCCTCATAAATTCCTCTTAAATTTTGAGGAAGCGATAGCGGAAGAGGAATTTTTATTTTTATTTATGAGGAATGCGGTAACGGTTGAGGAACCCAAAATATTGCGGAACTTCCTCATTATGAGGAAGCGGAAGAGGAATCCTCAGCAACCCTACTACCTACCTATAATGGGTAGAGGTAGGGAGACCTATATACAGGGAGGCATTCTTATACCTGTATTTCTTATTCTGTCGTACATGTATATTTTATATTTATATTATACTAGCTGTCCCTGTGAACTTCGTGTCCCTTTAAAAGCTGCCCCCCCCGGATCATATTGACGTCCCTACTAATTATATTATCTAGTACTTTCATTTTTAAAAATAACGAATTTTTGCCATTTGTTTGCAATACAACTAAAAATTATTAATTTTTTATTCTTTATAAACACCTAGCTTATAAAAAATCTGATTTGCCCCCCCCTGGCCCAGAATCTCCGTAATTTGCCCCCCCCTGGCCCAGAACCTGGGTAATTTGCCCCCCCCTGGCCCAGAACCTGGGTACGCCCATGACGGTATACCTAGTGTACTTAAAGCTCTACGAATCTAAACGCAGTGCCATAAATAGGGCGGTGCCACCGGTGCCCAGGCACAGGGCGTAGGATCTGGGGGGGGGCGCAAAATTGGACAAACCAGGCAGGAGTATTATTTTTTTCGGTTTGCTCCCGATAATAGTTCCCGCTGCGCCCCTAGAGCACGAATCCAACAGTAAAATAGACCTATACATTGCTTTGGGTAATATAATATCTAAAAAGCAAGGGCGCAGTTGTAAAAGCTGGCACAAAGACTGTTTACGGCACTGTCTAAACGTAGGTTTAGATGGTTATTAATTGAATTGGATTGAAACGAACTTACAAGATATCAAAAGTTCTATGTTTTATGTAAGTCTAACATTCTAAATGTTTTTGTTGTTACGTGTAGTCTATCGTAAGAATAAGAAAACTTTACTGGATCTCGTGATGAATTCTGTTTCCTAATTTACCGGACTACAATGTTGGACTTAGTTTATTGTTATTTTATTTCGCTGTTTTTATTTTTTTACCCTGTTTACTTGAGGTATCTTTTTTGTGTCTACAGAAAAAAGGTTTCCTTGAATTTAATAAATAGTATAGTAAGTAGATAATATGTACGACCAATACGTCGTAATGTCTTTCGGTAACCCTTGTTTTTCATCGTCATTTTCATAGAAAAGCTATTAAGGATTGCCGTAGGCAAAAGAAAAATAGTTTACTTAAAAAATATTCTATTAAGGAACACATTTTCATACTAGATTATCCGAATTATATGCGCACATTAACGTGATTAATCATGTAGAGAACCAACAAAATTAAATTTAAGTTTTATTAAAATATTTGCACGTCAAGATGTATCATGTAAGGATCCGACAAAACATGAGTGCGCTATCTTATATTGTACCATCTTATTGTCATTGATACCATGTTTTTGCAAATAAACGTTCTTATTCTTCTTGTTAAATTGTACCATCTAATTGATACCATGTTATTGCAAATAAACGTTATTTTTCTTATTATTCTTGTTAAATCATTGAAAATTTTTGAATAGCTTAAAGCAGAAAAACTTACGATAAATGGGTCTCTGCGTTGACTGAGTTCAATAATCAAACTTATTAAATAAAGAGCCTATGTCTGAGTTATTCTACTGTATAATTTTGTACTGTGGGTGCACTAGAAATTACCCACCCAGAAAGAAACCGTTTATTAAAATATTACTCATAGAGTCCACAGATTTTAAATATAAAAGGATAGAGATAGTGAGGCACAAAGAACATCTCGATCCTCGTTTCATTATTCCGTTGAATTTATATTTTACAAGGAAATTCTTTATTTCAAACTCGTGCAAGCTTCTTTCGAGCGGGTTCTGTGTCTCGTTCAGAAATCCGAAGATAACGGGTCGGTGTCGGACATTGATGTAACGATACCTAGAATAACAGCACGCAAAAATACGCAAAAATTAAATTGGCATAGCTGCTTCCTTAAACGAGGGGCCTAGTTATCGCCTACATGATTATTTATTTATTTATTTTACTCAGGCGTCTTGGCCCATATTATAAATACCTTATAGACTAACATACATACAATTATACTAAAAACTAACACTATCACTAAAACACTAAACACGTATATAATTGTCTGCGACGTGGGGCGCGATGTGTTCGGAAGTCGTCCTCGGAACCTCCTGTAGACAACTCCAATCGGCCAGAACTCCTCCTTCTCGAAGGTCGGTAGATGGTGCGTCGGGACTCTCACCACAAAGGAGCTAAAATTCACTTTGTGTCGGGACTCCAAACCAAAATTCGTTTATCGAACCGTAACAGGAACCGCAGGAACCGTAAATTTTTCCGGGATAAAAAGTATTCTATGTCCTTTCCCGGGTCTCAAATCGCCGCGGTGGCGGTGCCGCTGCCGCTGCGGCGCGTGTAAACACCCTAAAGCTGTGGTCTCAAGCCTAAAAATTTCGGAACGAATCAATTCTAAATTCAAACAAAATAATTTCAGGACGATAAAAAAATCAATGCACATTTTCGTCTATCGTATATCGAGGGTGTTGCCAGACTTTTCTGTTCAAAGTCCCCACCTAAGAATGGGCTACAAAGGGATCGCTGGCTCGTGTGCTGCCCGGTGTAAAATTGCATGGATTCCACATCGTCCATCCATTATTAAATCAAAATACCTGATAAAAATACCTTATTGAAGGAAGGCCTTTGAAAGTCTTTTTTAATGTATTTCTTTTTGGCTACAAATTACGAATCATTTAAAGAAAATACAAATCGAATACTAATACTTATATAATATTATGACTACTAACTACATAATATTATATACGTAGTATTGCACTTACTTACGCGAATCTAATGTCAATTGTTGCTTCACCACATAAACTACTAGATGTCCCGCGCGGCTTCGCCCGCTTAAATTAGGAATTTTACAGAAACCGTACATTTTCCCATAAAAAATATTTCCCCCGTTTTTCCCACATTTTCCCGAGTTTCTTCGGTTGTATTAGTCTTAGCGTGATAATATAATATAGCCTATAGTCTTACAGCTTACTCGATAAATGATCTATCTAACACTGAGATAAGTTTTTTTTGTTCCTGAGATTGACGCGTTCAAGCGTTTGCTTGTATGTTTATACTCTTCAGGTTTATAATATTAGGTAGGTATAGATTTTTTAAATTATCGCTTGACAAACTCGAGTCTCGATCTAAAAAACTATGAAATGGTATAATATGGTAGTGATGATGATGATGAATGTAATTTGCAAAGTAGCATATGCTTTCTGTTCTTAAAACAACTTGTATCTATAAAGAATCAGGAGTTCTCTCAGCACCTTCCGAACCACGGTATACCAGGTATATCTCGGTGCAAAATCTTACTAATAATACTTCTCACGAAACCAAAGTCACCACATGTTTCCCTATAAATTTTGAGGATTTCCCTCGATTACTTATGGATCCTTCATCAGATCACCACTTTTGTGAATATAATACCAAATTGGGATGATACCCTATATACCAAAAGAAAAATTTTGAAAATCGGTTCACAAATGGCGGAGTAATCGTTGAATATAAGAAAACGAACATAACACCTCCCCCATTTTGAAAGTCGGTTAAAATTGTGGCCTATGTGTTATTCTGATGTATAAGCTATATTATGGTAAAGTTTCATTAAAATCCGTTCTGTAGTTTTTGCGTGAAAGAGTAACAAACATCCATACATCCACACATCCATACATCCATACATCCAAACAAACTTTCGCCTTTATAATATTAGTAGGATAACTATGCAAAATTTCATGCACCTACGTTTCCCCATTTTTCGTAAAAAAGGTTACAAAGTTTTTCGTTCGCGTATAAATTAATATTATGATTTTTTTTATTTTATTTATTAGAGTCAACAAACAGTAACCAAAGTACATATTCCTTAAAAGAGTATACAAATCAATCTTATTAACTATGGTACCAACAACGTTAACTACAAATTACTACAATAAATAATTAAAACAATGCACTCAGTAAAGGGGCAGATGTAGACAAAATATACAATAAATAAGAAGATAAACTATATATAACATATCCATACAAATCGTAATACAAAATATGATTTGTGATTTGTAAATTATATGATAATTATATATTAAAAACATTAAACTTCTTCTGACTCTGTTGGGTAAATATTAAAATCTGTATTTTAATTTCACTCTACGTAGTATAAAAAACATAAACGTAGCACTTTAAACTTTTTGAGCCACAATAAAGTTTTTTAATAAACGTAAAAAGAGATACAGGGAAGTTGTGTTTTTTATGAAACGAGTTGCAGAGATGTCAAAGTTTCTCCGCTGAAGTGGCGTGCAATTTTAGTGGACGCGGCGCGCTGGCTACTGGCCGGCCTTTCAGAAAGAGAGGTTGCAAGTTAAAAGAGCTATTCTTTTAGAACATACAAGTACGGGAGATCTAGAACAAAATTTTTTTGATTAATATAAACCTAGTTTTTTGTGAGTAGCTTTTTCACAAATAAAAATGTTGTAACTTGTAAGTTGTTCGTCTTCTCAAAATGTTACTCACAAAAATTAGCTTGACAGTCATAAAAAAAATATTCTAGGGCTCCCGTACTATAAATAGAATACATAACAATTAAATATAACAAACTATGCATGTGATACGTACAAAGATGAAATATACATTTTGAAATTCAGTTTGCAACTGAACTGTTTCCCTGAAAAGTGTACATTTTTCTGGAGTAAAAAAGCCATTATCCTTTCCCGTGTTCTACACCACGTCAAGCTAATCTTTATAAAAATATGTATGTTCATTAGATTTGAATCCCACTCAATGCAACAAAGAGGCCAGAAACAAAAAAACGAACACTAAAATTTAGGCTTTTATTAATACTAGAGATCGCCCAATGGTCGAAATTCGACCTTACTTGCAACGA
Source organism: Aricia agestis (assembly GCF_905147365.1). Classification (NCBI taxonomy): domain Eukaryota; kingdom Metazoa; phylum Arthropoda; class Insecta; order Lepidoptera; family Lycaenidae; genus Aricia; species Aricia agestis. Next base: position 6,708,550 of record NC_056421.1, on the reverse strand, counting down.
CATTAGGACTGCTACCTATATTTTGTAGAAAATATTGACTTCATCATAGTTTTTTTCAATTCTTGTCTCTGGGACTCAGCTGATCTCCGATTGGCCGTTTAAGCATTGTCTAATAGTATATAAAATTATATAAAAAAAAAATAATAATCCATTTTAAATTTGTCAACTCAACCATAAATAAAAGAGTATACCTAATTCGTATGTATAGGCTTGTCACTCAAAAATCTGTCATTTTTCCTAGTAGTAGTGTCGTAGTGTGTATAACGTTTTATTTGTTAAAAATATATATGATAAAAGCATAATTTTAAAATAATATTAGCTCGATGCACTCCTTCACTATATAAACTATAACTGTGCGAAAAATAAATAAAAAGGGTTACAAAGTTTTTCTCTCACGTATTAATATATAGATTTCTGCAGATTTCTCATAATTTTTTGGCATCTAATAAGTAGTGTAGTAACTATGCATGTTGCATTGGTTTTTTTTGTTTATGAAATAAGGGGGCAAACGAGTAAACGGGTCACCTGATGGAAAGCAACTTCCGTCGCCCATGGACACTCGCAGCATCAGAAGAGCTGCAAGTGCGTTGCCGGCCTTTTAAGAGGGAACAAGATAATAGGGGAGGGTAAGGAAAGGAAGGGAAAGGAATAGAGGAGGGTAGAGATGGGATGGGATCAGGGGAGGGTAGGGAAGGGAATAGGGTAGGGGATTTGGCCCCCGGTTTTGTAAGGGATGATTATAATTTTTAAGAGCTACGAGTTTATAGAGCCTATACAGTTTTTTACACAAACTTAAAAAATATAAGCTATTGCTTGTACCACAGACGAAAGCTCTAAGCCAATGTTACAACAGATTTGCTTCTGTTCCGACTCGCATGGATTGCGACAGTAACAGAACTGCTGCAAGCTGTTCACAACTCATTTTATTCCTATTACACAATACTCTGTTCAGCTAGGTTGTAAATTCATAATCTATACATCTATACATCTATACACATCTATACACATCTTTTTTTTTTTTTTTAGTGAAATAAGGGGGCAAACGAGCAAACGGGTCACCTGATGGAAAGCAACTTCCGTCGCCCATGAACACTCGCAGCATCAGAAGAGCTGCAAATGCGTTGCCGGCCTTTTAAGAGGGAATAGGGTAATAGCCGAGGGTAGGGAAGGGAAGGGAATAGTTGAGGGTAGGGAAGTGAATAGGGTAGGGGTTAGGGGATTGGGCCTCCGGTAAACTCACTCACTCTGCGAAACACAGCGCAAGCGCTGTTTCACGCCGGTTTTCTGTGAGAACGTGGTATTTATCCGGTCGAGCCGGCCCATTCGTGCCGAAGCATGGCTCTCCCACGTTTTAGATCTATACACATCTATACACATTTAAATAAAATTGGAGTGTCTGTTTGTAATATTGAAAGAAACGTTTTTTACTAAATGCATATGAATGTATACGAGTATAGGGTACAGACACCAAAACAACATTTTTTACAATTTTTGTCTGTATGTCTGTCTGTCTGTCTGTCTGGCTGTTTGTTCCGGCTAATCTCTGAAATAGCTGGAGCGATTTTGACGGGACTTTTTTAGGCACATAGCTGATGTAGTAAGGAACTAGACGTTCCGCGTGGCTTCGCCCGCGTCAATTAGATATTTCACAGACTAATTAGTATACAAAAAAACCTATATTCCTTCACGTGGTCTACTTCTCATCTGACCTAAATAACAAAAAAAATGCTCTAGTAGTTCGTGAGATTAGCCCTTTCAAATAATTCCCCAGTTTATTCCACATTTTCCTCTATTTCTTCGTTCCTATTAGTTTTAGCGTTATAAAATAAAGCTTATAACCTTCCTCGATAAAAGGGCTATCTAACACTCCAATAATTTTTCAAATCGGATCAGCAGTTCCTGAGATTAGCGCGTTCAAATAAGCCCTTTTCTCCAGTTTTTTTACATTTTCCTCTATTTCTTCACTCCTATTAATTTTAGCGTGATGAAATATAGTTTATAGCCTTCATCACTAACTGGACTATCTAACACTGAAAGAATTTTTCAAATCGGACCGTTCAAACAAACAAACTCTTCCGCTTTATAATATTAAGTATAGATAACAAAAATAATTTAACCGACTTCCGAAAAGGAGGAGGACATATTATTTCACTTTTTTATAAATTAACCTTAAAAAGGGGATTTTTTTTCTCTTTTTTATTATCTTTGTTATCACATTTTGCTGACGCGGACGAAGTCGCGGGCAACAGCTGGTAATAAAATGCGGAAGTGTGTCTATCTTAACTCTTAAGCCGTATATATGTACTTTTCTTGGAGTCATGGAAATGGACATCGGATAGTTTGTGTTCTGAAAATGTTCGGTTCCCGCGTGATAAACGCATTTCAGTGCAATAAAGTCGCGGACAACAGCTAGTTAAAAAAAGGACTAACCAACAAAAAATAACAAGCAAGAAGGCTAATGATAATCGGGCAAATAATTAGCTACTTTAATAACGCTCGAGCTAAAATAATGTAAAATAGAAAAGGAAATGTTTATAATGGCATTTCTGATCGCAATAAAAAGAAATCTTAGAGAAAACTCTGGAATTACCCGAAATTCGTGGCGGCCCGCATTCGACCTTCCCGTAACTCAAAATGAGATCATAACGTCGCAATCCTCCCGAGGTCTTAAAGAATAATAAAGAAAAACTCAAAATTACCGAGGTCGAGTAATTTTGCCCCCGGGGGAGGTCGGACCCTCGCGGTTATCTCGGTTTATAAGCTTGTTATGTTTTACGGCAGGAATATTATGTTTAAGCATACCTTTCAGCTTTGATGGCTGGACGTCCGCCGTAAAACCTCCGAATGTCCCCTTATTATACCTCTAATAAATATCTATGTGTGCTGCCCTTGACGGGTTGAAGATTGTGCCCATAAAGTTAACATACCTAGCGGAATAGAGAAACAAAGGCCTGAGCAAGAGAGATGTCACTATCAGTAACACTGCGTGGTAAAAAGAGACGTGTGACACATGACAGCAGAACTCTTTTTTTGACGTCCAGTCGGCACTTATCGGCACGGTGACAGTTTAATCTCACAGAATTCATGTTCAATCATGCTTGTGTAAGTGTATACGTACACATGTTTTTACACACAGATGTAAACCAATTTCGGTTTCGTGACAGCTCGAGATTGTTGCTCTATTCCGCTAGGTATATTAACTTTATGGTTGTGCCCGACTGCGCCCGAAGGAAGGTAATGTTTTTCGACCGTATGTATGTTTGTATAATTGTTTGGCGCACTCTATAGCCTGAAGGCTTGATAGATAGCTTGAGAGGTGTCGTTTGATTCGTGTCTATTAATGTAATTTTGGGCTTGATATCAAAATGCACTTTTTTGATACCGTTTTTACTTGTTTTGAAATGTTTTTTTAAGAATACCTTAACCATAATATTTAAAATGAAAGTTTCACCACATCCTGATAAAGTGCCGGATAAACTATCCATAACTTTTTTGACAGATTCTCCTTACTCTGTCAAGTTAAGTGGGGGATAGCCTATCCAGCACTCATCAGGAAGTGGTGAAACAGGTCCTAAAAGTATTTAACGTAACCTGCAAGTAAATTTCTGATATCATGTAAACGGAGCGGGTGTATAAAACACGAAATAACTGGTTATTACTATTGAATTAGGTAGCAGGTTGGGTGGAAATGGAATTCTAGATTTTACAGCTCAGCCACATCTGGTGCTTGTAAATCTTCGATCGTGATTCCATTTTCAGGATCATTTTACGTTCAGCTGCTTTGTAGTTCTGGTCGCAAAATGTTGTATTCATAACATTGTTGTTTTATTGTGCAGTGCTTGGTGCTTCTGGATTTTTAATATTATGATAAGATTCGTTGCACAATCATATTTTCGATTGTAATAATTTTAAGACAAAATTCTCGTTTCAAGACTTGTTAATAAAACTAGCTGTTTGACCGCTTTGCTCGGTATTCGATAAAACACGAATAAAATGACATTTTCTAAAAAATTATTCCTAGGTAGATCGATTTATTGCCCCCGAAACCCCCTATATACTAAATTTCATGATATATAATTATATACCTTCATGATTCCATTATATTGAAATCTCAACTGATATTAAAATATCGTTTAAAATATTCATCCATATGTAGGTAATAGATCTGTAATATAATTGAATTCTGAGGCCGGCCTTCTTACCCCCGGGAGGCTTAACCGAAATACATTCTGAATCATCCTTATTTGTTTAATCTTTGAGTTGATGAGGAAATGGGAATACTACACTTTCATAACTTTCATAATCAATTAAATAAGTGTTTTTTTTTTTTTTTTTTTTTAAATCAAATAAGGGGGCAAACGAGCAAACGGGTCACCTGATGGAAAGCAACTTCCGTCGCCCATGGACACTCGCAGCATCAGAAGAGCTGCAGGTGCGTTGCCGGCCTTTTAAGAGGGAATAGGGTAATAGGGGAGGGTAGGGATGGGAAGGGAATTGGGGAGGGTAGGGAAGGGATTGGGCCTCCGGTAAACTCACTCACTCGGCGAAACACAGCGCTAGCGCTGTTTCACGCCGGTTTTCTGTGAGAACGTGGTATTTCTCCGGTCGAGCCGACCCATTCGTGCCGAAGCATGGCTCTCCCACGTATATGTAAAACCAGAGAAGTTATTTATACTTTGTATTGGTCTGACAAATAAAAAAATATGATAATTAATATTGTATGTTGTAGTTACATTTTGATTCCGAATCGGATTTGTCTTCTATTCTTAACCATTCCTAAACCGATTGCCACTTACAGCAAGCAGACAAATAAAAGAAAATAGTTTAAAAACGTCGTGTTTTATTGCGTAAACTTGTAAACAGGACAAGCTAATCAAGTAGAGAGCTGCTTTGAAACTAAAAGTGAGATTTGTGGCTTCGGAGGTACGAAGCTTGGAGTAATGTTTTATTTAGCTGAGAGCCGTTGTGTACTTGCTGTATTACACTTGTACTTAAATAAAATATGTTTTATACAAGGTGTACATATACAGGGTGTAACAAAAATAAGTGATAATACTTTAGGGTGTGTACGTGTTCCTTGTAGAGAGTTCACTGTGAAAGTAGCAGCGCTGAAAGACGAAAAAATTTTTTCACTTTTGTATGGGCAAGGGTCCGAGCGTCACGAGTTTCCCCATACAAAAGTGAAAAAATTTTTTGGTCTTTCAGCGCTGCTACTTTCACAGTGAACTCTCTACAAGGAACAAGTACACACCCTAAAGTATTATCACTTATTTTTGATACACTGTATATAGTAATAGTAGCAGTAACATAAAACATAAAACAATATAATTGCTCTTTTTGTGGTACCGTCTTTGCCTTCCTTTTAATAGCTTCAGTACAGATAATTTGGAAAGTTGGAACACAGTCTAGGAAGTTGGTGGCCTAACTCATAAAACTTCGTTACGCAAACAGGCAACAGTGTCGTTTAGTTGCAAAGGATGCTACAAGACGTCCTTAGGCAGGGTTTATACTCTTCTGAATCTGCAAGGCCTGTGAAAATTTTCAGCACTGTAAAGTCGGCACTACAATATATATGCGAACGTGTTGGCCGAGGCGTTGGCCGGCGCGATGGCCCATTGTGTAGAACAGGCGAAATACCTACCGCCAACGCGCGAACGCCCGTTCTACACATTGGGCCAGTGCGCCGGCCAACGCGTCGGCCAATGCGTTCGCCTATAGTAGTGCCGACATTAGAAGAACAATGGGCAAAATATGCAGCCTTTCCATGTTGGCTAATGATGGTTTAAAACAAGCAATAATTACGAACGTGTAGAGAAGCATATTCGTCTAGGTTGGGTCGCCGTTGAGCGACGTCGATTGTGTCTGTATTACGCAACTTCGCAAACATAGTTGCAATCATGGCCGTCCATTATCTATCTCTATGTAGAGATGGATCTCTATAGATCTATATAATATGCTGTATTTAGATATATATGATATATGTATGTACGATTTCAACTCTATAACTAGTTGAAATCGAACATACATATAGCATATTGGTTAGCGCTTGTGGTCTGTGTGAGCCCAAACTTTTTACTTGTTCTGAAATTTTCCGTTCTTCCAGATTCCGTATCGTATATTCCCCTCTTAAGTTACAGAGGTAAGACGTTTCGAGTTAGCTGGCACATGTAAAGCCCGTAACGAGTGGTGAATGCAGTTTCAGAACGCTTTAAACCACTTGTATGTTACTGCTTAGTGCTTATGTTTTGATGGTTTACAAGAAATTTGTTGTCTGTGCTGTTGCTAACAACTTAAATCGCATAATTATTTTTATTATGATGAGAACTTATGTAAACTATGAGATCTATTTGTGGCAACATGTGTTTATTCTTGGCCTTGCTGATGAATTTAAGCATTGTCCTATCATGTTCGTAATAACATGAAAATAAGACTAACATAATATTAAGTATTTAATCCTGGAGAAAACACTTAAGTTGAGGTTAAAATTGACACTCTTTCCGATATCTTCTTAGATGCTGTGTTCAAATAATAAAATTCTAATGATGATAAGGGGTTCTCGCTATATACGGGTAGTATGCCAAAATCTATATCTATATTCTATATATATATATATATATATATATATATATATATATACAAAACTCAAAGGTGACTGACTGATTGACATAGTCATCTATCAACGCACAGCCCAAACCATCGGACGGATCGGGCTGAAATTTGGCATGCAGGTAGATGTTATGACGTAGGCATCCGCTAAGAAAGGATTTTGATAAATTCCAACCCCAAGGAGTTCAAATAGGGGATGAAAGTTTGTATATAATAATACTTCTTAACGCGATCGAAGCCGCGAGCAAAAGCTCGTCTGAATATAAAACGAGAAATAAATCACAAAACGACGCAAAAATAAAATCACACGTATGCAAAGCTCACACTTTAAGAGTCCCAAATATTTTAAGGGAGCCTCGCCAACGTTTCTAGGTCTCGCGAGTGACAAGCGGGTCGAGACTCGAGAGGCAGCATTCAGCGGAGTCTAATTTACTTAACAGAATTTCTGCTAAGATGGCTTCAGATTACTGCTGTTTTGCTGTACGAGAATGGGTGTGCATAATCGTTTTATTATGGTATTGAAATATAACGAGACACAAATTTTCATATAAGTTTTGAAGTTACGTAAAGTTTTGTGCCTCGATTCCTCGTATCGATATCCAATTTTATCCTGCACTAGCTGTTGCCCACGACTTCGTCCGCGTCAGCAAAATGTGATAAAAAAAGAAAATGAAAAAAGGGAGAAATTCTCCCCTTCCTTACCCAAATAATAAAAATGGGATCTTGTTAAATAGTTGATCTGATCACTTTTCATGAACCTAAAGTTAAATACTATGTATAGAAAATCTTAAGGATAACGAATAAGAGTACAATTATTATTTTTAAACAAATATTTAAAGCGACTTCCAAAGTAAATACAATAGTAATTTTCTTAACTGAACTAAAAAGTAGTATATAATAATATCTATGGACGCTTCACACCACGTCAGTCTGGCCCCGTGCTAAGTACCTAAAGGACTTGTGTTACAGGTACTTACCAGACAACGGAAATATATTTAATACTTTTATATTTATACTATACATATATTTAAGATTTTTATTATATCATACACATATTTAATACACATCCAGACCCGGGAACATTGAAAACTTTTTGTTCCGTCGCGCGTCGGCGGGATTCGAACCCGCGACCCCCGGCTTGAGCTACCAACGCGCTCACCACTGAGCCACAGAGGTCGTCAAATTTTTTATTTAATAATTCTGTACTCAGTATTTCTGTTCTCAATCTTCATAATTTGAAGTCGGTACCAGTCATATAAGTTGCAGTTATATTTTGTCATAGAACTGGCGATTAGGTTAGGTGGTAGATGGTACCTACTTCAAAATAATGAAGACTGAGAACAGAAATACTTAGTACAGAATATGAATTATTTAATACTTTTTAGTTCATTTAATCTAGATTTACAAAAAAAGCTGTAAATTGCACATAGAAATTGCGCTAAAGTTAGCTGCTACTGAGTAAAAAATTATGAAGATTGAATACAGAAATAGTTGACGTGTCTATGTGTGTCCCAAAAAATATCCAGGAGTTCCCTCTATATCTCACTAATTTCAGTATCAGATCACCACTTTCGTAAGTATTGTTATTGTACCTCTATATAAACACTACTACCAGCAGGGCCCAAAAGGTAAAAGAAATAAAGGAAGGAAGGATAAAGAAAAGGCAAGATTTTTTATAAAAATGTGATGATGATGATTAGTATTATTGACACATTGACATAATATGCTTTTAGTTATTGAAACAACGCCAAAATTGCCAAATATTTATCTATAAGGATTCAAGAGTTCTGTACAGCACCTTCGGAACCAGGATGTACTTCAGCGCAAATTCTTATTTTTTGGTAGTTTAAGCTTACAATCCTTCAGAAAAACGTTAAATCACTACATGTTTCCATATAAATTTTGAGGAGTCCCGCCGATTTCTCATGGATTGCATCATCAGATCACCACTTTTGTGATCGTGTTACCAAATTCGGGCTACATCTCATACAACAACAAAAAAAATTTGGAAATCGGTCTACAAACTACGGAGTTGTCCGCGAACCAATATAAAAAATAAAAATAGTGAAATATATGCTCCTCCTTTTCGGAAGTCGGTTAAAAAGTAGCCTAAGTTATGCCTTACTACATCAGCTATGTGCCAAAAAATGTCCCGTCAAAATCGCTCCAGCCATTTCAGAGATTAGCCGGAACAAACAGACAGACAGACATACAGACAAAAATTGTAAAAAATGTTGTTTTGGTGTATGTACCCTACATACCTTCATATGCATGTAGTAAAAAACGGTTCTTTCAATATTAGAAACAGACACTCCAATTTTATTTATATGTATAGTTTTATTTATATGTATAGATGTATAGATTTGCATCCATACTGTATGATACATCCATTCTGATTTAACACAGTTTAGTTTGCAACCTCGACATCATCTTATATATAAAATTCTCGTGTCACAATGTTAGTCCGTGTACTCCTCCGAAACGGCTTTACTGATTTTAACCAAATTTTATATGCATATTCAGTGGGTCTGAGTATCGGCTACTGGGTACTTATTATATTGATAAGTGCTTTTGTTAAATAAATAATAGTAAATTATTACAACTCGAGACTGACGGCAACCATTGTTTGTGCGACGGGATAGCGATGGACGTTGCCATGGTGATATACACTACTCACTTCAATAAAATAATACCGGCGAAATACTGACAAAGAAACGTTTGCTGGGACAGCTAGTAATAATATGATATTATCTTGGAGTTTTAGACTTATAGTACTTATTCTTAAATTACAACTGCGGTAGACCTTTTTAACCATTTCTTTGATGCTTAACAATTCTTGAGTTCCGCCGCACTAAAAGAATTTTCCAACCATTAATTTTCCTTTTTAAATAGGGGACCAAAATGATTTTTAGATCCACGCTCATCACAACCCCTGTATACTGAAAATCGGGATTAATCTATTTTTTCTTTATTCCTAAGCTTTTTAGCATAATGTACCGGCATCTAAAATCAGTCATTTTGATGGACGGCTTAAATCGTCTCCCTGATTTCCATAGGAATTGATCGTATTAAGACGGATGTAGTTCTGTATTTGGGAACGCGAGGGGACGAGAGACGAGAGGTCAATAAACGATAGGGGGCTGCACAGAGTAGTGTATACCGTGTAGTTGGTTTCACGTTTTATTAACTTTATTAAAAATGTAATGTATAGATATTTTTATCAAACAGGTATAATTACCTACACTATCCACATACGAATATAATCTATAATATAAAAATAAGTCGCTGAATGTGTTGCTAAGCGTAAAACTCGAGAACGGTTGGACCGATATCGCTAATTCTTTTTTTAAAACATTCCTTGAAGTACGAGGATGGTTCTTACGGAGAGAAAAATTGTAAAAAAAAAAAACCTGAAAAAGTCTAAAAAAACACTTTTCTATACTCCCCATACAAAAGATTTGTGATAATACTTAAAAGTCAAATATATTAAAATGGATTTTCAATTGTGTTAGTAACGCTAAAACTCGAAAACGGCTGAACCGGTTGGGCTAATTTTAGTCTTAAAATATTCGTAGAAGTCCAGGGAAGGTTTTAAAGTGACACGAAGTTCACCGGGACAGCTAATATATAATAACTAGCTGTTGCCTGCGACTTCAGCAAAATGTGATAACGAAGATCATAATAAAAAAGAGAGAATTTTTCCGAACAAAATATATAAAAAAATAAAATATATCCTCCTCCTTTATTGAAAGTCAGTTAAAAAGTAGCCTAAGTTACTCCTTATTACATCAGCTATCTGCCAAAAAGAGTCCAGTCAAAATCGCCCCAGCCGTTTCGGAGATTAGCCGGAACAAACAGACAGACATACAGACAGACAAAAATTGTAAAAAATGCTATTTTGGTATATGGTTTGGTTCTTTCAATATTACAAACAGACACTCCAATTTTATTTATATGTATAGATGTATAGATGATGATGTCAAAAAAGTAAATTAAGTGAGTACTTATACAATTTCCGCTCAAATGTCCTGAGAAAAGTATCCTAAGTATGTTTTTGGTTGTAAGTTCAGCCGTTATAGAGTTATGAATAGAGTAATTATCGCAAAATTATTTTACGTAATTAAAAATATATTTATTTTATCCCCCATTGCAAAGGTGCGCCTAGTTTGGGCGAACTGTATTTAACTATACCTCAAGGTACTATGGAAATAAAAGATTTCGAATTTTGGATTGTAATAATGGAGTTTTATACGAGTATCCATCAATTTTCACATTATAGTAACTTCTCGTATGTTCTGCCTCATCATTACTCTATAGTCTATGCCCTTCCGAGTGTCACCCCTGTTACCGTCACCGGGGTTAAGAAGTTATCGCTTCAGGATAGGGAAAGTAAACGAGCCTCCATTTGACACTCTACAAACTTACACTTTTGATACTTTAACTCGACTGAAAATAAAATCTATTTTTAAAGAATTTGTATTTGGTTGTGTATATTATGTCATCTCGTTGAATCTGCTATTTGATTTAATGACTAGCGAATTCATTGCATGAAACCATTGAATTCAATGACTGAAGGTCAACTTGTCAAGTTGTTGACTGTAACGTTGGGGTCAATTCAGACCGCAACGTAACGAGGCGAGGCGTTGCGCGGCGCGGCATAAATTTGTATGGATTTGACAGATATCAATTGCGTGAGACGTCTTGAGAATCTGTCAAATCAATATTTTAGAAATGTACAAACAACAATAAGTTTCAAATAATAATCAGTTTACATCTAAAGCAAACTAATGAGAAGATCCCTCCACTTGGAGACTTCACAATACTTAGGGTCATTTCAGACAGCAACGCGACGAGGCGAGGCGAGGCGCGGCGCGGCATAAATTTGTATGGATTTGACAGATTTCAATTGCGCGAGGCGACATGCCAATCTGTCAAATCCATACATATTTAGAAATGCATCTACGCGTCGCGTTGCGGTCTGAAACCCTTACTGTCCTAAATGTCTTTAAAATTATTTATCTACCCACTTAAAGACAAAAGGAAGTTGACTTTATGATTTACGTCGAAGAAATTGATTCACAGGCAGTAGCAGACCTACGTCATTTGGTCGGTCTATGTCGATTTAATGTAATTCGTGATATGTCGCCTGTCGGCTAGGTTTGACATTACACGACCACATCACCTAGGCCCGTCAACTAACTAGGAATCAATTTCCTCGACGGTACATTGTAAAATTGTATAAATGCACGTTTCAAATATTGATGAAATGAAAATATATCAATAGTATTTGCGCTCAGCCTCAGGCTGTTTTTGTGTAGTTGCTTAATAGTTTTTACTTTGCCACAATGCATTTTCCGTATAATATAAATTATCCGGCGGTGACGTTAATTTTACAGCACAGCGACTCAGCCATGAGTCTGCCGCGAGACGTGTGCTCCATCTTACATGCCGCTGGATTTATATCAACGGTCGCTTTGATAACTTCAACTTTAATGGCTTTCCTCATCATCAGGGATCTGATTCTGAACGCTTAACTCAGCAGAGCAATTACGTAACTTGCGACAGGTAAGTGGTGCAGCGTTAGGAGATATTGTACAATATCTGCTATCCGACAAAAAAATTGTGATCTGCAGACCTAGAAGCAAGTAGCAGCATAAAATTAAATATATTTGTTATTACTCAATTCATTTCAACTGTCCCGCTTTTATTTCATCTAAAATTTCGCCATCTCATTCACACATTACGATCATCTTCTTGAAGGACAAAATAACAGATCGAAAATATTATAACCTTCTCAAATCTCTACCTTGAGAGCGATTTCGCATTACATCAGATTCGAAACTGATCGGACCGAACTTACATGTATGTCGGATAAAAGCCTGATTAGTGCGTGAGCTAATATAGAAATAGTTCTACGTCTACTCCGAAAGATTTTTCAGGATTCGGATCGGATGGAGATCTAGCGTAGAGCCGCCGCTCTAACTATCTATTTTTGTTTCAGACGCTTACTTCTTAGCTATATTAGCTTAGCTATATGGTTTTTATTGTATTTTTTGCTTAAAAAAAAAACATAAACTAAATGCCGTTAGATTGAAACTATTAATACATTATCCGCAGAGGTCGTGTTAATTGTACAGGCTGGCACGATAAATCTGCGTCGACTTAGCGTCGGCACTGAAATATTAACCGCACGCCCGTTTTGACGGCGACGCGGACGAATCAAGCGAATGCCTAGAAGCAACATGCAGGATAAGATAGATTGTTTTAGCTGGAAACACTTATGCGTAAATTGAAATTAAATCCAGTAGGGCATTGTCAGGAAGAGGAAGTAACAATGTGAAAAATAGGTTGTGACGATTTCAAATTTTTACCACAAGAATCATTATAGTTACTGTTGTAATAGTAGCTTTTGTTGTTGGATAGTATAATTCATGATTAATAATAGCTCCCACACCGGTTTCGGTGACGGTGGCCGGTTTTTTTTAAACCAGGCCAGCTACGCAGGAGTAATTTCATAGTGCCCAAGTGTGTGCGCAGTACACAAGAGCACTCTCTATTCCTTTACTCTCATAACCCAGTGGGACGGAAGACTGACACGACCGGCGAGAGATCAGGCGCAGGACCGACTTTTTACATGCCCATCCGACGCATGGATCATCTTACTTGTCAGACAATCAGGTGATCAGCCTGCATTGTCTTAACCAAACTTGGAAATAACATGTTTCCAACGCGGGAATCGAACCCACAACCTCCGAGTCAAGAGCCGCGCTCTGTACCACTAGACCACGGAGGCGTTAATGAACTACTGATATACACGTCATTGAAATTTCTTCCTCCTGTCTGGTTGTCTGGTTTGTTTTTGTACATTACGGACTCGTTGCATATTGTAAAACTTATATGAATGTAAATGGCTACTTTGTTGGAACGTAGCCCCCAATAGGTCCATTCAACGGTTTCCAATAAAGATAAAAGCATCTGGTCTGCGATCGGAGCTGACGACTCCGCTCCACGACGCATTCTGTTTTGCTTTTATTATTCATCTGAAATTCTGAATTTCCGATTCTGAAACCTCTACTATACGCTCTATAAAGGTGATCGCACGTTTATCAGCAATAACGCGCCGTACGCGTCGAATTTTAGAATTCGTTGTATGAAATGATAATATTATGAAACCTCGCACATTCGTCAATCGTCCGCACCGTTAAAGATTTCAAACCTCATAGAAATACCTCAAAAATAAATAGCCCCTTTCCAGCTGCACCTACATGAAATCGAATAAGCACTTGAATTATGTCTAGAAAACGGTGAATAACTTAATTTGCCGGTTCATTGCATTTATTTCACCTAACGGCTTTCATTCGCAGTGAGAGGGTTGCGAAGTAGTCAAAATTAAAAATTATCACCCCAATTTTTCTAAGATGCTTTTAAATTTTATAGTTATGACTGATTGGTGCACAGTGGATTTTGGAAAGGGAAAGAAAATCTTAGTTGTACTAATTTTTACCCTCTAAAAAAGGTGTAAAAAGCGTTAAAATAATTTCGTGAAACAGCAAAGCTCGGTCAAATAGCTAGTATTAAATTCATTTATCGCGCAGGAACCGTACATTTTCCGAGACTCAAAGCATCACCATACCAAATTTCGGCAAATTCAGTTGAGCCGTTTGGGCGTGTTTCGGTAACAAACGGATTTTCGCATTTGTAATATTAGTTAGATAGAACCTTCTAGAACCATCCAGTAATTTCTGTGATCATGGATCAGGAGGCGTATGCATACGTGGCATCACGTCCGCAGAGGGCAATTTCGCATCAATCAAAGAATTAGGGCCCTAATCTCATTTGTCCTACTGGCCGCACCAGCCAACTGTTTAGCTTTGTAATTACACCATGTCTAGGCATAAATGAAACCTAATTTGTAATTGTATTTTGTCGTATTTCATAGAATTTAATGTGAGAATGATGTAGGAATAAGAATAAAAATTATTATAAAAAAAGAAAAGTAACTAGAAATGGTAATGCATCCAGGCATTTTTATAAACGAAAAATATTTTGAACGTAGTTTTCAGAGATTCAAAAAGTAGGCTAGGCTAGACTCTATGATTTCTTCCTGTTCCTAGGTACAACTCAAGGATCTCATTATACAGCGAGCGTGCTTACGGCGAGCAGGGTAAATTTTTGGCACACATGACTGTTTTCTGTCTATTTTGGTTTGCTGTAGGAATAAAAAACTTATTTTGTAGTAGTTGACGTCAGCGGGGCAACGGGGTTTTGCACCTAAATCAGTTTATCGCGCGGGAACCGTACATTTTTCGGGGATAAAAAGGATCCTGTGTCCTTTCCCGGGACTCAAAGCATCGAGCAAAATCGGTTCAACGGTTTGGGCGTGAAGAGGTAACAGACAGACCGACACACTTTCGCCTTTGTAATATTAGTATGGATATTGGAATTGGTTCTGCCTAGGCCTATATCTACTTGAAATAGGCGCCAGTAATTTATAGTCGACTGAAACTCGGGTATTGACGAATTCTTGTTTATGAGCATGTCGGGTAAAAGTGGATGTACAACACGAAGATCGCAAAAATGGATGTCCAATACAGTCAGTAACGACTCTGCATTGTCCGCGCGTCCGACAGCCTATATTACAATATTGTGGCATAGCTGAGTCACAAACTTAAGCGAATTTGTAATTGTTATTTGTCAAGAGTCAAAAATATTGAAAGTTAAAGAATTCTCGATCATGTTTAAAAGTTCTATATTATGTATTTAAATCTTCTGAATAGCTCTCAAAAATTTTTTCTAGTTCGAAAGAACAAAAATCCTGTACCGTACTATTTTTATGCGACGTAAAAGCCTCATCGGCCGATTTAAAGTCTGCAGTCTGCGGGGGCCCTTAATACGATTTTTACGATCCAGTTCGTTTTCTGTTTGGTTTTCTGTCAAAACAGAAACTACAAAATGCTACAAAATTTTTAATTAATGATATTATGTCGATGTCGTTCGACATATTATATCGAGAATACAACAATTTTATTCTCGTCTTAATGCAACACCCATAATTATTGTGGGTGTTGCATTAAGAGAGTAGAATGAGGAGAGATGTAAAGATGACATTGTGACGTGGCCGTAGTACCATCGAGGAAATTGATTGCTAAGCAGTTCACAGACCAACGTCACTTGGTCGGATCATGCCAATTCAATGTAAATTGTGATCTGTCGGCTGGGTTTGACGTAATGCGACCAAACTACGTAGACCCCCCTTCTGGCTAGGTATCAACTTCTCTGATAGTATACCAGGCAACTCTGCAGACATTTTAGCCGGGCGGGTAGCATAAGCAGGTTTTTGACGTTTCAGCTTGTGCCTTGGGCCGTGCAGTGACAAGTGCATGAGTGATATACGAGGGTAGCTGCGAAACGATTCAAACGATACGTTTTTAACGTCACGTCACTCATGTGATTGATGACAATGACACTGACCTAAATGTATTGTTGCGGTGGGCTGGCCGAGTTACTTCCTACGGGAAGTGAATGGGTATTGTTAGGTACATACGCCATAATTTATTACGTTAAGAAAACGGAAATAATTCTCTATGACTCATCAAGATGGCAAACCACAAGCACAAAGTTAAAGTTGAATATTGAGCGTGTATAAGACGTGAATACTACCACAAGCCACAGCTTTCAATTACAATAAATATTTACTACCATAATCCTTTCAAAATCTTCTTATATATTATAAAATTCTCGTGTCACAATGTTAGGCCGCGTACTCCTCCGACACGACTTTACTGATTTTAACCAAATTTTATAATATGCATATTCAGTGGATCTGAGAATCGGCTACTGGGTACTTATTATAATGATATGTGATAAGTGCATTTGTTGGATAAATAATAGTAAATTATTACAACTCGACACTGACGGCGACCATTGTTTGTGCGACGGGATAGCGATGGACGTTGCCATGGTGACATACTTATTTAGTCACTTCAATAAAATAATACTGTGAAATACTTACTTGGCAAAGAAACGTTTGTCGGGACAGCTAGTAGGTATATTGATTGTTGATTTTTTTTTATGTAATAAGGGGGCAAACGAGCAAACGGGTCACCTGATGGAAAGCAACTTTCGTCGCCCATGGACACTCGCAGCATCAGAAGAGCTGCAGGTGCGTTGCCGGCCTTTTAAGAGGGAATAGGGTAATAGGGGAGGGTAGGGATGGGAAGGGAAGGGAAGGGAATAGGGGAGGGCAGGGAAGGGAATAGGCGAGGGTAGGGAAGGGAATAGGGTAGGGGATTGGGCCTCCGGTAAACTCACTCACTCGGCGAAACACAGCGCAAGCGCTGTTTCACGCCGGTTTTCTGTGAGAACGTGGTATTTCTCTGGTTGAGCCGGCCCATTCGTGCTGAAGCATGGCTCTCCCACGTATAAATTGTATATTGTATATTGATAGCATATATCCAACCCATTTTCGAATTACTTGTGCTTGCAAAGTGTGGATGGAGACACCGGCATGGATACAATTCATTCAAAGACGAAGCGTAATTTTTTTGGGGGTCCGTCAAAAATGTCACTTCTTAAAAAAGTTTGAGAACCGCTGATCCACACTCATCTCTTGTCTTGTGGTACAGTATACAGTAGTATACACGCTAATATTTTAACAGCTGTGCTCGTGGTTTACTATCTTGATGTGTCATAGAAAATGTGAATTTCCCAAAACGTTCCTGCTTTCTTAGTATTTTCGTTTCGTAAACCTCATAAATCATTATTGACAACGCTCAGTCATTAAGATTTAGCTTTAACTAGCTGTCCCGGTGAACCTCGTGTCACTTTAAAACCTTCCCTGGACTTCTACGAATATTTTAAGACTAAAATCAGCCCAATCCGTTCAGTCGCTTTCGAGTTTTAGCGCGACTAAGACATTTGAAAATCCATTTTTATATATAAGAAAGATTTACTCAATTAGGTATATACTTACCTACTTTAATCACATAACAACGTCGTAAAGTTATATTTATCCCAATTACTTTGTTATTTTCATTAGATTCACCTACTGTACGCGACAATTGCTTTATTCTTCGTCCTCCCTCAACCATGGAGCAATAAACTCCAGGGCGTTTTCTTGCCGCCATAAATATCACATTACTGTAAGTGAGGTTATAAAATATTAACTACATTCTCTCTTTATATTAAACTATTGTTCATTTATTACTTTAATTTTATCGGGGGGAAACTTTTACTTTCGCAATTTTCTAATTGTAGTAAATTTTAAACAATGCTCTAATAAAAGTTGACGTTTGTGATTGTACTTTCGTCGTAATTGTGATTGTACAATGTACATTTATGAAGCTGCAGCGAACAATCATTAGGTACTTGTAGAATTAATAGTTCTCTAGAGACTGTGATCGACAGGATAGTAGACAATTCGAACCTAACAAATTATTAAGCCATCGACCGATAAGGGGCGTAACAAAAGGATATTGAAACTTGCAGGATCTCGTAGGACCCGTAGGATGTTCTAGTTGTTTAAACTTTGGAAGTTCATTATCCCACGGTTAGGTTGCATCGGTCAAACTTGCTCGAGCACCTTTACAATGCTCTGATACGAGAGGATTAATATTGAATAATTTCACTTAGGTAACCTGAGGGGTTCATAACTTTTAGCTAACGACGATTTAGTTAACGATATCAATAATGGCAACCGCCGTACTCAGAGACATTAAGTTATCATTAACCTTCAATTAAATGAAGAGTTTGACAGATAATGTATATGGGGCTTATGTCAAAATTTAGAATTAATTACATTTAAGTAATTAATGTTCCACTCTGAGTGCGGCAGTAAGAAAATCATATTTGTTGTATGGGATAAATTAAGTAATATTATTTTGTTTTTAGTATTTGTTGTTATAGCGGCAACAGATAAAGACAATCTGTGAAAATTTCAGAAGTCGAGCTATAGCGGTTCTTGAGATACAGCCTGGCGACAGACAGACAGACAGACGGACAGACGGACAGACTACGAAGTCTTAGTAATAGGATCCCGTTTTTACCCTTTGGGTACGGAACCCTAAAAATAACTTATTTCTCATAATATCTTATTGAGAGATAGTATAGCTAAAAACCATAGAGCAGGGGTCACCAATTAATTTCGCTCGGGGTCCGTTTTAAGACATGAATACGCGGTCCATACATTTTTTATTAAAAAAATATTAAACAAAGGTAATTATTACAAAAATTACAGGTTTTTATTTAGATATCAATGAGAAAAGGAACCATATTTGTAGCCAATTATCTCTCTGAAGTGTGGAGTGAAATATTGGTGCAAGCTATAGATATTGACATTAAATCCTGGAGATGTTGAAGTCTATAAGATGAACGAAGATCATCTTCGAACATGCTTGGTCCGCACACAATGGGTCCGGATGCGGACCGCGGTCCGCCATTTGGTGACCCCTGCCATAGAGATATAAAATAAAAGCTATGATAGCTTCTAAACTAGATGTATTACTAACTTAATGCGATTGCTACTTTGAAAAGTTTGAATGTGCTTAATGCTTATGTTACTCAATCGAAGTTCGAACTCTCAAACCCTGGCATGTAAACTTCTACTTTAATTTAGTCTTCGGGATCAGAAAATTTTTCAATTTAGGAACCCTTCGCGGTGCATTTGTCACGCTGCGTCACATGGACTCCCCTTGACTTGAAATATATGATTTGGTGAGAGTTATTGTTCTGTCTTATATTAGTTTTATGTAAGTGATAGTTTTTGATAAAACAATTCATCATATTGTAAGCATGACTTCTTGGAGTCAGCTACGTAACCTAAACTAACCGTTCGTTAAAGTCGTAACGTTATCAATAATTATTTTTCGTATTATGAATAATATTGTGCTTACATTTTACATTCAATAATGTTACGATTACGTAGGTGGTGGTAGCTTTATATTTGGAAACTATATACTCATCTTTACCCCTCAAGAGCTTCGTCCTTAGGGCCGCGGTACAGCGGAATGGCAGAGGCGAGGCGAGCACTTTCAGTGTCATATGATTTTAAACTTTATCTTCATTATTATACTATACATAGTATTGCTTGAGAAATCGCGGCCACGAGCGGCCACGGGCGGCCGTAGATTTTTTCATTGCCATTCCGGTGTAGCGCGGCCCCTATTTTAATGTCAAATTATATTTTCATACTTTTCGTACATTGTTTTTCGTACATCTTAAAGAATTCATAACTATTCGTTCTTACTGCTTAGTAATAGTAACCCTATAGATATCAACATACCAACATCTACACAAATTGAAAACTAATTCGAACAATGAAGACCCGATCGTTCTCATTACGCGATGCCGAAGGGTTCTTTCGCATAGTTCTAATAAAGTGGAAAGGCGTCGAAAGTTCAAATTAAGATTCTTGGAGTTCCGGAGGAAGATTAATGAAGGATGGCACCTGGGGGAGGGGAGTTCGAATTAATAACCGGAAAAATATCAAGGGAACTGCTATGGGATAGCCAGAGTAAGTTCATGAAGGGAGCAACTAGGGCTCGTCTTAACAACTCTTGAAAACAATTTTCTAAAAAGTAGTTAGTTTGTATAGGATAGTTGGTTTGGAAAATGATGGTAAGTGGATTTTTATCATCATTATCAGATTGTAAAGCAAGAGGATACTCTTTAGTACATTTAGTACATTTTTGCGGCCTATATCTTTATATAGGCCGCAAAAATGTAGGTGTAGATACGAATCAACATAATAATTTTCTAAGTATAACTATGTCAGATATTACACAAAATTCATTCATTTTTAAGATATAGTATATTATTTAATAGGACGTGTGCAACATAATATCGGAATTTGATTGGATTATTAACTGCATGTGGTTGTATCTTGTAGCACCATCTGTTCCGACTTTGCTTACCTATTCGTAGGACATAAAAAATGATCCATAAGATATTGTCGATAATTATGCGACATGATTAACAAAATGTTAATGATCTTTAGTACAAAGAAAATGTTTTCCTCATGATCACTCCGGCCGTCATCAGAAACACATTACGAGATCTGATAATGATACACAATTATTGCGTTATTGTTTTTTATTACCTCATCAAAGATATGCCAAATCCCAAATGTTCTGATGATAATATAATAGACGAGCTTTTGCCCGCGGCTTCGCTCGCGTTAAGAAGTATTATTATATACAAATTTTCATCCCCTATTTGTACCCCTTGGGGTTGGAATTTATCAAAATCCTTTCTTAGCGGATGCCTACGTTATAACATCTACCTGCATGCCAAATTTCAGCCCGATCCGTCCAGTGGTTTGGGCTGTGCATTGATAGATCACTATGTCAATCAGTCAGTCAGTCATATAGATTTACCAAAATATTATTCAAGTCTTATTTCAAAGATCTAAAGTAAATCTGTGAAATATATCCCAAATCTCCAATGTTCTGATGATAATAATAATGATTATTTTTCCGACCCAAATATCGACCAATAGAATTGCACCATTCGACGTCACGTGGTACAACCTACATGGTATTATACTGATAATTTTTTGAAAATTTTCTCTGGTAGTTGCTATATATAAAAGACAAACACGTCAAACTGACAGGTTGAATTCAATTGTGTCTCATGGTGCAATTATATTGGCCGACATTTGGGACGGAAAAATAATCCCCCGAATACCACACGAGCTTCAAAATTATCTGGCATTTCCCTCAAGGTTCCCTGCAAACAAATAAAGTCGTCAAGTTTTTCAGGAAAAATCACTCGCGCTTCGCGCTCGTGATTTTTTAACCTGAAAAACTTGAATCCTTCATTTGTTTGCAACGAACCTATCGGGAAATATCCGATAATTTTGAAGCTCTTGTGGTATTATAAGTGATAATACCATAATATTATGGTTCAGGTCATATTTCAAAGATCTAAAGTGAAGTGAAGTAATCTGTGAAGTTTTTAAAACCTAAATGAAAGTCTGGATGATATAATGTGTTATTAGCTGGTTCTGAAATATCAGATAGCTTATAAATTTTACTTTCTACTCTATTTTAAGGTTTTAAGTTTCACACTAGCACATAATTATATTACTACGTTTAAGGCGCTGTGGTTGTTGCAACTACGTAAAATGGGTTTTTTAAAACACATTTTTAGTAAAGGAAATGTCATTATTTAAGTATAAAATAAGTACCGTTTTAAAATTGAGAAAATTTCCTATGCGCAAAGGTATATCAGTACACAATTTGAAAAATTCTGCTCGATAGAAAAAAATCTCAAAGTTGACTGTTATAACGCTGTTTTTCATAATTAAATCGTTTTATGGCTAAATTACACACTTTTCGCGTGCCTTGATAATAGAAAATAGGAGTAAAAGCCTTTTGTTTTTAGTATTACACAAATCAAATACATCAAATCGTTTACGTTAGGTTAAGACACATATACTATATTTTTTGTTTTTTCTAGAAAGTGTGTAATTTAGCCATCAAATGATTTGATTATGAAAAACAGAGTTATAACTGTTATAACGCTGTTTTTCATAATCTCTAAATAAAGTCATCTTTGAGATTTTTTTCTATCGAGCAGAATTTTTCAAATGACTTTTTTTTTTTTGCATATAGGAAATTTTCTCAATTTTAAAACGGTACTTATTTTATACTTAAATATCGACATTTCCTTTACTAAAAACGTGTTTTAAAAACCCATTTTACGTAGTTGCAACAACCACAGCGCCTTAAGTGACTTTTCTAACGGTGAAAAATTGCGCCTAACCATAACGTCTGCATGTAACATACTGTATTTTTAGGATTCCGTACCCAAAGGGTTAAAACCGGACCCTATTACTAAGACTTCGTTGTCTATCCGTCTGTCCGTCTGTCTGTCTCCAGGCTGTATCTCAAGAACCGCTATAGCTAGAATTCTGAAATTTTCACAGATTGTGTATATCTGTTGCCGCTATAACTACAAATACTGAAAACAAAATAAAATAAATATTTAAGGGGGGCTCCCATACAACAAACGTGATTTTTCGTCCTTTTTCGCTCTATATCAATAATGGCAAGAGGTGGGCACCACTAGGCACTTGAACTTTTCACACATTCTTTTATTATATATGTACTTTAATATTTAATAATAATATTAAAATAAAATAAAAAATTAAGGGGGGCTCCCATACAAAAATACAATTTTTGGCCTAATTTTGCTCTGTACGGAACCCTTCGTGCGCGAGTCCGAATCGCACTTGGCCAATATTTTTTTTAATTTGGAGGGTTACAAGAACAATGAACCTTATTGGCATACCTCTCGTATTTTGGCGTACACCTATGAAACATACGCCATTGGAAATAGAAAATGTTTACAAACAATAAATATTAAGGTCAATGTGTCGAAGTCCGGCATACTTTTCTAAAATAATTTATTGACTTGAGATTCGCTTTTTAAAGTAACTTGTGTCATCGGAAATTATATGCTATATATTAATTAGTCCTATAATGATCTAAAAATAATCTTAGTTGCCGTATTTTTTTACTTACGTGGTATTTTTTTAAAACTCGGCGTGTAGACGGACTTCCCTTACAGTTTGAGGTAAGTCCGTCTAGCAGCAGTATAGCCATAACTTGTGAAGTAAAATGCATGGTAACGGTTTCTAGCAAAGCCGCAAAACGGCCATTCAAATATGTGTTTAAGGTGTCGGTAATAAGGTTCGCATTCCAGAGAAAATTAATTTTATATCATTTTAAGGCAAGTCCGGCATATCGTAAGTCTAAGTGGTTGCAAACATTTTCATTAAAATTATAGTGCATTTTTTGAAAAATTAAACACTAAGAGTAAACATAAATGTTTATTACAACAAAATTATATTAATTAGTGCCGGTAAAATCAACAACTATGCTTCATCATCATTTATGGGATGAGACATTTTTCAACATACTCCCCTACTTAATTTTGCCGGCATATGACGGCCTTTCCTTATGAAAACTAGACGGATTTCCCAATTATTGCAATTTTAGGTTAGACACATGTTGCAGGTGATAATAACGAAATTAAAGCGATATTAACGAATCGAAGACCAGTAATAAGTAAAAGGATCACTAAATTACCTATGTAATCCAAGAAACTCCAAAAACTCCTTCGTATTCCCACTTTTTTAAATTTTTTTGGCAGAGACTTACACTCCGATTGCGAGTACAAAACGGAAAAAAAATTGAGATAGTTTTTTTCGTAACAGGTAGTAGCGACATGTCTGTTTTTTAGATCAAACTAACTTTGCAAAAATGTTTTACCCACTGAGCCATATGAAACTAGTCGTTCAAATATGGAAGTTATTGCCGCTAGACGGACTTACCTCCCAGACGGACTTCGACACATTGACCTTATTTGACAAAATGACGTAAATAATATTATACTTTCTGAGATATTTCAGTTTGAAAATGTAAAATAAATAACATTTTAGATATAATATAGAACCTGAAATATTGCAAAAAGTATAACATTAATTACAACCTTTTGTCAAAGAGTATTTGTTGTTTGTAATTATTTTCTCTGTCGATTGACGTATGTTTCATGTGTACACGAAAATATGCCATTTTAAGTAAGTACTTGAAACTAATTAGGTAGCTTTTGTAGGCGAAAATTTATTATATCGTGAAATATGTTTAATCAAGGCTTAATCAAATAAATCCTCCCTTAGGATTATAATTTTAAATAACAAACATCCCGCGTTCGCAAACAAACGACAATATTTATTTACTTAGTTATAATTACACAGGAAATTATTTGTATTTCATTAAATATTATTAATTAGACACATAATATGGGTTAATACGTGTTTAAATAAACATAATATAATATGATTTATTACTAGACGTTCCGTGCGGCTTCGCCCGCGTAAATTAGATATTTCACAGACAATAACAGCCCACAATAATCATGATCCTTCACGTGGTCTACTTCTTATCTGTGCCAAATAACATAAAAATTGCTCCAGTAGTTCGTGAGATAAGCTCTTTCAAATAATTTCCCCCCTTTTTCCATATTTTCGTCTATTTCTTCGCGCCTATTAGTCTTAGCGTGATAAAATATAGCCTATAGCCTTCCTCAATAAATGGGCTATCTAACACTGAATAATTTTTCAAATCCGACCAGTAGTTCTTGAGATTAGTGCGTTCAAACAAACAAACAAACTCTTCCGCTTTATAATTAAATAAAAAATACTTAATAATAATAATAATATAATATTATAGCATAGACCAGCATAGATATACGTTATCAGATTACATTTTGAACGGTATTTTAGTAGTTTTAGCTTTGAAGTTTGGACTTAAAAGGTACCACGTTTCCGTGGGGCAAGCCACCAATCTCATAAGTCCAACAGTGAAAGTTAAAAAACCTCCATAAATTGCTACATAAATTGTATAATGTAATTTCGCGCATGTGGAAACGGTGCTTAATTTTTATGAATACGCAATTTTCGCTTCGGCCGAAGTGGTAGTTGTTAAAATTTATAGAAACACTTCCGACGTTAATGTATTGCTGCACTGCCTAGCCGTTTATCAGACGATGTTAATTACATTTTGTAGAATATTCAAAGGTAGAGGAATTTTTTAAATATGTTTTTACATGTTTACTTTGATGATTTTAAGGGTTTGCTAATTTGGCAAAAAGTAAACATTGTTCGGAAACTATTTTTTTAAAGTAAGTTTTTATACATAAAACAAGGGGGCAGACGAGCAAAGGGGTTACCTGGAAAGCAACTTCAGCTGGAGAAGGGAGAGCCTCTCTCTCCCTTCTCCAGCTGGAGCAGTTGTATTGCCGGCGTTTAATAAAATATTTGTCAGGTACTTTTCTAACGTAACATACAGGGGTCAAAATATTTCAGAACTTCTTTATTAAAATTATACTGTGGCTCTTTTTTGTTCATGTCTGAAAATGTAGTATAACTAAAATTCCATTTTCAAGCACATATTAAGTATTTAGAACATAAATTATCGCAAGTGTGACAATGAGAATAAAGCGTTTTCTGAATGCCCCGCTGTCCAGAGAATAAAAGCTGGGACCTACATACAGGGCCAGGTGGCCTTAAATGAAACAATGCTTTAAAAATGAAAAGTTTGGGGAGCGCCACGTCGCTTTAATATTGTTTGATATGAATTTTCAGGGCAACGTCTGTTATATTTATTTCACGTCAGAGTAAAATCCAAACAACGGGCAGCGCTCGTAACTTCAACAGGTTTGGAAAATGTTCTGCCGAAAAATGTTAGTTTCATAGAAATTAGTCAACATCGGCAATTGAAAAAAAAAACAAGATGAGAGTAACATTTGTATTGCATTAGCTTTGTCCACACTGTGCCTTTTTCTGTTCGTCAAGGGCATGCGTTATAGCGCAGTCAACAGCGAACGTGAGGCATGCCCGCGACGCAAGCCCTCTGACCGTATCCAAAACTTCTAAAATGACAATATTGGCGTTGCGTTCCTCGACGCATTCAATTATTGAATGCGCCAATATGAAAGTTGATGACGAAAATTGAAGATGAAAGTGCACAATAGGAAATTGAAATTTAGTAATTTCTTAATCATAAAATCTTGTCATTTCCTTGTCTCTGGTCTCATCTATGTATCTGTCTGTCATCGATCGCATGCTAAAGTGAGATTGGTAGGTAGGTAAAAACTAAAAACACAATCTTAAAATAAAATTGGTAGCCGTTCTTGTAATTTCTAATGTGTGTCTAATAAAGGCACCACACAATATGCAAATATGTTACAGATATTGATGAATTGAAGGCGTGGTGCAAGCTGCAGCAACAGTTTCACAGCTATACTAAATCCGTTTGTGTGTGACCATTAACCGTTATATAGTGTGGGCGGTGCGTGCGATGATATGTAAATGGCCCAGCGGTGGGCATAAATCGCGAGTAGTTCTCGATTTAGAAAAACAAACCGTGTGACGCGTAAAAAATGTTATGCGCCTGCGAATTTATCGGAATTCGAATGTGGAACGCTCTTGCAACTTTTTTTTTATGCCAGAACCTGGGTTTATTTTTTAATTTGTTGGGTGCAGGGTTGGGGTGTAGGTGGGTTTTAATGTGTAATTTTTTTTAAGTTTCAATTTTGTAACCAAATCGACAGGACACGGCTCATAAAATTTTCATTATACCCGCAATAGGCTGTTTAATGGAATCTTGATTAAAAATTATGACATGTTATTTACGGTCTAAGCAATATTTCAATCCTAGCTCTCCATATTCAGCTGCCGTAAAAGCGTTTTTAAAGCGAAAATGTTAGAATATTTATGTGAGGTAGCGTCTCTGTCGCAATTTTATAACAGACCATAAATTATTTCTCGATTCCTGTCAGCAATTTTACGTCTACGGATTACTTTATATTCAATTTTATATCTCAAAGGAGCCGTTTTTATGCCTTAATTAAAGTACAGTTGAGTTTTTATTTGTTAACTGCTTAAGTACTTTGTTGTTACTTGTTCCTTTGTAAACGTTGTTAAGTAGATCTATAACTAACTAATAGAGGCGTAGTCGTGTTATTAAGTATCCATTTATAAAATTTCAATTAAAATGTTTTGAAATCAACTATATACTTTTTAGGAAAATTTTAATCTACCGTTTACGTACGAACAAAAAAATATATTTATCATTATCATGTGGCACATAATATTGTAGTTCATTTTAAAACTGTTTGTATCATTATGTAGTTCTTATAGTGTCGGATCTGTAGGACAAAATTACTTTTTAATTATTATTGAATATGGTACAACCACTGCGGACTGCGATAACAAAATTTGTGTCCTGCTCGTAAAAAGTCCAATATTATAGTTCACCTTACGTACCGTACTAGATCTTTATCTTTACTTAAAAATCATTAGATCGCTACCGATCACAAGTAGCTCAATCAGGGTTTTGGCGAGTTCCAACAATAATTGCGCCCATAAACTCCGGTTGACATGCAAGTAATAAAAGTTGGTGCCGGTGCGCCGTAAACTTGTCCGACGCTACTTTGTCGGATTGAGGCCGCTTGTTCACCGCCGCGCCGCCGCCGTCAACGGGACGTCACCGACAAAATTTTCTTAAATGCTCAAAAATGTTATGTCATGCCTTTGGTTCCCCATCCTTGGCCTTTTTTTGTTTTAACATGGGGAAATGCTTTACGCATCCCCGGCAAATTGGGGATATCGGCCGGGGTATGTGGGACTCTTGTAGTCTACCCACTAAAACCCCATGGTGCTCCACTCATCGCTACCTAGGCCAAGTTGCGGGTACGATACCGCAACTTGGCCTAGGTCAGGGGTTCAGGGTTCCCAATATTTTTCAGCCTGGTTCGCAGTCACGGACACAATATTTTGTCACGTTGCCCTACTCTACCTAGCTATTAGAAAAAGACACATAAATAAACACCTTTAATGATTATTGTTAAGTTAAGCAGGTCAATAATAATAAACAAATATTTAATCGTCTACCTGCTTCACATAATTAATATTATAATTTTCTCTTATAATATTTGTGGTTTAGGATAATGATGGAGGATCGATTCACGGCGTCCCTCTTGCCTTTCCACGGCGCACCCCTGGCCTAGATCATTATGTGGCATTTTATTTAAATTTATATCGTTGACTGCGGCGGTGAACAAACGGCCTGAGGCGAAAGTTTCACAGCACAATAATTTATAGGAGGTCCAGTTTGAACTTTGAAGGTGCTAGGGATTCCTTAGCTTCGGTTGTCTTTGTACTTAATATTATTAGTACCTGGATGACCGAGCTTTGCTCGGTAGGTATAGCAAACACTCATTGACTTCGTGTTACTTAATAACGCCATCTGCTGGTCGTTAAAACAATTAGTTGCTGACAAAATAGTATTATTATTCGCCAATAGATGTCAGAAAGAGTCATATTTTTCAGTTTATCGATTATCGATAAAACACGAATAAAAAGACATTTTCTGAAAATGATTCCTAGCCTAGATCGATTTATCGCCCCCGAAACCCCCTATATACTAAATTTCATGAAAATCGTTGGAGCCGATTCCAAGATTCCAATTATATATATATATATATATATATATATATATATATATATATATATATATATATATATATATATATATATATATATATATATATATATACAGGGTGTAACAAAAATAAGTGATAATACTTTAGGGTGTGTACGTGTTCCTTGTAGAGAGTTCACTGTGAAAGTAGCAGCTCTGAAAGACGAAACATTTTTTTCACTTTTGTATGGGCAAGGGCCCGAGCGTCACGAGTTTCCCCATACAAAAGTGAAAAAAAAATTTGGTCTTTCAGCGCTGCTACTTACACAGTGAACTCTCTACAAGGAACATGTACACACCCTAAAGTATTATCACTTATTTTTGTTACACCCTGTATATATATATATATCTATACTAATATTATAAATGCGAAAGTATCTCTGTCTGTCTGTCTGTCTGTCTGTCTGTCTGTCTGTCTGTCTGTCTGTCTTGCTTTCACGCCAAAACTACTGAACCGATTGCAATGAAATTTTGTATACAGTTATTCTAGAGTCTGAGAAAGGACATAGGCTACATTTTGATGTGGGAAAATATCTTATTTCCATGAAAATTTCGATGAAAATGAATTCGCATTGCGCGTGGCCAGCGCTCATCCCGGGGGTCCTGGGTTCGAGTCCCGCAGGCGGAACAAAAAGTTTTCAATGTTCCTGGGTCTTGGATGTGTATTAAAATAAAATTTCAAAAATCTTAAACATATTTTATGTATAATATTATAAAAAATCCAGAAATATATCGATGGAATGAACATTTTAGTTCTAATACGATTCAACAGATGGCGTTTTATTTTTTACTTTATTGTAACAGAACTAATCATACTTATTAGTTAGTATGTTTTTGTTTATAGTTTTTAATACGTTAGAATATTATCTATACTAATATTATAAATGCGAAAGTATCTCTGTCTGTCTGTCTGTCTGTCTGTCTCGCTTTCACGCCAAAACTACTGAACCGATTGTAATGAAATTTTGTACACAGATAGTCTAAAGCCTGAGAAAGGACATAGGCTACTTTTTAACTGGAAAAGGGGGTTGTAAGGGGGTGAAAATGCGTAAATTTGGTCTAATTAAGTTAGTTCCAAAAACTCAAAATAGATGGCGCCAAGAGTCCCCTAGATCGCGCTATTGCTTGCTCATGCGTATTTCTATAAGAGGTTGTACCATGTTAAACATGGGTTTTTCGATTCTTTCGATTGTTATTTTTTTTTACATGAAATAAGGGGCAAACGAGCAAACGGGTCACCTGATGGAAAGCAACTTCCGTCGCCCATGGACACTCGCAGCACCAAAAGAGCTGCAGGTGCGTTGCCGGCCTTTTAAGAGGAAATAAGGTAATAGGGGAGGGTAGGGATGGGAAGGGAAGGGAATATGGGAGGGTAGGGAAGGAAATAGGGTAGGGGATTGGGCCTCCGGTAAACTCACTCACTCGGCGAAACACAGCGCAAGCGCTGTTTCACGCCGGTTTTCTGTGAGAACGTGGTATTTCTCCGGTCGAGCCGGCCCGTTCGTGCCGAAGCATGGCTCTCCCACGTTATACACGTTCTATACTAATCTATACAAATATTATAAATGCGAAAGTATCTCTGTCTGTCTGTCTGTCTGTCTGTCTCGCTTTCACGCCAAAACTACCGAACCGATTGTAATGAAATTTTGTATACAGATAGTCTAAAGCCTGAGAAAGGACATAGGCTACTTTTTTACTGGAAAAAAGGGTTGTAAGGGGGTGAAAATACGAAAATTTGTTTAAATTAAGTTAGTTCCAAAAATTCATACTAGATGGCGCCGTGCGTCTTTTACATCGCGCTAACGCTTGCCCAACATCTTTCTATAAGAGGTGGTATCATCATACACTTAAATTTCGGTTTTTTTCGATTGTTATTTCTTTGCGTTATTTAATAAGCCTTATATATTTTACATTATATTACATAGGGTGACGTAACCTTAAACCTATCAATGATAAATAGTTTATGGGTAAAGTTGTGTAATTGGGGGGCTAAATAAGCTTTAAAATTTGGCATAATATATAAAGTTTAATTTAAAAAAAATGAAATATTATGTACACACTGCACAGCTGTTTTGATTTAAGGGGTATATTTTTTATAATAGCTTTTGACACCAATTTTGTTGACATCGCGCGCTATAAACTGAAGTCCACGCGGACGAAGTCGCGGGCAACAGCTAGTATATATATATATATATATATATATATATATATATATATACAAGACTTGAAAAGTCGTTTAAAGATATAAGATTAATAAGAATAGATGGTGCTCATGGTTCTTGTAAACCTTAAAGTAATAATTAATAAATAGAAGAGATAGGCGCTTCAGCTTTGACCATCTTTTTAAAATACTTTCAAGAGTGATAAAAAAAAAATATTTAAGTCTAAAAATTTTGATTTGGTTTCGGTAGTAAATATAGTAACAAAAGAAATAAAGTGGCAAAACATATGCGATTCAAGTAAAAGGCCGAGCACAAAAAGCAAAGAGCGAGGGAAGGATGATGATTGTACATTATGATACAATAGTTTCACATTTGCTGTGGGCTCGGCCCTTTTAGTTTTCCGCACACTCACAGGAAGAAAAGTATACGATACTAGATGTCCCGTGCGGCTTCGCCCGCGTAAATTAGGAATTTCGCAGAAACCGTACATTTTCGAATAAAAATAACTATAAATACTCCTTTCACGTGGTCTACTCTATATAAGTGCCAAATATTGCTATAAAAATTGCTCCAGTAGTTCGTGAGATAAACCCTTTCTAATATTTTCCCCGTTTTTACCACATTTTTCTGAGTTTCTTCGGTCGTATTAGTCTTAGCGTGATAATATAATATAATATAATATAGCCTATAGCCTTACTCGATAAATGAGATATCTAACACTGAAATAAGTTTTTAAATCGGACCTGTAGTTCCTGAGATTAGCGCATTCAAGCAAACATACTCTTCAGGTTTATAATATTAAGTATAGATTTTTTTAATTATCGCTTGACAAACTCGAGCCTCGATCTAAAAGACTATGAAAAGGCTCATAATCATGGGACGATGCATGTTATAATATTGTGGTAGTGATGATGATGATGATAAATGTAATTTGCATAGTAGCATATGCTTTCCGTTCTTAAAACAATGCCGAAACTCCCAAACTTGTGTCTATAAAGAATCAGGAGTTCTCTCAGCACCTTCCGAACCACGGTATACCAGGTATACCTCGGTGCAAAATCTTACTTGACCAAATAGCAAGCAATCTTAAAGATTATAAGTCTGAAATTCATCATGTAGCGCTTTCGGATCATGAAAACGGTCAATCAATTACATTTCCGGTAAATAAAAAGGATGCTAAAACTGCGAAATGTTATTTTGTTAAGAAACGTGATTATAGTGCAGATAACATACGTAAGTTTTTGGATTGCTTGTCGTCACTTACTTTTACAGATGTTTTGAAGGAAAAAAGTTGTGAAATTGCCTTCCAAAGGTTCTATGATACCTTCACCATGTTTTACTACCCCTGTTTTCCGGTAATAAAAATTAAATTTGTCAAAAATCTAAGTCAACGCGCTGGATAACAAAAGGTATTAAAAGATCCTGCGCTGTTAAGAGATCATTATACCTTAGTTACAAATATAAGAAAGCAAATAAAGAGGAACAAAAAAAAAAAGAATATAAAAATTACACAAAAATATTAAAAATATGTATTAGTAAAGCTCAAAGTTCATTCAATAATAACTACATAAAAAAAGCAAAAAACAAATGTAAGGCTACCTGGAATGTGATAAAAACTAACATGGGCAATATAATTAAAAATAAGAACATAAATATAATAAAAACAAAAAATAGAGTATATACAAATAGTAATGACATAGCAGAGCTCTTTAATAATTATTTCATTAATCTAACTAAGACAACTATAATTAATAAAAATGGAAATATTGACATGAATACGAAAGATAACAATTCTACAAGAAATTATAGCAACTCTATGTATTTATCCCCAACTGTGCCACAAGATATATACAAAATCATTAAGTCTTTGAACGATACGCAGTCGGCAAGCTATGACGGAATTGTAACGAAAATAGTAAAGTTGGCAGCAAAATATATATGCATCCCTATTAGTCACACGGTGAACCTATCATTTGAACAGGGGCATTTTCCAAATCAATTAAAAAAATCGATCGTTAAACCCCTCTACAAAAAAGGTGATAGAGAGGATATTGCAAATTATAGACCGGTTACAATAGTACCTACCTTTTCAAAAGTGTTCGAAAAAGCAATGCAAACTAAATTAATGAGTTACCTTAGCACTAATAATATATTGACTAAGCAACAATTTGGTTTTATAAAAGGGAGCTCTACCACCCTAGAATGTTTCTCTCTAATTAAACAAATCGGTGAGGCTATTGACAAAGGTCTAGAAGCCGCCGCAGTATTCTTGGATATGAGTAAGGCTTTTGATTTTGTGGAACATAAAATACTACTCAATAAATTAGATAAATGTGGTATCAGAGGATATGCTAACGATTGGTTTAAATCTTACTTAGAAAATAGGACACGGTGTACAGAAATAACTAATTTATCCAACAAAAGATTAAAAAAATATCAGTCGCAATTCAAATTGAATACCATCGGAGTCCCACAGGGCAGTATACTCGGTCCTATCCTATTTTTATTGTATATTAACGACTTGCCACATTCAACAAATCATGAATGTATTATGTTTGCTGATGACACGACATTGATAATTAAATGTAAAAAAGGACAATTAAATCATGATATTAAAATTGAATTGAATAATATAATAAATTGGCTAAATAAGAATAATTTGAAAATTAATTTAGATAAGAAAAAAATTATTAAATTTAATAAAAACATTGATGACAATGACAATGAATTAGATCCTATAAGATGTGTGACAACAACAAACTTTCTAGATTTTATAATTGACAATGACATGAAGTGGAAAGACCATGTTGACAATGTGTGTAATAAATTGAATCGATTTATTTTTGCCTTGAGAAGAATTAGAAATATAGCATCTTTTAATACAGCACTAATGGCATACCACGGATATGTTGCGCCTATTTTAAGATATGGGTTAATATTATGGGGGAACTCATCAGATATCTTAAGGGCAATATTGTTCAAAAAAGATGCATAAGGGCTATAGCTGGAGCTGACTACTTGGAACATTGTAAACCGCTATTTAAAGACCTGAAAATTCTCCCCCTACCGTGTCAGTATATATTTGAGATCTGTCTCTTTGTTAAAAAATACCAATATCTACTTCCAACAAATCAAGAAATGCAGAAACAAGGATCAAGTAGGCATAAGCATA
The DNA here is from genome assembly GCF_905147365.1 of Aricia agestis. Lineage (NCBI taxonomy): Eukaryota > Metazoa > Arthropoda > Insecta > Lepidoptera > Lycaenidae > Aricia > Aricia agestis. Next base: position 6,674,564 of record NC_056421.1, on the reverse strand, counting down.
AAATTTGGGTACCTAAACAAAACTTGAAATTTATCGTAGAAATGCATTTATCATGTCAATAAATATATATAATAAGCTACCAAATAATATAAAAAATATAACAACCTACAATAAATTTAAAAATAATTTGTTTTCTCGGCTGTTAGACAATTGTTTTTATTCAAATAAAGAATATTTTGAAGACAGACAAAATGAAGGAACGTTTTGATTAAGTTAAAATTAGATTGTTGATATTTTTTAGAATTTCCTACTGCAATTAAGTAAATAATTCTGTAATTTTAAATTCTTTGACATCTATGGTAAATAACCCTTATTTAATAATTTTAATAATTGTAAATTTGACTGACATTTTTATTGGATTGACATTTTTATTTAATTTATTATTACTTATAATCAATAAATAATTATTGTATAACTTGATTAAATGACCACAATGTATAGCACAGAATTGTAAAGATGACACTGACATTATAACTTTTTTTTTCATCTATTCTCCTTCACCTTATCGCTCTTTTTTTGTTATTTAAATATTTTTAGACGATGAATTTAATTTAATTACTGTATCCATTGCTAATTTTAAGTTTTTTTTAATTGACATGTTTAAAAATACGATATTATATGACTAAACCAAGAAGTTTACACCCTAATGGAGTTTTCCTGTAGAACTAAAAAGTGAAGATCAAATATTTGAACTCTGTTGACCTTTTTGTTATGTCCTGTTCTTTTCTTTTGATAGTTCTCACTCGCTCACTTGTAAAACACAGAGTTGCCAAGGCGTTTTATATTTTCCCTATTAACAAAATCAATTTTAGTTTTTAAGCCTAAAATACGTCCCATATAAACGATTAAAAAACCTTACAATTAAATAATTAATAATTCAAGGGTGGTTTTTGGTTGCATAACATCAAAAGCAAAAAGTAAAATAAACTTATGTTTTTTATTTATTCACATTACTCCCATTTTATAATGTTAATATTTTTTAATAGCGACACAAGCAAATGTCAGAACGTAGTCAAAACATTATGGTTGCCGGTTGTTGACAGCATCTCTATTCGATATTTTTTTACAAGTAAATAAAGCATATTATTTTCATACAAAATACAATGAGTTGTGTAGTTCGTGGTTGTAAAAGTGTATGGTATCCGAATTGTGGTGTGAAATTTCACGGGTAAGTTAATTAAATGAAATATTTTTTTACATTTTGCTAGGGTGACCATTAGCTGTACCTTGGATTGGATTGTCCTCCTAGTTCGAACATATTATAGTTATAGTATTCTATGATTGTAAATGTGTGGTTTTTAATCTATTTTTAATAAAACATTTGCATATTATTTAGTTTTTTTTTTATATATTGACTAGCTGTTGCTCGCGATTTCATCCGTGTTAACATAGTATAATGACAAAGATGGATAGTCCGCAAACAAATATGAAAAAAGTAAAATATAACCTCCTCCTTTTTGGAAGTCGGTTAAAAAGTAGCCTAAAGCGCTTATTCCACTTGTCCTATTTAGAAGTCCTAGCTAGGAATCTACATAGGAGACTAATTAGAAGCTTCTTATTCCACTTGTCCTAATTTAGTGACTAAATCAGTTGTCATTTTGGTCAGACGTCTTCTTAATGGCTCCAGTTCTATCAAAGCAACAAAAAATTGGTCTTCTCATAGGCTTAGCTGTTGGCTCAATGAAAATAAAAATAAATAAAAGGCGAAAAAGATGGATAGGAGCTGGTACACATACGCGCGCTTTGCTAACGCCCGTTAGGAAAGCGCGCGCCTAACGCGCGCTTCAAAACGCCCAATGTGTACCAGCGCTAACTCTAAATCATGACGTTCGACCAGAGTACTTGATGAATGATGTATTTAAATCTTCACGCGCCACACCTTTAATAGGTACACTACCACAACAATACTGCACACACATAAAACACCATATTATTTGCTAAAGTACCATTATATACAGGTGAAGCTAAAAAAGCTTGTAATAAAATATGTATGACTAATGCCGCGGCCGTACATGCGTCTATCGTACGAAGCTTTGTGCTATAATTACGATACACGCAGATTGTCCTGGATACGGTATCGTTTTAATCACGAAGCTCTACACAGGTGCGGCCCGGGCATTAGAATAATTAGTAAATTATAGCAAGGCTCTCCCCCTGTACAGTACGGAAGACCTAGGACAATTATTTTTTATTACTAACAAGCAAATTTTTTGTGAGTAGCTTTATTTTGATAAAACGAACAACTTTTTTTTGTGAAAAATCTTGAAAGAGGTAGCTAGCAGATAGAAAGAATTTCAAAAAATAAGGCTACTTGTTTGTCCTAGAATATTCAAAACTTTGGTTACCCTAAAGAAAAGGGATAGCACATAACAATGACGTCATCCAAGGACATATTTTTTATCTTCAATCTATTGTTCACTATAATACCTCCATTAGGGTGTAAACTTCTTGGACTAAACTTATAAATTTGATTATAAATTGTGTACAGATTATGACAATGTAATGATTATTATGGAACTAATGTTACTATCTTGAGTCTTGACCAATGTTACCAATTTTAATGTTTGCATGTCGAGAAAATCAACCAAAATATGTGAGACACTGTAAAATTGTACCATCTTATGACCATATTTTTGCAAATAAAGATTATTATTATTATTACTTGTTGGCAGCATATGCTTAGAATACTTCTCACGAAACCGAAGTCACCACATGTTTCCCCATTTTTGAGGAGTTCCCTCGATTACTTATGGATCCTTCATCAGATCACCACTTTTGTGAATATAATACCAAATTGGGATGATACCCTACATACCAAAAGAAAAATTTTGTAATTCGGTTAACAAACGGCGGAGTAATCGTTGAACATAAAAAAACGAACATAGCACCTCCCTCATTTTGAAAGTCGGTAAGTAAAAATTGTAGCCTATGTGTTATTCTGATGTATAAGCTATATTATTGTAAAGTTTCATTAAAGTCCGTTCAGTAGTTTTTGCGTGAAAGAGTAACAAACATCCATACATCCACACATCCATACATCTATACATCCATACATCCAAACAAACTTTCGCCTTTATAATATTAGTAGGAAGTAGGATAATTCATTGTAATATCAAACACGTTTAATGCTGTGTCAAGAAAGAAATTGATTGTGCAGTTTTTTTTCAATATACCACAAAGTGTGACAAAAGTAAAAATACAAGACGTGAGTGGAAGAATGAGGTAAGTAATATGAAAAAACTTCCCGACTTTTACTAGGGATTTGACAGTTCATTTGACATTTTGTTATAGTTATAGTTAAAGTAAGTTGGTGCAACCCACCCTAAATTACTTTTCTCACTTTCTTAAGAGTAATTATTGTTAAGTGTCGCAGCTGGGTTTCTGCACCTTTCTGTCTTGAACTTTTCAGCACTATCAGATTTAATTAAAATATTTTACAGTCGCGCAGTCAAAGATGAATGACTTTACCTTTAAGGTTTTCGTCAAATAATTCTAAAATAACGACAATTAGCCAGTCGATTTGTTTTGTCGGCTCAATAGACGAGAAAATTGAGAAATCCTTCGACATAAATTGATTGATGATTGATTGTCCTTTGAAGTAAATTGATTGTAATTCTATTTATTCTCACGGTTTCATGAATTGAAATTTTGATCTAGCTTGTTATTTTTATATTTAATGAATTAATTTAGCAACTACGTCAGAATATTTATAAATAGGAAAATGGCAGTCTTTTCTTTAATTTGAAGCTTGAATGGAACTAAATCTTATATATAAAATTCTCGTGTCACAATGTTAGGCCGCGTATTCCTCCGAAACGGCTTTACTGATTTTAACCAAATTTTATATGCATACTCAGTGGGTCTGAGAATCAGATACTGGGTACTTTTTAAATTGATAAGTGTATTTGTTGAATAAATAATAGTAAATTATTACAACTCGAGACTGACGGCGACCATTGACCATTGCGACGGGATAGCGATGGACGTTGCCATGGTGACATACTTATTTAGTCACTTCAATAAAATAATACGGAAATACTTCATATGGCAAAGAAACATTTGCCGGGACAGCTAGTATAATATATTTTTGGCTTATTCTTCTTTTCATTATATTATGTACTACTCAAACTCAAAAACAAAATAATATTGATTGCTAAAATCTTTATTTAATTACTCCTATATTTTAATTTTCTAGTAAATACAGTAAAAAAAGAGAAAAGAAAGAAAAGTAAAGAAAGTATACTCAGTACGACAATATTCGGGAGACGAACTCTAACAAAATGGCAATGCATTATTCAATGCAAAAAACCTACAAGAAAGCTTCTAAGCTGTAGACTCTAAACAAGGAGTGTTTTAAGTACTGAAAACATCTCATTTCCCGAAATACAAGACAATGCTTTTAAGCGATTCTGATGGGGCGCTCATATTTTTCGTGTACGGATTTTTCCGAAGTTTGGGTGAATTTCATACATATGCACCCTTCAACACTCATCGCGTCTTTGTGTCTGGTTCCTTCCAAATTAAATGAGCACTTTGGGATATAGGTGGTATTCAAATCAGTTATTTTGTATTGTCAGCTATTTCTTAACCACCGTTAAGTGCACTATAAGCGCTAGACTTACCTAAAGGCTTTTATTGGTTCTCTCAGCTATGATTTTCTATTTCTTTTTTGCGAAACCTCGTTGAACATTTTTTAGGTTTATGTTTTTAGCATCAAAATTAAAATTCTTCATTCGACTTTAAAACATAGGCTGCTTTGTGTCGACGTGGTAATTATCATAATTCGGGTTTGTTTGAAGTACTGCTGTTAAGGCGGGTTGGAATTTATTTTTTTTGTCACCTGTTTTTAATACTGGGAAAATATTTTACATTTTTATTTTGCGTAATATTTGCAACTCTATTTTGAGCTCTTTTACCTTAATTATCCAGTAATGAGCAAGCCACACAATATTATATAACTGTAAAAACTTTGAAATCTGTTTTGTCCACAGTTAATGAATCCAAAGTCCATTGGAGTTATTTTTTTTAATGAATAAAATTAGTTTTTAATCAGCATGCTATATTTGAATATTCTAGGATTTCCACGTGTCATCATAAAGTTAATATACCTAGCGGAATAGAGCAACAATCTCGAGCTGTCAAACGAAACCAAAATTGATTTACGTATGTGTGTATAAATTAGTTTGCGTATACACTTACACAAGCATATTTCTAAGATATTAAATTGTCAACGTGCCGATAAGTGTCGAATGGACGTCAAACAGAAAAAAAAAACTGGTTTTGCTGTCATGTATCACACGTCTCCTTTTACCACGCAGTGTTACTGATAGTGACATCTCGCTTGCTCAGGCCTTTGTATCCCTATTCCGCTAGGTACATTAACTTTATGGTTAGTATATAGTGTAAATATCTTTATCATTAGGGTAGAAGAAGCGCCGCGACAATATCAAATATCGTTTCTAATCCCCTTATTTTTTGTGGCGAGAAATTGTCTCATGATTGGTCGTTGTTAATCGCGCTATGTAAATTCACGCGTCGGTGGATGATTTATTCCGCAATAATCTTCATGAATCACTTGCCGTCGTGACTGTACGTAATTGCTCTGCCAATCGAATTAATCCCTCGGTTAGTTCTTTACGATACAGTTTTTGTAATTGATTCCTTGGAGGTATCGATAGGTTGCGGTGAGAATGTTGTAGATTTACTGATATTAAAATCGTCGTGAGCAATATCTGCGTTATTCGGTTGGTATATAATGAAAAAAACATGTTCGGTAGGTATTATAATGCAAAGACGTTAATATTATGTGTCTGCTACCACTTCTTGCACATATTGTATATACGATAGTGATACGAGTAACTATCCTATATTCCCGGGAACCAAATTTTTTGTTCATTCACGCATTTCCTGGGACCAGGAAATGCGTGAATGAACAAAAAAATATCCACAGCCGAACATATAATATAATCATACGTGGGAGGGAAAAATACCACGTTCTCACAGAAAACCGGCGTGAAACAGCGCTTGCGCTGTGTTTCGCCGAGTGAGTGAGTTTACCGGAGGCCCAATCCCCTACCCTATTTCCTTCCCTACTCTCCCTTATTCCATTCCCTTCCCATCCCTACCCTCCCCTATTACCCTATTCCCTCTTAAAAGGCCGGCAACGCACCCGCAGCTCTTCTGATGCTGCGAGTGTCCATGGGCGACGGAAGTTGCTTTCCATCAGGTGACCCGTTTGCTCGTTTGCCCCCTTATTTCATAAAAAAATATAACCTCCTCGTTTTTTGGAAGTCGGTTAAAAATACATAGAGTCCAGGGAAAGGATATAAAATAGATTTTAACCTCAAAAATGTACGGTCTGCGAAGTAAACGAACTTTGAGGCAACGACATGGCAAGAATTATCCACCTAGGTATTTTAACAATATTAGGCGAAATCCTCGCTTCCCCTTCTAAGCTCTACGTCAAACCATCAATCTACACATAACTTCTGTTGAGCGTTGGTTTAGGCCCATTTTAATTCTATTATGCCTAACGTAAAAAGCAAATTCGTGTATTGCGCGTGTAATAAAAGATAATGGTGATAAGTTGGGTTCATCACGCGTTTTGTCTCGTGGGACCTGTGTTTACTCTGAGCCCTCGTGTGCGTCCTCTGGCCTAGAGGTTTTGGTTGGATTCAGTTTCTTGGAACGAGAAGTATATTTTTGTAGGTTCAGGTTCAGCTGTATGGTCTGCATAATATCAATCGATGTGATGCAGCAGCATCACGTTTCAGACAAATATCACAATATGGGTTAGTATCATAAAGTTAATATACCTAGCGGAATAGAGCAACAATCTCGAGCGGTCAAACGAAACCAAAATTAATTTACGTATGTGTGTATAAATTTGTTTGCGTATACACTTACACAAGCAATCTTTCTAAGATTAACCACATACGTAATAACAATCGTTCTCGTAGCAACGAGAAGCAATGATTGTTATTACGTATGTGGTGTATATTCCTTGTAATAATTTTTAGGTTTACACTTTACGCTATACCTATTGTTCAAAGTTTGAGCACTTATATTTTTCCTATTTTAGATGTTTCAACTGCTTACCAGCGGACGTGGTCACGGGTGGACTGAGGTGACAGGGCTCCCTTGCTAGATGTTTAAAACTAGCCTTATTATTACTATTTACTAGTCATGTAAGTTGTTTTATATAAAAAATAATTACTCTATGTTTTTTGGATATCTACGGAAAATCGAGATTTTTTTTACTAATTTATAAAAGGACATGAAAATGGACGAACTCAACACTTTGTTGCCTTTGACCCGTTTGTTCTTATTGACATTTTCGATTCGTTCTAAAACAAACGAAAGGATAGAAACTTTTGTGCGAATTTCCGATATTCAGTTTCTTTTGTGTTGAAAAATATCGACTTTTGTGCGACGTGATTGACAAGGGACGACAATGCAGAATTTTAATCCGGTTTTTCCGTCGGGAAACTGGCTGGCTGTTAACTATTAAGCGATTATGTCCCGATCCGATTACAGACATTATCCGATCGAGACAAAGGGTGATCCGATTTGTATGAGCGCGGTTTGGGTTTGCGTACATGATGTATGGGCAGAGCCGGATTAGGATGCGAAAAGCGGCAGAAATTTTTGGTCATATAATACTGTAGAATCTAAAATTGATATGCCACTTTTTTAATAAAAAATAAAAATATTTAAATATATAATTCACTAAGTACAATATTTTTATTTTTAACCGACTTCCAAAAAGCAGGAGGTTATATGTTCGGCTGTGGATATATTTTTTTATTTTTTTTTTATTTTTATTTGTGTATGTTCAACGATTACTCCGCCGTTTGTGAACCGATTTTCGAAATTTTCATTTTGTTATTTTTAAATATTGTAGTGAATTTACAGAAAATGTAAAAATTGAGAAAATAGGTATACAAATCTAAAATACTGAAAAAAATACAATTGTAATGAGAAGTAAGAATGAAAATAACAATAAACAAAGCGTTTCAATATTTCAGCTTCAGCATTTCCGTAATCATAAACTTACATATTATTAATATTTAACAATACGAGATAATGAGATAAAATTTATTTGCAGAGAAAATATTAATTGACATTTTGTGAGGTCTGTAAATATTATAATGAGCCTATTATTGACCAGCGCGGTTTCATTATTGTAATAACTCGTACGATTGAGAGGGATATGAAAATGAAATCGCCCTTGATTGGGAGTTATTACACAATGCTGGAACAACATTTTTTCATAATATTTATATGTTAATGTAAGCCCTGTTAATTTAACAGCCTACTGAAACAAACTTTGGATGGATAACTGGATAGAAGGAATTAATTGATACTTCCTTCTGTAATTCTTGTATAACAGGAGAATTTAAAAAATTGAAATAAAGCGGCAATTAATGCTTTATGTTAGCATACGAAATATACACCTTATGATTTCATCCTGTTCCTTACCTATACCCATAGACATAATATATACTTAGCATTATAGGTTTATGCCTATACCAGTGATGAAATCATTGATATAGGTAAGACACAGGATGAAAAAACTCATAAGTCATAATCCCAAAAGATTGAGTAAAAACTTTCTTATAAACAAAACTCTCTATGATATCTTATCTGTGATTTGACAGTTCAAGATCAAAAGTGACGATAGACAGTTTATGAAATTTTTATAGTTTCACACTTCACATGCGAACGTAAATAATAAAAAATAGTTTATTTAAAAGATTTTTAAGTATGACGGCAAATCGCAATTGTAACCTTGAATGCCTTCAAGATAAAGTCGGTACTGATGTTCTAGAATTTGTAGGACCTGTGAAAATAGTCCTGGTTGATACTCCTAAACAGAGATACTATGTATCCGTTTGTAAAGCTTCTGCTCTTTTGATAGCAGCGATTCTGCTGGGAATCACGACAATGTCAGTGTTATTCTTCTCCACAACGTATAAAAGGGAGGATATATACAAGGCGTTGCACATTTTTGTGTGTACTATAGGGGTAACTACCTTTTTCTATCATAGCTTTAAAAGCTTATTGATTAATTCAATCGAAAGTAATACCACACTTTTTAACGTCTCCGCTACTGAAATAAATAAAATATACATTAAAACCTGCTCCTTTATGGAAGTCCAGGAAGAAAGTTAAAGAATTATTCCACGACCTCTGAGAATGTTTAGGGTACGAAAACATGAGTAATTAAGTATTGAAAAACATGACTAATTAAATATTAACATAATTAATTTTTCAGATGCAAATTTTCATGCCATTTGGAATTTTAATTGTGAAAAGATTAAGCGGACCAGCAGCAGCCATGAAGCCATTTCAGAAAAGACTGGAACACATTATTTTAAACTTGCTGGGATATTTGTGTATAACCGGGGGCACATTTATTACTTTCTTCTGTGGACATAACCCTTACTTTACACCACATTCTTGCTTAGGTGAATTATTATGTAAAATTCGAAATTAGTATAACCAATATAGTTCAATAGTATGACAAGACAGTTGTGCAGCCAATTAATTATTGTTTTTTGCAATTTACATTTTTGCTAATAGATTTGCCATCGTAAGATTATTTCCCGCTTTTGACCGAAATAATAATTTAAGTTCTGATCACTATTAAATAGCCTGTTCACTTTAAGTAACATTTCTCTCATAAATGTAGTTGCTTAATTTTGACACAGAACCTTTTCATTCCTTTCAGGTCTTGCTACTGGTGGTCTTGTGCTACTAAATGCTTTATTTGGCGTGTTCTTTTCTTGCTTCAAATGCAGCATTGAAATCGAGAACTTATCAGGAATTAGAAAGTCCTTCTATTATGTACACAAAGTAATCGGTGCCTTTGCCCTTATCGCTTCATCAGCTTGTTTCATTACCGGTATTATGAAACAACCTTATGTGGATTGGCTTCCAATTGAGGATATGCTATATTTTCATATTGTCTTTTGTATATTGTATACTATTATATTTGTAATTTGTTAAATGTTTTTTTATTGTTGGTATTTTGCTATTTAATTGTTATATCATTTCTTTTGTTTTTAACCAACTTCAAAAAAGGAGGAGGTTCTATGTTCGTCTGTTTATATATATATTATATACTAGCTGTCCCGTTGAACTTCGTATCACTTAAAAACCTTCCCTGGACTTCAAGGATTATTTTAAGACTAAAACTACCCAAATCGGTTCAGCCGTTATAGCGTTACTAACACAATTGGAAATCCATTTTTATATATATAGATATTGATTTTTCGCTCTCTATTACAGGGCCAACATAATAATTATTATATTATTCGCCTGAGTAGGTATAGTAGAAATACTATACCATACTCAGGCGAATAATAACTACGCGTATGATTCTTGGCGGAAACACCATTTCTAAGTAAATTTCGTGATGCAACGTCACTTATCAGTACAGTGATAATGTGATATTATCTTTTATCTCGTATACGTGAGAAATAAAATTCGATAAATGATCCTTGCCATTGTTTTTATTTAAAAGGTTATTCCATTACATATTGTGAAACCAAAAAGTGAAGAGATATCGACTGGTTGGATATTTGTTGTAAATTTCATAGTGTCACAGAATTTTTTAGAAAATTCTACATTGTAATGCTGCATCTGTGTAAATAAATTTTGATTTGCCGTAAAATCGTGAAATATGGAAAGTGTTTCAGAAGAGACTCCCTTAATAAACAGTGCTAGTATTGTAAATAATACTAGTAATAATGATGCCGGTACTTATGCATGGAAAGTATTAAAAGGTTCTCTTAACACCTTGGTGCATACGTTGATAGGTGTGAATGTGTTTGTGAATCTGTGTTTCGCGTTCAACTCCTTTCCACCCAGTCCGTTCCAACTTCACGTCGGTTTGTCTGTTATTGGTGTAAGTACGTTTACGATATTATTCATTTGGTAATTTTAAATGTAGGCCATCAATCTTCTAGTTACTAGAATCACGCGTTACTTTGCGGAAATATTACGTATATACGGTATTCCGCGAAATTATAATTCGCGGAATATTGCTAATTTATTAACGTGGGAGAGCCATGCTTCGGCATGAATGGGCCGGCTCGACCGGAGAAATACCACGTTCTCACAGAAAACCGGCGTAAAACAGCGCTTGCGCTGTGTTTTGCCGAGTGAGTGAGTTTACCGGAGGCCCAATCTCCTACCCTATTCCCTTCCCTACCCTCCCCTATTCCCTTCCTTTCCCTTCCCATCCCTACCCTCCGCTATTACCCTATTCCCTCTTAAAAGGCCGGCAACGCACCTGCAGCTCTTCTGATGCTGCGAGTGTCCATGGGCGACGGAAGTTACTTTCCATCAGGTGACCCGTTTGCTCGTTTGCCCCCTTATTACATAAAAAAAAAAATTAAAAATAATTATAAATATTAAAAATTTAATCTTCTATTGCATCCGCGTTTATAATTGCTTCTAAAATTAGGCATTTCAAATGATATTATATGAAAAACTCAAAGTAGAATATCATTGGGCATTTACTAAAAAATATGTCATTGTTTTTAGTACCTGTAGCTTTATTAAAATTCATTATTTTGGGTTAGTCTTTTATATTTTGTAAACAAATCTTTAGCAATGTTAGGTTGCCTCATTGAGGCAATTTAGGACCGACTAACAGAAATTATCGTTTTATTATATTATATATTAAGGCAAATATTTTTGTCTTAAATTGAGAATTATAACTGTGTCACATTTATTTGATGTAAAAAAATCAAAACATACTGTATATAGTTAGAAAGTTGTTTATAGTTTATTTATTTCAATCAATCCTTATTGCTTCCTTATCTAATATTGGTCTCTCGTTAACAAATTGTGCAAATAGTCACGTAGTTTTTATCTAGAGACAGCTCTTGTATTGATTACTGGAATTATATTTGAAGAGGAATATAATTCCTTTTGTTCTTTTTTACATTTTTGAGATTTTAGTTCTTTATGTCTAAATTACTTCTAAATATGTATTTTTTGGTCTCAAAGACCTAAAGACTAGAGTGCATTATATTAAGTATTTTATTAATAGCTAGTTGAATAAACCCGTTCGAATTTTGGTAACTTCTTATTTTAACTTCATAATTTGTTATTTGATTGTTATGATTTATTTGTATTTTTATAACTAGAGATAATACTTCAGTCATGCGTCATAATCGTCTGCGCCTACCTAAAACACATTTTTATCGTGTTATACGTAGTTAAGATATTGCTAATTTCATAAAAAAGTTACCAAATAAACTTCTTAAATTAGTATCGGAGGAGACTCTATGCAAGCTCAAAATTGCACAAAGCGAGTTACAAATATTTTCAAGTCAATCACTCCTCAAGATACTTTTCATTGAAAATATAGACTTTTATTTTATTTTATTTTATTGTTATTTATCTCACAGTTAATGTCATGTTTAGTATTCTGTATTGAGACATCCTACATCTTATACCAAATGCCATCAAACTTACTCTATTACCACAATATATTAACATTGTTTCAGTACCAGCTGCTAATGTCCCATGGTATACTAGCGTTGGCCAACTACAACGGCTGGTCATCCAGTCTGACTCATGAGCATCGACGCCGGAGCCACTGGGTGCTTCAGCTGGTTGGGTCAATTCTGGCCGGCGTGGGATCGATCATCATGATGAGGCAGAAGAAAGTGAATTTCACGTCAATACATGGAAAGTTGGGTAAGAATTATTTCAACTATTGGATAACGCCTGCAACTCCGTTGGCCAAAAATTGTTTTATCGCGCGGGAACCGTTGATTTTTTCAGGATTAAAATATTCTATGTCCTTTCCGGGGACTCTAAGTATCTCCACACCAAATTTCAGCAAAATCGGTTCAGCGGTTTGGGCGTGAAGAGGTAACAGACAGATAGACACACTTTCACATTTATAATATTTGTAAGTATAGATTCCACTGGTAGAAGCAAACTCATTATAAAATTTCAAACAAGGTTTGTCAGTACTCTTGTTGTATTCAGAAAATTGTGACTCGCCCCGTAGTATGTACCATTGGGTTTTAAAAAAATATCTTTAAGTACTTATTATTCATGTTTACTGTCTGAAGTGGTCTTACTACATACAGTCATAAATAGTAACTTTTCTGATTTATTGATTACTCAATTTGTTTATTGTAAGTACTTTTAGAGTGACTGTACTTTTATTTTTATAAGCTGTTATCTTTGTTTCGTCTGTTTGACGTATTTTTTTATCAAATCTAATAAATATCACGGTATTATAAAATACCTATGTCCTATGTATTATAATAATTATCAATGATAGATTACATTGATAAAAATAATTTATTGTTTTCCAAATTCAAAATAAGGAAAATGCGAGAAAGCAACGTGGCAAGGAGAGAGTTGCTGTCATGTTGCTGTCTATAAATTAATCGCAAGTCGCAACGGAGTAGTTGAGTCTCTCGGACCATAAAATTTCGTCCTAGGAGGAGCTGCTTGGTCACATAGAAAATAATTGCATGGAACGTGTTGCTGGATGAAAAAAAAATCATTTCCAACGACTCGTCCTACTTGGACGAGATTTTGTGAGATGAGCGACTCTACTACCTGTAACACATACATAAAGTCATTTAAATATTGAGGTTTATTTTGCGGGATGTAGCTAAAAATAAAGTTGTAATTTATGGTTTTATTTTTTCAGCTTTGGCTGCCTTAATTTTTACCGGCGTGAGTTTTCTAAATGGAGTTCTATCTTTGTATAGAATGGGAGTACCTCGTGTTGTAACAGCAAGAGCTAATAAAACTATACACTTAGCTCTAGGCACTGTAGCCTTCGCTTTGTCTTCAGTATGTCTTGTCTATGGTTTACTAAAAAGATCCTTTACTGAATGGTCTTCAACGGAATTCTCGTATATAATGATAGCTATAACATGTGTTTATACTGCGATTATTGTAAGCCGACCATGTTATATTGTAGGTCAAAAGTTATATCGTTTTGCTAAATACAAAAGGTGTTAAGAGTGATAATACAATTATGATTGTTAATCGTATAATTTTTATATTTTAATGTGCATATTATGTAAATAATATTCATTACAAAATTTTATGTCCAGAGGTTTTTTTACGAGTTCAGACATATTTTATTCTTCAAGCTAATAATCAATCCTACTTCCTACTAATATTATAAAGGCGAAAGTTTGTTTGGATGTATAGATGTATGGATGTATGGATGTTTGTTACTCTTTCACGCAAAAACTACTGAACGGATTTTAATGAAGCTTTACAATAATATAGTTTATACGTCAGAATAACACATAGGTTACAATTTTAACCGACTTTCAAAATGTGGGAGGTGTTATGTTCGTTTTCTTATGTTCAACGATTACTCCGCCGTTTGTAAACCGATTTTCAAATTTTTTCTTTTGGTATATAGGGTATCGTCCCAATTTCTTATTATATTCACAAAAGTGGTGATCTGATGAAGGATCCATAAGTAATCGAGGGAACTCCTAAAAATTTATAGGGAAACATGCGGTGACTTCGGTATCGTGAGAAGTATTCTAAGCATATGCTACCAACAAGTAAGATTTTGCACCGAGGTATACCTGGTATACCGTGGTTCGGAAGGTAGGTACTGAGAGAACTCCTGATTCTTTATAGATACAAGTTTCGGAGTTTCGGCGTTGTTTTAAGAACGGAAAGCATATGCTACTATGTAAATTACATTCATCATCATCATCATCGTCATCATCACTACCATATTATATCATGCATTGTTCCATGGTTATGAGCCTATAATGACCCTGTTATTGGTACTTTTCATAGTCTTTTAGATCGAGACTCGAGTTTGTCAAGCGATAATTAATTAAAAAAAATATATATCCACAGCCGAACATATAACCTCCTCGTTCTTTGGAAGTCGATAATTTTTTTTAATCTTCCTAATATTATACATCTGAAGAGTATGTTTGCTTGCACGCGTTAATCTCAGGAACTACAGCTCCGATTTAAAAACTTATTTCAGTGTTAGATAGCTCATTTATCGAGTAAGACTATAGGCTATATAATATTATCACGCTAAGACTAATACGACCGAAGAAACTCAGGAAAATGTGGGAAAAACGGGGGAAATATTAGAAATTACGAACTACTGGAGCAATTTTTATGGCAATATTAAGCACAGATATAGAGTAGACCAAGTGAAGGGAGTAGAGACATAAGCTATTTTTATGGGGAAATGTACGGTTTCTGTAAAATTCCTAATTTACGCGGGCGAAGCGGCGCGGGACATCTAGTTTATAATATTTTTAAATAAACAACCAGATGTTGGTCGCAACTGCATACGCGAGAAGATGTTTCATGCATCGAACTATAAATTTACTGTGACTAAACCTATCCTATGTCTTCTCTCAGGAGTCTGGACCCAAAGTTTCTTTATACTCATCTACATAAGTCTTAACGTAAAGAAGTTACACACAGACTCACTATAATATTAGTATGGATAATGGAGTGTGTAATCTGTGGTCTGTGGGTTATCGTCTCATGCCCTATCGCGGTAATACCCGATCTGCGACATCCCCTTCAGCTTGTGACTGTCCACTGACGATATCCAGTGATCTATAAATAGATCTATAGATGATTTGTAATGTCAAAAATGTTTTCTTTAAATGTGTGGGCATTTGGCAAGGCAATTGATTTGCAGTTCATTAATAAACTTTTCTGGTATTTAATTCGCTAATTTGCTTTAAGAAATGTTTTAGTATCACTTAAAATTTTATTATTTCGATCATGTATGATATGAAATCTTATATCTTTAAACGAGCAAAGCTCGGTCATCCAGGTACTATTTAATTAATAAAGATCTTTTAGACCTGAGTCGACATTTTCATTTTGATCACATTACTTAATTGTTTTAAATGAAAAGACGTAAGAAGTAAAACTATTAAATCTTTGTTGTCATCTTCAGAACGTGACTTTTTTAAATATTTGCACAGCGAATGACATACAAAGACAACGGACCTTAAAATAATATAGTACTAATAACACAACCAGTAAATATTTTTGATAGCATATTATAGTATCTCACGGATATCAGTCGTCTATAACAAATTGGTCAAAGGTCTCAATTCACATATATCACGGGTACATTTGAAACATTAGCAACAATACTCTATTTCGAAATGTGCGTATCGGGGACCATTACTCCTCGCGAAGTTCTCCGGAGATGCCATAAAGATAGCGATATCTGATCGCCTACCTGTTTCCAGCCCGTATTTAGTGGATGATCCTAACGTACTTTAGATTGTATTTTGTCTAAGCATCTTTTTCTTAAATATTATTGGCATGTGAAATTTCGGGGGCGTAAATTTGAAAAATAGAATTAAAAACTCATTCGCTAGCATTCGCGAGAGACATATAGGTGATGAAGTACGTTACGTTTCAAGAACAAAGTCTTGAAACGTAAGAACTAAGTAGTGATATTTCGCTTTACATTGTTTTCTTTTTGGTTTATACTATTTTATTGCCTTTAGTTTATACTAGTATTATATATACCTTTATACTACTTACGTAGGTATTTTTATACTAGGTAGGTACTTATCATCTTAAATTATTAAGTGGTAATTGGTATACATGTAATATGTAAGCAATGACTGCTATGTATGTTAATCCAATATTGAATTGTATACAAAGTTACTAAGATTTCTCTTTTTAGAGACATTCATTGAAATAGCCATTCAACCAAGTGTACTTTCCTTGAAATTGATGACGATTTAATTTGGCGCCGAACGCTGTCTTCAGACGAAGTGTCAGTTGACCAAGTGAGTTATTTATTTGTGGACTCAATTGATGTTGATTGATTAATCGAACTAGACAGTCTTGAGACAGACACTCGACCAGCGCTGAGTGCTGAGTAAATATACTTAACCGTTTAATTCCCGATAAGGCCTATTTAGGTTAGGAAAAGAAAATCAGAAAATACGAAAACGTCTTTAATATTAAATAAATAATCGTCACAATAAATAACCTATTTTTTAACACTGATTCTCTTTAAAATAGTACTAACAAGCTAAGCTAAGCTAAATATATTTTTACACATAACACAAATAATATTATGCTTACCTATAATCTAAAATATCACAATATTGAAATTTATAATACTCTACCTTACACTAAATTATCATCCTCAGACAATGCTTACTTTTTCACAAACCGTACCGATTTGTTGAAGAATGTTATAGTGGGATTTATAATAACAACAAACGTAAATGCAGAAGTGAACGCCATAGACGAATACGCTAAAGGTGCAGACGCCCAGTAAGTAAAGGATTCTTTATCGAACCCATAGCATAGAGATACACAGGAGGCCGCGTAGGCGATGATACCGAAGCAGATATGAGAGATCTTCGAGAAGTTACCAGGTAGAAACCGCTGCCATTCGTAGGCGTAGAGGGAAGTCAGGCCGTTGACGAGACCAACCAATGTGAAGACTAACGCTACGAGTGCTGAAAAGAAAGAAAAAATCAGTAAAAAAACAGTATAAGTGAATATAGATAAGAGGATTAATTTATATCTTCAAAGGAAAGCGATGTATTTGGATGATTTTCAACGATTAATGATGATAATATTCTCCCACGCCAATGGGATATCGGTAAATAATATCTGTGACAATTATTATTATAGCTGTTGTAATAATTATTGTGATCCATATACATTGTTAAATCGTTTAATATATATCTTGTCAATTCAACTGTTATTTTGTATGTGTAAACGTTGGTTCAAATTGGTTTGTATATCAGCTAACTAAGAGAAAGTAAATGTGTAGATAAAAAAAAAACACTTACCAAATTGTCCATGGTATGTGTTCCAATGTACATTCTTCGATTGGATCATTAGGAAGCTTCCAGTTAGAGCCATCGCTGAGCCCATGATCTGAAGGACCCAGTGAGCCCTTCGCTTATCGACAAATCTCAAATGCGTCGACCAACCGTTATCGGATGAAAGGGCAAGGATCGCTTGAGACATTAGAAGTTGATACTGAAAAAGACAAAGAGGCTACCTAAATACAAACGTGTAGCTAGGAGTCTTAAGGAAAACTCAAGCCTACACAAAACACTGGTAAAATATAAATTATCGGGGTTGCATCTGCTGCACATGTTTCTGAGTGCGGCAGTAAGATTATTACTTGCAAATTGATAACAGCTGTTAGAAAACTGGACTCAAGCTTTTCATGGAAACTGCAAATTCAAAAATTATGTGACAGACTACGAGTGGTGCTTGTTAAATTTTACCATCTTAGCCAAATATTAGATAGGGGAACTTTATACACTGTGTACTATGCGCTAGTTGACTCTTTGATCTTTTATGGACTAACAAGCTATGGTCGAACCTTCAAAACTTATCTTGATAAAATAAAAGCGCTTCAGATTAAGTTTATGAAATTTCTAGTAGACAAAGATACGAAGATACAATGTAAAAGTTCAGATTACCTACAGTTATTTTCGGAATGTAAGATACTACCGGTCCATGAGCGGCTTATATTGTCTATAGCGGCTGAACATTGGAATAGTGATGAGTTTATAACTTATATAAGGCGAATGAGGCTATTAAGAAACAAAGGATATAACCTACTGGTTGTTCCTTCCTGTAATAATTACTACGGTGAAAGAAACAGAAAACATTTAGTACCAAAAATATTTAACAAGTTACCTAAAGATTTATTAAGGAATAAGACTGATATGACAAAGCGAATGTTTGTTAGAAATGTCAAGAGATTTCTATTACTCAATACTGGATTGGCCTTCTGATTGTGTTAGTTAAGCATAAATACCAAACCTTAGGCATACTAGTAGTTAAACACTGATCCCAAGACTGAGTGGTAGGGCTAGGATGCCTAAGGTGCGCTCATATTATATATGTAGACATAGTCACACTCACATACTCTCTTTATATTTAATAGGAGTAAACAACAATTTATTTTGTTTTAATTTTAAAACGTAAATGGAAAAATTAATTCTACTATTATCAGAAAGTGCCTCTGAGACAATATATTATTATCAAGAAATTGTTACTACTTACTATGTTATAATATGGTCAGATAAGCATGGATGATTGACATTAGGTATCCTAGTGGTTTATTAACACTGATCCCAAGACTAAGTCGTAGGGCTAGGATGCCTAAGCGGCATTTACATAATTATGTAGACAGAGTCGCACTCACATACTCTATCTTACAATGAAACAAAATGAAACAACATTAAACAAAAGATCATTTTAATAATCTATAATAATATGTCCTAGGAGTTAAATTGGTAGGTTACTGATATCATTGTTATTAAATTATATACTGTAATGCTAGCTACATATAATTAATTGTTGTGAGCGAAATCTGCCTACAAACTGTTGTACAGTTTGGCAGATAAAAAAATGTATGATAGCTGTATCTGTTTATTGAATAAACCTTTTTTTCATTTTCATTTCATTTCAAACTTGTTTATCTGTATAAACATCAAAATAATATTTTGGAAAGTAATATCTAAATTATTAGATTGATGATTTACAAAAATTGTTTCTTATAACTTTTAGATTTAAATTAAGTATTATAAAAATATGAATAACTTTATTTCAGATTACTATGGTTCATTGGTTAATAAAATAAATACAAAATTTAGGGATAGCTAAATATCAAAATAGAAACACTAAATAAAGTGTTCTTATAAAATATAAACTACTATTAAATGCTAAATCATGCACCCAATCTGAAATAAGAGTGGACGATTTTTAAAACAATTCATAGTTTAAAAAAAACTTACCCCAATCACACACAGAAGGATGTGTATTTGTATTGTAGTAAGAGGTAAACCGTCTCTGAAGCAAAACAACACCGAAATTGCTGTCACTGCCCCAATTAGGATATGTGCTAACAAATTCAATGAAGATTGAAAAATTTTCAGTTTATAGTTCACATCACTCTTGTGCACACCATTTGCAGTTCCATTTGCAGTTCCATTTGCAGTTCCATTTACAGTTCCATTTGCAGTTCCATTTGCAGTTCCATTTGCAGTTCCATTTGCAGTTCCATTTGCAGTTCCATTTGCAGTTCCATTTGCAGCTCCATTTGCAGTTCCATTTGCAGCTCCATTTGCAGTTCCATTTGCAGTTCCATTTACAGTTCCATTTGCAGTTCCATTTGCAGTTCCATTTGCAGTTCCATTTGCAGTTCCATTTGCAGCTCCATTTGCAGTTCCATTTGCAGTTCCATTTACAGTTCCATTTGCATTTACATTATCATGTGCCATCGTTCAATAAAAAGAAATATATATTTAAGAAAAAAAAAAGCTAGGTATGAACTCAGCGCTTGTTTCTTTACACTAAGCTAAGAGAAAACTTTCCCATCTCTTATATTACTTACTGATTATCGCATAATTTAGATTAATTTGCAGTTATTAAAATATGCAAGCTGTTACTTGATAATATTTAATCAGTGCGACTAGGTTAGACCGAGAGTGTGCAGTGGCCAGTGGGCACGGTGACATATCTGTGTGTTGAAGTGCTACAGGAAAATAGTTTAAGGCGGTCCCCCTACAGAGATGCCGTAATTTACCGCTTTTTAGAGCTTTATAACTAATAATTTGAAAGCTACAAAATTATTATAAAAATACACCAATAATCGTATACGAAAATTCCTCTCCACGTTATCAATTTCCTATTTTTGTTTATTATACTCATGATATCAGCTTCCAAAGAAAGTAAAACCAATTTATTATAATTCAAGCATACATTCAGCATCTCCCTAGTATTTACAAATTACTTTTATTTGAAACACACGCCAATAGATTGACAATACAATAAACTACATATTTTTTTAAAGTCAATTCTAAATTAAGATAAAATAAGTAAAAAACCGGCCAAGTGCGAGTTGGACTCGCCTATTAAGGGTTCCGCAGCAGCAATAAGGTTTATTTGTATGAAATTAATAGGTTTTGGATTTATTTTTATATTTCAGTTGATTTAAATATATAAATAACTAGCTGACCCGGCAAACGTTGTTTTGCCATATAAATAATTTTTGGTATGAAAAATAGATGTTTGCCGATTCTCAGACCTACTCAATATGCTCACAAAATTTCATGAGAATCGGTCAAGCCGTTTCGGAGGAGTATGGCAACGAAAACTGTGACACGAGAATTTTATATCCATACTAATATTATAAATGCGAAAGTATCTCTGTCTGTCTGTCTGTCTGTCTCGCTTTCACGCCAAAACTACTGAACCGATTGCAATGAAATTTTGTACACAGTTATTCTAGAGTCTGAGAAAGGACATAGGCTACATTTTGATGTGGGAAAATATCTTATTTCCATGAAAATATCGATGAAAATGAATTCGCATTGCGCGTGGCCAGCGCTCATCCCGGGGGTCCTGGGTTCGAGTCCCGCAGGCGGAACAAAAAGTTTTCAATGTTCCTGGGTCTTGGATCTGTATTAAAATAATATTTCAAAAATCTTAAATGTATTAATTTATGTATAATATATAAAAAAATCCAGAAATATATCGATGCAATGAACATTTTAGTTCTAATACGATTCAACAGATGGCGTTTTATTTTTTACTTTATTGTAACATAGAACTAATCATACTTATTAGTTAGTATGTTTTTGTTTATAGTTTTTAATACGTTAGAATATTATGTTTAATAATATAATCACTTGGTATAATAATAATCAATCTATCTTATCTTATAGAACTCCTACTCCATTTCTAATATATGTGACAAGTTGACAACAGAAGGCGCTCTAAAATAAAGGAGTTCGAGTGTACCGTGTTGGCCTATATTCCATCCAGAAAATATATCAATGCAATCAACATTTTAATTCTCATATATGAAAACAGATGGCGTTTTATTTTTTACTTTATTATTGTAACAGAACTAATCATACCTACTTTACTATATAATATTGTTTTTATTCATAACTAGCTGTTGCCCGCGACTTCGTCCGCGTGGGCTTTAGTTTATAGCGCGCGGTGTCAACAAAATTTGTGTCAAATTTAAAAACTTTTTAAAACCCTGGTAAGTGGTACCTCTCTTAGGGCCGCGCTACACCGGAATGGCAGCGCTGAAAGTGCTCGCCTCGCCGCTGCCATTCCGGTGTAGCGCGGCCCTTAATTAATCAAAATACCCAAAAACAGCTGTGCAGTGTGCACATAATCTATACTAATATTATAAATACGAAAGTATCTCTGTCTGTCTGTCTGTCTGTCAGTCTCGCTTTCACGCCAAACGCCAAAAGTATCTCTGTCTGTCTGTCTGTCTGTCAGTCTCGCTTTCACGCCAAACGCCAAAACTACCGAACCGATTGTAATGAAATTTTGTATACAGATAGTCTAAAGCCTGAGAAAGGACATAGGCTACTTTTTTACTGGAAAAAAGGGTTGTAAGGGGGTGAAAATGC
Organism: Aricia agestis; assembly: GCF_905147365.1. Lineage (NCBI taxonomy): Eukaryota > Metazoa > Arthropoda > Insecta > Lepidoptera > Lycaenidae > Aricia > Aricia agestis. The sequence continues at coordinate 6,652,122 of NC_056421.1, read as the reverse complement.
GTAAATTTGTTCAAATTAAGTTAGTTCCAACAATTCATAATAGATGGCACCGTGCGTCTTCTACATCGCGCTGACGCTTGCTCAAAAGTCTTCCTATAAGACGTGGTATCATCTTACATTTAAGTTTCGTTTTTTTTCGATTGTTATATCTATTCTACGGTATTAAATAACTCAGTACTTTATCGGTGCAGTGACGTAACCTTAAATCTATCAATGATAAATAGTTTATGGGTAAAGTTGTGTAATTGGAGGGCTAAATAAGCTTTAAAATTTGGCATAAAATATAAAGTTTAATATAAAAAAATTAAATAAGTACTTATTGTGTGCACACTGCACAGCTCTATTGATTTAAGGGGTACCAGGGTTTTTTTATAAAAGCTTTTGACACCAATTTTGTTGACATCGCGCGCTACGCGGACGAAGTCGCGGGCAACAGCTAGTATTAGATAAATAATGAAAGTTTAGTTAAGGTTTACCATTTATGACGTATAAAAAAAAACTACTTGCTAGATCTCGTTCAAACCAATTTTCGTTAGTAGTTTTTTAGAATTATCATGCCCCTACTATAGAAGTTAGAAGGGGGGGGGGGGGGGGGGACACATTTTACCACTTTGGAAGAGTCTCTCTCGCAAACTATTCAGGTTAGAATAAAATAATATTAGAAACTTCAATATGATTTTTGAAGACCTATCCATAGATAGCCCACACGCATAGGTTAGACGAAATTTTTTTTTGTTTCAGTTGTACCTATCGGGACCCCTAAAATTTTTAATAATTTTTCCATTTTTGTATCAAAATCTAAATGCGATTCACAGACTACATCTACTTACCAAGTTTCAATAGTATAGCTCTTATAGTTTCGGAGAAAAGTGGCTGTGACATACGGACGGACAGACAGACAGACAGACAGACAGACAGACAGACAGACAGACAGGCAGACAGACAGACAGGCAGACAGACAGACAGACATGACGAATCTATAAGGTCGGAGGACGAGAGCGTGAGTATTTTTTGTAAGAATTATAATCTACGTCTTAAAAAAAATCGTAGATATCAATAGTAAAACGTCCAAAATTTTTAAATACAACTGAAATATTGTAATACTTACTCTTAACTATATATTTAAATACTCTTATGTAATATTAGAGTATCTTTAATTAGAGTTTCAAAACTTGTTATAATATGTCAGAACATAATATAACAAGTTTTTAAGAAAAAAGTTTTATATTTTTTACTAGCTGTTGCCCGCGACTTCGTCCGCGTGGACCTTAGTTTATACTTTATAGCTTTGGTTTATAGTTGAATAGTTTACATAATATCATAAAAGTATATTGTGCGGGAAGCATATTTTCCGGGACAAAAAGCATTCTTTGTCCCGAGATTCAAAGAATCTTCATGCCCATCAAAATAGATAAATAGTTTAGGCAAAAATCACAAAAGTTTATTGTGCGGGAACCGTACATTTTCCGGGAGAAAAAGATTCAAAGTTCTTTCCCGTATATAAGTTTGGGAGTTACGGCGTTGTTTTAAAAACAGAAAGCATATGCTACTATGCAAATTACATTCATCATCATCATCATCATCATCACTACCATATTATACCATTTCATAGTCTTTTAAATCGAGACTCGAGTTTGTCAAGCGATAATTAAAAAAAAATCTATACCTACCTAATATTATAAACCTGAAGAGTATGTTTGCTTGAACGCGTCAATCTCAGGAACTACAGGTCCGATTTAAAAACTTATCTCAGTGTTAGATCATTTATCGAGTAAGACTATAGGCTATATTATATTATATTATCACGCTAAGACTAATACGACCGAAGAAACTCAGGAAAATATGGGAAAAACGGGGAAATATTTTTTTATGGGAAAATGTACGGTTTCTGTAAAATTCCTAATTTACGCGGGCGAAGCCGTGCGTTTCTAGTTTATAATATATTTTGTTTTTGAGTCAACGGAAAGGACTCAAAAATCAAAATATTATAAAGGTAGTATCCGTCAAAATATACGGTAAGTGAGTGTTCGTAAATGAATTTCTGCACAAAAAACTAAGCTACGAGCAACATCAATAGTGACATAATATTATATAAATTAAATTATATAAAAAATCAATAGTAGGTACTATGATTATATCATTAAATGTATCATACAAGGATAAATAGTAACATATTTAAAAGTTCACTGATTATACAGAGTGTAACAAAACTAAGTGATAATACTTTAGGGCGTGTACGTGTTCCTTGTACAAAGTTCACTGTGAAAGTTGCGGCGCTGAAAGACCAAATTTTTTTTTCACTTTTGTATGGGCAAGCGCCCCGGGGCGTCAGGAGATTCCCCATACACAAGTGAAAAAAAAGTTGGTCTTTCAGCGCTGTTACTTTCACAGTGAACTCTCTACGAGGAACACATACACACCCTAAAGTGTTATCACTTAGTTATGTTACACCCTGTATAGAAAACTTATCATAATATGACACAAATTATTATTATCGAAGAGATAGCAATATTATTATATCAGTGTAAATAGTTTAGCAGATATTATAATACACTTTTTTTTTTAATGAAATAAGGGGGGCAAACGAGCAAACGGGTCACCTGATGGAAAGCAACTTCCGTCGCCCATGGACACTCGCAGCATCAGAAGAGCTGCAGGTGCGTTGCCGGCCTTTTAAGGGGTAATAGGGGAGGGTAGGGAAGGGAATAAGGGAGGGTACGGAAGGAAATAGAGGAGGGTACGGAAGGAGATAGGGGAGGGTAGGGAAAGGAAAAGGGTAGGGGATTGGGCCTCCGGTAAACTCACTCACTCGGCGAAAACAGCGGAAGCGCTGTTTCACACTAAATGAAGCCCGCAACTCCGTTGCCCCAAAACTCGTTTATCGTGCGGGAACTGTATATTTTTGGGACAAAAAATATCCTGTGTCCTTTCCCGGGACTCAAAGTATCTCCACGCCAAATTTCAGCAAAATCGGTTTAGCGGTTTGGGCGTGAAGAGGTAACAGACATAGACAGACAGACAGACACACTTTCGTATTTATAATGTTAGTATGGATTACGTCATAGTCATAGATAATCATCTTCAAATTCGATATATTAAAAATATGATAAACAATTCTTCCTCTTAAGTTTAAAATATCAGAAATATTAGAAAAGACTAAATAGGCTACGTAGCACCAGCGGAGCGGAACAGTGAGGATGATCCATCCTCCGTTCCGCTCCGCCGGCGTAGGACGGGAGTGCGGAGGCGTCGCTATGCGAATTGCGAACCTCCAATAACTTCCGTCCCACGGGGCTCCGGGTCAGGATGGGAACCTGCCCGGCTTAGCTAGTCCCGGCGCCGAGGGGAACGCTTCAGTTTGCCGAAGCGTTCCCTAACTTTGGTGGAAGGCCCGTCTCTTTTAAGGTAGACCGGCCGGACGTGGAGGGGGTCCTGTGTTAGACAGATCCAGGATATCCCTCCGTATACGGCTGATGGCAAACCGCAGATGGTTTCAGTGGGTAAGTCCGACGTCGGGAGACCCACATACCTCCGGGGTGCTTCAGCATAACTGAGGCACATCCCCAATCCGGGGCACCCATAAAGGGTTTCCGCTGCGCATAAAAAAAAAAATGCTACGTAGCACCACCATCGTGGGTATCGCAGACACAATAGATTTTCAATTGATATGCGGCAGCCGGCTGCCGCTTGGGGATTGATGGGTTAACCTTATTCGAGATACAATATATTATAATCTATATAACATATTATTATTATTATTATAAATTAACTGTTTTATCAGAGTGACGAGATATATAACAATATACACATTTTGTACATAATACTTCATCACTCACATGAGGGTTACAAAGAAATAAATGACAAAAGTAAAAAGAAAAAAATGTATAAACTAAAAAGTAAAGTTATTTCGATAATATTTACAAGATCTTGAGCACACTATACCCTACTTAATTTAATAAGTCGCATAGATTTATTAAAGAAGGTTATACAAGGGTTGATGATGACGATCAAGCTGAAGGCGGTTGTGAAGGCGATGACCGTATTGGCCACAGGCTGGCTGGCCCAGTTGACGAAGGTGGCCTTATTGAAGCCAATACAGAGGGTGATGCCAGCGGCGGAGTAGGCAACAATGCCAAAACAGACGTGCGTGAGCTTGGAGATGTTGCCAGGTAGGAATTTCCTAGCTTCGTAGGCGTACAACGAAGCGAGTCCGTTGACGAGGCTAACTGACGTGAAGACGAGGGCGACTAGAGCTGAAACGAAACACAAGTTTATTTTGCTTTTGTTGATTAAGAAGAATAGTTGAATAGAAATCAAAGTCAGATAAGTATTGCAACTTGACCAAATAATCACCAAATAATACAGAAGTGCACAACGATCAGCCTCATTTGATTCAGATAAGTAACTATTTGTAAGAATGATTTATTAAGTAATTAAATAATGTGATAGTAATTATGACCTTTAGAAACTGTAGTAGTGTAATAAGAATGTATATAACCCAATGTATTATTCTAATAAAGCAGTCTTTTTGCAACTCTGTCTTATAACTCGTCTCCTAAACTCACGCTATAAAACAATAGAATATAAAATTATTACATTTTTACTTTGTCTACCTCTTGATTCGTGTAGGATGCGCATTCAAGTATGTATTTAATCAAAGAGCAATAAAGTCAAAGATAAAATTTTACCTAGATATCGGTCTGAACAAATATTTCGTCTGCAGAAATATAACGTCAAACTTACCAAACCGCCCGTGCAGAGTATTCCAATGGACTTCCTTATCCAGCATTTTGATGAAACTTCCAGCAATAGCCAGACCTGAGCCCATGATCTGCAGTACTAGATGAGCTCTCTTCTTGTCTACCAGCTTCAGAAATGATGACCAGCCGTTGTCTGGTGACATCGCCAGAATAGCTTGAGACATGAGAAGTTGATACTGAAGAGGGAAAAAAATGAAATTAGAGGATTTCATACATTATAATTTTAAGCCTTATTGTTGTAGAAATGAAATAAAGATGATAACAATTATCAAACAAACAAAAGTGAAAGGGCGTATAACATGTTATATCTGTTATTTAGAGCTCCTTCAAAATTAATAACAATGAAATTAATAATATATAATAATTAATAGTTACAAAAACTAAAAAACACGCTTTTAGCACGCACTAAGCCAATTCGCCATCTTGGATGTTCGCCATGTTGGATTTAAGTCACGTGACTATTTTTTTTATTCCTGTCAGCAAACCCTTTCATTTGATGTCCATATCATGAAATGCACCCCATTTCAAATACCCTTGACGTAATGACGTTTCTTAGCTAGTCATGTATTGTCATCAGAACTCAGAGCGTGTGCAAAATTTCATCCTAATCGAGGACCGGGAAGTGGGTCAAATTAAGATTCCAAGATTTTCTTACATGCATACATAATATTTAGTTACAAGTGAAGCGTGTAAATATTTTACACTTCTTGTTGACGAGCTAATGCTAAAATGCCATAAACATTTTAAGACTAAAATTTTTAGAATATTGCGAATGAACAAGACGTGTCTATTATTTTTTCATGAAACTCTCATTAAATTTTAAAACCACTTTCTCTACTTTGGGTTCTGATTTAAACAAAATAAAAAAGGTAAACGACTCATGAGCATGACAAATAAGTATTTAAAGAGAAGTGAAGAATTTGTAGCTGGTTGAACAAAAAATAAAATGAACAATAATAAAATGAATGAGGTTACAAAAATCATCGAACTAAAAACCATTACACCAGTTAAGAAAATTTTGCTAGAAACTTTTAACTGAAGAAGATTGTAAAAATTACTTACCCCAACTACACATAGTGTCGCATGCAGAGGAGTCGCACCCAAGGGTATGCCATTTGTGAAGGCGAAAATCAAAACCGCGCCCACAACTATTCCTATTAGTACGTTAGCCAACAAAGTGAGATTGCTCTGAAAAATCTTCAGCTTGTACTGATTTTCCCCTAATTCAGGTCCAGGAGCCATTTTCGTCACTTGTCCGTCACTCTTTGAGCATCAACCTTCAATAGGTACTGGTCATGCATTTACTTTATACGAAATTGTTATCATGACGTCGTTATCGTGGTAATCAGATAGGTATGTATTTTGGTACAACACCCGAATGTTTGAAGTGTATTTGGGTATTTAGATGTTTAGATAAACCAAATACGTCAATACCCAAAAAATGTTCGTAAGCAAATATTCAACGAGGTGTTGATATAGCTTACGATAAAGTATTAACCGATACTTTGTAGCCGATAAATGTAAAAAATGTACATAATATACAATATATCGTACGTTCTATCTGCTGTCTTAATCCTATCTCTCTCCGTAGGGCTGCTGGAAGAGATTTCTATTAGAAATAAGCAGATTCTTTGTGTCGTTTTACTGTGTATATTGTGTTATTGTAATTGTTTCTTGTGCACAATAAATTGTTAAATAAGAAATAAGAAATAATATACATTGCAAATTTTTTTGCAAGATTTAAAAGAGAAGACTATTAGGACCTTTCAAAATTTAAAATACGAAAGGTACCTAATGATAACAACTTTTAAAGGTATGCAGAAAATGTCTAATGGTAAAATTCAACCATTTTGTGTCGCCTAGAATACTAAATGCTTTCGTTCAAGATATAGGTCGTCCGGAAATAAGTCATAATAAAAATTGAGACGTATTTTACAAAAATAGAAGTTTTATTGGTAGAAATAAAACGTCTATTCAGACGGTTCTGACTTCTGATTCACCCAATTATTATTTATATCTTATCAAAATATTAGGTGCAATTATGTAATAAATATAATATAATTATGTAATACAATAATATAAGATTAGATACCTAAATTCCTGAACCACGAACTCATTCATCACAATAGGAACTTAGTTGACGCGAAACTTACAGTCTACTATTTTTAATGGCTGTACTAAACTAAAAGTATTCTAAGCTTATGTCCGTGTTTGTCGTAAGTTCCTACAAAATAGATTTACTATTCACATTTCAGACAATATTGGTTCTTAAATCTTAATGCAAAAATTTGAAACGTAAATTAATATTTAATTTTAAATGATGATGGTGAAAAGGAACTTCAAATAAATTAGTTCATATTATCTGAATTGGCTTATGAATCCAATAATCAACAAAGATATCAAATATGCTAATAATTTAAATTCTAATTCGTTGGAAATGGCTAATAAAATCAAGCGCGAACGTCTTCTGGGATTGAATTGGCCAAATTCTTGTTTTCAATTTGAGTCAGGTTCTGCACCAATTGAAATGTAGGCCGGACGCGTTTTGCATATTTTAGGACAGTTTTGGTCCTTCTGATGGAGTTGAGCCTCTTATGAATACAAGAAACAAGCTGTAAACTGTAAAGGTGGATTATTGGTTTTCATTTTGAATTACTTTCAAGGAGTCGGTGCTGAATTTTCAATGAGTTCTGTCTGGATTTTCAGCGAATCAACATTCCATTAAATATACATTCCTGGACTGCAGCATTCTCAATCTGGACGATGTTTTTAATAATTCCTGTTTCGTTTCATTCCAATATCTGCATGGAATTGGAAGTATTGAGTTTTTGTACCTTCTGCATAAAAAAAATATATGTTTTTGGTAACATTTTTGGAAACATTGGTTGGAACAATTTATTATCAATTGGTTATTGGGTATTAATTTGCTGTAAGGATACCATAATAATATGGGATGATCCAAGCAATACTGATGATGTTAACAATGGTTATGGCACATTAAAGTCCAGGGAAGTTTTAATGAAACGGGTACAAATAACTTGGCCTTGAATACGTAATATGGTACATAAGCAGGCGGACCCGCATAATGAACCGGTGGTCAGCACAATTAAAGGGCCCCATTTGGACCCTTACTAATGGAATTAAATCCAATTAGATTTAAGGGTTACGAGGTGAAGTTTGTTGACGGTAAACAAATGGCCTTGTATTGTTCACACCTGTGCTTAGATATTATTTGTTAGGATATTTTCGTGTGCGACACATAAAATTTTATCGCTTGTACACAATTTCCAAAAAGGGTTGCTGGTTCAGCGTTATGAAACGTTTTTAATAAAAATGTTTTTGCGTTGTTGTGTGCGTCTAACGTTTCCCCCACAATAGTTCTTCTGGTATTGCCAATTCTGCCAATTCTACAGATGCATTTAGAACAAAAAGTCTTCCAGACCCCTCCCAGTACATTTCAAAGAATTAAGAAAGCTTATTTACCACAACGAGAACTTCCAAGAAAGGATTTTAAAAGTATTGTTAACAAGGCAAAGTTTCCCAGATCACAGTGTGTCGGAAGTTTTCTATTGGAATCGGGATTGATTTTGGACTTCTTGGTGCTCGGTATCTTCGTTTGCAAGTTTTTGCGAGCAAACAGACTACTGGATGGAATCAATCAGGCTCCTCGTACGCGAACCCCAATTCAAATACACGGGGTGTTTTCAATGTTTGCCGGAGAGGTGTTCACAACATTTGGGTCGCTTTCGAGAAATTTGTAGCACAATTTTTATCAGTTTATATATAAGTTCCTTTACTAATAAATTAGTACACAACGTTATAACTATTTTAAGATTAGCTGTCTTAACCTGTCATGGGACTTCATAGTATACAGTGCTAAATTAAGACAAGTAGACCTTATGTAGCTGTAGTAAATGTTTTTATTAGTAAGGATGATTAAGTTAAATTTTTCGGAACGTGCAATTGTGTACACAATACAAACGGAACTCCTAGCCACTAACCTCTAATTACCTTTTACGGTAATGAATGCAACTGCGGTGCGACAACAAAGTTGGGAACTCCTGCCTCGTGTGCTGGGTGCAGCATATTTGATAAAATCCAACAAACTTCTCGCGTGAACATTTTCTCAAGTAACAATGTTTCTTACTGCGTGTGGTTTTCGATCAAACTTTCCTCTTTCAAAGAAAGGAGTTCGGAGTTGGCGAATCTGTAGGCATGTTACTTTCCGTTATTTGTTATTATAAAGTTTCAATAATTAATTAACATTGTTTTTGACTCGGTAAATGAACAGATTTTCACGGGTACGTTGGAATCTTCCTACGCACGGGTAGGTTTTCGATCTTGAATAATATATTGGGTATGAAATACTCGTAAGGTTGTTTTTTAACAACGTTACGAGTGTTTTCTACCCAATATTTTAAGCTTCAGCTTAAAAGTAGCTTTAAGAACCTAAGCATATTGAGTATTTTGCTGTACATACTATTAAGGGGAGGTTATTCCTAAATTAGCAGGCCGATGTCTGTCAGTGCTAAAATCGACGTAAAAGACATTAAAATAACATTCATATCAGCGCGCCTTGTACAGTGGCGGTTACGACGATCGCCGCGTCCATGATAGGGCGAAATAGGAGAAAAAACCTTTTTACTTAGATAAAAAATAGTATAACTAAACATGTATCCGTACATTTCCCTGCAAAATTTTAATAGTAATCGAACTATCCAAATTATTTTTTGATTGAGTCCCTGTAAGTCCTATAAAACTGAAAATGTTTTTAAAATCGAGGTTGTTTCGGAATTTTTTTTTATCGAGTAAAATTATCTGTACTTATTGTGTTTCTAACCGTAAAAGTCACTAGTTAAAAGATGTATCTATACACGTATATATTTTTCAGTTTTTTTTAATGACGCTTTCTTTAAAAATTACTCATTCTAGAAACGTGAATTTGGAATAACCTAGCCTTAAGACTATCTTTTTCGATTTAATGAGACTTCGCGTTAGGCTTTCCTACAGCATCTTTACTAATTGTGATACAAAATAATCCTACGAGAAACGTCTGTTTATTTATATAAGCTTCTATTTATTTTCGTATTACCCGTAAAGTGTAGAAGTTTATTAGAAGTGTAACCTTCAAGCGCTCGCAGCCAATTCCCACTGTACAATTCCTTTTCTAAGTTTACGTCTGTATCGTTCTATCGATTGGCTTCTCGGGCGCTGTATCGCAGAATTGTAGACTGTTAGAAATCATCAATATCTACTGTAAACAAATAACAATATAATCTATACAATCTATACTAATAATAAAAATGGGAAAGTGTATCTGTCTGTTGTCTTCACGCCCGAACCGCTGAACCGATTTTGCTGAAATTTGGTATGGACATACATTGAGTCCCAAGGAAGGAAATAGGATACTTTTTATCCCGGCAAATGTACGGTTCCAGCGCGATAAAGGAGTTTTGGCTCAACGGAGTTGCGGTCATCTAGTTTGTAAAGGCTTTGTTTCAGTATTAAAACTCAAGTTACAAGTTGAGTTTCGAAATTAGAATTTCTTTTAATCCTTTACTATGTTTTTATTTCACAAATGTAGGTTTTATGTAGCTATTCATCATTCATGTAACATTTTTATCAATGTTCACTCAATTTAAAAATACAAATAAAATCTAATAAAAACTATCAAAAGGAATTTTCAATTCAATAACAAAGACATTCACAAAAGTATTTCATTTAATATTCCCCCGAGCACTTAAGTTTACATTAACCCGGCGTCATGGGGGTTGGGTCTGTGAGACCCATCACTTTTTATTTCACTTGTAATTCAGTTACCATGCGTTCAGCGTTGCCAAATTTCTCAATAGCTGGAGCTGTTGAGTTGGTTTATGAGTCACAGGTAACGCGTTAGTCCTGCGACGGCCGCAGCGGTAGTAACAGGGGCCCAAAGTTGCATAAGGTATGTGAGACCCATCCCCGCAGTCAGTGTTACAATTTCGGGACATCTTACACAGACATTATTTTAAAGATTATCAGTGTTTTTAACATTTCTTTTTGTATTTTTGTTGTGTTATACAATAAAATTAGATGATTTATTGTAAAATGTATTTTATTTTTTGTAGGTACTTACTTAATTACTTTGCGTTTTTTGTAGGTAAGTACTTTGAAGTACTTTAATTTTTCGATCGTGGATTCTTGGAAATTTGTTGTTATTCTATTGTTGTTGCGATCACCGGTGATCTTATGGATCTCAAAATGGATTGTGAAGAAGAAGAACGACAACCCATTCTTTCAATTTTACAAGAGTCGGAACTCGGACTCTGATTCTACCTCGTCAGACCAGGAAATATGCAAAGAAGAAGATCTCTTGAGTAAACGTAGTAATCCTAGTGACGCAGAGCAAGATATCTCTGGCGATGAAGACATTCCACTGTCTTCGCGTGCAGATAGAAATCGATTGTCGGAAGAGCATTGTACTGTAGCTGAATCGGCAAGTTCGTGGCAAAGACGGTACAATTTGGTACAAGACGCCTATTGAAAAATTTCTTTGTGAATCTTCAGGGGAACCTTCGGCAAAGAAGCCGAATATTCGCAAAAGATGCCAAGACTGTTCAGCCAAAAAAGACCGTAAAACGAATTATTTCATTTGCGAAAGTTGCAACTTGCACCAAACACATTTGCTTAGAACATGTTGTACCTTTCTGTGCTGATTGCACCAAAGATAATGATTAGATGTGATTATTTGTCAATTTTTTATAAAAATATTTTAGTATTCTTTAAATAAGTGCCATTAAAAAATTAAAACTGATTGTTAATTGGTAATAGACTAACATTTAAGTAGATGAGAAATATTTTGTTGACTTTTGTCGTTCTTTTTTTAAAGCTCTATTAAATATGGTTAATAATAATATAATATATTTATGTTTCATTAAGTCATATAAATACACATTGAATTTAATATAGACATATAAAATAAATTGATTATTATAAAAGGTTGGACTAATTTTGATATCTAACACACGGGTATGTGAGACCCACTCCAACGTCCGTGTAACACTTTTCTGCCCCCATGACGCCGGGTTAAAGTTGTCCAAGCGCGAAATTGATCTTAACCCTCCGTCGCCGGTCGACGACAACATAAATAACCACGTGACGAATTGACGAACTTACACCAATATCCTTCGGCATCTTCATCTCAACGGCTCATTAAGTCACCTGTTTGAACAGGGGTTGACTATTAGAATAATTGTTTTGTTCAGCAGTGCAAAATATCACCGAAATTTTTATCTTTTTGGGTTTGGTGGGTTATACTGTTGCGTTACGAAGTCTTATTTATGAAATCCTATTGTTAAGATGCAATAATAATATGATGGCACCAGCGATCATTGGCCTTTTTAGTGTAGGAGCGAAATGCTCACACTGTATTCTCATAAATTTAAAACAAAAATTAAACTCTTATAAAGGTTCAAGGACTATTCAAGATTAACGAAAAATCTCTTAATAAATCATAGAATTATAATCTAGAACTTTTTATGAGTTCAAACAGATTTACTGCATACTTACTCAGTTCTAACCATAAAGTTAATATACCTAGCGGAATAGAGCAAGCAACTCTACTCTCTAACCGAGTACACAAAATACGGATATCGCCCGAGACTAAAAACACCACCTGTCACTTTATTGTCAATCACAGTTTGTATAGAAAACGATGAAATACGACAAGTTTTTTGACAGGGGGTCAATGACCGCAACCGCCAGGCTTACTAGACAAAATCCTCACTACATATTGACAAAATATGCCAGGGTAGAAATATTTAAATAGAAATATTTCAAAAATACACAGCTTGAAAGTTGAAACAATATTATTTAACAATATTATATTTTAATTTTTAGCACCGGAATGCCTTTGATGGAAATATTTAAAGCCCTTATTTTATATGAGGACCCATAAAAGAGTTTGTTTGTCTGGAGGCACGAAATTCCGCGATATTAGGCGGGATCTTATACGGGGATAAATGCTTTAATGTGAAACAAAGATATAGATACGATAGAAGTGATAATATTATGATGACATTTCCATTGTTAAATATTGAAAATCGGTGGTAGAGTTTCAAGACAGTCCCAAATCAAAAATCTCGTGCTGTTTTTGATAAAACCTGCATAGCTGTTTGCTTTAGTATTTTGAAGGTTTTGTTTAGAAATTGTATTTTATTTCGAAAAAAAACATTTTATAGCTGAATTGTCAATCAAAAATTTTAACGGATAATTTTTAAAATTTCATTCTAAAATCATTTTAAAATTTTCATACACATCTACTCAAAGTGTAGTCCCAGACTTAAAAATTATATTATGAGAATATGAAAATCAGCCCATAGGTTACAATTATAGGTATCAAATACGGTACTACTGGTTATAAGAGTGAACAAATGTAGAGTCGCAAGAAAGACCAAGATAATGTCATAATTCAAAAATTAATCAAGGCCATCTCCGTAAATTTAGTAATCTATGGAGCTTTTCAAATCTGAGTTGTATGTAATCAAGGATTAATTTTCTACTTGGATTATTTTCAATCCGCCGTGTGGGCTTAAGATGTCTTCAATTTGTAGACTAGATGAAATAACAAATAACTAACACATTATACACGTATAAAAATAATAATTAACTTATCAAATAGTATGATTATGTTATTATTTGTCTGCTAAACTTAGGTTATGTGAATTAAATGATCTGAAAGTGTATGACCGAGAAATATTTGTCATTTTCGGCTACATCTTCAATAAGCTTCTAGAAAACTGTACGAAATATTGAGCGCAAGTTTTCCTTATTTATTTAAATGTTTTTACAAAACGTTGCACGTTGTACAGGATGTATTCTGCAAATGGGTATAAGGTGGCTCAGGGGTTAACATAGATTTTAAAAGGGGGTTACCAATCTTTTTCAGCCTGCGGCGCAAGTACAAGACACAATATATTGTCACAGCGCCCTACTCTACCTAGCTATTAGAAAAAGATACATTATTAATAAACACATTTAATAATTATAGAGGCATTCCACGTGGAATGCCTCTATAACTGTTAAGTTCAGCAGGTAAATAATAATAAACAAATATTGAATCATCTACCTGCTTTTGATAATTAATATTATAATTATTGTATTTTATAATATTTTTGTGGTTTTGGTTAATGATGGAGGATCGACTCACGGCGCCCCTCTTGCCTTTCCACGGCCGCGGCGCACAGCTTGGGAACCCCTGAGGTAGTTGATTTTCATAAAATGGGAAAAACAGAAAAATGCTGCAAGAACTTGCGTCTTGTTACCTCTATTTTGGCCAATTGGATAACTATAATCACTATAACAATAGCTACTCTTTGTTTTATTTTTCGGAACACCAAATCAATTTCTAATAATAATATTGATCCAATTGATTCGTAAATATTTTTAACTACGTTTTTATTTTGTTAATTTCGTTTCTTAGCACCTAATACAGACCTAATCTACACACAAATTAAAATAAAAACATTTAGGTTGGGTTGCACCAGAGGCGTGGTTAAAGTTAAAGTTATGGTCAAAGTTATGGTTATAGTTAAGGCTAATTTAACTTTAACCTTAACTTTGACTACAGAATTTGACAGAAGACGTTGCTGGTCCAACAAGGCTTTATAAGAACGTGGGACAGCGTTAGCTTCTTTTTTCGCCACGTGCATTTAAAGGTTATGGTTAAATATGGCGTCTTGATGGCGTCCATTTTTAACTTCCACCAAAGATTTGACATTTTGCATTGTAGTTAAAGTTACAGTTACAGTTAAAGTAAGTTGGTGCAACCCACCCTTATAAGCTAGGTTACGTTAGCCAAACAAATAAAGTCAGCTATTAAATATGGCCGCGATAGCAAGAAGCCCGCTACCATGTATCAAAGTGTAATAGATGTGTGGATTCTGATATTGTTGAAAATGTGGAATTTATGTGCCATATTTATCTTCACACCTACTCCTGAATGAAGGCTTCCATTTTATGGAGTAAGATTTACGACGGCGTTAAAATAAAATACAATTTCATACGCTCGCGGGGCGAATTAGAGGAATCTGCATACTGAATACAGTTTTTAGGGATCTACATCCCAAATAAGGTTTTGTAGAAATCAAATCAGTGTATCTTGAAATCATAAATCATTATGTACTGTGTATCGACTTAAAATATAAAATTAACGCTCTTACCACAAAAGATTTTAACAGCTATTGAACAGTTGTTTTGAGACCATTTTGTACTTCCTGTATATACTGTACTTTTTTCTCTAATCAACTGTTTAACAGGTGTTTAAATCTTTTGTAGTAACACCAATAGAGTTACATAGTATGTATGTGGGTTCTTATTTGAAATAATGGAAATGTACTAAAACTATGAAATAAGCTTTAATTTCCCTAGCCTATTAAAATTGTTATTTATCTTGTGCTTCGTATATAATATATAACCCACCCTGGGTGGGTGGGTTATATATTATATACGAAGCACACTTTCGACATGTTACTAAAATACTTATATTTTAGTAACACATCGAAAGTGGGTTTTTACTAATTTCGGATTTTAACACTTAGGTTTTTAGTTAACGGGAAATTAAAAATGAAGAAATTTCGTTTAGCAAGACCCAGTATTAGTACATAACGGTCTCAAAACAGTTGTTTTGAGACCATTATGCACTGAATTTTGTTCCTAATCAACTGTTCAACAGGCGTTTAAATCTTTTGTAGTAAGACCGTAAGAGTTTACTTGCCTTCCCTATACGAATACTTATTACATAACTTTACATGTACACATGAAATATCTACACAATACAGGCCGAGCCGCACTTTTTCGGCTTTTTATCGGTATATCATTATGACAGTTATTATGGGGAGTGATATACGCATACAACATAATGAAATTTCTGTTGTAATTCCACGGGACTCCGAGACTGCGGCGCGCGGAAACTTTTATAATGAACGAGAAACGACAGAATTTATGTGCGTTTTGTATTCAAATTTTTTACAATCTATACATTTTTAAAAGGCATCTCGTGTAAGACTTAAAGGCGCAATCGAAAATAGCTTTAACATTTAAGAAATGTCAAGAAATCAAAATTTAAAGATACGAAACGATCCTTGGTTGCGATTCTAAAAGTTGGTCGCTCTATTTCTTTTACGTTAGTTGAAATCTACATAATACAATAAGAAATATAGTTAAAATATAATAGAAAGCAGCTTGTATGATTACTACAATATTTACATTCGAAATTCATAGTTAATATAATAGTTGATGTATGTATAATAAGTAGTTAAGTAGTAAGTAAGTAAAATGAAAATTATCCAAGAAATAGAGCTTATTTCTAATGCACGAGCATTTATAGTTTTTTTTTTAATAATTTACCCAATATAGTAATTAATTCTGAATTGATTTTCAGTAATTCGGCGTACAATCGCAAATCGTCTATCTGCTATCAACCCTATTAAAGTTATAATTTATAGCGCCCTCCCACATTCAGTTAGCTACATATTATTACGGCATGAGGCAAGTATTTATTAAGGTATGATCTCATAATTAAGCACTTAATCATAAACTTGTAGTAGTAGGCTCCGCGTGAGACAAATAAGCGACAAAGAGCGCCTTTACATTAGACGATTATCGTTTTATGTCGTTGATACGAATTCAATGAAAAAAAAAAATAGAAATATTTAATAGTAATTTATTATTACAATGTTAACACACTAGAGGCAGCACTAGCATAGACAGTAAATAAAAAGTTTTGTTTGACGTTTGACAACGTCTCTGTCAATATTCTGATATGAGTTATGACGTGTGCAACATGTCAGATTTTGGTGAGATTATTTACTGTATGCGGTAGTCCGTAGTAGCGCCCTAGCGACCTTTGCGACATAATATTATCTATTGCTTATACTGTAGTCGGCGAAACATGGCGGTAGCAGTCATTGACTTCCTGTCAAAAACTTGTTATTTTACAGAAAATTGCACAAAGCCGCGATTGATAACATCTGACACTTCATTGTCAATCGCGGTTTATATAGAAAATGACAAGTTTTTGACAGGGAGTCAATGACCGCTACCGCCATCTTTCGCCGAGTTCAGTGTAGTCACCTTTTGCTATCCTCTTTTATTCATCAGCTGTATCCTAGATTACATACTCTTAGTCTGAAGCCTATCTTTAATCTTTTCGCTGATAAAGTCTTTCAAATCGTCCGCATTGACATATTACATACCAATTACCAGGGTTTCTATTTCTGAGGTAACTCGAATCTCGGTGTGTGCAAGTCGACAGCCCTAGAATCGAAAATATATCGTACACAAGATAGTGTTTTGTAAAAGGCCCAAGCTTTTACAAAACACTATCCCGATATCGCATCGTATCATGTAAACACGTCTTTACAGTTAATTATTTTACTCTCAATAGTGCTTACGTCGGATGCCTCGCGAATCGCGATAGACTAGCTACTTAATAGTGAATTATGAATTTTGTTAAGCAATTTCTATTGTTACATAAACGAAAACCCCAAACTATTAACACAAGATGCTATTTGCTGTATTTGTCTTCCACGTCATAAAAACCTTGTGTAAAGTATCATCAATCATGTACTTACAAATTTTTGTAATTTAAGAGGTAGATGAACTTTAAGGCAAATCAATTAATAGGCAGATGGTGGATCTATGTAATTTTGACGCGTTATATCAAATGTTTCCGGCTGATCACGACTAAGGGCCAACCCACACGTACCACAACCACACCACATTGCAACGACAAAATGTCGTCGAGCAGTGGTTACGTGTGAATGGTGTCGCTGCAGCTTTTTGTAGTTGCGTTGTGGTACCGACGAAATGCCGACGTGGTTGCGTTGTCGCCAGTGATTTCGATGTGGTTACGTACGAAAGTCAATGAAACAGAGGGGGGGAAGAGCGCGGGCGGTGTGCGCGCACTGTCGTTGCATCGACGCAACGTTGTGGTTGCGATGTGGTTGCGACGTGGTTGCGACGTGGTCGGCCGTGGTTACGATGTGGTCGGTATTTTACAAGTAGTCGACAACGACTGCAAAATGTGGTACGTGTGAATGGTCTAGTTCATTTACAATACGAAATATACGCCCGACCACGTGGTGTGGTTGTGGTATGTGTGGGTTGGCCTGGCCCTAACATTGAATTGTCATAACCGGACCAAACAACGTATGTCCACCGTCTCCATGAATCAATTTCTTCGATGGTTCATTATCTGACTAACGAGTGGATTCACATCCAGTGTCCAGTGATTGTCTATCTGGCGTCCATTTAACTAGTTATGGACGGACGGACGCCGCGCCGCCGCATTACCGTGATGGAACAGCTTTGCAATTACATTACTGCATTACCTGGGGATTACAGGTGTGTGGTGTACCTATGAGCCTTAAGTCTAACAAGCATCGTTATGACTGTTTAGTGTTTGTGACTTGTGAGTGAAGTAAGTGGCTATTCCAACGGATCGGATACAAACAGAAACACGGATAATGTTGCTATCAAAACCTTGCTAATGCCTAGTCGGTTCAGCCATTCTCGTGTTTTAGCGAGACTAGCAAAATTCTTAATTATATTGAATATTTTGATTAGCTACACATGAGGCTTTAAAACTCTATGTAAAAATAAAGATTGTATACTATATTATAATTTACAACTAATATAATATAGTGATTAGTTATAGCTCAAAAAATGTCTACTTATAGTAAAAACCTTAATAGGGGAATACATTAAAACAATAAAATGAAATGAAATGAAATGAAAATGAAAAATATTTATTTCTACGTAGGTTAACAAAGTTAACACTTATAGAACGTCGTGTCTACATGAGGCCTACCACCGGTTCGGGAACTACCCCGCCGAGAAGAACCTGCGTAAGAAACTCGCACGGGGCCACCTTTTACCAAAAAGGTGGAAAATAACAATAATAGCTTAAGCTAAATTACACTAAGTATGTAAAAATGTAGTACCATTAATTATATTATAGAAGCGGCCTATGGTTTGTCAGCCTATTTTTCCCAAGGTGTGCTGTCATTGAGAAAATCAGTTACCTTATAATAAGCCTTAGCACACAAACGTTCTTTAACAACTTTTTTAAATTTATTAATTGAAAGATTTTTGACGTTTTCTGGGATTTTATTGTATAGGCGTATACATTGACCTTTGAAAGATTTGTTTACTTTGCTCAGCCTGGTTATTGGTATATCTAGCTTGTGCTTATTCCTAGTGTTCCTGCAGTGAATGTCACTTTTCATTTTAAAATTATTTAGGTACATTTTTTTTCACGTATAGCACATTGTCCAAAATGTATTGAGAGATTACGGTTAAAATTCTTATTTCTTTAAACTTTTCTCTGAGAGACTCAAAGGATGACATTTTATAAATGGATCGTATAGCTCGCTTCTGCAGCACAAATGTTGTGTTAATTTCAGCAGCACTTCCCCATAATAGAATGCCGTAAGACATTCTACTATGAAAATAACTATAATAAACTAATTTCGCCGCGTCTTCATCACAAATTTCTCTAATTTTTCTGACTGCATATGCGGAACTGAGCTTATCAGCCAGTTTGGCAATATGAGGACCCCACTGCAGTTTGTAATCTAGTGTTACTCCCAAAAATACAGTATTGTCAACAAGATTCATTTTCTCGGCCATTCTCCGGTTTGGCATTATTTGGCTAATTACCGTTACCATTTTTTTTCTTCGTTAATTTGACTTAAACTCATTAAAATATGAAATTAATAAAAGATACGAATACAATAATAAATTTGGCGTGGTACAGTTAATTATAGTTTTTTTGGATAATAAGACTTAACATTTTTATGGGTACGGGTAATTAGACAAATGTAAAAGTGTGTGTAACGGTAATTAGAAAGCGTTCTCTAAAACATCATAGAAAAACACTGATTAATAAGTTGCACATGTATAATTGTCACAAAAGGGGTAGAATTAACGATGTCCTATACAACCATAACCTGCCAATAGTAAAAAATAGACACATTCAAATAAAATCTGAAAAATGAGAAAATAACAACAAACATTGTCTTAATCGGTAGATATTTATTAAGATCCAGGTACGATGAACCTAAAAATAATTATATTCTAAATCTCTTTGGACAGAATAGCAACTCAAATGTAGCTCACAGCTCTTACAGCTCGAAATTTACTTATTTTTGTTTTCCCGTAATTTTACAAGTTCATCTCTATTTATGAACACTTATTTCTCGATTTTTTTTCAATTTTTTTCTTTTCTTTTTGTCTTTTATAATAAGCTCTAAAGTTTAACTCATTTCTTTTTTTAATTTTCTTCCGCCGTTTTGTTGGAATTTCGCTGATAAGTAGTATTTTCTTTTATTAAGTAACCCTTCTTTCACTTTTTCCTTTGATCTCTGATATAAAACTGGGTAATTTCAAATTTTTACTCGACGTTTCCAAGGAAGAAGCCTTCTTTTCTCCAATTTCTTCTCTGGTCATTCCCACCCAAAAAAAATTGTATATAATTTTATGAATACTCAGCATATAGGGACTAACTGACAGTGTTGTGTCCACGCACAGCCCAAACCACTGGACGCATTGGGCTAAAATTTGGCATGCAGGTAGATGTTATGACGTAGGCATCCGCTAAGAAAGTTTTTTTATCAATTCTACCCCCAAAGGCCTATGAAACTTTGTACATTTTAATAATAATAATAATAACCATTTATTTCGGATCACAGGAAATCCATAGTGTTAGTAGAAAGTACGATTAAAATTTAAATTATGTTAGTACATTACATTGCAATTCTTAGAGTATAAAATTATTTATTATGAATGGTAAGGCATTGAAACTATTAATGAAACTTAATCTCTATCTAACATGCACCTCTATCCAATGCCTTATCAAACCATCAAAACTGTCAGTTTTGCCACCAACTCTTAAAATGCTGTTATGACTACTTCTGACACGCTGCATCAATGACGCCACTCGTTTCCTTAGTATGGCGTTACAGCCATCAGTGCGCATTTCGGCAAACACACCTGAGGCACTACAGTACCTCGGTAGTCCTAACAGCATTCTAAAGATATTATTGTACTGAACACGAAGAGCATTTATCGCACGTTGTGTGTAGCTCGCCCATAGATTGCATGTGTAAAAGGACTGACAGTAAGCTTTAAATAAAGTCACTTTCACCTCTGTAGAGCATCTTGCAAATTTACGAGCTAACATGTTCCCACGTACGGCCAACGCCCTTCGCTCCCTCTCAATGTCTACTTCATCAGCAAGCGTGTTAGTTACCCAATGACCCAGGTATTTGAATTTATTGACTCTAGCAAGTGGAACTTCATTTAGTAACACGGGTGGTATTGGGCTAACTTTGTGTTCACGGGGTTGAAAAACAAGAAGTTTAGAAGAAGAAGTTCACTTTTCTTAGAGTTATACCTGAGTCTTTGGGCCTCGGCATACGCTTGACACTTGCCTAGCAGTTTTCTGAGGCCACTGATCGAGGGACTGAGCAACACCATGTCATCAGCATAACTAATGTTGTTCAGCATTATTCCGCCAATGGAACAACCGACATTAGTGCTGCTCAGCTCCTCGATAAGCTTATTTACGTAAAGGTTGAACATACGAGGAGATGTTAATCCACCTTGTCAAACTCCACACCTTAATTTATACTCGCTAGAGAGAGCCCCAGACCACTCTACAACATAATTTTAAACCGATCAGGCTAATACTTCCCATGCATAAAGCTACTATGACGTAGGCATCCCCTAAGAAAGAATAATACTTTTTAACGCGGGCAAAGCGCGGGCAAAAGCTAGTATTATTAAAGACTCATTCATGATAATAATAATCAATGAAAACCGCGAGAAAACTTCAATTGATAAAAAAGTACGTATCAGTTTTTCATACAACGGTAATTAGGAACATATGGTAATTAGTATACGGTAATTAGAAAAAGTTAGATTTTCTTGAAAAATTTTAAAAACCGACACAGTTACAAAAAACTTGCTTAGGACAAAGTACGTAGGCCAAATTACTTTCTAGATTGACATGATCAACATACAATCTTATTTAAAAATCAAGTAGCAAAATAAGATTACGGTAATTAGAAAAGTTCGTTACCAAAGCTACGGTAAGTAGATACTCTCGTGCTTCATCGGCGGCGCACTATCATTAACGACGTGGGACCGCTGATGGGTCGTGGAACACGCTAAGGAGAAGTGACTCGTGCCCTTGTAATGTGCCAAATCGTGTTATTTTTGGGCGGGCACCCGAAAACAGCATGCGTTACGGTAATTAGAACTTTTGATAGAACAAGCGATTATTTCATGATAACAATTTATAGGCTGGGCCTATTGAGTCGATATTTTCCAATGCGATAACCAATGTTTATGAGCATTTAAAACGATGAATAGATCATGGTTAATATGTATGTTATAAAAATTACAAGCAAGTTTCGAGATCAAGTTGGCGTGGGGACACGTCACGGTAATGAGAAAAATATGATTTTTGAACACGACTTAAATTAATTTAGTCTGAATTACTTAAATTAGAAGCCTGTGTTTAAGTTTGTAGCTAGTTACGGATGCTATCTACCGTTTAAAAATATTGCATACTTAAATAAGATAATATTACAGAGTATACAAGCTCGGGACACTTAAATTTTCCTCTCCTGAGAATGGCCGTTCTCATCATTTAATAGCAAATTAGTTTGCACTTGTTTAACATTTGGCAAGGTAAATCTTAAACATTTCGTTTTATTAGAATTTAAAAGTAAGTTATTTACATTAAACCAATTTACTATTTTTGAGAGAGCACGATTTACCTCGTCATAATGCATATAGAGTTACCAAGCTTACATGTTATTTCCAAGTTTGGTTAGGACAATGCAGGCTGATCACCTGATTGTCTGACAAGTAAGATGATCCATGCGTCGGATGGGCATGTAAAAAGTCGGTCCTGCGCCTGATCTCTCGCCAGTCGTGTCGGTCGTCCGTCCCACTGGGTTATGAGAGTAAAGGAATAGAGAGTGCTTTTGTGTACTGCGCACACACTTGGGCACTACAAAATTACTCCTGCGTAGCTGGCCTGGTTTCAATGAAACCGGCCACCGTCACCGAAACCGGTGTGGGAGCTATTATTATTATAAAGTTACCAAGCGTCTGGTATGTTCAGTATCGAGCAACAAGCCTTAATCATGAGGTAATAGAGTTACCAAGTACAAGCTGTACAACTAGTCAGCACCGAAACCACAGAGTACCACCATACAATAGTTCGACAAAGCCGCTGTGTCAGTTGTGTGGTTCCATGCAATGCAGATTCTGCGTGTTGTCTACACTGTACTGCAGTACCAATAATGACAGTTTTACGAAATTTGGTAGAACGCGTCATACAGTTTTAGTTACGGTTAAGTAAGTTTGATAGTAGCAGTAATTCTAATTGGTAAATACTTAAACCGTAAAATTTATAATGATAATCAAAGTGCATTAATTCTTCAAGCCCCATAAGAGCACCGGTGATCGCGACAACAATAGAATACAATAGCATTTCCTGGAAACTGTGATCGAAGTATTAAAATTGTTGAATTCTAAGGAATGTCTTAGAAGACCCAAAAAATTCTATATGTTTGGTTCTCCTTTGACGTTCGTGTTCGGTATCATTTCATGAAAGATATTTGTTTTGACTATTTATAGACAAATTAACGTGTTGTTTGTTGTTTTCTTACGATCTATAAAGTGTTTGAAATTTGTAATCCAATATCATCCATTATTATAATAAGAACTGGTAATATTTTTAGATTTCCAGTTCCTGATAAGTGACGAATAGGCTATCCACTAATTAACTTGACAGATCAAGCATGGGCGTACCCAGGTTCTGGGCCAGGGGGGGGGCCCAAATCATTTTATAAGCTAGGTGTTTATAAAGAATAAAATATTAATAATTTTTTGTTGTCAAAATATTGTATTGCAAACAAATGGCAAAAATTCGTTTTCTTAATTTTTATAGATAAAAGTACTAGATAATATAGTTAGTAGGGACGTCAACATTAACGGGGGGGGGGGGGGGGGGGGGGCAGCTGCCCCCCTGCCCCCCTCGGTACGCCCATGAGATCAAGTATGGAGAAAAAGTCAAAAAAGTTGTGAATATCCTATTCGGCACTTTATCAGAGAGTGGTTTACGAATAATAAGTAAAAAAAATATGTTTATCTCTATTTGCTGGTTTTCATTTTTTATCAGTCGTCGCTTCTCTCACAACAGTCATGGATCGCTCCTGCAGCTGAGCTCTGCCCAACATTCCTTTGTGTGTGTCCATGTCGTTCAAATACCATTTTATTGTTTACAAGGACCCAAGATGCATTAAACAGTAGAATTCAAGTACAGTTCTAGAATGCCGTGAAACAGTTACAGCTATAGATATTTGAATATAAACCGACAATCCTACTGTTCTAGGAAGCGATAAAGACGGGGAAATCCTGGGGACGATACCGAATTGCCATCGACCTGACAATATGTATGCCCCTCACGATCTGATTGTCTAGAGCGGTGCAGTGCTCCCCAACCTTTTTTTCATGCGGGCCACAAACGTGGTTTGGTCTTGGTGTCGCAGGCCGCAACAAACATTTTTAGGGTTAAAAAATAACGTTGTTCAAAATTAACGATTGAAATAGAAAAGTGACAAAAAAAATCACGACTTTCATGACGACTGCATTATTTTGCGGGTGATTGTAAATTTCAAATCGATTTAACATCATGCGGGCCACAAATAAAATCTCGGCGGGCCGCGGGTTGGGGATAGCTGGTCTAGAGTCTAGACGCTATCGTGCAAGGTGGGCTGCGCGTGAAAACTATATTTTACACTATCGATTCTTAAAACTTTTACGGTAGACATATTATTATGTGATTTAATGATATTGATAGTATAAATACTCATAAAATGAGGAGAAATATGCTTGATAACACGTTATTACTGTCATAAAATTGCAGCATTGTATTAAAATTTGAAAGCAAAAAGATTGGGAAAAATCTTGAGCAGTGGACAGTGGATTTTTTCATTCATTTTGAACATTTTAAACGTAAGCATAGTATTTTACTTACTGCTATTACATAATATAATCAAACTGCAACGATATAGAGCACACACAAACTATTTGAAATGAAAAGTTGCAAGAAATCCTTTGAAAATTTGTCGTGGATGTAAAAATTAGGGTGCCAACAGCGCTCCGTCGGCGCTGGTCAGACGGAAACTTCTAAATTAATTTAGAAGTTTGATCGAAAAATGTTTCCCTCTGTCGTCAAAGCGAGTTAGTCGGGGTATCCCCCTGTCAAATGTGGATTTGTTGGATCTAATCTAATCGTATGTTTTCGAAGTTTGAAAAATAGATTTTTCTCAATTCGATTGTGTAAAGAATCATGTGATTTGTATCATATTCTTTATAGTTGTTTTTCTCACTAACAAACTTTGGTTAAACTTAAACAAATAAATTCAATATTTGTTTATTTTTTTACAACGAAATCAACCAAAGAACTACGTATTCAATACGTTGGGTTGGACATTAGTCTCAGTACTCATACAATAAGTAGTTATGTAAGAATTTTTTTCAATGATAAGATAATAATATGACGATATCCGCTTTCATCATGCACATTGCACACCCTAAATGGTGTTATCATTTTGTTTTGTTTCACCTGTAGGTATAATACCGAACTAGTACGTTGGTTAGTCAAGTACAAAGTATGTAGGTTAGATAACGACTTCACAATTCATTTAATTTACCATCAATCAAATTAATTTCAAAGTCGCAACAATAAACACTCAACTGTTGCTTCAACTTTGACTCGATGTCGAATCGATATCGCATCGTGATGGACGACGTCGATTCGAGAGACGATTTTTCTACGATTTCAAACAATGAACATCATATCATTAATCTCGGACTACCGGGAACGGGTTCTAACAATGATAGCTAACGATGAGGCCCCGAAAAGGGCGATATGCAGCGTGCAGCGAAAGCGACATAGTAAACGTCAGTTCTATGGAATTGTAGTGTCGCGTCGTGTCGTGTCGCTCTAGTGTGGTTTCGCCTGCTTCAATGACTGAAAGAAAAGAATAAGGGTGGGTTGTACCAATTTAGTTTAACTATAACTGTAACTTTAACTATAACTTTAACTACAATGTAAAATGTCAAAAATGGACGCCATACTTAACCATAACCATAGAGCTCGACGAGGCTTTAGATGCACATTGCACGTGGCGAAAAAAGGAACTAACGCTGTCATCATAATTACAAAAACTCCATTTTTGACAGTTCTCCTTTACCAGCAGCACCCCCGCCCATGTTCATTTAAAGCCTTGTCGGACCAGCTGTCATCTGTCTAATTCTGTGATCAAAGTTAAGGTTAAAGTTAAAGTTAGCCTTAACTATAACCATAACTTTGACCATAACTTTGACTATAACTTTAACTTTAACCACGCCTCTGGTGCAACCCACCATAAGACGGTTAAATAATCAAATTTTTAAAAGATAAATTCTGCTACTTTGTTGTAATTTTAAAACATCATCTTAGTTTGCAAGAAAAGCTAAATTTTTTTTTATAATTATTGTATTTTGAAGAATTCGTTAAATTAAAAATACACTGAAAAATTGTAAATACCTTTACATAGAATACGCGATACCAAAGATACTTACTATAATGTACCATTTAGGAAATTGATTCCTAGGCCGTTGACATTTTTTTATTATTTCAAGGGTCCCGTCGTGTAGACAGTAGAACTAATCGCTAAGGTGTTCGTGGCTCCACCGCACCGATGCTATCGGATGAAATTCAACTAATCGATTCCCAGCCGAGTTGACTTTCATTAAATTATTAGGCCGTTCAGATGAAAGCGATAATCTTTAGCTGCGGTTAACCCTAAACAGTTGACATACGATCTAACCCAATGGTCCCCAACCTTTTTTCATACGGGCCACAAACATGTTTTGGTCTTGGTGTCGCAAGCCGCGACAAACATTTTTTAGGATGAAAAAAATATTTTCATCAAAAAGAACGATTCAAAAGTGGAAAATATCATCATTTTTACAACGACTTTACATTATTTTGCCGGTGGGCGTGAATTTCAAAACACGCGGGGGCCACAAAATATAAAGTCCCAACGCGCAACGCGGCGCGGCGGGCCTAATGCGGCCCGCGGGCCGCGGGTTGGGGATAGCTGATCTAACCGATATCCCCGCGGTTAAATCGGTTTGAGGTACGGTACGTTTAATTGATATCTCGTTAGCCAAATTAACAGCCAATAGTATATTGGTTAAAGTGCAGGCTGATATCGTCGTTTTAATTAATGTGATAGCTAGTGACTAACATTTTTTGGTAAAATTAGATGCAGGAATTTTCAAATAGTTTTTCAGTTGATAACCCGTAAAAGCATGGCAAAACTTTGACATAATATTGTAACAAGCACTCATGCTACTATGAACTTTTATTCATTCAAAGTTTGACAGTCTGCGCATACGAGCTATCACATCTATTATAATTAATACAGTACTCGGCAAAACATGGCGGTAGCGGTCATTGACTCCCTGTCAAAAACTACGATTGACAATGTAGTGTCAGATGTTCCTAGTCCATTGTCAATCGCGGTTTATATGGAAAATTACAAGTTTTTTGACTGGGAGTCAATGACCGCTACCGCCATGTTCGGCCGAGTACAGCATAAACTATAAAGGATCATAATTTTTAGCAAATAATCACAAAAAAAAAACACAAAAAAAGGCAAATAGCCTATTCGACCGCGTTTATTCTCTATCTAGAGCTAACCACTAACCATAATATTACTTATGTAATAAGTAAGTATAAAATGCGAAAGTGTCTACAAAAATATCGTATCGTCAACAAAAAATCATTAAATCAGGGGCAATTACCTTTTATTATTGCGATGTAATAAACAAAATCAAATTAGTTTCAGCGATATTGAGATGCTCGATCAGATAACGTTTGAAAAACGCTCGCAACGCCTTCGAGTTATTAGCGGATATTACAAAAAGATGGTGCCAAGAAGGCGTATGGATCCTTTAATTTTCGGCGTTTTAATAATCGTCGATATCTTCCTTTATCTCCGTACCACTTGTAGCGATATGTATAACGGTAAAATGCGACAACGATACTAAATGATATACAAAACTTATTAGGAGTCTGTCTGTTTGTCTGTTACCTCTACAAGCTTAAGTCGCTTATCTGATTGCGATGAAAATTTCATCCAGGTTTGGACGAAGTATAGTTTTCTTATCCTGGAAAAACTTACGACTTCTGTGCGATAGATAAAATTTATAAGTAAAGATAAAGATGTAAGCAAAGTAATTTAACATTTTTACCCATCCCAAAAGTGCACGACACCGCCAAAGAAACTTTTATTTATTTCCAGCACTAAACTTTATTAATCGTCAAACAAATGAACTGAAAATTCGTCACAAAAACAGTAGCGAAAAATTCGCGACCGCAAATTGCTTTCAGCAAATGATTGAAGTGCCCATCGCGCGCTCTCTAATTTGCAAATGGCGGATTACAGGCCACATTGTGCCTCACCGATACTTACCTAATACAGCGCAGTAGTTACGCAAAGTAAATAGTTCGAAAAGGTTATTTGCTGTAGGAAAGTGGATATATAGTCTGTCAAGAAAGTGAAGAAATTAAAAAGTGACAATATCGTAGTGTCATCCTTTTTTAAAAAAAGGATGACACTACGATATTGCCACTTTTTAATTTCTTCACTTTCTTGACAGACTATACAATATACATAATATTATAATATGTCATATAATATGGTATGAATAGGGTATAAATGATGAAGTCTTGTGCACTTTTGCCATCGTAAAAATATTTTTTGAACATTTTTGGTATTTTTTGGATTAAGTCACAAAATTTAATAAATCCTAAGGCTGGCCACCTTCCACTAGGTAGCCACTACAGCTAAATCAATTATACTATTTAGCTATAGTAGCTTATATCATTATTATATTGTTGTAGATGCTGTAATTATATTAAATATACATATTTCCGCTAAACAGCGGGGCTAAAATGGTCACATTTAGCAATTCCTCTCAATCAATTCAGCAAATGAATTGTCATAACTGTCAAACTGACGAATGTCAAATTAGTACGAATAACTAGACATGAATTGCAAGTACCATTTTGCGATTTAAAAAAAATGAATCATATTATGATTCATAATATGCTTCCCCAAAGCGACTATTATAGCGCCGCAGAAGCTTGTTTGAACTGAAGATATCTGAACAATAAAACGATACCTCAGACTGGCATTTCACGGCGCACATGAATATGTATTCCTAATCTACTAAGCCCTACCGCAATAAAATATCATAAATAATTACTATCATTCTGTTAGACTGCCCAAATGGAGCGCACGCACACTTCAGCCGCATGCAGCGTGCTTTCAGATAGCTCGAAGTTCCAAAAAATGCGTATAACGTCATGTGCGTGCGTCTAAACTGTAGCTCTACCCTCATGGTAGAGCTACAGTTTAGAGCTACAGTTAAGCTATAGTTTTTGTCGATACTCGATACCGACTACTAGTCTCAATGTTCAGCGAGTTCAATTTCGAGGAAACTGCTGAGTTACTGTACTGTAAGATTTTTGTACTGTGGCCCTACGGATGCTAGTCGCCCGTTAATCTATCAGTGGGGTTCGATTCCCCGCTGTCACGCGGAAGCACATCTTTGATCTCAAATCGATAGTTATCGATACATCGAACCTCAACTCGATGCTTCGATTCGATTCTCCTACGCACATGGAAATTAATTCGAATCGCCTACGCGATTTTAAGTCAATAATAGTTAAAGCAATTGATTTCATCATAATATTGTTGTGTGTCCTATGAGTTTATGATTAAAGTTTATTTGAGAGTTTATTTAAATGTCTGCCACACGCGATTCTTTTCACCTAGGTAAGTACTCGGTACCTACCTCTACAAATATGGTTACCATGAAGATTATAGTAAAGTAATCTAGAAGATTCATTTCTGGCCATTATGAAATATGTACAATTGACAAAAAGGCGACCTCTCTAACGGCTGTTCCCAATATTTGATCTATCTCTGGTTTTGCCTTACTAGAGATAGGAATCATAGACATCAGTATATATTATGTCTATGGATAGGAATAGCCCACATTAGACATTAGAGACATATATTTTATGTCAATTCAATGTTAGCTGCGATCGGTTGTATGTCAAACCAGAGATAGATTGAATATTGGGAACGGCCGTTAGTTGGCCAACGAGGGAAACATAAAATATATGATGGGTCTAAGATTGCCATTGGGTGTGCTAAACACATCTTTGAAATCATGGCGGCAATTATCGTGGTTACTGGTTAGTTATAAACTCACAATGACCTAATGCGCAACGTGAATAAGAGCTTTTATATTGCTACATTATATCGGAAGCTCAACCATTAGCAACTTTGTCTCAGGACTTCCAAAAAAGAAGGTTATTATTAACCAATAAAGTTTGTTTGTTCGTAATATTGTTTTGTTGCATATCTCGGATCGTGTTCACAAATGAACAATAAATATTCATGCAGGTTCGACCGGGACTTTAGCGGCTAATTGTATCTTGATTAACGTTGATAATAATTCTTAAAATCTTTTAGGCACTGCCCAGTGCAGCGTCCGCTAACGGATAAAAAAAATATCACAGAACAAGCCTAACCGAAATTAGCCAATCTGAAAAAAAAAGTTACTGGTTTAAAACCCGCGGCTTCTGCCTCGCCTAATTATTATTTTTTAACAAAAAATTGAAACCAACATCCAAGGTAAAAACAATATTACTCTTGAAAATATAATCTAAAAAGTATGAAATAACTCTTATTCTTCATTAGCGCCTTTTTAGACATTCTACTGAACCTCAACCAATTCTGTTCTCGATTTTTATTCGTTTGAAGTCGGTACCAGCCCAGAACTGAGATACTTCATATAGAAGTTAGCCAGTACCAACTTAAAAAGAATGTCAAAAATCGAAATCACTATATAATAATATGTTTCCATACCAAGGAGTTCCATCGATTCCTCATGGATCTAAACCTTTATACAACACAAAAATAATTTTGAAAATCGGATCATAAACGGCTGAGTAATCGTTGAACATACAAAAAAAAGATACATACAGACGTTTAAAAAGGAGGAGGTAATACGTTCGGTATTACCTCCTCCTTTTTAAAAGTAGGTCAAAAATTTACTTTCAGTCGAACACTAATTTAGAGCCTTCCAGACACGACGATTTTTAGACATACAATACAAAAAATAAATTATATTCAAAAAAGTTTTTGAAAAAAAGCTTTTATTTTAAAAACACTCATAAATAAATTTCTCCTTGAAATGTATATTAAGGTGTAACCTCAATATACTATACAATTTGCATGATAAGAAAAGCTTGTCGCGCTAATCTGATTAATCTGATTAACTAAGCCCTTAAAAATCGTACATGATTTTAATCAGTGAAAAAACCGTGTCTATATCTAGCGAGTTGTTTAAATATGCCGTCTATTTCTACATGACTAACAACACGACACGACACGACACGACACGTCACATTACGTCACGACAAGTCACGTCACGTCACGTCGCGACACGACACGACACGATACGTCACGACACGTCACGTGACGTCACGTCACGACATGGCACGACATGGCACGACATGGCACGACATGACACGACATGACACGACATGACACGACATGACACGACATGACACGACATGACACGACATGACACGACATGACACGACATGACACGACATGACACGACACGACACTACACGACACAACGACGCTCAATTAGCCCTTTTATTTGATACCCATATTATTGCAGAAGTGCTTTAAAAATAACTATTCCCCTATCTTGAATGAGCGTCCATTTTGTATGTAGAATGACATTACATTCGTTTCCGAGTTACTCTCAATGAGCCCTTTATTGGATGTAGAATGACAGTTTTCATGATACTCTCAATGATCTCTTTCATTTGATACCCATATTGCAGTAGTGCATTAAAAATAACTATTCCCCTATCTTGGATGCGCCGCCATATTGGATGTAGAATGACATTACATTCGTTTTCGAGTTACAATCAAAAAGTAATTTCATTTAATATCCATACTGTAGGACTGCATACAAAATAACTATTTCGCCATCATGGATGGTCGGCCATATTGGATTTAGAGTGATGTCACATACTACATCGTGCATGGTCATACAAACTAAACGTGTATGCAAAATTTCAGCTCAGTCGGTTAAAGATTGAGTTCCAAAATTCAAAATTGAGTTCCAAAATTCCACCGTAACATACATACATACAGAGCTAGTTAAATAAAAGCTTTTAAAATTATATTTGTTTCATGTTTGCGCATCCTACTAAATACTAATAGCTAGCCAAATATGATGAATAATTAAAGGATTAATAGGGGTCTCTAAATTTAGAAAGGTCGGCAAGTTGTAGGAGAATTGATTTGGAATATGTCTGCGGGCGGTAAGTTGCCTCAGATGACCTCAGCCTGCGGCAAATGTTCGGCCGAATCTTGTAGCTTTTACCAATAATAAGAAAATAATGACACACCGTCTGTAGTTTCTTGATTTCTCTTTGCAGAAAACTTTCCTGTGAAATTGTAGGGTTAAAATAAGTAGAAAGTTAAAGGATCGAAAGATAAGAACTATATTTGAAATAACTTCTTAATTTACCAGCTTACTAAGTAGGAAGTTGGTAAAGTAAGAAATTTAATATTATTCTTAAATATTGAAGTAGACATATAATTAAGGCCTTTGTGAAAATATCAAGTGCCTTGTTGCCATTATTGATATCGAGCAAAAAAGGCCAAAAAAATCACGTTTGTTGTATGGGACCCCCTTTAAATAATATTTTTATTTTGTTTTTAGTTGTGGCGGTACCCACAATTCGCCTAACATTCCTGCATCGCGCTATCGAAGTTTCGGAGAACGGCAAGATATATACAACGTCTGAAATGACGTCCGTGGGCTTCGGCCTGACCGAGCATGCTATCTCGCTCGGTCGGAAGATCTTCCTTTTCGGCCGCCACGAACAACGTTAAATTGGTGACCACCGACAAGAACACGCATCCTTCTGGACATCAATCATCATATTTGTTGTTATAGCGGCAACAGATATACATAATCTGTGAAAATTTCAGAACTCCAGCTATAGCGGTTCTTGAGATACAGCCTGGACACAGACAGACGGACAGACAGACATCGAAGTCTCATGAATAGGGTCCCGTTTTCACCCTTTGGGTACGGAACCTTAAAAATGTGCGAATTGTGTAATAATCAATTAATCACGTTATCAATTCGTGGCCAAATGGTTTCATTGCCATTAACAATGATTAATTATTATGATTACAGAATTTAAAGATAAAACGCATATTGTTTCACATGCTTGGTGAAAACTGAACAGTCTAAAGTCTAAACTCTTAAGCACATTAATTATTTATTTATTTAATATAGCCTCTTTATTTACACTTAACATTATATAGGTAACATTTATTGGTACAAGTTACAAAGTATTAAATTGTTAAAAAAATTAGTCTAAACGCCTTTTGGCAAAGGCCTCCTCCAGTATATTTCATTCGTTTACGTCTAATGCTGCTCGATGCCATTTCCTTACAGCTGCTTGCCGACAAAGCTGGGCAGACGATATAGAAAAAATTGTATTAAAGAATATTGTTTTCCCGTCATAATATTATACTCGACACTGGCCATGGTTATAGCCGAAGTGCCATTATATGAAAAGAAAGAATAAGATGAGTCAGTGGTTGTCGTCAGTGTTCTGTGCTGACTTGAAAGTCGACTTAGCGCTGCCGTTGCGTTGTTTTACATATAAATAACCAAGATGTTCACACGGCGCGCTGCGTCGTCGCAACGCATACATGAGGGACAGCAGCCTCCGAGACGAAGCGGTGATGACGTTAATACAGCTTCGTAATAACGTTAAACGGCAGCGCTGCGTCGACGCAACGCGCCGTGTAGACTGGCTCTAAGTCAGCACTGACGGCAGTGGACTAACGTCAGTTACTGACTCAATGTAAATCAGCCTTTATGTGTTCACGTAACTCACCTAGACGAATTTGGTGAACTCTCCCCGCTTAACATCTCTCTCTCCTCCCCCGCTGTGACGTCTGGTATATTTTTAAACTGAAACGTACAAAATATAATTAAGTTAACGTGACTTCGGAAATAGCCCTAAACTTGGGAAGACATTTTTTTTGGGCTGTAGTAATGTCTAGTTGATAAACTGAAAAATAATGCATAAAACTGCGGCCCGCTCCGCTGCGATTCATCATTATGTGTTCTGTACTACAAATTCATTCATGCTACAAAAAAATAGGTCAGTGATGAAATGATGACGTAATCACATATTAAACATTTAATACGTATGAGTATGGTATGAGAACTGACCTTTTCGTCTGGGCCCTCCAGACATAATAAAAAGGTTTATAAATTTAAATTTAGATCAAATATAAGCAAGTATTTAACATGTAAGTTGATAAAGTGGGTAAGTAAGAATTTGAAATTTTTTTGCATACATGGAGGCTTTGGGATCTGGAAAATGATTTAAAATAAAAAAAACACTGGATCAACAAAAAGGATATCATCTCAAAGGAAAATAAATGAACTAATAATAGTATTTTAAAATGATAAAAGTGATAAAACCTACTTAAAAATTGTACGTAATTAAGAATTAAAATTCCCTATCTCAAAAACTACTGAACCGATTTTGATGAAACTTGTAGTACTCCCTAAGTTGAACAATACCTAGTAAAACAAAAAAAGAATCACTTAAATCGGACTTGTAGTTCCTGAGATATTCGAACACAACAATAAAAACATACATACATACACTTTTATTGGCGCATTTGTTCAGACGCTGATATAGACTAACATTCATGAAAACTAATCTGCCCAACATTTTAGTTTTCTGCCTCTTTTTCTTTTATTGCCTCTTGGGTACCAGTGGGTCACTGTTTTGCTTCACTTGTCTTAACCTTGTATAAGTTGTCCGGCCCATCTTCATTTCAGCTTGTTAGTCTGCGCTGTAATTTCGTTTTACCTTTATCTTATCTCTTATCGTAGAGCATCTTTAATTTTAATTTTTATCTGATAGTTTAGTGTTAAGCATGCTCCTTTCCTTTCTTTGGCAAGTTTCTAGCTTTTTTGTTAATTTTTTTGTGAGGCTCCAGGTTTGGCAGCCGTATGATAAGACTAGCAGGACACATGCATGGTAGAGTTTAGATTTAAGTGAGAGTTCGTAATCTTTACATTTCATTCTTTGAGTGACCAATATATTCTTTTCCAAGCTTTAGCCGTTCTCTGTTCTACCTCGTTTTCCATAGATTTTTGCATTGAAACTACTTGGCCGAGATATTATGTGTAGTCGTTGACATATTCAGTTATTTTTCTGTTGGTCATAATTTTTGTTTTTTTTTCAGTGTTCACAGTAAGTCCGACTTGAGCTTTGATTTAGCAAGTTTGCGAGCATGTCTTCCAGGATTTTTGCAGAATATGAGAAGAGGACGAGGTCGTCGGCGAATCTTAGGTGCGATAAGGTGACACCGTCGATTTGGATGCCGTAGTTTTTGTTTTCTTGCCAGCTTAATTCTCTGAATATCATCTCCAGGACAGCCAAAAAATAGGGCTGACGATAATGGATCTCCTTGCCGGACGCCTCTATCAATTTTGACTGTCTTACCACATTATTACTGTTTAATTCATCATTACATTACATCATTACATTAATGATTTCATAAACGATGGCACATCTTGGGAGTAGGATGGCTGCTTACAAGGCTACTTCTACATTATTGTACATGACTTACTATGTATGTATGTTGACATTGTATAATTTTAAGTTACAGCATTGTAAATTTTATTTTAAAAGATTATTTTTTTACCTCACTTTTTTTTGGTAAAAAAAGTGGGCCCCGTGCGAGTTTCTTACGCCGGTTCTTCTCACCGGGATAGTTCCCGAACCGGTGGTAGGCACCGTAGCTAATATTAACATTCTGAAAGTATTTTCTTAAAATCTACTCAGAAATAAAACATTTTTTATTTTATTTTATTTATTTTACATTTTACGTCTTTACGGAGGAAAGGAGAGTAGTGTACAATATTGCACGTCGGCCTGTGATATGAGGGCATTGAGAGGTCAAGCAAACCTCATACTGTTTATCGGCCGATGTTTACTGTTTAACCGGGTAACTAAATCGCAGTGAAAAATACCTCAATTTTCAGCCGACTTATTTACCGGCCGAAACTGGTGAAGTATTCTGTAAAGTTCCTGATTAATACTGGATAGTTTGGAAAAACTCTAGGTCCCTGCACTACCTAATGTTGTGGATTACAAAAGCGATTGTATTTTCTGGAGCCAATAAATTCATCCCGAAAAGGCTGACCGTTGATGTATAGCGGTCATCGAGGTGACTGATTCGTGTCGCCGCCAGCCGGATCATTGTGCCACGATTGATGACGGGTTAATCGTCTCTTAAAGCTTGAGAACGGCTTTAATGAACAGATTCAATCTCACGACTAATGGGATTAACGAGATGTTTGAGTAAGATGCGTTTATGCGCTGGAGTTTGATAAATGATGGAAGTATAGTAAATGTTATATGAAATGGGGGTTACCTATGGTGTTATAATGAATATTTAATTACTTTTGAAATAGATCTTGTAAAGGCTTTCTGTCTTGATATACCAACCTTGTTTGCCGAAATAATCGAGGGCGATCAAGAGCAATCTTATTGATATTATGCCCGATCGTGTAAATAATAAAACATACAGGCTCATAATCTCATATCATGGTCATGGGCCAACGTAAAGTGGTCGTATAATATGGAAAAAATATTCACACAAAATAGCAATAATAGCAACTGGTTAAAGTTTATATGTACTTCGTAGTTAAATAAGGTTTTGTTCAGATAATGTAAGTCTAGAAATTTACCTTTATAAACCTTATTACCCATAAGGTTTATAAAGGTTTCGGCGTCTAGTGGTTAGAGCGTCGCTCTCGACTCCGGAGGTCGTGGGTTCGAATCCCGCGTTGGAAACATGTTATTTCCAAGTTTGGTTAGGACAATGCAGGCTGATCACCTGATTGTCTGACAAGTAAGATGATCCATGCGTCGGATGGGCATGTAAAAAGTCGGTCCTACGCCTGATCTCTCGCCGGTCGTGTCGGTCTTCCGTCCCACTGGGTTATGAGAGTGAAGGAATAGAGAGTGCTCTTGTGTACTGCGCACACACTTGGGCACTATAAAATCACTCCTGCGTACCTGGTCTGGTTTCAATGCAACCGGCCACCATCATCGAAACCGGTGTGGGGAGTATTATTATTATTAAAGGTTTCGGTCAGAGTGTGTCTAGAAAGTACCAACAAGTATTTTTAATAAAAAAATAAAAGATGATTAAGTGCGGATAGGTAGGGTAAACAGGTTTAAAAGGGGCAAACAGTTAAATTGGACACGTGCAAACAAATCGTAACGACCTCCCCGAGGATCGCGACATTATTTATAAGTCCTTATTTGTTCACATTTTTACCCCCTTGTCGCTGGACAGACTTTATGTTAATTACTGTTTATCAGCTCAAGCCAAAATTGGTTTTTGTTTAATTAAATTATAAAAGTTAAATAAAGTTTGGATATTGTTGAGGATATTGTTTGTACCATATTAGAGAAACGGATCATATTAAATACACATGGCGGACCAATGTTATTTAGGCAAAATATTATAAGTACATATTTTGTGATTTGACTGGAATTGACATAACCCGACCAAATTACGCAGGTCTGTCATTTGCCTACACTCTTCGGATTTGACTTTGTCGCCATAAAAATTGCTAACTTGTGAATAACTTCTTCTACCATAATATTGTGAACCGGCTTAAACTAATTTTGAGTTCCTTAGAGAAGTAGGCTTTAGAAAGCAAATATAAGAAACTCCCTTTTTCTGGTTCGAAGTTTGAACGATCGTTAATGAGTAGCCGCCCTATAGTTTCATTTGTCAAGATTACATTAAGACAATCTAAGCACTTGTACAATGGCTCTACCCTAATGGCCACCACAGATGTTCAAGTAATTTCATCAATGTGGGTTCAAACCGTTTGTGAAATAACCATGAGTGTGTGGGGGAATTGGGCGAAATCATTTTGTCAACTGTTACAAAAGCTATTAATCATATTTTTGGTTTATTTGAAGCTAGATTACGTCTGCAACTCCGTTACGCAAAAATTCGTTTATCGCGCGGAAACCTTACATTTTTCTGGGATAAAAGTATCCTATGTCCTTTCCCGGGACTCAAAGTATCCACACGTCATTTCAGCAAAATCGGTTCAGCGGTTCGAAATGTAATCCACTAACCCAAACTAATATTATAAATTATTCGAAAATCTGTCTGTTACCTCAAACAACCGCTGAACCGATTTTGCTCAAAAGTATGGATGTACTTTGAGTCCCGGAAAAATGTACGGTTTCTGCGCGAAAACCGGCCGCAACGGAGTTGCGGGCGTCATCTAGTATTGTATAATGTACAGTGTGTTGTGTAAACACCGTTATCCTTAAAACCATCAAATGAGCCCGTCAAAATGAACCACTTTTTCTATGAGAACAATGCTGGGATCAAAAAAACTGCCGCCTTCATAAGCCTATGGATGTCCGGATCGGCAATTTGTATGGGTATGAAGACGGATTTTTTTGAGTTCCCAGCATTGTTCTCATAGAAAAAGTTGTTCATTTTTGTTTCAAGGATAACGGTGTTTACACTAACCTCTTTTATATTTTGTAGTCTATTGTATAACATGGAGTACGCCAATACGGGAACCTACTTTAGATAAAAAAGGTATATCTTGGATAGATATTCGTCCGATATTGGTATGATCTGCAGTGATATTGTGTGGGTGGGCCGGTAATCGCGGTCATTGCACACAGATACACCCGCCGGCGTTCGTGCCGCAATTGCCCCCCGCGGCCGCAACGAAATAGATTCCATACATGTGTGTTATGGTATTACCTTTATTTTCTTGAAATTGGGACACATTTGCCAGGAGGAAGAACAAAATTTTATATTAAAGCAACGGCAGAGACAGTACGAGCCCTATCGATACATTTTGTCACATCTATCTATAAGCTTTGTCCACACTGTGCCTTTTTCTGTTCGCCAAGGGCATGCGTTATAGTGCAGTCAACAGCGAACGTGAGGCATGCCCGCAACGCATGCCCTCTGACTGTATCCAAAACTTCAAAAATGATAATATTGGCGTTGCGTTCCTTGACGCATGCAATTATTGAATGCGCCAATATGAAAGTTGATGACGAAAATTGAAGATGAAAGTGCATAGTGTGGACATAGCTATTCATTATTGTTTTCAAACTTAGCAATGGCAAATTGGCTAAGATTGTGATTAGGTTATAATACATTTAAAGTTTAAACTACTTAATATTTTACAACTATGAGAGTTGTGAATTGTGATTGTTTAGGTTATGATGTGATAAAATAATAAGGTAAATTAATATGAGCTAGATTTTGAGACAAAAGCTGATACAGTATTCTGTAAGCAGTAATTACGTAAGAAAAAAACTTTTTATTTACTACCGATAGACTTACAAATCTACAGGATAAAATGTGCAAGATAATAAAATGACACACTTATTTTAAAAGTGTTATATAAGTAACACGTCATGTTTTTACATCTACAAAGTTCTGCGAACCGTGATCTCTAGAGCCCACTGAATAACCAGAAAAAGTTCCTCCGACTTTGACCTTATTATAACGTCAAGTGGGACCCTTTGAAGTACAGTTTCTGTCTCTCAAAGGGCGACAATGAGGATAATGGCTGGTTCTCTCCTTTGATCTCGTCCACAAATATTTGAGGTGGATAGACCTTTTGATAGTTCTAGTGGTCCTAGTCTATTTATCCACTGGTCTCCGATTTACAAAGGTTAGGCTTTGTGTTTGTATCAAGTATCTGTAAATTGTCGAATTCAAGAAATGTCATCAATAATAAAGTTAGTGAAACTGCAAAAAAATTATTATAATTACTATTATATTAATTGGAATAGCGGTTGTGACTTGTAAGTTGTAACCTAAGCGTGATAACTGATAAGTGATAACGCATAACAAAAATGTAGAAGTTATTTTTTTTTTTAATGAAATAAGGGGGCAAACGAGCAAACGTAGGAAAGGGAATAGGGTAGGGGATTGGGCCTCCGGTAAACTCACTCACTCGGCGAAACACAGCGCAAGCGCTGTTTCACGCCGGTTTTCTGTGAGAACGTGGTATTTATCGGGTCGAGCCGGCCCATTCGTGCCGAAGCATGGCTCTCCCACGTATAAGTTAGATAGAACCTTTTCCTTTTTGGAAGACGGTGAAAATTTATTATTTTTCAGAACACTTCTAAGTCGACCTACTGGTTCCTTATGTCTATCGTGCTAGACACATTATCGCTACACTTCACTTACAGTCTGCAATTACACACATAATATCTCTTCTCCCTGACTATCAATGACTGGCTTCTCATAAGGTTACGGTCACAAAAATGTACCCACCCAAAAAGTCAATGCTTTAACAATTAAATAGTACACAACGCGAGTTTATCTCCGCATATTAAATTAAACTCGGACATTTTTGCCGTAATTAAGTGGACGTTTTACAAGCTGTACCGCGTAATTGCGAAAAAAATGGCTGCCGGTATTCCGGGCGTGTGCTATTAACATACAGACAGCGATCAGATAAAATGCGTTTGCGAAAATTTAGTGGATGGTGTATAATTACAGAGATACCATCGGTCACGCCCCGACGGGCTAATGCATCAAATTTTTCATTACACTGCGTTTTTTGGCGGGAATTCGGGAATACGCTGGGGTTGATAAGGTCAATATATTCTGTCGCGTTGTGGAATTCGATGCGGTGTTTTGTCATTTTGGAACATATTTTAAATTTTGGAAGAACAGTTGCAGCTATACAGTTGCGGTTTTTGCAGCTACAAGGATTCCATATGAAAGCTTTGCCCTGACCGTCCGTGCCAGCCGTGTCCTGACTCCTGACTCCTGAAACGCTTCTGGAAATAAAGGTTATTGACACCTCTCTGGATTGGTCGAAAATTTAGACGGTGCCAGCGGTGCCACATATTTAAAATTAACGTAAAAAGTATTCATAAGACTTTTCAGTCAAGACAATCCGATGAATTGCTAAGTCTTTTAAGTAAGGTACTAATTGGTATTATTGGTTGTCAAATACGAGTATACAGGCTGTAAAAAGTTACATTTATTTATGCATTAAATCAGGCTATTCCGAAGACAAAGTCTCTGGGCGGAATTGCATCAGGGACATTGGAGTTATACGGAGCTTACGGACAAAGTTTTGACCAGACAACTTCTAGAAGTGGGTAATCTGTCGCTACGACGTATTAACTTTATAGCTTGTCTGTGGTCACATTTTATTACGAGAATAAATTAAAATGACGGTAGCAGAATTACATTGTCATACAATGAAAGTGTTATATTAATAGTCGACATTATGGTTTTTAAAGGCTTTTGAGGTATGGTTGAAGACTTGTGCTCCCTTAGGCCCAATTTTACCAAAGTCTGTTAGTGTTAAATCTTAACAGCTTGTTAAAATGTCATGTGTTCTCTTTCATTCATATGAAAAATGAAAGACGTAACGTGATGGGTACTAATTCGAGCATTAACTTTAACAGTCGTTGGTAAATTAGTTCTTATTCTAATATTTTAATTGATGCAACTATGCAGTTTTGTTCCTTACTTGAACAATACATGTTAGGCTCAAAGACCGAAATGACCGAAAAAAGAGTCAATGAGCGGAAAAAATAGCTCACAACGTGTTGTGGCTCTAATGAAAACGGCCAGTGTCACGTTCTATTGCTTGTGACTTCGCGGTGTAGCCGCCAAACCGCGCGTTTGAGCGGACGCATATAAATCGAGCCTAAGGTATTATCAATTTTCCAATATTAATGTTTGTGACACGAGTACAAAAATGTTTCTGTGACAAATCATATATCCTAAGATCCGACCGTAAAATCCTGCAGGAATCGTTTTTTTCGATCAAATATATTTTAAAATAATCTTTAGAACGTATAGAATGGATCAATGTTGGGTTGCCTTGTTAAAAGTAGCAGTAAGTACCTCTAATTGAGCAAAATGAAATTCAATAGAAAAGTAAAAACTAAGAAGGAATGACATTGAGGAATGACAGGACACTACGCATAAAAATAAAAACGCCTGTTAAATAAAAATAGCAATCCTGCGGGTTCTCGACGTCCTCAAATCCAGCTAGGCATAATAATTGTAGGCCTGAACATTTGTCATATACAAAAGTGATAGCAACCCCAGTTTGCAGCTATCGTGCAACTGGCAACCATGGATATTCATGTAAAAAATGCGTAAAACTTTAATTTTGTACCAAAATTATTTAAAAAATCGATGCTTCAATTTTGATGAAGAACTATGTCTGTTTACGGGCTGGCTACCTTAGGTTGCGGCCGACTTAGAGCTGGCAACCATTTATACCTTATTTTGTCACGTCATTTTCTTTCAAATGATATAAAATTTCCTGAAAAAAAAGATACATGCTTTATGCATTTATCTCATGAACATTAAACTTAATTAAAGGTACTTGCGGCTACTTTTGACAAGGCAAACCAACATTAATCCATTCTATACGTTCTAAAGATTATTTTAAAATATATTTGATCGAAAAAAAAAATCCTGCAGGATTTTACGGTCGGATCCAATACTAATAAGTTATATTTTCGCAGCAAAATATGCCAAGTCGGTGATTTTTTATGTCAAATCATATAGGCTCCAACGAAGCCTAAAAATAATACGCTATAACTTTTATATCATTTGGCAAATACTGACAGGAGCTGGATAGTATAAACTAACAATTTATGCCATATAGATACAATTTGTTATTTACGTTTACGCGAGTATAACTCATTATAATAATAGCTCCCACACCGGTTTCGGTGACGGTGGCCGGTTTCATTGAAACCAGGCCAGCTACGCAGGAGTAATTTATAGTGCCCAAGTGTGTGCGCAGTACACAAGAGCACTCTCTATTCCTTTACTCTCATAACCCAGTGGGACGGACGACCGACACGACTGGCGAGAGATCAGGCGCAGGACCGACTTTTTACATGCCCATCCGACGCATGGATCATCTTACTTGTCAGACAATCAGGTGATCAGCCTGCATTGTCCTAACCAAACTTGGAAATAACATGTTTCCAACGCTGGAATCGAACCCACGACCTCCGAGTCAAGAGCCGCGCTCTATACCACTAGGCGTTATCACTCATTATATTATTATTATAGGTTGAAGCACTTACGGATTTTTGTCGCGGAGCACTTTTATTAATCCCGAGTCCCGACGTTTCAGCTGCTTTACACTGGTCACGGGTGGATCAGTGTTTCAACCTATAATACAATGTTATTAATAAAATTCTTGCATCTTTTCGTACAGAGTATAGCTTTAAGGTAAAACCGCACTGCGACACGACACAGTGCGAAAATTCACTTCCATAGAACTGACGTTTTACAAACGTGAATCTGACGTTGAACAAACGTCAGTCCTATTAAAGTGAAGTGTCGCGCTATGTCGTGTTGCTCTAGTGCGGTCTTGCCTTTATTCACACTCCACACAAATAATAATGTGAATTCCCTTTTATTTCAAGAGACTTTAAGAAAATGTTGATGGACATAATCTAAATTTACCTTACTGAACCATAAAATCATTGATCAATTATGTAGCTATGCAGGTACTTCATGTAATAATAAATTATCGGCCAAGTGCGAGTCTGACTCGCGCACGAAGGGTTCCGTACCGTTATAGAGAAAAATAGGCGAAAAATTGTGGATTTTGTATGGGAGCCCCCCTTAATTTTTTATTTTATTTTAATATTATTCTTAAATATTGAAGTAGACATAATTAAGGCTTTTGTTAAAATATCAAGTGCCTACCTGTTGCCATTATTAATATCGAGCAAAAAAGGCCAAAAAATCACGTTTGTTGTATGGGAGCCCCCTTTAAATATTTATTTTATTTTGTTTTTAGTATTTGTTGTTATAGCGGCAACAGATATACATAATCTGTGAAAATTTCAGAACTCTAGCTATAGCGGTTACAGCCTGGTCTCCAGGCTGTATCTTAAGAACCGCTATAGCTAGACAGACGGACAGACAGACATCGAAGTCTCATGAATAGGGTCCCGTTTTCACCCTTTGGGTACGAAACCCTAAAAAATAATAATGCAGGCAGCTTTTTCTTCCTTCATTTACTTCCAGTTAAATACCTTGAGTATTGATCCTCATCTGATTCTTGAAGCAAGCTAGAAGGAAGGCTTTTAAATTAAATATGCACAATTCGTTGCGTGCGTTAATGTCCTTAAACGGGTTAAGTCCTGGGGTGAGATTTTCAAGCGTCGAATGGCATTTCGAGCGCACAACCTCACGCGCGAGTGAAACGGCCTGCGAGTAAAATGAAATTCAAGGTTGGAGAATCAGGCCCCTGCCTCATTCATGATATTTTGATAATGGTGTTTATGCGCTGCCTCGATCCGCATAATGACTTAGTAGCTGTTTTATGCTAAATACGAATAAAAGACGGCTAATGTATGCAGATCGCGTGGAGCAACAAGTGAACTTCTTAGTCCAGAACTT
This sequence comes from Aricia agestis, assembly GCF_905147365.1. Lineage (NCBI taxonomy): Eukaryota > Metazoa > Arthropoda > Insecta > Lepidoptera > Lycaenidae > Aricia > Aricia agestis. The sequence continues at coordinate 6,607,616 of NC_056421.1, read as the reverse complement.
AAGCCCAAAAGAATAATATTAATTTATGTGACGAAAAAACGTTTTGATATAAACCGGAGAAAATTTACTTAAAAAGCAAAACAGCAATACTTTGTAAATAACATAGTTGTCGTAGATGTTACTTGATGGGTGAACTCTTAAACCACTGAACTGATTAAGATAAAATTTGATAATTGATAGTGTGAGAAGAAGTGAGTGGACGAATTTGTTGGGTAATTACTAATCCATACTTCCATACTAATATTATAAATGCGAAAGTGTGTCTGTCTGTCTGTCTGTCTCTCTGTCTGTCTGTCTGTCTGTCTGTCCGTTACCTCTTTACGCTTAAACCGCTGAACCGATTTTGCTGAAATTTGGTATGGAGATAGTTTAAGTACTGGCAAAGGACATAGGATACTTTTTATCCCGAAAAAATGTAAGGTTCCCGCGCGATAAACGAATTTCAGCGCAACGGAGTTGCGGGTGTCATCTAGTAATTACTAAGCACAATTTAACATACAAAAAAAACATTATATATGTAATAAATATTATAGTATTAAACTTTTAAATCTATTCAGGCTAGTGGGTGTAATTGTAATGTCGTTACTTAATGGTTTCTGGAAATAATAGTGAATGGAGATTCCATTTAACGCTTCTTATGAATTTTCATGAAAAGGTGACATACATTCTACAACGATATTTTTAGTTTCGACCTAAATGTCCTTTTGATTACGTAAAAAACCCTTGTCTTTTATACAGTTATTTCTAGTCTTTTAAGTAAAATATGATGGCTTCTTCTTTGTCCTTTCCGGGATCTTCATGCAAAATTCCATCGGAATCGGTTTAGCGTTTAGAGGTAACAGATAGACACACTTTTTCATTATTGTAAAAAGCAATATGAATTTGTATAACTCTGACTTTCTTATTTATTTTTCATAAGCGACCATCAAATCCTTTTTTGGATTACCCTAAACTCTTTTAAGATTTAGCCAATATATCAGGTGAGGGCCAGCTCGTTTGCATCCACAGTATAAAAGATACACAGAACAGTGTCCCGGCACTTCCCTGGCGTGATTCATGGCGGTGGCGGCGATTTATAGTGACGTAGCGGATAAGTGGGACAGCTGTAAGGAATTGCGTTATAAAATAGTTTCAAACACATTTGCTGTAATTGGGTTACTGTTTAAGTGAATTTTAGATGTACTATAGAATCTAGCCGTGTAGATTATATTATTGTAAAGGTTACATTGTGTCGGTAAAATTATTAAGGAAAAGAAACAGTCTTCATAATACTTATTATTATAACTAGCTATTTGACCGAGCTTTGCTCGGTATTCAATAAAACACGAATAAAATGACAATTTCCAAAAAATGATTCCTAGCTAGATCGATTTATCGCCCCCGAAACCCCCTATGTACTAAATTTCATGAAAATCGTTGAGATTCCAATTACAAATATATAATCTATACTAATATTATAATCTATACTAATATTATAAAGCGGAAGAGTTTGTTAGTTAGTTTGTTTGTTTGTTTGTTTGAACGCGCTAATCTCTCCTGAGATTAGCGCGTTCAAACAAACTTTCGTTTAAATCGGACTACTGGTCCGATTTAAAAATTCTTTCAGTGTTTGATAGCCCATTTATCCAGGAAGGCTACAGGCTATATTTTATCACGCTAATACTAATAGGAGCGAAGAAATAGAGGAAAGTGTGGAAAAAACGGGAAGAAATTATTTGAAAGGGCTTATTTGAACGCGCGAATCTTAGGAAGTACTGGTCCGATTAGAAAAATTCTTTCAGTGTTAGATAGCCTATTTATCGAGAAAGGCTATAAGCTATATTTTATTGCGCTAAGACTAATAGGAGAGAAGAAATAGAGGAAAGTGTGGAAAAAACGGGAGAAATTATTTGAAATGGCTTATTTGAACGCGCTAATCCCAGGAACTACTGGTCCGATTTGAAAAATTCTTTCAGTGTTAGATAGCCCATTTATCGCGAAAGGCTATAGGCTATATTTTATCTCACTAAGACTAATGAGAGCGAAGAAATAGAGAAAAATGTGGAAAAAGTTGGGGAAATTATTTGAAAGGGCCTATTTGAACGTACTAATCTCAGGAACTACTTGGTCGGATTTGAAAAATTCTTTCAGTGTTAGATAGCGCATTTATCGAGAAAGGCTATAGGCTATATTTTATTACGCTCAGTTTAAAAGCAGCGAAGAAATAGAGGAAAATGTGGAAAAACGGGGCAAATTATTTGAAAGGGCTTATCTCACGAACTACTGGAGAATTTTTTCTGTTATTTGGCACAGGTAAGAAGTAGACCACGTGAAGGATCATAGGCTATTTTTTGTGGACTAATTTGTCTGTGAAATATCTAATTCACGCGGGCGAAGCTGCGCGGAACGTTATATTTCGCGGGGTCACGACATCACGCGTAAACGGCTGGACCCATTTTGCTGAAATTTGGTATAAAGATACTTTGAGTCCCGAAAAAGAACGTAGGATACGTTTTGTGCCGGAAAAATAACTGCTTACTGCACAATATACTTTTATGATTTGCGCGTAAACTATTCAATCTATTTTGATGGAATTTGGTATGGATATACTTTGAGTCTCGAGAAAGGACAAGGAATACTAATTTTGTCCCGGAAAATGTACGGTTCCCGCACAATAAACTTTTATGCTTCTCGCCTAAACTATTTAATCTATTTTGATAAAATTTGGCATGGAGATTGGAGATACTAATTTGAATCTGGGACAAGGAATGTTTTTGTCCCGGAAAAATGTGCGGTTCCCATACAATATACTTTTTCTGATTTGCGCGTAAGCGACTCAATCGATGTACGGGAACAACTATAAAGTCCACGCGGACGAAGTCGCGGGCAACAGCTATTATTATAATATACAAGAATATTAAAGATATAAGATTATGTTGTGACCTTAGGAAATGTCATTTCTTGAAAACGAGCAACGAGTTATAGATACGTTAATTAACTTAATTTACACTTGATTCGAATAATTTTTTACCGTAAATGATTAAGCCAAAGTTAAATAAAATAAAATGTCAAAATCAGAACAAAATTTTAAGAGGATCGACTACCGGGTCCATCTCCATACAAAAAGCCATAACGTTTTGCTACCCCTAAAACTTATTCGATTTCAACGATTTTTCACTATGTTATTGCCTCTAGTGAAAACTATGCTTCTACGTTTTCCTTTTATTAAAATTTTTGTTACTTTGAAAGTTACAAGCTTCTGAAATCTAGGTTTTTAGGCTCAAATCTTTCTCATCTTAAATGGTTTGTATTTGAAAAGCAACGTAAATTTTCAAACAAAGAAAAACGTACAAACGTAGATTAGATTCTGCTAAAAATATTGATGGCAAAAAATATTAGTTTTAGTACAGTGTAGGGGATGCAAAACGTTATGCCCCGAAACGCGATTTTTGGCTAAAAATACCCAGAATCACAGCCGAACTGCAACTCTGCGCGGGGGCCGAGCGCTGTGGCGACTGGCGACAGAGAATGGTTTTCCAAATACCTATTTTCTACGCTCGCGGCACTACACTGTTAGATAGCGCATTTATCGAGAAAGGCTATAGGCTATATTTTATTACGCTCAGTTTAAAAGCAGCGAAGAAATAGAGGAAAATGTGGAAAAACGGGGCAAATTATTTCAAAGGGCTTATCTCACGAACTACTGGAGAATTTTTTCTGTTATTTGGCACAGGTAAGAAGTAGACCACGTGAAGGATCATAGGCTATTTTTTGTGGACTAATTTGTCTGTGAAATATCTAATTCACGCGGGCGAAGCTGCGCGGAACGTTATATTTCGCGGGGTCACGACATCACGCGTAAACGGCTGGACCCATTTTGCTGAAATTTGGTATAAAGATACTTTGAGTCCCGAAAAAGAACGTAGGATACGTTTTGTGCCGGAAAAATAACTGCTTACTGCACAATATACTTTTATGATTTGCGCGTAAACTATTCAATCTATTTTGATGGAATTTGGTATGGATATACTTTGAGTCTCGAGAAAGGGCAAGGAATACTAATTTTGTCCCGGAAAATGTACGGTTCCCGCACAATAAACTTTTATGCTTCTCGCCTAAACTATTTAATCTATTTTGATAAAATTTGGCATGGAGATTGGAGATACTAATTTGAATCTGGGACAAGGAATGTTTTTGTCCCGGAAAAATGTGCGGTTCCCATACAATATACTTTTTCTGATTTGCGCGTAAGCGACTCAATCGATGTACGGGAACAACTATAAAGTCCACGCGGACGAAGTCGCGGGCAACAGCTATTATTATAATATACAAGAATATTAAAGATATAAGATTATGTTGTGACCTTAGGAAATGTCATTTCTTGAAAACGAGCAACGAGTTATAGATACGTTAATTAACTTAATTTACACTTGATTCGAATAATTTTTTACCGTAAATGATTAAGCCAAAGTTAAATAAAATAAAATGTCAAAATCAGAACAAAATTTTAAGAGGATCGACTACCGGGTCCATCTCCATACAAAAAGCCATAACGTTTTGCTACCCCTAAAACTTATTCGATTTCAACGATTTTTCACTATGTTATTGCCTCTAGTGAAAACTATGCTTCTACGTTTTCCTTTTATTAAAATTTTTGTTACTTTGAAAGTTACAAGCTTCTGAAATCTAGGTTTTTAGGCTCAAATCTTTCTCATCTTAAATGGTTTGTATTTGAAAAGCAACGTAAATTTTCAAACAAAGAAAAACGTACAAACGTAGATTAGATTCTGCTAAAAATATTGATGGCAAAAAATATTAGTTTTAGTACAGTGTAGGGGATGCAAAACGTTATGCCCCGAAACGCGATTTTTGGCTAAAAATACCCAGAATCACAGCCGAACTGCAACTCTGCGCGGGGGCCGAGCGCTGTGGCGACTGGCGACAGAGAATGGTTTTCCAAATACCTATTTTCTACGCTCTTGGCACTACACAATAGTCTTAAGATTTTAAAATGCAGAATCAGGATTAGCCGCTGCCTGCTACGTACTTTAAAGAAGCTGTCGCAATAAGGTAACACATTATAACCTTTTTAACGTCCTAATGCATCAAAAGCATGAGCTATGCTAATGCTGATGAGAGTGTGATACACCGTATACGGCGAATATTACCTTAACGGGTCTGCTTAGTAAATTGCATACATCGCATTCGGAGAGGGCGCTGGGAGGCAATGCAGTTATGACGTCATTAGCACGTTAGTGACGTCATAACTCTGTAGCTATCTCCCGCCTGTCGGCAATTACCGCGATGCACGTGGACCGAATGCGTTTCCCCAGAATTTTCCAGAATTAAGTTCTTTTGTGAGCCTGACATTATGGACTATAATTTTTCGGTTATTCTCACTTAACTTATAGAATGAATTATAGAGTTTCCGTGGCGTTGGCTTTAGAAAAATGTAATTCAACTCGTATAACAGCATCTGAATAAATATGTCAAAATATTTCAAAACTGTATGTAGTTATGTTTGCATTTGTGTTTGTGTTCGTATATCTCCTGAACTACTCGTGTAACTGTACAGACTCGTGTCCTCTTATGCTGATAGTCTTCTTCTGCAACATGACCTTGACTCCTTAAGTCGTTGGTGCGCTCTTAATGGCATGGCCTTAAACCCTAAAAAATGTATCTACATCAGGTTCACTAAGAAACGCCAACCCCACGCGTCCTGTTATCACATAGAGGGTACGAAATTGGACGAGGTAAACGAGGTTCGAGATCTAGGCGTTGTATTGGATGGTAAGCTGAAATTCAATAACCACATCAACTCGGTCGTTAACAAATCTTTTAGTATGCTAGGTTTCATTAAGCGAAACACAATAGGTTTCAAACCAGCTACAAAAATACTGCTCTTTAACTCGTTAGTACGCAGTCACGTCGAGTACGCAAGCTCTGTATGGAGTCCTTCCTATTCTCAACCATCTCAGAGAATTGAAAAAATTCAAAGACACTTCACCAGACACTTGGCCTTTTCAGACAGAGGCATTTGACATAGGAGTCCATACGAGCAGCGCCTAAATTTCTACGAGACCACTGAGTGTTTGGAGAAAAATCCACGATCTTGCCATGCTCCACAAAATTATTAATGGAAAGGTGTCTTGCTGTGATCTTCTGGAACTGTTTTCACTGTCTGCCCCTTATAATCGACCACGACATCCTATAACTAAAATCTTGCGTGGACCTCCTTGGAGAACAAACGTGGGGAAGCATGCCCCACCACAGCGTATGTGTGACTTATACAGCTACACATGTGCAAAGGACAATAGTGTCGACATTTTTCATGACAATTTTAATGTTTTCATAAAAAAAGTCCTAAAGTGCTTTGAGTTACCCACCAATAATTAATTCAATATCTCGTACATAAGAGATATTCTTAAATCAATTAAACAATTAATCAATGTAATATAATATAAAATTGTTGTTGTATATTTGATTTGATTTACATAATATTATTACCTGAATCAATTTTGTGTTGCTCTTAAAATGTTATTAATAATATGTAATTCGATCAGATTTTAAATTGTAATTTATTAATTTATTTCTAATTTATGTTCATAATATAATTTATAATTATTTTTAAATACTATTTAATGTAATTTTGCATGTTGTTGTTAACACTATACTAATGAATGTTGTGTTGCCTATAAAGGTGTGTGCATCAGGTATTGAAGACTCTGGTACTACACTATCAACTGTAATTTTTTAAATGCATATGCTTTTGGTAACCATAATAAATAAATAAATAAACTACAAGTGTGATTTTAAGTAATTCTTTTTTTTTTGTTGTACAAGGTATCGTTCAACTTAGGGAATACTGCATCAAAATCTGTCTAATAGTTTTTGAGTTAGGGAAGTTTATCCCCCACCAGTTTTGCCAAGCGATATTAAAACTGTGTGCATCCTAGAGATTTATTAGCTTATTAGCTTATTACATACCTACGTAGAAACATAACTTTTTCCGTACATCAAAAGGGATTTATATAAAACGGTGGTCCCATAAGGAGGCAGCTAATTTGTTCACAAGAATTTATGTAAGTCCATCACGTAGGGATTTCAGTCTTACACGTGGTTAGTATGAATACTTAACGTAATTCCCTAACCGTAATCCTTCGAGTTTATTAATAGTGTGGTATGCCCTTTGAACATAAAAGCCTATCGTTCTTTGAAGTATGTATTATCTTCCCAACTTAATAAACTATTACTTAAACTTTAGAGTTTAGCGGTTCATTAATGGTTTTAATTAAATGGTTGGAATTATGCAATGATAATAGTAAACTCTTTGGAAAGTATAACTAGTAGCTAGGAACCTCATATTATAATTTATAATATGAGTGGACTTAGGACCGCAGTCTATAGAACTTTTAACTTGAAAAAGTTAGTAGCTAAAAAGTTTGTCAGAAAACGTATGGGAGATTTTAGGGACGCGCAGTCGGTAGGATCCATTAAAAGTATTAAATAACGAAATAATTATTACAATAAACAATTTAATGCAATGTACACACAAATAAATAAATATTAGTTACCTATTTATTATCAAACGCAAAATTAATTTATTTTGATAATTTGTTAGTGTTAATTGAATAATTAAATTAATAATTGCACATTGTGTATTCTAATTTGGCTTAATTAAATTAATTTATTGATAAGCAATTGAGAATAAAATTATTTGCTATTCATTTGAAAAATATGGTAAGTAATTGGTATTGGAATAGGAAAAATGTTCCTACGTGTACATTTTGGCTACATTACTATGAAGTATGGCGGACCAAATTCATAATCCAATTCATAATCCTGAATGCGTTATCGAAGTTTCTGAGATCGACGCGACATACACGATGTCTGCAGTCTGATAATATGACTACTGCGGGCTCCGGCCTAGTTCAGCTTACCACCTTTCTCAGTCGAAAGATTTTGTTATAGTCCCCACTCATATTCCCATTTCCCAGTTCCCACATTACATTACACAAAAATCTGAATATTCCTAGCTATAACTGTCCATTGAACATAATAATAAAATAAAGGCCGGCAACGCACCTGCAGCTCTTCTGATGTTGCGAGTGTCCATGGGCGATGGTAGTTGCTTACCATCAGGTGACCCGTTTGCTCGTTTGGCCCCTTATTTAATAAAAATAATAATAATAAAATTGGCAAATTATTTTTCTTACTTCGTACCAAAATATGTAATCTCTTAATTTTTTGCTTTTAATCTGACTGCTAAGAACGGTTTATAGTGACAGGCTTTTTAGGTGTAAGCTGAATGTTGACGTTAATCTTAAAGTATTTAGCTTCAGCGGGCGAAAAGTTTTTCGCTAAAAGATTAGGCGTGGGGTCTTTTTAATTCTTCCATTCCATTCACGGTACCTCGAAGGTAGCATGAGTCAACGTCAGGAAAATATTTCAGGAAAACATTTCCCTGGGTTTATACTCTATACCACATTATTACCACAGACATAGATCAAGATAGATACCGCATGTATATTATGTACTTCGCGTGCCATATCGCGTTCCCAAACGACGAGCAATGCTCGTCTTTCGAAAGTCTGTTCTGTCTGCTTTCAGAATACAAATGGAGCGACATGCGGTATCTATCTTGATCTATGTCTTTGCTCTATACTAATAAAAAAATGACTCTGTGTCTGTACTTACGTTATAAATACCAAAAATACTGTCTATAGAAAAGTTATTATAAACAAGGACAAGACATGGCATCGCGTAAATCACAATGTACGGGGTCAATTCAGACCGCAAAACGACGCGTAGAAGCATTTCTAGTACGGTTACCTCTTTCGTTTTTCATGTGAATGAAAGAGAAGCCATGACTTTTTAACAAGCTGTTAACACTAACAGACGTTGGTAAAATTGGGCCTTAATTGCTTAGCTCTTTCTCAACTTACAAAACAGATACCTATTATTGCTGTTAAGAAGCACATAATTTTGTCTGAAAAGTTGTAATGTGTTTGAAACATCTTTCCACACTAACGGCACTTTAAAATTCTTACAATGTCACTTTTTGGTATAATATCATTATCAACGAATCAACTAGGTGCATAGTGTCCATGGACGACGATTACCGCATACCATCAGGTAATCACATGCTCGTTTCTCAAATCTCTTTCATTTTATAAAAAAAAAACTAGATGACGCCGCGCTCGCAACTCCGTTGCGCCAAAATTCGTTTATCACGCGAGAACCGTACATTTTTCTGGGTTAAAAAATAGCATAATATTATATCGTTTCTGGGACTAAAAGAGTCACGATACTAAATTTCAGTAAAATCGGTTCAACGGTTTTATCGTAAAGAAGTAACAGACAAAGAAACAGAAAGACAGACTCACTTTCGCATTTTTACTATGGAAGAATATAATTTGTTACTATGGAAGTATGGATTAACGCAGCGTGTATAAAAAAATATACGTGTCGCTTGGTATGTCCGACAAAATTCTCGGCTACCTGTATTATGCAGGCTTATTTGAGAATGAAAAGGGTAAAGTGTCGCCGACGCGCGACGTAATAACAAGACCGATTTGCAATAAGTATAGGCCGTTCGGAGATATTTTTCATGTTATATAAGTCTTATCTCTTTGGCATAAAAGTTATATTGGAGGCAAAATATCTACGAATGGTGTAAATCTGAGGTTGACGAGAAAAGGTCCCGGCTTAGTCCCGTAAACAACATTTACAACAATCGCCGCTATGGGATTACCAAAAGCGGGAAGACTTAATAAAAGTACGAACTGATGACACTCTCCTTAAAATATAAGGTTTATGGTTGTGTTTTAATATTTTTTTGAAACCACAAATGAAATTAAAAAACGAACTTTTCAATAATAGATAATATTACCTAATTTTGGAGTCTGTAGCTGATTTTATTGAAAGTAACTATGCAGCAGCAAGATGTCGTTAGCAGTAAAGAAGGACATTCTCTGTTCCATTCTACCTTCGCAGCCCAGTAGGCAACATTTATATTATGCCAATCCCATGCATGGTACGTCTGGCACAAGAGAGATATTAAACCACCTTTTGTTTCTGAATTCTGATATATTCATGTTTGGCACCATCACCATCCCAGCAAGTAGAACTGTTATAAAAATAAGGAAGATCGCAGACGGCACACTTTTTGTGTGATCGAGTCTGCGGCGCACTACAGTCGGCATGGATGGCGCGGCCATGCAGACTGTATGTGCGCCGCAGACTCGATCACACAAAAAGTGTGCCGTCTGCGATCTCCCTATATTATAATACTTAGATAACATAATGCTATTGGTCTATTGTTTATTTAATTTGAAACAAATACCTTTGCGTCTAAGGGTGAAGCCGTGGATGAAGCCAAACGAGTGTAATTTTGTGAGTCGTGAGTCGCAGAATTTCTGCCGCGTAAATATCTTTGCATACAAATCATGACTCACAAAATGACGCTCGTGTGAATCAAACAGGACTTTTGTATGAAACTAAATGCAGCAGAATTTCTGCCAGCCGAAATTCTGCGACTCACAACTCACAGATTACGCTCGTTTGGCTTCACCCTAAACTCTAATTCCTCAAAAATTAACCCTGTTCCTATATTGTCTGTTACCTGTTGCGAGTACTGTCAAAAGAACTTAAACATACTTAAAGTTATTAGGCGGTAATACACGTCGTAAATTATCAAACGGTTCGCGTGCCGCTCGCCGGTAGATCTTCAGGTGCGACATAATGAGGCGCGGGCCCATACTGCGCGATCCCCCGATAAATACGTACAAGTATCAGGTGTATGGAATGTGATATGTTACATAAAAAACTCAGTGGGTGTCTTGTAGGAGGTTGTCCATAAAAAATGCAGAAATTCATTTATCGGGAACCACAATTTTTTCGGGATTAAATCCTATGTCGTTCTCTGGGACTGGAAAGTATATCTTATTATCTTCACCTAATTTCACTAAATCTGTTTCAGCGTGAAGATGCTATAGTAGACAAACATGCATTTATACTATCATTAAGTATTATGGAGACTTATGCCTTGATTACACCTACCGACTGCACGAACCTCGTGCAATGTTAGCCCCGACTGGTACACCCCGAATACACTCTGAGATTTTATTAAGTGTGCGTGCGGCGACGCATTGATACTATGGCGCACACATAGCCGCGCGCGGTGCCTTTGTATGAAGATAACTTACTTCCCCTCCTTTTACTATGGTATTTGTTTCAAATGAAATAAACAATAGACCAATAGTAGAATTATAGCGAGGCAGTGTTCTCGGCCAATCAAATTGGCGAAAAGCACTTTCTCACCACTGTCTCGCCCACCTACTCGGTAGGTGTAATCAAGCCCTAAGGCCCTTAGAACAAGCTAATATAAGAATTTTCATTGCGTTTCGACTAGCATATGTTTTCCAGTTGTCCCATAAGTTCATAGAATAAGTACTGTTTTTTTTTAAATGAAATAAGGGACAAACGAGCAAACGGGTCACCTGATGGAAAGCAACTTCCGTCTCCCATGGACACTCGCAGCATCAGAAGAGCTGCAGGTGCGTTTCCGGCCTTTTAAGAGGAAATAGGGTAATACTCCCATATTACCCTAGTAGGGAAGGGAATAGGGTAGGGGATTGGGCCTCCGGTAAACTCACTCACTCGGCGAAACACAGCACAGCTGTTTCACGCCGGTTTTCTGTGATAACGTGGTATTTCTCCGGTCGAGCCGGCCCATTCGTGCCGAAGCATGGCTCTCCCACGTCAACCTGTTTGAACCTATACTGTTTCTAAAAATAGTTTGCTCATATTTCAAACATAGTAAATAGAGATAGATAAATTAGAAGCGTAGTCTTTTGCATTTATAAACGCTTATTATATTTTTATTTATAAGCACTCGAAGAATGAAATATGCTTTGATACGCACGTCTCTATTATTTTCCTCGAGGGGATACTTAGAGAATATTGCAAACTAGAAAATATATTAATTTTACCCGAGCATGTTCTCGGCAAATATTAAGAGTGGTCTAAATGGGCACTAGAATCGCTTGTTATAATAATAAAACAAAATTCACTACACCCCTGCGAGCTGTTTATAGCCAAAATTATATTATTATGCCATAAACACCGTTTCATTTCGTGTTTTCTCACTCGGTTAGGTAAGAATTTCTTATTTAGGTTTAAATTGAAGAAAATTTATATTTAGTACTTACCTCTAAAAGTATTGTGCCAAAGTTCGTTTATCGCGCGAGAACCGTACATTTTACCGGGGTAAAAAGTCCCTTCCCCAGGACTCGATGTATCTCCATACCAAATTTCAGCAGTACAATCAGACGGATAGACACACTTTCGCATATACAGTGTGTTAGTGTAAACACCGTTATCCTTGAAACCATCAAATGAGCCCGTCAAAATGAACAACTTTTTCTATGAGAACAATGCTGGGAACTCAAAAAAAAAATGTCTTCATACCCATACGGATGCCCGGATCGGCAATTTGTATGGATATGAAGACGGATTTTTTTGAACTTTCATCCCCTATTTTAACCCCTTGGAGATGGAATTTGACAAAATCCTTTCTTAGCGGATGCTTACGGCATAACATCTACCTGCATGCCAAATTTCAGCTCGATCCGTCCAATGGTTTGGGCTGTGCGTTGATAGATCACTATGTCAATCAGTCAGTCAGTCACCCTTGAGTTTTATATATCGACGGGTCCCAAGAACAAAATCTTATGGAAAAATAAGACGAAATGTATTTTATTGCGTTTTTGGATTCTACATACTAAAAACTATATGGCAGCATATTTTTTTTATTTTATATCCTTTTATTTATTGGAATAATCAATCGAACACTATCTTATTAGAAATATTATATACCCACGAACAAACATGTAATGACACGTAGGCGATTGTTCTTTGCAACTCGCACCGAGCGCGCAGTAACGCAACGACATATACGATATTGTTCTTTAAAAATATAAATAAGTCCATCAGTAACTTATAAATAAATTCATGTAAAACCTATTTTACTTTTATATTCATAGACTATACAATGAGACTGTTATTAGACATAATATTTATATTCTAGCTTATTATTTTAACATAAGTCGCTGTTCGGTAAAAAACAATTTCAAGTCATTTATCGCTTGAGCAGATACGATTTTGTTCTACAAATTATTAATAAAAAAATTAGTCGTATATAAATAAACAATTTTGTTCTCTGTAAACTTTTTTAACATGCGTGTTTGTTTTACACAAAAGTATTTTATTTAATATTTTTTTAATAAAATAGTACTATTTTTTGTAAGTAATAAGATTTTAGATATATATACTAGCATAACATATACCTTCTTATTTGCTTTCTGTTAGAAACTGGTTGCCAACGCTACACCAACATCAGCTCGCTGGAGCCGAGAATATTGGCCGATATGGCAGAAGTTTGGCATGATATTTTTGATGAAAATAATGAAAATGATAGTTTAAGGGAAAAATAAGATCCTCATAATATCCATAACTCAGATACCTATTATGATACCTGCGATCAAATTACTTCACCACCTATGTATGGCTAATACCGGCCCCGCCTAGCGCCTACAGATGAAGTATTTACTCCATTGAACGTTGAGGTAACTCACCAGCAATATAATACATTATATTATTGAAGAGTTTGAAGAACCTGCGATTTCTACAATACCATCATCATCACATAATGCTATTAGGTCTACCACACATTCCCACCACTGCAACTCCCATGTCGCCAGGATCAACAGTAGTAACCACGAAAACTCTTTGATATGATCTCAGAGGTGCCCGAGGGACAAGCTAAATCTGTCTTGGGACCCGCAACGAACTTAATCAGAAGAAAGGTAAGAGAAGTAGGGGATAAGGCCCATCACACATTCACATAATATGGTATTATAGCTATACACTTATGCCTTCCCCAGTTAATGTACACAAAAAATGTAAAGATATTTTTTGTGCCGATCATAGTGGTTGGATTGATTCAGTCCAATCCCTAAATAATAGCACATCAAACTTAACGCCTGAAACTGCCCCGAAGCGAAAGTCAAAGAAACGTTTGGTACGTCGACAAGACTGGTCGAACGCGAAACGGAAAACCCAGAAAAATCTTGGAAAGAGTTACGTTTCAAGAAGAGGTCAATTTGTTAGTGACAAAATGATGGGAACGCCGTGTAGTTGTAAGTATAAGACGTGTGGAGACAAAATTCAGACAGAAGAACAAAGACTTGAATATTTTAATCGATTTTGGAAGCTAGGAAATAGAGACAGCAGTACCTGTATCAGAAAATGCTTACTCGTCACTATTGAAGCTAACAAAAATAAAGATTTAATAAGTATGTACGATTCTGGCGTCATAAATTCAAGCAATGCAATGCCGAATATTAGCTGGCCGATTTTGTATCGTACATTTTGTGAGTTAATCACTGAGTTAGTAACGAAACGAAGGAGTGAGTAACGGAAAGTCTCACTAGCATATAAAAGTGAGAATTTTCGTTACTCACTCCTCCGTTTCGTCACAATATACGATACAGAATCAGCCAGCTGGTAGATAATTCGAATAAAAACTGATTCGATTTAAATTTAGGCATAGCATGGTCACCATAGAAACGGTTTCTTTACGGAAGAATAGACAAAGTGACAGTTAGACAATGGAAAATTAATAATCCGCCATTTTTCGATAAAATCTATTATTATGTCGATTCTTTTCCATGTCTACTGATATGCTAGGTGAGAAAAAGAGTAAAATTTATTTTTGTTAAATATTTAGCTCACTATTTTTTTTATTACCAAAATAAATACAGCTAATTATTACTTACACATTTTTATAATAATTACGACTGAAATAAAACCTATGTAACATACACGTTGACATTGGTGTTAATTCAAAAACAAGGTTAAAAACTACTTTTTAATATTATTTTTGAGTTAAAAATGTTCTGAATTTATTTATTTAATTAAAGTTTTGATAATTACATTGTTATTTTCAATATCAATTCGAACGTTAGGGCTTAATTTTCTTTTAAGACATGAAACCGAAACATCAATTCCCTAAAACAAAGTCTTAAATAAAGATATAATATACTAGATTGTTCCAAAGAACAACGTCGTATATTAACATATGCACTAGATCGTTCCGGAAAACAAAACCTTATTGTATTATAAGAATTCATTTTATTCGAAAATAACAATTTAAATCTATAAAAAAAATATGAAAATAAAGAAATTAAGCTCTTCAATAGCTTTTGCTAATTTTTTTCTCAAAAAATGTACATTTGCTTCAA
The DNA here is from genome assembly GCF_905147365.1 of Aricia agestis. Lineage (NCBI taxonomy): Eukaryota > Metazoa > Arthropoda > Insecta > Lepidoptera > Lycaenidae > Aricia > Aricia agestis. The sequence continues at coordinate 6,592,332 of NC_056421.1, read as the reverse complement.
AAATTTATAATTATATTTACACAGAACTTAAAAACCTCATACCGTAAACCAATATTTTCATACATACGATTTTGTTCTTGGGACCCGTCGATATATAGATGTTTCATCCCCTATTTTATCTCCTTAGGGGTGGAATTTATCAAAATCCTTTCTTAGCGGATACCTACGGCATAACATCTACCTGCATGGCAAATTTCAGCCCGTTCCGTCCAGTGGTTTGGGCTGTGCGTTGATAGATCACTATAATATGTCAGTCAGTCAGTAAGTCACCTTTGAGTTACATATATTTAGATAAGTATGGATATATTGTCTAAGCAAAAAATCTTCGCCGTTTCAAAATAATTTTGATAATGATGCTGGCTGAAACCTCTACAACTTATTGCATTACGGACAGTGTCCATAAATTACGCTAGCGTCGGAGGAGTTTTAAAATAATTTCGACATAAAAGCAACAAGTCGGATTTTCCGACAAATCTCTGGGGCACACAGCCGCGATAGGTTTTAGTAAATGTAGAATACGAAATAAAACAAAAGGCCATTCGCGGTAGGTACTCTATCTGATTTGAAAAAAGAACGCGCGGATTCGGCGTTAATGAAATTATTTCTGGGAAACATCTGAGACGGGTGCATTGCCCCGCGAGAAATTTACATTTTGAATACTAATGACTGGCTGCACTCACCGGGGACATAAGCTATAGAATAATAATAAAACAGAGTAAAACGTAATTACTGATACGAAAGCTGTTAGTACTTAAGACGTTATTGATTTGCATAAGAAGCGACAGTCGCCATTTGCATATCCTGTTTAAGAACTATCGTATTTTGTCATTCATTTTGCCTTACCTGGGATCGGTGTTAATGGTGTGATAAGGCTGTTACCTGGACACGAAGTTAAGGAACAGGGCCCTTAGCCAAAATGCATTCGCTTGTGTCGATAACAAGTAAAAAAAAAGTAAGTAGTTACATGTAAAGTTTGTAAGTAGTTACATGTAAAAAAAATGGGATTTGACATAGCACATTGCAGGGCCTGTTTCACCAATCACCACTTCCTGATAAAGTGCCGGATAGGCTATCCACAACTTTTTTTGACAGATTCTCCATACTCTATCTGTCAAGTTAAGTGGAGGACAGCCTATCCGGTCCTAGTCTTAGATACTATGTCCTAGTCCTAGATCCGGCACTTATCAGGAAGTGGTGAAGGGCCTGTCCTTAGCGATCTAACTTAATTATCGACATCAAGTTTTGATAGCGAAGTTAGAAGTCAAAAATTACTGGGATTTGACGTAACGCATTGCAAGCGCACTTCGCGATGCGTTATGTCAAATCGCATACAATTTTGACATCTGACTTCGCGTAAATGCGTTTTGACTAAGGACTCAGGATACAGGACTATCGGTGATAGTGTATCGTAATTAAGGCTAGCATTAGGTTTCCGTGAGTTTGCTATCAGGGAACATTTGTAATAGTAGTAAAATTTTAGTGTTACCTTTTAATAGAGGTGACTGGAAAAAATAAAAAGTGGCAGACACTTAAAAACTTAATTCTTAAAATTTTAACACTATTACACTACCTGTATTATGTACCTACATAGGTACTTTAAAGATATACGAAGATTTCTAAATTCTGATACGTTATTAATGTCAAATATCACTAGAAAGATAAGGACATTTAACAATGTACCATCGAGGAAATTGATTCCTATGCAGTTGACGGACCTACGTCACAATAGACATAACTACCAGTAGTTCGACTGCAAAGAAACGGACAGGTTTCAATATCTGTCAAATTCGTCAGGTTTCACTAGGATTATGAACGGAATGTGCCTCGCGCTGGCTGATATAATTTATTTTTAAATATTTAAAATAAATATTTTAAATTGGATTTTGACAATTTAAATCGCATGTGCCAAAACACAAACAACAATACGACCAAAGAGGAACACGTCCAGCGAATATGTCATAGTTTTAAATTCGTAGGTAACAATTTAACAACCCTAGTGACGATTTTCGTCATAATACGTCAAAATTAAAAATTTCAACATCAGTTCTAAGTCGGCATACTCTATAATTCTGTCTACTCTGCCTACGTCATTTGGCCGGAATATGTCATTTCAATGTAAGTTGTGTGTTGTCGGCTGGGTATGACATAGCGCGACCAAATTACTTAGGTCTGCCATCTGCATATTAAGAATCAACTTCTCTGATAGTACAACAAAACTTCTGTATACACAGTGCATCTTTTTAGTGAGAGGGTTAAGAGGATACACCAGGGGCGAGAGAAATTGAAAATAGGTATTTGAAAATGTATTGCTGTCTCACCAATCTCAAGTCTCCCACCGCAGAGCGCGATAGAGACAGCACGACAAAAGTTCTAATAAAAGAACAGAAAATCTTCGATTCGTTGTCCGCTGATTCCTTCTCCAAAACTTAACCGATTTAAGTACTTTTTTCATTAAGAATTAAAGTAAGGCTTGAGCTGTGTTCCTATGTTTTATTTTTTTTGTATATTTTAGCCAGTTTTGTTTTCTGGGTGTTTGAACACAGAGGAAAATCTTGCCATTTTTTTGGGTTTTTGGACGTTCTTATCTTTTTTAATAATAAAATTATGAAAAAAAATAAAACATAGGGACATGCTAATGGTGGCCATAGATATTCAGGAAAAAAAATCATAACTCTACCGGCATTATCCAGGGAGGAAACAGGGGACAGCGTTTGTATGGAAAATTGGCGGTGTATACTCCTCTTAAGATGGAACGCGGGTGCAGTAGAATTTAAACGAAGAATCTATTGCCATCACGCTAATCCAGCGCCGGCACGAGTATTGTGAAAGACACCGATACAGTAAATCGAGGTAACGTAGTCCTTGATTCCTCCTTTAAAATAGAGCCTATCTAATTATTATTTTTTAAAATATCTTCAGGAAGAGTCTATGCCTCTACGTGTTTATTTTATCGTAAAGATCTTTCAAATAATTTGTTTTATGTCGGTGGATAGGCGGGGTACGAGACATACATTTTTTGCGATTTTTAAAGGGTCATATTTTTTATTTATTAGTAAGTAAATTTAGAAAAATCGAACGTAGAGGCATAGCTTTAACAGATTCTAATATTGTATAAAAATATTTGTCTAGACGCATTCATTGTCCAGGGAGTAAATTGGGGAATACGTTTGTTTGGAATGTTAGCGTTTCCTCTTAAAATCCAGTAAAAGCAACTTTAAAGCTATTTACCATAAAGGAGTGATAGTGCAAATTGAAAAATTCACATTGTCTCCTGTATTCCAGGTAAGTGCACAGCGAAAGCGGTCGTAATCCTGCAACAAACTCATGCTGCGCCCCGAAACATAATCAAATATATTTTATAGCTAATTCCGCCGTCTTGTACGCCAGATGGGATGCCTTTGTTATGTTAGAATTTTAAAGAATTTCAAGGTGTACTCCGGTAAGATTAGATTAACTTTTAGTGTAAAAATAATGCTAAAGAGGCATTTTTGCATAAAACTGAGAACACAAAATTATGTGTACCATTAACATTTCATTCTGTACCATTACCGAGACGGAAAACGAACTGAATCGAACAAAGAACGAATAAATTAAAGTTGCATTTAAATAGTAGAATCAATACTGGGGTTTCGTACAATGAGTTTTTATGTTAAAAATCTTTCAAAATTTCATTAGAAGGGGTGACACGTGCGAGTAAGACGCGGACTAAAGGGGGTGACAGACGTGCGAGTAAGTACGCGGACTTATGGCTCGACGATCTTAATCGCCTGTTTGTCAGCAAAGAGGGGCATAGATCCAGTGTGAGCTATTCTCGTGTATCACCAATGCGAGCCAAGTAAATCCGATAAAAAAATCCGCGTACTTTAAGTTCGTACGTCTATCAGGCCTTTAAAAGCCACAGTCTATAAATTAAAATATTATGTAGATATTATTATTGATCGTACTGTAGGTTCTTGGTGGAAATTCATGTTATACACTCATTGTGGAAGACTGCACATAAATTGTGTTTTATTAGTATTCAACTGTATACATTCTTGTTAATACCTCTTTCGTAGCGAGCATAACCAGCCAGATTTTAAATGTATCCCCATAAGCTGATAAAGTGGTGACTGTCGAAATGTGATTTAGTTCGGTTATGACAGAACGATAAGCATTGCTTTTATTAAATTCCCTCGCATCGCCTGACTAATGTCGACCAGCTGACGCGCACTCACTTTCTCTTTTTCATTCGTCTGTGAAATTTACACGGATTGCTGAAATCCAGACCATATTTTAAAACTGTAAATATGGAATATTTGCTACTCTGATTTTGTGTTGGAGCTAGTTTATTGTATTGGTAGCAGAGTTGTGAAATATTTTCACCAGGTTCAGAAAAATTATGTGTGTTACTTTTAACTCGCTAGGGTCTAAACAGCTTGTCGTTTATGTCACTAATGAGTTTGAGAGGTATTATAATATTAAGATTCGTCTTGGTAAGAGAGACACTGGAATACTGTATTTTTGAGAATTTGAGAAAGTCTACGCTACTATAACATTAACGCACAGTATGACTATGAAGATTTCTTTTCAGCGAACGTCTATCATTAGTATGGTACCATATAATAATAATAATACTCCCCACATCGGTTTCGGTGACGGTGGCCGGTTTCATTGAAACCAGACCAGGTACGCAGGAGTGATTTTATAGTGCCCAAGTGTGTGCGCAGTACACAAGAGCACTCTCTATTCCTTTACTCTCATAGCCCAGTGGGACGGAAGACCGACACGACTGGCGAGAGATCAGGCGCAGGACCGACTTTTTACATGCCCATCCGACGCATGGATCATCTTACTTGTCAGACAATCAGGTGATCAGCCTGCATTGTCCTAACCAAACTTGGAAATGACATGTTTCCAACGCGGGATTCGAACCCACGACCTCCGGAGTCGAGAGCGACGCTCTAACCACTAGACCACGGAGGCGTTACCGTCGTTTCAATGAAACCGGCCACCGTCACCGAAACCGGTGTGGGGACCATATAATATGATACCCAATTAACCATTGCAAAAAAAGCGAGATGTTTATCCTGATTTGGGTGACAAACATTTTGTGTTGAAACAATAGAGTCCCCAGTTAGCTCAAATCAACACTTAGGGAGTGTTAACATATTAAAGAGACCTAAATGTCAGACAGGACCCTTAGTTTAGGACTGGGGCGAAAATACTAATTGCATGTAAGCCTTAAACAAACTGAAGGTTGTCCCTTATTATATTAGAGCCACAATTATTTCGAATAATATCATGTATATATTTTTAGCTTTCTTAGGGTTAGTTCACAACGAAACGAGAAGCGAAAGAAAAAAAACTGTAAAGTTTAAACTGCATTAAAAAGACAATACTAGAATATTTAAAAGTATGAGAGCTGAGGCGTATGGCACTAGCATCACTATCATAGTAAATCACTATCGAAACACTCAATCGAACTTTTACAATAATCTAGTACAGTAGCCCTAGAACAATTTTTTATTACTATCAAGCAAATTTTTTGTGAGTAGCTTCATTTTGATAAGACGAACAACATTTTTATCTGCAAAAAATCTTAAAGTGGTAGCTAACAGAAATAGAAAGGATTTCATACTTTGACTTGATGGTCCTAAAATATGGATTGTTCTATTTGTAGGACAATGTTACTCTTAAATAATATGACTATTAATCAATACACAAAAAATCAGCTTGTTAGGGTTCCGTTTTAGGGTTCAGCAGTCAACCAAGTTTTGTTGATTACAGAACCCTATAACGGAACCCTAACGAGCTGATTTTTGTGTATTAATAGATTAATAATCATATTATTTAAGAGTAACATTGTCCAACAAATAAAACAGTCCATATTTTAGGACCATCAATTCAAAGTATGAAATCCTTTCTATCTATTAGCTACCACTTTCGAGATTTTTCGCAAATAAAAAATTAGCTTGATAGCTACGAATAATAAAAACTAAGGAAAAGTAACTCCGTCAAAAAACATGCTCCACAATACTTGTCAAAAAAGTGTACCTTAGGTACACATTTCAATACATTTGCAATATTTAGGTGACCTTGAGCGGTACTAGGCTGACGTTGCATGACAGATCAAAAGGAACCAAATTTAAAACGGTAATAGTATGGGAGTTACGATTCCTTAGTTTTTATTATTCGTAGCTTGATAGTAATAAAAAAAAAAAAATTCTAGGGCTCCCGCACTAATACCTACCTCGTTTAATTTCAATTCGTGCAGACAAAGATCACCATTTATTAGATAGAATAATGAGGCAAATTAATTAAAATCTAAATTGGCGCCAAACGCCAAAGTGGTCGATTATCGAACGACAATAGCGAAATGTTTGTTCTTGTTCACATTAATTAAGAATGTTCGTTTTGCTACACTCGATAGCAATTCCACGAAATTCGTTAATTAATTTAAACATTCATGCTTAATTATCGGACTCTTCAATTTGATTCGATTTAAATTTGTTGCTTTATTTGTTCTCGGCTTTATACGACTTGTGTCTGTTTGCTAACCAACAATTAACAAACAATAAACAGCGAGGTAATTGCGTTACAGAATTTCAATTTATTCGCCCTCGTCTTCTGCCTACCATCATGTGGGCACGGCAGGTCTTATTACCTTTTTAACCGACTTCCAAAAAACGAGGAGGTTATATATTCGGTTGTGGATATATATTTTTTTGTATGTTCGACCACTACTCCGCCGTTTGTGAACCGATTTTCAAAATTTTTGTTTTGTTATATTAGGTTTCACTCCAATTTGGTCCCATTTTCACAAAAGTGGTGATCTGATGATGGGATCCATGAGTAATCGAGGGAACTCCTCAAAATTTATATGGAAACATATGGTGATTTTGATTTTATGAGAAGCATTCTAAGCATATGCTACCAAAACGCAAGATTTTGCACCAAGGTATACTATGGTTCCGAAGATACTAAGAGAACTCCGGATTCCTTATAGGTACAAGTTTGGTGGTTTAGGCGTTGTTTTAAGAATTGAAAGCATATGCTACTAAGCAAATTACATTCATCATCATCATCATCACTACTATGTCAGGGTCACCAATGTCACAACTCACATGGTTGTATATGGTTATGGATGCAATATACACACAACACCATAAAATATCATCAGTCATCTCGTTATGTCCTTATTTATTTGGTAAATTTCAAAGCGATTTTAATACAAAAAAATATACTTAATGTTGTTTCAAAATACATAATATTTCAAGTACCACAAAATTGAACATATTAAGTAACAAATTCAACCTTTACTCCAGAGCGTAAGGCACACATTTGGGTTGGACTGGAAACGACGGACTTGGAAGGAAACGGGGCACAATGGAAAAAATACTTATAAAAATTTTTCGTCAAAATTTTAACCTCTTATATCCATCCACCCTTTTTGAATATACTAATCGATAGGGGACGCCAAGGGGAGCAAAAAAGCTCAGATAAACTTTTCTCAAAAATCAACCCCTGTCGAAAGACAGGCCGAAATGTGACCCTCGTTAGCACGGAGAAAATAATTAAAAAAATTTGGACGAAAAAATTCAACTTCTTATAACCACCACCAGTCGGTACCAGATAGCTGAATCTTTAGTTCTCTGACAGAATATTTGAAATTTTTGGAACTGGCACCAACTTCAAAATTATGAAGATTGAGTACAGAAATAGTTGAGGTTTAGCCGAATTCGGAAAAAGGCATTATTAGATAGGAAAAATTATTTAATACTTTTTAGTTCATATTATAAGGATGTTATTATTGTTTTTACCTTGGAAGTCCGTCTTAATTTTTTGTTAAAAATAATAATTTATACAGGTTTCGTATCCAAATTCCAAACGGTAAAAATTTTAACCTTGACTTCGCTTTTTGTTCTTTCTAAAAGGAAGTAGCATTCGGTAACATTGTTATGAGTTCTTATTTAATCAAATAAGCCGTGTAAATATTTTGAATTCATGCAATGAAATTATAATAATAATTTCTTATAATGTCTGCCTATCTTCAAACTAAATAACTTTCTACATTTAAAATTTCCTGGAATCATGTGCAATATTGTGCATCCACTTTTCTACCAATCACAGCGCGGGCACACAATAAAAAATAAAAATCGACAAAGTGCGAGTCGAACTCCCGCACGAATGGTTCCGTACCATTAGAGAACAAAAATAGCCCAAAAATTGTGTTTTTTGTATGGGAGCCCCGCCCCGCCTTAAATATTTATATTATTTTAATTTTATTAATAATTATTAAAGTAAAGATGTAAATGAAGATTTTGTGAAAATTTCAAGTGCCTACCGGTTGCCATTGTTGATTACAAGCAAAAAGGCCAAAAAATACGTTTGTGGTACAAAAAATATTTAAGGAGGGGGCACCCATACAGGAAGCCCCCCTTAAATATTTAATTTATTTTGTTTTTAGTATTTGTTGTTATATCGGTAACAGAAATACATAACCTGTGAAAATTTCAACTCTCAAGCTATTATTACCTTTCTTGAGTTACAGCCTGTAGCTCTACCATGAGGTTAAAGCTATAGTATTTATCGATACTCGATACCGACTACGTAAATATTTAGTATGGCGATTTTAGTTCCGCAAGTAACCGCTAGAAGCGCTGTAAAATTTGCTATACTAAATAGTTACGTAGTCGGTATCGAGTATCGATAAATACTATGGCTTTAAAATCGATCAAAACGCTCAAAATAGGAGGCATTTTGAGCGCTTTGATCGTTTTTAATATCAAATGGAACGTGGGGACCGGGGTACAGGCGGCTATTTTTTAGGGTTCCGTACCCAAAGGGTAAATACGGCACCCTATTACTGAGACTTCGATGTCTGTCCGTCTGTCTGTCTCCAGTAGCTCTAACATGAGTTTAACATCAAATGGAACGCGGGGGTAGAGACGCGCGTGTGTACTGTGATAAATAATCAAAACTATAAATCTTATAACCTTGCTAAAGATTACTGAATAGTGCTCAATATATCATTGTGAACATGAGACCAAGCCACCAAGGTGTACTTCGAAGAGGTTTGCTAGCCGGCGAAGACTCGACGTTGGTGATTCCTGTAGTTCCCGCTTTGCCAGGTGAGTTTTAATACTTTTTACCACCAAGGAGCCACATACAATCGTCAATACAAGTATTGTTAGAATATAACAACATTTTATGAAAGGAGGTTGCATATTTTGTCTTTTTGAAACATTTATAGACGACTTGTTATAAACGCAACGCGAGTAGCCTTTTTTTTCTGTACCCAGATAATATGACAAATGGTCAAGAATTTCGGACCCCAGTAGAGGGCCAATCGTATGCATAATATTATGCGAATGTCGCAAAACCTCGTCATAAATATTCAGAGATCAGCTGACACGCAAATTCGTGTTCCGCCCGAGCGACCAATACCAACTATTTGACAAGAAATTTTCAATTTCGGGACAGTTTCTGATAGAAGTTTGGTAATTTTATCGTGAAACAATAGAATTACTTTGTCTCTAATAAATAAAATTATCATGTGTGTTTATGCGGAGTCCAAAATGGCTAAACCGAATTTAATGAAATTTTGTATAGTTACAGTACATTCGTTAGGCCTGATAATAGGTTTTTATCTAATTTTTATTTTGATACTACAAATAATTTATATGGCAAAACAACTTTGCCGGGTCAGCTAGTTTACACCAAGTATATAAAAAAATATCCATAGCCGAACATAATATAACCTCCTCCTTTTTGGAAGTCGGTTATGCTTTGATTTTTGGCATTAATCTCTACAGCTGTCTCATATTCTTTAAACCTATCTTGCATGTTTACTTTATATTATAATTTATAGTCTGTAGTTTCATAGGCTATTTTGTCTGGGATTTGGGAACGGCACATCGTAACTGTTTATCTTACTTTGAACTCTTAAAAAGGTTTTCCAGGTATTGTTCTATGAACTTCCATTTTTAAAACATACAATCTATCATTAACAGTAAAATCCAAATTAAATATAAAATTTCTTTGCGAGCTAAAGTTATTACCTGTAAGCCAATTTAAAATATCCTGTTGAAAAGTTTAAATCTATTTCTCAGTTACCTTTATATTATCTCGTTAGAGCAGACTACTTGAAGCTTTTCAATTATTCGCCTACTTATTATAATATGAAAATATTGGATATAGTTATTGGATCAAAAACTTTTAATGATTCACCTCGCAGTGAAGAAGTGCTCTTAGGGCGTCGCTCAAACCGCAGCGGCAATGGACGCTTAAAATATATATTTTTTAAATATATGAAATACAAATACGTGGGAGAGCCATGCTTCGGCACGAATGGGCCGGCTCGACCGGAGAAGTACCATGTTCTCACAGAAAACCGGCGTGAAACAGCGCTTGCCCTGTGTTTCGCCGAGTGAGTGAGTTTACCGGAGGCCCAATTCCCTATTCCCTATTCCCTTCCCTACCCTCCCCTATTTCCTCCCCTAGTACTATTCCCTCTTAAAAGGCCGGCAACGCACCTGCAGCTCTTCTGATGCTGCGAGTGTCCATGGAACACGGAAGTTGCTTTCCATCAGGTGACCCGTTTGCTCCTTTGCCCCCTTATTTCGTAAAAAAAAACTTAAATATATTGTTATTTAAGTTATTCATCTGTTACTGATATAGAAATGTAATGTAATCAAAACATAATACTTACCTAAAACAAGGACTTAAAAAACATAATAAACGTAAAACCATGACACACACCTAATGTGGAATAGTGTATATTATGAGTATTATTACTGTGAAACATGAATTTCCACCAAGAAGGTACAGTACATTCGATATAATAATATAAAGCCATGAAGCTATTTCTTTCACAAAACAACAAAAGTAGAAATTCACACGTGTAAAAAAAAAAGGGGAATTAATTTTTCGCGACATCTCTTTTATAAGGTTATCCCAGTTTGAAGTTTGAACATTATACTCGTAATTCTATCGTCATAAAATTAGACTGACATTCTAAAACTTTTTCTAAGGTGTGCCTAGATGACAAGAATAATATTATGATAGCAAAATATTACTGAAAGTATACTGAACCAATCTAAATGTTAAGCCGACGCCTTGATAATTTGGCTGTAGCGATATCGATTTTTCTCAGCAATGACTAAAGCTAAGAAATTAAAGTTCATTGTTAGTATTCATCATGTCTTTGTCTTTGAATCACCCATAGCATTACAAGATTGGTCAACTTTTATAACACAGAATAATCAATCAAAAAGACCTCTGTAAAAAAGGGATTCTAATTTTGCCAACAGAGGAGAGTGATTTAAGAGGAGTCCACACCGCCGTTTTTCCATACAAACGTGATAATGCCGGTAGAGTTATGATTTTTTCCTGAATATCTATGGCCACTCATGGCATGTCCCTATGTTTTCTTTTTTTTCATAATTTTATTATTAAAAAAGATAAGAACGTCCAAAAACCCAAAAAATGGCCAGATTTTCCTCTGTGTTCAAACACCCAGAAAACAAAACTGACTAAAATATACAAAAAAAAAAATAAAACATAGGAACACAGCTCAAGCCATGCTTTAATTTTTAATGGAAAAAGTACTTAAATCGGGTAAGTTTTGGAGAAGGAATCAGCGGACAACGAATCGAAGATTTTCTGTTCTTTTATTAGAACTTTTGTCGTGTTGCCTCTATCGCGAGATTGGTGAGACAGCAATACATTTTCAAATACCTATTTTCAATTTCTCTCGCCCCTGGTGTATCCTCTTAAGCTTCCAAAATTTGTACATAGATTGGTTCAAGCATACACTTTAATTTGCCCATAGCTTATATGAAATATATTTATGGTTTTTAAATTACGCGACAAAAACCATTTTATCGCTTACGCCCTTTCCATTTCTTGCTGTTCCATTTCTTGTTTTAGGCCGGGCCGGCCTATCATAGAAAACAAGCAATCTAAAACATATCGGCTACCTTATCACGTAAAATAGCGATCAACAATCCACCAGCAATAATCGCGCGAGCGATTGCTGGGTGTCATGAATGTCACAAACAATGGTTTCATGTATAGTGATCGATTGCAATCGTATTTTTTTGGCTGATACGTGATACGAAATTGCGATTTTGGAGCAATTATCGCGCAATAATTGCTATCGCATTGCTCTCGCAAGATACGTGATTCGGGGGCCGTTATCCAACACGGTTTTTTACTTTAACGCGGCGTCACCTTAATGATCAGATGGTTCGGTGTGACACGCTCCCCCCGGTTCTGACGTCGCATAGAACTTGTTATCGGCACTGAATTTTCCACATCAACACCCTCAGCACTAAAGCACACCACTTTATAGTGCTACCTAGTTTCTTTATGTGTATACAAGTGTTTTCAATGTGCATTTAAAATTATATTACGACTAGATGACGCCCGGCCGCAACTCCGTTGACCCAACATTTTTTTTCGGGAGCCATACATTTTTCGGGAATAAAAAGTATTCTATGTCCTTTCTCGGGACTTGAAGTATCTCCATACCAAATTACAGCAAAATCGGTGCAGCGGTTTGAGCGTGAAGAGGTGACAGACAGACAGACAGACAAACACACTTTCGCATTTATAATATTAGTATATTTTGTATATTTACTATTTAGTAATAATTTGTTTCAAATAGGATTTTTTTTGTCTTTTAGACATAAAATCTACAATCCGCTGTCCGTTCAGAATCATTACTTACGTATCTGATAGGCCATCGTGCAAACGACATAAGAACTCACTGTTAAATAAACTATGAATGGATATAATCATACCCTCTATATAGTCACTTGTCAAAAATGTTTTTAAGGAACATAATAATTATTGAACTCCTTCATAGTAATTGACCAACTATAGCTGCTCGCTAGAGTAGTGACTGTAGCTAAGAACACTCTCAAATAATAATTTAATAATACATATTTTAAGATCTGTTGAATTTTGAACAGCAATGTTTACAAACACAGGTTTCCTTAAACATAAGTTTTCACCAAGCTGGGTAGTTGGTGCAATCCTAGTTTACAAAGAATAAACAAGAATAAAAAAATAGTTGTGGCGCGAAAGAGTGCCCAAGGCGTTCGTTTGGTCTAACAAAAATAGCGAAAAATAGTTTTGCAATAAAATTGTTAACTTAGGTTTAAGTCGCAGAATCACAGATACTTATTATGTAAGTTCATCTAATTGTTACACTATAAGGGTGTCATTTTCTTTTAGAAAAAACCCTTTAAAAATAAAGATTAAAAAAAAATACCTTAACTATTTAGCACAAAGTTATTGGAATATATTATTTTCGTAAAGTAACACACTAAATATGTACAAAAAATCTCTAGTTTACAGTCAAAAATATATATGTACCTAATTAAAGTAAGTGAGAAATAGCAACCGTTGGGCAAACTCTATCTGTAGTTGGGAAAAACAATTATTAATATCGACAACGAAAACATGGAATACAAAATATTTTACCCTTTATTAAAAATATGAGACCAAAAAAACCTAAAATGTTATGCTTTACCGTTTGACATTTGGAGTAGTACACCGCATCATTTGCTAAACTTGTGAAACCATTATTTTGCTAGCAGCTGTATTTCTATTTTCTATTTCTTGTTTTATAATAGCAATAATGAAAAAATAAAAAAAACTTGAGAGGTGTCAAGGGACACCCGAATGGAACGAAATTTATTTCTTATGTTCAAAAAACCTGTGTACATATTATACACTCAAAAAAATATTTAAAAAACGTTGACGCACAGGGCCTGTAGACAAGTGGCAAAGCGCTAACGCTAACGCTACAAAATGTATTTGATTTGACATAAGTCATCGCTTCGCGAATACTAATGTCAAATCCATACATTTTGCTAGCGTTAGCGTTAGCGTTATCGTTTTACCACTTGTCTACGGGGGCTTGAATACTATTAACGCCCTCTGCACCATGCGGGTACTAATAAAAAAGTGTCGATGTCAAATATAGTTCTGTCCAGCCTCCTTTATGCCGAACGCGCGATAAGGAACTTCGTTCCAGTAAAAGACACAAATACTTGCATAGTAGACAGAATGTATACTTCATTCTCAACTACATTTTCTAGTTCTCGTTATGTCCTGTGTATTGTACCACGGTCGTATGCATTTGGGACGAATAGTTAGCAGCACTCTGCAACTTTTCAGTCTGAATATTTTTAAGTGGTCGTCCGTATAAGTTATAACGCTTCCGTGCTTTGATAAATATGTTAGAATATCGCTTTGAAATATTATTACGATGATAAATGTATATCGGAACCCCGCTAGAAGTGAAATAATTTAATTTAATGAAAGACGCTATCATACAAATATTATTAATGCGAGAGTCCGTTTGTTTGTTACCTTTTCACGGCCAAACCGCTCAACTGATTTTGCTGAAATTTGGTATGGAGAAACTTTGAGTCCCGGGAAATTACATAAAATACTTTTTATATTATATACTTTTTATATAAACTAATTTTGGCGCAACGGAGTTGTCGGCGTCGTCTAATTAGACGATATACGATTGTTACATATAATTTATAGCTTTTTCAGCAATCTTTGTCTATGTGTAAGCATATTTTAAAAGTCAGAATTATTATATTATGCAAGTTATAATAATTCTATTAGTATCGATTTATGTTGTACTTATTGCTTCTCAACTTAATAGTGTTCCTTCATCAGTTTTTCTATAGAAAAATAATCATCGTACGGTAGATTTAATCCCTTAAATAGAGGTAGGTAATTATAGATTAAAATATTATTTCCACTAGAACTCCCAGTTCGAACCATCCTCCAACAAAGTATAATATCCGCACGCAAATTGAAATGAAACAAGCATAATACAATAATTTTTCATCAGACCTTTTTTTCAAATACGCCCAGAGTATTCCTTTTGTAGCATTGTCGAGTCAGGATTAACAGAAATAAAATACTAACTAGCAATCGTTAGTCCGGAACAAAGAGATCTGTGTTTTCCTAGTTTTACAGGATAATTAGAGAGGGGCGGTTTCATTTACATGTTAAACAGAAACTTTAGAATTCTAATTGTGATGTCTATTTTTAAACTTAGATGAGTTTTTTTCTGTTGTCTAGTTGCTACTGTCCCCGCTTCACAAAGGAAATCTTTATGTTCTTAGCCGTTTTATGCTAGTCGCGATGAAGTTAAACAGTACTTAGTTACATTATCCTTTGCAGTTCAGCACTTAGATTAAAAACTCTTTTATATTAATTAGAATGTTTTACGTCATGACAATATTTTGTAGATAACATACACAATAATATTCCTATTGATTACATTAAATAAACATTGTTTTATTACTAGATTAACAGCTGTTAATATTTGTTTGAAATCATTATGACATTAGGTTTCTGAGCCAAGAAGCAGTAAGGAGGTTGTTGTGTGCGTTTTACTTAACAGCATTTGGCATGGAAAAGCTTTCAGGGAGCTTGCAATAGGTCGCTCTCAGGTTTAACTCGAGCGTGAAAATTAGGTCTTCTCACATTGGCACGCTATCATACGTTGCTATTTCGTAAACAAAATTCAATATTTTCCAGTTTAAATCTGATATTTTTCGCTTAGAAGTATTTCTGAGCGTCCAAATTATAAATGTTAAAGTTATAAGCTTGGGTGAAATAGATTATTATAAATTTTAAAATAAAGATCACTTAAATCTAAGCTAAGAAATTAAAATATAATTTTAAATTAAATTCTAATGCTCCTAGTGAAATCATAATGGTCCCAAAAATAGTGTCATAAATAAAATAACAAAAAATATTTCTATCTATACAAAATTATTATTACCCGTCTAAAATAAGTGCTTAAAATAGTGTGTCGATAAGTAGTGTCACGAAGTTCGTCGCGGTGGATTTTGTATCCGAGTGAGATCCTGCTGATCCAGATTTGCGTCGCCTTAAGATGTAGTGCAGAAATGACAGTAGTATTTTTATTTACCTCTAAGACGTGCTAATCCGTCTTAAGACTAATGTTTATGTGAGTAACATTGGTATTACACGTCAATCCGGCTTAAACAGGGTATTTTGTTAGCACTCCAGCAGATTTAAGATATGTTTTAAAAACTCGGGCCGAGTTAAAAACTTTAATAGCGTCGGTCAAAGTGCATGAAAAATTAAAAAATTAATAAAACGTAATATACCTAGGAAAATAATCGGATATCAATGCTTTAGTGTTACTAACCTAAAATATACCCGTTTAATAAATCTAGTGTAAACTTTAAAATCTTTTTTACACTCAAAAATTCATTTATTTCATAACAACCGCTTACAAGGAAACGTTGATTCCTGAACTTCACATTTTCCTTAACCTTGTCACTTTGCAGGTGAGATTTTTATATCCTAAACGTAATTCGAGCTTACTCTTACAGCAAGTGGTATCAAAATAAAACGGCACATTTTGCTGTCGTCCTACAGGACTTCAAAGCGTTTGCCCCTAGACAACACTCGCTAATTCACTTTGAAGTCCCCTCCCTCGTTACGAACACGTCTTAAAACTTTAACTCGGGGTAAAATATTATTAAATGTTCGCAATTTCTAATAACCATTGTTTGAATGTTTTTGTTTCATTTGATGCCGCGCAAATTCTAGCATTGTTTGTGAGCGGAGTTTTTAAAAACATTATTTGCTATTTTTAAAAAATGTTTTAGATTTTCTTTTACATTTTTGAGTGAGGAAACAAAGTAGGTAACTAAGTATATCACGGATCTTTAATTTTTCAAGGCTTGTTCTTTTTTACTAAAACGATCAGTTTTGCAATATGTTAAGGTGACGCCGCGTTAAAGTAAAAAAACCGTGTTGGATATGTTTTAGATTGCTTGTCTCATAGAAAACAAGCAATGGAACAGCAAAAAATGGAAAGGGCGTAAGCGACAAAACGGTTTTTGTCGCGTTATTTAAAAACCATAAATACGTTTCATATAAGCTGGGCAAATTAAAGAGTATACTTGATCTAATTTATGTACAAACGAGCTTCTGCCCGCGGCTTCGCTCGCGTGAAGAAGTATACACAAAGTAAAAGTATATACAAACTTTCATCCCCTATTGGGGGTAGAATTGATCAAAATTCTTTCTTAGTGGATGCCTACGTCATAACATCTATCTGCATGCCAAATTTCAGCCCGATCGGTCCAGTGGTTTAGACTGTGCGTTGATGCGCACCATGTCAGTCAGTCACCTTTAAGTTTTATATAATATTATATTATTATATTATATATAGGCATAGATGTTGAAAGCTTCAATCACTCTCCTCTGTTGGTAAAATAGGAATCCCTTTTTTTACAGAGCTCTTTTTGATTGATTATTCTGTTTTATAAAAGTTGACCAATCGTGTTATGCGATGGATAATTCAAAGACTAAGACATGATGAATACTGACAATGAACTTTAATTTCTTAGATCATTGCTGAGAAAAATCGATATCGCTACAGCCAAATTATCAAGGCGTCGCCTTAATACTTATCAAGTCATTCAAGTAGTTTAGCATATTAATTTTCCACCCTTCAACTTTAATACATCTTGCGTCGATTAATTTGATTTCGCTTTGATCAGATGAAATTGAACGATTGGAATTATGTTGCTTTTAGCGATATTGCATTTCATACAGCTATGCTCATAACGTAGATTGAATGCGGCACAAAGCGGCCACAGGAACGCTTTGTGGTACATTTTATTTTGTCCCTCTGTTTAGCGTCGGCCACACAATTTAGTTTCTTGTTATTCGCGTTCCTGCGGCGTGTAATTATGTGCGTCTTACGTTGATGTGCACTTTGAACCTTCACGTTGTTCTCTTTGATGTATCATTGTTGTATAAGGTAGTTAGTTTCATTTACTAATTGCTGTAGCTTGTAATAATATTGCAAGTTTGATTATAAGTTCACGAAGTTGTGTATTTTAATACTTAGCTTTTATTAGTTTTGTCGTAAGTTTACTACTTAATCCATTTATCTAAGTTCATATTCACGCACGATATGAAATAATATTTATTATTATAATTTATAATGCATTGAACATTGAATAACTCCTAAATGGGAGTTAATATTACTTTAAATTATATAAATGCGTATAATAATTTGACTATCAGAAATATCTTGTTTAGATAACCTTAATCTTAATTCTCAAATGGTAGCCTTATCTACTAATATAAATATAATCTTTTATTACAACAACAAATCTAATTTTAGTCCGGAATTCAGATTTGCCTGGAGATTGGCTGTAATTACAATTAGTAAATAGCGAACAATTGAAATATGCAGCGTATCCGAGAGGAATCCGGCCTTGTCTGAGATTGCCGGGGAATACCCTACTGATTACTTAATAAGCACTAATTGTGCTGGACATACTAAATATATAAACACGTAAAATGTTTCTTACTAACTTTGTGTGGTATATGTTTTCCCAAATAATACGAATAATGTACCCAATAATGTCCAAAATATTGTTGTTCCTTTGCTGTAGATCGATATTGATAAAACAACAATACAGTTTCACTTCAACGGGTCATCTAGTTTTAATTAATAATTTAAAAACAGTTATTTAAGAGTCAATTTGAACTCTATAATTATGATGACCTACACCTATCATTAGTTACTAGAATTTACATAATTATATATTTTTTAAATAAATGATATTGTATTTCGCACATTACGTAAGATAATTAATAATTATAATAATCAACTGCAGCTCAGTTTCCCAGTGATAGTATTAATCACGTTTATTAATACCGCCGACTAGCGGTATAATTTCTAACTAATGACTACCACGGACAGTATGTTTCAGATAAAATAAGCTTATACACTTAATTAATTCTAGAACAATTTGTCTCGAGATTACGAGTAGCTTATAATGCCTGATAAGCCGCGGTACGTTTTATGCCGGCCATTTGCAAACGTCGACGATAGATTACATATTTTGACGTATTTCTCGCAGTACGTCTACTAAGTAGGATAAAAGTTTATTGCATTCATTGATCTTTCCGCCGTATAAAATTGCTTGATCTTTTGATTATCTTGCTGGAGTACTCGGGTTGAGGTATTGAGGTCCTGACTCTTGAGTTTGCGTCCCGCAAAATTTTAGTTGTTACTTTTTTTTTTTCCGAGAGTTTTAAGCAGTATTCAAATTCGCAGGAATTTTAATGAACATCAATAATTGTAAAGCTTCTATCCTTCTTTAATGTAGCCTCCTATTCGATCGTACTTAACTATAAGGTGATAATAATATATAATTATTCTCAGGTTTTTCCTGAGAATAATGATATTATTGTCACAGTGACAATTCGAACCTTTTTTTGAAACGGAAACAATTTTATTTCAAACGAGGAAAATGCTAATATTTTTCTTTTTTTAAGGTGACGCCGCGTTAAACTAAAAAACCGTATTGGATATGTTTTAGATTGTTTGTTTTCTATGAGAGGCCGGCCTCTCATATCACAAGAAATGAAACAGCAAGAAATAGAAAGGCGTACGCGACAAAATGGTTTTAGTCACGTTATTTAAAAACCATAAATATATTTCATATTATAAGCTATGGGCTAAATTAAGGTGTATACTTGAACCAATCTATCTACAAATTTTGGAAGCTTAAATCACTCTCTTCTGTTGGCAAAATTAGAATTCCCTTTTTACAGAGGTCTTTTTGATTGATTATTTTGTATTATAAAAGTTGACCAATCGTGTTATGCTATGGGTAATTCAAAGACAAAGACATGATGAATACTGACAATGAACTTTAATTATTTAACTTTAGTCATTGCTGAGAAAAATCGATATCGCTACAGCCAAATTAACAAGGCGTCGCCTTAAATAGTAGAGAGCCTACTCGACACCTCGCAAATATCAAAAACGTATTATTATATAGTATAACTTAAAAAGTGTAACTGTATTACTTACCTAAGCTAAGTCCGATGCCCTTAATTTGGTTTTCAAAAGATAATTCTGAACTCCGAAGCCGTCACCGTTATAATTTTATTGCAACCTCCACAATGAGGCAATATAATGGAATTCCCTCCAGTAAAATAATAAAGCCTAGGCTACATTCCTAATAACACTTCAACCAACTTAATAAAATGAATTTCAAGGCCCATATTTTATTATGATAGCAAAATGCCGACAAAGTAGATATTGAAATGACAACAGAAAGGCCAGAGCTTACGAACTATCAGAGATCATGAAGGTACGCTCGTGTGGATAATATCTTGTATTTTTTCTCTACAGAAATTTGCGAATTTCGGTCTAGTCGAAGCCAAAGGTTTCCGACCACAGACCACAATGTTTTGTTTAAAAACTACGAGGAAAATGTACTTTTTAAGCGTGCCCATTTAAACTTAAAAATACGATTTCCTTTACGTTAGGAAGTAACGAGTATATTATTATAAGTACATTTTTTTACATGATGACTTCCGAAATAGGATTTACCCTCATATTTTGAATTTCATAATCTGTCTTTCAAAAGTCAGTTCTTTTTTAATCCCCCACCCCAATCTATGTATTCCAAATAGCGACCAATTACAAGAGGAATTCTATATCACCGGCAATGCATCTGCACTCTTCTTTATATGTTGCGAGCCCATTAGGGCGACGGTGGTTGCTTTCCATCAGATGACCCGTTAGCTCGTTTGCTCCTTTATTTTATAAAAAAAAAATCACACTTCATGTTTTTTTTATCAATAAACGACTTCATACTTTTGCTATTAACTGTACTTCATCTCAACCTTGATATTGGTAAAGCAGGTGCCAAGTTGGCCCCATTCAATATGGCCATTGTGCCATTATAGGCGATGCATTCCTCACGCACTGTCGAATTTATTACAGACCTCACTTAAAAATACTTTTATATACCTGGATTTCTTATTAAGGCCCAATACTGTAGACCTGTAAAGTGATTTTCATCCAACATTTTCTACAGCTTCCAGTTCGAACTGCGAAGCATATTATCATTAAACAAAAAAGTCTGAACTGATAGGTATTTTTAAAGTCAAGAGACGAAGTTATTGAAGTTTTGGCCAATCAGAACACGTCTGACTAATGTTTGACTGATTAATGTTTGAATAGTTCTTAAACCTCCGGGTAGTATGGCCTATGGGGCCATGAGGCTGCATGGGGTACCTCAGCTCCGCCTCCAGAGCTTAGATAGCTCTTATTTCAACATAAAGACAACAGTAATGAGACTCAGACCATGCACCTCCATCGGACTTTCAAAGTACATCCATACTAATATTATAAATGCGAAAGTGTGTCTGTATGTCTTTACGCCGAAACCGCTGAACCGATTTTGCTGAAATTTGGCAAAGAGATACTTAGAGTACTGGGAAAGGGTAAAATGCACGGTTCGAAATAAACTAGTTTTGGAGCAACAGAGTTTTGTTTACTATTATCAATATGTATTCTGTGCTATTACCCAACTTATAGGCCCGAATTTGGAGCACAATGATTTCGCTATTAATTTCGCGTCGCACAAGTTTCCCGGTTGCGGTGTACCACTGATGTATTTACGAGGCACCGACTCGACATGCCTCCTCATCCATGTAATTTTATAGCCATTATGACACTTTAATTAATGAGCGCTCCAGTTGACCCGAATGGCATTAAATTGCAATGTTGAATTTAACATCATTATGCCCATTGTTTTTATGTAGAATGCTCATCAGTCATCAATAATTATCTGAATGAAATCAGATTAAAGTGCATTTGTGACCG
Organism: Aricia agestis; assembly: GCF_905147365.1. Classification (NCBI taxonomy): domain Eukaryota; kingdom Metazoa; phylum Arthropoda; class Insecta; order Lepidoptera; family Lycaenidae; genus Aricia; species Aricia agestis. The sequence continues at coordinate 6,570,626 of NC_056421.1, read as the reverse complement.
ATAGAAAAGTATAATTAACTTTGAATTTATTCAATTTATTTAGATTGCAAGCAAAATAATGTAATGCTGGCCATACACCATCCTTCCTATCGTCCAATCGGCATGACACTACCGATTGGATCAGTTAGATAGAACTGACCGTGTGTGGGAGTGGATTGGCATGACTCATGCCAATCCACTCCCACACTCGGTCATGGTCATGGTCAGGATGGTGTATGGCCAGCAGAAGCTTCACCAGCTTTTGAGTGTATTTCTTTATTTCACGGTTGTAACACCTATATCATAACTCATACGTCAGTCGTGACTCGTGATATCAAAATTGGCTAAGTAGCTATGATGACTTAGTTCAAAAATAACGGTCTTACTACAAAAGATTTAAACATCTCTTGAACAGTTGATTAGAAAAAAATTCAGTACAAAATGGTCTCAAAACAACTGTTCAATAGATGTTTAAGACTTTTGTGGTAAGAGCGTAAATGTTTTATGCGGTGTCTACACATAGACGCTTTCTTCTCTACATTTTTGAACTATCATCTCATACCTATCAATTGCGATAAACTACAATCTTTACATACATTTATTTTCCTTTGCAAGCTAAGGTATGTTCTGTACACAGTACAACTATATCAGACTGCAGTAACACAAATCATGCGAAGTTCTTAAACAACACGTAACCACAGAACTTCGGTAAGCATGTTTCATGTAGATAGTATTTGAAAATGCAAGTGGCGAGACTTTATCAGACCGTAACAAAAGTCCCATTCAGATAGTTCTAAAGTCACTAACTTTATTTTATAGCATCTAACTTTAGCTGAAATGATTCCTGAGAATCTTGGCTCTTTGACGACATACTACTAGTAATTTCACATCTGCTATGCAGTCTTCTTTACGATTATAGTTTATGGAGTTTTTGGCGTGCGGAGATATAATCTGTTGGTCTTTATGTCCGTCTATCTCGATAGACAGACTGACAGACACATAAATCAAATCAAATCAAATCAAAATATTTTTTATTCAGAGTATTTTTTTTACAAAAATATTTCTGAACGTCGATACTAAGGTCTACCACCGGTTCGGGAATATACATAATATATAAATAATAACGCCTCCGTGGTCTAGTGGTTAGAGCGTCGCTCTCGACTCCGGAGGTCGTGGGTTCGAATCCCGCGTTGGAAACATGTTATTTCCAAGTTTGGTTAGGACAATGCAGGCTGATCACCTGATTGTCTGACAAGTAAGATGATCCATGCGTCGGATGGGCATGTAAAAAGTCGGTCCTGCGCCTGATCTCTCGCCAGTCGTGTCGGTCTTCCGTCCCACTGGGTTATGAGAGTAAAGGAATAGAGAGTGCTCTTGTGTACTGCGGACACACTTGGGCACTATAAAGTTACTCCTGCGTTCCTGGTCTGGTTTCAATGAAACCGGCCACCGTCACCGAAACCGGTGTGGGGAGTATTATTATATAAATAATACCATAGAATAAGGGCCTGTTTCACCACTTCCTGATAAGTGCCGAATAGGCTATCCACGACTTAACTTGACAGATAAAGTATAGAGAATCTGTCAAAATAATTGTGAATATTTTGATATATTCGGCACTATTCGGCACCCTATCAGAAAGTGGTGAAACAGGCCCTTAGACTTTTGTCTGCAAAGTATGTCTATCTCATAAAGTTAATATACCTAGTGGAATAGAGCAACAATCTCGAGCTGTCAAACGATACCGAAATTGGTTTTCATCTGTGTGAAAAATATGTGTACGTATACACTTACACAAGCATGATTGAACATGAATTCTATGAGATTAAATTGTCTACGTGCGGCACGTGCCGACTGGACGTCAAAAAAAGAGTGCTGCTGTTTCTTTTTACCACGCTGTGTTACTGATAGTGACATCTCTCTTGCTCAGGCCTTTGTTTCTCTATTTCGCTAGGTATGTTAACCGTATGGTCTATTTAGACGTATTTTTTATGAATTTGGCTACAATACCAGGATGCACAATAATAATAATCATTGTTTTCTTCTCCCTCAAGAAGAGATATGGCATAAGCACCTAACTTATTACTTTCGTATGAACTAATAAGTTATAAGTTAAACACACAAAAAATTGATATTTTTTTAAAATATACTAAATCCAAATTCGACAGAGTTAAACCTGATATTTATATATTTTCTCCAGAGCCATGTTTAGAATTCCAGCAAATAAATACAACGGTCGCAATCCGAAAGTGGCTTATAAAAGATCAGCATAAAGCATGAAAAGTTGTGGATAAAAGTTACAAAAACATAAAAAATACAGGAGCATACAACGCATCCGCCATAAAAAATTCATGGCCGCTATGAGCACGATAAAAATATACCTTTTCATGTATATTTTTATTATGTTAACGTTTTATCCAGTCGCCGTAAAATTTTATAGGGGAAAGTTTACAAAAACATTAGACTGCCTAACTGGGACTAATACTTTATCGAACCTACTATGTTCTCGCTGTTTCGTTAATATTTTCTTGTTTCATAACAACTTTATGGACCTTTGTTTCGGCTCGTGTTTATCGATTTTGCTGGTGTTTTGTATGAAAATGTTTTTTGATGATGTTTGTGTTAAAAACTCTTTCTCCCTTTTTTTCGTGCTAAAGACCATAATATGAATAATTTTTATTCTAAATAAATTGAATGAGACTTACCTTACTCATAAATAATTGTAGATAACTTTTATTGACCTATTAGTTATGTATACAGTGTTATTTAAATATTTTAGACTATAAGGTTGTTGTTATCTCAAAAAAAAAAAAAAAAAACATAAGTCACCGCAAATATAATCTGCTACAATATGACGCCCGCAAATGCGTTGCGCCAAAATTAGTTTATCACGCGGGAACCGTAAATTTTTTTCGGGATAAAAGTATCCTATGTCCTTTCCCGGGACTCAAAGTATCAGCGTACCAAATTTCAGCCAAATCGGTTTAGCGGTTTGAGCGTGAAGAGGTAACAGACAGACAGACAGATACACTTTCGCATTTATATAAATTAATTATATTACTAGCTGTCCCGGTGAACTTCGTATCACTTTAAAACCTTCCCTGGACATCTACGAATATTTTAAGACTAAAATTAGCTGAATCCGTTTAGCCGTTTTCGAGTTTTAGCATTACTAACACAATTGAAAATCCATTTTTATATATAAACTAGCTGTCCCGGTGAACTTCATGTCACTTTAAAACCTTCCCTGGACTTCTACGAATATTTTAAGACTAAAATCAGCCCAATCCGTTCAGCCGTTTTCGAGTTTTAGCGCGACTAACACATTTGAAAATCCATTTTTATATATAAGATATAGTATAGATAGTATGGATTTTAGTTGCACATCATTCAAAAATAACATGTTGCCAGTCACCACGATATTATAATAATTTCAAATGTTGTAACTTGTACTTTTAAAGGTCGTCCACCTTTCGCCCCTCAAATCTTTCATCCCCTGCGGACTGCGGTACGGTTACGGCTCTTTTCGTCCCTTGCGGTTCGGTTACGGTTTCGGTGTTCCTTTGTTTAAAGCCGTTGCCCGTGGGCTGTCATCTACGGTTAAATGTTGTAGCTCTGTTAATTTCATGGCGGTCTGCATATGTCCTTGGGGCATCCGCTGTAAAAACAGCGACATTTAATTGTTCCTGTTTTATTATTTAGGGCTCTGTAATTGTGTTTGTTGGCATTATTATTTAGTATCGTGTACTGACTGTTTTCTTACATCATGAGCAGTGAGCATTGCAGTAATGGATTTTCATCAATGTTCTAGCTTTAAATACCCCTTTCTACGTTGGGAGATGATGGTTAACTATGATTACATTAACACACTTGATGCTGTAGGCAAATTATTTCTACAGCGTTAAGCGTGTGTCGTTGTCGAATATTCCGCACGTTCCTTTCCTTAAAATTAGTGAAACGAAGGCACAGACATAGATCAAGATAGATACCGCATGTCACTCCATTTCTATGAAAACGAGCTTACCACTTTTTCATAGCTACTGTGTCGTACCGATGATAAGAAAAGTGCCCACTATCTAGGCCAACGTTTCTATTTGAATTTCTACAGCTCAATACGGCACTTTTAGGCATTTTTAAAATTTCGATTGACGTCCGATTCCGATAGCTGACTAAAGAACAGACTTTCGAAAGACGAGCATTGCTCGTCGTTTGGGAGCGTTATATGGCATGCGAAGTACATACACATGCGGTATCTATCATGATCTATGTCTGTGAATGAAGGCATCACATCGACATCACATCGTACGAATTCGACGTAGACGTAGCAAATCAAAAAGCGTAAGGCTAGCTCAATGAAAAACAGTTCTTCGCGCTTCCCCTACCCATAAATCCATGAAGTCGTCGATCGGGAAGGCAAGTTGTCGGGGAATATTAGGGAATTGGGCATATTAATCGTGTTTCAATAATAAAGCGATGGAGAGCAGCCGGACAGAGAAATGAACGACTCATTAGGTGATTGCGAACTACGAATAGGGTTGCTAGTTTCTATGTATTTGATACATTTTATTGACTTTCATTTCAAATCTTTTGGCGATCTTCTATCTATGTTGTAATGTTATTGTATATAATGTTATCTTTTATCTACTAACATTTTATAGTCGAAAATACAGATATTTTATTAAGTTTTTTTTATATCCTTGAATAACTGAACTAAGATAAAGATGATGATTTAAATCCAAAATAAGAAGTAATGAATAAATAATGCACTCCACTATATATTACGCTCAAATTTACAATTTGGAGAAAAAGATCTTATAGTTTTTTATTTATGCTAAAATAATAAATAAAACGTAAATATATAAAAAAAACTACTTTCGGAAAACATTTTCCTACATTTTTATGACACAAGATTTTACAATTTTAAAATATAAAATCTGGATGTGCAAAATTTCTGTTGGTGTTTAATCTCGTAAGTTAGCTCAACCCTATTCCTTATGGAACATTCTTTATTTGCTCGCTTCATTAGGCAAAAAGTATGCTGATGTTAGGATTGAGAAAAACAAGTAATTAATTAGTTTAAGTAATTGTTAGTAGCACGAACTTCTGATCTCCCCCTTTAAGGATTAAATTCTTTAGCAATCGAGTAATAAATTTTATTTTAAGCGCGAGATTTAGAGCCAATCGTAATAAAAGGAAATTGTGACTCAACACATTTACTAATGTACTGCTTTTAAGAAAGTTTTCTTAGTGATGGTATTTCATGTGGCCCACTTGGTCTATGCTATGACTGACCAGACCAGAGTAATAAATTTTATTTTAAGCGCGATATTTAGAGCCAATCGTAATAAAAGGAAATTGTGACTCAACACATTTACTAATGTACTGCTTTTAAGAAAGTTTTCTTAGTGATGGTATTTCATGTGGCCCACTTGGTCTATGCTATGACTGACCAATACAAGCGATTATAAAGTTCATATGGCCATATTCGTCGATTATTGCTCATTTTCAATTGGTCTATGAATTGTGATTGACCAATACAAGCGATCGTGCGTATAGACAGCTTCACAATCATGGTGTCAATCATGGATATTCTATATATCTATCTATCGTGGAGAGGGCCTTTATACTATTAAAGCTGTTGTATAAGAAGAGATTTCTGAAAATCTCTTAGCGGAAAACGTCTTTCCCGAAAACTTTTAACGAGACAACTCGTCGCCTACGGAAAAGAGAATTATTGTCTTCTAATGTCAACGAGTAATTGGAAAATGTCTCATGTTACTGGTGTTTTCCGCAGTTCTTGTTATAAAAATATATGAAACAAAAAACAATATAATATTCTTGTACATTGTGTTCCAACCACAAAAACAGTCTAATAAAAATAGTAATAAACACTATAAAAAACAAGAAGTGTCTGTCTATCTCTTGCCTCTTCACGCTTAAACCTAAGAACCGATGAAAGTAGGATACTTTGAATCCTGGGAAAGGATGAAGTTTTTATGACGAAATAAGTACAGTTTCGGCGATCAGCAAACTCCTACGTAATGAAGTAACAGGCATTGTGTAGTCCATACTAATATTATTAAAGCGAAAGTGTGTCTCTCTGTTACCTCTTCACGCCCAAACCGCTGAACCGATTTTGGTGGAATTTGGTATCGAGATACTTTCAGTTCTGTGAAAGGACATGATATTTTTTTCCGCAAAAAAACGGTTCCCGCTCGATAAACAAATTTTGGCACAGCGGAGTTGCAAGTGTCATCTTGAATTAATAATAATACCTCCCACACCGGTTTCGGTGACGGTGGCCGGTTTCATTGAAACCAGGCCAGGTACGCAGAAGTAATTTTATAGTGCCTAAGTGTGTGCGCAGTACACGAGAGCACTCGCTATTCGTTTACTCTCATATCCCAGTGGGACGGAAGACCGACACGACTGGCGAGCGACCAGGCGCAGGACCGATTTTTACATGCCCATCCGACGCATGGTTCATCTTACTTGTCAGACAATCAGGTGATCAGCCTGCATTGTTCTAACCAAACTTGGAAATAACATTTTCCAACGCGGGAATCGAACCCACGACCTCCGAGTCAAGAGCCGCGCTCTAAAAAACTGCGCCACGGAGGCGTTAGTAGTCTAGTATATAAATAGGCTATAAACGTCTTAAATATTTCCGATTGTGACTGAAAACAATGAGCAATGAGTTTCAGAAATTAAAAGCACTTGAGAACAGCGGACCCTCGTCAGTCGAAGTTTTAACAACGTCGGCTTATACAGATCAAACGGTTTTAGTCGAGCTCCTCCGTAATGGACTACAAACATAACGTAACGTTTAAGTATATTTTAAATGTTTTTTTATGTTAATTGATTATGTTTAATTACCTAGTTAAATTAAATAATTAAACAAACTTAAAGCTTATTTGTAATAAAGTAGGGTTGATATTAATGAGTGATGAATTGATGACCAGCGATCTTAGTTGTAACAAACATTTTTTTGAAAATACAGGGTATAACGTTATCTAATCCAATTTTCATAAATGCCCAATTTAAATACTAAAAGTCAATGTATGTATGTATTTTATATCATCCTCAGTCCTCAGTCCTCACCCTCATGTCTTAACCTATGCCACCATTAATCTTAATACCTATGTAGTATGCACTATAATATAATATAGTCTGTCAAGAAAGTGAAGAAATTAAAAAGTGGCAACATCGTAGTGTCATCCCTTTCAAATCAATCTGAGAAAAAAGGGATGACACTACGATGTTGCCACTTTTTAATTTCTTCACTTTCTTGACGGACTATACCTATTAAAGTGCCTACCTACACTGTATCAGAATCGAGGAAAGATGTAACGCTTAATCCACATTTAATATATTTTGTACAAGACGACGCCCGCGACTCCGTTGCGCCAAAAGGTACCGTACATTTTTCCAGGATAAAAGTATCTTTAAATATCTCGGGACTCAAAGTATCTCCATACCAAATTTCAGAAAGATCGGTTCAGTGGTTTGGGCGTGAAAAGACAGACAGATACACTTCCGCATTTATAATATGAAGTTAAATAGTTAGAGTAAGGATTAGAAATTAGAATTAGAAATTAGAATCAAGGAAACATTACAGATGTACTACTAAATCCACATTTAATTTGTATTCGTACAACCTAGTGCGCGCCTGCACGGCAACTAATCCAGCGCCTCCCGAACTGTGATTACTTCATAAGGGTATAATCCTCTAGATATTCCTAAACAGCTCAGCGAGTTCCCTCAAGAAAAGGGATGCTAGTTTCATAGAGGATTACAGTAGGCGCGTATTCGTTTGTAATACAAAAGGGTCTATTTAATATAGATTAAATTGCCTAATCGAACTAACTATAGTACAAAACGTATTTAATATAAATCCAAGTAACCTTTTTGTATTACAAACGAATACGCGCCTACTGTAATCCTTAGATATATAGTTTATATATTATAGTTGTATAGTTTTGATGCGGCTTAATTATTAATAATGGTGTTTTCACTAAATGTAAGACGCCTTCTAATTGGTCAATGGTCAGTTAAGACTTTGTTTTAATAAACAATATAATATGTGAGGATACTATTTTGAGATGAAACTGGATCAAAGAGGTATAAAGATTTGGCCGACCTACTGTCCGGCATATCTTTTCTTTGGCAGCTCATATCTTCGAAATGTGACAAAATTATTTTTTGTTTGTATTGATGTTAGCTATCCATTTTTGAAAAAAATATTCCTGAACGCGAAAAAACACAATAGCGGACAGTAGGTCGGCCAAAATCTTCATACTCATTGGCCATTTGTATAAATTATGTTGGATGTAAAGTTTGGATGCTTTTCTTTATTGTAATTACCTATATTATTTTATTGATTATTTATTATTACTATTGTAAGGAGCATAGTGTCAGCGTTAGTTGTTACATGTTTGAATGAAGTTTATTATTATTATCAAATTAAATTCTTTATTAAATTAAATTATATTAAATGTTTTAATTATTTAAATTATATTTTGTCTTAATTAATATTATTTTTTGCCTAATTTACGTTTTATGATTTTTTTATATACAGGGTGTAACAAAAACAAGTGATAATATTTTAGGGTGTGTACGTGTTCCTTGTAGAGAGTTCAGTGTGAAAGTAGCAGCGCTGAAAGACCAAAATTTTTTTTCACTTTTGTATGGGGAAACTCGTGACGCTCGGGCCCTTGCCCATACAAAAGTGAAAAAAAAATTTCGTCTTTCAGAGTTGCTACTTTCACAGTGAACTCTCTACAAGGAACATGTACACACCCTAAAGTATTATCACTTATTTTTGTTACACACTGTATATATTCAATTGTGTTAAAATTTCATCCAAACTGTCTATCAATTTAATTTTGTTTAAGTATTTTTTATATTTTGATTTATTTTGTAGACATGATCAAAGATCGCCATCAAATTTGCATGCCTAATATTAGGTAGAAAGACTGCACCTCTGTTATATGACTATTGTAACACCTATTGTAACGGTACTTTCTGCAAATAAACAATTCTTATTCTTAATCTTAATTTTATCATATTATTATTTTTTTATTCTCTTTCATATAGTCCTATATTAATAAAGATTAACATTAATAAAAACAAAAGTTTCTCACAGGACATTCAATTTGAATAATTACAACTGTTTTGAGCGTTACGGTACAGCGGTAGAGTCGCTGTCTTGAATAAAATTTCAATTATATTCCGTTGTAGACGGCGGCGTAACGCCCAACGCCTAAGGTCTGTTTACATTTCGCTAATAGAATGAAAATTAAAAATGAATTTCTCAACTAATGCGCCTAAAGCGACTTCTTCTGAAATGTGGTCTTTGGACTGTTATGTGCAATTTAGAGAAATCTGTCTAGTCTTTGTTTTTAAGGTATTGCATAGCAGGCTTTGAGGGCGGCAATCGAAACAAAAAATTCCGTAACAAAAAAACCTAACACCCCTCACTCCAACCGGCACACCGGTGCGGCGTTGCCGTGCATGGTTTAACGTGTTTGTGTGTGTTCGAATATACGTATGTGAATTATAATTATTGCTTAAGTTGATTGAAAAATGCAATGCAATTATAGCTTTACCACGGCAGTTCCCGAGTGCCACACGTATTTTTAACTACTTGACGCTTAGAATACATGCAGTTATTTTGTTATGCTCCTAGGCGTTTCGGATACATCTTGGAACGCGCGCGCTCCAACGGCGTTTATAAAACAAGCCTAAATAAAATATAACGTCGGCTTTCATTAAAAAAAGGCTTAAATCAAGCATGTATTTTGCTGAAGCTTATTTCAAATAAGATGTGCTGTATGTTTTAAAGCAGTACCATTTTATTGAGATTTTATGAAGTTGTTTTTTAATAAGGTTTTTATTCAGTTGCTGTTTGAAGCAGAGTGGACTGATAGCTAAGGGGACCTATGTGAAGTTAGCAACCGAGTTCAAGGTAAATGATTTTTATGTATGTCATTCGATTGTACCCGGAATGTACCCGATTGTACCGCAATTAAAATCGTTTGTACCTCAATAGGGTAGAAATGGGGGGGGTGGTAAAATTTGCTTAGCAACCGACATAAAGATACCGGAATTTCAATGATGCCATCTGGAAGAGTATCGTTTGTACCGGATTGTACCCGTTTTTAAAGTTAATTTTTTTTTTATTTTACGAAAAAAAAAACAAAAAAAATTTTTTTTCCCTAAAAATAAGGCTTTGTATGGAGTAGAAGGAAAGAAAGTATATAAAGCAGTTCAAATGTGTAAAAGAAGTTATTTTTTGAGGTAGATTCGTTCGGTCTTGACGAATTTTCCAATATCTTACTATAAAAGTCGGAGTTATATTTTGCAGTTTTTTTGTCGTTTGTACCTCGCCAAAACAGAAAGATTATAAAAGAAGATACTATTCACTTTAAATTCACACAAAATTTTTTGAGGTACAAACGATTTTTCATATAGTAACAACGTCAGAGATTCTATCGGTCTTGACGACATTTCAAATATCTTACTATAAAACTCGGAGTCAAATTTTGCAACTTTTATCGTTTGTACCTCGCCAAAACCGAAAGATTATAAAAGAAGATATTATTCACTTCATATTGTTATAAAAAATTTTGAGGTACAAACGATTTATCATATAGTAACAACGTCAGAGATTCTATCGGTCTTGACGAAATTTTCTATAACTTACTATAAAACTTTGAGTTAAATTTTGCATCTTTTATCGTTTGTACTTTGTACCTCGCCAAAACAGAAAGATTATTAAAGAAGATACTATTCACTTTATTTTCACAAAAAAATTTTTGAAGTACATACGATTTTTCATATAGTAACAACGTCAGAGATTCGATCGGTCTTGACGAATTTTCCTATATCTAACTATGAAACTCGGAGTTAAATTTTGTAACTTTTATCGTTTGTACCTCGCCAAAACCGAAAAATTATTAAAGAAGATACTATTCACTTCATAGTTAAACAAAATATTTTAAGGTACATACGATTTTTCATATAGTAACAACGTCAGAGATTCTATCGGTCTTGACGAAATTTCTTACATCTAACTATAAAACTCGGAGTTAAATATTGCAACTGTTATCGTTTGTACCTCGCCAAAACCGAAAACTTATTAAAGAAGATACTATTTACTTCATATTCACTCAAAATTTTTTGAGGCACAAATGAGTTTTCATATAGTAACAACGTCAGAGATTCGATCGGTCTTGACGAATTTTCCAATATCTTACTATAAAAGTCGGAGTTATATTTTGCAGTTTTTTTGTCGTTTGTACCTCGCCAAAACAGAAAGATTATAAAAGAAGATACTATTCACTTTAAATTCACACAAAATTTTTTGAGGTACAAACGATTTTTCATATAGTAACAACGTCAGAGATTCTATCGGTCTTGACGACATTTCAAATATCTTACTATAAAACTCGGAGTCAAATTTTGCAACTTTTATCGTTTGTACCTCGCCAAAACCGAAAGATTATAAAAGAAGATATTATTCACTTCATATTGTTATAAAAAATTTTGAGGTACAAACAATTTTTCACATAGTAACAACGTCAGAGATTCGATCGGTCTTGACGAATTTTCGAATATCTTACTATAAAACTCGGAGTCATATTTTGCAACTTTTATCGTTTGTGCCTCGCCAAAACCGAAAGATTATAAAAGTAGATATGATTCACTTCATATTTATATAAAAAATTTTGAGGTACAAACGATTTATCATATAGTAACAACGTCAGAGATTCTATCGGTCTTGACGAAATTTTCTATAACTTACTATAAAACTTTGAGTTAAATTTTGCATCTTTTATCGTTTGTACTTTGTACCTCGCCAAAACAGGAAGATTATTAAAGAAGATACTATTCACTTTATTTTCACAAAAAAATTTTTGAAGTACATACGATTTTTCATATAGTAACAACGTCAGAGATTCGATCGGTCTTGACGAATTTTCCTATATCTAACTATGAAACTCGGAGTTAAATTTTGTAACTTTTATCGTTTGTACCTCGCCAAAACCGAAAAATTATTAAAGAAGATACTATTCACTTCATAGTTAAACAAAATATTTTAAGGTACATACGATTTTTCATATAGTAACAACGTCAGAGATTCTATCGGTCTTGACGAAATTTCTTACATCTAACTATAAAACTCGGAGTTAAATATTGCAACTGTTATCGTTTGTACCTCGCCAAAACCGAAAACTTATTAAAGAAGATACTATTTACTTCATATTCACTCAAAATTTTTTGAGGCACAAATGAGTTTTCATATAGTAACAACGTCAGAGATTCGATCGGTCTTGACGAATTTTCCAATATCTTACTATAAAACTCGGAGTCAAATTTTGCAACTTTTATCGTTTGTACCTCGCCAAAACCGAAAGATTATAAAAGAAGATAATATTAGTTCATTTTTACACAAAAAATGTTGAGGTACAAACGATTTTTCATAAGGTAACAACGTCAGAGATTCGATTGGTCAAGACGAATTTTCGAATATCTTACTATAAAACTCGGAGTCAAATTTTGCAACTTCTTTCGTTTGTACCTCGCCAAAACCGAAAAATTACAAAAGAAGATACTATTCACTTCATATTCACTCAAAATTTTTTGAGGTACAAACGATTTTTCATATAGTAACAACGTCAGAGATTCGATTGGTATTGACGAATTTTCGAATATCTTACTATAAAACTCGGAGTCAAATTTTGCAACTTTTATCGTTTGTACCTCGCCAAAACCGAAAGATTATAAAAGAAGATACTATTCAGTTCATTTTTACACAAAAAATTTTGAGGTACAAACGATTTTTCATTTAGTAACAACATCAGAGATTCGATCGGTCTTGACGAATTTTCGAATATCTTACTATAAAACTCGGAGTCAAATTTTGCAACTTTTATCGTTTGTACCTCGCCAAAACCGAAAGATTATAAAAGAAGATACTATTCAGTTCATTTTTACACAAAAAATTTTGAGGTACAAACGATTTTTCATAAGGTAACAACGTCAGAGATTCGATTGGTCTTGACGAATTTTCGAATATCTTACTATAAAACTCGGAGTCAAATTTTGCAACTTTTATCGTTTGTACCTCGCCAAAACCGAAAGATTATAAAAGTAGATATTATTCACTTCATATTTATCTAAAAAATGTTGAGGTACAAACGATTTTTCATATAGTAACAACGTCAGAGATTCGATCGGTCTTGACGAATTTTCAAATATCTTAATATAAAACTCGGAGTCAAATTTTGCAACTTTTATCGTTTGTACCTCGCGAAAACCGAAAGATTATAAAAGAAGATTCTATTCACTTCATATTAACAAAAAAAAATTATAGGTAAAAACGATTTTTCATATAGTAACAACGTCAGAGATTCTATCGGTCTTGACGACATTTCAAATATGTTACTATAAAACTCGGAGTCAAATTTTGCAACCTTTATCGTTTGTACCTCGCCAAAACCGAAAGATTATAAAAGAAGATACTATTCACTTCATATTTACACAAAAAAATTTGAGGTACAAACGATTTTTCATATAGTAAATACGTCAGAGATTCGATCGGTCTTGACGAATTTTCAAATATCTTACAATAAAACTTGGAGTCAAATTTTGCAACTTTTGTCGTTTGTACCTCGCCAAAACAGAAAAATTATTAAAGAAGATACTATTCACTTCATATTTACTCAAAATTTTTTGAGGTACAAACGATTTTTCATATACTAACAACGTCAGAGATTCGATCGGTCTTGACGAATTTTCGAATATCTTACTATAAAACTTGGAGTCAAATTTTGCAACTTTTGTCGTTTGTACCTCGCCAAAACCGAAAAATTATAAAAGAAGATACTATTCACTTCATATTTACACAAAAAAATTTGAGGTACAAACGATTTTTAAAGTAAGATATTCGAAATGTCGTCAAGACCGATAGAATCTCTGACGTTGTTACTATATGAAAAATCGTTTTTACCTATAATTTTTTTTTGTTAATATGAAGTGAATAGAATCTTCTTTTATAATCTTTCGGTTTTCGCGAGGTACAAACGATAAAAGTTGCAAAATTTGACTCCGAGTTTTATATTAAGATATTTGAAAATTCGTCAAGACCGATCGAATCTCTGACGTTGTTACTATATGAAAAATCGTTTGTACCTCAACATTTTTTAGATAAATATGAAGTGAATAATATCTACTTTTATAATCTTTCGGTTTTGGCGAGGTACAAACGATAAAAGTTGCAAAATTTGACTCCGAGTTTTATAGTAAGATATTCGACAATTCGTCAAGACCAATCGAATCTCTGACGTTGTTACCTTATGAAAAATCGTTTGTACCTCAAAATTTTTTGTGTTAAAATGAACTGAATAGTAACTTCTTTTATAATCTTTCGGTTTTGGCGAGGTACAAACGATAAAAGTTGCAAAATTTGACTCCGAGTTTTATAGTAAGATATTCGAAAATTCGTCAAGACCGATCGAATCTCTGATGTTGTTACTAAATGAAAAATCGTTTGTACCTCAACATTTTTTAGATAAATATGAAGTGAATAATATCTACTTTTATAATCTTTCGGTTTTGGCGAGGTACAAACGATAAAAGTTGCAAAATTTGACTCCGAGTTTTATAGTAAGATATTCGAAAATTCGTCAAGACCAATCGAATCTCTGACGTTGTTACCTTATGAAAAATCGTTTGTACCTCAAAATTTTTTGTGTAAAAATGAACTGAATAGTATCTTCTTTTATAATCTTTCGGTTTTGGCGAGGTACAAACGATAAAAGTTGCAAAATTTGACTCCGAGTTTTATAGTAAGATATTCGAAAATTCGTCAAGACCAATCGAATCTCTGACGTTGTTACTATATGATAAATCGTTTGTACCTCAAATTTTTTTATATAAATATGAAGTTAATAATATCTTTTTTTATAATCTTTCAGTTTTGGCGAGGTACAAACGATAAAGGTTGCAAAATTTGACTCCGAGTTTTATAGTAACATATTTGAAATGTCGTCAAGACCAATAGAATCTCTGACGTTGTTACTATAATATGAAAAATCGTTTGTACCTCAAATTTTATTTAGTAAGTATGAAGTGAGTAGTATCTTCTTTTATAATCTTTCGGTTTTGGCGAGGTACAAACGATAAAGGTTGCAAAATTTGACTCCGAGTTTTATAGTAACATATTTGAAATGTCGTCAAGACCGATAGAATCTCTGACGTTGTTACTATAATATGAAAAATCGTTTGTACCTCAAATTTTATTTTGTAAGTATGAAGTGAGTAGTATCTTCTTTAATAATTTTTCGGTTTTGGCGAGGTACAAACGATAAAAGTTGCAAAATTTGACTCCGAGTTTTATAGTAAGATATTCGAAAATTCGTCAAGACCGATCGAATCTCTGACGTTGTTACTATATGAAAAATCGTTTGTACCTCAAAATTTTTTGTGTAAAAATAAATTGAATAGTATCTTCTTTTATAATCTTTCGGTTTTGGCGAGGTACAAACGATAAAAGTTGCAAAATTTGACTCCGAGTTTTATAGTAAGATATTTGAAATGTCGTCAAGACCGATAGAATCTCTGACGTTGTTACTATATGAAAAATCGTTTGTACCTCAAATTTTATTTTGTAAGTATGAAGTGAGTAGTATCTTCTTTAATAATTTTTCGGTTTTGGCGAGGTACAAACGATAAAAGTTGCAAAATTTGACTCCGAGTTTTATAGTAAGATATTCGAAAATTCGTCAAGACCGATCGAATCTCTGACGTTGTTACTATATGAAAAATTGTTTACACCTCAAAATTTTTTATATCAATATGAAGTGAATAATATCTTCTGTTATAATCTTTCGGTTTTGGCGAGGTACAAACGATAAAAGTTGCAAAATTTGACTCCGAGTTTTATAGTAACATATTTGAAATGTCGTCAAGACCGATAGAATCTCTGACGTTGTTACTATATGAAAAATCGTTTGTACCTCAAATTTTATTTTGTAAGTATAAAGTGAGTAGTATCTTCTTTAATAATTTTTCGGTTTTGGCGAGGTAAAAACGATAAAAGTTGCAAAATTTGACTCCGAGTTTTATAGTAAGATATTCGAAAATTCGTCAAGACCGATCGAATCTCTGACGTTGTTACTATATGAAAAATCGTTTGTACCTCAAAATTTTTTGTGTAAAAATGAACTGAATAGTATCTTCTTTAATAATCTTTCTGTTTTGGCGAGGTACAAAGTACAAACGATAAAAGATGCAAAATTTAACTCAAAGTTTTATAGTAAGTTATAGAAAATTTCGTCAAGACCGATAGAATCTCTGACGTTGTTACTATATGAATAATCGTATGCACCTCAAAATTTTTTGTGTGAATATGAAGTGAATAGAATCTTCTTTTATAATCTTTCAGTTTTGGCGAGGTACAAACGATAAAAGTTGCAAAATTTGACTCCAAGTTTTATAGTAACATATTTGAAATGTCGTCAAGACCTATAGAATCTCTGACGTTGTTACTATATGAAAAATCGTTTGTACCTCAAATTTTATTTTGTAAGTATGAAGTGAGTAGTATCTTCTTTAATAATTTTTCGGTTTTGGCGAGGTAAAAACGATAAAAGTTGCAAAATTTGACTCCGAGTTTTATAGTAAGATATTCGAAAATTCGTCAAGACCGATCGAATCTCTGACGTTGTTACTATATTAAAAATCGTTTGTACCTCAAAATTTTTTGTGTAAAAATGAACTGAATAGTATCTTCTTTTATAATCTTTCGGTTTTGGCGAGGTACAAACGATAAAAGTTGCAAAATTTGACTCCGAGTTTTATAGTAAGATATTCGAAAATTCGTCAAGACCGATCGAATCTCTGACGTTGTTACTATATGAAAAATCGTTTGTACCTCAAAGTTTTTTGTGTAAAAATGAACTGAATAGTATCTTCTTTTATAATCTTTCGGTTTTGGCGAGGTACAAACGATAAAAGTTGCAAAATTTGACTCCGAGTTTTATAGTAAGATATTCGAAAATTCGTCAAGACCGATCGAATCTCTGACGTTGTTACTATATGAAAAATTGTTTGTACCTCAAAATTTTTTATATCAATATGAAGTGAATAATATCTTCTGTTATAATCTTTCGGTTTTGGCGAGGTACAAACGATAAAAGTTGCAAAATTTGACTCCGAGTTTTATAGTAACATATTTGAAATGTCGTCAAGACCGATAGAATCTCTGACGTTGTTACTATATGAAAAATCGTTTGTTCCTCAAATTTTATTTTGTAAGTATGAAGTGAGTAGTATCTTCTTTAATAATTTTTCGGTTTTGGCGAGGTAAAAACGATAAAAGTTGCAAAATTTGACTCCGAGTTTTATAGTAAGATATTCGAAAATTCGTCAAGACCGATCGAATCTCTGACGTTGTTACTATATGAAAAATCGTTTGTACCTCAAAATTTTTTGTGTAAAAATGAACTGAATAGTATCTTCTTTTATAATCTTTCGGTTTTGGCGAGGTACAAACGATAAAAGTTGCAAAATTTGACTCCGAGTTTTATAGTAAGATATTCGAAAATTCGTCAAGACCGATCGAATCTCTGACGTTGTTACTATATGAAAAATCGTTTGTACCTCAAAGTTTTTTGTGTAAAAATGAACTGAATAGTATCTTCTTTTATAATCTTTCGGTTTTGGCGAGGTACAAACGATAAAAGTTGCAAAATTTGACTCCGAGTTTTATAGTAAGATATTCGAAAATTCGTCAAGACCGATCGAATCTCTGACGTTGTTACTATATGAAAAATTGTTTGTACCTCAAAATTTTTTATATCAATATGAAGTGAATAATATCTTCTGTTATAATCTTTCGGTTTTGGCGAGGTACAAACGATAAAAGTTGCAAAATTTGACTCCGAGTTTTATAGTAACATATTTGAAATGTCGTCAAGACCGATAGAATCTCTGACGTTGTTACTATATGAAAAATCGTTTGTACCTCAAATTTTATTTTGTAAGTATGAAGTGAGTAGTATCTTCTTTAATAATTTTTCGGTTTTGGCGAGGTAAAAATGATAAAAGTTGCAAAATTTGACTCCGAGTTTTATAGTAAGATATTCGAAAATTCGTCAAGACCGATCGAATCTCTGACGTTGTTACTATATGAAAAATCGTTTGTACCTCAAAATTTTTTGTGTAAAAATGAACTGAATAGTATCTTCTTTTATAATCTTTCGGTTTTGGCGAGGTACAAACGATAAAAGTTGCAAAATTTGACTCCGAGTTTTATAGTAAGATATTCGAAAATTCGTCAAGACCAATCGAATCTCTGACGTTGTTACTATATGATAAATCGTTTGTACCTCAAATTTTTTTATATAAATATGAAGTTAATAATATCTTTTTTTATAATCTTTCAGTTTTGGCGAGGTACAAACGATAAAGGTTGCAAAATTTGACTCCGAGTTTTATAGTAACATATTTGAAATGTCGTCAAGACCAATAGAATCTCTGACGTTGTTACTATAATATGAAAAATCGTTTGTACCTCAAATTTTATTTAGTAAGTATGAAGTGAGTAGTATCTTCTTTAATAATTTTTCGGTTTTGGCGAGGTACAAACGATAAAAGTTGCAAAATTTGACTCCGAGTTTTATAGTAAGATATTCGAAAATTCGTCAAGACCGATCGAATCTCTGACGTTGTTACTATATGAAAAATCGTTTGTACCTCAAAATTTTTTGTGTAAAAATGAACTGAATAGTATCTTCTTTTATAATCTTTCGGTTTTGGCGAGGTACAAACGATAAAAGTTGCAAAAATTGACTCCGAGTTTTATAGTAAGATATTTGAAATGTCGTCAAGACCGATAGAATCTCTGACGTTGTTACTATATGAAAAATCGTTTGTACCTCAAATTTTATTTTGTAAGTATGAAGTGAGTAGTATCTTCTTTAATAATTTTTCGGTTTTGGCGAGGTACAAACGATAAAAGTTGCAAAATTTGACTCCGAGTTTTATAGTGAGATATTCGAAAATTCGTCAAGACCGATCGAATCTCTGACTTTTTGAATTGAATAGTATCTTCTTTTATAATCTTTCAATTTTGGCGAGGTACAAACGATAAAAGTTGCAAAATTTAACTCTGACTTTTATAGTAAGATATTCGAGAATTCGGCAAGACCGATCGAATTTCTGACGTTGTTACTATATGAAAAATCGTTTGTACCTTAAAAAATTTTATGTTAAAATAAAGTGAATAGCATCTTCTTTAATAATCTTTCTGTTTTGGCGAGGTACAAACGATAAAAGTTGCAAAATTTAACTCAAAGTTTTATAGTAAGTTATAGGAAAATTCGTCAAGACCGATCGAAATTCTGACGTTGTTACTATATGAAAAATCGTTTGTACCTCAAAAAATTTTGTGTGAATTTAAAGTGAATAGTATCTTCTTTTATAATCTTTCTGTTTTGGCGAGGTACAAACGACAAAAAAACTGCAAAATATAACTCCGACTTTTATAGTAAGATATTGGAAAATTCGTCAAGACCGAACGAATCTACCTCAAAAAATAACTTCTTTTACACATTTGAACTGCTTTATATACTTTCTTTCCTTCTACTCCATACAAAGCCTTATTTTTAGGGAATTTTTTTTTTTTTTTTTTTTCGTAAAATAAAAAAAAATTAACTTTAAAAACGGGTACAATCCGGTACAAACGATACTCTTCCAGATGGCATCATTGAAATTCCGGTATCTTTATGTCGGTTGCTAAGCAAATTTTACCACCCCCCCATTTCTACCCTATTGAGGTACAAACGATTTTAATTGCGGTACAATCGGGTACACTCCGGGTACAATCGAATGACATATATAAAAATCATTTACCTTGAACTCGGTTGCTAACTTCACATAGGTGCTAAGGGGTACAGTATAATAATATGGAAGAAGCAAAATCGAAAGCGGAAATTAATATAAAAGTAAGGCCGTTTGATCTGAAAGTAGATTAAAGTTAAACCTCTCATAGTTAACTAGGCTAAACCAGCCCAGCGAGTTTTTAACTTTTTGCTTTGCGAGCTCGCTAAGCCTATTTACTTGAAAGTAATTTACTCCGTATATTTATTCAGGATTTATAAGCTACTTTCTATTCAGGCTTAGTTCAAGATGTTTTTTGTTGTCATTAAAATATCATACAATCCAGAAATTGAAACTTTATAATTTATAATTTATGTATGACAAAATTTCGTGACGTATCGAGACCGGACATGACGATGCATAATTACTATAGTGATGCAAATAAAATATTACAATTTAAGTAATTTTGTCAAACATGAAGTAAACTAATATTTAAAGTAACTTTCTGTACATACTCGCAACAAATCTTAAAATATCGCAAGAAATCTGGTACGAATGCAACTTATTTTCTTTTGAAAGGACTGCTTGGGTTAGTTAAAAATGTATAAATATTGTAGGATTTCTTTGGCGTGGGTTCGCTTTCAACGTCTAAGACATGGTTCCGTAAGAGGAACTCGTTACTAGATAGACCAATTGTAAGTTTCACTACAAAATAGTGTCATTTTAATTAGATGTTAGACTTTAAAGGATTTATGAAATCCTAAAAACTTATGCTGCTATGAGAGTTACGGACCCACTCAATACTCATAGCTAACTACTTCAATCGATAAAATATTAGGTATTTCAAACGCCTAATAAAAATCACAAAGTACGAAATTCTACATTTGTATAGATTTGTTATGTAGAGAACATTGTTTATTGCTTAATGTTAAACATACACAGATTTAATACTATCATGAAAGATCGATTTTAAAATAATTATCGTTATACTTATTTAACCTTAAAGCCATCAAAATTTATAAAAGTAACTCGACGTGGGTAAACAATATAAATATTATAAAACAGCCAACTTCCTGTGATGAATAAATTATTTAAATTTCATCTCAAAGTAATGAGATCAACAACAATGAAGGATGGTTAAACCCTTTTTGAGTTACACCTAGTGTGTGCCACAAGTCAGTGGATGTAGCGTGTTTTGATAATTTTTTTGTAAAATACCTTTTATAAATATTATAACTTCATTGTGCCGAAATTAGTTTTTTCGTGTGATACTTACTGTTGATGCAAACTATGGTATCATATTGTTTTAAGTATCAAATGTGTCCCAAATTTTATGAAATGGGTTCAGTAGTTAATGCCGAAGTTATAGATAGTAAGACAAGCAGATAAACTGACAGTGTAGGGGCGAGGACCCCTACACTACAACGATGGGCAGAAAGGAAACTGGGGTTACCTGGTGGCTGAGGTAGCTGGGCAGATGAGCTGAGATGGGATGAGCTGATGTGGTCACACGACACTGTCACCTTGTATTTCACTGAGCTGAGATCGCGATTCACAGGAACGGCTAGCCGATATTTTTCGTATGTAACGACCGCGCGCCGGTAATGGACTGTGTCGAACTGTATGTCAAACGTATGACAGCTGACAGCGCAGACTCATGCGCAGTGTTGCCAACTGCCACATTCGTCGCGTTAAAGTTTGGCGCGAACAGACAGACACTCTTTCGTTTTTAATTTATACGTAGAGATATTATGTTTTTACGATATTATGACAGGCAAAATGTTTGCATCTTGATAGGATCCGGACTGGATCAAAGCTGTTGTTGGATTTCAAAATATCAAAATCGACGTATCTCTTTTGACTTGGACCACATCGCCAAAGATTTTCAACCTCTTCATAAGAGATATGTGCTCGTTGGAGGCCGTTGTTGGGGTTGAGTTCTTAATAATCCGCTTAGTACGTGATATTTTGATTACAGGGTAAATACTATAATTAATATTAATACCGCGTATACCTTATAAATATATTGTCTTATCCCCGGAGAAATAGGAGACTTTATATTTTGTTAATTTACTAGATGTCCCGCGCGGCTTCGCCCGCGTAAATTAGGAATTTTACAGAAACCGTACATTTTCCCATAAAAAATATTTTCCCCGTTTTTCCCGCATTTTCCTGATTTTCTTTGGTCGTATTAGTCTTAGCGTGATAATATATTATATAATATAGCCTATAGTCAAACTATTTTTAGAAATAAAATAAAGATTTTTTTTTAATTATCACTTGACAAACTCGAGTCTCGATCTAAAAGACTATGAAATGGTATAATATGGTAGTGATGATGATGATGATGATGAATGTAATTTGCATAGTAGCATATGGTTCCTGTTCTTAAAACAACGCCGAAACTCCCAAACTTGTATCTATAAAGAATCAGGAGTTCTCTCAGCACCTTCCGAACCACGGTATACCAGGTATATCTCGGTGCAAACTTTTACTTGTTGGTAGCATATGCTTAGAATACTTCTCACGAAACCGAAGTCACCACTCGTTTCCCTATAAGTTTTGAGGAGTTCCCTCGATCCTTCATCAGATCACCACTTTTGTGGATATAAAAATCGGGTAACATACGGCGGAGTAATCGTTGAATATAAGAAAACGAACATAACACCTCCCCCATTTTGAAAGTCGGTTAAAATTGTAGCCTATGTGTTATTCATCAGAATAATATACACACATCAGTATAAGCTATATTATTGTAAAGTTTCATTAAAATCCGTTCAGTAGTTTTTGCGTGAAAGAGTAACAAACATCCATACATCCACACATCCATACATCCAAACAAACTTTCGCCTTTATAATATTAGTAGGATGTAGCCTATAATATATTATCACGCTAAGACCAATAGAAGCGGAGCACCAATGAAGAATGTTTCAAAATCGGGTGATTTTTCCTATTGTGCTGCGTAAACGATAAAAGTTTCGCAAAAATTGGCAGAATTTTCTTTATTTACCCATGAATTAGTTACTCTCTCGGGTCTGTGGCTGTTTGGTTGTTCGTTTTGTTCGGTGTTGCTATGTGTCTGTGTGGATGATTTTCTTGCTCTCTGTATTCGATGCCTATCCCTATCCTGGCTGAGGCGAGCCTCATGCTCTACAGATGATTCTCTTTCTCTCTGTATTCGATTTCTATCACTATTCTGGCTGAGGCGAGCCTCACGCTCAACAGACGATTCTCTTTCTCTCTGTATCCGAATTCTATCATTTTTCCGACTGAGGCGAGCCTCACGCTCTACAGACGATTCTCTTTCTCTCTGTATCCGAATTCTATCATTTTTCCGACTGAGGCGAGCCTCAAGCTCTACAGACGATTCTCTTTCTCTCTGTATCCGATTTCTATCACTATTCTGGCTGAGGCGAGTCTCACGTTCCGTTGACGATTCTTCATCTCTTGCTGAACGTGCTCTTTTGGCATTCACTGTACTACGACCTATGTTCGAACGACGACGTCTTCCAGGCATGATCGTATAGTAATACCCACAAAGCAACAAATAACCCAATCGCAAAGCAAAAACAAAAGTCCGTTTTTCTAACCAAGTCAAATATATTTTTATCGACAATTCAGAAACCAAAGAACCAGAAACAATAAATATCTGAAAGAAAGCGCTGTGGTTGCTCCTCTGCGTTACCGTCTGCACAACCACACAATGACGAAATACACTATCTACTACAATAACATAAGCCCGAAGCTTATGAGAGCCCCCGGCCGGTTCCGCCGTAACCGCTATGTCCCTCGGCCGCCGCCGCGCGACATATTTTTTGATTCCGCGTAAGTTTATACGTTTGAAAACTTCTAAAGTATTGATCGAAATTGTATAGTGTAAAAGACAATTATAATCTACATTTAATGTCTTAGCTTCCAAACATGTTTATTTGGATAAGGGTTAATGTTGTAAATTGTTAAAATCGCTTCGTAAATAAGCCATTATTTTTCGTAAAAAGTAAAGAACAAAAATGGCTATTGTGAGTTATCCCTAAGAAATAGACATATACCATCGCGGACTTTTTTGTTTACCTTATTAAGGTGTACAATACTGTAGTACATTATTTTGATCTATCTCGTAGGGTTTAGCCAGCGTTTGCAATATAAACGCAAAAAAATGAATTTATTTACGACATAACATTAGAAACCTCTAAAATTATCAGTGTTTCTCTACCATATTATGCATATGTTATACATATAAACCTTCCTATTGAAACACTCAATCTATTAAAAAAAACTGCATCAAAATCCGTTGAGTAGTTTTAAAGATCTAAGCATACATACATACATACAGACAGCGGAAAGCGACTTTGTTTTATACTATTTAGAGATTAGAGGGTTTATTGTCAACTAGGCGTACCGGCAATTTTGTTGTGTTTGATGAAATGTGTTTGACGATGATGAAATGAAAATGTGTATCGGGACTGCGTATATTTATTTAGTATAAAATTGTGCCCTTAACCTGGAGTAGTTCCATATCTATCAATTCAGCGGTTTAAGAAGGTAATAGACAGATCTATGAGTATAGACTAGTACGAATTGTGCAAAAATATAATAATACTACCAGTATGTATCATCATCATCGTGCCCGCAACTCCGTTGCGCCAGAATTTGTTTGTCATATTGTGTGAATCTTAATTTTTTCGAAAAATCATATGAAAAGTATCCTATATAATTTTCCGGGACTCATAGTATCTCCATACCAAATTTCAGCAAAATCGGTTCAGTATTTTAGGCGTGAAGAGGTAACAGACAGACAGACAGACAGACACACTTCCACATTTATAATATTAGTATGGAAGAATGGATATTAGTATGGATATTGGTTAGTATAGACTGATATTAGTGTTGAAGATGGTATGGGATGTAACTAACACATTCTAAATAAACGTTACGTTACAAAGTAAAGAAATGTTGTTTTCGTTTACACCTTTATAATCAATCACTTTCGCAAAGTGATCAAAGAAATTCTCGCAACATTATTAAGACGGCTCATGAAATATGTGTAAACGCCTCTCTTTGTTGAAGAAATCATACAAATTTGTGAACACGACGGGTTATGAAGCAGACAAATTGCTGGCGTTCCACTGGAAAGGAATTTTTATTCTCTGAAATAAAGACAATATTGCTTAGCTCGTGCGGTCTCAATCTAGCAGAAAATGACAGAACTCCAGTATCAGTTTTATTGTCTAGAATATATTGCATTCTTTGTTCGTCGTGATTATTTACTGCATAATAAACTTTATTACGGTCGAAATTATAGCTCTCTGAATGGAACCACGGTATTGTTTACTATCATACCGAAAAAAGAATATTGACAAAAAAACTGGATATACAGCAATTAGAGCAAGATCTGTGATCGATTGACAAAGATTATCATTTTCGTTGATGTGAAATCTGTTGCCTTCGAACCACGACCGTATAAGGGTCAATTCAGACCGCAAGGCGACGCGTAGATGCATTTCTGAATTTGTATGGATTTGACAGATTTGCAAGACGTCTCACACAATAATTGAAATCTGGCAAATCAGTACAAAGTTGCGTTGCGGTCTGAATTGACCCTTACTTACGTCACTCCGCATGCCACTTTCAAACCTTGTAGCGGTGGCAACAAACGGTGTTTTTATTATTCAGTTACCGCGGTGCATATAAGATTTGTGTTGCTGCAAGGAGTGAGTATAGAATATATAATGCACTATTTCCATTTTAGATATCTCGAGTTAGACGCGAGCCCGTTATGATATGTTAAGGGAATTTCTTGCATTCAGAATTCACGCCTCCACCATTTTGTCAAAATGTCGTGCACGAAATGGTTCCATATTTTATTTTGTAACTACTCCTTGCTCAAGGCATGTCTCAGGAGAATTATGTAGATGCAGTCACGAGCACTGGAGTACGCACCAATGTTTATTCTATTATAATATACAAAACACGAAAATTGTAATACTTTAAATTAAAATATGAAAGCATGCATTAAATTTATTAAGTACTTTAGTTATTTGAAATTTAAGGCCCGTCAAGCAATTGCTATATAAGTGACGAATGCCTTATCGAGAAGTTTTGGTATCGTTTATTATATGAAACTCTTTAATTTGTTAATATTTGATATATTCAATCCCTAACATTGATAAATGTTCAGCCTTCATCAAATAGGTACTTAACTATAAGTTAATGTTATAAATTTAGGGTAACCACGCTCCTGAGAGGAGTAAACTTTAGTGTTTATAGCTGGTACAAACCAAAACATGGCTGCCGAGCTTTATTAACTATCTGGTGCTTTACAATCTGATCTATTATTTTATTGGAAAAGTTTTATAGTTACGTAAACAACGAGCTAGTGGAATGTATTAAAATTTCTCTTTCAAACCGCTGAACCGATTTTGTTAATTTAGTCCTGAGACTTAAATGCTAAACAAAATCGGTTCAAAAAATAAAAAAATCTTCTGTACACAGGATTTTTTTATCGAGCTGTCCTTTAATTATAGCTATAAATTATTTATATCTTTTTTTTGTACAGATTTTGCCTGCTATACCTTTGATACGTCAAAGCCTGTAAGGTTGGGCGCATACACACGTTTTCCGTATATGATGTCCGAATTCGCAAATCCGAATGCATGGAATCAGTCGAAAATACTGGCGCACACAATACATACAAATCTGAAAGAAAAAAAAACTAACGTTAACGCTAGTAGTAGGAAATCGAACATGGTAAACGTGTGTATATGTAGCCTTATTTGAATAAACGTATACTTACATATAAGACAGACAGACAGACAGATAGACAGACAGACTCACTTTTTTTTAATGAGATAAGGGGGCAAACGAGCCAACGGGTCACCTGATGGAAAGCAACTTCCGTCGCCCATGGACACGAACATGGTAAACGTGTGTATATGTAGCCTTATTTGAATAAACGTATACTTACATATAAGACAGACAGACAGACAGATAGACAGACAGACTCACTTTTTTTTTAATGAGATAAGGGGGCAAACGAGCCAACGGGTCACCTGATGGAAAGCAACTTCCGTCGCCCATGGACACTCGCAGCATCAGAAAAGCTGCAGGTGCGTTGCCGGCCTGTTAAAAGGGAATAGGGTAATAGGGGAGGGTAAGGATTGCAAGGGAATAGGGGAGGGTAGGGAAGGGAATAGGATAGGGGATTGGGCCTCTGGTAAACTCACTCACTCGGCGAAACACAGCGCAAGCGCTGTTTCATGCCGGTTTTCTGTGAGAACGTGGTATTTATTCGGTCGAGCCGGCCCATTCGTCCCGAAGCATGGCTCTCCCACGTCTAAAACGAATTTTTCCGATATAGTATAATTTAAACAAAGAGAAAGAGGTGGTAAGACGAACTACGTTTAATGTGCTCTAACGTACATTACAGATACAGTGCAAACTAGGTTTGTTTCAGAACTAAGCTAAATCATATTAGAGTTGGTTCGAGTTTGTGTTGGCGAGTATCCAGCCTCCACAGGGGCTTACGGAACAAAACTACCCTCACATGTTTAGTTTATGAAAACTAGCATAAGTTATTGCGTTCATTATTAAGGCGAGCCAATTTTTAGGTCACAAGTCACAAGGTTGGAGGTTGATATTTAGTATTTGTGCCTGACGCGATTCTGCGGCTAAAAATTCCATAGATCTAGCTAACATTGCTATTACTAAATATGTGTGTTGTGGTGTGTAATCTTTTATTTGTTAAAAAAATTTATGATTTCAAAATAATATTAGCTCGATGCACTCCTTCACCATATAAACTACAACTATGCAAAATTTCAATCACCTACGTTTTCGCATTTTTCGTTAAAGGGGCTTAAAGTTTTTCGCTCGCGTATTAATATAAACTAGCTATTTGACCGAGCTTTGCTCGGTATTCGATAAAACACGAATAAAATGACATTTTCTAAAAATGATTCCTAGCTAGATGGATTTATCGCCCCCGAAACCTATATACTAAATTTCATGAAAATCGTTGGAGCCGATTCCGAGATTGCAATTATAAATATACATATATACAAGAATTGCTCGTTTAAAGATATAAGATAAATAGATTTGCAACTTTTTTGCGACGAAATTAGTTTTTTGTGTGGGTACCGTACACTGTCCTAGGATTGAAAGTATCTATCTTATGTCCTTTCCATTGTACCATCGAGGAAATTGATTCCTAGGCAGTTGACAGACCAACGTCATTTGGTCGGATCATGTCAATTGTGATCTGTCGGCTGGGTTTGACGCAACGCGACCAAACTACGTAGGCATACGTCTGCATAGGAATCAACTTCTCTGATAGTACATAAATGCTCCGTAAGAACAACGTCTGTAGGCTCAGTGTAGAACTTTTTATTACTGAGGGTTTGCTTTATATATTAGGCTCTTATATATTTTACTAGTACTATAACAAAAAAATACGTTTCCACGTAGCAATATTTTTGTAACCTACAAAAAGCCTACAAACCAAACCAACGGAAAATGGAATAACACCAAAATAAAAGTTACACTTTAAACGACGGATACACAAAAATCGATTCGCACCGAAAAAGCCGGGACTGGCGAAATTTTAACACTATGTTTGTTGGTCTTTTGCAGTAGTAATTCGATTGCTGTCGGCTCTGTGCTCGCAAATAATCTGCATATATTTGCAATCAGTATTTATTACTACTTAACCGATAATGAAAATGCCGGTTGATGGTCTTTTGAAAGGCTTTAAATATATATAACGAACTACAATTTATGGGAATTAAATCAAATGTTTAGTTTAGTACCTAATATTAGCACAGTAATAAAATCAAATTAGAGCCTGTTTCTAGCTAAAGATTTTAAGAATTTCGATCCAGGTTTAATACTCAGACGAAGTAAGTAAGGAAATGTATGTTTTTAACAGCATTCTATAAACTGTAGGTTTACTTCGCTAAGAATTCCCCCATAGGACGCTAGTTATGGGGACAGATGTAATTGGAAAATTTTGTAAAAGTATTGATTATAATAATAATTATCAGTATGTTCAAAACTGTGGAATTATTTTCTTTGTTAAAGATATTAAGAACTATCGTTCGACATCTTTGAAACCATTATTCGAATGATGAATAGGCTTTGTGCTGTACAAATGTTTGTCTGAACGTGCTAATCTCGAGCAATACTGGACCGACTTTTATGTATTAGTAGCTGTCCCGGCAAACTTTGTTTTGCCATATAAAGTATTTCGCCCAGATTATTTTATTGAAGTGACTAAATAGGTATGGCAACATGGCAACGTCCATCGCTATCCCGTCACACAAACAATTATCGCCGTCAGTCTCGAGTTGCAATAATTTTTAATATTTATTGAACAAATGCACTTATCAATATAAAAAGTACTCAGTAGCTGATTCTCAGACCTACTGAATATGCATATAAAATTTGGTGAAAATCAGTAAAGCCGTTTCGGAGGAGTACGGTAACTAACATTGTGACACGAGAATTTTATATATAAGATTTGGCAAAGACTACCTGCCTGCGTAGCATGGCACCATAGAAACGGTTTCTTTCTACGGAAGAATCGACATACTAACAGATTTTATCGACAAAATGGCGGATTTCCATTGTCTAACTCTCACTTTAACTTGTCGAACTGTCACTTTGTCGATGGTGCCATGCTACGCAGGCAGAGCTCGGGGAAGAACATAGGCGGGGAAATGTATAGTTTCCAAGGAAGTCGAAGAAATCGAGAAAGAAGGGCGAAGCCGGACGGAACGTCTAGTATTAAAATTAATTAGTATTAAAACTCTACATGTTATAACACACGGAACATCAAATTCCCCAGTTTAGTGTTCTCCAGGCATTTCAGTTTCTGCTTGGTGTTAAACAGTGATTTGATTCGACGCGCAAAAGATTTTCCCGGGCACAGAGAAATCTAAGATTTTCTATGCAAACATATTTATTATGCATAGAGCTTGTGCCAAGTAGCTTGCTACGTCGTAGCCTTTTGTAAAACAATCTAGTCTTTGTGCTAACACTAGATTTCATTATGATCTAGTTAATTAAAGCTAATTTTTGCGATTCTTTAATTAACTAGATCAAAACTGATGGTTGTTAAGTCAACATTTTATCTTTATTAGGTTTTATGCATTGTAAAAGTTTAATTTGCTATAATATTTCAACTTTTTTAAGATTTCCTAATGAGTAATCACTGATTTTATTGTAATTTCTAATTGATTCAAATATAACAATTTCTGAGAAGTTTGAAATAAATAATAATAATATTACTTCTGTAAATAATGACAAAATTGCCAAAATCACTTGAGTAATGTCTTATCTCACAATTGCAATTTTACCACCTACTTCTTAATAATATTTCCCGTAGCGACGGTCTTTACAAAATAAACAATAAACAATATAGAAATAGTTTTATAAACAGTGGACGTCTGAAGGCTATTGCTCGCAGGTGGTGCTGACGGGCTGCTGAAATGTCTCTGTCGCGAATTCAACGAGGATATATTTAAAAACAGGACCTTTCTATTTGTACCAAATATTGTTTTGTTTTTATCTTTATTATCTATATATTTCAGTTACTAAATTTTACTGGGATTTCCAACTTAAAGAGGTGTGATGTGTGTCTTATTCCTTGGTGCGCATTTCTTAAGGATAGGTTACACAGTGCGAGCAGCTGGAGTGACAGCAGGCAGCTACTGTTTCTGTGTACTCGTACGAGAGCAGCTCGACTCGCCTCCCTTGGTCACACCATGCACGCTGCTGACGTCGCAGTAGATAGCTGATAGGTAATGTCCCAGTGACATCGCCCTAGTCGAGTTGTATCTGTGGTGGGGGAAGGCGAGTGGCGATTGGAAATAAAAAATGTAGTCACTAGTATCCGAGCAACTGACTCGCACATCAAAGGAACTCGTATGATGCGGTCACACGGTGCAAGTAGTTGCGCATCAGTAACTGACCAGGCCAGCTGGCATGTCAGCTTGCTTCGTGTAACTCAGGTATTAGTTATTACTAGAGATCGCCCATGGTCGAAATTCGACCTTAGTTTCAACGACATTTAAATTAGGACTACTACCTATATTTTGTTAAAAATATTGACTTTAACCTTTTTTTTACTCTTGCCTCTGGGACTTCGCTGATCTCAGACTGGCCGTGTACAAGCATTGTCTAATAGCATCTAAAACTTTAATCCATTTTCAATTTGTCAACTTGTTGTCAACAGACTTCAACCATAAATAAAAGAGTATGTATAGGCTTGTCATTCAAAAATCTGACATTTCTCATGTGTGTGTGTTGTAGTGTGTGTAATGTTTTATTTGTTAAAAAAATGTATGATAAAAGCATAATTTCAAAATAATATTAGTTCGATGCACTCCTTCACCGTATAAACTATAACTGTGCAAAATTTCATGCACCTACGTTTCCCCATTTTTCGTAAAAAGGGTAACAAAGTTTTTCGTTCGCGTATTAATATTATGATTCCTTGTAAGTACCAACTAACACAGTTGAAGTTTTGTCTGTTATCCATCTGTGGCATCTTGGTGGTATACACATTTTTGTCGGCGACAGTACCGACATTTGCTATTGCGTTCTACTTTATTCAGCAATGATATTCTATGTTACTAAGTATTTTAGAAACTCATTGTTATTCAGTCTCTAGGCAACCCCAAAATCTTCATAAATATACAAGTTTTAATTAACTGAGAGATTCGCTTTTTTCGCTTTAAATAATACAGATGAGCCATTAAATAAATTTGGGGTTCAACCAGATGTTGAGGGATGGCTCTATTCCCACATGGTTTAAAAAGGGTTACTTCATTTTTCTAAGCTTTTTCGCTACGTTTACAGTTAATTGAAAATTACTCTTAACCGACAGGGGTTTAGAGGGTTATGTTTTATGTGTAGGTAGTTGTAGTCCTTGATGTCCTTAAATCATTTTATCATAATGTTAGCTAATACTTTGACTGTCTACCTAATACCAAATTATACCACCAAAGCTCCACCCCTCTATAGAGGGATGGACCCAAAGTCTGTCTTTTGATCTCCATACTTTTGGTCTACTGGTTTGTTAACTTAGTAGTTGACACGATATTATGCAAGCGTTTTATTATTACTTATACCAGTTGTCTATATACCGTCGCAATTTTAACTTGAAAGTTGGAACATAAAATATATATAAGCTCTTCGAATCAGATCTTAGTTCTTATTCTAGATCAAGTTTACAGATAAAGGACATTTCTAAGATAATAATTTTGTATTTAGCAGCCAGTGACGTAAGCTTATCCTGCCCGAACTCCAGTAATTATTATTTCGTCTAGTCACTAAATACAGATTACTACAGGCCTTTCTTTTTTTACAATATTATGAATTACTAGCTGTCCTGGCAAACGTTTCTATGCCATAATTATAAAGTATTTCGCCCGTATTATTTTATCATAGTGACTAAATAAGTATGTCACCATGGCAACGCTATCCCGTCGCGTCGCACTTCAAACAATGGTCGCCCTCAGTCTCGAGTTGTAATAATTTACTATTATTTATTCAACAAATGCACTTATCAATATAAAAAGTACCCAGTAGCCGATTCTCAGACCCACTGAATATGCATATAAAATTTGGTTAAAATCAGTAAAGCCGTTTCGGAGGAGTACGCGGCCCAACATTGTGACACGAGAATTTTATAAGATAATATTATATTACTTCCTATTCATAAATACTAACATTTTTTAGGGAAGTTGGAGGTTAAAAGGAAACAACGGTCTTCTTAATATTATATAGAAGATAATATTAATATTACGTGTTCAATTCCACTCACACTTTTTGTATAGTTTAAATTATGACTATTTAACGGCTAGCTACCAACCCATTTATCACTCTGTTAAGTAGCGACAGGACGAATAAAGCCGAAAACAATTTAGACAGGAAACGGAAATGAAATTTAAACAAACGAAATTATATTTATTGCAACAAGTGAATCGCGGGGTCGGAAAAAATATTATCATATTCCGGGGCTGAACTACGCTCACCTGTTTTGTACCTTTTTCCCCATTTTCTCCACTTTTTTCGCCCCCCTCCCCTTTTGTCTCCCTCCGTAACGAGCATCCTGTTCCCTGTTTCGCGGTTAATTTGGATGCGTGTTTTTGTTTCTGGAAATTTTGTTTGCCGCGAAAATTTGTCATTTCTTTATTTAAGGAGGCGAGACGCGGGATTTTTTTGATGAATGGCGAACGTTTTCACAAGGAGGTGGAGGCTATATACAACTGTCTCGTCGAGGTAAATATGAATTTAGGGATATGTCTGTAATTTACATTTCATTTTTTACGTGTGCCTCTTGAGTGTTGCCTCTTGCGTGCTTCTACAACTCTCTCTTGAACTAATCAAGGTAAATCATATTAGGCTTAAACTCGCAAGCATTTTTAACACAACTTATTTTTTTACGCTTACTTGCAGAATAATATTTGAAGACATCCGTGGAAGAAGTGAGTAATGAATGAGTACATTTTACAATATAAGATCAATTACTCATTTTTTCCCTTATAATTTGAACTAGCCTTGTAACTTACATACTTTGTCATGTAGCTAATAAAGATATATAACTAGATAGCCATACACAGAAACCTGATTTAGGGTTCCCAAAGGAGTTTCGGTCTGTCCATCCATCTGTCCGTCTGTCCGTCTGTTTGTCTGTCTGTCTGTCTGTCTGTCCGCGGTTTTGCTCAGATACTATAGGACCTACAAAGCTGTAATTTGGCATGAATGCACATATTAATCGTGCCGACAAAATGGTAAGTAAGTACATGAAATTTTTTATTTTTATTTTTTTATGGTACCTTCCCTACACATCAAGCAGGAATTAACAAACATACGCGTCGAATTGATAGCCCCCATTTTTGAAGTTGTTTAAAAAAGACACACATTTTAAAAAAAATTAAGTTTGCTATAACAATTAGAACAAACGTTTCCATTTTTAAATGCATTTGAAAAGCGTCTTCGCTACCCCACACAATCTTCCAGTGATAAGGTCAGAATATCAGTCGTTCTAAATGCAAATATTACGGGACCCCCGGGAGGTGTTATGTTCGGTTTTTTATGTGGAGAGGACGCAAACACCGCTAAATGGCAAGAAAGCAGTTTTTATGCTGACGGTACTACAGTTAGTAAACCTGAGATAGGTTTTGAGAATAGGGATGCGAATAAAAATATTCAAATGGGATTTTATACTACATACTTAATACTAGTATTTACTTAAGTTGGGGAGGGGAAGAGGGGATTTCGGGAGTAGCTCCAGCGTGTCAGATTAAGCTTGTATAGGCTTCCGACATTTGTCTAGTTATCATGGTATAGAAATCAGATTTATCATGTGGTGGGTTAAATTTTCTGAACCCACCACTAAAATAACAAACGCTCTTATAATTTTTTAATCACTTTTATCTAATGTACAAAACCTA
Source organism: Aricia agestis (assembly GCF_905147365.1). NCBI lineage: Eukaryota > Metazoa > Arthropoda > Insecta > Lepidoptera > Lycaenidae > Aricia > Aricia agestis. Next base: position 6,536,303 of record NC_056421.1, on the reverse strand, counting down.
CTGTCTCCATGACGCTCGAGTGACTACAAAAACATGACATGTGTGCAGAATTTGTCTGATGAATTATAATATACTGGAAAATACTCACAACAAGACAGAGTTAGAAGATATTGTATAATATTTTAGTTTTTCTGATGCAGTTATATACTTTTAGAGCTGTAATATTCTAGAGATACAGTTTAGGCGGGAAGATTCCAGTACCGTTATTTTACCAGATTTAATGAAGATTTTAACGAAAATGTTTGGAGTTTATGTTTTCATTAAATCGAGGACGTATCATTTAATCACTTTGAGTGTGACGTTAGACTTGAATTTTCTTGTATATTATCTTGTTTAGTTTATTTTCTAGACGCGTCACATCACTACAGGGATAAGATAATCATAAAATATGCTAATATAGGTATGAGAAAGGGTTTATCCTTAATATGTACAATTTACCTTCGCTTATCTCACGATGTTTATGGTAGGATATGTTGTAACTTGTATGATAGTAAGATCTTTTGGGGGAAGATTTTATTGTGATGAGCTATGGGGTAGGTCTTATGGTTGATTCTTGATAAGCTCTTTAGAATTGCACCATCAGAGAAATTACATACGTAATTTGGTCAGGTTATGGTAAATCAACGTAAGAGCCAGTCCACACGGCGCGCTGTGGTTGCGTTGTTTGACTAAGGGTTGGTTCAAACCGCAATGCGACGCGTAGATGCATTTCTAAATTAGTATGGATTTGGCAGATACGCCAAACGTCTCACGCAATTGAAATCTGTCAAATCCATACAAATTTATGCCGCGCTGCGCCTCGCTTCGCCTCGTCGCGTTGCGGTCTGAATTAAGAGCTGGCGCGCACTACGACTTTTTGCCGCGCGATTATTTTACTGACCGCCGAAAATTCAAATAAAATGCACTTTACGACATACGCTATAGGTTTCATTTTACTCTACGCCACTAAAAAGCATCGGCGGCATGGGTTGCTAGATCAATGTCGGTAGAAAATGAAAGCTATAGTCTATGTCATAAAGTGATATTTTATTTGAATTTTGGTCGGTCGGTAAAATAATCGCGCGACAAAAAGTCGTAGTGCGCGCCAGCTCTAACGCTACAAATAACCAAGGTTTTTGCAAGGCGCGCTGCGTCCTCGCAACGCACACATGACGGACAGCAGCCCCCGACACGAAGCGGGAGGGGGTGTTGACGTGACTGCTTTGTAATAACGCCGCGATGGCGCAGCGCCCGTGTGGCCGGCTTTGCGTCAAACGGCAGCGACGCAACGCTGACGAAACGCGCCGTGTGGACTGGCTCTTACGGCTTGTCCACATCTCCAGGTCACGATGTCGTCAGCGTGGAACGGTACGGTAACGTGGCACGGTACGTTGTCGTGACGTGAAAATTTACGTCAACGTAACGTGAAAATGCATTTCACGGTATAGCAAGTTTTTCGTCTTTTTTTCTTAAATCTCTCTCTCTGTCTACTTAATAATAGCAGAAGCAGAATACGTATTGTGATTTGTGCGGTCCATATCTAAGCCGTGTTCGTCGGCGTATTTTTGGACAAACCTTTTATTGCGCATGTCCAAAAGATGTTGTAGGCTACTCACCTACTACACAAATAATTAGCGCAAACCTTTATTATAAATAATAAATAATATAATAAAAACTAACTTAAACTTAAAACTTATAAATAGTTAATAATAATAAATATTATATTTACACGTATAGCATTACATATACACAAACACGTATGTCGATATGATATGTCGATACAATGCATCGATACATCATATCGACATGCATTTATCGATACGCGTCACACCCTACAGCAGGACCGGTTCCTTTGTTTGCGTACGCGCAGAGCGTACAACTCGAGCCGGCCAGTAATCTAGTCGGAATCGCTCCCCGCGCCACGCATATTACGTGTGCCGCTAACCGTATCGCTAACTGCTTACTTTTGCGCTATAGACTTTCTATTTTCTATGTATTTTCTCTTTCCGCTGTTTCTTTGTGCTGTGCGCTATTAACTATATTATATCGTCTTCGTGAACTTTCTTTGTGCCTTCTGTGTTGGAACTATATACATGTGTATGTGGAATAAAACTATTCAACGTGAGTTACCTTTTTCTTCACATACATACTGGAATTGTTACCTATACTAGTGACGCAACTCCCAAACTGGTGACCACGCCTAGAATATGGACAAGGAATTTCACGACGCTAGCGCCATGCCTACAAAATCTGCCACGCGGTCGAACGATGCTGCTAGTGAGGGGACACAGTCGATACCCAATGTCGATGTTTTTAAAGTCGGTGTACGTGTTCCCCCATTCTGGCCGGAAGAACCAGAGATATGGTTTGCGCAGGTGGAGGGACAATTTGCCATCTCAGGTATCACAAATGACCTGACAAAATTTAATTACGTCATTGGCCACCTGGACGTGGAGCAGTCCAGAGAAATTAAGGACATAATCATCAGCCCACCTTCAGCAAATAAATATGACACCTTGAAACGGGAGCTGATCAAACGGCTGTCGGCATCGAGGGAAAAGCAGATCAAGCAGCTTTTGATGCACGAGGAGCTTGGAGACCGTAAGCCCTCGCAATTCCTGCGTCACCTCAAGAGCCTCGCCGGTGCCGACGTCTCTCAGGATTTATTGAAGACCATCTGGACAAGCCGACTCTCCCACGGTATCCAGACAGTGCTCGCTGGTCAACCATCTTCGTCTTCCATCGAGGACCTCGCGGATTTGGCCGATCGCGTTCATGAACTGGCCACTCCCATGCCAGCTGTGGCGTCCACCAGCCAAGCTGTTCCTGGATCTGCACTGGACGCGTTAGCCAGGGAAGTAGCCGAGCTGAGACGACAGGTTCAGCGACTCTCGACGGGTAGAAGAAGCCGACCACGTTCCAGATCATCGGGACCTGCTCGAAGAGGATCAACATCCAGGTCAAGACGATCCGACTCCAACTATCGCAAGTTCCCGCTCTGTTGGTATCATGCCAAATATGCGGAGAAAGCCAGCAGATGCGTGAAGCCCTGCGACTACATGGCGGGAAACGCAAAGGGCGGTCGATAATGGCGACTGCTGACTGCCCTAACTCAACTGGTCGCCTGTTCGTGACGGATTGCGAGTCGAAGATGCAATTCCTGGTCGACACTGGTAGCGACCTCTGTGTCTTCCCCCGGTCCTTGCTGCGTGATCGTCGTACGAAAACGGACTATAATTTGTGTGCTGCAAACGGTTCTAGTATAAGTACTTATGGTTATGTTCACCTTAATTTAGATTTTAGCCTTCGTAGAGTGTTTCCTTGGCGTTTTGTTGTAGCTGATGTTACAAAGCCTATTATAGGCGTAGATTTTTTAAATTATTATAATCTTATTGTAGATTGCCGCAACAAAAGATTGCTTGATTGTAACACTTCTATATCTTGTAACGCTAAAATTGTAAAGGATTCCGACATAGCCTCTGTTAAAATATTGACAGGTGAGACTCGTTACCACAAAATCCTTAAGGAATTTCCCGAGCTCACCCGTCCAACCGGTATACACCGCACAGTAACTCATAACACTGTTCACCACATTCGCACGACACCAGGCCCTCCAGTTTCCTGTACCCCACGTCGTCTAGCACCCGACAAGTTAAAGATAGCTCAGAAAGAGTTCCAGGCCATGATTGCCAATGGAACGGCTCGCCCTTCACAGAGCCCCTGGGCTTCGCCTCTCCATCTAGCACCCAAGAAGGACAACGGTTGGCGTCCCTGCGGTGACTACCGCATGTTGAACGCCCGCACTGTGCCTGACAGGTATCCGATTAAACACATTCACGACTTTGCCCATGATCTTGTTGGCTGCAAAGTGTTTAGCACCCTGGATTTGTTGAAGGCGTACAATCAGATACCTGTCAGTGCTGCAGATATTCCGAAGACCGCAATCATAACTCCTTTTGGACTCTTCGAGGTCCCATTTATGACCTTCGGACTTCGGAATGCGGGCCAAACCTTCCAAAGGTTCATGGATGAGGTTACCCGGGACCTAGACTTCGTTTTTGTATATCTAGACGATATCTTAGTCTATTCCCAGGATGAGGAGCAGCACGAGAAGCATCTCCGCCAACTTTTCAACAGGCTCAGGGAGTACGGCATGCTAATAAATACGGAGAAGTGCATCTTCGGTGTGCCTGAGGTAACTTTTTTAGGTTATTCTATCTCGGCAGCCGGTTCCAAGCCTTTGGACAGCAAGGTGCAGGCGATCAACCAATTTCCTGTTCCTTCAACAGTGCGTCAGCTCAAGGCATTTCTCGGTATGCTAAATTTTTATAGGAGATTTCTTCCTCGAGCAGCTGAGGTCCAGGCTCCATTACATGCGCTTCTTAAAGGCCCTATCAAAGGCTCCCAACCCGTCAACCTGACAGGCGAAGCCCTTGAAGCCTTCAACGCGTGTAAGCGCAGCCTAGCAGACGCAGCGTTGCTTGCCCACCCTGACTGTACTGCTACTCTTGCTTTAGTCACCGATGCATCCGACAAAGCGATCGGCGCCGTTTTGCAACAGTTTAAAAACGGTGCATGGCAACCACTGGCTTTCTTTTCCCGCAAGCTTAGCCCGTCGCAGGTGAAGTATTCGCCATATGACCGGGAGCTGCTTGCAATTTATGAGGCCATTAAATACTTTAGGCATATGCTTGAGGCCCGGCACTTCGTCATCTATACTGACCATAAGCCGATCAGTTTCGCTTTCCATGAACGGAAAAAGAACTGTTCGCCTAGGCAGTATAGACACCTTGACTTTATTGCCCAGTTCACCTCTGATATCCGACACATATCCGGCAAGGATAACGTGGTTGCCGATACGTTGTCGCGGATTGAGGAACTGGGTACGCCGGTGAGCCTCGAAGACATAGCCCAAAGTCAAGCTTCAGACCCTGAATTGCAACAGCTTCTAGCAGACGGCACATCCCTGCGATTGGAGAAGCTTGTGGTGCCTGGTAGTCGTCTACCCCTGTACTGCGACGTTAGTACAACGACTTCCAGGCCTTTTGTGCCGAAATTTTATCGAAGGCAGGTTTTTGATAGCCTGCATTCGTTAAGCCATCCCGGTGTCAGTGCCTCTGCCAAATTAGTCGCAGAGCGCTTTGTATGGCCAGGCATTCGTCGGGACTGCAGACAATGGGCTCGTGCATGCATGGCTTGCCAAAAAGCTAAGGTCAGCCGCCACGTGACTGCGCCGCTAGGTACATACACCTTGCCAAGAGTGCGATTCCACCAGATCCATATAGACCTTGTGGGTCCCTTGCCGCTATCGCAGGGGTATCGCTACTGTCTTACCGCCGTCGATCGATTCACTCGGTGGCCGGAAGCGGTACCTATCCATGATATGACTGCGGAGACAGTTGCCCAAGCGCTCTTGTCTACGTGGATCGCACGTTTTGGTTGCCCCACTCAAATCACAACCGACCGTGGCAACGCCATAACAAGTTGCTGGTCAAGTCGTAAACAACGTATTACATGATTAAAATAATTTTATTTATTTATTTTAAAAGGTTTATCAACAATTGCTAACACTTATAATAAAGTGCAGGATACACTTAATTAATTACCATTCAGATACACTTAATTAACTTCTTACAGACAAACACTACATGCACCAATAAAAATTAACAACAAAATTCCATGATAAAGTAATATGACTATAAAAATAACATTACATAGCTGCATAGGAAGAATCAAACAATACAATACAACAAAATAGAATAGTTAAAATTTCAAGGTAAATAGACATAGCAGAAAAATATTTTAGATTTTAAATTTTAAATACACTATTTATCTGTTTTTTATACTGAACTAATTTTAGACCAATATCCAAGTTTTCACTTTTGGAGAGACAGTTGTAAGCCTTAGTTAAATAATAAAAACTAAACATAAAAACATAAGCCTAAATTGTCTAAAATAATTTATTTAACACTATAATAGTGTTTGATTATTTTAGAATTGAAAATATGGTTATGGATCACTTGAAAAGTTTAGTGGAGGAAGTTATCGAGGTATTCAATGAATATCATAGGAGGTATTAATATTATTTAAATGGTTAAATGTCAAGTCGTAAACAGTTGTCGTTGCCATGGCATGAAATGATTTGGACATGCGCAATAACTAGGTTTTGCAGCGAATGCGCTAAAAATTACGCCGACGAACACGGCCTTTTGTAATATTTTGTATGTTGCTGCAATATTTAGTTTTTTAAATGTAATCAGCATAGAGATACTCATAACTGAATCCCAGGAAAGGACAAGATAGTTATTTTGGAGGTGTTCCATTCAAAATGTACTTACCGTTCCACGGTATATATTAGAATCACGTAATATGTTACACTGCACTGGTTAATGGGTAGATATAATTCAAAATTCGTAGTTATGAACAAAATTTTTCAACACAAAACTCCTCGTACACTGTACGTCCAGTTTTCATGAGTTTCATTTATGAACGTAGGTGCGTTTCCGGGATGGGAAAGCTCCAGGGAACGTACATTCTTTGATCTCGGATATAGAATACTGAATTTATTTCAATGTATATTTTGACCCCCATGGGAATGTTATGTATTCCAGCTTTTATTGTTTTGTTTCACCGAATTCAAAGCGTATTGTGAGCTCCGTGCTGTATAAACTTTGATCTTTTATAAAAAATATCGAATTTTAACGTTTGATTGTTTTTCCTAAATACGTGGAAAAACATTGGAATATTAACGAGCGGTGGATGAACTTTATTGTTTTGGGAGAACTCAAATAATACAATAAAAGTGCGAAAATATTATCAGCTCATATTTATTTCAAAATCTAAAGACACTACTGCCATTTTAATATTACTAGAGATCGCCCAATGGTCGAAATTCGACCTTAGTTCCAACGACATTAGGACTACCTACTAAGTATCTATATTTTGTAAAAAATATTGACTTTATCATCATATTTTTTTAAATTCTTGTCTTTGGGACTCAGCTGATCTTATACTGGCCATGTAAACATTGTCTAATAAATAGTATCTCAGATTCAATAAAAAAAAAAAACTATACTTCCATTTTCAATTTGTCATCTTGATATCAACCATATCAACCGACTTCAACCATAAATAAAAGAGTATAATTCGTACGTATAGGCTTGTCACTCAAAAATCCGTCATTTTTCCTAGTGTGTGTGTTGTAGTGTGTGTAATGTTTTATTTGTTAAAAAAATGTATGATAAAAGCATAATTTCAAAATAATATTAGCTTGATGCACTCCTTCTCCATATAAACTATAACTGTGCAAAATTTCATTCACCTACATTGCCCCATTTTTCGTCAAAAGGGTTACAAAGTTTTTGGTTAATATATAGATAGATAAAATGACAAATACACGCAATTTTCTCAAGCCAAAGCCATATTACTCCGTTATCAATACAACGACGCATCGAAATTGGTGCGTCGCGTCGTCGCAGTACTCGAGCTCCGGCGTTGTATAATATTATGTACTTATACATAATATATTTTTATATGTTGCACCGCCAGACTGTGTAATGCCGACTGCGGTGCGTCCAGGCAACTCTTTGGCGTGATTATAGAGGAGTGGTATCATCGGACGAACTGTGGCGGAGGAATGAATGATTCGTAGCACTGTCACCGTCATCATTGTGATGTCGCACGTAATCGCATGTGGCGTACAACGATCCGCAACGCAATGGAGCGGCGTGGCTGCACTCTAAGGGTCAATTCAGACCGCAACGCGATGAGTAGATGCATTTCTAAATTTGTACTGAATTGACTGATTTCAATGACGTGAGACGTCTTGCAAATCTGTCAAATACATACAAATTTAGATATGCATCTCCGCGTCGCATTGAGGTCTGAATTTACCCTAACGTGGTAATTCCCCGCGGTGCTCATTAGATTGAAGCGGGGAGTTCCCGATTATTACATTGATGTCACAAGGAATAAAATAGCAAAAGTATGGAGCCTTTTCACTCTTAAATGGGTCAGTGCGTATCCTCAACAATCCACGGACTAAGTGGCATCAATTGTGAACAATAGAAATGGAATAATGGAATGAAAGTAATGAATGTAGATTTTACTTAAGCACCTGAAGCTTAAAGTCTATACTAATTTGAGGAGGAGATATTTGAAACCATTTTGATATTAAATTTTTGTTATAAACACCAAATATATAAAATGGACAGGATAAGGTTTCTTTTGTATCAAGGATGGTGGTAATATAACAAAAAATAAATATTATTATAAATCATCAATATTTACTCAAAACGCTATATATTTTAGTAGTCATTTAATTAACACTGTCAGACTATATATATATATATATATATATATATATATATATATATATATATATATATATATATATATATATATACAAGAATTGCTCGTTTAAAGATATAAGATATAGTAAAATCCGTACATAGTCTGACAGTGTTAATTAAATGACTACTAAAATATATAGCGTATATATATACGCTATATATATATATATATATATATATATATATATATATATGTCATTTTCATCGGATTCCGAGCAAAGCTCGGTCAAACAGCTAGTTACTATTTATATCAGAACATCAAGTAACTAAGAGAGAGCGTCTCTTAAGTACATAATATTCTAGCAAATAGTAATTTTAAATCTACAATGAAGACCACAAAACATCTAATTATGTACCCAGTACACGTTTCTATAAACATCTAAAGATATTGCGAAAGTGTTGACAATTTGCCCAACTATTGTGTCCCTGATAGAACTGCGACGAGCAAGTTCAATATTGAAGTTGACAAAGTACAATCCGTTCACAGTTATTCTCCCTCTAACATGATCTTTATGTCTACTAGATAAGGATCATAATCATAGGAGATAAGTCGGAGTGGGCGCTGGATTCTATGACCAATTTTCTTCAGCACAACTTTCCAGACGCGGGAATAAACATTATACAGTTGTACGCTTACTGTTGTTACTATTGTACTGAAGTGAAGATAAAAATGATACATTTTTTAATATATACCTACCTATTATGTATATGTTTCCTTTTTATATAGTTTCATAGCTTAGAAGACATTTAATCAATTTTTTTCTGATGCTTAGTCAATTGCTTAAGACTATAATAATTATTTTAGAGCACCAGTTGGTTGCTAATATAGAATTGTAGTAGCATCTTAAGAGGATACCACAGCAGCTAGAGAAATGAAAAAAAAGTACGTGTAATATCTATAGCTGTCTCCCTTACCTCAAGCCTATACCGCAGAACGCGATAGAGACAACTGCAGAAAATCCAGAAAATCAACGATTCGTTGTCCCCTGATTCCTTCTCCAAAACTTAACCGATTTAAGTACTTTTTTCATTAAAGATTAAAAAAAGGCTTGAGCTGTGTTCCTATGTTTTGCTTTTTTTGTATAATCTATCCAAATCTGTTTTCTGGACGTTTGAACACAGTGGAAAATCTGGCCATTTTTTTGGGTTTTTGAACGTTCATATCTTATTTAATAATTAAATTATGAAAAAAAGGAAAACATAGGGACATTGTATTAGTGGCCGTAGATATTCAGGAAAAAAATTATAACTCTACTAGCATTATCCAGGGAGGAAACAGGGGACAGCGTTTGTATGGGAAAAATGGCGGTGTGGAATCCTCTTAACATAGAGATTCATATTTCATGCGTAGTATGTACCATCGAAAAAATTGATTCATAGGCAATTGACGGAACTATGTCATTTGGTCGGATTACATATTTAAGAGGATTCCACACCGCCATTTTTTCCATACAAACGTTGTCCCCTGTTTCCTCCCTGGATAATGCTAGTAGAGTTATAATTTTTTTCCTGAATATCTACGGCCACTAATACAATGTCCCTATGTTTTCTTTTTTTTCATAATTTAATTATTAAATAAGATATAAACGTTCAAAAACCCAAAAAAATGGCCAGATTTTCCACTGTGTTCAAACGTCCAGAAAACAGATTTGGATAGATTATACAAAAAAAGCAAAACATAGGAACACAGCTCAAGCATTTTTTTAATCTTTAATGAAAAAAGTACTTAAATCGGTTAAGTTTTGGAGAAGGAATCAGGGGACAACGAATCGTTGATTTTCTGGATTTTCTGCAGTTGTCTCTATCGCGTTCTGCGGTATAGGCTTGAGGTAAGGGAGACAGCTATAGATATTACACGTACTTTTTTTTCATTTCTCTAGCTGCTGTGGTATCCTTTTAAGTCGTCATCTATTGGCTGGGTTTGACATAACGCAACCAAAATACGTAGGTACAAAGAATATGAATCAACTTCTCTGATATTATATAAATTAAGACTTTTCAAAAGCTTTTCCTGTACTATAAATATACTACTCGTACAACTAGATGTTCCGCGCGGCTTCGCCTGCGTAATTTAGGAATGTCACGGAAACTGTACATTTTTCCGCAAAAAAAGAAACCTAATATGTCCTTTCACGTAGTTTATTCTTCATGTGTGCCAAATAACATAAAAATTGCTCCAGTAGTTTCTTAAGATATAATAAGCAATTTTAAGTGATTTCCTCCGTTTTTACCACATTTTCCTTTACTTCTTCGCTCTTATTAGTCTTACCGTGATAAAATATAGCCTATAGCATTTCTCGACAAATGGACTACCTAACACTACAAGAGTTTTTCAAATCGGACCAGTAGTTCCTGAGATAAGCGCGTTCAAATAAGCCCTTTCAAATAATTTCCTCCTGTCTTTTCCACACTTTCCTCTATTTCTTCGCTCTTATTAGTATTAGCGTGATAAATATAGCCTATAGCCTTACTTAATAAATTTGCTATCTAACACTGAAAGATTTTTTCAAATCGGACCAGTAGTTCCTGAGATTAGCGCGTTCAAACAAACAAACTAACAAACTCTTCCGCTTAATAATTATATATTAAAAAAATATCGTATAGATAATATTAGTATGATTTGTAATAAAATAAGTTTTAATAAAACTATTTGTCGCGTCGCGAAGCCCAGGAAGGAGCTCATAACGTCAAATTATGCATGTTTCAATCCTTATTTCTCGCATTCACACGCGAAATATCATTATGATATTCAATTCCTGGGAACTTCCGACTCGCAAATTGTGACTGCGAGAGAACTTAAAGCTGCCTACGAACTTGCGAAGCTCTGACATTGCAATTACAAAGCTCTTGCTCAAACTTTCATTATTAAAAGGTAATGGTTTTATGTGACGATTGTCTCGCTTAATGAAATGTTCCAAATTTTTTTTCAGATAGGCAGGTACGCCTTTTCATTTCTAACAACAGCACCTCCCTCCTCCCACATTGCCTATGCGTACACTCCGTCCGTCACTTGACGGACGTTGTTGGAAGAGTCCACATCCTGAGGATGGTCCGGTGTTGGGGCGAAACCCGCGTCGAGGTTTTCAACCTGCATGGTGGTGAGGGGCCTTGCACGGATTTGCCGACATTGTTGCTTGTGTGGTGGTGGTGTTTGCAGGTTCTTGCATAGGCAGTGTAGGAGGAGGGAGGTGCTGTACGCATACCTATGCGTGCACTCACTCATTTACTTAAGGGTGGAAGTTTATTTCGCGGAATATTGCTAAAAATAATAACAAACTAAATTTTACCCGATCTACGTCAAAATATATAATGTTACGATAAATATTATCCTTTTAAACACATTCGTATTCGCTTGTATAGGACCATTATGGGTGTGGAGAGGCGGTGTAAAACGCAATGACAATTATTGCTTAAGAAATAAGTAATTGGTGTTAAGTTTTGTCAGTTGATAGATACAGCACACTTGATTTGTGGTGGATATAATTTACTCAGCAGTATAATTTACCCAGCGACAATGGCGCAAACATAATGAGCAGATTATAAATTGTAACCGGCCAGCAATAAATCTGAAATGTCAGTGAGTTTCTTTAACGAAGGGCCGGAGCCCTGATAAACAGCCGATGTTGGTGAAGTGGCGTATATAGGGCATATTTTATTACCACGAGTTAGCGGCACGAATAGGTGACAAATATAATGCACGTTAATGCAGGATTTCTCCTGTCTTTATCATAACTACACAAAGTCGTATACTGACATTCCTATAGTATTTTCAAACAAAAACGAAGCCCTAAGGAGCTAATAATAATAGGATTCCTGTCAACTATGAAATAGTTTGTCCCATATTATATACAATACAAGATGACGAATACCAAAATTCGTTTATCGCGTGGGAACAGTCTATCCGGGATAAAAAGTTGTTCTCATCTCTGGGCAGGGGCGCCAAAATACCAACTGCTCCCTCTGGATCGTATCCAACGAAGGGCCGCTCGATTTGCTGACTGCCATAGTGTTTCAAACAGCTTGGACCCCTTGAAATTACGCCGAGATGTAGCTTCACTCTGCATCCTCTATCGGTTGTATCACGGGGAGTGCTCTGAGGAATTGTTCGGAATTATACCACCTGCAACTTTTCGCTATCGTCCCACGCGAAAAATATACCATCCTCATCACCTTGATTTGTGGCAGTCTTCCACCGTTTCTCGCGTAACTTTCTGCCGCGCATTGTAAAACTCTGGAACGAACTGTCACCAGCAGTATTACCGGACCTATACGACCTGCAAACCTTCAAGAATAGAGCGTATTCTTTCTTAAAAGGCCGGCAACGCACCTGCAGCTCTTCTGATGCTGCGAGTGTCCATGGACGACGGAAGTTGCTTTCCATCAGGTGACCCGTTTCCTCGCTTGCCCCCTTATCTCATTAAAAATAAAAATGCCAAATTTCGGAACAATTGGTTTAGCGGTTTGGGCTTGAAGAGGTAAGGTAACAGACAGACTGACGGACAGATAGACAGACAGACAGACACACACATATTCGCTTTTATAATATTACATGATGAATGACATAAATTGTCTATAATTAATTCACAAATGAAATGTCACTTCACTATACATTTTCGCATAAAAAGTAGCCTATGTAGCCAAATCCAAAGCCTAAACCGTGCCTGACTAAAATCGAATTATTAGTTTTTGTGTGAAGATAAACAATACACACTACACACGTGCAAACGTAAAGTTAGAGACAGTAGTGTGATTGACTGATTACTTTATTTTAAACCTAGCACCAACAAGAAACGGTTGAAAACCTCTTACGTCTGATCTCTGAAGGAAACGATACATTAATTCTTAGGATACATTTAAAACAATAATTTTACATTTGACGCCAAATTTCAAATGGCGACTGGGCGTTAGTTTTGATGACAGATTTATACTCCGTCCATTCATTTCTTGAGTCACACCTCGTAAACATGTCTTTGGCTTAAATTAAAATTAACATCAGTAATATTTAGTTCACCGAATATTGGTACTGAAAGAAATATTTGAACGATCGCTTTAGTAAGAAATTCAGAACATTAGCTGTTTCCTGCGGAAACATCCTGTAGAGTAATAATAATAATACTCCCCACACCGGTTTCGGTGACGGTGGCCGGTTTCATTGAAACCAGGCCAGGTACGCAGGAGTAATTTTATAGTGCCCAAGTGTGTGCGCAGTACACAAGAGCACTCTCTATTTCTTTTACTCTCATAACCCAGTGGGACGGAAGACCGACACGACTGGCGAGAGATCAGGCGCAGGACCGACTTTTTACATGCCCATCCGACGCATGGATCATCTTACTTGTCAGACAATCAGGTGATCAGCCTGCATTGTCCTAACCAAACTTGGAAATATCATGTTTCCAACGCGGGATTCGAACCCACGACCTCCGGAGTCGAGAGCGACGCTCTAACCACTGGACCACGGAGGCGTTGAGGCCTGTAGAGTAAGATATTATACTAATATAATATCTATGGACGCTTCACACCACGTCAGTCTGGCCCCGTGCTAAGTGCCTAAAATACTTGTGTTACAGGTACCAGACAACGGAAATATATTTAATATTTTTATACTATACATAATATATTTAAGATTTTTACTATATCACACACGTAATATTTAATACACATTCAGACCCGGGAACATCGAAAACTTTTTGTTCCGTCGGCGGGATTCGAACCCGCGACCCCCGGCTAGAGCTACCAACGCGCTCACCACTGAGCCACAGAGGTCGTCAAATTATAAGATTATAGTTTCAAACACATTTTAAATATTAGTATAATACTTGTAGTTGTCAGAAAATAAAATTTCTTGAAAAAGTTTTTTTTTATAATGCCGCATGCAAGCAAGAGATCAAAATGCGTATAAAATCCCTGATAAGTGATAAGTAAAAAAAATATCCACAGCCGAATATATATAACCTCCTCGTTTTTTGGAAGTCGGTTAAAAAGTAGATTTAATTACTTCCTTTGCTAGTGTCGTATCGTTATACCTAGGTCTTTAGTTATAGACCTAGGTATAACGAGCGTCGAGCTGCAAGTCACTTAGGTATCTAAATCGCAGATCTATCAGAAGCCAAGCCACTCCAATAACGTTTATTTACTAAACATAATTAATGAAATACAAACAGACATAATCTCACCTTTATTAGTGTACATACGAGTAAGTAGATTAGTCTGGCTTACCTAGAACATCGTGGATGCGTTCAACAGCTCGTTTATATGCTAAATACTAGATTTGGCCCACTAAATATTAAGTACATATAGTAAGAGATTACAATAAGCTGCTGTGTAGGGCCTTGTAACGTCCAGGGTTTATTTTATGACGGAAAACGGCCAGCAGCCTAATATTGTGTTCATATAAATTAATTGCTAAATTGCTAATTTCTAGCTTACCCTGAAAAAAGTGTTTTTTCGGAAGGCTCCGTGCGAGTTTCTTACACCACCTGTTTTTCCTAATAGTGGTTTTTAGGGTTCCGTACCGAAAGGGTAAAAACGGGACCCTGTTACTAAGACTTCGATGTCTGTCTGTCCGTCTGTCCGTCCGTCTGTCTGTCTCCAGGCTGTATCTCAAGAACCGCTATAGCTAGACTTCTGAAAATTTCACAGGTTATGTATATAAAAACAAATACTAAAACAAAATAAAATAAATAATTAAGTGGGGCTCCCATACAACAAACGTGATTTTTTTGGTCTTTTTTGCTCGTAATCAATAATGGTAGCAGGTAGGCACTTGAAATACTCACAATATTCTTAATTATATTTGTACTTTAATAATAAATAATAAAATTTAATAATATAAATAATTAAGGGGGCTCGCGTACAAAAAACACATTTTTTATCTATAATGGTACGGAACCCTTCGTGCGCGAGTCCAACTCGCACTTGGCCGATTATTAGTAGTTTTAAAAGTCAACTGAATGTAAATTCACTAAAATAAGTGAGAAATAAATTTCGTAGAAAATTTCGTATAAAATGAAATCATAATATAATATTACTCTACGAAGCTTTAGTATAATTTTACTGAGAACTAAGCATATTGAAGTTACTACACTCACTAAGTCGGTCGTCTACAAAACTCTTTCACTGTATTGTAAAGTAAATTACAGTTACAACTTACAAATGAAAAGTGATGAAGGTAACAGGCGTACACGTACCTTTACAGCTCTCTCGCATGTACAAAGTAATAGATTGTTTATTTTATTAGCTCAAGCACAATGTGAACTACAACTTCTCTTTTGACCCGCTGTCGCAGATGTTTTTGAAGCAAATACTTAATGTATTTTCTACGTGAGCCTTGGAGCAAGTTTCTTCGAAATAAAATTACTTTTCGGATAAATTGTTATTTATGTTACAAACAACACAGGACAAAGAAATGTCACAGAAAATAAACAGTTTATAATGGCTATCAATATTTGTTATTCTGGTATTTATTTTAAAATATTTATTTATTTTAGGTCTATGTAATATTATGTATTTAGGTATAGGTTTTCAGAATTTCACGTAATGGAATCTTGATGAGTTAAGATCTAGTGATAGATCATTTAAATTTCAAATAATAAGTGTCAATCTACAAAAATGCTATTGTAAAAGTAAGAAAGAGAGAGGTGTATGGTTTAACAATGTTTAAATGATAAGAAATCTGGGTAAATTGAATGAAAAATGTTAAGTAAATGTGGCATCTATAAAAGTTCTCGTGTTCAATCCATTTAACAATATATATGGGATATATATGGGTCGTAACATCACGTCATACGTTATTTTTGTTATCATGAAGGCCTTTTATTTGGATTGCTAAATCTTTGTTATATTTTTCCTTGTGGAAACTGCATAAAGAAAACTTAACATAATATTATTATGTAATTTACTTATTTTTGCGCAATTTCGTTTTCATCTTTATTCAAAATCTTCACTATAATATGTACAGTTGGTACAGTATAAAGAAATGTCACTTCCCCCTGTTAATCCCTATGTTCTTACTGTTCGTTACCCTTAAAACTAAGCAAATTCTAGAAAGAACGGTCGCCAGCTGTGTTTCCGAACCAAAAAAGACCTACAAACCTTCAAGAAAAGAGCGTATTCTATCTTAAAAGACCGGCAACACACCTGCAACTCTTCTGATGTTGCTAGTGTCCATGGGCGACAGTAGTTGCTTTCTATCAGCTTTTATAATATCTGTAAGATCTATAATAATAATATGGTAGAAAAATAGTGATCTTTGAAGAGGTTTTGCAATCATGCGAACCCAAGGCGGGATTTCTTGCGTTATAATTCTAATAGGGCCTCTATAGTCCGAACGCCAGCTAATTCAAATACCTCTATAATCTGAACGACCTCCTTTCCCCCGCACAAATCACTAGACGTATTGTTTTTGACCACCCCGTGCGCTATTCCGCCATTTTGTTATAGGTACATCTTTGTACTGTATTTGTGCGTTTTATCATGGCTTCAACATCCAAGAAAAGCGTTGTGCCAAAAATGCCTTTAAAAATGTCTACATACTTTAATCCGAACGCTGTTACGCATATCAACAGGTTATATATCCAAACAGGTTATATATTTTTGGGTGTTCGGACTATCGAGGCCCTATTGTATTAGATATTTATATCAAGAAAACACAATACCGTTAATTAGCTAGCTTATCAAATATTAACACGATATGGCTGTAATTACGCCAGATTGACGAGACGTAATTAATTTCTCACAAAAGGAATATTTAACTGGATAATAAGGCCTCAGAGTATTCGTGAAATGTATCTTACGTTTTGAGAATTTTCTCAATTAGGCTTTGATCATGTTTAGTAATGACGTAATTTAGTAATCCATACTAATATTATAAATGCGAAAGTGTGTCTGTTTGTCGGTCTGTCTGTCCGTCTGTCTGTCTGTCTGTTACCTCTTCACGCCTAAATAATATATAAAAAAATAATATTTTTTTATATATTATTTAGGCGTGCAGTTAAATAAAGTAATATATTATATTAAGTATATATTATTTTATTTAACTGCAATTTTTAATATGAGTACGTACTAATTGATATATCCCACTGACATGGTCAAGATTCCTCTGATCGTAAAACAGTTTTTATTTCTTACCTAAACAAGCAAACACTTTAAGATTATTCTTTCTTCCAAAAACAATCCCAAAATTCATCTTCGAAATATTTTTAATCCAGCAATGTGAAACTTTATTCCAAATTTAATGAACATTTTAAAAGAACAAAATTCTTAAGCGTTTCATTAAAATACCTTCACAATGCCTCGTTCGAATTCGAAATGAAAGGAAAGACCCTTCAAAACAAGCATTGTTAAATCTTTTTGAAATTCCCAACTTTCGGCCATTACGTACAATTTGAGTATAGAACTTAAATGAAGTGGAAAAGTTGTCCACCGAAGATCACCGTTTCGTCCACTTTTACAGTTAAAAGCTAGGGTACGTCCTTGAATGTGCTCGAACATAAAATATAATACAGTAGCACGTAAAATATATTTTACTGCGTACTTTGTTTTAGAGTTGTGCACTGTGCAGGGGTTTAATTTTGTTACTTATATTCCATTAGCTGTTGCCCGCAACTTCCTTCGGGCAAAAATTCGTCAATTGCGAAGAAAAACTATAATACTACTAGATGATGCCCGCAACTCCGTTGCGCCAAAATTCGTTTATCGCGTAGGAACCGTACATTTTTCCGGGATAAAAAGTATCCTATGTCCTTCCCCGGGACTTAAAGTATCTCCATACCAAATTTCAGACAAATCGGTTCAGCGGTTCGGGCGTGAAGAGGTAACAGACAGACAGACAGACATACTTTCGCATTTATAATATTAGTATGGATTAGTATTTGGTTAAGGCGACGCCTTGATAATTTGGCTGTAGCGATGTCGATTTTTCTCAGCAATGACTAAAACTAAGAAATTAAAGTTCATTATCAGTATTCATCATATTATCTTTGTCTTTGAATTACCCATAGCATAACACGATTGGTCAACTTTTATAACACAGAATAATCAATCAAAAATACCTCTGTAAAAAAAGGGATTCCTATTTTGCCAACAGAGGAGAGTGATTTAAGCTTCCAAAATTTGTAAATAAATTGGTTCAAGCATACACTTTGATTTGCCCATAGCTTATAAGAAATGTAATTATGATTTTTAAATAACGCGACAAAAACCATTTTGTCGCTTACGCCGTTTCCATTTTTGCTGTTCCATTGCTTGTTTTCTATGAGAGGCCGGGCCGGCCTTACATAGAAAACAAGCAATCTAAAACATATCCAACACGGTTTTTTACTTTATCGCGGCGTCACCTTAAAAGTAAAAACTATGAAGTTTCCTTTCCAGGATATCTCCACACTTTGGTTGACGCCAGCCAAGTTTCCGAAAAAATATCTTAAGAACTAGCTGTTGCCCGCGACTTCGTCCGCGTTAGCGTAGTAGATCACATCCCAAGTATTATTTATTGTATAAAAATATTCAATATACAGAAATAACTTTCCTACGACTTAATTATATATACCTAGATGTTCCGCGAGGCTTCGCTAGCGTAATTTAGGAATTTCACGCAACCGTACATTTTGCAGCAGAAAATAGCCTATGTCTCTTCACGTGGTCTATTCTTCATGTTTGCCAAATAACATAAAAACTCCTGTAGTTCATAAGATAATAAGCAATTCCATATAATTTCCCCCGTTTTTTCTACATTTTCATCTATTTCTTCGCTCTTATTGGTCTTAGCGTAATAAAATATAGCCTATAGCCTTTCTCGATAAATGGGCTATCTAACACTGAAAGAATTTTTAAAATCGGACCAGTAGTTCTTGAGATTAGCGCGTTCAAATAAGCCCTTTCATATAATTTCCCACGTTTTTTCCACATTTTTTCTCTATTTCTTAGTTTCTATTAGTCTTAGCGTGATAAAATATAGTTTATAACCTACCTCGATAAATGGGCTATCTAAAATTGAAAGAATTTTTCAAATCGGATTAGTAGTTCCTGAGATTAGCGCGTTCAAACAAGCCCTTTGATATAATTTCCCCCATTTTTTCCACATTTTCCTCTATTTCTTCGCTCCTATTAGTTTTAGCGTGATAAAATATAGCCTATAGCCTACCTCCATGAATGGGCTATCTAACATTGAAAGAATTTTTCAAATCGGATAAGTAGTTCCTGAGATTAGCGCGTTCAAATAGGCCCTTTCATATAATTTCCCCCGTTTTTTTCCACATTTTCCTCTATTTCTTCGCTCCTACTATATTTAGCGTGATCAAATATAGCCTATAGCCTTCCTCAATAAATGGGCTATCCGACAGTAAAATAATTTTTCAAATCGGACCGGTAGTTCCTGAGATTAGCGCGTTCAAACAAACAAACAAACTCTTCCTAATTATAATATTAGTATAGATGACCCATAATGGTAAAGCGTAGTTGAAAAAATCAACCTATATCAGGTCTATGGCCTTATATAATTTAAATTTTTATTGCTCGAGCGAGATAGACAAAATAATGGTGGTATTAAGTCAAGCGCCGAATTTCTTCATTATTATCGGCATCTCTATTAAAAGTAGAGCTCGCTGGTAGAGTTTCTAATGTTTTTCTTCAATATGGCTACAACGGTCGATACTATTAAGCCTATATGTTTGAACTATGTTACGTAATGTTCACAACTAAGTCCTGGTCACAAATATTTCACGATAAGGCCTTAATGAGCTAACTTGTGACGAGGGTGAGGCGAGGAGCGCTTTACAAGGAAATGATTACGTGATAGTTGTGAAATTACTGCTTCATTTACTAATTACGACGTGAACAAGACAAAATATATTTATGATTTTTATCAATTTTTTCTTTCATGTGCCAATTATACCCGGTCCACTACACATTCATACTGCTGCCACTCGTCAGAAAGGAATAAGAATCGACAGCGGTAACCAATTACAAAAACCGAGTCTGAGAGACATACTAGAGTCTTTGGAATCGCAACAATGAAAGGAGTACCTCTACAACCCAAACCCTGCGGAGAGTATAACAAACAAAATGTATACTAGCAGTTACTACTCTAGTTAACAAAATAGCTTCAATACTCATAGAGTACCTCAACTTTTTGGAATACAATTTGGAATACGCCCGCGTAAATTAGGAATTTTACAGAAACCGTACATTTTCTCATAAAAATAGTTTATGTACCTAGTCCCTTCACTTGGTCTACTCTATATCTGTGCCAAATATTGCCATAAAAATTGCTCCAGTAGTTCGTAATTTCTAATATTTCCCCCGTTTTTCCCACATTTTCCTGAGTTTCTTCGGTCATATTAGGGTCGTATTAGTCTTAGCGTGATAATAATATAATATAGCCTATAGTCTTACTCGATAAATGATCTATCTAACACAGATAAGTTTTTAAATCGGACCTGTAGTTCCTGAGATTGACGCGTTCAAGCAAACATACTCTTCAGGTTTATAATATTAGGTAGGTATAGATTTTTTTTATTATCGCTTGACAAACTCGAGTCTCGATCTAAAAGACTATGAAATGGTATAATATGGTAATGATGATGATGAATGGAATTTGCATAGTAGCATAATATGCATTCTGTTCTTAAAACAACGCCGAAACTCCCAAACTTGTATCTATAAAGAATCAGGAGTTCTCTTAGCACCTTCCGAACCACGGTATACCAGGTATATCTCGGTACAAAATCTTACTTGTTGGTAGCATATAATACTTCTCACGAAACCGAAGTCACCACATGTTTCCCTATAAATTTTGAGGAGTTCCCTCGATCCTTCACCACTTTTGTGAATATAATACCAAATTGGGATGATACCTTATATACCAAAAGAAAAATTTTGAAAATCGGTTTACAAACGGCGGAGTAATCGTTGAATATAAGAAAACGATCATAACACCTCCCCCATTTTAAAAGTCGGTTAAAATTGTAGCCTATGTGTTATTCTGATGTATAAGATGTGTTATTGTACAGTTTCATTCACAGAAATGGACTATATCCATTTCTGTGGTTTCATTAAAATCCGTTCAGTAGTTTTTGCGTGAAAGAGTAACAAACATCCATACATCCAAACAAACTTTCGCCTTTATAATATTAAGTAGGATTTTGTCACGTCATCCTTAAGTGTCTAAACATACTAGGCCGAAGTTACACGGCGTAAATTCCGCATGATTACGTCAATGTATTTTAAATTACCGATGACACACTATTCCGCCGCGTTCCGTCCGTATTTTGCATGCGTTGACGTAATCGTGCGTAATTTACGCCGCGTAACTTCGGCCTAGTGTATTTAGACACTAAGTGCGCCTTCTTTCATAATTTACACAGCCAATAACAGCTATTTTAAGGTCCGTTGTCTATGTCTGTTGTGTGATCCAATATGCTAGGCAAAGACAACCGGACTTTGTTGTATATCAAAATAACTAGATTATGCTGCTCAAAGTAGGGTCAATACTTAATTAATTAACTTGACATAGCGCCGTTTCCCGAGAACTAATGAAACCTTCCCGGATAATACCGAAAAACGATATTTTATAGTGTTTAGACGTTGTAAATAGCCAATGGTCCGGTCCGATAAATTATGCGGTGGACCACCGTCCGGCGTCCGGAGCGGACGAGTCCGACGGGAACCAATTAGTCCCACTCCGGAATATTTATTTGCGGTCCCCCCAAACGGGAGCGAAGCTGATTTGACTTCTTTATGAAAGGCCAAGCGTTTGATTTTGTTACTTCACATGTTTGTGATATTATACTGTACTTTAATTTCTGGGAAAATTTGTTTTTTTTTGTGCAAAAGCTTCTCTTTAAATTATTTAAGCCACAGCGTGATGTCTGTGATCAAATTGCCACAATGATGGTGAAGCTGTCTGTAGCGTGTAAAATACATAGACAATATTTTTTGCCCCTTTTCATGTTCGTTATCGTTTGTGTTTTAAATTTTGTAAAGGTGGTCGACATAAGCATAAGCAGCCTTAGACAAAATCTACCCTACATAATCGTAAGAGTGAGAATACATCCATACTTCCATACTAATATTATAAATGCGAAAGTGTGTCTGTCTGTTTGTCTGTCCGTCTGTCTGTCTGTCTGTTACCTCTTCACGCCCAAACCGGTGAACCGATTTTGCTGAAATTTGGCATGGAGATACTTTGAGTCCCGGGAAAGGACATAGGATACTTTTTGTCCCGGAAAAATGTACGGTTCCAGCGCGATAAACGAGTTTTGGCGCAACGGAGTTGCGGGCGTCATCTAGTCTCGTATAAGATAATATGTTAATTGGTAATATTAGATTGAAGTTTTGAATACTTTAGAAATAGTTGTACTACTGTTTAGTTTATAAATAGTTATACAGTTCTATATTTGGGCTCAAAAGCTTTAAAGTTCAAAGTTGAGTAACTGAATCACTCGTGTGTTCCAGTTAATGAAATACAGGTTATATATAATTCAGTGTGACCTTCGTATTACCCTCTTCAATCTGTTCATACATTAAATATGAAATGCCGTAGCATATGCCAAGAAAACCAACTTCCAGATCTCTTAAATAATTCCCAACGTAATTTGTACGTCTATTTCTCATTTATTCATGGTTTTTGCCCATTCAGATCCGAGACTTATCCGAGTTGCTGAAAAAGTCACGCTATTATCGTAAATATCAATTTGTATGAACAAGAAGGCGTCTTCCCAACTTTTGTTAAACATAAGTTAAACTTATTTAGCGAAGTTTTTACGAATTATTTAGTTGTTCTCTGTTACAGGGTTTTGTTCAGACGATAACGAATTCGGAGGCTTTGCAAAAATGTAATACGAATTTTATGTTACGTCCACCCCACCGTTGGTTTTTTTAAAATATTACGAGTATTCATAGATCATTTTCCGATTTGGGGATCCATTTGTGAAATATGAAGTTTCAAAGCGGATAAAATCGTTAGAGTCCAGAAGACTTCATAAGTTATTGAGTAATAGTCGATCAACTAAAAAAAATTCGGCGTAGTAAGGAAATTTTCGTTTAAATTCCTTACGTACTGAAAGTATGTTGTCAGGTATAGTGAACACGTTATAAATGTACATTCAATGATCATACAAAAATTATCAAAAACTAGCAGTACTACGGGACCCTATTTATATAATATTATATAATATTTTATTTGAAATCTTAGAAATAAACCATAATGATAGTACCACGAATTCAGTTTTGTACCTAGAATCATATAGTAGGTTTCATTTTACGCAACCATAAAGCTGTCCCCAGTGTAAAAAATATTTACGCTCTCATTTTAAATCATCGAAATCTTCCATTTTGATGACGCTTTGATATGCAGATGCGGCGGGGGTCACTGTAAGTACATCCGGGCACCCCATCGCCATGATGAATTGATAGTGGCTACAGTAACTGGCATGGTCTTGTATCCCAAATGTTATAGTTACAGCTAAAATAGCGCATACAAGTCGTAAAATTTGGGATACTATTATCCACTCGGGCTAACTTGTCACTAGCGGTCGTTGACTCCCTGTCAAAAACTTGTCATTTTCCATATAAACCGCGATTGACAATGAAGTGTCAGATATTATCAATCGTGGTTTTATATGGAAAATGACAAGTTTTTGACAGGGAGTTTTTGACCGCTAGCGACAAGTTAGCCCGAGTGGAATATAGTTAAACAACCGTTTCAAATATTGCACCTATAAAAGTGTAATATAAATTATTGGAACGTTGCGTGTTTCAAAAACTTATAACTGTGAGCCAATTATTGTAGTTTTGTGAAGGTAAAATGAGTTTAGCGTATATAGAAAATAGAGGCATTAATGTATTTTGAATTGACGCTCCAATTTTTAAATCGTTATTCAATAAAAAAAATAACAGTCTTATGATAATGCATTTTAAATCCTAACCTCTTAATTAGGCTCGCGTGTTGCACTGTTACAGGTTGACGTACAGTGTACAGTCGGCTTAATCAATGCTTTTTAGTTTTTTTATTTGCAGGCAAAAGCCAAGTGTTTTATGGCAAGTGACGGTAAACGGCACGCAAGTCACGCGACGTAATAATACAATGATTGATTGTAGCTAACACTCCATTGCTTGTAAATATTGCTCATTATGTGTGAATTTAATTAATTGCTGGTTATGCCTGAGGAGGATTATGGTCATCCTGGACGACCACACAGTCGCAATCTACTTCATCTTATTTTATTGAGTTAAGTGATAGTTCCAACCACACTGTGGTTTCGACATTGTAGGCCAAACTCTGAAAAGTTGTTGGACACAGCCAACGAATATTCTAATTTCTAATTTTAGCTACGCAATGGCTTTGTGAATTGTGATTCTGTAGATTGACTTTTTGTTGACTCTTACCAATACGTCTGTTAAGGTAGCCTTTCGAAGCGAGTCTATAGCATCAGTAACGCCGCGACGATGAAAATTGTATGGTTTGGAGTGGTTTGGAGTCGAGCACAGCGACATTAACGCGTCTGTGACGTCACTTACCTATGCCAAATCGTGCATTTTTTACAGTAGCGGCGTGACGGATGCTATCTAGACTTAGAGTATAGACGCTCGCTTCGAAAGGCTACCTTTACCTAATGCAATCACAAAGCATTGGCTGGTGCAAGTAGAAAGTCTAGAAAATTAAAGAAACCTAAATTTTAAAACCATTACCTAGGTTTTCTTAATAAAGTGTAAACAGTTCGACAACCCCAAAAACAGTATTAACTTTAAACTTCAATTAAAATTTGTCGTGCTGTTAAAAACGTGATAAAGTTGTAATAAAATAATTTAATTGCCATAGTAATTTCCTGAACATTACAGAAGTTTTGAGGGCTTAATGTAGTTTTGATGTTATTTATAGAAGCTAATAAATTACTTTGTCCGTAATCACGCTAACCTACTGTTGTGAAAATGTTTTGTAACAGTTTGCAATTTATAATTTGTTGACTAAAAAATTTACTTTTATAATGAAGTGTAGCGACCAAATGACGTAGGTCCGTCATGACGGACCTACGTCATTTTCTTCGACGGTACTATTTGTAAACCTACAGCATATGCGGTGCATTTTCTCTACTGGGACAACTGGGACAAATAATACACATCTCCTTTATAACCCTGTAAGAATATAAAGCATATTGTCATTAGTGTGAACATACAAAGGCATAAAATTATATTTAGCACGATGCCTCGCTGAGCTACGCGCCTTTGACTAATGTCCTTGTTAAGCGAAATTTTTCCGGGCTCCAGGCTTCCTCATACTCAAAACACTGTAATGCACAGTCATTATATTTAAATGTTTATCGTGGTAAAGGTTTACTTTGTGAATGTTTTTCTAAAGGCTGATTTTTCTATGTTCATTACAAACAATAGACGTGTAACTTTTCGGGGGGATATCTTAGTTTGTAGAGGCGTAATTTAAGAAGGTGTCTGGCAGTGGGAAGCAAAAATGTCCGGCACTGGAAGACAAGATGTCTCCACTTACCGCGAAGAATATAAGCTGTGGGATTGAGCTTTACTCTTTCTCGAAGGTCAGGTAGCCTTTCAGAACTGGATACATCCTAAAGTAACTGCAACCAAAACTCCATAGTTGCTGGTTGTCCTTACCTCTGTAAAGGTCAGCTTTTCTGAGAGGCGCTTGCCTCTGCAGGCTTAGATTACTCTATATTTACACTCTTTAAATACTTGATGATACCTGCAACTCCGTTGCGCCAAAAATATATTTTTATGTAATAAGGGGGCAAACGAGCAAACGGGTCACCTGATGGAAAGCAATTTCCGTCACTCATGGACACTCGCAACATCAGAAGAGCCGTAGGTGCATTGCCGGCCTTTTAAGAGGGAATAGGGGCGGTTAAGGAAGGGAATAGGGAAGGGTAGGGAAGTGAATAGGGAAGGGAATAGGGTAGGGGATTGGGCTTCCGGTAAACTCAGTCACTCGGCGAAACACAGCGCAAGCGCTGTTTTAAGCCTGTATTCTGTGAGCCCGTGGTATTTCTCCGGTCGAGCCGGCCCATTCGTGCCGAATCATGGCTCTCCTCATATTTTTTTTCGGTATAAAAAGTATCCTATATCCTGGAACTAAAAGTATCTCCAGACTCCATATTTTAGCAAAATAGGTTCAGCGGTTTGGGCGTGAAGAGGTAACAAAACAGACAGATAGACACACCTTTGCATTTATAATAATATATCAAATAGTATCAATATGGATTTCCAGTATATAATATATTATTTATATCAGTGTCCAGTTCACAACGAGATTGCCACCATATAACCTAATTTTCACAGCAGCCAACGATATTCGCCCGTAAATGGTTCAGCGTGTAGTTTAAATGTATTTTGCTACTCAGAATGCTGTTCCCGTGCTTTAATAACACAAACTTTAGCACATTAGGCCACAATAAAGAGAAATTACATTCGTGTCCAAGAAGAATATTGTTTTGTCCAGAATTTAAGTAAGTGTCAACAAGAAAAAAAAATGTATGCTACAAAAGATGTTAATGGGTCGACTACTATAAGAACTCTAAGCTAATTTGTGAGTTGTGACTTGTGAGGCGCAGAATTTCGGCTAGCAGAAATTCTGCTGCATTCAGATTCATACAAAATTCCTGTAGTCTGATTCACAGGAGCGTAATTTTGTGAGTCATGATTTGTATGAAAAGATATTTACGCGACCGAAATTCTGCGACTCACAACTCACAAATTACGCTCGTTTGGCTTCACCCTAAATGAAATCCATAATCCACATAATCTTTAGAAATTGCAACGTATGATTTGTACAAAATCTATCCAATATTTTTATAACTTGAGTATTTCATAACACAAACATAATTTAATATATTTTCCGACGAATAAATGCCTTCTTATCAAAAGATATGTCGAACATAATATTGGAGATAATAATTGACTTTGATGTTTGCATCTGTTTTCTATAGCCGTCGGCATCGGAAAGTAATTCAAAACAACCGTTCACATTACGTTATCTAGAGAAGTTCAGTTCATATTTCGTGAACGAACGAACGACTTTAGTTCCAACCAATCGGTGGCTATTACAGTCTACTGATAATGCGAAGGGCGCGTTCACAGGAAAACTGGACGCGAGCTTTCGAATAGAAAAAGTACTGTGAACCGGGTGAGAGTTTTCTCGCTTCATTTAAATAGAAAGTTGAGTTTGTAAAAACAAGAAAACGAATATTCATAGTGATGATTATTTATGTAGCTTTGACGCCTAAGATATACAAAAACTTTCATGCAACGAAGAGACACACATTACCTAGCGAGGTAAGTCTCAGCATCAAAGTTGAATTGAAATTGTGAATGCAATGCTGATGTAGAATTATTTTTAGCTACATATTATGTATTTTTTAAATAATTAAACAAATGATTACATTAAAAATGCTACATTGAAAATATAGCATATTAACTCTTAAGAAACACAAAAAAGGTTGTTGCATTTGCTCTTAATTGTGTGTGGATTTCATAAACCATTTTTTACGGTGGGAAATGCATTACGCATTCCCCTGTAAATGCGTAATGTATTTCCCACCGTATCGCCGCCTGGATATGTGGGACTCCCCAGGTGCTGCGGTAAGGTGGAACACCTGGGGTTACTCACTAAAACCCACCGGTCCCAAGGGCGCATACAATGGGCAACGGATTCCCCAATCCGGTGTATTTGATAAACCTCCTATACATAAATCAACATAGTTAACCCTTAATTGGTCGCATGGGGTCATATCACTTTCAAACTGAAAAAAAAATGTGCTAGAGTTCCAGGAATGCAACGACGCTTTTGTTGGTTTCCTAACTCCTATTGAGGTATCGTAATAAGTGGTAACCGGTCAGCTAACGATGTTGCATGTGTCGCTACTCTCTTGAGCTCTGACCCCATGCGACCACTTACGTGACTTTTTTGTCACAAGACAAGTATCCATTTTTGTATTAATATGTTTAATTGTTAGATTATTTTTGATATAATTTAGAATGATTTATAAATACATGAGTATGTCATTATATTGACAACCTTATTTCATATAATTGCTCTGTAAAAATTTCAGTATAGATCGAGATAGTGAAATATACTGGCGGCTGGAAGGTTTCTGAAGACAAAAGAGATTTTGCGTGCCTATAGCCTCCGAACTTCAAAACTATGCACCGATTTGTGACGGGCATGAATCGGTAGATAAGATTTAAGAGCCTAGAGATGGCTAAAATAATCCCTGACCACTGGATGGTTATAATGATGATGATGGGGGGTTAATGACCAGAAGTGCGTAACAAATCATATAAATGTGGAAAGTATGTTTGTCAGTATTAGCTCAGGACCTACTTCCTAAGGTGCTGCAAAAAAAATCTGGTCATAAAAGTGAATAATAGATTTTTTAAATCTCGATCTTAATCATAGTAATATTTATGAGATTTCGAGACAGAGCAGTAGTTGATTGATTATTTTAGTTGTATAGAAGCAAATAAAGGTTTCTGCTTATTAAGATTAATTATCATAAAGCATTCTAACAATTCACATAATTAATACTTCGCTTTATTCATTTCTTCAACTTAATTTTTATTTTTTTATTTGGGGTCAGTGGAGACCCCATGCGACTACTTCTGTGACTTTTTTGATGCGCATAATTAAGGGTTAAATTTAATCTGACGTATCACTATTTCACTTAATAAAAACATTTATGAACCGTACTATCACACAATGAAAACTTTATGAGATACTTAATTAATTAAACTGGATGGTTACAATCATGTTTTTACAGTCATCTATTGGAACAAACGTCAATATGAACACAGCCTTACTCCAGTTTGATTTGTAAAGACTATATAACTTTATCCGAATGAAGTTTGTATTATAAATGGCTGGATGTAGGTCGGCTTAATGCCTCCCAACTAAATCACGTCATAAATTTCGTAGCACTTAAATTCATAAAGCGCCCGTCAACTGTAATTACTCAGCTACTGAAATTTTATATGAATCCCATAAAGTATTATTCAGTTTCTAACTCGCGACGGTCTCTTTTTCTTAATTGAATATGGCTACTAATTAGTAATTAGTGAAATATTTTAATGAAGTCAAACTACATGTTGCTTAAAACTTGGTTAGGCCGAAAATTGTTTATTGCACCAGAACCAGTTAATTTTCAAGCACAAAAACAACCTTAGTACCTAGAGAAATCTAAAGCGTTAATAGGCAACACAGGAAGACTAAAGACACATGAAAAGCAGTACACTTTTCTCACTACTTTTATGATATTGGTATGGGTATTAGATATTATATATTATTATTCTGCAAAAACTGTATCTTTTTCTCGAATAAATCTTAAATTTCTTGTTAAATATCGGTTTTTGGGGGACACGGAATTTTGTCGTTCAGTAACCGATTCGTCATCGATTCCAAGAAAAGTAAATTCCCCACAAATGAGCAAGCACCCCAAACATAATTACAACCATTTCTCAAAAAATGATATTTCGTTCTCCACTTTTTCCTGTTACCTGTGAACGAGTGAACGAATGAACTATAATAACGTTCTGAGAGACTGTTACTTCATCAAATAAGACGGCAAGTAATTTCGCGAGAACGTGGTTCTTAAATAAATTATTCATTCGCGACGAAACGCCCCGTATTCATTTCATTTCTCAATCTGAATTTTACATCCACTTTTTTCTTTATCGAGGCCCAGTTTTTCAATAAATTTAATATAAGTGCCCGAATTAAACTGGAAATAAGTGGATTTATTTTTGTTAAATATTAATAGCAAGTCTTTTTGAGTTCAATGGCATGCGATGATTGCACTTCCTTATGAATTGCAAGCTGCCTTCTCGTGATTTCATTTAATATTTTGCTGTCATGTTTAATTTTTTCCTATCAAAAATATGAACAATAATATTGAGTTATTGTTCTTTGTCATTTATTTTATCATCACAGTTTTGGACGTTTTCAGTAAGTATTATAATATTTTCTGATACTTTTGTATAATTCTTGCACGATAAAAATATCCATTAGATTGGAAAATTTCTTTCGAATTGAGAATGATTATTTTCAATTTCAGCAGATATCATTTGTCAACAAACGCCGAGAGAAAATTAAAAATATCACGTGATAGACGAGGTTGGAAATTGATGTATTTTCAGGTTGATTGATTTATTCCGATCCCTCAGATTGAGGTAATCGATGATTAATATTAAAATTAAGGATTAATAAATATGGGTGGATATTATACTTATCATTAATATTGTATAATATTATAGTTACGTTTTTGTTATTGTCGGTCAACACAGTTTTTTTTTAAACTGAGGCCATTTTAGTTTCAAAACTGTTGGTCTTAGAAGTTAATAAATTATGCAAAAATTTCACATGCGTTTAGATTTTAAAACAAGATAGAGATCTTGTTTTAAAATCTAAACGCATGTGATTTTTTTTTAAAGTCAGAGGTATTATGGGTTTTCGTCTAAAACTATAAGGATAGTTGAGAAAAATTGGAACAATAAAAATAGCACTCCGAAGGGGCATAAAATGAGTTCCATAAATTTTATGGCACATATTATTTTCGATCTGAAAAATTACAGAAAGCGTAAGTGATAGAAGTTTGAATGAGCCTACGTGACAATAACATCAATGGCGACGCGTGACGAATGGGAAGTGACAAATTGGGACAAAAAGGGACAAAAACCTTCGGAGAAAGCGGGAACAAAAACTTGCTGAAAATGAAACCACTTGAAACTTGGTAGCTGACAGACTGTGAAAACTGTAGTGCTATATGTTATGATTCTGAAATTGAACAAGGAAAATATGATGAAGGAAATTCATGGGTGTTCTATCTAGCTACACCCATGAATTTCCTTCATCATATTTTCCTTGTTCATAAATTATTGTTTAGTTTTAACTTGTACCATTAAAGAAATCTAAGCTGTATGAAACGTTACAAATTCTTGAAATTTGAAGACTTAAAGACAAGGCGCAAGATTCTTATAGTTAAATTTCTTTCGGATTTAAGAATTATAATTTACATTAAGACTTTCCCCCGTAAAAAGAATCAATTTTCGCCACTGTTCCAGTAATATTTAAACATCTTAGCAACACATTCTATACAAATATTTAAACATCAACACAATTTAATTTCGGCCACAGCATCGCTTTTACAATCGATTGGGGTGTCTGGACGCAAATGTTGACATAATGACAAAACCACAGTCAATGGGATTGTTGGTTGGACGCGCGGATGATTTCGGCATTTCAAATCCAACCGTGTTTGCCAGCGGATGGATAATAAGCTCGCTTAATTGCTTATTTTGATACGTTAACCGCTGTTTTGAGTATTAAAGTTACTAGTATTGCTATTTTATTTTTATTAACATTTTTACAATCCAAGAACTGAAATTGTTACATAGGTTTTCCTTTCATTTACTACGTCTTAATTTAAAAACTTAAATAAAAATTTATGTAGTTACGAGCTCTTGTTTACAATAGCTCATGTTAATTTTTATTTATTACAAAAAATATTTTATTTTTAAGAGCTACGTAAACAATTGCTAAAACCACCTGAAAATCCATTCAGTTATTACAGTAATCTATAAAACATATTAAAATGAAACTACGTGTTAGATGGTTAATACTAGTTATCTAAAACTACTTGTTTTAAAAGAACAGCTGAGGGCCTAGACAAGTGGCAAGCGATTATCGTAAACGCCAACAAAATGTAGGTATGCGATTTGACATTAGTATTCGCTAGCAAAGCGATGACTTCATATGTCAAATCGCATACATTTTGTTGGCGTTTACGATAATCGCTTGCCACTTGTCTACTAGGGCTGGATGGTTGATACCAGTTACCTACTTGGTGCTTTGTTAAGGATATTTAATATTAATGACTTCTGTATATTTTAAGTACTGCTTATTATATTACAAATGTCCAAAGCAAGGCATTGCGAGCAAACATTCTATGAATTTTTGTGGCTACCTGTATAAGATCTATTCTCGAAAGAAAATTGTACGACGTACCGCAAATTTCGGTTACAACGTCTACACATTAAACGCAATCATAATTTATTTTCTGCTCTGAATATTAAACGAAATAATACTGCCCGAGGCTTTGCTATGTTTTTTGTCGAAATTTCCTTTACGAGTCATTCTATTTTACTTTCATGAAAAAACACAAGGCATTGTTAAACTAAGCTTTCTATTTACATTTTCATCTCATTTATATTCCACGTTATTTGTTCTCTTTTTGTTCTAAAACATGAGGCCTTGTCTTTACAGTAACGTGTTCCAGTTTCAAATTATTGAGGAAAATTAGCTTTTCTAAATCCTACAATTAGGACCATAGACTTATGGATTTTTTTATTCCCCTAAAGTCTGCATGAGGCTCGCATTTTTTTCTACCAATTAAAAATATCAGCCTGAATTTTTTGAAAGCCCCAAGGATATCATTATTATCGGAGACGTTTTAATCAAAGAATAAAATGCCGCGAAACAAGGGACAAGCGACATTTATCCATTAATTGTATCATAAAAGCAATAAATAATAAGATAGTAATTACTAGAAGAAAGTGGCCGAGGGTGACAAACCAATTTGTTATTTTGAGGCGTTCGTTTGGAAAAACAATTACTCTGGGCTGAAAGGGGAGTAAATTAGAGGTGTTCTGCTGATTTTGCGTCCTGATGGGGGATATTTTGTAATGTTGTATATTTTGTAACAGCTCTAACAAGTCGCTTTGTTTAAGGTTAATTAATAGAATAATATAGATATTTATTAGATACAACGTTTAACACGACTGTGCTTAGTTATAAGGACGAACAGGAATCAGTTGAACAGTGAATTAGAATAACGTTAATGTTTGTTGATGAAAAGTAGTCTTAAGATAGCATTTTAAACTTTCGCGTTGCATTATAATTAAAACTTTTTAATCGGGACTTAACGCGACTTATTTAATTAGTAATGCTACTACGAGTACATACTTTTTCTCGACATTACTACTTGAATAAGTCACGTTAAGTCCCGATTAAAAAGTTTGAAAAGTAGTATTTTTGAATTATGTCTTTGTGAATCTAGAGCCAAATTTGATCAAAATCCATTCAATAGCTTTTTATAAAGAAGTAACAAACACAAAATTGATTTTTTTTATTGCATAGACTTTTTGGTCCGTATATTTTATATACTCTTTTTATTAACATCTGAATATGAAATTCGACAAATTGTTAAGGTGATAGGAAATACCAAAGACGACTTACATAATCGTTTCGCAAGTTCCAATCCCCAGAATGTGCAAGGTAGAATGACTCGACGAATACTTTGATTGGCGTGAAGTTTCAAGAACTTGCACCCTGCATTGTCTAGACATCTCGCCCTGAACAGTAATAAGTAAGTCAAGGCTCAGTTTATACTGGCGCGGAATGTAATGGAAGCGACGTTTTGCAACGAAACTGTACATAGCACAATTAAGTTTATGTCAACAGTATAACACATATAAATTAAATACGAGCCAAAAAATTGGACGCGCGTCTTCCGCGGAATTCTTGTAAAAAATTACGCTTCCATTCCGTGGTGGTGTAAATTAAGCCATGTTTTATTCATTGATTAATGTAAACATATTGCTATGTCCTATAAATATTTTCTAAAAGTGTTTCACTCAGGGCGCTTTTCCTTTCAAGTGTGTCATCGCCCGCAGATCTGCGGGGCTAAAATGGTCGCTTTGGAGAATCATAATTATGAATCATAATAATAAATGCTTCATTTTTTTTAAATCTTGTAATTCGTACTAATTTGACATTCGTCAGTTTGATAGTTTTGACAATTCATTTGCTGAATTGATTTGAGAGGAATTGCTAAATGCGACCATTTTAGGTCCGCATGATAGTTGCGCGTATCCTATCATTTCATTAATGTTTTTCTGTGACAACATACTTTGCTTACGTTCCAAACCTACAATTCTGTGTATATGAAAATAATATATAATATAACGCTTATAGAGCCCTATATATTCTGTGCCTCAAATTGCCAGACACGAAGTATTTAAATGAATATTTTCACGAGAAAAATTGTTCCAATTCGTATAATAAAGTAATCGTGGAGTGCTCTCCTCTGAGGTGCCAGTTAACGCCTTCAGGAGGGTTAAGTGAGGATAATTTCCTCCTGCGTGCCCTCTCCGAGGGGGATAACTGGAATTAGAGGTAAGGAGGCCACGATACAACCTAGTTTCCTCTCGCCACTTTTTATTATGGAGATTTACTCTCGCAATTTCAATAACTTATTTATCGCGATTGGAAAACAGATTTATTTTTCAAAATAAGCATCTTATTAAGTACGTGATCTGGATCGTTCGATACTTTGATTGAATTCAGAAATGGAAAACATTTTCATAAGTAACGGTTTTTTTATGTGGTGAGGTTTATTTACATTTCTTTTATCAGTCAAATTAAATTATCTAATGGTAATAATAACTCCGTACTCAAGTGGGTAAATTGTTGCTTACGAGAGGGTATTGTAGGTTTTATTCCTGGATTATTTATACTGGACCGAAACATTATTTACAAATAATTCCTCTGGATTCCTCAAAGTTAGGCTGGACTCCTCTGTTCTATGGTTCATGAGAATCTAAACTCTAAAGTGTTGTTATATCCCTTACTAGCACTGTATGAAGCATCAATGGCTGACGAATAAGGCTTAAATTTAGTCATCAATGTTTACTAAATAGCATGGGTTTAAATCTACCAACATTTTAATCTGAAAAGTCCACTTTCATCTAACAAACACGTTCTAAACCTACGCGGAACATTATCTAAGTATCGTACAAGGATGGGGTCTATAAAACATGCGAACAGAAACGGCCTTATCTATTCTAATTACTGGCAAATAAGGCCACGGACGGAGGTAGCGTCTATAATCTGTGCAACAAGATGTAACATGGTTTTCATTTTCAACTAAGCTATTAGGGAGTGTCCACACTGTAATCCCGTGCGAGATATTTGCTTAATTAAAACTTGTTCCGTCCGTCCTACACAAATTGATTTCGCTGGAATAGATTAAGCTAAGTCGGACATACAGAATTCGATTCGAGTAGTTTCAAATGACAGTTGTTCCATCTGGGAATCTTGTTTACTTAATGACGTTTCGTCTTCGATAAAGTTTCGAGAGGAATTTTGTAATTTCGTTTTTGTTACGGCCTGGAGATAATTCGTTTTTATCGCTAGACTGGTGCAGGTATTAAGTCGGTGCACGCAATCGCAGTCTAGGGGTCGATAAACGACAAGGACAAAGGCAAGGCCACGTGCAGATGACGCACAGAGTAAAAATGATGGCATTTCATAGACAAAAAGAGCTACTGAGATGTGAAACAGATTTTATTATCGCAAGCATACATGTTATCAGGCGTTATGACTTAGGTACCTACTGCTCAAATTAGTAAACATTGTCGACATAAGCCACATAGAGAAATAATATAATAGCACAGCGATTTTTTTAAACTCACTAATTCTTTCACAAGTATGTTATCCATTACAATCCTTCTAATACCACTTTTAAATTAGTTAAATCGAAATATATTTTCAAGGGATGTTCTTGGGGTGGGGGGTATCAGGACATTATCATATCAATCAATTACTATAGCCATACAAACATGTTTACCATACAGTTTCTAAGGGTTTTTAACTGTGTAATTTAATTATGATCAATACTGTTGTTGATTGCTTGACTGTTCTCTCCAATCAAAAGCTCCAGTGAATAGATATAATATTATATCAACACCCTCTGAAAGCATGTTTTGATCAATGAATATGTAATAATTAATAAGGTTTCAGTTAAATCTAGACCCTTTAGGTCTACGTGCTCTAGGGCCCGATAAACGTTTGTCCTACAATTCCACTCATTAATTTTCGAACAATATCCTTTTGTCGGTAATCGTTAATTAAAGCATTGTTATATAATAGTCCCACTTTAATATTCGAA
Source organism: Aricia agestis (assembly GCF_905147365.1). Classification (NCBI taxonomy): domain Eukaryota; kingdom Metazoa; phylum Arthropoda; class Insecta; order Lepidoptera; family Lycaenidae; genus Aricia; species Aricia agestis. The sequence continues at coordinate 6,500,014 of NC_056421.1, read as the reverse complement.
CTCCACAATTACTGTGCGATTTTGTTTCATTAATTAATGCCTGTTTTAAATGACTTTATATTTTAACAGACTTCGAATAGAGTTTATATACAGATTGTAACAAAAATAAGTGATAATACTTTAGGGTGTGTACGGGTTCCTTGTAGAGAGTTCACTGTGAAAGTAGCAGCGCTGAAAGACGATTTTTTTTCACTTTTGTACGGGCAAGGGCCCGAGCACCACGAGTTTCCCCATACAAAAGTGAAAAAAAAATTGGTCTTTCAGCGCTGCTACTTTCACAGTGAACTCTCTACAAGGAACACGTACACACCCTAAAGTATTATCACTTGTTTTTGTTACACCCTGTATACTGTAATGGATTACTTTTGGTATACAAAAAGAAACACTGCATAGGTTACACAATTTTTTGTCCTTCATCTATACTTATTTTCAAAAGTCTCTTGACAGACATGAACAAAACGTTGTGTAACTAAGGGTCAATGCAGACCTCAACGCGACGCGTAAATGCATATTTTCTAAATGTGTATGGACTTGACAGACTTTAATTGCGTGAGACGTCATGCAAGTATGACAATTCCTCAGTCAATTTAATACTTTAGAAATGCATCTACTCGTCGCGTTGCGGTCTGATTTGACCCTAAATATCCGTGTACACTTGGATCTTTTTTAACTAAGGAAGTGAAATAACTCCAAAAAATTTAAGCTTTTCTATTACCTATAATCATGGGCGAATCTCGGCAGGGTACTAAACGAGCTAAACGAGCCATATTATAGCACCATTGGGCAGTAAAAGTCGCCAACAATTTGAAGAAACAATTTTAAAATAAAAATTGCCGGCTGTTACACTAATTTTTCAACCTCTAGCGTTTTCGTCGACAACACGTTATAGTGAAATGAAAAATGTATATTGTGTGAAGCTGTAAACTGCAAAGGAACGTTTTAGAAATTGACACTAAATAATGCCTACTGTTATTGAAAGTCGAGTCTACATTAAATTTATTTTATTTATTTATTTATTTAAGCAATGCAAATTATACCTTATGTCTAATTGAGAGTGTACCATAAACCTGCAAGGTTTGTCTGGTACAGCTTAGAAAGTTCACCACGCGCAACATTATAATATCACTATAATCTAGTAAGAAACTAATAAACAAATAAACTTATCCAATAATCTATTGACTAAAGTTATTCGTCCTTCACGGGGAAGTACAGCTAATAACAAAGATAGTGTAGTATAAACTAAATATGATGTATTTTGCAGTTGCAAATAAAAACATTATTATATTTTAATTTGCTAAACTACATCACTTATCAGTATAACAATATAGTGTCAGCTGTGAACTGCGGACTGCGACTGGACCGGTTTTTGTCGTAAGCATCGACCCTTCACATACAGGATGTTATCATTACTTTGTGTACACACTGATTTATTGGTTTTATTTTAAATGTAATAATCGTATTAACAGAATATTAATACATCTATAATTTTAGGATATGGTTAACTGTTGCTACCTTACACGAGCAGTTATTATGCTATGTACCCTAGCCCTACGATATAATATTATATCTTGGGGTCGGTAGATTGCTCATACCACTAGGGTGCATGCGTATTGTAGTATGTACTATCAGTATATAATATAGATAGTGAAGCTAAAAAAGACCACAATTATGTTAATTCTGGTCCTTCACAGCCTCACCATAATATCATAGTAATAGTTTTTTAATAATTTTCTATAATTATTTTCTTTAAATTTACTTTTTACAATTTGTGGGATGCTATTTAATAGAGATGGTAGCAAATATTCCACAGTTCTTTTGCCATAGTAATTTTTAAATTTCGGTATTTCAAATATGCCATCAGATACTTTTCTAGTCGTAAATCTGTGATATGTAGGCATCAGTAGATTTTTATTTAAATACTGTTCACATAGTAATAATAGTTTAAATTTTTCAAAAATAGGTAATACCTTACATAACTTAAATAAGTATGAGGTATCATCGTACTTGTGTCTTAATTTTGATGGTATTATTGTTTTTAAGAGTCTTAATTGTAACTTATATACTTTGTTTAAGTAGGTGTTAAATGTTCTCCCATAACTTGTTAACCCGTAGGAGATGACTGACTCTGCTAGGGCCGCATACATATTTAATAAGATGCGGTATGGAACTTTGCTTTTTATCAGTTTGAATTTGACTAGAATTGCCCTCAATTTATCACAAACAGCATCTACATGATATGACCAGTTAAATCTATTGTCCACAATTAGTCCTAGATACTTATGATGTGTCACTTGTTCAATTTTTATACATATTGTGTCTTTACATTCTTTTTCATCATGTAAGCACTTGTGATCGTGCGCAATGATATTAAACGGAGGAGAATCTTTAACATGTGATGAGTGAACATGTATTATTTTTGTTTTCTTTGCATTTATTACAAGGTTAGCATCATGGGCCCATTTAGCAATCCGCGTAAAGTCTTCTTGCAACAGTTTAGCTGCCCTACTAATATTTTCATTAACAGCCATCAGACTGGTGTCATCTGCGAACTGGAATAGAGGACAATTCTTTACTACATTTTCCATGTCATTAACATACGAGAGATAGTGCTTTGGACCGATCACGGACCCCTGAGCTGTTCCATCTTCAATATCAACATCATCGCTATATTCATTTCTTATTTTTACTTTATATTTTCGGCCTGATAAGTAATTTTTGCACCATTTTAATATGTGACCCCTAATTCCAGAATTGTCTAGTTTTTGCAGTAGTGTACTGTGTTTTAAAGTATCAAAGGGTTTGCTAAAATCTATAAAAAGTAGTAGTACGTGTTTTTTGTTATCTAAACATTTATTTACCTCGTTTGTAAACTTGGATAATAACTGTCCGGTTGATTTCTTAGGTTGAAATCCATATTGGTTAGCTGATAGTATATCATTTTTAGTATAGAAATTTTGTATTTGAGAGCACACAAACTTTTCTGCTATTTTGTCAATAACTGGCAATATAGTTATAGGCCTATAGTTGCTATATTCAATGTGACTACCACTCTTATAAATTGGTCTTACGATTCCTGTTTTGAGATGCTGCGGATATATTCCACTTCTCACGCTTGTATTAATTAATTTTACTATTACATTTATTATTTTATGAGCGACACTTTTTATATCTATACATCGAATCCTATCAATTCCGGGAGATAAATGTCTTAGGGTCAATTCAGACCGCAACGCGACGCGTAAATACTTTTCTGAATTAGTATGGATTTGACAGATTCGCAAGACGTCTCACGCTGACGACATTTGTCAAATCCATACAAATTTAGGTCGCGTCTCGTCGCGCCTCGCCTCGAATTGAATTGACGCTTAAGGTACGCGCACATTGTGACTGGTACGGGCGCCTAACTTGCTTCATGAACAAGAATCGAAACAATTCAACCAGTAGTTTTTTGTACTCGATACACTAGCGCACGATCGCCTAGAAGTCGTCGAACTTGCCCTTGTTATAAAATCAGCTACCATTTTGTTACATGTGCTAGATCATTAGTTAAACATTTATCAACGTTTTTTCGCTTTTATTCGCATTACGACTCATGACTGACGCTAAATCAAAATCGACATATCTTGTGAATCGAAATCGAATCAGCTTCGGGAGTAAGTGGAGATTGTAGACGTAACGACCGCGGAGGGATTGCTACATAATTGCCGGCGCTAACTGCCCGCTGCCTATTAACTTATGCGCCCCTGGTGGTTTACATGAAATTACTTTTACGTAAAAAATCGGATGTGATTTCACAAAATTCGCCAGTGAAAATGGTGAGAACATTATGTATTATGGCATTGTACATCAAGGCTATGTGTTCTGCTATTGTAGATAATATTTGGCACATGAAGGTCGATTGCAACGATTTTTGATGGCTCCTACTTCTGGGTGCTTTACAAAAAAAATAACCACGATGGCTAAGGCGGGAGCTTCGCTGCGCTACGCTCCCGCCTTAGCCATCTAACCTAACCCAAAAAAGTCATATTGATCCGCAGCCCAACTCACCTGACTGCAACGATTCGTCGCCCCGCCCCCATTCGAATTCGCACGCATTTAACAATATGTAGTTTTCATTAAAACACGTATCAAAATATAAAATATAAAGCCTCAAATAGAATATCAGTAACCAATTATCACTAATAAAGCAGCTCACAAAAGTTTGCTCAAAATGAACTTTTTAGTAGCTCGTAATAAATAACCTCACTTAGAAAAATTTAATCTATATTTAATATTGAAGTTGCTCGCTATGTATTTCCAGTCGCTCACTTAGTAATACAGTCGCTCGGATAGAATTGTAATATCTGAAATAGATTAATCGCAATCCACATTTTTGTAAGCTCGTTCTGGATTTTATTATACATACACAATATTAGTCGTTAGTTTAGTTTATTTTTCGCTTAGTCAAATTAATACCGCTCATGTTATTAAAACAGTATGTTCATCATCAGTCGCAAAGTAATTTTTTATTCGCTCGTTTTATTATTTCCCTTAAGAGAATACCGTACCTCTGAGTTCTAAAAGAAGGTTCAGATAAGAAGTAACTGAGACTTTGAATGGACAAGCTGGATTTTCCTGTGATTGGTGACATACAATTTTTATTATAGGCAAATGGATTCAAAGGCAGTTGACGGACATACGTTATTTGGTTGGGTTATGTCAAGTGCAAGTTCGGGCGTTAGATTATGACTACTATATATATTGACTTGATAAACCTCCAGCAAAATTACATGGTTCCGCAATCTGCCTGTGAATCATTTTCTCTAATGTTATATCTAGGATAATAATATATGATGTGACGGTCACTAAACTGTTAAGGGTATGTCCACTATGTTCTATTTTTAAAAAAGTAGTTTAAGTTTTAGTAGGGATATTATATAATTTAAAATATAATTTTAATTAATTCCGAATATAATCCCGAACCGACCAGAGCAGTAAATTAAGTAAGCGGAAGAAAGCTCATTTATTTTTGGGCGGATGCGGGGAAATTCACATCCGCGTTAAATACACAACCCCACCAGGTAGGGGCAGCAAAACAAATCACATTAAAATTATTAAAAAAAAACTGGTTAAAAATAACACTACTTAAGTTACTACATTATTGAAAAATTATAATTATGTTATGTGGCACATATTTTTATTATTATTATTACTTTCTTCATTTTGATTCTTTTAGATCTACCGTAAAAGATTGTGTTTTTTAAATAGACCCCTTTTTTATCCTCGATATTATACTTATACCAAATTAATTATATTTTGCAGACTCTACTTACCCGGTTCGACTGTTTTCAGTTAAAATTTAATTTGAACCACAAATTACTGTCTTTTTGTTATTCGCTTTCTGAATTTTAGATGACGAAATTCCGCACGCCGTCATTAATTTCCACTTGGGCTTAATCGGAGGCGGCCATTAAAAATGTATGAGGCTTCATATATAACACTGCATTACCGCAATCCCAGACCAAAAGCTAGTTAGTAATGATTTCTACGTTTGTTTTGCAAGTAATTCTCAAAAAAAATTAGAAATGTAGTTTTAAATGAGTTCAAAATGTAGTGATAATAGTTATTATTTAATTTAGTTACAGCAGCAGGGCATGCTTAAGCTCTATGTGCCAGTCTCTTAGGTTTTTTTACAAGAGTTTGTAATTTCAATTGCGTTTTTGATTGGTTAAGATTTTGTCTTCTGTCAAGGAGAAATCAGAAGCCGGGTTAAGAAAAATCCATCGCATCGTTGCGTCACGTTACAATATGAAATCCATTAGTATTACAAATGTATGACGTGTCCTCTTCTATTTCAATAAGAAAAGAGTAGGACATATTATGTACTAAATGTGACTTTTAGATTATGTACCGCACACGAACAATAAAAGCATGTAGGTAATTAGTGAACAAAACATTTCAGTAACAATAACATGGACACATGGACTATTCATTAACCCAGTATCGCGGATCTAAAACGGGCAGCCAATTAAAGTTGACCCCGCCGTTCCGCTACTGCACTCTTAATCAGAGACCAGATACACGCTTAATTAATGTCACTCCCTTTTATTTTGGTGCACAAAATTCGACTCGTTATGCAAGCTAACACTGGTCGTACTCGTGCTGACTTTTAAAAGGGACTACTAGATAGATTGTTATATATTTTCTCAATGTTGTTACACTTTTGCTCGTTTTTGTAGATTTTTTTGAGTAGTGTTTATCTTTTAAACCGACTTCCAAAAAGGAGGAGGTTATTGAGCGTTGTGGATTGGTAAACATTTTGAGTAAAACCAACTTCGCTTGGCTCATGTTGGCGGGGGCACTTCCGTGCCCCCAGATCAATGGCACTAGTGAAAAGATAAACTCCAGTCATAGACTAAGGAAAATATGTCTGGTCTCTGCTCCAGTCAAACACCTTAGAAACTGGGCGTAAGATTATACATTTGAGCATATTAAAGTTAACGTTCCATTTGATATCAATTTGATTAAAGCAGACTCTCAGCATGAAAATTACAAGTGGACTAGCCTTTACCGCGGGCTGTGAAAAGTAGCCGAAACGTTGGGAACAAGAAAAAGTGTGCTGCGACAAAATAACATTAGGATCAACATTCGCGTAAACCTAATAAATCATTAATATATTACTAGATGATGCACACAACTCCGTTGCGCAAAAAATTGACAATTGTGGGCGAACCGTTCATTTTTCTGATAGAAAGTATCCTATGTCCTTTCCCAGGACTCAAAGTATCTCCATACCAAATTTCAGCAAAATCGTTTCCGTGGTTTGGGTGTGAAGAGGTAACAGACAGACAGACAGACAGATACACTTTCGCATTGATAATATTAGTATGGATTTCAGTAACTTCTTTGTAGTAGTAATTAGTGGATGCTACTGTGATAGCAGCACGGGATGTGCTTATCTTAGCCGGCTTTAATTAAAGAATAATTAGGCTTCAGGGGCTAAATCCAGTGTTTTCCGACGATAACGTTTTTGTTCCGACGATTTGATTACAGCTATTTGCTTTATCTCATTAACTTTAATTGAATTTTTAACTTGTATTGCGCACATTAGCTTTTTCTAATTACAACTGGGCGTACTTTACATCGAAATCGGACTGACGCTTCTCTCAATATTCACAAATGCCAAATAATATGACTGTTGAAATTTATTGCTTTACTATACTTATTGATTTTTATGAATGAAACCAAGAATACTGCTATTACTACTATTCATTAGATGGGCAATTAGTAGATTTTCTTGAAGAAAACTTCAAGACTTTCTGTTTATCCAAGAAGATTACTAATATCTAAAGGGTGAAACTGGTTAAATAGTACCTAGGATATGCCACGTATTATAATATTTTGGCATAAAATCCTCTAACTGATAGCGCGCGAGTTGAACGCGGAGCTCAGCCGCCGTAGCCAAAGTCCCTTTCGTTAAAAACGATGACGAAATTCGTTATTAAAATGTATGGAATTTGACATTAGTCTTCGCAAGCGAAATGTCATTTAGCGACGACTTATGCCAAACCGCATAGATTTTGATAACGAATTTCGTCATCGTTTTTAGCTAAAGATACTAGATAGATGTCTAAGGGGCCTGGAATGCGGTAGTGCTGTGACCTAATTAGAATTAATAATGTCGATATGTCGATACATTTGAAATACGTTTTTAGTTTAACATTATAATTTTCGGAAAAAAAGAACAAGAAAATAATTAATCACACTTTTTATTAAAATTTCAAAATCAAATAAAAAAATAGGTTTTTTAACAGAACTTCATGGACTTGTTTCAGTCATTATTATAAACAACAATTACACGCGACTGTAACTTGAATATTGTTGAAACTCTTTTATACAATTTATTCTTTATTTATTTAATTTATCAAAATTTTTTTAATTATATTTTTTTCAACAAAGAGTAACGCGATAACACACTACACGAATGATAGCAGCTGTCCACACTGCAGGCGTGCGAAACGCGCGGTGCGGTTGGCGGGGGGATTGCCCCCGCCCTTCGTCTCAGGCCACAACTGCATTTAACTCGCGCGCTATCTGTACAAAGGTTACGACATTCACGTCAATGTCTTACCTCAAATGTCAAAATGTACATAGCGACTACCCTCGTTATCAAATCGAAAACGCCACGCGACTGGTCCCCCACAAACGCATAAATATTGGGTCATTAAATTTGTAGAGTTTGTCGTCATTATGAGGGTCAATATGACATAACACCGCTTATGTTATTACTTATTATTTATTATACAATATTATTATCGTCTGAATATTGAAACTTCACTTATTTCATTATTAACCAACTTACAAAAAGGAGGAGGTTCTATGTTCGGCTGTGGATATTTTTTGTAAAACAAGTTTCAATATTAATTATTAAACTTATTAGGACTTTAACTATTCTTAGACTATCATTTTAATAAGTTGTAGTATTCATATTTTAGGGTATAATAATATATTGTGTAATAAGCTATTTGCATTTAATTTGCTAGTTATATTATGTTGCCATTTCGATAGTAATTGTAAATATACAGTATTAACTTATATTTTTATAGCACCTTAGAGCTACAAAATACAAGTATAAGTGCAAATAACAGCACAATTAAATGCAGTTTTTCCGCGAGCACTAAAGTGTTAATATATTTTTAATTGCTCGTGTAAAAGGTTTTCCGTTCGGCGATGGAGGGTGCTACAGAATGCAATATTTCAAGCGAACTAGTCACGCTGTCACTCAAATGTTCGATTCCGCTCCCCAGTGATCTCTGTTACAATTTTACGCATATTTAGTGTACGATATTATAGAGCATGTTCTTTCGCAAACATGGTATATTAGACAACTCGATGGAAGTGAGTGTTATAAGTGTAGGTAACTATCGATTCTGGAGTTAGCCGGTATATTATCACAAAGTGTCTGCTCTTAATAATATACACCAACACACCAACGTTACAAAATAATATGTCCGTGTGCGATGTTTAACAGGTTAAGGCAGCCGCTCACTTCTGAGGCGTCGAAACCATCCATTGCAAGTCGCAATTGGACTTGTTTCTTATAATTTATTTAATTTTGATTTTTAAGAAACTGTTAACATTTTGTGATAAATCGAACGACGAGTGATCACTAATACACGTAAGAAAATCATAATATAAAAGGTGTCAAGTGGTAAAATTAACTACAGATATTCTTGCCCTTAATATGATTTTTTGTCGAAATGATCTATACCTAATTAGTAAATTTAACGTATGCGGTAAATATCTGTAGGTGACTTTACCGCACACTGTATTTTGCACATTTTCTCTTCAAATTTCCTACATCAATGTTTATCCTATATTTATATTTTACACCTAAACAAATTGATAAAATATCTACCTATATGTAACAATAATATATTTTAATATCGCGCATGACTGGGTTAGTACTGGGGTAACAGCGACAGGGGAGCATAACACTATTAGGTGGTAGGGACTGTCAGTCAATTCGATCGTTATAGCAACGTGACTGCAATGGCTGATCACGCCGTGTTTGACTTCACCGTTTATTTTGCATTTACATACTATTTTATATCGAATTTTCTAATGCAGACGGTGGAGTTGTAGCATTGTAGAATATAGATGTACCTTTAGAGGTAAGAATTTATAATCGAAAGAAAATATTAAGATGAGAAAGTAGAGTTTTGTAACAACTTCTTCAGAGATAAAATGTCGTAGGTCGTAGCTAATGGATTGTAAGAATGATGTAGACTTAAGACCAGATTAAACTTAATTAGGTACTTGAACTTTTTACATGTAGGTAATATATTATACACAATGTCGTCCTTACCAAACTAATATATAATAATAATAATAGCTCCCACACCGGTTTCGGTGACGGTGGCCGGTTTCATTGAAACCAGGCCAGCTACGCAGGAGTAATTATTTTATAGTGCCCAAGTGTGTGTGCAGTACACAAGAGCACTCTCTATTCCTTTACTCTCATAACACAGTGGGTTGGAATACCGACACGACTGGCCAGAGATCAGGCGCAGGACCGACTTTTTACATGCCCATCCAAGGGAGGGATCATCTTACTTGTCAGACAATCAGGTGATCAGCCTGCATTATCCTAACCAAACTCGGAAATAACATGTTTTCAACGCGGGAATCGAACCCACGACCTCCGAGTCAAGAGCCGCACTCTATATACCACTAGACCACGAAGGCGCGACTTACCAAACTATCTTATATACAAATACTAGCTTTTGCCCGCGACTTCGTCCGCGTAGGGGTTTCGGAAATTATTCTAATTCTTAACGCATTTATTCCTCACCATAGCAACAAAATGTAAGCGTACCTACCTAAATATAATGCAGTTATAAACAATATTTGAATAAACGTTTAACTTTTCTCTGGAATATTGAGATCATATCTACTTTAAAATCAGTAACTATCGGACAACTTCTTGACTACAAAATAAATATAAGGGGAAGTTCGCACGGACTTTTATAAACGGTATCGCAACTTTCCTCGCATTAAAAACCAATTTAAAACATGTCAGACGCTGGAGGTATTTTTATTTTTAATAAATTTATCATTTTCAAGATGGTTAAGATAATGTTTTTCCATGACGCGGACGCTGAAAGAATAGAGAATTGTTATGATACTTACTCCTTACACAAAAATTAACAACATGTTTAACCTAGGTGGTGCTAGCAAAATTATATGTAGAACGCTACATATAATTTTGCTAGCACCTTTATCCTAGCGAAAACCTAAGCTCAATTCTTATAAATTTTTCGAAAGCATTCTTTGAATTATAAGCAAATCGTCTGAACATAGTTGACTATCAAATCAGAATGATGTTAATTCGTCATTTGATGAGAATACTATTTTTTTTGGTTTTGCTTTGAAATCAAAATCAAACATTTATTTCTAAAAAAGTTAACACTTTTAGAACGTCTACATGAGGCCTACCACCGGTTCGGGAACCAACCCGGCGAGAAGAACCGGCGTAAGAAACTCGAACGGCACGGCGTAAGAAATCTGCATCGAATCCATATTGGAACAGTATTATTTTAAGATCATTTAACAAATTCTACAGCACATTCGCGCCATTCTTAGTGTGAGCTGACCCTTACTAATGCTATGCTAACACAGGTAACAATCTGCAACGTCGTTTATGTATATTTTGCACGACGTACAAACACCGAGGTGCATCGTATGCGTTATTTGAATGTATAATCCCAAAGTTGGCGCGTGCCAAGGATTTTCGGGATTATGTCTATCCCGGTTATTGCATACATAGTACAGCAAAACCTACTTCTTGAAACTATTTCAAATTGTAGTAAAACTTGAAACATATTGTGGATTTAAGAACAACACGCGACTGTTTCCTTTTCTAACGAATGCAATACGAATAAACAATGCGTAAGTTCCGAAAGATAGCCCAGTGTACTGGATAATGCTCATGACATTTCTATTCGATGCCATTATTATAATTTGCAATCAAGCTAAGTTATTACTTATTAAAAAAAGCTATTGTACTTGTAGCGACTTAGGTAGAGCTCAGAGTGAAACACACGGTGAAGGTGGTAATAGCAATGAACGCACGACTTGTATACAGAATTACGAAAATGAATTCCAAAATAGAATAATTATGCATTTTACAAACTTCCTTACTAGTAAAAATATTTACAAAGCGAATAACTAAATTACGTCTGCTTGACCTGGAATTTTGGAAACATCACTTTAAGACAGACAATAATACGGAACTTAATTAGTTCTGGCGTAGAACTAACTGTATCTTTATTTACCAAAAGGGTAAAGTTTTCTGGACACTTACACGGACGAAGCCGCGCGATAGTGTTGCACTAGTAAGTGCCACAAAAATACTCACGTACCTGTAATAATTGCTACAGCTTGATTGACACTAGTTATGACATCAATGTGACACGACTTTTTGAAACTCTATCAGCTAACAACAGTAACAAAATATATAACTCAAATCTCCCGACAACGCGGCAGCCCCCAAGCAATTTGACTTACAGGGAACTTACTGAAGAGGATAACATTATTTATATATGACGTAAACTATTTATAACTATTATAATTGTACTGAAAGTTATATCGTTTGGATAGACGTAGGTTACGTTATTAAACATAATACACCCGTTAGTAGACCCCCGTTAATCCGACAAACGTTTTGCATGTCCATGTCAGATAAGTGAATTTGCCGGATTATACAGTTCTCAAATTATAATTAAAATAATTATAATTCTATTAAATTCTTTAAAAAAAATACGCGATGCTAAATCCTTATGTTCAGGTTAGTTCACATCGAAATATACCATCAAAAATTCACTAAGACCTGCGTCATTTGGTCGGGTTATATCAATTTCATATTGGATGTGATTTTTCGGCATAGGCTTGACATAACGTGATCAAATTACGCAGCTCTTCAATCTGCCTTGAATCAAATTCTTTGATAGTACACTACACAACAATACACAAAATTGTAATATCAAGTGGCATCACGCTATTTGACATTTTAATGTCTTGCTGCTTTTGTATCGCCACGTTGCAGCTTTTTTCAGTGTAAATTGATCCTTACATCTTCATGGCTTCTTCTTAACTTAAATTTTGATTTGATTGATTGATTGATCTTCAATTATAATTAATTCAATAGCTTTGTCCACATTGTGCCTTTTTTTTTGTTTATCAAGGGCATGCGTTATAGCGCAGTCAACAGCGAACGTGAGGCATGCCGCATGCCCGTGACGCGCGTTGAAATCGTAGCGCTCGCACTTTCAACGCGGGTGGATTTTGACGCATTCAATTATTGAATATGCCTAGCGAAAGTTGAATAAAAAGATGATGACGAAAATTGAAGATGAAATTGCATAATGTGGACATAGCTTTTTTTTTTTTTTTTTTTATGAAATAAGGGGGCAAACGAGCAAACGGGTCACCTGATGGAAAGCAACTTCCGTCGCCCATGGACACTCGCAGCATCAGAAGAGCTGCAAGTGCGTTGCCGGCCTTTTCAGAGGAAATAGGGTAATAGGGGAGGGTAGGGAAGGGAAGGGAAGGGAATAGTTGAGGGTAGGGAAGGGAATAGGGTAGGGGTTAGGGGATTGGGCCTCCGGTAAACTCACTCACTCGGCGAAACACAGCGCAAGCGCTGTGTCACGCCGGTTTTCTGTGAGAACGTGGTATTTATCCGGTCGAGCCGGCCCATTCGTGCCGAAGCATGGCTCTCCCACGTATAATAGGATACATTGAATCCTGTACTCGCCACATCGGATTACCTTCTACATTCAATTAGTTTTAAATTGTACAACACACTTGTCTATTTCTATTCCATTAAGCTACTGCGGAAAGCGGGAGCCACTTAGAAAACTCCGCTCCAGCACCAGCGTTGGGAAAATTATTCTCCGCTCCAGCACCAGCGTTGGGAAAATTATTTTCTCAATAGAGTAACTTCCATGAATACTAATGCTTAAGAAACATTTACAAATACAGTATTTTTTCTTTTGCCATCGAATCGGCAGGTTTTAATAGATTTTATGGATTTCAATTTAAATAGGCGATTTGTAGCGTGTTTAGATTGGTTCGATAAAACTGTTCTGAACGAATCAACACACTTGATGATCATTGAATATATCTTTACGTAACAAAATGTCCAGTAATTGCGCCAAAATTCGTTTATAGTATGTAATAAAAACTACGCTTTGTCCTTTTATAGAATTTGAAGTACCTACTATTTATGTATCAGAAATAAGCCCAGAATATTAATGAGCCTCAAATATTTTGATTGAAGACGCAAAGGTGTCTACTTAGAAATAGGTGGCTTATTCTATTTCAAGCTTGGTAAGTCGTTCAGCAAGTAAGACGATGAAATAGGTAACTAATAATTTTAACGTGGGAGAGCCAAGCTTCGGCATGAATGGGCCGGCTCGACCGGAGAAATACCACGGGCTCACAGAAAACCGGCGTGAAACAGCGCTTGCGCTGTGTTTCGCCGAGTGAGTGAGTTTACCGGAGGCCCAATCCCCTATTTCCTTCCCTACCCTCCCCTATTCCCTTCCCTACCCTCCCCTATTCCCTTCCCTACCCTCCCCTATTCCCTTCCCTACCCTCCCCTATTCCCTTCCCTACCCTCCCCTATTCCCTTCCCTGCCCTACCCTCCCCCATTACCCTATTCCCTCTTAAAAGGCCGGCAACGCACCTGCAGCTCTTCTGATGCTGCGAGTGTCCATGGGCGACGGAAGTTGCTTTTCATCAGGTGACCCGTTTGCTCGTTTGCCCCGTTACCGTTCTTGAGTTACAGCCTGGAGACAGACGGAGGGACATCGAAGTCTCAGTAATAGGGTCCCGTTTTACGCTTTGGGTACGGAACCCCAAAAAAAATGAGTTCTTGCCCGAATGTTACTTGTTCGGTTCTTCCACTCACGTCTGTAATTTATTGCTCTGCCCAAGTAGCACACTTCAGACGCCTTAAATCTATTTATTCTTTAGGAGTACTAATCATGGCTTTTTTATAGACATCATAGACATTGGCATTCTATACAATATGGGTTTGAATAAGAACTAAGTTTCTAATAGAAAAAAATATCTAGTGTTCCTTGTTTTAAAACCTTTATAAGTTCATTACACTGAGTTAAGAGCAAATTGATTTGTTATGGACTATATTTGCTCTGTTAAAAGCGCTGCTGTAGTTCAATTATTCTATAGACTTACTATCACAAATACTTTTTAGGAATTGAAATTATTTGTAGAACAATTACTCTAAAAGTAATCAAAAAGGTTTTTAGATGGATTTGTTAGGTACTTTTTTAAATATAAGTATACTTAACAGAATCAATGACTCAATAGTGTATACTCTAGTGAAAATCCAGTTTCCTCCTTCATAAGGGATTAAACATTTAAACATTTAAAGCTTTAAACATTTCATTTTAAGAGTATTAAGTATATAAAGGACAGCGTTCTGCAAGCGTGAAGTAAGCAGGAGATATTAAGAAGACAGGAGGCTATCGGCGAAAAGTGGAAAAGTATAAAAAGAACCGGCCCAGTGCGTGTCGGGCCACGCGCAATATTATAGGGTTCCGCAGTACCGGTAGTTTTTGATATTTTTTGTATAGTCAATGAATGTACATTTATAACGTGTTTTACACTATAACTAACAACATCATCTCAGTCACGTTCAAATTTGAATGAAAAGTTCCTTTATACTCCGCCGAATATTTTTTTTAGTTGATCGACTTTAACTCAAAAACTGAAGTCTTCTTAGCCGTGATAGTTTTCCTTTTAAATTCAGCATGTTTCGTCCCCCGTGAATTTTTTCACATTTCCAGAAGCAATCGTTTAGCTGGTAGAAGGAAGGACACCGGACTCTAACGATTTTTTCCACTTTGAAACTTCATATTATTTCACAAACGGATCCCTAAATAGGAAAATGATCTGTGAATACTCATTATATTTTTAAAAACCCGTTGGATAGGTTTTTTAAATATATTATGGTAGACACGATCGACCTTCAACTAGGTGGGACGACGATCTCCCCTTAGTTGCAGGCCCATGTTGGATGCGAGAGCAGGAGATCGGTCATCTTGGCGTTCATTGAGAGAGGCCTATGTCCAGCAGTGGATATGATGATGATGGGACAGTGGGCTGATATGATGATGATGATGATGAGACACGGTGGGGTGGACGCGGAAAAAATAAATCACCCCCGCTTGATGTGTATGGGAGGCACCATTTTTTTTTAAAGATTTTATATACTATTTTGTCGGCGTCATTAAGATGTACGAGTACATTCATGCCGAATTGCAGCTTTGTAGGCCTTATAGTCTCAGAGAAAAACCACGGACAGACAGATGGACAGACCGAAACTATAAGGGTTCCTTGTTGACTACGGATCCCTAAAAAATTTGCCGTTAGACAGTCACATCAACTTTCTTTGCCCTCAAAGTCATCAGTCATCACTTCAACAACGAATCGACATAATATTATGTTCATCATATCAAGCTGCGAAGAAGAAGAATTGACACCGTCTCGAAAATCGAATCTTGATGAAAACCAAGATTAAAACGTAGTGATTATATTCTCTTTGACCAAGATGAAAACCATGATGAACTACAGATAGTTGAAGTAACGGTTCTGGCGATGAAGAGGTGCCTATAATTTGCTTGCTTTAAAAATACGTGTAGGTAATAAGCAACTACCTAATAATTTTCTTTCAGACAATAAAATATTGCGAATATTTTTGACTATATTATGACAATAAGTAATATAAAACAGGAAGGCCAGCAGAAATATTGGTTCTCTATGGTATTGCACTGAAAAATCACCAAAACGCGAACAAAACACCTTCGTCTTATGCCAGTCTGACATGCTCTCGTAGATAATTATAAGAAAAAATAGTTTATAAAACATTTCTTTCTATAGATTACGATAGGATGGTCTTAGGAAAATTATACTATTGAAAGATTAATTTTTCTGGTGAAAGTGCAAGTTGACTTGTCAAGCTCTTAAAATTACCCTTAGCTCAATTTTAGGAGTAAATCTTCTAATCAAGACTTACTTATAGATAATTTAATCTAGAGGCCATTTTTATTAATAGAATACGACGGTAATCGCCATTTCGGTAAAAATCTAAAAAATTAATTACAATAGAATACGCGATTTATTTATTTGTCAACATAAAAATACTTAAATAAATTAAATATTTATCAAAATACATTGTTTAGGTAATACTAAAGTGCACATTTTTAAAATATTTTAACAAAATATATTAAAAATGTGCATCAATAATACCTGTTATTAAAAAAATATCATTAAAATTTACGAATATAATAGGCCCATAAGTTTTTTGAAACTATTTCATCGACTTTTACGATAAAATAAATTCGGCAGGGAATTTGAGTCCTCCGTTCGCGCGAATCATAAAAAATATATTTACTTATTTATTTTCATTTCGCCATTAAACCTTTAACTTATAATACTTTTAACTAAAGTGATCCATTAGAAAATAAGAAATGCTTTTTAAAAGAAGTAACTCTTATTGATGTTTTTATTTAGTTGATTTTGATTATTAGTGGTTTTAAAAATATTCACCACTAGAACATCAGTAGAGTAATTGTGTTATCTTAATGTTGGCTACAAAACCTAATTCCTTTCTTATGTGCCTCTTATTATGTTCTTATAATAGTTTTGTAGATATTCCCTATAGATAAATATAAATTGCTCTTATCGTTGTCTAATAGTGAATTCTTATGCTGCTCTTGTCATTGCAGTGTAGACAGGTGCCCGGGATATAGGATATCTTCAGGATATCTGCAGTGATTATTGACTCTTATGTAAGAATACCAAGTTTAATTCTATAAAATAACTAATAGTGGTTCACTAGATATACTTGTGCTGCTTGGTTTATGTTATAAAATGTTAGTTATCCCTTTCATCCACTTAAGTCTTCAATTACGACGGTATAAGAGATCAAAGATTCAGCACAATTACAGGACATTACAAGTAAAGGATCATTAGGAGTGGTCCCTGTGACCACAAAATGTGAATTTTAGGGTCTGGGCCCGTGTAATCTCACTCAAAACCTTCATTAAAAGGATCAACGGATAGTTAGTCTTAGTACGATGTCAATCTACGTTTGTGGAAATACAGCTCTACTATGACCCGTGGTGACATGTTGGCAAGTTACCAAACATTAATATCTAAATCTAAAATATATTACATTCTAAAATATATTTTTTAACCCACTTCCGACCAAAAAACGAGGAGGTTAAATGTTCGGCTGTGGATATTTTTAATTTTGTTACTTGTACGGATAAGCTCCTCGCGACATGCCACCGCAACCGACAAAAATTCAAATAAAATGCCTTATGTGCCATTGAGAAATTGATTCATAGGCAGTTGACGGACCTACGTTATTTGGTCGGCTTATGTCAATTCAATGTAAGCTGTGATCGGTTGGCATGGGTTTAACGTAACACGACCAAATTACATAGGTCCTCCATCTGCCTAGGATTCAACTTCTCTGATAGTAATTAGCTCAGATATAGGTTTAATTTTGCTCTACGCTACTACAAAGCAGTGACGACACCGGTCGATAGATCAATGTAAAAAACTACCAAAAATAAAACAGTTGTCGGTCGCGCTCGCGTGCCTCGATGATCGAAAAGCCACCTTATGATCATAAAATGATAATATTATGCTACTGACCTAAAAAATCTCAACAAATCGTCTCATCTCCGTAAAGGATAACCAACAGATTGACGTTGCCATGAATATTTACAAGTATTTGTGTTTCATGCATTTATTATGAACATTGGAACCTAACAAATAGCCAGTGAAGCAATATGTTTTCCTCTTAGACTCGCCGTATATAATGGAAGTTTGGGATCCCGATACTTTTGGCAGCGTCTCAAAACACATAATCATAGATACTGATGTACAATTCAAGAAAAAGTTCCATTTTATCAAATGTTTGCTAGTTTGTGATCGTATGCTAAAGTTTCGTCCCACGATTCGATGTCTTCAATACTGTTTGAATATTATAGCCTCTAAAATATTTTACAGCACTTCGTGAGATATTCTTTTACATTATGCATTATGATGAATACAAATCCAGACTAATAATATTGTAAATGAACTTCACGCCTAAATCGCTAAACCAATTTCGATGAAATTTAGTCTGCAGATACTTATTTTCCCGGGAAAGGACATATAATAGTTTTTGTTACGGAAATATATATGGTTCTCGCACAATAAGCGAATTTCGATAGTTGCGGGGTCATCTAGTCTATACATATTATTATAAAACAAAGTCGCCTTTTTTCCCTCATGTTCCTTTGTTCCCTTTAAATCTACGCAACGGATTTTGATGATTCTTTCAGTGTTAGATAGCCCATTTATCGAGGAAGGCTATAGGCTATATTTTATCGCTAAGACTAATAGGAGCGAAGAAATAGAGGAAAATGTGAAAAAAACGGGGAAAATGATTTGAAAGGGCTACTTGAACGCGAACTCAGGAACTACTGCCCTACTAGACAAGTGGCAAGCGATTGTCGTAAACGCTAACAAAATGTATGCGATTTGACATAAGTCATGACTTCGTTAGCGAATACTAATGTCAAATCCCATACATTTTGTTGGCGTTTACGATAATCGCTTGACACTTGTCTCTAGGCCCTGGTCCGATATGAAAAATTCTTTCAGTGTTAGATAGTCCATTTATTGAGGAATATTTTATCACTCTAGATTAATAGGAGAATGTGGAAAAACGGGGGAAACTATTTGAAAGGGCTTATCTAAAGCGAACTACTGGAGCAATTTTAATGTTATTTGGCATAGATAAGAAGTAGACCACGTGGAGGATCATAGGCTATCGATTTTAATCATTTTTTTATACCCGTGCGACGCCGGGGCGGGTCGCTAGTTTATAATAAAGTAATACGTGTAATTAGGTACTTATTTTTGTATTAATACCTCGATCGTAGGAATCGCAGACACAATAGATATTCAATTGTTATGCGGCACCCGGTTGCCGCTTGGGAGTCGATAGGTTAAAGTGTCTGAAATATAATAATGCTAAGTAATATGAAAATGAAACACACTAAAAAGGACATTTAAGGCCCCGTTACTTTTATTGATCACCTTATAAAGACATTTGTATGTAGGGGTGTAACTTTCACCAGTCGTTAAGAGAATTATGTGAGGCGTGGAAAAGAGAAAAATATCAATCCCGACGCCATTTCACGCTTGGCCACCATCTTGACAATAAACCAAACACGGGGGTTGAAAATCCTAATTTATAACTTTGTGGTGTAAAAGTTTCATTTGTAGATTTGGGGAAGACATCTTATTTTTTGCGTTGGTGAGTTTTTACTGCTCATGTCTGTTATGTTATGAACTGTGTATTTTGATATTATAACGCCTCCGTGGTCTAGTTACCACTAGACCACGGAGGCGTATATCTATACCTAGAGCGCGGCTCTTGACTCGGAGGTCGTGGGTTCGATTCCCGCGTTAGAAGCATGTTATTTCCAAGTTTGGTTAGGGCAATGCAGGCTGATCACCTGATTGTCTGACAAGCTAGATGATCCATGCGTCGGATGGGCATGAAAAAGACGGTCCTGCGCCTGATCTCTCGCCAGTCGTGTCGGTCTTCCATCCCACTGGGTTATGAGAGTAAAGGAATAGAGAGTGCTCTTGTGTACTGTGCACACACTTGGGCACTATAAAATTACTCCTGCGTAGCTGGCCTGGTTTTAATGAAACCGGCCACCGTCTGTGGGAGCTATTATTATTATTATTATTTTGATATTATGGTAAGTATTAAATTAGCATAATATAGATTCAGCTTGAATGTTTAGATAATATTATACAGTACTTACCTAGTATCTGGAACTTCTCACAATTAATTGCAAAGGATGAGAATATTTTCGTCTCATTTCGATGTCAGATGACTCGAACTTAGTACTTAGTAGTAAGTATCTACACATAAAATCTTAAGCCTCATTATAGTAATTAAAACTTAAAGGTAGCGTAGTTTTGGATAGTGTTAAAATTAGTCATTGCATGCATTTACAAATAAACTAGGGCAACTAGGGTGGCTTAAATAATTTCAAGCGTATTATTTTAAACACGTGTCTCAGAAATTCGCTTACCATGTTAATATTTACAGAAGCTCGCTTGCGCAGTCGCTAAATTATCTCAGAGATGCGACAGACGTGGCGGAATTAAGGCGAGTTTCTATGCAGAAAATGAAAATGCACAAAATGTTGTTCTTATAATGAACACATGCACCTTAGTCGTGCGTGGCATTTCTATGGGGGATGAATTTGCATTTAAATAGGAGTCTCCCCTGAAATCCGCACCAAAGGGACCCGGGACCGCGCTTTACATTTTTATAACTGAAATCCAATTATTGCAAGCAATTATCGAGTCAGCTAGATAAATGAATAAAATGTCGCAAAAACGGATTTTTTATGAATTCATGTTATTGACTTAGCATTGAATATTTATAGTATTGAAATAGGAATGGAAATGATTGTAAAATCTGAGTTTGGTGCACATAATGGTCTTTAATTATAACACAATTTGTAAAAATTTCAGAACTCTAGTTCTTGAGATTCAGCCTGGAGACAGACAGACGGACAGACAACGAAGTCTTAGTTTACTAAGACGTAAAGGGTCCCGGCCGTTTTTACCCTTTGGGTACGGAACTCTAAAAAACAGTGACTTGATAAGTAATGGAATTGAAGAAACTCCTCGAAATTGTTGTTTACTTGTAGATTATGAATCTGAGAACAAGAGGTAGGGAATAGGGATAGATGCCTACATTAAATCGCGTCTTCTGAAGTCTATCCTCTATCTCCGTCACATGTTCCTTTCCCCTGTCCTGTGGCCCCCATCCCCCGTCCACGCCAAGCGGTCTTCGAAGAAAGGATTTTTCAAAACGATAATTATCTGAGGTTCAAGTTTCCTGGGTTTTTGATGTAAATTAAAATTTTCATATGTAATATACATAGATCCAAATAAAATAGTCGTAGATGGGTGTTCAGTTTTCTAAATCTCGATTTTAAAAACATATTACATTCACGCGGACGAAGTTGCGGGCAACAGCTAGTTATAACATAAAATATGAGAAATTAGCCGTAGCCAATTTAATATTAAATATATCTTCTGACTCGGGCGGTCATCTTCTTACGTAGAGCCCACCAGACCTTAAGTACAAAGGCATTGGCTAAGACGTGGACCTGTGTTTTAACCATAGCCGTTTAGTGCAGAGTTAATTATCATAACAAAAGACATAAACTGCAGCACTTGATTCCAAAGTTTATAAAAAATAAACAAAAGTATCAAGATTACTTGAACTTATAAATGAGCTATATTAAATGAGTACCTATTATTCGGCCTGTTGAAGAACAAATTACAAAATTTTAAATGCAAAGAAAAATATAAGGCAGAAAATATTATACTTTGATCACGTTTCTGTTATCAGTTGCGTTCATATAATATTGTCTGCAATTTTTATTTGCAAAAATCAACACACTGCTACAAAATTTTCAAAAAACCATCCAAATTTTTAACTGAATGTAACAAAGGTTTAAACAAAAACAAAGAAACCTTATATAACTTCTACTTTACTCTTTACTATGTGGGGTAAAAGGCCTTCGCTAAAAGCAGTGGGATCTCTTAGTAACAACAGTATAATAAATCTCAAAAAACGTTACTGGAGATATCAAGAGTACTAGATATATAGAGAGTAGGAGCTATACATATAACAATTTGGCAAACTTTGTTTTGCCATAATGTAAAGTATTTCGCCCATATAATCTTATATCTTTAAACGAGCAATTCTTGTATATATATATATATATATATATATATATATATATATATATATATAATTGGAATCTCGGAATCGGCTCCAACGATTTTCATGAAATTTAGTATATAGGGGGTTTCGGGGGCGATAAAACGATCTAGCTAGGAATAATTTCTAGAAAATGTCATTTTCATCGGATACCGAGCAAAGCTCGGTCAAACAGCTAGTTTTATTGAATTGACTAAATATATAAATATTTAGACCGTAACGTCCATCGCTATCCCGTCGCACAAACAATGGTCGCCGTCAGTCTCGAGTTGCAATAATTTACTATTATTTATTGAACAAATGCACTTATACTTATACAGTATAAAAAGTACCCAGTAGCCGATTCTCAGACCTACTGAATACGCATATAAAATTTGGTAAAAATCAGTAAAGCCGTTTCGGACGAGTACGGTAACTAACATTGTGACACGAGAATTTTATATACAAGATATTATTATTATAGAAGTAGTATATTATGGGAAACCTATGTGTGTCTGAAAATGTACCTAAAGTTTTGTAGAACTTAATATATTGTTTTAATTCGTCTGGTCTAGTGGATAGATTCTCTCGCTGAGGGTGCAGGTTTGATCCCAAGTGGTGGCGGTACCAATAAGACAATTTCAAGTACCAGGTACACTTTTATACGAATGCACGTACGGTGAAGGAAAACGGAAAGAGAGAGTCCACACTTAGTATCAAACGTTTTGCCAGTTCTTTTTCCTGGACTAGTGCCTAGCAAGTGTCTGGTACTACCGGGGACGTTTCAGCTGGGTATAATATTATAGATTTTTGCCGTTTACGATTTGCGGTTTAGCGGCAAATTATACTGTATGTACTATCAGAGAAGTTGATTCCTTGGCAGGTGACAGACCTACGTAATTTGGTCGCGTTGTGTCAAATCCATCAACAGTGACAGATCACAGCTAACATTGAATTGTGGTGAAGTCACTCTTTGGCCCTTGCAGAATACCAGTGCAGCGGGCTTGCTTGCTGCGTAATGCGTATAGCTGAGCTGGGGCTAATTTTGACATCACATAATATATACAAATGTAGCTTAGGTTTTTTCTTTTATTATTATTTTTTCTTCTGTTTTGTGTATGTTGTGTGTTGACAAAATAAAATATGTATTCTTATTCTTAATTGACATAACTCGACCAATAGACGTAGGAGCGTCAACTGCCTAAGAATAAATTTCTTCGGTGGTACAATATAATTACGGACCCTTAAGTTAGATGCAGAGGCCTAAACACAATCGCTTTAATTGCCATGACGCTTGTAAATTATGAAGTCGTTAGCTTATTGGTCCCATGGCCCCAAATGGTCAGTAAGCTTGAGTTAAGATCAATGAAACCAACAAACGGCATCGCACAAATCCCCGAAGCTGCGCCGCACCGCAACACATATATCTTGGCCTATACACATATAATCTAGTGATACATTGGACTGTATGCTCACGCCCTCGCATTTAGGCTATGTGTGGTTCAAGTGGCAGGTGCCGGCGATTTCGTGTCATCACTTGCGCTGGTCTAGGCTTAGGGCCGGGACACAAAAACACGATACGACGTCGTGTCGTACCACGACCTTCGTTTTACGATGCTCACGTAGAAATTCAAAGATGACCCATTGTGAGTTTCTACGACGCAACGTCGTGCCGAATATCGTGGCACGTCTCGATGTCGCGTCTAGTTTTTTTACGATGCTCGTCGTGGAAACCCACGACACGACGTCGCATCGTGAAACGACGCCGCGTCGTGGTACGACACGACGTAGTATCGTGCTTTTGTGTCCCGGCCCTAAGTCATGGATTTATTATGTCATCACTGTCGTTATACTTCTTATAATATTATCACGAAAAAGATGGACGGAAGATTTGACCAATCCGATACTCAGACTAGCACAATATTGTTTAAGCTTTTAAAGAACATTCGCTTGAAAATATAATCATTTCAAAATAGCAAAGTACATTGATAAATCTACCTTTTTCCTGATTCTGACCTCAGAAACACATAATGTACCTTCAACAAAAATTTTACTTTTTAAAAATATACTCTTTATCGCTTTCATCCCATTAATTGAAATATAGCGATGGTTGTGTGGTGGAGCGATGTAGCGTCGCGCCGGACACCGCAAGGCTGACGTGGCATGTGACGACCCTATATAAGCCACAATAGGGCTATTACGTAGACAATGGCCATAGATATTAATTTTTATTACTATGATGACATCAAAATCTAAACACAAAAGAATACTATAAGAGAAGTTGATTCCTAGGCAGATGGGGGACATACGTAGTTTCTCGCTGATCTGCCTAGGAATCAAATTTCTCGATGGTACCATCGAAGAAATTGATTCATAGACAGTTGACCTATATCATTTGGTTGGATTATGTCAATTCAATGTTAGTTGTGATCTGTCGAATGGGTTTAACATAATGCGATAAATTACGTAAGTCTACTCTTCTCGCCTATGAATCTGCCTATGGATCAATTTCTCTGATACTATACCTCTCAAGGTCAAATCACACAACATTGGTTCTAGAGCGAGCCAGAGAAATATTCAGAGGCACACTCGAAATCATAACCCTTCTGGTGCAGACGGGTATCAAATAAACGAGAAAATAAGATGTTGTACTAAAAAGTTATTGAAACAAACTACAAGCTGAGGAGAAATTTTACGTTTAAGTTGTTCTTAACTTAATTTGAGGTACAGTTACAATTAACCGTCGATTAGTTTGCGAAAGGATACCAACAAAAAAGACAGTACGGACAATGACAAATCTTGAATATTTTAGCTGATAAATAACATTTTGTAAATAACACAGAAAATTGTGGTTTTATGTGGATAGTACTTGGTGCAATATTCGTTACGTTCTCTAACTAGACAAAATAAATTTAATTCAACGTGGCCAATAGCTTTTGTAGACATAGGCGCTTGGCGAACTGTTAATAAATTATTAATAATTAATTTTATAATCTTATGAATGGAAAAGCTAGACATCTAGGTCATTAATTTACAACCAAGTTCAATTGCACCAAACGGATGAATAACACAGCCTTATTTAGAATTATTTGATATTTTTAATAAAACCTTTTTTTATTAACCCTTTGATAGCAACTGTTTGCTATGTTACGCAATAGATCTCTAGGGTGTTGCTTATTAAATACCGCTTAAATAAGTTTGAACAGTTCGCGTTTAATTTTATACTTTACCAAAAACTAAAATTGATTAAATTAACTTTGGATATTTTAAATAAATCCAAAATTGAACTTTGCACAGTTATTATAATAGTTGGTGGCTTTCTGTGATATAAAGCAAATAACGAATTTTAATGAAAATAACTTTTATAATTTGCCTCTTTACGTTATTCGTTAAATAAACTTTAACGAAAAACGGCCTTTGTAGCGAGCATATTCGATTTTTTGATCGAACTTTACATAATAATAAAGTTTAAAAATATCGTATCGTATCGGAATTCGTAATATATTATGAAACCACTTATTACGTTATATATTTTCTTTACTAACATCGTACTTTCAAATTCACAATATGTAATATTTTATTGTAAATCATATTGTATAATACGGATCTATCAGAATTATTGTTGCAACTTAGATGGCCTGCCATCCTTTTCAGAACTAACTCAGCGAAATTAACCAGTGTAAGAAATATTATACGAGTATGTACGGCTCTACAGTAGTCTGAACCATTACTATGATATTTCAGAAGTATGTATTATATAGAGGTAAAGTCATTAAATACAATAATTAAGTATAATAATAATAGCTGATACCCGTTGCACCGAAATCGTTTATTGCGCGGGAACCGTATTTTCTTCCGGGATTAAAAGTATCCCACGGGACTCAAAATATATATACCGAATTTTGGGCGTGAAGAGGTAACAGACAGACAGAAAGACGCACTTATGCTTTTATAATATTAGTAAGTATAGATTATGTTTATGTTGTAATAACAGTGTTAGTATGAGACCGCTTCCGACAAAATTCACGCTGACAAAATCTGGACGCACCCTTAGTCGGAAACTTTTATGCACATATTGGGGAGAATATAAATCATATAGAGGGTAATAAGTGAAATCCAAATAATATAGGAACAAGTGCGTGACGGGCCACGCGCAATATAGGGTTCCGTTATAATACCGCTAGTTTTTGATCATTTTTAGGGTTCCGTACCCAAAGGGTAAAAACGGGACCCTATTACTGAGACTTCGATGTCTGTCCGTCTGTCTCCAGGCTGTAACTCAAAAACCGCTATAGCTAGAATTCTGAAATTTTCACGGATTGTGTATATCTGTTGTTGCTATAACAACAAATACTTGAAATAAAATTGATATTTTAGGGGGGGCTCCCATACAAAAAACACAATTTTTGGCCTAATTTTGCTCTATAATGGTACCCTACGTACGCGAGTCCGACTCGCACTTGGCCAGTTAGTCAATAAATATATATTTATAACGTGTTTGACACTACTAACAACATCATCTCAGTAACGTTCAAAGGAATTTGAACGAAAAATTCCTTTGTACTTCGCCGAATACATTTTTATTTGTTAATCGACTATTACTCATTAATTTATGAAGTCTTCTTAGCCGTGATAATTTTCCTTTTAAATTCAGCATAATAATTATTTCCTACTCCCATTAATTTTTTCACATTTCCAGAAGTACCCGTTTGGCTGGACACTGGACTGGATTATATTTTTTTAAGATTTTATGTACCATTTTGTTGACATCATTAATATTATGTATAAGTATAATAATGCCGATTTATAGACTTGTAGCTCCTATTGTCTCTGAGCAAAACCGCGGCCAGACAGACAGACGGATGAACAAACGGAAACTTTAAGGGTTCCTTGTTCACTACGGAACCCTAAAAAGCGGATATAATATTTTGAGTTATCGGTGTATCGGATAAAAAGTTCGCGATAGTCGGATCGGATAAGAAGTTCGATATGCCGGAAGTTTCGTTGTTATAAACGTATATAAGAATGATTTAGGGAACTCAAACTTGTCGTATGTGTAATTTGATTTATGATTTCCGAAAATAACATTTTATTTACTTTTTTCTATGTAAACATTTTGTTGATGATTTTGGAATATGGATCCTTAAGAGGGCGACTAACGCCAAAAATCAAACTCGTCCTTCTCTCTTCACACTTACGCCCGTCTTTCATATGCCAGGTGAAAAAAAACGACGCGGATTCATCGCCAAATTAGTTTTTTCTCAATAACTCGATAAATATACAACATTTTAAATATCCGCTAGGTCGATCTCTCAATGATAGAATTTTATACAATGTGTTAAAATATTAACTTAGTTCAATGCACGGTTATGGCAATAAATGAAAAATTCGTGAAAATTAGTTGCATCTTGTGATTTATTTCTATCGAGAAAATTTTAAGATATCGTGTTTTTGCTCAGATAGAATTCTCGGAAATATAATGTAGTATCTAATTTTAGAAAATGAAACGATTCGGGGCTTATTTTCAAGAATAAAAATGAATTATAAAATCGACACTTTAGGGTTAGTCGCCCCCTTAAGAGGAGTCCACACCACCATTTTTCCATACAAACGTTGTCCCCTGTTTCCTCTCTGGATAATGCCGGTAGAGTTATGATTTTTTCCTGAATATCTATGGCCACTATTAGCATGTCCCTATGTTTTCTTTTTTTTTCATAATTTTATTATTAAAAAAGATAAGAACGTCCAAAAACCCAAAAAAAGGGCTAGATTTTCCTCTGTGTTCAAACACCCAGAAAACAAAACTGGCTAAAATATACAACAAAATAAAACATAGAAACACAGCTCAAGCCTTGCTCTAATTCTTAATCAAAAAAGTACTTAAATCGGTTAAGTTTTGGAGAAGGAATCAGCGGACAACGAATCGAAGATTTTCTGTTCTTTTATTAGAACTTTTGTCGTGTTGTCTCTATCGCGCTCTGCGGTGGGAGACTTGAGATTGGTGAGACAGCAATACATTTTCAATGTGTCAGTGTCATTTATCTTTAGGTGTAATTTAGAATAATAAATTCCTTATATTGTGTGCAATGAACTGTAAAATAATAATTAAAAACTATTACTAATTTATAAGCTATCAACAGTTTATCGCCTTCATTTCTAAATGCATTTAAATTCGATCAAAACACTCGCCGTTTGATTTCGAGAGACTTCTATGCGCCGTAAAAACAAAACCAACGAAGCGTCGCCGCTCCGAATTTGTTAAAGGCGCATTCGAAAACTTATTTATTTGAGCGCATACATTAAAATATGCTGTGAAACAGTCTCTGTGGGACATTGATCTACAACTTTGCTAAAGTTTCGTCGAACTATGCAAATTTTAGTTAACACTTTGAACAAACGCGCTCTACCAAATAATTCTACGCGAATTTCTACGCCATCGTTTGCTTTGTAGACGGAGATCCCGCGTAGTTTTATATGCTCGAAGTTTTGTTGCCTGGTTGCGTAGTTTGTTTTGGATCGCAAGGGCTCTAGGTATTTTAATTAAAAAGTATTAACTACAGTGTTTATAACCAGTGAAGACTTTTATTTTGTTTACAAATATGATGACTAAACTTTTTTGTCTAAGATCACTTAATGTCATGTAAATCACTTGACAAACCGTCATGAAACCGAATTTAAATTAAATCGTCTTTTTATCGTGCTACTTTTAAGAAAATATTTTGTTTATATGCGAGTCTGATTTCACACATTCAAAGTTAGTCTGTATGTCTATACTAAAGTTTGAAAGAACTTTGCTGTATATTGGGATCATGCGCCGATAAAGTTCGGTTTTAATAAAATTGTGAAAGTCTGGCGCTCGCGGGCTCTTCGACTAATATGTCTATATTCCGTAGTTCACTCACGTAATCACACGTACTTCCAAACGTCATACAAATAACCACTTTGCAAATAGTTACGACTTGTAAAGCTTTAGAATATTCACGACTTTAATACTTATAAAATAAAATCGTCAGTAAAGGACCGCATGGTAACGACGTTTAGATATAAAACACATTTCTTGCACTTGAAAAAAAACAAGCAAACTCATTCATATAAATTATGCTTTAAGCGAAGATGACGAGATTTTATTCTATCTTATGTGCGACGACAGTTTTATTTTTGGGTGAAAGATAAGTTATACTATTCTACAAGAAAAACTAATAATAATATTTCGAACGATCTCTTAAGGCTTTTTAACATATACTTAATACAAAAACTAGTTATTTAAAAACGAAAATAACTTTGATATTTAAATGCTTTAAAGTGTAAATATTATTATTTTGGAACCTCGCCTTAACAAGCTCGAATTTATTGTAGCACTAGTATTTCTTAGTTCCACTTAACAGACCGTTGAATTTAACTTGTCTGGAGTAACTCAATGTTTACCTTCAAGGTGTTTGGTGTACAATTTCAAGGTGTTTGGTATACAATTGTTGGAGTTACACGTGTTTAGCTAAAGGTGTTCCAAGTTCGCCTTAAGAACAAATAAACCAATCAAATAGTGTCCCCGGGTTACGCGTCTTAATGAACATCAACAACTGTTCAGGGTAACCATTGGCAGACCTATATAGCCACATAGATCTATAGACTATAGCTATATCGACACATAGATCTTAGATAAAAAACTTTTAGATAATTATTACGACGGGTGCCTTATTTAGAAAAAAGGCTATTGGCGCTAATAAAAATGATTAAAATACATTACAAAGGGGTCAGTAATGAAAAAAAAAGTTTCCATACATATTATGTATTTGATTTTCGACTACGATTCCATACATATTTTGATTCGATGCTACGAGTAACTCTTGCTTTTTCTTCTGTTACCCGAAGATTATAAAGATATATATATATATATTAAGATATATAAATTCTCTCTTTTTATAGAAGAAGCAGCAGCGGTTGACGAGGTTTCTGCCCACCACGCTTCATAATATCGAGGAGCTATCTGCACCACCACATTAGCAAGGTTAGTGACATTGTTGTTATTTATGAAGTGTCAGCTACTAAAAGATGGCAACTTGCAAGCTCCGTGGTCCATGATGGACAAACCAAAACAGACGCGTAGGGTAGTATTCGTCTATGATTGTCCAGGATCAACGCTGATTACATTACAGCATATAAGACCCAAAACGACAATGCCTTAACTGAAACACACTACATGAAATGATAAAATCTAAGCTAGAAACACAATGGAAACGTTTATCTCACAAAACTCGCTTGGAGTTATTGTGCCAAAACCAATTAGAACAGAACAAATATCGTCAGCTTGTCAAAATATTAAAGTTACGAGCCAGTTATTACCTTCGTTGACAATACATGACGTCACAAATTGTCGAGCCTTGTCATTACCAGTACACAACTGGCGGCCTGCCAGGGACGCTCAGCCGTAATTTAGATTGTTTCGTGTATCATTTCAGCATCGAAAACGATAAAATTTTACGATCACGACGCAGCCGTCGGGGGGTTAAGCATCAGGTGATTATAATTGAGATGTGTGAAGGGTTATTGTGGAAGTCTTTTCAAGTTTTCAGAGGGGGAAGCTTTTTAGTATCAGTAATGAATACATAATATTATTTTAATGTTAGTTATTATGTCATTGCTAATTTTGATAAAATTTTGAAATAATGAATACAAATAGTAATCCATCCATACTAATTATAAATGCGAAAGTGTGTCTGTCTGTCTGTCCGTCTGTCTGTCTGTCTGTCTGTCTGTCTGTCTGTTACCTCTTCACACCTAAACCGCTGAACCCATTTTGCTGAAATTTGGCATGGAGATACTTTGAGTCCCAGGAAAGGACATAGGATACTTTTTATCCCGGAAAAATGTACGATTCGCGGGCGATAGCCGAGTTCTGGCGCAACGGAGTTGCGGGCGTCATCTAGTAGACGTATTAAATGTGCATTTGTAACAAAGGTGCAATATGATCATTTACCAATACAAATATAAGATAGCTGAAATCAATATTTCATAATATTGATTTCAGCTATCGTATATTTGTATTGGCCTATTCCCCCTTAAAAGGCTAGCAACGCACCTGCAGCTCTTCTGATGCTGCAGCAAACGGGTCACAACAACCGTCGCCCATGGACAATCATGTCCATGGGCGACGGAAGTTGTGACCCGTTTGCTCGTATGCTCCTTTATTTCATAAAAAAAACAAGAAAATTTAAAGTTTCCTGAACCTATTGATTGATTGAAAACAGTTAACTGAATTACCTTTATTCAATGGGCGATGTGTTAATACTTAATAATTACGTACGGTACATACTGCCCTCCTGTCAAACTGTTTTCACGCTATCCCGCCACGCGAAGTCAGCATTAGTAAAATAATTTATTTTCTCACATTTCACTTTAAAACAGAAACGTAAAACATATTTTTAAGTACAATTTACATGCGCAAAAGATTAAAGAACACCGAAAATGTCTTTCAGAATTGAATTTGGAAAACAAACTATAGAATGTTGCCACACTTTGCAATTCTAAACGCTGAATGTAAATTTCGGGTCACGCTAACTGTAGTATTTTGATTGTCAGTAACACTACGTTGCTCGGTTTTGGGAAAAGCAAGAGTATGGTCGTAAGCGCTAATTAGCTTTGTCCACACTGTGCCTTTTTCTGTTCGTCAAGGACATGCATTATAGCGCAGTCAACAGCGAACGTGAGGCATGCCCGCGACGCACGCCCTCTGACCGTATCCAAAAAACAAAAATGACAATGTTGGCGTTGCTTTCGTTGACGCATTCAAGTATTGAATGCGGTAAAACGAAAGTTAAATGGAAGAAGATGACGAAAAATGAAGACGAAAGCGCATAGTGTGGACGTAGCTATTGCATACAGCGATAATTTGGAGGGTCTACGCGGTTCTACGAGCCTCTACGAAACTCTACGAACGTCTACGAGTATAAACTCGTCAATTTGTATTGACCGTTTACCTATGATTATGTGGTAGAAATTCGTCATTAACGGATTTAATACCTAGCTGGTTGCCATGCTTATGAGCTAACGAAAAGTCGCTATAGTGCGTGCGTGGAAACGAGGCAGTCTATTCGTATTTGAGTTAAAAAGTTCCCAACCGTTTGCGTCTCGATTTTGTATACAAGTTTTATTATTTATTTATTTATTTATGCTTTCTGCACAATGTTGGTACCTACATGGGCGGACTTAATGCCAGATGGCATTCTCTACCAGTCAACCTTTAGGTGTCCAGAAACAAAATTGTGTAGGTGCCAATAGTGCGAAAGGATGGAAAAAAATAAATAAATGAAGAGCAATCTAAATATAGCTAGTCATGAGCAAAATAATTTACTTATTAGAGCGAGAATATTTTACTTATTATTATCGTACTGTATTCATTTATTTTTGAATTGTTAGTTTGGTCATATAGCATGACAACTACTTAATTTTGAATTCAATCAAGCAAAACAACAAATGTAAAACTCGAACTTGCATATGGTAGTTTACTATCCAGTTACTATCCAGTTTTTTTTTTAATTTTCTTTTACTGTTGACACTTTCAATAAAGGAACATGGAATTAACAGATCGCCATCAACGATAAAGTCTGTCATAAAAGTGTACGAGTTTTATTGATTTGAAAGTCCATAGCGCTGCATATATACTGCACGTGGCGTGTGCGATGCCAGTAACGTTAGTTTTCATGTCGCTATTATCTTCAATATAACGTTACTTTATAGGTGCACCGCACGGGAGCATTACGTATTGTGTACTGTATTTGTTTTACTAAATATAGGTTAACGTTACGTGCTTATCACTAAGTGAATAGTGGATAGCAACCCTAATATTATGCGATAATGATTGTATTTAAGAATCGTGAAATATCTGGTTTTGTGGTTCCGTAATCAAAGTGAAAACTGCTACAGCTGTTTGGACGTTTAAGTGAGTATGGAGCATTTACATCTTAAATGTCGCATTAAGTCCTAAATACGGTGAGAGTCCAATATGGGGGATTTTGGAGTCTCACCGTATTTAAGACTTGATGTATGGAGTATGGAGTTTTTTTTTTTGATTTTGAAATAAGGGGGGCAAACGAGCAAACGGGTCACCTGATGGAAAGCAACTTCCATCGCCCATGGACACTCGCAGCATCAGAAGAGCTGCATGTGCGTTGCCGGCCTTTTAAGAGGGAATAGGGTAGTAGGGGAGGGTAGAGAAGGGAAGGGAATAGGGTAGGGGATTGGGCCTCCGGTAAACTCACTCACTCGGCGAAATCCGGTCGAGCCGGCCCATTCGTGGCGAAGCATGGCTCTCCCACGTATAATTATATTTAGTATGAAGCATTTAGATCTTAAAAGTCGCATCAAGTCCTAAATACGTTGAGAGTCCAATATCCCCCTTAAAATGCTTAAAAGGCCTTAAAACAGCCTTAAAACAGAAACCTTTCCTGCTGTTTTTTATATTTCACGGAACTCATCATATAAAAATCCGACTCGTACTCGTACTCGTGATTTCATAATGATGATAGTGCTCAAACTTTAAATTAACCCTCGAAAAGTCTGGATGTACTCTCAGAAAACTCTAGGGTATCAAAACGACCCCACGAAAATTTCACCACAAATACCGAACAGTAACGGAAAACCCTGAAGAGGCTTACTGATATAAAAGGCTAGCTCTCAGCCGAAGTGGGCCCGTGATTTACAGACCCTCTCATTAAAAGAGGCATTCGGTCAACTATAGAGGATTAATAGGTAACTTTTACGCAGGATTTTGAATAATGGGTTACACAAATAGAATCAAAATTACTAGTTAAAGGTAAATATTTTATTAATATGTAATAATAGGTACGGGTAATATTGATATTAAAATAATGTGTTACCACATTTTATACCTCTATCCTCTATGGTATATATTTATTATACTAATTACTTAGTCATATGTACAGGCTAATACAAAACTAAATGAAAGTGGTATATTAAGGTATACAATGTTATATAGAATTAAAGGGATTGTTGACTATTAAAGTAGCAGCGCTAAAAACTAAGATTTTTTATGGGCATTACATTAATAATTAAATTCATGAGGTTGGACAGTTTCCCTTGGAAATATAAAATCAAAAAAAACATTTTCATCGTTGCTACTTTCACATTTACAGTCAACTTTGTAATATAAATCCTAATATATTATCACTTAGATTTGTTTCACTCTGTATTTGTAAAAAATTAAGTATAATTTCGCGGTAAATTTTCTTGTTATTTTTTCAAATACGCAACAATATTTGCGTTACAAACTAATTGAAAGATAACGCACACCAATAACAAAGCTGCGATGGAACAATAACAAATCTACTGATGATTAACCCTCAGCTGCCATTAAAAATAGATAAAACAAAATATAGACACGACGGTCCCGGCGGCCCCTACACGTGTGGGTGCAATTCAATTACTCACCTACCGAGTACCGACGTCCACAGACTAAAGGTACCGTTCCGATCAACGCGGCAAGTGACCGCGGCCGACAAAAATTCAAATAAAAAAGCCACTTTATGAGCTAAGTTAAAGGTTTCATTTTCTTTTACGCCACTAAAACAACGGCGGCATGGGACGCTAGACCATGTCCAGAAAATTCAGCCTAGCCTATGTCATAATGTACAATTTTATTTAAATTTTTGTTGGTCGCGGTCGCTTGCAAAGATCGGAAAGTCACCTCAATGTTTGTCCACATTCCACATATCTCTGCCGTGAAATCAAATAACCAAGGACGCCGCTTTGACAGACGTGTTAATTTTATATAGAAACAGTTGCAGTTTCGTGCTAAATTTACATTTTAAATTCCCCAATATACGGGTGCATTTAACTGAAAAACGTTTTATAGCTTAACTTGAAGTATTAACTCAGTTTCAGCGTAAAAGCTAGACAGTTACAAATTCCGTTTAAAATGACAGATTATAAGCATTATTAGACTAGAGTCGAGATTGGTACATTTTCCCGCAATAAAAAAGCCTGTCCTTTCCCGTGGTCTTCTCTAAATCTGTGCCAAATCACATAAAATTCGTAGCTCAATGTCGCTCAAGCAAACTCCTCAGCTTTATAATATTAATATGGATTACTTATTAATATAAATAGTAAACACAAATTATAATCTAAATTTTAAAAAACTCAAGGGACCCACTCCACACACTCCACTGACATGGTGATCTATCAACGCACAGCCCAAACCACTGGACCGATCGGGCTGAAATTTGGCATGCAGGTAGATATTATGACGTAGGCATCCGCTAAGAAAGGATTTTGATAAATTCCACCTCCAAGGGGCTAAAATAGGGGATGAAAATTTGTATATAATAATACTTCTTAACGCGAGCGAAGCCGCGGGCAAAAGCTCGTTAGTTATATGATACATAATATATCATTATATATCTGCACACACAAGTATGTAGATTGTAGGCACAATTAATATTGCATCACGCAATCTGGGAATGCGCGGCAGCATCTGCCATGACAGTGACCGTTTTGATATGCACCCTTCCGTGGAGACTGCTCTGTTATGCTACGATTATTCTCGGAATATGTATTGATAATGATAATTTCCAAGATATTCCAAATGTACCGAATGGGTCGATTGTATTTCGTTCAATTTGAAGCTGTCATTGTAGGGTTAAGGACGCTATCACATATTTTCACAAATATCAGCGATTTTCAGGTACCAATTTAAAGAATTAGGAGTCACACTGCGAGAATATTTTGGTTTCAAATCTCTAAATAGTATAAAACAAAGTCGCTTTCCGCTGTCTGTATGTATGTGTGTGTGTGTATGTATGCTTAGATCTTTAAAACTACTCAACGGATTTTGATACGGTTTTTTTTATTAGATTGAGTGTTTTAAGAGGAAGGTTTATATGTATAACATATGCATAATATGGTAGAGAAACACTGATAATTTTAGAGGTTTCTAAGGTTATGTCGTAAATAAATTCATTTTTTTGCGTTTATATTGCAAACGCTGGCTAAACCCTACGAGATAGATCAAAATAATGTACTACAGTATTGTACACCTTAATAAGGTAAACAAAAAAGTCCGCGATGGTATATGTCTATTTCTTAGGGATAACTCACAATAGCCATTTTTGTTCTTTACTTTTTACGAAAAATAATGGCTTATTTACGAAGCGATTTTAACAATTTACAACATTAACCCTTATCCAAATAAACATGTTTGGAAGCTAAGACATTAAATGTAGATTATAATTGTCTTTTACACTATACAATTTCGACCAATACTTTAGAAGTTTTCAAACGTATAAACTTACGCGGAATCAAAAAATATGTCGCGCGGCGGCGGCCGAGGGACATAGCGGTTACGGCGGAACCGGCCGGGGGCTCTCATAAGCTACGGGCTTATGTTATTGTAGTACATAGTGTATTTCGTCATTGTGTGGTTGTGCAGACGGTAACGCAGAGGAGCAACCACAGCGCTTTCTTTCAGATATTCATTGTTTCTGGTTCTTTGGTTTCTGAATTGTCGATAAAAATATATTTGACTTGGTTAGAAAAACGGACTTTTGTTTTTGCTTTGCGATTGGGTTATTTGTTGCTTTGTGGGTATTACTATACGATCATGCCTGGAAGACGTCGTCGTTCGAACATAGGTCGTAGGTACAGTGAATGCCAAAAGAGCACGTTCAGCAAGAGATGAAGAATCGTCAACGGAACGTGAGACTCGCCTTAGCCAGAATAGTGATAGAAATCGGATACAGAGAGAAAGAGAATCGTCTGTAGAGCGTGAGGCTCGCCTCAGTCGGAAAAATGATAGAATTCGGATACTGAGAGAAAGAGAATCGTCTGTAGAGTATGAGGCTCGCCTCAGTCGGAAAAATGATAGAATTCGGATACAGAGAGAAAGAGAATCGTCTGTAGAGCGTGAGGCTCGCCTCAGCCAGAATAGTGATAGAAATTGAATACAGAGAGAAAGAGAATCGTCTGTAGAGCGTGAGGCTGGCCTCAGCCAGAATAGTGATAGAAATCGAATACAGAGAGAAAGAGAATCATCTGTAGAGCGTGAGGCTCGCCTCAGCCAGGATAGGGATAGGCATCGAATACAGAGAGCAAGAAAATCATCCGCACAGACACATAGCAACACCGAACAAAACGAACAACCAAACAGCCACAGACCCGAGAGAGTAACTAATTCATGGGTAAATAAAGAAAATTCTGCCAATTTTTGCGAAACTTTTATCGTTTACGCAGCACAATAGGAAAAATCACCCGATTTTGAAACATTCTTCATTGGTGCTCCGCTTCTATTGGTCTTAGCGTGATAATATATTATAGGCTACATCCTACTAATATTATAAAGGCGAAAGTTTGTTTGGATGTATGGATGTGTGGATGTATGGATGTTTGTTACTCTTTCACGCAAAAACTACTGAACGGATTTTAATGAAACTTTACAATAATATAGCTTATACATCAGAATAACACATAGGCTACAATTTTAACCGACTTTCAAAATGGGGGAGGTGTTATGTTCGTTTTCTTATATTCAACGATTACTCCGCCGTATGTTACCCGATTTTTATATTCACAAAAGTGGTGATCTGATGAAGGATCCATAAGTAATCGAGGGAACTCCTCAAAACTTATAGGGAAACGTGTGGTGACTTCGGTTTCGTGAGAAGTATTCTAAGCATATGCTACCAACAAGTAAGATTTTGCACCGAGATATACCTGGTACACGTGGTTCGGAAGGTGCTGAGAGAACTCCTGATTCTTTATAGATACAAGTTTGGGAGTTTCGGCGTTGTTTTAAGAACAGGAACCATATGCTACTATGCAAATTACATTCATCATCATCATCATCATCATCACTACCATATTATACCATTTCATAGTCTTTTAGATCGAGACTCGAGTTTGTCAAGCGATAATTAAAAAAAAAACTTTATTTTATTTCTAAAAATAGATTGACGACCTCTGTGGCTCAGTGGTGAGCGCGTTGGTAGCTCAAGCCGGAGGTTGCGGGTTCAAATCCCGCCGACGGAACAAAAAGTTTTCAAAGTTCCTGGGTCATGGATGTGTATTAAATATGTGTATCATATAATAAAAATCTTAAATATATGTATAGTATAAAAGTATTAAATATATTTCCGTTGTCTGGTACCTGTAACACAAGTCCATCAGGTACTTACCACGGGGCCAGACTGACGTGGTGTGAAGCGTCCATAGATAAAAAAAATCTATACCTACCTAATATAATAACATTGAAGCGTATGTTTGCTTGAACGCGTCAATCTCAGGAACTACAGGTCCGATTTAAAAACTTATCTCAGTGTTAGATTGATCATTTATCGAGTAAGACTATAGGCTATATTATATAATATATTATCACGCTAAGACTAATACGACCGAAGAAACTCAGGAAAATGCGGGAAAAACGGGGAAAATATTTTTTATGGGAAAATGTACGGTTTCTGTAAAATTCCTAATTTACGCGGGCGAAGCCGCGCGGGACATCTAGTGAAAGATAATATATTCATCTCCACCTCTACATCATACAATGTCTATAGCCGCATACAAAATTTTCACATAAATACATTTTAACCATCACACCAATCGCAAAATATTTAAAAAAAATGGGGTTTGATTAGACTGTACCGTCATTATAGCTAAATACACTGAACTAAGGAAAATAAATATACAAAAAAATGTTGCTTATTTAGTTCTCTGTACGAATAGCTAAATATTTTATAATATAAAAATAAATAATATTTCCATTTATAAGAAAAATAAGAACCGCTCTCAAATTTCTTCATACATTTTCGGCCTATCAAGAACGCGGCGAGCGTCGTAACCGCCACTGTACAAAGCGCGCTGATATTGAATGTTATTTTAATGTCGATATTCGTACTGACCTGCTAAATTTTGTAATAATTTTTGTGATAGCGTCTTTAATACTCGTATTAAATGTTTTTTTGGTTTATTTGATTCCCGCAAGGAA
The DNA here is from genome assembly GCF_905147365.1 of Aricia agestis. Lineage (NCBI taxonomy): Eukaryota > Metazoa > Arthropoda > Insecta > Lepidoptera > Lycaenidae > Aricia > Aricia agestis. The sequence goes on along the minus strand of NC_056421.1, from coordinate 6,460,651 downwards.
TATTTTTGGAAATAGAACGAATTGTTTTGTTGCATTCAGTATTCTTATTTATTGTCTAATTGCTGCGATTTATTGTAAGGAGAATATGAACTAAGATATATTATTTTAGAGTCAGTAAGTGACGTAATTATTGATGTTAGAGGATTCCACACCGCCATTTTTTCCATACAAACGTTGTCCCCTGTTTCCTCCCTGGATAATGCTAGTAAAGTTATAATTTTTTTCCTGAATATCTACGGCCACTAATACAATGTCCCTATGTTTTCTTTTTTTTTCATAATTGAATTATTAAATAAGATATAAACGTTCAAAAAAATGGCCAGATTTTCCACTGTGTTCAAACGTCCAGAAAACAGATTTGGATAGATTATACAAAAAAAGCAAAACATAGGAACACAGCTCAAGCCTTTTTTTAATCTTTAATGAAAAAAGTACTTAAATCGGTTAAGTTTTGGAGAAGGAATCAGAGGACAACGAATCGTTGATTTTCTGGATTTTCTGCAGTTGTCTCTATCGCGTTCTGCGGTATAGGCTTGAGGTAAGGGAGACAGCTATAGATATTACACGTACTTTTTTTTCATTTCTCTAGCTGCTGTGGTATCCTCTTAACGATCCTAGGTTTAAATTCATCACTAAAGTAGAACACAGAATACCCTTGTCGGAATTTATGCATCTAGTTAATTTGTCGGAGGTGCACTCGCGCTGATAAAATTCAACAAACTCAATAAACAATTGAGAATCAAAATATTCATGGAAAACTCGTCTCTCATCCTTTCGATTGGAGATGAGAAGAAAAATCAATGACAATCCAGTTTGTTATTAATTCAATTACAATACTGCAATGAAAGTTTTCAGTTTATTCAACTTTTTATCGCTACGGGAAAAACAATAAATATTCATAGCTACGGTCTTCGGTCCGCGGCACTTGTATATTTGAATAATTGGCTGATTTTTATTCAGTCGAATTAATGCAATCGGCAGAACAGTTCTACTATTATTTTAATCTATAATTAGCACAGCTTCGATATAGTCTGGATCCACTTTTTTTTATAAAATAAGGGGGTAAACGAGCCATCACCTGATGGAAAGCAACTTCCGTCGCCCATGGACACTCGCAGCATCAGAAGAGATGCAGTTGCGTTGCCGGCCTTTTAAGAGGGAATAGGGTAATAGGGGAGGGTAGGGAAGGGAATAGGGTAGGGGATTGGGCCTCCGGTAAACGCACTCACTAGGCGAAACACAGCGCAAGCGCTGTTTCAGGCCGGTTTTCTGTGAGAACGTGGTGTTTCTCCGGTCGAGCCGTCCCATTCGTGCCGAAGCATGGCTCTCCTACGTGTGAACTCTTAAACAGAAAAAATATAGTCAAACAATATCACCAAATGAGTGATTTTTGAAGTTTTGGTCGACCAGAACACGTTTGGCGTCTGACGATTATTATACCGAAACTGCATTTAAGGATTGCATTATTGTTACGTTACTAGTAGAATAGAGGTTCGTTTTTTTTGCTCCGACAGATCGTTGCAGGGTTAAAGATCGTACATTTATCGCGTACATCTAGGAATTTATTTTGGTCTAGTTGCAATTTGTTTACAGCTAGCGTGTTTCCATTCGACCGATTTATTTTTAAACCCTCAGCCGACTACGGTGTAAAATATTTTCCGATAAACGTATCCGAACCGACCTCGTTTGATGACTTACCTGCAACAAGGTTTTGCTGCGTCCATTTTCATTTAACGTGTAAAATGAGGGCATTTCAAAATTTTTACTCTAAGAAATCGTATTTTTCTTCTTCTTTACTGAACATTTACACGAAGTAATTTAGTTACTTAAATTACTTCGTCTAAATGTTCAGTAATTTAGGTAAGTATACATATATATTTTTTTATTATTAAAAATATCAAGACGGGCATGACACAGTATATAAATAAGTCTATGGGCATGACAGACTAGGACAATACATTCCATATTTATCTAATGTTATTATACACAGTATGGATTGTTTTCTCAATTAAAAAAATAAAAAATTAAAAAAATGTTTTATTCTTCACACAACAGGAACTTACAATTATCATTTACAGTTGGTATTTTTTTTATGAAATAAGGGGACAAACAAGCGAACGGGTCGCCTGATGGAAAGCAACTTCCGTCGCCCATGGACACTCGCAGCATCCGAAGAGCTGCAGGTGCATTGCCTTTTAAGCGGGAATAGGGTAATGCTCTCCCACGTCTAAACTGGTATACTTATACAGTGTGTAACAAAAATAAGTGATAATACTTTAGGTTGTGTACGTGTTCCTTGTAGAGAGTTCACTGTGAAAGTAGCAGCGCTGAAAGATGAAAACTTTTTTTCACTTTTGTATGGGCAAGGGCCCGAGCGTCACAAGTTTCCCCATACAAAAGTGAAAACGTACACACCCTAAAGTATTATCACTTATTTTTGTTACACCCTGTATAATGTAATACATTTAGAAAAATAAAGGTATTTCATTTTGCGTACTTAAAGTCAGTATAAGATTATTAAAGCGCAGAACTAAACTAGGAAGAAAATATGGTAGCAATTTTCTTTGGAACGAGCTACACTTGAATGCAAGGAAATAAATACAGTACTTGACTTACCTTTCTACGACTAGGAGTTGGATTTTTTATTTCTTTATTAACGCAAACTTGGAATACAGATAGAAATCAAGAAAATTGTTGCAGCATAATCTTATGCATTTCCCTTAATCTTGTGTTCTTCCCACAATTATTATACCTAAATTTTTTCACCTCTTTACACTTTATTTTTAACCGACCTCAAAAAAAGGACGTTGTCAATTCGACCCCTATGCATGTAATATTTTCAGAACTGCCTAGTTTTTGTATTTAGGTAAGTCTATAATATCAGCGTCTGGACAAATGTGCCAAATTTCAAAGGTACGTTTGTATGTTTTTATTCGCATATCTCTGTGACTACAAGTCTGATTTAAGTGATTCTTTTTTTAATGTACTAGGTATTATTCAACTTAGGGAATACTGCAAGTTTCATCAAAATCGGTTCAGTAGTTTTTGAGATAGGGAATTTTAATTCTTAGAGAGATACGTAACATTTTGAAATGTAAACCTACTTTAAAGGAGTGAGCAGACTGAGAAGGGCCGTGCCGGGGCTCAGTGTGCCGGGGCTCATCGCAAAAATCCGCCTCCATACAATTTGTATGGAAGCGGAAATCCGCTGCGCCCCGACACAGTGTGCGATACGCGCATCCGCTTCCATACAAATTGTATGGAGGCGGATTTTTGCGATGAGCCCCGGCACGCTGAGCCCCGGCACGGCCCGTCTCAGTGTGCTCACTCCTTTAAATCACATTACAGACATTTTGTAAAGTTGACGTTAATGAAAGTGTTTGTTATTTTTTCACACAAAAGCACACAAAAGCTACTACAAGCTTTGATTAGATTCTTTGGCGTACTTGATTAACACCTAGGCTACGTTTTATGATGAAAACTGCAGTGGTCTTGTTAGATACTGTAATAACTGGCAGCCGAAGCTTTCTACAATTTTTTTTTTTTTTAAATTGAATATTTATGAATAAAGAAAATTATAATCTAAAGAAAATCAACACAAACGTTTAGAAGTTTAGAAGAAAATAACAATAATGCTGCAGCTATCCAGTCATCTGACATATAAAACTTAGTTTCTAGGTCTAGAACGATTAAGCCTAATGGAATAATAACTCAATGGCACTACCGACTGGGCTAATAGCTGTAAATTGCTATTAATCGATTTAGTAAACGCTTCGTTCGACTAATTGTTTGTTGCCGGCCGTAAATAATAATTACTAACAATTGAGACGTTATAGGCTCGACTTAAAAATTATTACTCAATTTGATCGCGTATCGTTTTATTACGTAAACACTTCCGCCCGCTTCGAGTTGTTATTTTTTACGATTCGATAGCTCTTTGGGTTGTAAATTGTAATTATTCTGAGATAACAAGTCGAGTATTCCATATCTATATATATAAAAATGGATTTTCAATTGTGTTAGTAACGCTAAAACTCGAAAACGGCTGGACGGATTGGGCTAATTTTAGTCTTAAAATATTCTTAGATATCCAGGGAAGGTTTTAAAGAGACACGAAGTTCACTGGGACAGCTAGTTAATTGTTAAAATATGTTAGGAATGTCTTTTCGCCGGGTTAAATATTAAGTAACAAGGTTAAATGCACCTAAACTACGTTTTTAAGATAAAATTATCAAACAAAATTGCATCCAATAAAACGTTATTCAATTAATCAACTCTGTTTGCGACTGGAGTTGTATACGAGTATATTGGTGACATGATCGAATAATAAAAATATATTATTAGATCGATATAAAAACGTAGACCAACGTAGATGGATAACCTAACTTATTTTCTACGTAAGCATTGTTATTAACAGTCCGGGTGCCATCGCAATTCTCATACAAACTTACTACCAAGATCATTCCCCATACGAGAATATTTACCATATTTGAGTTATTATTCAGCTTAAGATAGTAATTACTAATTACCTAGGTTCCTGTACAAAGGTTCACTGAAAAATATTTACATGCCAAAAAATATGAACGATTACAATTTAGTATGTAAATATAATTGTAATCGTTCATATTTTTGGTATGTAAATATTTTGAGTGCGGCAGTCTAAGATTCTTTGAAGCCTAGGTCAGCTAGATAGCTTAGAAATATTTTGCGCTTGCATTATGAATACTAGGTTAAGTATCGATTGAATATTAATCTGCATTCGTGAATAGTTATCGCTACTGAATACTCAATGTGTTAGTTCTACGAACTTCAAGACAGCAGCATTATCATAATCAATATCGGTGCAGTCAGTTCGTGTTGATTCAAAATACGTAATATTATATAAATTAAGGTGTCGCTGCGTTAAAGTAAAAAACCGTGTTGGATATGTTTTAGATTGCTTGTAGGCCGGGCCGGCCTCTAATAGAAAAAAAAAAACTAGGCCTTTACATCCGTTGTGGATGATTTATACAGTATTTTTCAGAGCGAAGTAACCACTCCTCAAATATTGTAGTGCCTGGGACAAGATTTTTAAATGTCCGTATGGTTGCCCAAGCGCATACGGCATTCTCGCATCATAGTCGGCCTAGTCCAGAGGAAAGAACTAGTCAATACGTCTGGGACCAACTATGTGCGGGTTTCCTCACGATGTTTTCCTTCACCGTACGAGCGTCCGTATTATATACTTGAGATCAGAAAATGTCTCATAGGTACACGCCTCCACCCGGGTTCGAACCTGCACCCTCTAGGAGTGCGAACCGAAGGTCTACCCATTAGGCCACGGACGCTCTTCTCTAATAGAAAACAAGCAATGGAATAGAAAAAATGGAAAGGGCTTTAGCGATAAAATGTTTTTTGTCGCGTAATTAAAAAACCTTAAATACATTAATTTATAATTCATATAAGCTATGGGCAAATTAAAGTGTATTCTTTAACCAATCTATGTACAAATTTTGGAAGCTTAAATCACTCTCTTCTGCCCCCGTAGACAAGTGGCAAAACGCTAACGCTAACGCTAACGCTAGCGCTACAAAATGTATGCATTTGACATTAGTATTCGCTAGCGAAGCGATGACTTATGTCAAATCGCATACATTTTGTAGCGCTAGCGTTAGCGTTAGCGTTAGCGCTTTGCCACTTGTCTACAGGCCCAGTTGGTTTTTTTTTTTTTATAAAATGAGGGGAAAAAACTGGAAGAGCTACTGGCCCATGAAGACGCTGATGAAGGAAGATTTACCAATCTCCCTGAAACGTGGACTCGTCGACATATTGTGTATTTGCCCGTCCTAACTTGCGGTGCTCAGACCTGGTCACTGACCGAGTCGCAACGGTCCCAGCTCGGGGTTTGTCAAAGAGCGATGGAGCGCAGCATATTAGGGGTCAGACTAGCGGACCGAATAAGAAATAGTAAACTTCGCTCCAAAACTGGTATTGCAGACGACGGCATAAAAGCTGCCAAGCTAAAATGGGACTGGGCAGGTCACACAAGTCGCATGCACCCTGACCGCTGGGCAAAGATGCCGCCACCGCCGCCGCGGTGGCCGGCCTGGAAAAAGATGGCGCGATGAGCTTGACAAATACGAGCCAGGTTCGAAAGAACTGGAGGACTTTGGGGGAGGCCTATGCCCAGCAGTGGGACAGCATAGGCTCTTAAAAAAATGAGGGTTAAACGAGCAAACAAGTCACTTGATGGAAATTGCAAAAGCAACTACACGACTACACATCTCTTCTGAAGGTTTGCAGGTCGTACTGATCCGGAACTACTGCAATATTCTGTAAATCATATAGGTCAAATATAATATCTTTTACCTCATTTGAAAACCGCAAACAGAATCAAAAATGAAAGGCAAAGCGAGTCTATAATTTATGCAAGTTATGTTAGTCTGTCCTACATTACAGCAATATCTGCATTGCGATTTCATATCAAAGTTACAGCGACATTGTTTCAGTTACCTTTTGTAAGCAATTGTGTACAATTGTTACTGGTCCAATTGTGCAAAAACGAACATTATTAAAAACTATGTGACGTCCCCAACTTCATTGCGCCAAAATTCGTTTGTCGCTCCAAACTGTAATTTTTTTTGGAATAAAAGATAGGGTACTTTTTAACGTCCTTTCTCGGAATACAATTTTATCTTAATTAGTCTAGTAGTTTAAGTGTAATAAATAATACTCCCCACACCGATTTCGGTGACGGTGGCCAGTTTCATTGAAACCAGGCCAGGTACGCAGGAGTAATTTTACAGTGCCCAAGTGTGTGCGCGGTACACAAAAGCACTCTCTATTCCTTCACTCTAATAACCCAGTGGGACGGAAGACCGACACGACTAGCGAGAGATCAGGCGCAGGACCGACTTTTTACATGCCCATTCGACGCATGGATCATCTTACTTGTCGGACAATCACGTGATCAGCCTGCATTGTCCTAACCAAACTTGGAAATAACATGTTTCCAACGCGGGAATCGAACCCACGACCTCCGAGTTGAGAGCCACGCTCTTAACCACTAGACCACAGAGGCGTTCAACGTTTTACTTGTGTGAACAGTTAACGGCTAGACAAATACTTACACATGAATATTAGCACAGATTTATTGATTAACAGAATAACGTAAAACGTAATTCATTTAAAAAATTAAAAATGTTAAGCCATTAAAAACAGTAGTATAATAGAAGACTGTTAAAGTACTGAATTCTGTTTTAACATTTTTAATTTTGGCCAAGAAAATGTCTTCAGGCGGAAAAATCTTTAATTACGCATAATTTCCATTTAAGGTTTGCATCGTAAGTGAAAGCAATTAGCAACGTGACGGCAGCCAATAGTACGTGAAATGTTTAAAGCAGTCTTCTTGTACACGTGGCACAATATAATTATTCTAACGTGCAATTAGTGAAACCGACGCCATTACGTTAAAGTACAAGTTGAATTAATGTGGGGTTACAGTCACTCGAAAGTTCCATTATCGTTAGCGATAATGCTTCGATATGTTAGTCTTGCATTATACTCTGAAGTTCACCTCTGACAGACCTTTATGCTGAGGAGATAAAGAATACGTCCACAAACGGTGATTCCGCGGGTTATTTACACGAATAAGACGAAGCTTGGGTCATAGCCGCTATGTACACAAGATGTGAAAAAATCGAATATACTCTAGTTCAAAGTATGCACGAACTGAATGGAACAAAAATGGCGCGTAGTCAGTAGAAGCAATGTATAGTGACAAGAAACATTATATATATAAAATTCTCGTGTCTTAAATAATTGATTAGTGCATTTGTTGAATAAATAATAGTAAATTATTACAACACGAGTCTGACGGCGACCATTGTTTATGTGACGGGATAGCGATGGACGTTGTCATGGTAACTTAGTCACTTCAATAAAATAATATGGGCGAAATACTTACTTGATTTATATTATGGCAAAGCAACGTTTGCCGAGACAGCTAGTATTGTTATATTAATTTAATAATTATCTGCGATATAGGGACTGCTATCCGTCGTCAGAAATCGAGGGTCTAAGAATGTAGACTTCTGTTAGTAGGTGGTCCATGGGATCTGCGTATAAAACTATTAAGCATTTAAAAATTCTGCTCTTTGCACGTCACAGCTTTCTATTGCTCGACCGAGAGAGATAGCATGGCCGAAGCCCACTGACGCAATTTCAGACGTTGTATATATCTTGCCGTTCTCCGAAACTTCGATAGCGCGATGCAGGGATGTTAGGCGAATTGTGGGTACCGCCACACCTCTATTATATAAAAATATACTTTTCGAAAGTTGTGCGTTCTAAAAATCCAGGTATCCCGAAATATAAACTATTTACTTTTAATATCCAAACACAAATTTACCCTCATAGTGACGAGTAATTTACCATGAAGCACGTATTACCATTTTTCTATTGTTATTATAATGAGCACTGAAATATTCATATCATATTGTTTTGTCAGGAGCACTATCGGACGCATCTCGCTAAATTAGCAATAACATCGTTCGAACGCGTAAACAATAATTAGAACGGGCATTGCAGATATTGATTCATGTTCTGCAAGCGCATCGCAAATGTCGCCGAGTGAAATCAAATTCATATTTCGAAATTTCCAAAATGGAGCCATCATTTTGAAATTTTGCGCTTTGACACTAGATGGCAGTTACATTTCAAGCTTCAAATTACATTGTAATTGTACTTTCATTGTTGCCATGCAACCATTTTGTAAACTACCTTCGAGCATTGGGAAAGTTGAAACTTTTACGTGTTAGGCTAGCGTTTGAGACACAACAGTCTTAAGATATCCAACATAATACGATAAATCATATGGAGATGCAAAGACAAGAAAATATTTTGTATTGTAATAGTCTATCTAAATAATGTCGTATCTTAAGTAAGCGTTTGCCTTAAAAGCAATTTAAGGCAGACCAACTTTTAACTAATGCATGTTAATGTACCTACTTGTCTTTAATACAATGGACGATTATTATGGATAAGCCATTTATTACACACAGAACATGATTTCAGACACACTGCTTAGTCACCATCTTTAGCTTCTTCTAGGATCTTATTGCAACTTAAGTAATCCATTCTAGGACATAAAAATATAATTATTATTAACGTCAAACCTCAAAGTACAAAGCAGCAAACCATAAAACTTCAACACGAACGCAATATTGCACAATTTGACGCAGTATAGTTGCCGAAGCACGATAATATGATAATGAACTTCAGGGAATAAACTTCAATGATATACTAGCAGAATTTGCCAGATAAAACATGGTTGGCAAAAACAAGTAGGCTGGCAGCAGCTGGGTGTAACGACGTCACGCGAGAAAGCAATATATTGGCACAGAAGATGCCATTTTGCCATGTTGCAGCTATAACCGCTTGAAATAAAATTCTGTTGTGACCTGTTTATGATACAACAGTTGTTATATAAACGATATTATACAGGGTGTAACAAAACAAAATGATAATAATTTAGGGTGTGCAAAGTGCCCTTTATATAGAGTTCACTAATAAAAGTAGCAGCGCTGATAGAACATTATTTTTTTGTGTTGGTATACCCGGTATTATTGGAACTAGATAAAGTAAGTTTGATGAAATATCACACAGATTCTATAGATCACGTCGATTTAGGTTAATGCGAAACATTATTTTATTTGACGTTGTACTTTTTTCTGTAGCTTACTTTTAATATGACCTCGACTTCTTTAATGAAAAAGAATTTTATGAGAATAACTGTCGCACTCAGAGGCAAACGTTTTTCTAAAATTAGATACTACATTATATTTCCGAGAATTCGATCTGAGCAAAAACACGATATCTTAAAATTTTCTCGATAGAAAAAATCACAAAGATGCATCTAATTTTCACGAATTTTTCATTTATTGCCATAACCGTGCATTTAACTAAGTTAATATTTTAACACATTGTATAAAATTCCATCATTGAGAGATCGACCTAGCGGATTTTTAAAATGTTGTATATTTATCGAGTTATTGAAAAAAAAAAACGAATTTGGCGATGAATCCGCGTCAATTCCATCATTGAGAGATCGACCTAGCGGATTTTTAAACTGTTGTAAATTTATCGAGTTATTGAGAAAAAACGATTTTGGCGATGAATCCGCGTCTTTCTTTTTCACCTGGCATATGAAAGATGGGCGTGAGTGTGAAGAGAGAAGGACGATGTTTGATTTTTGGGGTTAGTCGCCCGCTTAACTGTAATTAAACGAAGTTTTTGACATTAGGCCCATACATTAACTGTCAAACTCTTCATTTATTTGAAACTAAATCATAATTAAATGTCTCTGAGTGCGCCAGTTAGAGAATAAAATTTTATAAAAAAGTACAATAATTTACCTGCCATTTAAATTTATTTTAATTAATTAACTTAAGAATATTAATAAAAATTTATTTGTTAATAATTCTATTATGTTACCTTTTTTCTTTTCGATTCAGATTTCCAAAAACACTTATAATATAAAGGTATTTTTTTTTTGTATTCAAACTTAATAAGATCTACTAAGAATATCTTTATAAAGTTGTTCATAAGTAATCTAGTTCATTATTAAATCGCCTAGTCCAAATCTTAGACGCAATTTCGACAATTAGTTTCGAACAAAATATTATTACTTAAGTACCTACTAAGAAATATAATCTGGATCGAGCTTAATATAATAGGTATCTAATAAGTTGTATTCTCTAATAGAACTTTTAATTTCATCCTAAAGCTTATATCTTTACTTTGTGAGATTCGTCTTGGAAGAATTCCAACGATTTCGTGAAGCGAGACTTCTAAGAAATTCGAAAGCAAAAACAAATTTCATCAATAAAATTTTATTACGTACACACTTGAGTTTAATAAAATGTTGTGATAGGCTTCGAATTTTGTGCCCTAATTTACGAGTAGTACATTCCATTAGTACGAATAAATTAGTAATTGCAATAATTTGAAATAGGAACAAGCCATAAAATATAATAATATTTATACTCTTCATGAACACACACACACGCACACACACACACACACACACACTCGTACGCACATACATATGCACACACACCACTTAATAGCTCTTAATAACTAACTTTATTATAAAATGTGCAAATTGTGTAATTTGTTTTTTTTTTTATTAAGATGGAGGTCTGGTGTCCTGAAATACAGGCTATGCCTAGCTTAGGCACCAGTCTCCCACAAAATAGTTAATTGTACTTCATCACTTATTTGTAATAATATTGTCTGTTTGTAGTGAGAACAATAAATAATTTTTCATTTTTTCATTTTTATACTAGGTGAGGCCCGCAACACCGTTTAACCAAAATTCTTTTATCGCGCAAAACCGTACATTTTGGAGGGGAAAAGTATCTTAAGTCCTTTCCCGGGACTCAAAGTATATTCATATCAAACTTCAGCAAAATCGGTCCAGCGGTCCAGTCGTGAAGAGGTAGCGTATACGGACACACAGACAGACTCAGTTTCGCATTTAAAATATGAGTATGCGTGTCAATTTTCAAATAAAATGCGGATGCCTGTGTTACTAGACAAAGCGATAGCTAATTAAGTACAAACTATATAATAAGAAGTAATTAAAAAATACGAATAAAGATTGCAGTAGTTCGATATCAATATTGACAACAGATAGGCGCTTTGAAATGTTCACAAAATACTCAGCTGTAAAATATTTTAATAATAATTAATAACAAAATTAAAATAAAGTTACTAATTAAGGGGGCCCCCATAAAAACAACAAGAGTCTGTAAAAGCCAAGTCAATAAAAAATATTACCAACTCAAAGAAGTATCAAAAGCACCCCATGACACACAATTTCTATGTCACCAAGACAGAAATAAAAAACAAAACTCAGTACCAAACAAAAGTCCCCTATAACACGTATGAGGTTGAAAAGGTGTGAAACATGAGCTAATGGCTCGCTTGTGGCCGTGATGAAGCCCCTATCTTGGCCTACATCTTCATTATGCTGAGACCTTCCACTCCAACGTGGTTACCGTGCACGTCTCTATGCTGTATAAGCATACGCGGTAGGTACGTGTGTAGATCATCCAATTCAATTTGTCTAAGTATCTAGAAATTAATGAAAATTGATTACCTACTGAATAAATTATCTGAATTGTATCGTTGATCTTCCATCAGTTTGGAAAACTTCCGGGTAGCCTGCCGAAAAGAACCGGTGAAAGAAACTTATGCATTTTAGCAAAAACATTAAGTAAATATTCATATTATCTCAAAATGTATTACCCTACTGTTATGACTTATGTACCATCGAGGAAGTTTATTCCTATGCAATTGACAGACCCACGTTATTTGGTCGATTATGTCAATTCAATATTAATTGTGATCTGTCAGCTGGGTTTGACGTAACGCAGCCAAACTACTTAGGTCCCCGATTTGCATAGGCATCAACTTCTCTGATAGTACATACCTGCACAATATGCAGCGTTGCTGTTATTATAACTGCATCGCAGGTGAATGTTTAGACTCTATCGCTATACAGTGTGTAACAAAAATAAGTGATAATATTTTAGGGTGTGTAGCAGCTCTGAAAGACGAATTTTTTTTTTCACTTTTGTATGGGCAAGGGCCCGAGCGTCACGAGTTTTGCCCATACAAAAGTGAAAAAATTTTTTGGTCTTTCAGCGCTGCTACTTTCACAGTGAACTCTCTATAAGCAACACATACACACCCTAAAGTATTATCACTTATTTTTGTTACACCCTGTATATAGTGCGTCAAGAAAGTGGCGTCATCCCTTTCAAATCAATCTAATAAAAAGGGATGATACTACGATATTGCCACCGTTTAATTTCTTCACTTTCTTAACGCACTATAGTATGTAGTTGCAAATAAATCAGAATTCGTCGGAGCCTATGTAATTCCAATTATATTCAAATCATTGTAACACCTATTCTAAATTTGTATAATATAGATTTACTTAATAACCACTTCTAACGTCATCAACCTTAGCGTCAAAATCAAATAAACATTAATACGTATGAAATAGTTATCTCCGACGCTATTGTTGCAACATAAAATTATTCGTGTTATCACGAGTCCCGAGGGTGGGGTTGCCATTAACGCCAACTGTTCAGATCACTTCTCCTTATATACCGTGCACCCGGCACCGATATGACTTATGATTAATGCTTTATTTGTGGTCTCTGCCTCATGTGGGTACGAAGGAGACACATTGCTACGTCTTACTCAGCAATAATAATTAATAAAATGTATTAGGTCACAGAGATGCTGCACAAGAATTGAAGTGCTTCTGGATTGTGAAATGGGCTGTGATTAATCAGTACTGTTGTGGTCGCCAGCCATTGTCGCACATTACCGTGCTTCAATAAAAAAGTAATTAGTTAGTTATCGGTATAACAATTAGTAATAAGAGCTTTTTTACACTTTAAAAGTATTTATTTTTCTCGAAAGTTTTAGCGACTTATTTTGTACTGGAATAAAACTAAAATCCATTGATTTGTCATTTGAAAATGAAAATAATATACGGAAGGAAATGAATATTGTAGACAGTTAAAGTTTCAAAACTTTAATCTATTTATATATAAAACTTAAAGGTGACTGACTGACTGATTGACATAGTGATCTATCAACGCACAGCCCAAACCAGTAGACGGATCGGGCTGAAATTTGGCATGCAGGTAGATGTTATGACGTAGGCATCCGCTAAGAAAGGATTTTGATAAATTCCAACCCCAAGAGGTTCAAATAGGGGATGAAAGTTTGTATATAATAATACTTCTTAATGCGAGCGAAGCCGCGGGCAAAAGCTCGCTGTGTATATTTATACAATTAAAGTTTTGAAACAGCGTAGCTGTAAGATTTCGAAAAATATATTAAGCAGCCAAACGTTTAATTAATTCGCAGTACGAAGACAAGAAATCAGTTTTTATTCCATTCTGCATTATTCCGAGTTCATTAACGACATGCAAACATTCACTTAGAAAATACCGGGAAATATGAAAACTGCTCGACCTGTATTCCGCGCAAAGCTAACACATCGGCTCTCGGTTATAGATTTTTGCTCAAACTGTATCTGTTCTTTATTGTCAGTTAGTTTCATTTTTACTAGAATTTTGTGGAGCTTTATTTGTCCAATGTAATATACCATTCAAACATTAATTGTATCTTACTTATTACGAATTGACTATGCGTATAGTCTATGGCCTTATTTTTGTATTCTGTGTCTACTGTCTACGCTTAAAAATTGCTATACATGTCAGATAAATAATATATAAGGGTTTGATTTGCCAGTTCACTTTTTTGTGTAAAAACTTACAGGAACTTTAGGGCAGGACGTCATGTCATGTCAATAATATTAATTAAGTTTCAGTTTAGCAACACCAGTTAGGCATCTATTTATACGTTTTATTGTGAAGTTAATAGCTTTACTTTTATGCCACCCAACAAAATTGTTACATTGAAAATAGAAATCTCTTGATTATACTCCACTTGGGCTAACTTGTCGCTAGCGGTCATTGACTGCCTGTCAAAAACTTGTCATTTTCCATATAAACCGCGATTAACAATGAAGTGTCAGATATTGTCAATCGTGGTTTTATATGGAAAATGACAAGTTTTTGACAGGGAGTCAATGACCGCTAGCGACAAGTTAGCCCGAGTGAAGTATAGTAAACTTTACAACTCAATATTCATGCAAAAGAAAACAACAAAATTGTTACTAACGCAAACATATTCGCATAGGTACCTAAATATGTGAAATTGAATACATGTTTTGAATAATTAAATAACTCGAGAACAGCCTAGGGGTAACAAGTTACCTCACAAGTTAAACTGTACATTGGGAGTCAAATTCACAAGTTGCCAAGACAGGAGGTCCCTCAACTATTAATTAATAATGGCAACAAAGTTTATTAATTTAATAAATAATAATTCAAATTCTTTATAACTCACGCAAATTAAGAGCGCTCCTGACCCTAACTTGACTACATACTTAAACCTAGATCTCAAAATCTGTAAGGTCTAGAAAACTGATTTTTTGATACAAGTAATTTCAGTTCATGAATATTAAATGCTCAAGACAAAAACACGATTACTGAAAAAATGCTCGATAGTTTCTTTTTTACAAAAGAAGGCTTTTCATATTCTATAATTTAGAGTAAATTTAATATAGTTAGCTGTAAGCCACCCAAACATGATAAAATAAAATAAAATACAAAAAACCTTGTTTTAGACACATTTTTGCTTGGTCTTCGAAGTTTGCTGTCTTTTCTTTAATATTTTTTAATATCTAAAAAGGCATTGATAAAACCTAAATTTGCTCAAAACACTTTTTTCATAATCATTATAGTTCGTCTTTTATTCAAGTATTAGCGACCCACCCCGGCTTCGCACGGGTGAAAAATATATAGCCAATGTCACTCACTGAATAAATGAGTTTTTAATCTATACTAATATTATAAAGAGGTAAACTTTGTTTGTTTACTCATAGATCTACTACGACTACTCGACTAAGAGCTGACGACCAAATCAGCCATGTAGCTTCAGCTGTGTTAAAACTCCGTTAGCTACTTCCCTGAACAACCCTTTCTGATAATCTGCATGCTGGCAGGCCGTGGGCGGTGGGTGTGGGAGTAGTGGGGTGGGGAAAAAAAGAAAAAAATGTAGGTTCAGCTGTATTAAAACTACGTTAGTTTTTGAGCCTATTCGTTACAATTAAATAAACAAACAAACAAACAAATAAAGTTTACCTCTTTATAATATTAGTATAGAAAACTAACTTGGCGATGATTCGGCGCCGTCCTTTTTCACCTGGCATAATATGAAAGACAGGCGTGAGTGTGAAGAGAGAAGGACGATGTTTGATTTTTTGAGTCAGGAGCGCTCTTAAGGCCGTCCCCCGAGCAAACGACCTTGGCCATATATTTGCCGCGTTGCCGAGATCGCACCAAAACCCTATTTTTTACTTAACTTAGTTCAAAATTGTCCTAAAAAAATTTAAAACGGGGAATATGAAGTATATGATATTGTCGATCTATTGACGTGTGTTTCAAATAAAAATAATTTGTAAATCCTAAGGAGATGCTGAATGTATGCTTGAATTTTGATAAATTGGTTTTACTTTGGAAGCTGATATCATGAGTATAATAAACACAATTAGAAAATTTAAAACGGGGAAAGGAATGTTGATATACTGAAGATTATGGCTGTATTTTTAATTATTACTTTGTAGCTTTCAAATTCTGAGTTTATAAGGCTTTAAAGACGGTAAATTACGGAATCTCCGTAGGGAAGGCCCTTAATAAGCAATTGTAGTATAAAAGGGGTACTATACGTTGTCTAATTCCATGCTAAGTTAAACTTGTAGTATGGACAACGTATGCACGCCGAACTTTTTCCCATACACCGAATAATAACACTGTTTATTTTGTAATAACACTGTTTATTTTGTAAAATAAGTACAAGTAATACAAAGTATTTTTAATATTTAGTTCACGTTTAGTATTCGAACTGTAACGCCTAACTAACTCCATCAAGCTTACCAATGCTTTTTCAAGTCAGTCTTTTTCAAGCATGAGGCAGCTTATTATGAGAGAGTCAGGGTGAAGCCAAACGAGCGTATTTTGTGAGTTGTGAGTCGCAGAATTTCTGCCGCGTAAATATCTTTTCATACAAATTATGACTCACAAAATTACGCTCGTGTGAATCAAACAGCGGGGCTAAAATGGTCGCTTTGAAGAATCATGATATGAATCATAATATGATTCATTTTTCTAAAATCGCAAAATGCAACTCAGCTTGCAATTCATTTCTGTATTTTTGTACTGATTTGACATTTGTCAGTTTGACAGTTTTGACAATTCATTTGCTGAATTGATAGAGAGGAATTGCTAAATGTGACCATTTTAGCCCCGCAGGACTTATGTATGAAACTAAATGCAGCAGAATTCTGCCGAACCGAAACTCTGCGACTAACAACTCACAAATTACGCTTGTTTGGCTTCACCCTATGTAGTGGGACAACCTGTAATCGAAGCGACATTCGAAGTACAATAATCGGACCCTACACGGTCATTTAAAAAAAGGGGATTATTTGCACTGCAGTTAAAATTTAGAACGGTCAAACACGCACACAAAGGCCGTTATGATAGCAGTAAAACTCTTATCAGAGAATAAACGGGTCGGTATTTATTATAATATAACGATAATGCAGCAAATAAATTAATGGCGGTCATTCGTGACCCCAAATTTGTGGATAATGTTTTAGACCATTAGTGTGAAGTTATTGCGTGTACGGAACAAATACGAGCATTTATTTGCACTAAAAAGCTGCAATTTTGCATGTTTTAGTTGAAAGTTAAAAAGGGTTATAGATGTTATGTGCTTGTTTTATACTATTAGTTTGCGGTTGCTAAATCAGACTTCGTTCGAAGTATTAGCGTGACAAACGAACATATAAATAATTTTGAAAAAGTAACAAAAATAACCACCCTAAACTTTTGACTTACTTTTACTTCAATTGACTTTAGCTGATGCTTTCTTATCACCCTTTTTTACTACAGTATCAAGAGTCTAAATTATTATTTTGTTTTACCTATTATAGTCTTATTATAAAAAATAATAATAAAATAATTTTAAATGAACCAGCTTCAAACAATATTAAACAACCAACAACATTTATTAAAAACTTATGAAATCACGATTAACAATATTTTTATCATCAATTCAAAAGAAAAGAAGCAGACGAGTTAATTAATAGCGCTTGGTAATTCATTTCTGTAGAATGTAGATGAAACATTGAATTTGAAATCATAATTATCCACAGGAAGGCAGCTAATGGAATAATTTCACAGGGGAATGCTTATTAAGCGATAACATGAAAATGCGAGCAACAAACGCTGCGAAATAGATTCTATTGATTTGTATTAAAGCCAAGGTAATCAACGTTTTATGCAGAAATTAAGTGAAGTTAGTTAATGAGTTGTACAGTCTTAAGTATAATAGCGGGTTTACATTATTGTTACATACGGGTTTACATACTGGAATGCACGTAATGACGTGGGAGAGCCACGCTTCGGCACGAATGGGCCGGCTCGACCGGAGAAATGCTACGGGCTCACAGAAAACCGGCGTGAAATAGCGCTTGCGCTGTGTTTCGCCGAGTGAGTGACTTTACCGGAGGCCTAGTCCCCTAACCTTTTCCCTTCCCTACCCTCTCCTATTTCCTTCCCTGTCCTCCCCTATTCCCTTCTCTACCCTATTACCCTATTCCCTCTTAAAAGGCCGGCAACGCATCTGCAGCTTTTCTGATGCTGCGAGTGTTTATGGGCGACGGAAGTTGCTTCCTATCAGGTGACCCGTTTGCTCGTTTGCCCCCTTATTTCATAATAAAAAAAATTGCATCCCAGTGCATTCCAGTGTCACACACACACCCGTGATAGTAATTTCAACTTGAATATTATTAGTAATTATAGAAGGGGGTATCCCTTACAAACTTTTAATGTATCAATATAACGCCTCCGTGGTCCAGTGGTTTAGGGCGTGGCACTTGACTCAAAAGTCTTGGAATCGATTCCCGTGGAGAAAAAAAAGTTGCTTTCAAAAATGGTAAGGACAATGTAGGCTGATCAGTGATCACCTGATTCTCTCACCGGTCACGGTCACCCAATGATCTGACAAGAAAGACAGATCCATGCATCACATAGGCATGTAATCTTATATCTTTAAACGAGCAATTCTTGTATATAATATATAATTGAAATCTCGGAATCGGCTCCAACGATTTTCATGAAATTTAGTATATAGGGGGTTTCGGGGGCGATAAATCGATCTAGCTAGAAAACATTTTTAGAAAATGTCATTTTATTCGTGTTTTATCGAATACCGAGCAAAGCTCGGTCAAATAGCTAGTTTATTATTTCAGAGGGAACGCCGGTGCAGTAGAATTTAAACGAAGAAACTATTGCCATCACGCTTCACCCTGCGCCGGCACGTCTATTGTGATAGAAACAGATACAATAAATCGAGGTAACGTAGTCCTGTGATTCCTCCGTCAAAATAGAGTCTATCTTATTATTTTTTTTTTATATTATATCTCCGTAGTCAAACAAGTTTTGTTGATTACAGAACCCTAAAACGGAACCCTAACCAGCTGTTTTTTGTTTATTGATAGGTTAATCTAAACTCAAAGGTGACTGACTGATTGACATAGGTATCTATCAACGCACAGCCCAAACCATTGGACGGATCGGGCTGAAATTTGGCATGCAGGTAGATGTTATGACGTAGGTATCCGCTAAGAAAGGATTTTGATAAATTCCAACCCCAAGGGGTTCAAATAGGGGATGAAAGTTTGTATATAATAATACTTCTTAACGCGGGTGAAGCAGCGGGCAAAAGCTCGTGGTTATATAATTTAAGAGTAGCATTATCCTACAAATAGATTAATCCATCAAATTAAAGTATGAAACCTTTTTATCTCTGTTAGCTACCACTTTCGAGATTTTTCGCAAATAAAATTGTTGTTCGTCTTATCAAAATGAAGCTACTTACAAAAAATTAGCTTGATAGTAATAAAAAAAAATGTTCTAGGGAACCCGGACCACTGGGTAATGACTAATGAGTAATGACTAATGACTAATGACTAATGAGAGTAGAGTAATTACTGTCAATAAAACCAACCACTGTCACCGAAACCTGGTTGAGGAGCATTACCTACTATTTCCCAAAGCTTAGGAAATTCTTTCATTAGTCAATGTTTCATCTTCATCTCACCCAGATTCCCTTCTATTAGGTATCTGAGTTCACCTAAAGCCCCTTTTTAACTGTCCTATATCCCTGCTTATACTAAATCTCCTGTATCTTATCTACCCTATTGTGGCTCCCTCTAGTGGCAATGTTACAATAAATCACTGTAAGATAAATTGATCGTGTTCCTAAAGCTCATAAACCCAATGCTATAAAAATTCTTTGAGTAGAGGAAAGGTTCATTGCACTCTTAAAATCCAAAAACTGATAATAATTACGTGGTCCATACATTTTCAATAATGCCTATAATTATTTACTTACATTACATTGTTATCAATGTTTTATTTAAGTTTCTGGCCATTCATTTATCAAAATTTACTCACTATATAACTAATGTTACTAATATCAGCTGTTTGTTACCTCTTCAAACTCATATAGGTACGGGAAGAGACATAAAACCCATTACCATAGATTCCATTCCGAAAAAGACCACGGTTTCCGCACTATAAACTAATTTCAGTACATCCAAGTTGCGGGAAACATCTAGTATTTTATAAAGTAACAGTAGATATACAATGTAAGCAATCTATGATGACAGCAACGCGTGTCGTGTACACAATAAATTGAAACTACCCACAGGAAATAAATAGTGTTTGCTCCGCATCTAATTAATAAAACGAGCCACACTTGTATGAAATTGTAAGCCCAAGATATTTGATTTTAACAGCCAAACAGTTGCTGTTAGTACAAACAAAATATGCAAAGTAGGTGCGGGCTTACGCGATACGGGCATAATTATGTACGGGCACGGCACTCTCGTACCCCAGTCCCATATACACCTAATAAAAATTCAGAAAAAACCGTGTCTAATTACCAATTATAATTAGCTTATGGTTCAACAAGGTCATTTGATAAACTCTCACCTGAATATACAGGAGATAGGCGAATTACAGGACATTAGTCTAATTTAAAGGTTTGGCTTTCGTTTTATGAAACGAAAAAACAAAACATAAACATAACCTTAGGGAAGATATTTGCGGAAGATATTTGCCCAGCAGTTGGACTGGGCATGGGCCTGGGACATGTGCTCCTAAAAAAACTAACCATTAAGCCTTATATTGTTTAAGCCATGTTGATAAAGACAAATTGGAACAGAATAATTTTGAAAATAAAAAACAAGACACCGAAAAAAATAAAATTTGATCATTATGCCTAACATGTCAGCAACTTAGCAACTGCTCACTTAAATGCTGAAGATAAGGAGGGAGGAGTTGATAATAACGATGCTCGTATTACATCATTAACAGCACCTGATAGTTTTTTACCGGATGATGATGATTTATTTGTAAGACGATCGCTGGGGCTTATCTCCCCTAAGTGCGATTTATAACACCAAGATGTTTAAGATATTTTAATAAATCACAAATGTGTATCGAATTTCCAAAGTAGCCCCTTTTCTTTGTGAACAGGGAACAGGGGTAGAAGAATGTTAATCTTGTAGGCGCATTACCGAACACGCTGCGATCAGAATTAGACCCAGTAGGTAATCTGTTTTATGTTTCTAAAGGTCGGATATTGTAAGGATTATTTTTGACTGTAGAGGATCAAGTTCAGCTTTTGGTGCGGTTTTATTTTAATTTATAATTCAGATACTATAAAAACTCTTATACATAAAATTCTCATGTCACAATGTTAGGCCGCGTACTCCTCCGAAACGGTTTTACTTACTTTTTATATTGATAAGTGCATTTGTTGAAAAAATAATAGTAAATTATTACAACTAGAGAATGAAGGCGACCATTGTTTGTGCGACGGGATAGCGATGGACGTCGCCTTGGTGACATACTTATTTAGTCACTTCAATAAAATAATACGGGTGGAAAACTTTATATGGCAAACAAACATTTGCCAGGACAACTAGTAAAATATAATAATTAACGAAGGATCCCATACTTTATTTAATTTCTCTATTAAATTCAATTTCTTTACTGAAATAAGCATTTTTAGGAACCAATTTTAGGAAAGTAGGTAAAATGATCTACTAAATATTAAAAATTATCCTTAAAGACCTTCTTTACTTTACACTTTACAGGATTATTTTGTATTCACTATAAGAGAAATAGTTGATCGAGTTGGACTTGCATGCTGATTGTGGAATATGAAAACTTTCTCGGAAGCGAAGTAACTACCGCAAAAGTTCTTACAACTTTCTATTTGTTGGCTATAGTGTGTATTTCTTAGAGATTTATGCTAGTAAATACATGAGAATAACACTTGCTTTTCGGCTTTCGCTGGTTGTGAATGTGAACACAGTGGGTTTCTTATTTCACAACTTCTGCTTGACTTTACGATTGCTAGACGTCGACTGGCTTTTAAGTAAGGTGATGTAAGGTAAGGTGAAGAGTGTTGAATTTTTTAAAGATATTATACTTATCATAAGTCGAATTCATTGCCATCATAAAAATCCACTTCTTTTTGGAATCGGAAAAAAATAATTTGCATAGAGAATTATTTAATGAAAATAATTATTACATGGCTGTTACAACTTACACCGTATGAACATCTATTAAAGCGATATCTTCATAATTTACATGAAAAGCAGCGCTGTCAAGAATTTAATGCAACGTGAAATGAAATTTTAAGACAGAGTAGTGTAATAGATAACACTAGATTATCACGTCAGGTTGACAACGTGAGTTCCTTATGCAAATTTCCGTTCTAGAATTGATAAAAGATGAAGATATGCGAGACTGATGTTAGGACCCGCTTTCGACGCGTTAAGGTGAAGGCAAGCTTAGCATTTTGATCGGTTAATTTAATTTTTCAATTACAATGCATATTTCTTTTAAATAAAATTATAAAGGTCTTTTAATAAAGCAGAGAATAAAATAGGAACGATCGTAATTTTGAAGGTGTTACTACATTTAATTCCTTGGTTCAGTTGCGACATTTCTTGACACCACGTGTCGACACTGTCGACAAATCGAAGAGGCGGTCCTTTTGATGCTCTTTTAAAGGAATTTACGCGAACCAATATATGAGATATTTCAATGCATTGACAGGTACGGAACTCCCTGTCAATAACAAATAAGTCATAACGTTTTATGACTTATGACGGTAGTAATGTTATTTTAACAATCATATCACACCGGAAGAGTGTTCTCAGCTAGTCAAGTATTATATTTTACAAGGTACCTGTACGTCCAAGCAAAACTATCGTCTGTACGTAGCCTAATCCCGCCTACGTTCATCTCTTATCTACCATCACCCACATACATCTTAAGCTAACACATTAAACAATTTGTTAAGGATTTGTGCTATGCAACTTATTGTATTTCATGTATAGTAATTATTATATTGCTGAGGTAGTTATGTATTAAATTGTGATAATTATTTTGATTTCAAAGATTAAGGGCCTGTTTCACCACTTCCTGATAAGTGCCGAAAAGGCTAACCACCACTTAACTTAACAGATTAAGTATGGAGAAATGTCAAAAAAGGTGTGAATAGCCTATTCGCCACTTTATCAGAAAGTTATGAAACAACCCTAAAAGACATGAAACTACTGTTCAGTATTCTTTTATTGTTGCCTACGTGAATTTAGAAAAAAAACTTTTTATTATGGAGAATGTACGGTTCCCGCGTGCCGAACGAATTTTGGTGCGATTAACGAAATTGCAGACGTCATCTAGTGGAACGTGCGGAACTGCAAACTGTAGCCCTAGCACGGCCACCAGTAGAAATGCGAAAGTATAGACAAACTGTGGACATAAACTAAAGGTGCCGTTCCGATCTTTAACGCGGCCAATCGCGATGGAAAAAATATATAATTAAAATGCCACTTTATGACATTTTTGGGAACGAAAAAAGATCGGAACGCTATCTTAAGTTTATTTCAACAGTTTGTTCATACTTTCGCATGTCTACTGGTGGCCGTGCTAGAGCTACTGGTGCTGCCAACTTAGAATGCGCACCTATAGTTCCTGCACGATCCCTAGAGACTTGTAAGTTCAAATTCGCAAGTTATTTGTCAATAATGTCCTATTAGTAATTTACAGGTTTGTTAAGGTTTCAACATTTAAACACGTTGCAGCTCAGTATCGATTTGTTTGAAAGGTCGAATTCGTTCGTTTGATAACAATTGAAATGTATTGTTACAATACCAACCGTAACAAATAATTTTGTTATCTGACAAAACTTTAACGATAATAGCAAAACTAAATTGAATAATGTACGTAAATTAATCTAAACATTATAACACAAAATTTATAAGGGGTTATGATGTAATAGTTGAAAATGTCTACAAACGTAATTCTTAATATTATAACAAAAGTAAAACCTACAAAGTTTTTGAGATAAAAGCAAAGCTGCAAAAGTAATGAGCGCACAGAGAATTCCCACCGAAATATAACAATTGGCGTGCATCTGAGAAACACTTAGCCGGGTCGTGAAACTAAATTCAGAAATTAAAAATCCCATCGCGGGCTTCGTGCTTCGTGGATGTAATGAATACCTGTCAGGCGCGCGTGTGGGCGCTGCACTGGCCTAAGTCGAACAAACATTTGCCCTTCGCTCGGCAGTAATTGTTTAAAATTGAGCCTAACTGTGTGGGCCCTCGCCTGTTGGACGTCCTGCCATCGAGTATCTTGCCACTCTTCGCTTTGTTATATCATGTAACGTCTGTTCCATGTGTTTGTACGAAGTGAGTGATTCATTTTCTTCAGCACATTGTTTATGTTACATCATCATTATTATCATCAATTTTAGATAGTTGGTCATTTGTATTGATTAAATTGATTGCTTGTCGTTATAAAAATAAACATTTACGGTCTTACCACAAAAGATTAAACATCTGTTGAAGAGTTGTTTTGAGACCATTTTGTACTGAATTTTTCTCTAATCAACTGTTCAACGGGTGTTTAAATATTTTGTAGTAAGACCGATGGTTTTTAAGCTTTTGAAACTTTTGATTCAAAATGTCACAAGTTAACTATGACACATGGAGATGTAGGAAATAATGTAACATAAGCTAACGGCATGCAGAACACTTACGGAACAAAAAAACGAGTAAAATATTTATATGCGCTTGTAATTTGTTTTTGGCAAAACACCAACTCGATGGAACGTAAATAATATTTCAAAAGAAATTAGTTCTGCAGAAGATAAGGTTAGAATCCGACACACAAAGTGAATATGTAAATTCAGCGAAGAATTTTACTCGTATTTATGTGGAAGCGTACCAAGTCTATAATTCATCGGCTGCATTTTCAAAATAAACTAAAATTACAAACCATACTCTACCGCAAAGTTGTTATCAAAACAGCAACAGCTGCAGTCGACAATTTTGATGAGTCTGAAAACACTGATTTTGTTGACGTTACAAGTAGGCTCGTAAAAAGCAGTACTCGTAAAATGGCTGATATGATAATTAACATTGCGTTAAAATCGTGCCCAGTTTAACTCAAGTTATAATTTCCAGAGCAAACATACCTTTGATGCAATTAATTGTAGGCTTAAAATTAAAAGCCGGTCTCGTAAATTAGAGGCGTATTTCGTTTAAATTGGCTGGCACATTGGTGCAATGTAATAGTAAATTAGGGTATTTCTGAATGGAGCGGTGAGCGACCGAACACCTGACTAATAGTAGGCTTTAATAAACAGGGCCACCGATTACTATACAGGTAACGTTTTTGCACTGACTCATGTCAGGTCTGCGGGGCTAAAATGGTCACATATTTTAGCAATTCCTCGTCAAAACTGTCAAACTGACGAATTACTAGATATGAATAATTGCAAGCAGAGTGACCATTTTAGCCCCGCTGAAATAAATACAATATGAAATAACACTTTTGCAATTAAAAATTGCTAGTCTGTACAATAAAAAAATGCTTTTATTTTTCACTGAAAAAGGCATTTCCAGTTAAATCGAAACCACAACAAATTGATAATCACAAAAAAAGGACAAAACCAACAATAAATTTTAATCCAACTGAAAAACCTGAAAGAGGTCAAATGGTTAATTTTCCTTTATTTTCATCGATAGGTAATAAAGTACACGTTGCCTTTCCCGGCCGATACATTTGACGTAGCAAGAACAATAGTCTTTTGTACCTGGAATCGGTTCACTGGCTCTATCGAACTCTACCTATTCATTTAATCCCTCTGTATCGTTTATTTCACAAGACAATATTATTGATGATGTTGCTAAAATTGTTTTAGCAAGAATATTATGAGCAGTTTTAGAAATACCTACTAGTGAGACAAAAAATTAATTTATCTCTTCCTTATCAAATTATTCTAGTTCACGTTCATGACGTGCTCATTGAATTTTTTTTAAACTTATATTAATTCTTGCGACCTACATTTTGCGATTTGAATTTTGGAATACGTTATTTTTGGCAGTCCAATTCAATGAATGAAAATATAACAGTGTCTAAAGCTAAGGCGAATCCAATTAATCCATCGGAAGCTAACAGATTTGAAACAGGAATATCCGAATTGCTCTGATTTCGAGCATTCATCATGTACACAATTTCTTAGTCAAAGCAAACAACGCTGACACGAATGTGAAAGCAATCAAAAAGATTGGAACGCTATTCACTCAAATCTGCATCAATCATCGGGGATGATCACTTCACTTTGCCTCGGCATTTATTGCAATATGCAAAACGTTGTATTAATGAAACTGATTACAATGGCCACCGCAGATGGTGGAGCGAATGCATCACGCATTCTAATTATTGCTGCGGCTCGTCTAAATCAATTTGGTCAACGGATTTACAACTCATTTCTATATTAAAATGGAATCCGTGCGACGCAGTAACTTATAATTTAAATGGTGCTCGCTGTTATGACGTACGTTTTGTTATGAAACTCATAAATTATTATCTTTGTTGTGTTTTTGCTAAATACGCTGAGTATTATGAGTATAGTAAAACCATGCGGCTATTTTTGATGTGAAATGTAAATTATTGTGGTGTGTTTTAATTTATTATAGCGGCCATGATGAGTGACGCGTAGCCACGGTAGAATTAGTTTTGTATAAATAGGCTAATACTTTGTATTTAAAAAACTATATAAATTATATTTTCAATATTGAATACACTCTTTACACGCGGTAAAGCAATGGGAAAAGGCTAGTTCAAAATGAAATCTAAACAAAAACATTTCTATTACAAAGACAACAACAAATATGTCAATTACCTACAATAAATAAAGGCGGTGTAGCAATTTCTTTGATGTAATTTAGTAGCTAGTTTAGTGACCCTACGAAATTTGCCCTTGCAGTGACCCTTCCTAAGGTAACATCGTTATCCCGTCCCCCGAGGCTGAGAATATCTATGCATCTGTTAAGTTTATCCACGTACATGACGTCGCTTCATTTGATGGTACATTATTTGCGCCATTTGCCTTGTACAATTTAAATGGTCATCAAATTAACTAAGCGTAGGTAGCGGTGTAGGAGTTATAAAGTTAAATGAAATGGAAGTAACAAACCTTTCATTATTTTAGATCAATGTTTTATCAGAACTTTTAATTATTTTGTCTTATTTTTAATTTGCTGAAACAACACCTGTATATTATATTTTTACTATAAATAAAAAGAGAAATTATGAATAAATAAACGGGCGACTTAAACGCTTATTTATTCAAGTACAATAGAAAACTTATTAATCTAGTTGTATAGAAAGTATTTACCTCAGCTTTTGTGCTTGGCATTAAAAGAAAAATATGGAACTATAATTATAAAGCCTCATTCTAAGCTTTATTATTGCACCTTTATTCTCTCGGCTCTTCCGAGGCTCGTTTTGTTGTGTATATTTTCAATCTCACTTCTATCAAAATAGTTTCCCCGAACAAAATCTCCGTTCAAAGATATCACTTTTATTTCAATATTACAACTGCGAGTCTTCGCTAAGCAATACGCCTCACAATTGAAAACTTGGATCCTCGTTTTCTTCGGTATTTTCGTTCAATGTGGTCGGCTTTAATATCGAAAATGGAATGGGACTAATTATTTCCCGTCTGTGTGGAACATCACAAAGGGTTCCGAGATTTCTCAATTTCGTACAGGTGGTTTTTCTCAGGCCGAACTGTTTTTCTATCATCTCGCCCCGGGCGCGCGTCTCCCTCGGGAACCCACGAATCGTCTTAATAGACTTACAGACGTTCTGCAGCCTGCATCCCCCGGGGCGATCCGAGTTCACCCCACAAAAAATTGAGATAAGCTTATTGAAACGTATATCGATTCTGCGAAGGAATTCATAAAATATTTTTAACCGATCTGGAAATTTCAATCAGAATATCGCTTGCGGGATGTTTTTGGAATATTGAAATAAATATGTGGATCGTCAACCTTTAGGCATCCATTACACGCTCATACAAGCGAAAGTCAATTCCGTCAATCATGAATTATGTTTGACTAAAGTGGCTCATGGACTGACGAATGACGGTCGCTCAATTCTCTTCAGTTTCATCAAATGTCAGTCAAAGTCAAAATTTTCAAAGGTATAGGTACGTTTCTAAATTTTTTACTATTTTGTCAGTTGTGACTACACTCACTCAAAATTCGTGACTGGTGGTTGCATGAAGCAAAAATCTAAATATCCAGATTTTCGTCAATCAACTTCATGCAACAGTCTGTCACGCTTTTACGCGGTAGGTTATCCATCAGTTACAGCCATGGTCCATGACTGTGGTAAAACTGACAACAAAACCTACCGTGTAATGGATGCCTTAGAGCAGGATTTGTGTGTCAGACACATTTTAACTCCTCTGAAAGATTTAAATTAAAATCTCGCATTCTTGCATAATATTCATTTCTACAATTCATCATCTCTAAAGCAACAAACAACTGAAATGTACGGCAACTTACAGCATACTAAATTCACACTAATATCATAAAAGCTACGAGTACTGTACGTCATTCCCTCGGAGCATCGAAAGCAAACACTCGGCCGTATTAGAAGTAATTACCAATATGCGAATTCCGTGTAACCATTATTGCAAAATCAGCACGTGCCCGCGACATAAATATTCACATTATTACTGCTCCTACCCTCGCTCGTCACACTTTTTTTCTATCCCGTTGTGCATTTAGATATAAAGGGATTTGGGGCGTTGCTGGGATGCCCTACCGTCTCCTATTATTTCATATAATATGGATGAAATTTAGCTTCAGCTGGCATTGTACTTTTATTTATAGGAAGCTAGGGTCCGCATCGAAATCCCGGATTATTTGGCTAACAAATTACAACGAATCTGTCCAGAATCCAGTCGATAAATCAACTCGGATTTATTAATGAAATGTGACAAAATTTATTATGGAACGTATTTGATGCGTTGTGCGGAATTATTGATGTCATTTGTGAATTTCACATCGCAGGCTGATTCAATTAGAGCTAAATAGGTAAAATGTATGTAAAACAAATGCACTTAAACTAAAAATATGCTTACGGCCGAGCTCAGATACATTTAACTATGAGGGACAAACATTTAAAAGAGTTTTACGGAAAATATTGTATGCAATTTATGTCAAAGTTTTTATTAAAATATTATCTCTCGTCTGTTACAACTTACATTTTATATAATTTTGGTTAGAAACAATGAATGTCAATTTCAAAATTAAATTCTATAACTTAATATTGAATACATTTTCCATATCTGATATCAAACAGCTAATAGAAAGTAATTAAAAAACCAGGAGCCACGTGCACCAGATAATTGTCACTTAACGTGCAAGGGAGGAGCTCTGTGTTTTGTAATGCTAAAATTGGATTATGCTACATTGGTGGTCTGTTTATGTTTCTATTGAATATCTATGATTAAAATCAATTATAATATATTAAGCACAATGATTATTATGATATCATACAGTGTGTAAGTGTAAACACCGTTATCCTTGAAACCATCAAATGAGCCCGTCAAAATGAGCAACTTTTTTTATGAGAACAATGCTGGAAACTAAAAAAAAATGCCGTCTTCATACCCATACGGAGGCCCGGATCGGCAATTTGTATAATATAATAATTATATGGGTATGAACTATGAAGGCGGTTTTTTTTTGAGTTCCCAGCATTGTTCTCATAGAAATGGTTGTTCAATTCAATTCAATTCATTTATTTATTTGCTCTAAAAGTGTAATACAGTAGGTGGTAATGATGTTCTTATAGTCTAACACTTTTAGCTATATTATAAAATAGCATGCAAATATACATAATTATTGTAAAAATTTAAAGTAACTCTTATTTGTCCAAAATTAACATTAATCATTAAATATTATTGGAAGTCAACATTCGTCCAAGTAATAATTAAAATAACAAATTGGTAGTGTTATAAATCGTAGATGACATGTCAGTACAATCATTGTTTAAAATTATTAATTATTACAAATTACAATAGGAAAGAAAAACAGAGAAGACATCAAGTTTATACGAAATAATTAGCATAAATGTATGTCATAGTAATTATTAAATTATAGTAATATGGTCAATTATATACGAAAATTAATTAAATTATGGTCACAATGATTAAAATAAAAGAAGAATTATATTATATAGAATTAAGTCAACGTTATTACAATAATATAATTACAAATGCATATCATTTTTTGAGTTGAGTAATTCATTTATAGAGTAGAAGTTTTTAATTTTTAACCATATTTTTACTATTTCCTTTTTAAATTTTTTGTATGGTAGATTTTTTATATTATTAGGAATAGCGTTATATGCTTTTATGCATATAGCATAATATTGTTTTTGGTACATTGCGTATTTTGGAATGACGTCAAGTTGTCAAATGTTCATTTTGACGGGCTCATTTGATGGTTTCAATGATAACGGTGTAAATACACTAACATCTTGTATAATTTATTAGTTAAAAATTTAAAATTTAATATAGGTTTGGGTGGTTCATTGACAGCTGTATCTGAATCCCATGGCAATCGTGTACGATGTTATACGTAAAATATGTATTTACGCGTGATAAAACTACACGGTGTCCTTCCTTATCGTCTACTCTATGTGCAAAAATTCAAAATCGGCCCACTACTTTTAGAGCCTATTCGATGCATTAACAAAATTTTCCTCTTTATAAATAGCTAGTAATAGTCCTATAATATTTTTTTTATGAAATAAGGTGGCAAACGAGCAAACGGTTCACCTGATGGAAAGCAACTTCCGTCGCCCATGGACACTCGCAGCATCAGAAGAGCTGCAAGTGCGTTGCCGGCCTTTTAAGAGGGAATAGGGTAATAGGGGAGGGTAGTGATGGAAAGGGAAGGGAAAAGGATAGGGGATTGGGCCTCCGGTAAACTCACTCACTCGGCGAAACACAGCGCAAGCTCTGTTTCACGCCGGTTTTCTGTGAGAACGTGGTATTTTTCCGGTCGAGCCGGCCCATTCGTGCCGATACATG
Source organism: Aricia agestis (assembly GCF_905147365.1). Classification (NCBI taxonomy): domain Eukaryota; kingdom Metazoa; phylum Arthropoda; class Insecta; order Lepidoptera; family Lycaenidae; genus Aricia; species Aricia agestis. The sequence goes on along the minus strand of NC_056421.1, from coordinate 6,429,463 downwards.
GCTCTCCCGCGTACTCCTCCGAAACGGCTTTACTGATTTTAACCAAATTTTATATGCATATTCAGTGGGTCTGAGAATAGCTACTGGGTACTTATTATATTGATAAGTGCATTTGTTGAATAAATAATAGTAAATTATTACAACTCGAGACTGACGGCGACCATTGTTTGTGCGACGGGATAGCGATGGACGTTGCCATGGTGACATACTTATTTAGTATGTCATTTTATTTCACCCATAATATGTAAAATAATATGCGTGAAATCATCGTGAAATACTTTATATGGCAAAGAAACGTTTGCCGGGACAGCTAGTTTTATTTTAAAATAAAGTTAATCGTTATGATTACAGTAGCAAATAAAATTACAAATAAGATACTCCACAAGAACTCAAATCAGTCTGAGATTGAATGAAGAGTGAATGAGAGCAATAATAGTTTAAACACACTTTGGACACTGAACACAGCCTCCCTAGTCACTACTTACGTTCACTCGAGCACGCTCTCAAAGCATACCTCTACACCATAATTGCTCCAACCAGTCCTACATAAACGAAACTAATTTGCAATGGCTAGGATTAGCGTAGCACATTATCCTTGCTTAATTGGCTTACCTTAGTTTAAGTATGGAGAAGCTAAACCTTATGATTTTCATCTCGTTTTGTGCGTTCATAAAGTGGACGCACCATTACACATCAAAATTACTGTTCAGACGCGCTGTATGTCAGAGGGGTTTATTCCGCGCATACGTCGTAAAGTCGGTTCAGGGCAGCCGACATACAAATTTAGATTGTACAATTAAATTCAACATGTCTGAGATAATTCCTTTGAAATATGACCGCGTTGGTCATAATTGATGAAAATTGATTCGATAGGCGCAAATAGAAGCGATTGTAGTCAAAAATTAGGATGCCAAAACAGAAAAAATTGAATGAGATAATTGTGAATCTTTAAGCTATTATGAGTTTGAACCAATTGAATAATGAAATTATGACGTAAATACTATAATTAATGAACACTAAAACATAATGAATATAATATGAAAATGCTTTGGATAGAATTTGCCTCAGTTATGTTTGATGTTAGATGTTTCTTTTTTATGGATCTTGACATCTTCTACACAATCTAAATTCAAATAGTAATATAATAATATAAAGAAGTAATATTGTAAATAATTATTGTCAGAGCATTAACTCTATTTAATTTAAATCTAATATTTTATATTCTACTCTTTATTGATAATAACAATATTAGCCATATTTTCAATAAAGATAACATAAAATATAAACATGTGGTTTGTACATCTGCTCGTGCATTGTACCACAGGGAGATAAGATATGAATTACTGTTACAGGATTGAGTTCCAATTTATACTTTGTGTCCTGTGATGTGTTCGGCTAAAATTAGTATTTCATCCCGATTCTGAAAGTTAATTTCACTCTAATGCAGCTTTGTTAATTGTTGGACTTGGGACAATTATTTCTTGTCGCAAACGGAAAAAAATAATGCGTGGGTTCCGAAATATAAACCAGTATGCGGGCCATAGCTCTTAGGATTAGGCCACTACACTGTGTTGCCGAGTTGCATCACAAAAACTATTTTGCTTTTTCAAAAAGTGTTTTTGCGATCCTGGCCTGGCAGGCCAGGGCCTAGAGACAAACTGTGTCAAGCGATTATCGTAAACGCCAAAAAATGTATGGGATTTGACATTAGTATTCGCTAGCGAAGCGATGACTTATGACAAATCAAAAGTTTACGAAAATCGCTTGCCACTTGTCTAGTAGCTGGCCCCTAGCGCCATGATGCGGCACCGCATTGGATTATTGAATTCATGTTGAAATGAGATGAAAATATTTATTTCTAAATAGGTTAACAAAGTTAACAATTTTAGAACTACATGAGGCCTACCACCAGTAAGACACATAGCACATATTAAAGTAATAATAATATGTCATAACATTTACAATAATGGCACCCTCATAAAGTATTATACGCCAAATGCGCTGGACAAAATATTTCGGAACGAATCAAGCCGATTTAAACGAGTCCAGTATACTGGGCTATATTTCAGAACTTTTGATTTTCAAACCCAATCAGCAACGAAGCTGTATTAGTATTGTTAATTAAATAGCAGAACTAGAGTCTTCGATAAGCTGGTCTCATCTGTATGATTAGAAAATTATGTTTATAACCGTACAGTATTATCATACTTTAGCAATAACCATAATTCATATAAATTATAATGGGTGTTTATAATAATAATTATAGCATATTCACTTTTAGTAATAATAACAATTATTTTATTCACTGAAAAGTGAAAGCAGATGTTAACAATTAATCGTTTGAAATATTCATAAACTTTGAAAAGCTTCCGTCTTTTAATGACGCATCAGTTGCATATGAGAGGCTGCAGTCTTAATCCCATGTGGAATTTTAAAATAATTAATTTATTATAATAATATTTTGGGAATACCTAAGGGCTAAGATATTAAGTACCTACTAGATCGAATATGGGTGAAACGTTAATATTACCTACTAAGCACGCTTCAGTCATGCCTGAGTTAAAACCGATTATTCTTATTATTGGTGCCATCTATTATCAGTCATGCACCTAATCTGTGTGAGTACCGCAACGATTGCAGAATTATTGCTAATTCCATAATTTTTTAATATGAAAAAAAAAGGTTTAACATGACTCAACAATTTTAAAGGTGAATAACATAAAATTATTTTGAAATCGTTTCTAATCAAAGACAAGTGATATTTTTTGCCACGATTCCCTACTGCATTTTTGTCAACAGCTGATTCATGCTATGATCACTACTTAAAGTATCCGCTATAAACATTCCCAATGAGACACCCTTCAAAAATTAAAACACCTTGCTTCTTTTGTTATTAATATAATATTATTATTGTTTGTAAAACGCAAACTTATTGCACATCTAAAACAAAAAAGTTACAGTACTTAAGTATACATAATATTTTATTATTTTTCGTTATCTAATGCTTTTCTTATCTGATTTATAAAACAGCTTTAGAAACTCATTAGTGTCCTTATTCGCTTTAAAACAAAACTTATTCTCGCCCTTCGGACCTTTTATACCGCAAGAAAAAAAAATCAATGTTTTATGGATCAATAATCGTAAAATTGCAACACACTTTTAATTCTCTAGAATCTATTTTGGTTAAGCTTTATAACCCTTTCGTACTTTTTATAGGCTGTGAATGACTTGAGCATCTGTGGTAGACTTGTTTCAATTTCCTTTACATTCTTACTTCCTTTACTTTGGCCATAAAATTTGGTTATAAAAAATTAATCGCCTTCTAGAATCCAACAATACTGTTGAATCTTTGCTATAAAGCGTGTATATTATTATAGATGACTCTGAAGTTCAGGTAGCCTATATCCTGGGGGATTTTAACGCGCATCCTGGTGCAAGATTCGGTAAGCAGCTTCTTAAATTTTGCGATGAAATGTTGTGGGAGTGGGCAGACCTGAGGATACTTGGGACTGATTCCGATACCTACACTTTTATGTGTGAGGCGACTGGCAGTAGGAGATTTTTGGACCATTGCATAACAACAAAGGCCGCGTGGGATACTGTAGTAGATGCTTATGTCACCCATGACGTACTCTGGTCCGACCATCACCCGTTAAGTATAGTATGTGATATTTTAGTGCCCACGATAAGTCCTAGCATTTCCTACAAGCCGGATGCTCTAAAGTACGTAAAATGGGGCGAGAGAAACTCTAGTCAAATTAAGTTATACGGGGAATTTTGTAATAATAATTTAGATATATTTACTAATTATTTTTCATGTGATTGTCAAGATATTTTTAATTTTAATTGTGAACATTTACAAAGTCATTATAATAGTATTGATCGATATTATAGGCATATTATAGACGTATTACAAAACGCAGCAATTGTAAGTTCTGGTTCTTGTGAACACAGATGTGGTAAGAAAATACCAGGCTGGAACTACCACGTCAGAGATAGCCACGAGAGAGCTAGGCTTTATTTTAAGTGCTGGATGGTGGCTGGCAAGCCCTCCAGCGGTACAGAATATGAAAATATGTGCAATAGTCGGAAAGAATTTAAAAATAAACTTAAATGGTGTCAAAAAAATGAGGAAAGTATTAAAATGAATATTTTAGCTTTACATAGAAAGAATAAAAATTTTGGTAAATTTTGGAACGCTACTAAGAAACTTAATTATAAGCAAAACTTGCCTGTGTCGGTGGAGGGCTGCCAGCAACAGTCCGAGATAGCAGAATTATTCTCTCGTAAATTTAGAATAAGTCCTCAGGACGCGCAATATGTGTTAGATACTGAGATCTGTCCTAATAATGATGTCATAGAATTTACACCCGAGGATATCTCAAAGGTCATAATGAGTATGAAGCGTGGTAAATCGCCGGGGCACGATGGACTCAGTATCGAGCACATAGTGTGGGCCAGCAACAAAATTACTTGGCATTTAAGTCGATTATTTAATCTTTGTATTAAATACTCGTACTTACCTGAAGAACTAATGAGAACGGTAGTCACTCCTATCGTAAAAAATAAAACGGGTAACCTGAGCTCTGCGTCAAACTACCGGCCGATATCTTTGGGTACGATAGTCGGCAAGATTTTAGAGAGACTGTTGCAACCGGAGCTGCTTAAGAACATTAAAATTAATGACGCACAGTTTGGCTTTCGGGCCGGACTCTCGACAGATGCTGCTATAGCCAGTCTGAAAAGCACCATAAACCACTACAAGTCCCGTAAGACTTCTGTTTATGCGTGCTTTCTAGACCTGAGCCGCGCTTTTGATTTGGTCAACTATGACATTTTATGGAATAAGTTGCTCAAGTCACAAGTGCCTAGGCGGGTGATTGATCTGATGAGATTCTGGTATGGAGGCCAAACTAATTTTGTGAAATGGGGTGACGCGGCCTCTAGTGTATATAGACTAGAGTGTGGAGTTCGCCAGGGGGGGGTCACCTCTCCGGACCTCTTCAATGTGTATGTGAACGGCCTAATCGAGGAGTTGGGTAGCACCAGAATCGGCTGCCACATAGGAAACGTTTGTTTAAATAATTTGAGCTACGCAGACGATATGGTGCTCCTAAGCCCCTCGATCAAAGGACTAAGGAGACTGCTGTCGATCTGTGAGCATTATGCGAATGCGCATGGACTAAAGTATAATGTTTCGAAAACTGAAGTCATGGTTTTCGCATCTGGTCGGGGTCCGGAGGTGGTACATAAAGTGTACTTAAATGAATGTGAGATAGGTGTTGTTAAGCAGTTCCGGTATTTAGGTCATTTGCTGACTGATCGACTGGAGGATGACGCTGACATTGAGCGAGAGCGCAGGGCTCTCGCCGTCAGAGCTAACATGATCGCTCGACGTTTTGCTAACTGCAGCAGGGATGTTAAAACGACACTTTTTAAGGCATATTGCCTTAGCATGTATACCTGCCAGCTCTGGATTACGTTTAAACAAAAGTCGATGAGCCGTTTAAGAGTTCAGTATAATGATGCATACCGAACTCTTATGCGGCTCCCCCGTAGCTGCAGTGCATCGGGTATGTTTGCGGAGGCGGGAGTCCCTGACTTTTTTGCCATCATAAGATCTCGGGTGGCTGCATTTTGGCACAGACTGCGCGGCTCAGGCAATAGGATACTCGAGGCTATCTCTGACGACTACTACAATAATCTTATGTACGTGCGGTGGATCTCTGTTCACATGAACCAGAACAAAAAGTGATTCTTTTTTTTTTTTTTTTCTGACTGGACACCCTTATACAGTGTTAACATTATTTTACTTGTAACTTTACATAATATTTTACACATATCGTGTTATGGGTACTTATGCCTGAAATAAAGACTTTTATTATTATTACAAGTATTTCCATAACGTTGTTTTTGTTTTCAATAACGGTACTTTTTTTTTAACTTTAGTAAGGTTTTTTGTACCATGCAGTCACAGTATAGCAATATTATAGGGATATGTCATATTGCTATACTGTGATGCAGTGCTTAAAAAACTAACGATTATTTTCGTCACCTCATATTTTAGGACAGAAATAGTTTAATACATTACGACATCACATCTTATGAGCCCAGTGGGCCATAAAATATTAAATCTATATTAATCCTCATAGAATCTTTTAAGCTTAGCAGCAGATTTGTTTAATGGCTGTCTAATGTCATAGTCCCATGTGCGAACCGATGACAGACCAACCCACGAAGCATATGGCATCAATTAAGTTCTTTTTCAGTTTAATACAGATAACGAATGAGTAATGAGGCGCGGGGAACATTTTACGAATGACTGCCACTCGAACAAGTGACAAAATGAAAAAAAGCCGTTAATTTGTCCCCATGTGTTTTAATGTCTCAATTATTTTTAGTGCTCCACAAAAGGTTCTCAGACTATCGACAAAAAATGAATGCAGCAAGGCGTCTATGATTCCGTTGAAAAAATTTAAATGCCTAAAACTTTCATGGTTTTCAAAGCTATGCTATATTATAGTGACAATAATAATAAGAAACAAGAGACTATTCAATTTTGTCTGTCGGTCTATGATGTGATACACCATAGCATCCAAAACGGTTGGACCCTTCGATCAAAGAAGGTTGTACCGATTTTTGATATTATTCTAAAATCTTAATAGAGATTATACGAAATTACATAAAATAATATTAATCACTTCACATTACGTAGGAATGGAATTCCCTGCTCCTGTTTTGCTATTCCGTTTCCTTACTGAGTATAAATACATTCATGTGATTATAAGGTTAAGAAAAATAAATTACACGAGGTCGTGTTATTCTGCTTCAAAGGAAAATGTATAACATAATGTGGGAATACTCTTACAAGAGCTCGGGATAATATTAAAATATTCTATATTTCTCTTTTTTGCGTAGACTTTATTTATATTACTGTAAATAAGCAATTCTTATATTTACACGTACGAAATTGGGATTATTCCGAGCAGGTATCAACCTACTTGTTTCGAATGATTCTAAAGTTATTGTGATTCCCTTTTAATACTCTGCAATAAATTTGGTTACTTTTACTAATGCTTGCTTGCCAATAATTTTATACTTTCATTTTTGTTCTAAAAAGTGATCATCATAAAATATGATAAGGTACATGGAGTAGTTTAAGTATTGTAGAGAGTAGTAGTATAGGATAGAGCTTGACTCAGCGTTGCCAAATTTTTTTTTGTGCCAAGTCGGGACTTTGGAACTTTTTGAGTGAAAAAGCGGGATTTTCCAGTCAAAAGCGGGACAAAGTAAAAAAAGGTATAAAATCGAAAGTTTTTTTTTAATTTTTACCATTTTATTTGCGTTAAATAACGTTTACGGGACTATAGATAGCAAAAGTAGCCAAAGAAAATCCACCCCTCTACCTCCCACACTCTTATCTTCATTACGATCCTTTCTTTCTCAGCAGTCAGCGTGCCGCGCTGCACGTACGTTCGGGCTTTCCCTGAAAAGCGGGACTGAGCCTGTCCCGCGCGGGACATTTAATTTATATCAAAAAATCGGGACGTCCCGCAAAAATCGGGATGTCTGGCAACGCTGGCTTGACTCTACCATTATCCATTTAGGACAAAGTTTTGTAACAGTGTATGCAAAAAATATGCATCAGCCAATAAAATCTGAAGTTAGCGCCATAACAGATGTTGATGCGAGAAATTCTAAGACGTTTTCATCTAGAAGTCAAATAAAAATACCAATTTAAACATTGTAAAAACAGTATTAAGTAAGAAAATGTTTTTATTGTGGCGAAGCGTTAAGACTTAAGATATTTACGTCTCGGGAACAACTGAAGGTTTTATGTTGCATTTATTTGCTGTTCTTTACGAGATCCTGACTCTTGCAAGTTTCTACTGTTGTATTACTTTTTGCTCTTCTTTTATTTCTTTGTTCTAAGAGAGTAGTTAATAGGTTTGCCGTTTGGGTGGATTGTGTTTTATAGGATTGTGCGGTCTGTTTTACAGACTGAGTGAAGTTGACGAATAAAAAAAATACTTTTCTAGTGATTACTACCACCATTATGGAAAAGAGCCTAATTGTTGGCACATAGAGAGAATACTAAACAAATACAGAATATAAGCTGCAATTAATGCCCTGACTCCTAATTTAATTTAATTTTTAATAACAAAATGTTTTACTATTACAAGAATCAAACATTTGACATCAGCGGGGCTAAAATGGTCACATTTAGCAATTCCTCTCTATCAAACAGCAAATGAATTGTCAAAACTGTCAAACTGACAAATGTTAAATTAGTACAAATTACTAGGCATAAGTTGCAAGCAGACTTGCATTTTGCGATTTAAAAAAATGGATCATAATATTATGATTCATAATATTATTCTCCAAAGCGACCATTTTAGCCCCGCAGTCTTTTCACTTTCTGTTAAAGCGACAAAGACATACAGAAGCTTTATTGTTTAGCATCAGCGGTATGCCGAAATTTAAAGCCCTGTTCATTTGTCACTGTTCAATGTTTTGACAGTCCAATTTATTTGAATTGGCATATGTTAAAAACACAGTTGTTTAGCAAAAACAATGGGTATTCGTCAGTGTCGTTTTCGGGATTCCCAGTAATCCACAATAACGAAAATAAATATTTTTTGCGTGCGGAATTTAAATATTTTTACTACGTTTTACCATTTCAAAAGAGACTGATTACGCAAGTTTTTTGTTTTAATTCTGATAAAAAAAATACAAATTAAATTGTTTTGATAAGACTCACATGATAATATTAAGTATATTAATTAATTATCAAGTGAGTTATTCTACAGACATTAGTTTATGTGACAGCGCTTTTAAAATGTCCTAGTATGATCCAATAACCGTTCTGTAGTTTTGGCTAGATATGCATACTAATATTCATACTAGTATTATAAAAATTTAATGTGAAAGTGTGTCTGTCTGTCTGTTACCTCTTTACGTCCATTTTGCTGAAAGGTATCTCCATACTTTGAGTCCCGGGAAAGGACTATTTTGGCACAACGGAGTTGCCGGCGACATTTAGTAAGACAATTTAAGTTTTTTTTTTGTTTCAAATCGTTCGCGAAAAAATCACAACTAGCTCCTCAAGAACGAGGCTCATTTTGTTCGACGTCGACGCGTTTAATTAAAATTGTAATTAATTGCTCAACTGCGAGCACTGACAGCGCATCAGTTGAGTGACGAGTCTGCTTGACAGCTGAAGTACGGTGCCCATCCATTGTGAGGTCATCTAAGGAAAATATTTACTTAATATTCATTTTATGTTGAAACTACCTTTTTCCGCAACTTCATCTGCGTCAAGTAGTGTTTCTTTTATGGGCTATGTAGGTTTATTTACCCCACACCGGGGTAAACAAATTTACCCATTTACCCCATACCGGGACTTACCTACCTCATTTGACCCCTAAGGTGTAAAATTTTTAAAAATCCTTTCTTAGTGGATCGCATCGCATCTCGCCGTCAAACAATTAGTTTGGCGACATTGAAATGAACAGTTCTATGGATAAATAAATTAAAAAAAATATATAGGCGCTTAATTGTAAGATTCAGTGTGCGCGCTAATTCTCAGAGTTTATTACACATTATATCCGGTACGCTGATCTATTCTGTTTCTTCACTGATTCACAAGCCTTTACTCATGTTTGGGGCAAAAATTTACAGACCTACCTAAACCATCAATATAAATATTATTTATAAGATACAAAATTTATCTGAAATTCTTTGAAGGACTGTTAAAAGGTTCAGTTTACTAAAGAAATAGGAATCTTAGAGATAAAAATTAGCGTCATTTATAAGTCTAGGCCGTTTGCTGTGATTTATATTTTTAATTTACATGTTAAATGTGCAAGTATTAAAATATCCATAAGATTAATCACCTATCTTAATGCAATTATGATAAAAAAATAAAAATCAAACGCAAACGAAGTGATATTTTATCCATCGCTTATTTAATCTTTACTTACTTTGTTGTTACTATTGAATGTTCAATATTGTTGATAACTTAATAAAACTAGACAGTTTTTTCTAGAAAAATTTATGACATTAAGTTTTTGTATGATCTTTCATTATTCACGAAAGTTATAAAGATAAATATTGCTCCGCTTTTCAATCAATTGTTTTATCTACACTTTTCGCGATAAAAATCAGCGCTCCTTAAGGGACCGCTACATCATATCAAGTGAAACATTTATTTCGTATTGTTCAATCCGATCCTGACATCATTCAATTGACGTTTCATCAATTTTACTCACTAAATCGTTCAATCTTGTATAAAATTCATGGGGTGTAGGTCTGAGTGGAATGATAAATAAGTCGGGCTCACCCGAATATTCTCATTTAATACGTGACCTGCTTCGCGAGAGTTACCCTCGATATGTATTGCGTCGGGAATCGGGCATCTATCATGCATTTGTCTCTTCGACGATACATTTTAATAATTATGTCAACGAGTACCAACGATTGCTGAAATGGAAGGAAATTTCCGAATAAGTGGACCAATTTCATATAAAATAATTTTAGAGAGTCCTTCAGTGTCTTTGGGCGTAAAAGACGAAAGTAGACGTTGCGTTTTAAGAACTTTGGTTAGGCTTACCCAAAGCTGCGATGTATCGAAACTAGCGACGTGGTATAAAACATATTGACGTTTTATACCACGTCGCGTCTTAATTTGTATTATAGTTTCCAAGTCTAAAAAGGCAACTTAAGCACTTTAAGCCTCTGATCAGAAACAGTTCAATTTCGCCGGACCGCCACCCCGCACACTATCCGAAATATTCTTCCGGCGAGTTCGAGCTCACTCGGCTCAGTACAAAATGTAAGAGACAGCGCGGACGTTCAACTGTTTCTGATCAAAATTTTCGGACAATGTGCGGCCGGGCTAAAGAAGGTAATCATTTATCAAATTGTCATGCCATATATTATATTATATACCAATACAATTAATAAAAATTTAGAAAGATGACTTGTACAAACGATGATTAAATTTACCAAGACTTAAAAAAAAATCAATCGTTGATATGTAGTTAGCCACATATTATACCGTCAGAGAAATTGATCCGGCAGTGGGTGGACCTAGGCATTATTTGGTCGGATTATGTCAAGTCAGTGTCATTCATGATCTGTCGTCTGTCGGCTAGAGGAGCCATTGTAAACAGACCAAGTACAGTACGTCCATCATCTTTCTATAAATTATATTTTATGATAGTACATAATAACTACTAATATCTTACATCCTAGGGTCAATTTAGACCGCAACGCAACGCGTAGATGCATTTCTTTTGTATGGATTTGACAGAATTCAATTGCGTGAGAAGTCTTGCAAATCTGTCAATTCAACACTAATTTAGAAATGCATCCACGCGTCGCGTTGCAGTCTGAATTACCCTCAGATATTACCAGAAACATGGAATGTAGCCTGCATTGTTTCTAAGATGCCACGATGATGTCAGTTTCATTACGTAAGATGAAAGGACACGATTCCGGAGGCAGAGATTTCTACATTATACAATCCACTCAGAATTTCTTACGGCGCATCTCCTATCAGTCTACATCAAGCGGCTTTACTTAAAATGTAAAACAAAATTCGTGGTTCGCATACGTATCTCGCTTTAGCTGTGATATCATTTGGATTCCGTTAGTTTTGATATTTCTGGGGTTCCGTCAAGGTTCCGTAGTTAACATAAAATGCATAGGCTCTTTAGGAAAAACTGCAACAGACATTATATCTTCTTCAATTATTTTCTGTAGTCATTGATTGCAATAATACCTATCATTTAAAATTTAAATGCACTAAATATTACAATTACAATAATTGTTTGTTTGATGTAGGAAAATAGTGGTTTATTATTTTTGTCATAATGTATTATTAATGTATATTTTATTTTACGAATAATACATTCTTTAGTGTGTCTGGATTGGTATGTTAAGGTAATAAAAGGCTATTAACGAGACACAATTAGGGATTGCAATCCGGCGTCATTTTCAATCCGGACCGGATTTGACCGGATTCCCATCAATCCGGCCGGACCCGGTCGGATCCGGCCGGATTGACTAAATTGAACTAAAAACTGAAAATCATCCTATTTTTGATTTTTAATTCCCTTTCACTAATTGTAGCTGATTTTAATTAAGCCGCACTAACCATGTGCGGGTTTCATCATGATATTTCCTCCACCGTACGAGCGTCCATATATTATGTACAATTGAAATCTGAAAATGTCTCATTGGTTCACGCCTTTACCCAGGATCGACCCTGCACACTCCCCACCACCATACTTAGCTAAGCGTAGTTAATGGCGAGTTAATATTAAACAATAAAGATTAATTTATTGCTCATCATTTAAAAGTAACTCATGGGTCATCACCTAAGCGTCACCTTTTTTTAACGGTGGGAAATGCATTACGCATTCCCAGCGGCCCGGAGGAATGTGGGACTCCCCAGGTGCTGCGGTAAAGAGGAGCACCCGGGGTTACCCACTAAAACCCACAGTGCCTCCTTCCTCCGCTACAACACCGGACCCACCTTCGAGGGTGATATCTGCGGCAGCCTAGTTAACGGCGTCTGCTTGAGCAGACTTCTGCTCAGCGCGGCTGAGCCTTCGGGGATCAGCCCGAGGCACCGGGCACTCTTCTACCGGGCAGGGCTCGTGTAATGGGCAGCGGATTCTCCAATCCGCCGCCCAAGCCCTGATTACGAGCTGGCACTCATGTATGGGACGCCTGCGCCCTCCAACCTAAGTGTGACCTAGCAAACGACTTCTAATAGAGCTGCTTATGGCCGAAAGGCCTTTTCAGCTTCTATTATACTAGTACTAGTACATAAGACTAGTGTACTAATCGGCCTTATTGTCAGCAAAATATAATCATAAAAAAGCGAGAAAAAGCTTATCCAGGGGTTATGCATTTAAAGGCATATTTATGTAACAACCATATCAGTTTGTCACAAATTAAAAGTTATAATATTATTATTAGCAATATTATGCGACATAAACCCCAACCTGTAAGTAAATGAGCGAGTGTACACATAGGCATTCGTTACAGCACCTTCCTCCTTTCCCACACTGGACACTGCCTATGCGTACACTCGCATGCAAGAACGTGCAAACACCACCACTGGTGCTAGTGGTACTGTAACGCATGCCTATGTGTACACCTACTCATTTACTTACAGGTTGAGGTTAATTTCGCGGAATATTGCTAAAAATAATAATATACTAAAGAATCATGGCCAAATTTGTATAGGAGCTGGACTCGACTTCTATTTTTGATGTCCCAAAATAAACTATAGTTAGATTTGGTTGTTCTAATGCTCTAAACATAATTCCGTTTGAGAATTATGTCTAAATAGCCACGATTTTTTTATAATAATTAATAACGTTTACAATTATTTTGAGGTTAGACGTAAGAACTACCTTTTTCCCGACTGCGGTGTGGCCTACAAGTGTATATTCGGCGATCTCGTTTCTAATTATTTCAATTTTTCCTAGAGTATTACTCAAAAAATAGAACGATTGCGAATGATCGCCGGCTGTCAGAACATAACGAAACTAAAATATATTGATCTTTTTTTTCTGGCTATTTATAGACACATTTCTAATGATTTTCGATGCCTTAAAATATTAGGGAATTTTTGCTACTAATGGCATATCGGGACGCCACCGCCCACCTGGTACGATTTGGCCATTGTTCTTTTAAGCTATGGATTTCCGTAAAGTAACGCATGATTCTATTAACTATTGCCGCCAATTTCTAACACCGGATCCGGTCTCCGGATCCGGTATATTGAGACCGGATCCGGTACCCGTAAAATGACGCCGGATCCGCCGGTTTACCGGATCCGGTTTTCCGGGTTGCAAACCCTAGAAACAATAGATATTCTATTGTGTCTCGTTCACCGGTGAGCGTATGGGGCTTGATGATAATTCATCAAGCCCCATACGCTCACAAAGAACTTAAAACGTTACCTACATTAATATGTAGGTAACGTTTTAAGTACAGAACCCAAAGTGTACGATTTCACTCACTCATTCTCCTCTATATTTACAATTCATATCACACACGTGTTACATGTAGTCTATGTTAGAATTTCAAATTGTTTATCTGTTATCTTGTTTTTACATCTAGTAGCATTTACAAAACATGGCTTAGGTCCTTCTGCGTGCATTTTTTTCATTTTTCGAATTTGAATATTTTTGTGAGCTTTAAAAGGAAGTTAAAATATTATTCTGACATTGTTTAGGCAATGTGGTTTCGCTCGAACATGATAGAATGACTATTCAGTATTTTTTATCGTTATCAGATTTCAGAAGGAAAACTAATAAAGCTCATGATCATTATCAAGATATTAAATCTAGTAAAATAATAAACCCGTAAGCCCATGGAGTGCAGTCATGGGCGTATGTATTTTTTGTGATTTATGTATTTCGTCTCCGCGCATCCGTCGCGTTGGCTCATTATAAGACGACGTTGAAGGATGATTGAAGTCGGCTGAATTATGTTGTATTTAACCTGCACCAGATTAATTTACTTCCAGTATTTGCTCAGCAGATGGTGAAATTGATATTTTACTTTTTTTGTAAAATGGGACGTAGAAAATTGATTTTAGTAATAAACTGTATTCAGTCTCAATTAATGTTCCTTGTTAAAAGACTCTTTTGTCAGACTTTGTGCGTTGTTATTTTTTTCAAGTGCATGTAGTATTATTTATCTGTGAAAAATCATTATTTTTTTAAACACGCTTAAGGGCCTTAATTTACAGATTTAAGCTAAAGATGATGTTGGTCATGAGAGCGACACTAGATTCATCTCAAAAAAATATATTACAAAAAAAATTGCGTTTTTAAAACAAAAGTAAGTATTTCAGATAAAACAAAAAATGAAACTTAATTTGGATCAAAGTGAGGACTTTCAGATTGGGTATTTGATGCAAATACCCAATCTGAAAAACCAATCTAGAAAATATTGCCAGCGAAAAAGGCAAGGAAAAAAAGACCGGAACTTTCCGGTTTTGCAACAATAATACGTAGACATTAACACAGTCGCCGGAACCGGATGTTAGTCGGCACTTCCGGTATCGCAAGGCAGTGTGCCAGCGATGGATCCATGTAGTTTTAATTAGAAAATCCTTTGTGTATATTGGATCTAGAAAGATTGTTCAAGTTTATAGTCTATAGATGTTTATAAAGTAAAATTGTGCTTGAAGTTGATCGTAATCATCATCGATTTGTTTAATGATAAAGCTGGCTTTATTGCGCCAATTTTTTTCATAAATGGTGGATCTGTATTACTTGATCGAGCTATGTCAAATTATTGTTGCTCGTAATCTGTCATCTGGACTTGAAATTATTCCACCAAATGACGTAGGTCTGTCAACTGCCTAGGAATCAATTTCCTCGATGGTACATTTAAAATACACGTAATTCATTTGTTAATGATCCATAATATTATCACCGTAATAAATCAATAGCTACTAATGATACAACTAGATAGGTACTACCCATGAGTGTTTACATATTTGAATGTTTTGGTGTTGGTGAGCCCCTACCATTAAAATATTCTAATGAGCAGTAGTTTGTATCTCAGTTGCAGATCGTAGCGACATATTTTTTGCGTTTTATAATTATAGGCTAAAACAATATCTACATTAAATCTCTACATAACATCAACTAACATTAATTTAAAGTTTAGACATTGATAACGTATTAATTTCAAACAGCTATTCATTGTATAATTGAATTAGCACCAATCGCGATAATATTAGCTTATTAGTTATAACAATGTGTTTGATTTGATTATGTTACAACAATTTCAGATGGAATAATTCATGCTTATTATATATGTATATAAATGCTTAAATGTACCTTTCTGTGGGTCTGTGATTAACACGCTAAACCAATTTTGATGGAATTCGGTTTAAGTTTACCTAAAGATATTATCATGCTTAAAAATAATTTAATTTGATGAGTTTTTTTCGATAACTTTAGTACCTCAAACTTACAATAAACAACGCTTTTTTTTTCAATGTTGTAGCAAATACATAAGGTTGATGTGCATTTTGTGAGAAATTTTGTGACATAGAGCTAACATCGGCGAAGGATATAGGCCACTTTTACAGCGGGGAATGATCTATGGGATTTCTGCTACATGCACGAAGGCTTAGGCAGATAAATAAAAAAATATCGTACATTTTTACTAACCTTGTTAATTTTATATCGCAGTCTATTGCGACATGATTCAGGAATCCCTTTTGTACTCCTGGACAGAGCACAATTTATTGTTCAATAATTCCGTTCCCAAGAAATTGGGATCCGAAAGAAATGTACGATTTATGTGCCAAATTACCTTATGTATTTGCTACAATATTAGAATTCAATTGATTAAAGATAACTGGTAAATTCTTCATAATATATAAATATAATATATTTATAAATTTATCGCTTCATGTCTAAGTCTGGACCGATTTAAATAAAAATCATGGTTTCCGAGTAGCGGGAAAGGACATAGGCTATTCTAAACATTGCACAATCCCCTGGAGATACGCACAATGGGCATTGTCCAAAAAAAAAATCACATGTACTTTTTATATATTTTTTCGTTAAAATAGGTTATTTTAAGAATATAAATTAAATGATTTTGACATTCATTGACTAGTTTTTTCTCAATAAATTTTTAAAGTTTCACTCTGACGTCATCATCGGCGGCCAGTAATTGACCTCTGCAGTATGTTTTTTCCTTTCAATCTTATTTATAATGGCTGGTTCGTCAAATGCAAGTTCTCATTATGTGAAAGCTGATACGAGAAGCTTACCAAAAGTTTGAGTTTGTAATGTTGGTCGAATTTATTGCTAATTTAACGCCATTGAAGGTCAAACAAAGGTTAAACATAATTGTTCAAAAATATAAGTAACTAATAGGTATTTTTTTCGTTTATATACAGAAAAACGATCACTGACTTTATTCCTCGAAATTTTTTTGTAATGAGCAAAATTAAAAAAAAATGGACAATCCCCATTGTGGGAAAGCTCTAAAAATACATAATTTCTCTCTTGTCTACGGAATTAATTAACTCTACAAACTATAGTTTTTGTTACGGCTAGTATAATATTTTATTTGAAATATCTCGGACTAGCCCGAGGGTTTACGCGATGACTATTATTACTGAGCTTCTGAAACTCAACCGTTGTTTATACTATAATTGGTACAGTACTTGTATCTGATATTTTTATTGATAAAATCTACTTCTAACCGTCTACCAATCACTGTGCAACTAGTAATTGCAGGGAACAGAACTTTACGATTAAAACAATTAAGATGTTTTCGAAATTGATTTTCTTATCTCACGTATCGCGATTGAGAGATATGAAGTTTATACGAGATTTAAGATTACGTCACTTGTATTGTAAAATAATTAATATTTGTAAATGAAATATATCGTTTTGCTATCTCAATAATCTCGATACAGATACTTGTGGACTAAAGCTCGGTTTATAAGATTATTTGACAGGAGTTTTTCTATGCAACAGCGTAGTTGATCAGTTAACAATATTTTGAAGGTGACCAATCAAAAGCAGCAGATAGGAGAATCTCTTGTCAAAAAACCTCAGGGCATAAGTCTTCGTATTTAGCAGAACTGTCGCGCAATAACAAAGCGATAAAAGTGCATTATTTGATCAAAGATAATATAAATATAAATAGATATAAAGGGTAGATAATCGCATTTAAAGTATTATGCTAGAAGCAGCCCGAATCGTCAAATGCACACAAAAGTGTATTTTACACCTACTGTGGCGAAACTGTTCAGTTTTATCGTTGTCTACATAATAATTATAAAGGTCAATTATTTAGGGTAACAGTTACTAACCATTTAGTAATCTGTGGTAATAGACTTTTCCGGCGGCTTTTTTTTTATGAAATAAGGGGGCAATAGAGCAAACGGGTCACCTGATGGAAAGCAACTTCCATCGGCCATGGACACTCGCAGCATCAGAAGAGCTGCAGGTGCGTTGCCGGCCTTTAAAGTGGGAATAGGGTAATAGGGGAGGATAGGGAAGGGAATAGGGGAGAGTAGGGAAGGAAATAGGAGAGGGTAGGTAAGGGAAAAGGGTAGGGGATTGGGCCTAAGCTAAACTCACTCACTCGGCGAAACACAGCGCAAGCGCTGTTTCACGCCGGTTTTCTGTGAGCCCGTGGTATTTCTCCGGTCGAGCCGGCCCATTTGTGCCGAAGCATGGCTCTCCCACGTCATAATCGCGGCTTAATCCGCATTTAACAGCATTTTACTGAATGTCCAGCCTGATATTTCGTATTGATAGCGTCAAGCGTTTTTTAAAATCTATATTCTGATTCTATTCTATCTTGTAGTATTGAAATTATAGATTCTGCTAAAGCTAGACGAAAGGCCAACACTGAGTTCGGTACAATGTTGAATTACTTTCTATCTGCTTAACTTTCGCACTTATACCCTGGTATGTAAAATTTAGACCATAAAAGAGGGTTAGTACTGAAGTTTGGCGCGGCTGTCGATCGACGAATTATCTGACAGGTTCTATCAACGTACGAGAGCCAGGCTACCGAAATTTACGATCCAACTTCGCACTTTACAACTCTTATCAATACTCTGTTACGTACTTCGTGCCGTTTTATAGTTACCCTAAATTCCTTTTTACACCCTTAAAATTAAGCCAAGCTAGAGTGCTGAATTTTCAAAGAAACGTGAAAGGTATAAGATTAATGGCACTTTTATCAAATACTGTGGTTGAAATATAGATAAGTACTGTGTTTTCTTTCGGTTTTACCATAGCGTTTTCAAGCATTGTGTTTACATACCCCGGAGTCCGGTATTATAATATTAATTAATTATTATATTACCTATTATATTACAAAAATACAAAATGTTCATGCTGATACATATGTGCGGGCACCTGATTCAAGACATTTGAAAATCTATAGGTGTAACTCTATCTAGCACTATAACTGTATCTAAAGGTCTAAAGCTGTATAAATTGTAAACCAGCATACAACAATGATATTGCTATGCACCTGTAACGTCAGAACCACGCAGGTTCTATGCCAATAAACGCCGGAGCGTTTAGCTCAAATAATAAATAAACTATCAATTAGCGCTAATATGTATTCATGGGTTATCTGATAAGATACAGGCTTGTTCCCGATATGTTTTAGCAGTATGATTCCTGTTTATAGGCCCCGCACGCGGTGGGTGGCGTGCGCTCAACAAGCTATCGTCGTAGTGATGTAACGCATCGCTATCGATAAAAAAGCTGGGGATAAAGAGGTGCGTAAATTCAAGTGCACTTATTATTATCTAATCATTATGGGGTTAAGATTTTACATAGCACATATTGTGTGATTCTGAAACATAATTTAGAAATAAGTTGAGTAGGAAATGTAAAAGGACAAGGCTATTTTATCACAAAATGAAACGTTAAATTCAAAATAATATTCTTTTTAGCAATCTTCATCATAAATGAATAAGTTCTTGCAGCTACAAAGATTTTCATAGATTAATAGATAAGTATTTTTTATTGTATATAAGTCGCCTAAAAGCTTTTAATTGTATCTGTAAGCAGCTGGTAGTTGAATTGATTTAACTCCTCAAACTATTAACTTTGTTAACTCCTTTTAGGCAATATTTATGATTTAAAAAATATTAATAAACTATCGATACATCTCTGGCACAACACTTCAAGTACCTAATGACAGCTATTCGGTAATGGGCGCACGGACGCAAAGAGCTGCATTTATGATAATTAGTGAGATACAATATTTACTCCGCGGGTTAAAGCCCCGTCTATCGGTTCCTGGTTTATCTGAGCTGTTCTAGATCCACTAACGAAGGTTTACAATGTAGTTTTTAATGTCATGAATGTGAAGTTGCAAGATAAATTTTAACGTCGATCAAATTTTCATAAAAGCATCGACTATATTCTTACTACCCGACTGCCAGGAGGGTTATGTGTTTGGCGCGTATCTTGTATGTTTGTAATATTCTTTATTACCTTGTATCTCCAGAGTCACTAAACGGATTTTCACAATTGAGGTATCGTTAGATTTGTTTTAATGACCCAAGTGTTCTTAGATAGGTGACATTTAAAAAAAACAAAATGGCAGATGTTTGACGCCATATTGTGAGGTAAAAAAAATAAAAATTCTACCAAACTTATCGAGTGGGGTATCAAAATAAAGGATTTTAAACACTGATTCTAAATATGTATATAACTTGCAGTTTTAATATTAAATGGAACGATAAATCTACACTAATATTATAAAGTGGAAAGATTTGATTTTTTGTTTTTTTGGCTCCGAAACTACTGGACCGAATTGAAAAATTCTTTTACCATTGGAATTCTACATTAATTTTGCTGAACATAGGCTGAATTTTATTTTCGAAAAAAATTTGGTTCCGTAAGATATTTGGGTTCTTCGGACGCAAGGTGTAAAAAATCAACCAGAAAAGTTACTTATTTTACGTACGCTGCCTAAACTATAAAAGATAGAACCATAAAATGTTCCGAGTATTTGTAGAACTTATAAAAATCTACAAAAAAGTCCGCGACACACTATACGTATCTATGTCGAGTGAGGCACAATAACCATTTTTTTATTTGAAAATCTTGAATTTTTTTGGACTACATTTAAACGCGTTTATTTTACTCATTCTTTTAATTCTTACCAAAATAAATTATTCCATCACTAAGTACAGTTTATGTAGATAATATCCGGTGTTTGAATGAATAACATTGGACATTTGGTTTTGAAATTATGGTGAAATTAAAATATTACGATAGTGCGCGTGCGGGAGGACGACAATCTGTGCAGGGTGCAGCCTGCTTATAATGACTGCGTCGTCGATGTTAGTGTTGGAGTCTGTGAATTGACCTGGGAATCATTTTGCTGAGCGAGTCTTTCCTGGGTATGCTTTTTGCAGCGCTCACCGATATCCACGCGGGCGGAGCCGCGACCAATCGCTAGTAATATAAAATTAAATTAAGAAATTAAAAAAAAAACCCGCCAAAACAACTTTAAAAAGTAATGAAATAATATTTACTATCTTTAAGTTCAAATAATTCCTAACTTGTGTAAAGTAATATTTTAGTCCATAATTGTTGTCACGGTGTGTGGGGGAGCCGCCAAGTAAACTACAACCTACAACCGCCAAGTCGCTGATTACCTATCTCGATTCAGATCGCTGTGAATTGATCCTTAAACTTGTTATGCGAAATCAAACATCTACATTAGCGGTCCCCCGACACACCTTGACAACAATTATGGACTAAAATATTACTTTACACAAGTTAGGAATTATTTGATCTTAAAGATAGTAAATATTATTTCATTACTTTTTAAAGTTGTTTTGGCGGGGGTTTTTTTAAATTTCTTAATTAAATTTTATTTCATAATTTTTAAACTTGTGTTGGTTATAGTGCAGAATAATTCCTATCAACAGAATCATATTCTCATGATTACCATCTATCAATGTCCTTTTCGATGAGGCCGTTAATATGAGCCCAAACATGAAACCTCCACTTTGGGTTCATAAGAAGCTCGGTTCCTATAGAATCCAGGTGATGCTGCAGCAGCAGCATGTAAATATTTACTGTTTATACTTTATCTACCTCTTACTGGTTGTCGCAATTGAAATGAGCCCAAACACGAAACCTCTGCTCTAAGTTGGCGAGGAATTGGATATCCTATTGATTACCAGGTGATGCTGCAGCACCAGGTCAACTTTGCACTATTATGTGTATACGTATATAGTATTTTCACAAATGTCACGAACTAGAATGAAATATAAAACGACCATCAAACGACTACAAGTTGCTTACGGCCTTTCATGAACCAGATAAACCTTGATTGACCAGCACTGAGCAGGCTGATAATGATGAATTATAGCTAAGAACACTCTCGATCATGTCAGCTTTTAAACAAAAAAAAACTAGATCAAAATCGGTCCACCCGTTTGGATGCTACGATGCTGCGGACAGATACACACACAGACAAACAGACAGACAGACAGACACGTCAAACTTATAACACCCCTCTTTTGTCGGGGGTTAAAAATAGGAAAAAACCAAAATCCGCCTGCATGAATAAATACATAATTAAAAATTAACTGACATTACTGAAACAATATGAAAATTCAATGACAAAGTATTAAAAATACAATGATTTGATACTTAAAACTAGAAACATACATTGAAATAGTACCAAACCTATGTACCTATTATAACGTATTGTAGGTACACTTAGAAATATCAGCACGGTAGTTTTTCAATTTTGTATTAGATTAATAATTGTCGAAATGGTTAGATGGCTACAACTAAAAAGTCGAAAATAAAATAAATTAATTAAAAATCAAAAAACCCGACTGCAAAAAATGTTAACTAAAAAGAACGAAACAAGACCTAATTCCGCCGGAGGCATGGAATCCATGTTTTAATTGATACGACTCTTGCTTACGAGTTTCATGCCAGGATAAATAGAAGGTTTCATAGAAAAATGTAGAAGAAGAAAGTGGATTATAAAATGCAGTCGGAGGCATGTCGCACTAAGTTTAACATTAATTCATAAGTCATAAAATATTATGCCTCCGACTGCATTTTATAATCCACTTTCTTCTTCTACTTCTTTCTATGTAACCTTCTATTTATCCTGGCATGAAACTCGTAAGCAAGAGTCGTATCAATTAAAACATGGATTCGATGCCTCCGGCAGAATTAGGTCTTGTTTCGTTCTTTTTAGTTAACATTTTTTGCAGTCGGGTTTTTTGATTTTTAATTAACTTATTTTATTTGCAACTTTTTAGTTGTAGTCATCTAATCATTTTGACAATCAATCTAATAAAAAATTGAAAAACTACCGTGCTTATATTTCTAAGTGTACCTACAATACGTTATAATAGGTACATAGGTTTGGTATGTTTCAGTGTATGTTTCTAGTTTTAAGTAAGTACCAAATCATTGTTTTTAGGGTTCCGTACCTCAAAAGGAAAAAATTAGGGTTCCGTACCTCAAAAGGAAAAAACGGAACCCTTATAGGATCACTTTGTTGTCCGTCTGTCCGTCCGTCCGTCTGTCAAGACCCTTTTTCTCAGGAACGCGTGGAGGTATGAAGCTGAAATTTATATCAATTACTCAGGTCTACTGTCCCTTGAAGCTGTGAAAAAATCAAACTTCTAAGCCAACGCAATCAAAAGATACAGCCGTTTATGCCGCAAATTTTCGACACTTGCAAGGGAATCAAAACCTACAGGGTGCTTCCCGTGAACTCAGAATCTTGAAATTTGGTACGAAGCAACGTCTTATAGCATAGATAAAGGAAAAATTACGAAAACCATAAATTTTTAGTTACATCACATAATATATTTTTTTTTAATAATTTTAAACTTACTACCCATTTCCTCATAAACGCGTAGAGGTATTAAATTGAAATTCATACCAAATACTCAGGTCTATAATACCTTTAAGCTGTCGGAACCCTCGGTGCGCGAGTCCGACTCGCACTTGGCCGGTTTTTTTTTAATACTTTGTCATTGAATTTTCATCTTGTTTTTGTAATGTCAGTTAATTTTTAATTAATATTGTATTTATCCATGCAGGCGGATTTTGGTTTTTCTTATTTTATTACTAGCGGTCGGCCGTGGCTCTGCCAGCGTGGATATCGGTGAGCGCTGCATAAAGCATACCCAGGAAAGACTCGGTCAGCAAAATGATTCCCAGGTCAATAAACAGACTCCGACACTAACATCGACGTGCGTCGTCGATGTTAGTGTCGGAGTCTGTGAATTCAATAAACGCAGGCTGCAGCAAAGATTGTCTTCCTCCCGCAAGCGCACCCGCCTTGGTGACACCAACTATCGCAATATTTTAATTTCGCCATAATTTCAAAACCAAATTTCCAATTTTATTCATTCAAAGACCAAATATTGTCTACATAAACTGTACTTAGTGATGGAATAATTTATTTTGATAAGGATTAAAAGAATGAGTAAAATAAACGCGTTTAAATGTAGTCCAAAAAAAATTCAAGATTTTTAAATAAAAAATGGTTATTGTGCCTCACGCGACATAGATAGGTATAGTGTGTCGTGGACTTTTTTGTAAATATTTATAAGTTCTACAATTACTTAGAACATTTTATGGTTCTATTTTTTATAGTTTAGGCAGCGTACGTAAAATAAGTAACTTTTCTGGTTGATTTTTTACACCTTGCGTCCGAAGAACCCAAATATCTTACGAAACCCTACTTTTTCCAAAATAAAATTTACCTCACAATATGTCGTCAAACATCTGCCATTTTAGTTTTTTTTTAAATGCCACCTATCTAAGAACACTTGGGTCATTAAGACAAATCTAACGATACCTCAAATGTGAAAATCCGTTAAGCGGTTCTGGAGATACAAGGTAATAAAGAATATTACAAACATACAAGATACGCGCCAAACACATAACCCTCCCGGCAGTCGGGTAAAAATGAAAGAAAAGGAGGCTCCAAACAGTTCCAAAGTTATCCACCACATTTGCCTAAATATACCATGAAATATTTGTTATCACTTATCATAATTATATGCATTTTGCACTGCACTTTTAAGATTAGATAATCATTTACCTATTTAACGATTTTGTGATATGCTTTTGTTTCTTAATAATTATGTACTTTTTCATTTACATACCGTAAGGGTTTTTATTTTTTTCATTTTTATCGATAACTTTTTTGCCCTCATTAGTATTACTTACCTCAAGTATTTTTCTCTAACTATTCAATGCTCATTAGAAAATCTTAAACCTATAGATGTAGCTTTTGCTATACATGGAAGGAACATTAATAAAAAAATCTTTACTGTAAATAGTTTTTCATGTCAATTTCCACGTAGAATGAATTTAAGATATTATTATTATCCCACAATAGGGATTAAGAAGTGACAATATAATCACACTTTCTTCCTGTTACTATCGCCACGATAAACTAATCTAGAGCTCAGCCAGGAAATATGGATTAGGTAGATTTCCACATGAAGCTTAAAAATATTTAGTTAGGGCAGTAGTTTGTGTTTCCTTCTTAATATATTATGTACCTATGCATAAAACTGTATACTTATTTCTAGTTTTTATCGAAGTACTAACTGTTTGATTAAATAGACGTAATTGTAATTCTTATTTCTTGTGGGTATTAATTCTTAAACAGCAGGCTTAAAACGTATTCAAAAAATATGTAACGTTTTGTGAGTATATTTTACCAGTAAATACAAAACGTACTTAAATAGGTAGGCTACGTTTTAACTTTTAACAGACCCAGATTTTATCAACAACTCAATTTTTACAAATCAATATACTATGTAAAGTGACACTGTTTCTTAATAACCTTACCTAATAAGAACTAATATGAGAACAAACTATCACAGATGTTAAAGACATTAAAAAGCTATATCAATTTACACGTTAGCCACACCGCTACCAAAATGTTACGTGCATTAAAGATAATGGAAGTAATTTTTCACGCATTTCTTCTAAAATCATGTGCACTTATAGCGTAATTCCTTTCTCAGGAAGGAAAAAAATGATTGATGCCTCTGTTTTTATCGTGATCTTAGTCATTATTGCGTGAATAAACAAAAACTCATGTCATAATATGAAAGCATTATTGATTGCATGTAATTATGCCTGCAATTCGGGTGGCAAAAAGATAATGAGATAGACCTTTATAGGAAATCAGTTTTATTTAGATATATTTTGATAAAAACCCTTACGGTATGTAAATGAAAAAGTACATAATTATTAAGAAACAAAAGCATATCACAAAATCGTTAAATAAATGATTATCTAATCTTAAAAGTGCAGTGCATAGTGCAAAATGCATATAATTATGATAAGTGATAACAAATACTTCATGGTATATTTAGGCAAATGTGGTGGATAACTTTGGAACTACTTGGAGCCTCCTTTTCTTTCATTTTAATAAGAAGGTTTTTTCTTTGAAATACGTCGTGAGTGGACCTAAATTGAGTTTTGATCTCTTTAGTTAAAATAACATCACCTTTGTTCTGACAACTTCCTCAATTACATTTACACATTTAAATGTAACTAAAACAGCGTCCAAAAAACTAAATTGGAGCTAAATAAATATGTAGTCAGTTGTCCGTTTGTTTAATTTGTGCGGGATTTCCGTTTTTTGTGTTACCTAACGTGAACTAACCGAATTGAGCTTGTCATTCCTGTAACTCGTTAATGGCTGAGTTTTGTTGCGTGTGTCCTTGTCAATAATTCATTAAAAAAATAACGCTAGTGATGAAATAACAAATACCAATAATTAAGTCCATAAAACTCAGGTTTATCTAGCCATAGTTTCCTCCAAGGTCATTCAATGATAATGATCCGTTTCTTTCAATTTACCAGTGCTTTTTGTCTAACGTTCATGCATTATCCAAAAAACGCTCGAGAACGATGATGATGAACTCTTCACAAAGAACCTAAGAAAGCCAAAAATGGTGTCATTATGTAAAAAGGTCTTAACCTAATTCTACCCTTTCATAATCGATGAAAATTTTTAGGACACGACTTAATTACGCTAAAATTCTTTGTTAAATTCAGGCTGAATATGCATGAGGATGCTTCTAAGTGGTCAGCCGTGGCACGGTAATTATGAAGTCAACCTCAAGCTCGCCCAAGGCTTGCTAAATGGAAACTAAGTGAGCTTCTAAGCTTGTCTTTCGAGCTTAGGTCTGGTTAGCTGGATATATTCACTTACCGTCGGACGACACGTTCAACATTTGGATGATTTCATTTGAGTACGTCCCGTAATGAAATTCGTATTCCTGAAACGCAATCAATATCGTTCTGGATAACTAAATGCTACTATATAATATTATAGAATAAATGAAGTGTTTTATAAAATAACTAGCTGACCTGGCAAACGTTGTTTTGCTATATAAATTATTTCTAGAATCAATATTAAAATTGATAAAACCTATTCTCAGGCCTAACGAATGTAGATACATCAAAATTTCATTAAAATCGGTTGAGCCGATTGGAGGAGTTCGCGCACAATGAACAATCACAAATGACACAATAATTAAATAATAGATTTTGTCCTACGAATAATAAAAACTAGGGAATCGTAACTCCCATACTATTACCGTTTTCAATTTGGTTCCTTTTGATCTGTCATGTAACGTCAGCCTAGTACCGCTCAAGGTCACCTGAATATTGCAAATGTATTGAAATGTGTACCTAAGGTACACTTTTTTGACAAGTATTGTGGAGCACGTTTTTTGACGGAGTTACTTTTCTTTAGTTTTTATTATTCGTAGATTTTGTCACTGAAAAATTTGTGTTATGGTACGGTTCACTATTTTATGAGGTTTCAGGCAACATCTAGTTCGCAAATCGCAATAAACTTGCTCTTCACAGAAAAGTGGTACATTTGGTGTGAATATTAATATTCCATAAATGTACATATCTGACGACTTTGGACCTCCTATTACTTTTAAAGATATCTGCACAAATTTCCAGGAACCTCGAATCGACACCGCAAGAAATATGCAGGATTTTGCCGGCGGACACTGATATGGATATTGGATATAACTACGATGGAACACGGTGCAGTATTTTAAAGTCGCACTCAGTAAGAAGAAGATATATTAGTGATTACTTATAGCATTAAATGGTTGTTTAACTGTGATTCAATAATTTACCGTATTTAAAGCCTTATAAACTCATAATTTGAAAGCTACAAAGCTATAATAAAATACAGCAATAATCTTCAGTATATCAACATTCCTTTCCCCGTTTTAAATTTTCTATTTTTGTTTATTATGCTCATGATATCAGCCTCCAAAGTAAAACCAATTTATTAAAATTCAAGCATACATTCAGCATCTCCTTAGGATTTACAAATTACTTTTATTTGAAACACACATCGCAACATTCCTCGTTTTCATTTTTTTAGGGCAATTTTGAACTAAGTTAAGAAAGGGTTTTGGTGCGAACTCGGAAACGCGGCAAATGTATGGCCAAGGTCGTTTGCTCGGGGGACGGTCTTAAAGAACCAGACAGAAAGGATTTTGCTGAAATTTTAAATAAAACTATTAGAATTAATATTCTGTACCAAAATGTAAAATGAACCATGTAGGTTGATGGTGCTCACATCTCTGGTTATACAAAGACATCACATTACAATGCATGACACATCCGAACTTTTGGTCCTAACTATAGTTTGATATTTCTCTGTCGTGCCCTAACGCCTACTTAATAACACATCTGTCATATCCGAACAATGCATTCGATCTGAATATTAAGTGTTGAGACACAATACGGAATACATCCATGGATAAAACAGCACCGCCCTCGAATAGATTTGCGATGCAAAAATGTACCATTATGGGCAAATATAGGCGAGATGTGTGATAAAATTGCCTACCTTATGGTGAACTAGAACAATGGCACGGTGGAGAATTTAAATATATAAAGTTTTGCTTCGATTTTAAGAAGCTTCTTTTATAATGGCTATGCCCGTGTGACTAAAACAATATAATGTATTCATTTAAATATCTATTCAAAACTCGGTGTCACCCGTCTCTTCCGTAGCAATAACTTTATCGCCGTGACAAACAAAATACTACCCTGTATCTTTACTCTGAAAAGTATCTTCGTGCTAAATTTCATCAAAACTGTTCAGTGATTAAGGAGATAGACACACACATTCTAAGCCACACGCTTAGAATGCATTACTATCCATACTTTAATATTATAAATGCGAAAGTGTGTCTGTCTGTCTGTTACCTCTTCACGCCCAAACCTCTGAACCGATTTTGCTGAAATTTGGTATGGAGATACTTTGAGTCCCGGTAAAGGATATAGGATACTTTTTATCCCGGAAAAATGCACGACATCCGCGCGATAAACGAATTTTGGCGCAACGGAGTTGCGGGCATCATCTAGTTCTGGATAACCATTTATTCTACTAAACTTTTTAGTTGACATAATAATATACACACCTGCTATATTCTTTCAACTAATACTTTTTAAAACGAACGTGCAACTAAAACAACCATCCATTTTCTAATAGTTAGAAGTTTGAACGAAAAACCACAGAAAGATAACGACGACAAAGTTTCAGAAACCTCAGATTTTGCATGTGAAGCCGTTTGGGGATTTTAGCGGACAATTCATTTGCATAACGGAAAACTCATATTAAGTACCCGGCTCCGGTTCGAACATTTACCCTCGTGAGGATTCGCCGAGCTATAATAGTCTAGACGATTTTAGTCCAATGAAAAGAGTATTTAATATTGAGACGCGATGCTGCAGAGCTTCGAATGTGGAGGTTTCCGAGTTTTTGCAACGAAGTTCCTTATCGCGCGTTCGGCGTAAATCTGAAGGCTAGACAAAACGATATTTGACCTTGATTTGACCTCGACACTTTTTTATTAGTACCTCCATGTTTGGGGCAGAGGGCGTTGATAGTAAGTATTGCTGTGCGTCAGCTAGATGGCGTTTTTTTTTAAATAAATGGCGACGCGTTGTTAGTATTCCTATTTTCTGGGCGGCAATAGTTTTTTTAACAATTTTTTTGAGTGTATATTATGTATACTTGAGGTTTTTTGAACATAAGAAATAATTTCGTTCTATTTGGATGTCCCTTGACACCTCTCAAGTTTTTTTGACAGAATTGCATCTAAACTAAAGCGTTGCTGATTGGTCAACGTTTTTGATAGCCAATCAAAAGTGCTGGTAAAATAAATAACAGATGTCCGAAAGGCGATTTCAATCTTATTTATTTCTAGAATAACAAAAGTCTGAAGCAATATTTCTAAAATATTGGAACAAACAAGAGGCAGCTAGTCCGTTGCAATACGTTGTTTATATTATTTTATTGTTGCATGTCCGCATGTATCTTCGTGGTTTACGATGCACATCCTTCTTTATTTCCTGAAGAAGGCACCGCTCGTTTCGAATTTATTGGAAGTTGTTGCAGAATCGTTTCAATCAGATTCTTCTATGGGATTTATTAAGGAAGGGCATGCTGTATAACTCGTCCTTACAATACCAATTACTAGTAAAAGTGATAAAATTCTTTGGCTGGTGAGTTCGCCTTTAACTTTGTAGAATAATATGGTCATTGTAAACAACACTATCGAATGGTGCAAGGCTGTCACTCATTTGTCAGAGATCGTTTTAACTTTTCTATAAAAACATTTAATACGTGTTTCATAACCATGAATATAAAGGATGTAAAGATAAAGGATGTAAAGATTTTGAAAAAAAAAAGGTTTTTATAATTAGGGCTTAAGCTACTTGGAAAAAATCAACTAAAGATGACAGCTTTTCGTCGCTTGAATATTATTTTTATATTTAGTAAGGTTGGTGCAAAGATGGTTGGTGTAACATTAAAATTTATATAATATCAGCGCAAGAAAAATCCACTTTAGTTCTCAGACCAAATAAAAAGTCTTAGTTTACGTTGTCGAAAACGACAGTAAATTAAGCTGCATAAAGAGTGAACCTTAAAAGGTTCCGCGCAATTGGACTAAGTGGAATAAATCGTCCCATTATTGCTTTTTATTCGACTATGCCTTGTTCACCCTTTATGTATTGTGACTGGATATAACCTACAAATCCTACAATTACATAAAAAAGACGACAGACATTTCGTACCTAACAGGGGCTACTCCCATTCAGCTAACATAACATTTTACAAGAATAATATTACTGTAATGTTTTCACCATGGAGACAGCACCAGCATAGACAGTAAATTGAAGGTTTTGTTCGGTCAATATCATAAAGTTAATTTACCTAGCGGAATAGAGCAACAATCTCGAGCTGTCAAACGAAACCGAAATTGATCTATATCTGTGTGTAAAGATATGTATACGTATACACTTAAACAAGCATCTTTCTATGAGATTAAATTGTCAACGTGCCGATAAGTGCCGACTGGATGTCAAAAAAAGAGTTCTTCTGTCATGTATCACACACCATTTTTACCACGCAGTGTTACTGACAGTGACATCTCGCTTGCTCAGGCCTTTGTTTCTCTGTTCTGCTAGGTATATTAACTTTATGGTCAATCTATACTTATATTATAAAGCGGAAGAGTTTGTAATTTTTTTTTGTTTGTTTGTTTGAACGCGCTTATCTCAGGAACTACTGGTCCGATTTAAAAATTATTTCAGTGTTAGATAGCCCATTTACCGAGGAAGGCTATAGGATATATTTTATCTCGCTAAGACTAATAGGAGCAAAGAAATAGAGGAAAATGTGGAAAAAACGGGCGAAATTTTTTAAAAGGGCTTATCTCACAAACAGTACTTTTAGAGTAGAGCATTTTTTTTGTTATTTGGATCAGATAAGAAGTAGACCACGTAAAGGATCATAGGCTTTTTTTTGTGGACTAATTTTTCTGTGAAATAAGTACCTATCTAATTTACGCGAGCATAGCCGCGCGGAACGTCTAGTTTTTGATATAATAAATTGGCTAAATGGGGCTTCGGATACAGACTTAATATTACATTATGTTTAAAAAAAGCAGGTTTGTAATATAACGCAGGTTTGTTACATAAAATCAGCATTCAAAACGTAGCGCATTTTTAATAAATTTATACATTTAAGTCTTTCCGTGTTGTTTTTGGGTTGAAAACACACTGCGTACGGTGTAATTTCGTATCTATCCCTAACCAAACAATGCTGAATCGGCATACAATAAATTTGAGCGAAATAGACGTGGCTTGCGCTTGCACAATAATAAATAAATTTTATGTCCAGCGCCCAGCGCAGTCTGCGCTAACATACTACACGGTCAACAATTTGTTATACATGTAAATTGCGTTTAATGTATGCAGGGAATAGTACAATTTAAAGTTCAAATGAATAGGCCTATGAATTTTATGTGATCTTTTAAAATGTAGAGGCTGCTCTATTTTACTTTCTCTTTTATTAGCTTTGTTTGTTGAAATTCGTCCATCGAGTTACCTTACATATTTTGCCGCATTAAACATTGTCTTATTCCTGGTACACATACATTCCCGAATATATGCGACGCAATGATATTCTATGTTACTAACGTAACGACGGTTTCTATGGTAGCAACTTTTCTATAAAATATGTTTCAAGAAACAGCCATTTTCTTTTCAACAAAGTTGCTCAATTTAAGAACGTTTTCTGCAAAATCTTGAAATGGTATAAATTAACACCCCATATAAGAACAAAACAATATCAAAGAGCATTTACTACACAGTGTACAAAATCTAATAACATGCTTCTTGGAAGACTTTTTGTTTTATATAAATAAATCATGGCAATCTGGTGTCGCAAATTATAGTGTGTGGGACACGCATATGGTAAAGTGTACCGACATTCCTTAATAGTAGGACTGGATTTGAGCCTATTCGCTTGGGGCCATTGCATTTATTATATCGTTATACAGTATATATGTCACACAGTAAAGTAAGTCTGTCGTGTCCTTAAAGTCTCGCTCAATATACAATAAAGGAGTGATCACACTGAGACGGGCCATGCCGGGGCTCAGCGTGCCGGGGCTCATCGCAAAAATCCGCCTCCATACAAGCGGATTTCTGCTTCCATACAAATTGTATGGAGGCGGATTTTTGCGATGAGCCCCGGCACGCTGAGCCCCGGCACGGCCCGTCTCAGTGTGCTCACTCCTTTAAAGTTCTTCCTATACGGGAGAATGAAGGGATAAAAATATCGTACTTTAAAGCTGAGGCCTACGAATAATAAAAACTAAGGAATCGTAACTCCCATACTATTACCGTTTTAAATTTGGTTCCTTTTTATCTGTCATGTAATGTCAGCCTAGTACCGCTCAAGGTCACCTAAATATTGCAAATGTATTGAAATGTGTACCTAAGGTACACTTTTTTGACAAGTATTGTGGAGCATGTTTTTGACGGAGTTACTATTCCTTAGTTTTTATTATTCGTAGGCTGAGCCTTAACCTACGCGTCAGTGACGGAGCGTCAAGTTGTGTCAAGTTGTCAAAAATGTGTGTTTTGTATATTATACAAACACATTTTACAGCTTGACGCAACTTGACGCTCCGTCACTGACGCGTAGGTTTGTTCTAAGCTTTATGTTTTTTTCTGTTTTAGGTGCGTTTAACTGTGCAAGATTGTTGGAGCTTGTAAATTTGGTAAATTAACACTTTATGGTTAAGAGGATACACCAGGGGCTAGAGAAATTGAAAATAGGTATTTGAAAATGTATTGCTGTCTCACCAATCTCAAGTCTCCCACCGCAGAGCGCGATAGAGACAACACGACAAAAGTTCTAATAAAAGAACAGAAAATCTTCGATTCGTTGTCCGCTGTTTCCTTCTCCAAAACTTAACCGATTTAAGTACTTTTTTCATTAAGAATTGAAACAAGGCTTGAGCTGTGTTCCTATGTTTTATTTTTTTTGTATATTCTATCCAGTTTTGTTTTCTGGGTGTTTGAACACAGAGGAAAATCTGGCCATTTTTTTGGGTTTTGGACGTTCTTATCTTTTTTAATAATAAAATTATGAAAAAAAAGAAAACATAGGGACATGCTAATAGTGGCCATAGATATTCAGGAAAAAAATCATAACTCTACCGGCATTATCCAGAGAGGAAACAGGGGACAGCGTTTGTATGGAAAAACGGCGGTGTGGAATCTTCAGACCGCAACGCGACGCGTAGATGCATTTCTCGCCTCGCCTCGTCGCGTTGCGGTCTGAATTGACCCTAAGGCGAAGCGACTTAATTTCGCTTATTTGGTTTATTTTCTAGACGCGTCACATCACTACAACTTGTAGTCTACAAGTCGGGGTAAGATAATCATAAAATATTACGAGTATGATAATATAGGTATAATGAGAAAGGGCTTATCATTAAGACGCTCCCCCTACGGAGATGCCGTAATTTACCATTTTTAGAGTTTCACTTATTTACTCATAATTTGAAAGCTACAAAATTAGAATAAAAAAATAGCAATAATCTTCAGCATATGAACATTCCTTTCTCCGTTATTAATTTCCTATTTTTGTTTATTATACTCATGATATCAGCTTCCAAAGTAATACCAATTTATTTAAATTCAAGCATACATTCAGTATCTCCCTAGTATTTACAGATTGCGTTTATTTGAAACACACGCCAATAGATCATAGACAATGTCATTAACTACATTTTCGCCGTTTAAATTTTTTTAGGTCAATTTTGAACTAAGATAAGTATAAAAAATAGGATTTTGTTGCGATCTTGACAACGCGGCAAATGTATGGTCAAGGTCGTTTGCTCAGGGGATGGCCTTAAGGAACAAACCCATACATAGGGAAACCGGCCTGTCATCAGTCCGATGGAATCAATCAGCCTTCCCGCATTCCCCAGGAATTCGCAAACGCTACAAGATTATAATACTGCTGCTACTTAAAGATATCTGAAATCATGTGTGCTTGCGCCTCACTTATTATTAAGAAGATCTACTGTATACCATTTATATTGTGACTATAATACGTAAACTACATTGTTTTCTGACACGTTTATTGCCAATAATGCAGATTTATAGAAAGTTTTGAGTGATAGAGACTAGTTTAGTTGCACCCATCTGGATCAAAGTGTAGACAAGATTCAACTCTTACATATTGCTAAGGAGTAAGGACACGATATAAAACAAGAGTACTATTTCTATTCCTTTATCTTGAAAACTAGAATTTAGCGCTCCAGAGTCAAAGATATTCAGACAAATAATAATATGATCAAATATCACCTTTTTCCGATTTATAAGACTTTGACTGAGATAAGAGATAGAGATGATGGAAAAACACCAATATATTAGTCTTATAGACAACAGTTACGCAATTTTATTTGTTCGTATTATACTGTGTATGCTGTAGAAGTATGTTGTAAAACAGCGTTTCGCCATGCAATACAAAATTCAAAGGATCCGTATTTTATCACCAGAGCCGCTTGGGTAACTAACCGTGAGCAAGGGCGTATGTACCTCACTAAATTATTTATTTGTACTTATCAAAAAATAGCAGCGCAGTATTATAGTCGACGTTCATACTTTACTAGTACTAATTAAAATAATATATATCAAAAGTCAGTTAAAAAGTAGCCTAAGTTACTCCTTATTACATCAGCTATCTGCCAAAAAAGTCCCGTCAAAATCGGTCCAGCCGTTTCGGAGATTAGCCGCAACAAACAGACAGACATACAGACAGACAAAAATTGTAAAAAATGCTATTCTGGTATATGTATCGTAAGTACATTCATATGCATGTAGTAAGAAATGGTTCTTTCAATATTACAAACAGACACTTCAATTTTATTTCTATGTATAGATTACATACATTACTATATAGTAATGTATGAAGTATGAACGTCAAAAACAACAATGTAAAGGAAATAGGAATTCTACCTTTAATATTGTTTTATGTGCTTTGCTTTGGTTCATTATGATTTTTGATTGTAATTGAAAATTATTTTGATTTGGTTATAAGTTATAACTTATACTTAATAATAAAATCAAATTTTCAATTATTATTGTTTAAATTTTACTAATATTAGTAACATTTAGAATTAAATATTAGCAAAATTTTACTAATATTAGTAAAATTTTGAAGATTATTTTTCCGACCCAAATATCGACCAATAGAATTGCACCATTCGACGTCACGTGGTACAACCTACATGGTATTATACTGATAATTTTTTGAAAATTTTCTCTGGTAGTTGCTATATATAAAAAACAAATTCTAATTCTATTGGCCGACATTTGGGACGGAAAAATAATCCCCCGAATACCACACGAGCTTCAAAATTATCTGGCATTTCCCTCAAGGTTCCCTGCAAACAAATAAAGTCGTCAAGTTTTTCAGGAAAAATCAAAACCTGAAAAACTTGACTCCTTCATTTGTTTGCAACGAACCTATCGGGAAATACCCGATAATTTTGAAGCTCTTGTGGTATTATAAGTGATTAATTGCAGTAAAACTGCAATTAATCTTCAAAATTTGCCGACATTAAAATATGTTACGAGTATAAAATATGCATAGTAAAGATAACATAATATTTCTAAACAATAGAAACCAATGCATTAAATTAAACATTGTAAAACAAAAATATTACAATTGAATACTATTTTATTCGAAATTCGAATACGCATCATCCGATGCGTATTCGAATTTCGAATAAAATGTGATTCATATATCGGTCAAATTGTCGCATCGTAATATTTGCAAGTGAATGCGTTAATAAGGCATTGTAAATAATTGAGAGGATTCAAGTTCGATACTTGATTTTTGTATTATTTATTGAAGTTAACAAACAGTACTTAACCACCGTATACATAATATTACAATGATTAATCATTAAGGAGTAGAACTTATTAACTACGGAACCAACAGCTTTAACTACACATGAAATAATAAAAGTTTGATGATAACCAGTACGCCACATAAATAAATAAAATAAAATATCTTTATTTCATGTATCACGAACCCCGACTGAACCAAAAAATACAAATATTTGAAAGGGCAAAGACTGACCAAAAATTATGACTTCACTAAAATGAGGCTTTAATAAAAGTTCTATAATCTATACCACTTACAACACTAATGCACTTTTACGACTTAATGGCTACCATTACGGCACTGGTGAGAATGTTATTGAATATTGTTTAATAATGATATTAGATAGAGTAAAATAAAAATGTAGACTATACAAATTACTCAGGCAGCCAACATGATTGTACTTCGATCGCAGCGAAAGGTTAAAAATGACTAGATTCTTTCATATTGACTAATTAAGTAACATAATGTAATAAAGATAAAGCTTAAGCTTATTGAATTAATTTGGCTTTTGGTCTTGATTTCGACCGATAAAAAGCCGATCGTTTTGGCCGAAGATGCCACATCCGAAGCCGTGGTCAGACGTACTATCTGCTTTTAAATTAGTTGTCACAAAGACGAAGTTTAAATTTTAGTTTAGACATAAAACGCCAGTGACATGGTCCATAAAAGTTTATGTTAAAGTCTTTTCAATTACAAATTATTGCAAAACTCAACCGTAATATGTGAAAAACTATTTACACCGATTTTATGTAGCTCTCGGTTATGATGGTAATGAATTTATTTCTGCGCATGACTCTAACATTGTTGAATACTAAGTAGACGCGGGAATAATTTAGGTTTAGCAATAACCACAAACTACTTGGCGTTTTGTTAAAACTGTACAGTGTACGTAAATTATACTCGTACTTTGTACCCATATTCTAGAAAAGATGAATAAGCTACACGAACAAAATGGTTTCAAGGATACATTTTCTTTTACGCTTTTGGATAATGCACCAACTAATAACCCATTATATTTTAGCATTATTTATAGCAATTATTACTTATTATTATAATTATCTTTACTAATAACTATAGACGCTTATGCCCGATTACGCAAAGATAAAAAAGTGGCGAATACGACAGTATACATTTTCATACAAAAAACAAATGTGTCTATGATGTAAGTCTATATAATTATCATTTTAGATATTACTAGCTGTCCCGGCAAACGTTTCTTTGCTATATAAAGTATTTCGGCCGTATTATTTTATTGAAGTAACTAAATAAGTATGTCACCATGGCAACGTCCATCGCTATCCCGTCGCACAAACAGTGGTCGGCCTCAGTCTAGAGTTGTAATAATTTACTATTATTTATTCAACAAATGCACTTATCAATATAAAAAGTACCCAGTTGCCGATTCTCAGACCCACTGAAATTTTGTTAAAATCAGTAAAGCCGTTTCGGACGAGTACGCGGCCTAACATTGGGACACGAGAATTTTATATATAAGATATTATACGTTGTATGGTTTTAACAAAGTACAAGGGTAACATTAAAATTATAAAGGCATTGTTACGACTTAAGCGTAATCCAACATGAGACGGAATTTTAATGAGTGTTGGTTTAGGCGAGATGACCCAATGACAAACAATGTCCAGTATAAACTTTCTCACAGATGGACACATGACAAAGTGCGACTCGAATTTGGTGCGTGTACGCACTATAGTAAACGGAAGCACCGTGACAAAATATGACTTTCTTACTATTAAAGACATTTGCTGTATGATCAATACCTTTTTTTTTTTTATTTGTACAGAAAAACTTACATGTCTTTGGACACTTGTCCTTCATGTGACTTTTTTAATGTGCCAGAGATAGAAAATCAGGCAGTTTAACACAACAAGTTACTTAAAGTTTAATATAATCCACGAACCTACACTAGACATCGCAATCCGTACATTTGATCAATATAATGAAATTGGTTATTTTTTTAATGTTATTGAAATCAGTAAAGAAGCTTACTACCGTTTATTATCTAGATACTACAGAGAACAGAGTAACCAAAATAAAATAAAATTACCACCGCAAATCCGATACGAAAAAGTGTTCCAGGAAAAAAACTGAATCACGTAGTCTGTACTAACCTTTACCGAATCCAAACACTGAACTTCCTAGAATCAAAACCATCATAGCATCCACGGAGTAGAGAGCAAATAAAATAACACACGAATTGTTACTGTAGTTACTAGTTTCCGTTGTATAATTAAAGACGTGAGTGGAAGAACCAGATAACTAACATTTTATAACATAAGGATTACCTACTTCATCATCTGGCCATAATGGCTGGCTATACTTAAGATCCATATTTTTTTTATCTTTTTCTCAGCCCTAGTCTCCATTTATGCAAAAAGTGGCTATTTTTTAACTGTTACTTACCTGCTTCTTCAATTACTACGAGTTGGTTTCGACTTAATATTAGGGTTAATTTATATGCAGAAGAACGTGTTCGCATAGTGTGACAACTTCACCCATGATGGACAAATACAAGTGATTATAAACGTCATATTATAGAAAAACATGATCATCCAAGATAGCTTCATATAGCTTCAAACCGTGGCTGCAATCATAGTATGGTTACCATTATTGACGCCTCCGTGGTCCAGTGGTTAAGAGCGTTCTTGGCTTGGTAACCATGGGTTCGATTCCCGCGTTGGAAACATGTTATTTCCAAGCTTGGTTAGGACAATGCAGGCTGATCACCTGATTGTCTGACAAGTATTAGATGATCCATGCGTTGGATGGGCATGTAAAACAGTCGGTCCTGCACCCTGATCTCTCGCTAGTCGTGTCGGTCGTCCGCCCCACTGGGTTATGCCAGTAAAAGGAATAGAGAGTGCTCTTGTATACTGCGCACACACTTGGGCACTATAAAATTACACCTGCGTAACTGGCCTGGTTTCAATGAAACCGGCCACCGTCACCGAAACCGGTGTGGGAGTATTATTATGGTTACCATCAAAATATCCCTACATTTGTGTCACAGACTTTTCTAGTATGAAATTTTCTTCTATTACATTATCTACGTAGACGCATTTTACCTGAAGAGAACCTGAGTTTTAAAATCCTTCTTCCTTTGGCCCATATTAGACACATAGTAGGCCCCATAGTAAGCGCCAAACTATGCTAAAGTTAACCCCAGGGTTAAAGCGCATCTTGGCGCCATAATATTTTGGTTTCCAAAAAAGTATCATAAAGAAAGAAGAGAAAAAAAATTGTAGACTCAAAAAAACTTAACATTGAGCTTTTGTGGTCACTAAAACACACTTTCATTCGAATATTTTTGAAACACATTACGTTTCTTTTGGCTCAAAAACACGAAATAATTAAGTTATCACAATTTGATAAGGAAATAGACCTTGCACCTGTGTCGCTGTGGCAAGCGCAGTGCAGGTGGCTTCAACTAGTTGCCATGACCGATAATAATCGATTAGAGCCGTAACAGAAGCTAACAGAACTGCGCTGATGCCCGTACAAATTAGCTCACCTATCTTAAAACATTATGGAAATAGTGCAAGAATACAAGTTTGTGGTTTTTAACCGACTTCAAAAAAAGGAGGTTTTCAATTCGACACGTATGTAATATTTCCAGAACTACTTACCCAGTTTTTGTGTATGTCAGTCTATTTCAGTGTCTGAACAAATGTACCAAATTTCAAAAGTGTCATGTATGTATGTATGTATGTATGTGTTCGCATATCTCCGGAACCTCAAGTCCGATTTAAGTGATTATTTTTTTGGTGTAGGTACTAGGTATTGTTCAACTTAGGGAATACTTTAAGTTTCATCAAAATAGGTTTAGTAATTTTTGAGATAAAGCAATTTTAATTCTCAATTACGTACAATTTTGAAGTCGGTTCTATCTTTTTAAAATACTATTATTATTAGGATTTCACATAAATTTCTGTCTACAGCACCTATAGAACTCACGGAACAATCAAAATAAATATGATGATGATGACAATATGTGACTAAATACCGAATTTCGCAATCGTCTGATAAAAGTGTGAGATAGCTATAACTAGATGACGCCCGCAATTCTGTTGCGCCAAAATTCTGGGATAAGAAGTATCCTATGTCCTTTCCCGTGACTCAAAGCATCTCCATACCAAATTTCAGTAAAATCGTTACAGCGATTTGGGAGTGAAGAGGTAACAGATAGACAAACATATCTCTAACAAAGAGAATCTCACATTTACAATAATAGTATGGATTCAACTCGGGACTCGGAAAACATATCTCCTAGTTCCTAACGTATTATAGTAGTTTCAATGTTACTATTGATCAATCAGAATACAACAGCAATATAAATATATAGTTCCCGTGACTCATTGTTGTCCCTCAGCTCCAGGCGACGTGTCACGCTGTCAACGGGACAACGCGTCACGCGAAATTTGAATACAATTTATCACTGTTTTGTCCCTTCGAAATGCTAATTGTACATTTGACGTTCACCAGGTGGGCCGGGCTATTACGCGAATAGAGAATTAGAGACCGATCGCTTATTGTTAAATAATGGTTATAGCAATGTAACTCCGTCATAAAAATTTAAATTAGATATCATGTGGCTGTCAAATTATCAAGCCTATTTGTCAAACGGTTTGGAATTAGAATAAGTGTGATCGATGACAGTAGAGTTAGCTGGTTGTCAAATACGCATACATAATGAGGATTATTCGACATTCGGCTCTTATAAAGTTCAGATAAAGTAGCGCCTGTGGCTTTGTGTTTTATGAAAGTGTCAAAACATTTTTCCGCGATAAACCTTTATTTAAAAAATATACATTATGCCGCCGCCGCACATGCGTCTATCGTACGAAGCTTCGTGCTATAAGGTGATATACCATTGGACGATACACGCAGATCGTCCAATGGTATCGTTTTACGCTCGAAGCACTATGCAGGTGCGGCCTGGGCTTTTCAGAAATTATAGAGGGAAATCGGTGCAGGCGCGGCGTGAAGATGTAACGCAGACAGATAAACTTTCAAACTCATAATATTGTTATTATGGACTAGGGTTTTTCTTGTAGCATTGATTAGAATTAAGCCGCCATTCCACCGCGGCGCACGCTGTGCACGGACACGCGGCGCACGGATTTATTAGTTTCACTACGTGGGTCAACGTTTCCACTGCAGCATACGCTATGCACACGGCCACGACTATATACAACTGTAGCGCAGCACAGTTTTGAATACTATGTACACGCTTCCGTGTATCCCGTGCACAGCATGCGTAGCGTGGCTAGCGTTGAGCAACATGTCTACCATATTCGAGCAAGCTACGAGAGTCAATTCGTGCGTAGCGTGTCCGTGGGTAGCAGTGGGCACAGTCACTTTCTTACAAAGCGAAGCTTGACGCACGTGCGTAGTCTCTCCGTGCGCTGCGGTGGATTGGCGGATTAATATTCTCTATGATATAAATGTCCATTACAT
The DNA here is from genome assembly GCF_905147365.1 of Aricia agestis. NCBI lineage: Eukaryota > Metazoa > Arthropoda > Insecta > Lepidoptera > Lycaenidae > Aricia > Aricia agestis. The sequence goes on along the minus strand of NC_056421.1, from coordinate 6,387,622 downwards.
AGTACACGTCATGTTCCATAATAACCCCAACTATACATTATAGGGGTAATACTTTTCACGGTCCCTGCCCGCACGAAAGTTACTACAAACTTTACTGCGGGCGTAACCACTGAGCTAGTCATTTAAAATAGCTCATGTTTTCATAGATGCTTTGAAATTATTATAAATATTTGTTTAAGAACAGTTTGGTATTCATATTTACTGTAGGATTGTAGAATAAATTAATAGCTTATGACCTTGAGTTATGCTCAGACTAGCTTTTTTAATAGTCGTTTCTCGAGATGTCATTAGTTCTCTTTAATAAATACAAAGAATGAAAATAATTAAAATAATAATATTATGATAACTTTAACCTAGGTCGACCGCCGATGCTATTAATTGACCTAGGTACAATATCAATAAATTTGGCTCCCAAAAAGACTAAGGCCGGTATAAATAGTCAGCAGGTACTCAAGATGCATCTCGGTCTCAAGACACGGTTCAGGCTTTGTGATTGGTTGGCTGTCAAAATTTGGACCAACCACAGAGCCGAACCGCGTCTTGAGACCGGGTCGCATCTTGAGTACTGAATATATTTTATACGGGCCATAGAGTATGCTAACATGAGAGAACATTGTTACCGTAAGTATTTGTGGGTATTCATATTATTGTAACATGCTTGAAATTATTCATCAAAATTGAAAATTAAACAAAGCCTGTCGCATCTCTAATTATGATGCTGTTACATACTTCGTATTCAACAAAAAACAGTGTCCGAACTCCAAATTCTGTAACAATAGAATGTGCAATCCAAACCAAAATCGTACGCCAACGAGTTGGACAAACAAAATCATAATTGCAAATAAATTTTTATTAGTGTTGACAATGAAATTTTTGATTTACCATGTTCAAATTTAAATATTTTCATAGTCGTGCAATTGATTATGAAGCTACCCACACAGGTAATAGAATACAATTTTGTACTACATCGAGGTACATAAAAGTCATTAGTGAATTCAACATTATCTAACGAGCAAATTGCTGTAAATGTTTTATGTAAATTCTATGCATAGATAAATATATCGGGTCCATTTTAATTACTATTACAAGACAAATGAAACGGACAAACAGTTTCATAATAGGTTTTGCGGTAATTAATATTAGATGGGATTTATTGGCAATGTTCGACCACACACAGTTTTGGCATTCAAATTTGGAACATTTAATGACAATTTTTTAAATTCTATACCAGTTTTAAAGGCAAAAATATTTCGTCTTACCAATACAGACCGGTAGAAAGAGAGAAGAATATTACTTCCCCTTCAACGTCGCGCCGGCGGTCTACTTTCCTTCCGTCTTACGATTTTTCGATCAGGTTACGTATCGTAACGTAAGTTTAACTTTTTTACCCTCCCAAAAATAGCAATGCCGTTAAGTTTTCATATTTTGTAAAACTTTTCTCTTAAAGTCAGTGTTTGCTATACCGAGCAAAGCTCGGTCATCCAGCAAGTTGTAAAGTGACAGCTGTCGGCACCTAACGAACTTTGCGAAATCAAAGTGGATGAAATTTGTTCCTGATATTCTGCGAATAGCCCGGGGAGTATAGTGCTTCATATACATACCACTTCACCTACTGCTCAATATAATATAGTAATAATTGCCTTACACTATACAAAACTTACCCTGAATTACCTACTTACAAGGAATAACACTTTGGCTTTGTTAGTTCTCTCTTAGCTTAACACTTGTGGAAGCTTAAAAGATGATGAACATACACTAGCCGACTGAGAAACTCAAAAATATAGTAGTTTTTATCATTACTTAACTGTCTCTAAGTATGTATAAATTTTATGTAAAATATTGAGTAGTTTTTACCTACTTGTATTCAATAACCTATATAAAATACAAATTAACATTCTTATAGGGATAAATCTCTTGGTTTAACTGTTGTTAAAGCAAAGTCGATGATAAATAACATACATTATACTATAACTCTATAACATTATCACAATAAAACAATATATTACTTATATTATAATAATATTCCAGTCTACTAAATTATTCAGAGTAACATAACTTGTCACTCTCAAATCATAATACAAATATTATTTGACATTAACCTATATTAAAGTACAGTATACACAGATTACAGTCACTGCTTTAATCTGTCTATACTATCTGTCTTGTTCCTTTTCTTTCATTTAATTATTTCTTAACTTTATTTTCATCTCTTCATTTTGCTTTATTAATTTCACCCTTATCCTGTGTACATACTGTGTAACTGAAACAAAGTCTGGGGCTGACAAGTAATACTTGAGCAGCAGGTGAGCATTTGCTTTACAACTTCACCCCATAAAATAATATCTGTATTCAGTTTCAGATATCAGCAATAAATTATTCTGCAAAATGATGACACGATCGAATGTAGCCCGTCGGACAGAAGAACAGCTCCGAGTTGCCCTTCAGGAGCTAAAAGTTGCCCTTCAGGGTCTCTAAGGACCAATGTTAACAGCTACTATTTGAACGTGATGAGAGTGAGAAAGAAATGCTTATAATTTTGGAACAAAATGCAAATTTAAAAGTGGAGCTTAGTAAATTGAATCAACAATATTATATAGTAATATGAACTTATCTGTGACCGTAACTCAGAACTACAAAGTGTCGTGGACAGTATTGATAATTGCAGATTAGACTATGAACAGTGTTTAGAGGACACACATAATATTAAAAAGAAGCTGCAGGATTATATAAAGTCCCTTGAGAATCAATTAAACTCCAAAAAATCTGAAGAAACGCAAAGTTTGTATAATGAACTTTTAGGTAATGGAATGGTATTGTCAAAAAATAACATTACTACTATAGATCTCACTGGGGATGACACAATAAATAATCAACATTTTATGTATAGTAAAAAGAAACTTAAAAAATATATCAAAGTTAAAAAATGTATTAGGAAAACAGAGCAATTAATGCAAAAAAATAAAAAAAATGTAAAGCATCTTAACAACTTATCAAAGAATAAAAAAACTATTAAAAATCAATTGTTAAGCTGCTGTAAAGATTTAGAGCAGACCAGGCTTAGTTATGAGGCGGATGTAAGTAGTCTTCAATCAGAAATTTCAGATTTGCACTCTACCTTAACACATGTCCAAAATAAATATGAAATAGCACAAAAAGAAATTTCTGCATACGAGTATATATCAGCTATGGATGACCTCATAGAAATAGGAAGATATAATGAGGAACGTGTTAACTCCTTGTATAACAATTGTAATTGCCAGACAAAATTAGGTCATTCACAGAATTATAGTAATAGTTCAGTTATCGGTTCAGCGGTGAAGGCTTCTACTGACTCCTCAAAATATTATTATAAAACTCAGGCATATGCCCCTGAGGCCGGTTCCATCAGCATTTATTGTGATGAAATAGGCCATGGAGTAGGTGTACACCTGAATAAATTGTGTTTGGGACAAAAAATAACTTGTACTTGTTTGCCCGGAGCATCATATGAACAAATAATTAGCCGGGCAAATAATTCTTTTTGCCCCAACTCAATTTTAATTGTATTAATCGGGAGAAGAGGAAAGTTAAACAAAAAACAAATGCTGGATTATATAGAAACTTTAAGTTATAAAGAAAATATTAGAAAAATTATTTTGTTTACCTTTCCTTATATTAAACAGACAAGTAAAAAAGAGATTAAAGAAAATCATATAAGATATAAGCTGAACAGCCTACTTTGTAGTGCCACCAACCAAAATTGTATACTTTTAAGTAACAATATCCCACAAATAGATGTGGTTGATATTAATAATATTTTAAATTTTAGGTTTAATAATCTAACATATGATAAGTTTTACTTATCATATTCTTATACCAGACATGTAGCCAGATGGCTATTTCATTTTTTAGTTTTAAGACAAGCCAACAAATTGGCTAAACCATCCAATGCTTCTATTGAACATTCAACTTTTTTAAACAACTGTACAGATAACAGTTTGGAATTTGTTCCAATAATTTAAATTAGTTACTAAGACAACAGAGGTTCACTCTAGCAATGTATTAAGAAATATAAATAATATACATGCCCACCACCGGGAAACTACCAAAAATAAAAAAAGTAACTGTAATTTTAATTTTAACCTTGTATACCAGAACTTACAAGGGATGATGGGAAAAGAATTAGAAATCGAACTGTTTTTAAATGAATATAACATAGATATTATGTGTATTACAGAGCACTGGCTTAGAAATTGTGAATTAATATTTAACTTTTGTAATCACCAGTTAGCAAGTTCGTTCAGCAGAGAAAATGCCATTAGAGGTGGCTCTCTAATATTAATTCATAAAAAGCTAAAGCTTAAGGAACGAAAAGATATTGTGAAATTCTCTTCTGAACGAATAATTGAAGTGGCCTGTATTGAGTTGAGCCACCTTATTATTGTGGGCGTATATCCTTATTATTGTAGGCCTCCATCAGGTCTATACGACTCTTTTGAAAAAATATTGGAACAAGTTTTAAATAAAGTATGTGCATCTAAAAAAAAGGTTATTGTATGTGGTGATTTCAATATTAATTTGTTAGACTTAAACTCCACCACTATTAGATTCACATCCTTATTAAAATCGTATAACCTAATTAATTTATTTAATGAACCAACTAGAGTTTGCGAAACAACTGCCACTTGCATTGATAATATTTTCACAAATGTCCCTGTAAAAAAGAAATAATTAATGCTCTGAGTTCTAATCATCGTGGACAGTTAGCTTCTTTTAACATTAAATGTGATAGTAATACTGAAGAAAAGATTGAGTTTATTCCTGTAAATACAAAACGTATTGAGAAATTTAGAAGTAAACTTGTTTCAAGTCTTCAGCGCTTAGATATGGCAAATAAACCAGATGAAGCTTTTAATACATTGTTTAAAGTAGTAAGAAATCAATTCAAGTCTGTATTTACTTCTAAAACGGTCAGTTTAAATAATAAAAAAAATAATTTCAGTAATTGGGCAACTGCAGGTATCATTGTAAGTAGGCAAAGACTGTATGAGTTATATGATGAAAAAACAATTAATACTAGTGAATCCTTTAAAATATACGTGAAGAAATATTCAAAAAATTTTAGAAAAGTCTGTCAAGCTGCGAAGGCCCTCCACATAAAAGAAAAAATAAAGAACTCTAAAAATAAAGTGAAAACCACCTGGAAAGTTATTGCAGATGAGACTGGAAGAGTCAACTGTCGTAACTCGAAACTTGAACTTTATATTGATGATAAAAAGGTCAACTCTGACCTTGAGGTTGCGACAGTCTTTGAGAAGTTTTTTGCTGAAATTCCGATCTCAACTACAAAAGACTTAAATTCCTCACCTGCAGTTGCGGAAAGGTTGCTTAAAGAAAATATCAAGGAATGTGATGTCAATTTTATTTTTAAAGAAATCGACTCCAGGGATATTATTAAGACTTTTAAATCGCTGAATGTTAAAAGTACAACTGATCTCTGCGGTATGTCCACAAGAGTTATTAAATCAATAATTGACATCATTGCCCCGCACTTAGCTTTAGTCTTTAACAATTGTATTAAAAATGGTGTGTTCCCTGACCTAATGAAGCATAGCAAGGTGATGCCTCTCTTCAAAGCTGGGACTAAGTCTGACCCAGCCAACTACAGACCAATATCTATTTTGCCAACTTTTAGTAAAATATTTGAAAAAATAATTCTAAGTCAATTACTAGTTCACTTTAACTGTAATAATTTGTTACATAACAATCAGTTTGGCTTTACTAAAGGTAGGTCCACTACAGATGCAGGCATCAGTCTTCTATGTAGTATATTTGAAGCTTGGGAGGGGTCGCAGGATGCACTTGGTATCTTCTGCGACCTATCCAAAGCATTTGATTGTGTCGAACATGCTACATTAATCAGAAAATTGTATCATTATGGTATAAGGGACACGGCCCTAAAACTGTTAAGTTCTTACCTTGCAAATAGAACGCAAAGAGTAGAAGTTAATTCTAAAAGGTCTAATGGTAGTAAAATAAAGCTAGGTGTTCCACAAGGATCTATATTAGGTCCCTTTCTTTTTCTCATTTACATAAATGACCTACCTCATCTAGTTAAAGATAAGCATGAGATAGTACTTTTTGCTGATGACACTTCACTAATTTTTAATGTGAAGCGACAACAATACAATTACGACGAGGTAAATAGTGCTCTCTCAAAAATAGTGCAATGATTTAATGCTAATAATTTACTATTAAATTCTAACAAAACGAAATGTTTAAGATTCAGTTTGCCAAATGTTAGGCAAGTACAAACCAATGTACTATTAAATGATGAGAAAATGAAATTAGTGGACACCACAGTTTTCCTAGGTATAACTTTAGTCAGTAAATTACAGTGAAGTCCGCATACTGCAAATCTGGCGGATAGGCTCAGTTCTGCAGCATATGCTGTTAAAAAAATCAGAGAAATAACTGATGTAGAAACAGCGCGACTTGTTTACTTTAGTTACTTCCACAGCATTATGTCCTATGGAATCCTTCTATGGGGAAATGCAGCGGACATTAATGCAATATTCGTGCTGCAGAAGCGAGCGATACGTTCTATTTATAAGATGTCATCGTATGAATTCTTAAGAGAAAAGTTCAAGGAAATAAATATTCTGACCGTCGCATCTCAATACGTCTTGGATAATATACTGTATGTAAGAAAGAACTTAAATAATTTCAAAAAGAATAGTTTTTTTCGACAATCATTGTTTTAACACTAGGAATAAGAACAAATTAGAAATACCAGTGATCAGACTTAGCAAAGTCAGTAAATCTTTTAAAGGCCAGTGTATACGCCTGTACACTAGAATCCCAGAAAACGTTCAAAATCTCTCTATCAATAAATTTAAAAAAGTAGTAAAAGAACGTTTGTGTACTAAAGCTTATTATAAAATTAATGATTTCATCGACGACAACACACCTTGGGAATAGGGTGGTTCTTACAGGCTACTAGAATATTTTTTTTTTATAATTCCTGTTGTAAATAGCTCTAAGTCATAATATTGTTACAGTTCGACAAGGCTTTAAATGAACGTCGCGAGAAAAGGAACTAACGCTGTTTTCATACAAAAACGTCATTTTGACAGTTCTCCAATTTACCAGTATTTATTTAAAGCCTTGGTGCACTATATATATTTCAAATTGTAATTTTCCATCTTTTTAGTAAAAGATGGCCCCGTGCGAGTTTCTTACGCCGGTTCTTCTCGCCGGGTTAGTTCCCGAACCGGTGGTACACACCTTAGTATCGACGTTCGGAAAAGTTTTTGTAAAAAAATTACTCTGAATAAAAATATTTTGATTTGATTTGATTTGATTTGAATTCTAAAGTGACTTTTTACCTTACTACTCGTATTATGGTCTCTAATTTATGATTGCAGTGATGGCCACTTGGCTACTTTGCTGCGAAGCATTAGGAGCCTTGTAGAGTCATAACATTGATTTCTATGAAGCGTCTTTTCTCCTCCTGTTTAGGTTATAACTAAACTTAGCTAGCAACTCCTTACCTCATTCGCCGTTAGACCATCGAAAATCACGGTTATAGCAAACGTATCTTAGGTTTATACTGTACATAACTCAGTTTTAATTCCCGTTTCGTCTGTAATCCTCTCTTATCAAATGCCTTCGCAAGCACATAGATAACAGGTGTTGTTTGACTGGAACGGCCTACGATCGCCCATTACTTCGGATTATGACATAAATATTTATTAGCGCAATAAATACACGGGGAATTCTCGCTTTGGAATTATCCCTAAGTTTATACCTAGCCAGTTAGCCACAGAGCACTGTTTTATGTTCATCCTCTCAGTTGGATTCGGACAAACTGTTCAAAACGTAGAGCCGAAAACTAAACTCTACCTCTGTGGAGTGAAAATTCCTTTAGTGTCGTTGCGTACTTTTTTGGATGGTTAAAAATGTTAAAATCACGTCAATAAAATGACCAGGTGCCGTACTCCCGAAACTGATATCGATTTCGATTTTCGATTTCAACGGTTTTTTGGCATTTTTTAGACATAATATTTTAAATGACTAAAGTGTCAAAAAACCGTTGAAATCGCAAATCGAAATCGATATCAGTTTCGGGAGTAAGGCACCAGATCGAAAATTCGTGTGTGTCCTACGAATAACAGATAGTTTGTATTATTCGTAGTGAGTGTCTCATAAATTTTCGGGAGAGTAGTTAGAAACTCATTGTTTTTTCTTCCAATTGACAGGAAATAACAAAAATTTTGAATGCTCAACAACAATTACTACTTGTTGGGTAAGTATAAAAAAAGTCTGTAAGATATTTATATATTATTTTTGTTGTTCAGATATCATAAATTGTTAGCTCTACTTCACATTTTATTTTAGTCTAAATTAAAACAGGAAATTGAAAATGCTAAATGCTTTTTGTGCTTATTATTACGTCTCTTTTAATTTAAAGGTTAACACAATCATGTCAATGAAATTGTTACTATACTGTACTCAGCGAAACATGGCGGTAGTGGTCATTGACTCCCTGTCAAAAACTTGTCATTTCCTATACAAAGCCGCGATTGACAACATCTGACACTTCATTGTCAATCGCGGTTTATATAGAAAACCTACCTAGCTACCGCCATGTTTCGCCGAGTACAGTATAATCCTCATGATAGTAGACCAGTATTGTAAAATCATGTTAAGTTAGCCCTCTGTAGACTACTCTATGTCCTATCTATTCCGCACTCAGTAAAGTCTACGGTACATGTTTAGGTGCTACAATAAAACAGATATTATAATCTAATATATTTAGTCGAGCTGTTATAGTCCAACTTAGTTCTATAACGGTGCATGATTTATATCAAACATCTTTTCATCCACAATTAGACAGCTATGGCTGGTTTGCTTTGTACTTTTATTGCTATTTTATTATCAACCAAGTTTATTATAGTGTTGGGAGTGTGTTGCAAATTATTATTAGTACTAGATGATTCCAGCATCTTCGTTGGGCCAAAATTTGTTTATTGGGTGGGAACCGTACGTTTTTTTATTAAAAGTGTTTATACAAAATGTAATTAAAATGGATTTAGAGGTTTAAGCTTGAAGAGCATGATAGATAGACCTTTCGATAGACAAACTTTCATATTAATTTTTATTAGTGTGGATGTATGGATTACACATAGTAGTACTTTACCGGAGGCCCAATCCCCTACCCTTTTCCCTTCCCTATCCTCTCCTATTTCCTTCCCTACCTTCCCCTATTCCCTTACCTACCCTTCCCTATTCTCTTTCCTACCCTCCCCTATTACCCAATTCCTGCAGCACCTGCAGCTCTTTTGATGCTGCTAGTGTCCATGGGCGACGGAAGTTGCTTCCCATCAGGTGACCCGTTTGCTCATTTGCCCCCTTATTTCATAAAAAAACACATAGTAGTGTAACATTACACAACACACTTATCAACCGTACTAAATCATCAACCCACCATCAACCTATATTAAAATCAACGGTCATCACATTGAGTCAAACTGACATCACTCCCAAAGCACACACAGAAGTAATTAAGCTATAAATTAGATAAATAGTTGAAAATATCTACAAAGTAAAAACAGGAAGGTCGGAATTGAAACATACATTTAGGTAATGGGATTTTATATCACCTGATAACGTTAGCTTCCTAATAAATAAGGGAGACAACAGTGTCGCCGACACTGGTAAAAAAATGATAAAAGACCTCACACCAGGTACGACAAAAAAGACTATTCAAATCAATATGAAGATTACAATGGCTACTTTTTAAGAGCTTTATCGTGACCGTAATGTAGGCATAAATTGTGAGCCTATCTGCGCTAGAATTGATTTTGTTGTTAAATTAAATAAGTTCTGAAATTACTGGATACGTTTTATAAAACTGACTAAATAATGAATATCACGGAGATTAAATATTGACTGTTTATTGCTATATTTATATAAGTATCTTAGCGAGATCTAGTAAAGATAGAGGAGATTCGAAATAATATCCTTCACATTAATATTTGGAGCATTTTCCCTTTGTGTTTCTAGTTAGGTTCGACTTAAGGGGTCCTCAAGATAGCCTTAGGCTGCCAAAAGAGCCGCTTTACTGCTCTTATAACCTGTCTATACTCGTACTACAATAAAGGAGATGCATGTATATAATTAGTTGTATTAACATTGTATTATTCTCGGCAAATTTTAACAACTACGCAATATATAGTATTGTGTGCACTGTGCAACCTTGAATAGAAATTATTTTATATTATTAGCCCAGCTATATACTTATTTGAGCGATAAAAGTATCGTTCGTCCATTCTCGAGAATCAAAGTGGCTTCATAATATGCCGATACATAGCGATTTAAGTGTAAAAATGTCACAAAGACACATTTATAGTAAACTACTCGTAGATGACCCTCGCAAATAAAAAAAAAAAAATAATTTATCAATTATCGCGCGGGTACCTTACATTATTCCGAGAATAAAAAGTATCCTTTGTCCTTTCCCGGGACTCAATGCATCTCCATACCAAATGTCAGTAAAATCGGTTCAGCGGCTTAGGCGTGACAAACAGACAGACAGACACAAAAACTTTCATATTTATAATATTAGTATAGAACTATTGAAGTACGGATAAGAAATATTTACAAGACTAAGGACCTTGTTTCACCACTTCGGTAGCACTTCCTGATAAGTGCCTGATAAGCTATTCACCACTTAACATGACGGATAGAGTATGGAGAATCTGTCAAAAAAGTTGTGGATAGCCTATCAGGCACTTTAACAGGAAATGGCGAATAAGGCCCTAAGGGCCTGTTTCACCACTTCCTGATAAGGCTATCCAACACTTAACTTGACAGATGAAGTATGGAGAATCTGTCAAAAAAGCTGTGAATAGCCTATTTATCAGAAAGTGGTAAAACAGGCCCTCATAGGCCTTGGAAATATGGCGCTATATTGAAAAATATTGCCACTTAAATTAATGGAAGTAAACAAAAGAAAGCACGTCGTAAAAAATGCTAGTAGCCATCAAGCATGAGAAAGTGCTACGAGGCTCTATAATGAAGTGAAACGTCCGTAGAGGCGCGCATGCGCATACCACTTCCGTGACCAATCGTGACGGATAAGGCCGATTTATCACAACGCTCAATTTTATAATAGAGGTGCGTACACACTGGACGACGTCTATGTATAGGTCTACCAGGATCTGATGGCAAAGGATGGCAGATTTTCAAAAAATATCTTTGATCATTGGATAATCCATACTAATATTATAAATGTGAAAGTGTGTCTGTCTGTCCGTCTGTTTGTCTGTCTGTCTGTTACCTCTTCACGCCTAAACCGCTGAACCGATTTAGCAGAAATTCGGTATGGAGATACTTTGAGTCCCGAGGAAGGACATAGAATACTTTTTATTCCGGAAAAGTGTACGGTTCCCGCGTGATAACGAATTTTGGCGCAACGGAGTTGCGGGCGACATCTAGTTTTTTATATTTGCATGTTTCACACACAGAATCAGCCGCTATAAGGAAAAAAAGGATCAAAATGTTTTATTCCTACTACCCCGGTTGTGCTAGAGTCAATTTCTTTTCTCACTTTTTGCCATCAGATTCTGGTAGACCTATAAAAGTGCAATGCATAGTATTCTGTTCATGGAGGATTTTGTTTACGTTCAAAATAATTTACTGCAAAGTGTCTATGTCAAATTATAATGCGTAGTATTTCCTGCACGCAGTGAAGTTTAAAGTTAAAAGTAAATAGCTACAAAGTATGTCTAATCGAAGTGTAATGCGTAGTTTTTTAATGTGACCAGTGGATTTTTAGGAGTTGCGGGATTCTGCAATCTGCATAATATAGCATAGGTTTTCTTTTTTTTTTATTATAAAATTGTGGCCGTCTATGGACTGTTCGTCCATATCCTTTTTTTGTTATTTTATTATTTAGATTTTTCGCACATGTTGTTTTCAGGATTACGGATATAAATGACGACTGTTTCTGCCGAACTTGCCATAATACCGCAGTCATGATATTGCATATCAATTATAGTTATACAATGTTAAAGTTATACAACGTTGTAATCATACAATGCTTTGGCATTGAGCCATTGACACAATAAGCTTAACAAAAGTCGCTTTTAACAGACACGGACAAAAATATAACGTAAACACAGTGTGGACTTTTTAATAATAATTATTGAGGGAACAGACCTAGTAGACAAGTGGCAAGCGATTATCGTAAACACTAACAAAATGTAACTTGTTAGCGAATACTAATGTCAAATCCCATACATTTTGTGGCGTTACGATAATCGCTTGCCGCTTGTCTAGGCCCTCTGGTAAACTTTAGTCGCATCTCATACTTTTTCTGTCATGTCCCTCAGTCTGTACGGCCACCAACCCCCGGTTGCGTGTGACAGAATATTCTATTAGTCCTTTACAATTTATCTTCAATGTTATTATGGCGTAAGCTGGATTAATGATTAGTGGAGTGATATGATCAAATCCCTTTAGTTCCGTGCTACCTGCCGCCTGATACTAATCATTGAATTATTTCCTAAGTCCGGATTTTTATACCCGAAAGGATTTGTCAGATTTTGATAATTTTTCAATATGATCTGATATTAATAACTAAGTAATATACGGTAGCATGTATCGGCAGGCTAATCGGATCCGGTCGAACTGACGCAGGCCGATTCCATATGTATTCCCTAATATGTACGTGTTGTCAGTCTTCGGATTCGATCAGGCGCTTCGCCTTTTACTGCGGCTTTTACGCAGGCTAAGAATCTCGATGTAATATATCACTTTTTTATACAATACTATGTCCATTTGTCCAATAATACGACGTGTCCTGCTCTCACTTGTCTATCAATATATTTGATGTGAAGGCAGACTTATAAACAAAAGACTGCTATAGAGTATAGAATGTCATAATTACTCAAACTTCATTTGTTACCTCAACTATACCTGTATCCAAGGGGTTAGTTGCATGCATCGCTAACGCAAAACAAATGACTACCAATTATATATTCAGTTACCAAGTTCCAAACCCTGCGATTAACGCAATTTCGAAGGGATAGCCCTTCGGTACAGTAACGACTCATTATTTCGCCATTGTCGGTGACGGAAGCACGCACAGGCAGCCCTTAAACGATGTGCAACCCTAGGGCAAGTTTCTTTCATGTTGCTAAAACTGTTATTGAAGTTCTTCCCTCTTTCGTTAGCTTACAATTTCATTTGTATCATGCATAATAATATGCATTTATTTGAATGTCATGTGTTTCTTGTTAACGTTTTTATTATTGTGAAATAAGTCGAACTATTTAGTTCTGCAAAGAAGCGAAATACGATTGACCGATTAATTAGAAAATGTTAGATATTATAAGTTATAATAGCCACAAAGTTTAGATGTGGGAGGTAGGTTCCTTGTGTAATAAAACGTGTAACACGCTAACAACGGTAAACGGAACTCGGAAGAGGTAAAAAAGGGGTTGAAATTAAAAAAAAAAAACTTATGAGAGTGGAGCCGCATGCAGCTCCTAGGTGTTAGACTGTTAGTGTATAATACTCCTAATTTAAATAGGTCGATGCTCTCATTAGAATAAATAATTAATGATTAATCTAGAATATTATGTAGTTACTGGTTACGTCCACAATAAGTTTCATCTATTTCGATGTGTAACTTATTCAAATTAGGTCCCAAATTAATGAATCCATATTAAATTGAACATAATGAGGATACTCATAAGAATAAGATCATCTTATTTATGGTGTAGGAAACGTTATAAATTAGCTTTCTTGTAAAAAAAAAACATATCATCAGACTATATTTAAGGATAATTTAAATTAAATACCCACATTAAAATTACATCAGCAAGAGGTTAGACGACTGGCAATAAAAACAAATGAATAATTAATAAAAATTTTAAAATGTGCAGAAGTTATATTAGTGAACCATCAGGATTTTTTCGTAATTTATATTAAGAAGAGGCATCTATGATAGATCATACACATTAGTACATGTTGCAGGCACTGTTAGGATCTAGTAATTTAGTGTAAACACGAGAAACTTTATTTGTTCAACTCTCGTCTGTAGGATTTTATGTGCCTTTCGTCGCAAAGGTTTTGCAGATCTTTCAGTAGCGGTCGCTGCCGTTCGAGTCGGTCGCGATCGCTTGCGAGTTGCGGCAAAGATCGGAAAGTCACCTTGGGCCGCAGCCAAAGTCCCTTTCGTTAAAAACGATAGCGAAATTCGTTATCAAAATGTATGGGATTTGACATTATTCTTCGAAAGCGAAATATTATTTAGCGATGACTTATGTCAAACCGCATACATTTCGATAAATAATTTCGTCATCGTTTTTAACGAAAGATACTTTGTCTAAGGGGGCTTAAGGCGCTCCCCCTACGGAGATGCCGTAATTTACCGTATTTAGAGCCTTATAAACTCATAATTTGAAAGCTACAAAGTTATAATAAAAAATCAGCAATTATAATCTTCAGTATATCAACATTCCTTTCCCCGTTATTAAAATTATCCTATTTTTGTTTATTATACTCATGATATCAGCTTCCAAAGTAATACCAATTTATTAAAATTCAAGCAAACATTCAATATCTCCCTAGTATTTACAAATAACTTTTAAATATTTGAAACACACGACAGTAGATAGACAATTTCATTAACTACATATTCCCCGTCTGATTTTTTAAAAATCAATTTTGAACTAAGTTAAGTAAAAAAATAGGATTTTGTGCGATCTTCGCAACGCGTCTAATATTGTATTGTCAAGGTCGATTGCTCGGGGGATGGCCTTAATAATTTTCTTAATGAAGTAAGGGGGCAAACGAGCAAACGGGTCATCTGATGGAAAGCAACTTGCCCATGCCCATGGACACTCGCAGTATCAGAAGAGCTGCAGGTGCGTTGCCGGCATTTTAAGAGGGAATAGTGTAATAGGGGAGGGTAGGTATGGGAAGGAAAGGGAATAGGGGAGGGTAGGGAAGGGAATAGGGTAGGGGATTGGGCCTCCGGTAAACTCACTCACTCGGCGAAACACAGCGCAAGCACTGTTTCACGTGAGAACTTTACTGTGAGAACGTGGTATTTCTCCGGTTGAGCCGGCCCATGCAGAAGCATGGCTATCCCACGTTAATAGTCGCGATTTATACGTAACATGTGAGTCGATGACAGCTCAGAAGATCACGGTAGGAACGTGACGCGTTTGGAATTATGGAGAGGCAATAAAAATATTTCCCCAGCACTAATTGCCAGATGATGACAGCAACAGTATGTCACGTGGATTATTCACGCTCATCGCCCATCAGTATTTAACACTAGAAAGACTGGAGCGGTCAAATGACCGCATTTTCGTTTTTAATTTGCGATATTTTTGTTACCGTTGCGTGAAATTCGTTTTCCTCTCGTGACATTTAATAATTTTCGATTGTTTAAATTGTGATAACGTGTTTTTAATGATTGCTCAATAATTATAAGTTTTAAATAACAACCTACCTAGAAAGACCACAACGGTCAATTGACCGCTTGAATAAAATTTCTAAAGAAAGTGGGTTTTTCTTGCAAGTTTTATTTTTCTTTCAATTTTTTTATTAATATTTTGATTTGTTTGTGTATTGTATTTGAAATTTGATTTAAAGTTTTTAAAAAACTCGACTGAAATAGACTTGTCAATGGCTCAAAGGACAAAAGTGGGATAAATACTTTTATTTACATAAATGGTCTAAAATTTCACATTTTTATATGTAAAAATAATGGTAATATATTTACAAATATAGTATGTGCACAAATAAAACCTTTTGCCTTGCCTGTTTTGATATTGTAACGTATTTCAAGTTTTTTGCCTAATAAAACCGTTTTTAAAAAATTATCAACGTTACTACAAAAATCTGTGTCAATTTTCATAGTATTGTTGCCTGAGTTGACCTAACACAGCCAGGGTTTATTAGTAGTCCGAATTTCAATAATGCTGAGTTAATTTTATTTTTTGTTTTACCTACACAAACGAAGCAAATAACAAACTAAAGGTTGAAAATTGTAGTTCTATGAAAATATGATAAAAATTATTTTATCTATGCTAATTTATTATATATTTCATTTCTAAAGCATATTTTTTGTACTTTTTTAGCTTTATTGATAAAATATTTTTATATTGTGATCAAAAATACAACACGAAAAAATAAGTTTTTTCATCAAGATGTTCATGGCTTCTAGACGTGAATTACTGTACATAAGGGTAAATTTACCATTCTATTGCTAAAATAAGAAAATATAAAATCTGAAAAAATGGTGATTTATGCTCAAATACAAGAACAAAACCAATAAATCTTGTGGAGTCATTATAATGACATTATATCAGTAGCAGGTCTATAAAATGCTTTTTTAAATAATTTTCTTGAATATTTGTTCTATAATTTAATTTAGTTACATTTATAAATAATTGCATGATCAATAAAATGCAAAAGCAAAATAGCAAGACACACAAAAAAAGTAAAAACATTCGATGGGTCATTTGACCGTTCTTGGTCTTTCTAGGAAGTTCAGAATTCCGGTCCTTCTGGTGTTAAATCTAGCTAAATATATAACATCAGTCAGAACATAGTTATTTTTTATATTTTACTAGCTGTCCTGGCAAACGTTTCTTTGCCATATAAAGTATTTCGCCCGTATTATTTCATTGAAGTGACTAAATAAGTATGTCACCATGGCAACGTCCATCGCTATCCCGTCGCACAAACAATGGTCGCCGTCAGTCTCGAGTTGTAATCATTTAAGTACTATTATTTATTTAACAAATGCACTTACCAATTTTCTCAGAGCCATTCAAGATTCTCAGAGCCACTGAATATGCATATAACATTTGGTTAAAATCAGTAAAGCCGTTTCGGAGGAGAACTCTATCTAACATTGTGACACGAGAATTAGAGAAGATGTAGTTAATTTTTAGTAATATAATATTAGTTTTCATGCAAGGATGAATATTCAAATGCTATCTTATCTAAGAGGTATGTATATTTTAATTTCCTTTCAAAAAATGCGGGAAAAACTTAAATATTTTTTTCTATAAACGCGTCACAAAGAAATAGACCTACGAAAGATTTTGTAAGTAATTTTATTATCTCAAAGTTTGCAACATACCTACAACTATTTTAAAACGATTAGATCTCATCTAGAGATAAAAGCTTTAAGAGCTCACCTGACTCTAAAAATCAAACATCGTCCTTCTGTCTTCACACTCACGCCCGTCTTTCATATGCCAGGTGAAAAAGGACGGCGCGAAATCATCGCCGAGTTAGTTTTACTTGAATAAAAGACGAACTACAATGATTATGAAAAAAGTGTTTTGAGCAAATTTAGGTTTTATCTATACCTTTATAGATATTAAAAAATATTAAAGAAAAGACAGCAGACTTCGAAGATCCAAGCAAAAATGTGTTTAAAACAAGGTTTTTTGTAAAAAAGAAACTATCGAGCATTTTTTGAGTAATCGTGTTTTCGTCTTGAGCATTTAATCTTCATGAACTAAAGTTACTTGTGTCAAAAAATCAGTTTTCTAGACCTTAAAGATTTTGAGATCTAGGTTAAAGTATGTAGTCAAGTTAGGGTCATATGCGCTCTTAAACTCCCATAATAAATTTTAATCAATATCCAGATAAGTAAATATGTAAATTGAAAAGTTGACCAGCTTATGTTACGAATAATTAATTTTTAATTCTATTACCTCATACTGTTTCACCGCTATATTGTAGTAGCGTGAAACTTTTTATTAATTATTAATTAATATTCACAATAATTTATCTTCTCATTTAATAATCCAATCCGATTAAAGTTTAACGGATTTATGGCTCATAATTTAAGCATTGTGCAACCACACCGTTATGTTATTTGTTTTAATTAGAACAAGGCGCCCAATACAACAGAGTAGATAGAGATAGAGATTAATCAGGGGCAACTGTGAAGGTATCCCTCATACTATGACTAAAATATTCTGCTACAGCAACTTACAGAAAAGCCGTTACTTTTTGAAAACTAGCTCACGATCTTCATTAGGCTGACAAAAATAACCTAAAAGGTACTCGCTATCACCAAAAATTTATATGACACCGTGCATGTGGCGATATAATGGCTTCCTGCTTCCTTAAACCTGCACAATACTGCCACGAGACGAAAATAAAATACAACGACGGGCTTTTCCCAAAATGAAAAATAACGAGCCTCCTTTGAAAACGATTTGCATCGTCTCTACGAATTCTGTTTTAAAATACGAAGACTACAGGTTTTTGAGAATTCAAATAAAACTTCATATTCATGTTTTTTGAATAGTGAGGTGAGTGAGTGAATGTAATATAAAAAATCTGGAATATTGTGCGCCGCGGATTCGTTTGTAAACGGACCAAAATTTTGCGGTTTTGTCTAGGGTTGTCAACTGATATTTTAAGAATAAAATGAAACTAAGTAATATAAAAAATGTATTATTCCTTATCCTAATAAGGAGGAATACTGAGAAATCAATTAACACGTAGAATCAAAATTCGTAATGACTTTTTTCTAAGCATAGTCAATAGACATGCATTATTCAACGCGCTAGTAATGGCGTCGTCTAAGTTATTATGTAAATCGCGAACCGTAAACGTTATATTATGTTTTGTTTTAAAATTGAGATAAATAATCGAATCGGAATACGTGGCAGTAAAATGTATGGGCCCAGTCAGTCGAACGCGTCGCTCGGAGGGGGTCAGTGAGGAAGCACGTTCCTAGCATTCTTTCCAAAATAACACCCATCTGTGTTACGTGCCACTCCGACAATTAATCACTTCACACTTTGAACGGCGCAACAATCTGGAAATATATTACTTTTCCCCCGATCGACTCCGAAAAAGGAACAATTAATGCAAAGGCTACCCGAATATGATGAAACAAAAAACGGAACATCGGTATCATCGCAAATAATGAGGCAACCCAAGAAGCGTAATCAAATCGAGCACTCCTCGGCGCCGCTGTATCATTACAACCGAAAAAAGTAAAAACCAAAAAAACGGTATCGCCGTTTCGGAGACAGAAAATGACAAAGAAATTGCTTTAAAGGAGCTCTTTATCGGGGACTAAACGAACAAGGCAGGTCGATTGCTACCATAAAGATAACAATAATTAGTCGTAATGACGTTGTGGGTCCTAACTCAGGTTTTTTAGAGCCGGTGGGCGGCGGACGATCGGGAGATAGCACGTCCATCAAACCGCATGATAATCGGGCACAGTTAATTCCATTACCAATAATAAATGCACGCATTAGAGCCGCCGGAGTGACTGAACGCACGATGCTATAGATAATATGAATTATTCATATGAAAAAACAATCAATTTATTGTTTTCGATCGTCGCATGACAGGAGAATGAGCTAATAGAACGCTAATACATCGAATTACATTAGATGTTACATGGTAATAGATTTCATTAATATCATTTAATGATGTTGCATTATTTATTAGAATTAGACTAATATTTATGAGTCAGTTTTCTGCTGATTCATTTTTTACATTATTAAATTATTATACAGTCACCAAACCTGCGGACTTTTTAGTGTGTGTTGCTGTCTAATAAAAACTGGTATATATTCGTGATATCAATTTCTTTTTCTTTTTCTAGAATGTAATCCAATATTAACAAAATACTTATATTCCAGATTTAAACGTGTATCTTTTGAGGACTATTGTTATGATGTACAAAATGAAATTTACGAGAGGCGTCCTAAATCTTTTTGATTTCCATAAAATTGTTTGTGTAATCTAGAAACCTACAATTTATCCCGGAAAGTTGTAAGCAGCTGTCACCCTTTACGCCTATAACTCATATTTTTGTTTGGATCATAAATTATGGAAGTCTAAAATGGAGGCACACAGTGAAGTACAGAGATATAACTTTTTTTATATATATATATATAACTCTAACCTATCTAAACATTTATTAATGATTAAACGAACTTACTTTTACGTGAAGTTATATCATAATTATATGAAGCGTCTCGTCCGAAGAGATTGGTATTGAATTTATTAATTGTTACCGCATATTCAATACCAATCTCGAGGACGAGGCGCGAAATATAATTTATATTAACATACTAATATTATAACTGTGAAAATGTTTCTATCTGTCATAGTCTGCTTGCACTCTTAAAACACTGAGCTAATTGTCATGAATGGTAATAAAGAGATATTTTGAGACCGGGAAAGGACACAAGAAATTTTAATGTTTTAATGATTGTTAATGATTGTGTGAACTAAAGTAATCAGTCACAAAATACATACCAATTTTCCAAAATAGCATATCTACGGAATAGTAGATAGAATAGCAATTTTTTGTTCATTGCAAACTTTTAAACATTTTCCTTATAATATCCAACAACGTGTCTGTACAATCTTTAATCAACTTCCTTAACTTACTCCAAGTATTACTTTTCATAGCTGTGCGAGAGAACTAAGGCTTGGCAGTCACAATTAAATTATCTACAGGGTTCACATATTAACAATATGTGTTAACCTCACTACATAGTATAAAACAAAGTCGCTTTTTTTCCTTCATGTCCCTTTGTTCCCTTTAATCTTTGAAACTACCAACGGATTTTAATGCGGTTTTCTTTAGTAGATAGAGTGATTAAAAATGATTTGTTTTGATTTAGTATCGAAATTACTTATTTCCTTAACTAAGTTACCTTTGGCGAAAATTTTCAGATGATTGAAAATTTTTGCTCTAAATAGTACATACAGACTGCAATGGTATGTCAGTTTGATTAGTCTTCAACAATTGAAAAACCTATGAAAAACAAAAACTAAAAAATACTTTAAGCTTTATTATTCTCAGTATGCGCCCCACCTTATTATATTAACGCGTGCTCACCATGATCAGATATTTTTAGAAGCATAATCTAATGAAGCACTTTTATGCTAGAGCGATCGTTTTAACAATATAATTAAAACTGACGTATGATCATAAGCTTTAATGAGGATAATAGACGCAGGAAAAAAGGCCATAATTTTGATTGATATATTAAGCGCTTTCGATATCGAATTTCCAGTATAATTATTTACTTTGTTCTCCACGTGGATAATTAGATGGATTGTTGTTACCATAAACAGAGCTAATTAGTTTTAATTAGGTACTTTTTGTATCTAAATAATAATCTGTGAACAATATAATATAATATAGGAACTATTTTGGACTAAATGTTGTAGAATTTTGGTACTTTATATTTTTCTATTTGCAGTATTTACGTCAAATGTCAGAATTTTCTAGCCAATTGTAAATAAACATAACAAACATTACACACACTCTCATAAACTTTCGCCTTCCAAATATCAGTGTGAAGAGTGAAGACTGATTAACCTTTACATGGACGTAGCACAGATCTAGTAGCTATTTTAAACGTTTAAAAGCTACCTAACTCGTAAAACTTTTTACTCAACACCATCAAACCACAGCTCACTGTATAATTAATGGAGCGTCGCGAAGTAATTAAAGACGCGACAGGTGCGCGGACAAGACGTATTGCCTTAGAAAATCTTAATCCGACGATTCTACAGGTGTTTAGGAATTTGTTTAGGAATGTTTCAGTGTTTCTTTTCTCTCATTTCCTGTCATCACACCGATTTTTGTTTTTCATTTTTGTGCCATCACACTGATTTTTTTCTCATTTTCCTGTCATCACACAGATATATTTTTTAATTGGGACACGAACAATTTGGAGAAAATAACTCATTTTTGGCAGTCATCCCTTTTATTGGACAACTTTGTTGTTTCTTTGAGAATACTATAATAATACCAAAAACTTATAGAATTTTCTTTTATATTATACTTTTAAAGTTAAAAAATACTTACCTGTTTTATTATAATATTTTAATACAGTGAAACTGTAAATACACAGGCTCTAAAGAGAGCTAAAACTTGAAAGTGAAGATATTAAAAGTTTGATGTTATGATGATAGAGCGCCATTATAATAGTAAAATGATCTGACCGTACAAAATATTAGCTGAATAACTTGAGAAACAGCTCTCACATTTGGGTAAAACAATACCTAAAGGTGTAAAAACAGAAGTAATTACAGTTGAATGTGTTGCTTAAAATTAACTTGGTGATTGTGAGAGTCGGGCCGGCGGCCTTTAATTCGGAATTTATGTCCAATTAACTAAGTGTTAAATAAAGTAAAGCGACACTTGGACACCGGATAGTTTTCTTTGTTTTAAATTAAAGTGTAATAAAGCAACTGGAAAGTAAGGAGCCAAAATAAAGTTAAAGTAAATTGCAGTTAGTGCTACTTGTAGTTTTTTGTTGTAGAATGACCTTAAGCCAATGGATGTAATGTTTTTAGTTGTGTTAGTTAGTGTGTAATATTTTAGTGATATGATGTTCGAATATTACCAAAAAACCGTTCCGATCAAACTTTCTTTGAATTACCAACATGGATGGTATCAAAAATAAGTAGAGAATGGACTTAAAAGAGATATTAAACGCGACATATTTAATAAATTAATCCATAACACTTTTTTTTTATTTCAAACAAATCTGTGCTTCTATAACTTTTTCTAGATATTAACCTCCTTCACCTCGAAAGAGGCTAATATCTTAATACTCTACAATTCAGCGGTCGACGCACAAACCTGTTTATAGCTCACTGGTTCACTTCCTATGCTGTTACAGAATTATAGAGGATTTGTATTAAGTGCAGCGCGTTTATGCAATTTAAAAATAAACTACCGTTTGAGACTTACATTAGGAAATAATATTATGTGGCACATAGTAGGAATGGGTTGGCTATAGTGGCGGTTAGTGCTGGTAGGATTGGTAGGAAGATATCAATTAAGTCAAAATTAGAGCTTTTCAAGAGAATAGGCTTTTGAAGTGAAAACTTATTTAAGGGCGTTTTACATTTTTATTTCGAAGAAGAATGGTAAGATGAGTACACCGCCGGCGAAAGGAGAGGAAGTTATGCCTCTCTTTGTCTTTTCGTTGTTTCCTTTTTACTCCTACCAGCAGCATTAAAAAAAACAACGGCACTCTGAACCCGTTGTTTTTTTTAATACGTCTATTTTAGTCTTGCTATCTCTTTGGTCACGACTCACGACTCACCATCCTAAAACTGTCATACACAACGAAATCCAAAACTTTAGCCTTACTAATCGCGTGCTCTAACGCGATGCAGTCTAGAGCTTGTGTCAACGTTTGTAGGTTTGTGGGTAGATCGAGGAGATAACGTCGATCAAAGTCGGATTAGCTTAATTAATTAACGGCACGGAGCTATGGCTTGACATAGACAGAGTATTAAAAACGCTTAATCTTGATTAGAATCGCTAATGCGCCCTTTTTAGTAAATAAAGGCTAAAGGGCGATTCCCACACTTACAACGAGAAAGCAATTTTTGTAAATAGTCCACAATCTAATCTATACTAATATTATAAATGCGAAAGTATCTCTGTCTGTCTGTCTGTCTGTCTCGCTTTCACGCCAAAACTACTGAACCGATTGTAATTAAATTTTGTATACAGATAATCTAAAGCCTGAGAAAGGACATAGGCTACTTTTTTACTGGAAAAAAGGGTTGAAAGGGGGTGAAAATACGAAAATTTGTTCAAATTAAGTTAGTTCCAAAAATTCATACTAGATGGCGCCGTGCGTCTCTTACATCGCGCTAACGCTTGCCCAACATCTTTCTATAAGAGGTGGTATCATCGTGCATTTGGGTTTCGATTTTTTTCGATTGTTATTTCTATTATACGTTATTTAATAAGTCAGTACTTATACAGTGACGTAACCTTAAACCTATCAATGATAAATAGTTTATGGGTAAAGTTGTGTAATTGGGGGGGCTAAATAAGCTTTAAAATTTGGCATAATATATAAAGTTTAATTTAAAAAAATGAAATATTATGTGCACACTGCCCAGCTGTTTTAATTTAAGGGGTACCAGGGTTTTTTTTTATAAAAGCTTTTGACACCAATTTTGTTGACATCGCGCGCTATAAACTGAAGTCCACGCGGACGAAGTCGCGGGAAACAGCTAGTTGAACATAATTCTTCATTTTTTGAGCGCATAGACGATCATGACCAAGTTCTTCACGTTCTACAACTTGTGAAGAAGCTGCGAACTATGAAAATGGATTACTACGTGCGAGGACGCTACGCTATTTGATGCATGGCATTCTTGTTATATCTATACGCCCATGAAAAAGTACGCGAATAGCTTCTAAAATCTAAACCCTTAAGGTACGCTTATACGGGCAACTAAAATTGCTCCACTCCAGTCAATTCTCGTCAATTTTAACGTCACGACTAGCAATTTTCGGCAACAAGCAGCAATATTGCGCAATACATCGCAATACAATTGATATGGCGCAACTTCGTCAACTAGTTACTTATAGGCAATACTGTCATACACGAGCCCATCGGATATTCGTCAATTCGTATCGACGACATTGAGCGATATGAAATATCTGGAGCAATACTTCCGAAATAATTGCCGCAATTTATTGAAATTGCTCCATATTGCTCCACTAATTGCTCCAGATCGGTCCATTTGTGTCGCCGGCCAATTATCGCCGCAATTGTTGCCCGTGTAAGCGCTTCTTAATACTTATTATTTTGACACATATTCGTATAAATATTGCTTGTTATAACCACAATAGATATAACGCTGTTTAGATTTTGAATTGTTTGATATTTGTTTGACGTGTTTTTGTTTGTCAACGTATGTTCCCTTCGAACGAAGTTTAACTTCTCTAGGTTTAAAATTAGACAGCAATGTCATTTATTAACTTCAGAAACTAAACCAGTTGTTAAACTCATATCAAAGTATAACGGAACGCTGTACCAATACAGGTTAAATGATAGTTTTTATCAGGCCATAAATTAAAAATCCCACTGACCTCAAGCGCTTGTACAAACATAACTTTGATTTATAACGCCAGTTTTAATAACTTATACCTATTTTAATATTTAAAGCAAATATTATAATCGGATAACGTGTGATAAATAACAGCGGAATTTTGTTTCACTCGATTAAAATTCTGTTTTATGTTACCCGAAGACGTTTGGGGCCTTCAGTAAATGTGTAGTTTGAATATTATGATTGATGTGACATTGCTTATACTCGTAGTAGTATTAATTGTCTATAACGTTGAGACTTGAGTAGCTTCAAGACTAAAGAAAAGTTTTGAAAGTTTTTATGTAACTTTTAAATCTTCCCTTAATATATCATCAAGAAAAATTAAGCAGATGGCAGACCGGCGATATTTGGTTGGGTTATTGTCTAAAAACCTAAATTTTAGTCATTATATTATTTTTATTCTGATTAATATTAGATTTATAGTCTGGACTTGATTAATAATAAATAAGAAAGTTATAAATATCATTTCATTGATATATTTTATAACTTTAATTATCTTTGTAATAAGTACATAATATTTACAGAATATTAAGAGGAGTCCACACCGCCCTTTTTTCCATACAAACGTTGTCCCCTGTTTCCTCACTGGATAATGCTAGTAGAGTTATCATTTTTTTTCTGAATATCTACGGCCACTAATACAATGTCCCTGTGTTTTCTTTTTTTTTTTTTCATAATTTAATTATTAAATAAGATATGAACGTTCAAAAACCCAAAAAAATGGCCTGATTTTTAGCTGTGTTCAAACGTCCAGAAAACAGATTTGGCTAGATTATACAAAAAAAAGCAAAACATAGGAACACAGCTCAAGCTTTTTTTTAATCTTTAGTGAAAAAAGTACTTAAATCGGTTATGTTTTGGAGAAGGAATCAGGGGACAACGAATCGTTGATTTTCTGGATTTTCTGCAGTTGTCTCTATCGCGTTCTGCGGTATAGGCTTGAGGTAAGGGAGACAGCTATAAATATTACACGTACTTTTTTTCATTTCTCTAGCCCCTGGTGTATCCTCTTAAGTTCAGCTCACAATATTAATAAAATTATTAAAATGTGCAACATCAATCGAGAAACTTTATACGTGGGAGAGCCATGCTTCGGCACGAATGGGCCGGCTCGACCGGATAAATTTTTTAAACCACGTTCTCACAGAAAACCGGCGTGAAACAGCGCTTGCGCTGTGTTTCGCCGAGTGAGTGAGTTTACCGGAGGCCCAACTCCCTACCCTATTCCCTTTCCTACCCTCCCCTATTCCCTTCCCTTCCCTACCCTCCCCTATTACCCTATTCCCTCTTAAAAGGCCGGCAACGCACATGCAGCTCTTCTGATGCTGCGAGTGTCCATGGGCGACGGAAGTTGCTTTCCATCAGGTGACCCGTTTGCTCGTTTGCCCCCTTATTTCATAAAAAAAAAACTCGGAGCCTTAAGTTCTTATTAGAATTATATTTACAAATCAATTTATACTTACCATTTTATTACAGTTTAATACATATTTATGGGAATGCCCGGATTAACAAAGATATTAAAAATCTTCCACGAATTCCTATATTAAGAGAACCCTTCGATTTGTTCGTAGACTATTGGGGTCTTTAATAACAAAGAATACAATGCACGAAGGCCAAACGCCAGGGGCATGCTAGGCCGGATTAGTCTCAAATTGTAAAAGCTAAAAGAAAAGGGGATACCAGAGTAATTAAAAACTAATTTAGGATACATTCTGTTCTGTGGAATTTCGGAATGGCGCTCGTTTAATTCGTTTATTAAAAGGGAACATTATAAGGGTAGTACTAGACGTGACATCGATCGTGACGTTAATTAAGAAGTGTTTTAACTACTACTGCCACTAGTACTTATTACCTCAGTGACTACTGCTGTAGACGATTGCAAAGAAATCATTATTATTTTTATGTCGCGACATATATGATCCATCCTGTAATTGTTTGTTATGTCACAGTCACATTGGCTACCGACCGGGACCTCTTCTACTTATCTCGAAAAATAATAATAATTAATACCAAATATTATGAATAAAGTAATAATGTAAGTAATTACTATTACTTTCTTCTGTATGGTATGAAATTGATAAACAGAAAATATTAGAAATTAACGGGTAATAACTATGGCAAAATATGATCTTTCGAAGAATATTTGTAGACTTTTTTTAAATAACACTGTAAAACTATTTATTTATTCATTTCGATTCACCAACAGAATATCATCTCATACATTAAATAAAATACAAATAATAGTTACTTTTAGGTTAAATGACTTCCAATGACAGGCACGTAATGGCGACGAAGAAATTAGTGATGAAAATGAGATGAGAACATGAAATGAGGTGATTAACGATTGTAACGTGTAAACATGTTAAAAACGATACCCTGCAGGTACAATTACATAATATACTTCCTCTATTTATTTATTTATACCATATTCTCATCCCTATATTATCTAATTAACAGCCAATCGATTTATAATAGCTCTATTGAACAAACAAAAACTTGTCAATTCATCACAGATATAATCTGACAGCGAAACAATAACGAGACTGTTATTGTTTGTTCGTCCCAGCTGGAAGCCTCTGTCGACAAATTGTCGAAATTGTTAGTTTTATGTAATGCCATCGAAGATGTTGCTCGAACCAATATTGGCGAAAGTTATTGGTGGAAGGAAATTGATGTAATCCTTTATATTGCAACATTTGTTGTTGTTTTAAGTGCTTCTTTTGAGTCTAACAATAGAAGGTCCGTCTTCTTGTTTTGTATATCTATATATTTTAAGGTTTAAACAATATATAATATAATTTAACAAATCTCAGGCTTTGTTTGTATCCTTTAAATAGAGTTTAATTTATAAGTAGCAGTGCCAAAAGAGTTTTTTAAAGAATTGTATGTGAAAATTCTTGATGTTGTTATATAACATTAGATAGTAG
The DNA here is from genome assembly GCF_905147365.1 of Aricia agestis. Classification (NCBI taxonomy): domain Eukaryota; kingdom Metazoa; phylum Arthropoda; class Insecta; order Lepidoptera; family Lycaenidae; genus Aricia; species Aricia agestis. The sequence goes on along the minus strand of NC_056421.1, from coordinate 6,359,750 downwards.
AAAGGAATAAAAAATAACCCCTCCATCACTGCTACATTCATAGTGAACTGTATAAAGGACATAACATACGTGTCCCAAAGTATAAACACTTAGTTTAGTTATATCCTGTAAAGATCTTACTGCGAGTTTTATTGCAGATTGTCTCTTTCTGAAGGCAACATCTAAAAATACAAGACCAATTATGATGAACAGATGGACACCACAGTGGTCACAAATATTATTTTAAATTTTCCCTCGCGATACAATAAAGCGAGTGAATCTGCCAACGCTAGATAACAAAAACCAGCGATTGTATCACACAAAAATCGTCACACAGGGCTCGATCCCCAAACAGATCATTGTGTTCCATAATTAGTTTTGTCACTTCATATTGACAAATCCGTTCGCACTGGTCCCTACCACTTACGTCGCACCGAACCGGCTCTTATCAAAGCGAATATTATTTCAAACGCCCCTGTCAACCCCGATGGGCTTTTGGAACCCTAAATCCAGTTTGTTATGAATGAAATTACAGAAATCGAATAAGGTAAACACAACTGAGGGCCAACAAAGCCCGCTTGAAAAAAATCGAATTGAATTCAAATTCGTTCCGTCGGGTATTAGAAACAGCCCGGGGACTCGAGGACCGCCAGATTCAAAGTATTCCTCGTCATGCAAATACCCAATAATTTCCTTATCGTGTCGATTGAATTTAAACAAGCAACTGCTTTTATTGTTTGTACTTAAGAAGTTTGTTGTTGATAAAAAATTGCCAATAAAATATTGTATAAAACTCATAAGTATAATAATAATATGCTTATTTAAAGCTTTTAGAAGTATAACTCTAAATAAATGCATCGAAAATACTTCAAAAAGTGATAATGCTAATGTAATGCAGACGCTTAATAATTCAGTATCACTTTCAAATTGGGACAGTATTGTTCATGCAAAAGTAAAAAAGAATTGTGTTATTCATTAGATCGAGAGAAAACATGCCATGTAAGATGATACAGGGCATAAGAAATGTCGAAATACGATGCATACTGAATGATGTATAACGACTTTACAAATGCGAGATCTCTATCAGAATTCATTGTAAGTGAAATGATTTTTCTTGGTGAAGTCTTTGGCAAATGTATTCCGTTTTTACAGTTCTTGCTTTGGATATTGATCTAATGGTTTCTTGGGATATTAAACAGTCATTAAAATATGCAAGATCAGATTGTGCAAATGCAAGCTAATGAATGGAGAAATAATAACGGCTTCTTACACTACGTAGCTCATTGCCTTCAGCTTTCCTGATACGACCAATTCCTTGAATCTTATTCCTGAAGAAATCTCAACAGGTGTAGGATATTTTTAAAGCGATCACGCTGACGCTTGAAATATTGAAGTATTGAAAACCTACAACTCGGATCATAAACTCTCAAATGCACGGTTTACCTGACAGAAAGCCGTGTGGTTAACCGCGCAAAACGATTTGACTTTGTTGCCTGGAGCATATTTTATAACGGTTTGTTGAATTGAATTTTGCGGTTATTTATTTTACTAGAAATGAGGGTGATATGTTCCTTGAGACAAACTGGTGTTGTTTTTTATAAAATGCATTTTTATTCATCATTATAATAATTGTTTGATCTTATAATGTAGAAAGACTAGAAATAAGAGATGGAAAGAAGTAATTTAATTTTTTTATTCTCTTGGCTTGGTCAATTTCTTTCGGAAGTGATAGAAGCTCTACCATATTATTATGTTTTATTTGTTATTCCAAAATAATTTAATTATTGTCTTGTATGGTCATGTTTTAATGTTTTATATCCTAAGCGTTTAGTTCTAGTGTCAATAAACTTTGAACTCTGAACTCATTGAGAACTGCTACAATAACCTTTTGCAGTCGTTAGTCGATTGCAGTGTTGATTTGATCCTGTCCAACATTTATCTCAATGCCAGTTAACTTAGGTTACCAATTAACTTTAGAAAAAAAATATGTTTGCGCACTCGGGGACTGCTGCGGTAAAGCTATCGCATAGCATTTTTATCACCTTATGCAATTATATTTAGCATACGTCTAGTCGCACCTACACAAACACCAAGCCGAAGTCTGGCAACGCCGCACGAGTGGGTGGTGTTAGTTTATTTTTGTCTATATGAAATTTCTTGATTAGGTCAAAGCCCAGGCCAAATTAATTTGGAAATTATTATTAATTAATTAATACTAATTTCCAAACATACGGTAAGCATCAATAATAATAATAATACATATTAATTACTTAAATGATCACATCAACGTCCTTAAGTATTTTTAGCTCATGAAACATTATTATTAATTTTATTGCGGATAACTTTTAAACCACATTTAAATACAATTTAAGTGCAATTTATAATCGGTGTCACTATATTTATGGAGCAGCATCGCAAAAAGTTAAACACAATCTAAATGGCTTATAAACGTATATTTTAGTGCTTACTTGATGCTGAAACGTTAAAACGCTGGATCCATTAACATAATCATTTCCATGCCAATATTAAACTCATAAAAATGAATTAAAGATATTGATTTAAGCAGCGGGGCTAAAATGGTCGCTTTGAAGAATCATGATATGAATCATAATATGATTCATTCTTCTAAAATCGCAAAATGCGACTCTGCTTGCAATTCATTTCTGTATTTTTGTACTGATTTGACATTTGTCAGTTTGACAGTTTTGACAATTCATTTGCTGAATTGATTGAGAGGAATTGCTAAATGTGACCATTTTAGCCCCGCAGTATTCATGTCGAATTTATCCATAGCCATTGGGTTAACTGTAAAGTAAACTCATAACAATAATTTTAAAAGTGTTGCACTTGCAAATTGCAATGGAATAAAAGGACAGACTAGCACATAATAATAATAATAGCTCCCACACCGGTTTCAGTGACGGTGGCCGGTTTCATTGAAACCAGGCCAGCTACGCAGGAGTAATTTTATAGTGCCTAAGTGTGTGCGCAGTACACAAGAGCACTCTCTATTCCTTTACTCTCATACTCGTAACCCAGTGGGACGGACGACCGACACGACCGGCGAGAAATCAGGCGCAGGACCACAGAAATACTAGATCTATTTTCTGTGTGTCAGACAATCAGGTGATCAGCCTGCATTGTCCTAACCAAACTTGGAAATAACATGTTTCCAACGCGGGAATCGAACCCACGACCTCCGAGTCAAGAGCCGCGCTCTGTACCACTAGACCACGGAGGCGTTTAAACTAGCTATATTAGCTGCATGTGCTAGTTTTTACTAGCACATGCAGTTAATATAATCCGACCAAATTGCGAATGTTGCGCAAGAAATAATAGGTATTATCAGAACGTTGTCAAACGCTGAACTAAACTTTTTGTTTGCTGTCTATGCTGGTGCTGCATTCTAGCGTGAAAACATTGCAGTAAAATATTATCATATTAAAACAATTCTTTATAGGAAAATAATAAATATAATTCATCTATATATTTAAAAAAAAATATAATTCGTATCGTTTTAGTAGCAATAGGCTCTGCGCAAACTAGAGTATAAGGGGATTAGATAATAATAATTATTATTCTAGAAATTCTTGAATATTTTTTAAAGTAGCAAAAGTTATTTATTCTTGTTTATATAATCCAGATGTGTTTTTTTAAAGCAAAACCAAAATATTATGTTACACTTTAGAATTCATTATTAATAATGCACAAAACATTTAAAAATTGATACTTACCATTTAAGCTCTATGTGCATTAACCTACATATTTTATCTTATTCTATGAAACTCTTATCAAAAAGTATGCTTTTACCATCAAAATAAATCTTTGGAAATACCTCAGCACTTTTCGATATAATGCTATATTTATTAGCGAGGCGGCGGCAGCTGGCGTGCACGTGACGTCACGTCGGCGCATCGGTTCACCGCAACTGACGTGCGTCCGCTCCACACAATTTTGGTATTCCGTATTGTCTATGCCGGGCCTAACACACTGTAGACTTTATAGCCTGAATTAAGCAAAAGAACTACTTTAACATGAGGAGACAACCTATATTATACAGGATGTAACAAAACTAAGTGATAATATAGGGTGTGTACGTATTCCTTGTAGAGAGTTCACTGCGAAAGTAGCAGCGCTGAAAGACCAAATTTTTTTTCACTTTTGTATGGGCAAGCGCCCCAGCGTCACGAGTTTCGCCATACAAAAGTGAAAAAAATATTGATCTTTCAGCGCTGCTACTTTCACAGTCAACTCTCTAAAAGGAACACATACCCACCCTAAAATATTGTCACTTAGTTTTGTTACATCTTGTATAATTTAATATAGAATAATGCTTTTTCAGAAAACACCAAAACTCTGTAGGTGTAGGCTGCTTTTACGTGGAGGTATTAAATACACTATTATCAATTTAGTTATTAATTCTAATCTTTTAGCCTAGCCTAGCTAAAGAAGTGAATCGACCTTCTCATATCCTTCTTCCTGTCATTCCTGGTACCGCTGTAATTTTTTCCAATATTCGGTCAAGTTACATAGTCATACCAATCATAAATTAAAGCATTCAGCTCGCATGTACTCAAGATAATGTACACGGTGCATCGTCTTTATTAATTATCTCGATATATTGTTGATGGCAAAATCGTGTCAGTGGAACGTCGATAATTTTGAGATTGCCTGCAGTGTGCGCGAGGCATTAATGCAATTGCCAGTAAATGGGTTTCGTGTGTTTCGTCTTGCTTATTTAGGACTTAACCTTTTGTATCGGAATATAGGTTTTGTGGGGAAATATGATAGGTTTTCTGAAATAGAAGAATTGAACAACTATTTTTAAACTGTCATTTCCTCGCTCCGTAATACTTTTATTTTTATTATTTAACTTTAATCTATTTATATTTTGTTTCATACTTCTTCATATTTGTCTTTTTGATTAATGGTAGTTCACATCTGTTTTTAACCAGTAGGTATGCAGATTATATTAAAATCATTTCTAGATAAAATTACTATCCACTTTAACTGTAGTGGGAAAGCCTATTTAAATCCTTGGGCAGTGGCCACAAGACGCGTTAAAGCAAAAGTTACACTATTACTAGAGTCTAGACTGTTATTGAAGAAGAATACGAAATATTTCATAGGAACAAATTGCAACCAGTTTTGGGTTCTGAAATTTAAAAGAAAAATGCAGCGTTCATTAAGAAATTTTGCTTTCAAAGTTGAATAGTCAATTTAAAATTGCTATTCAACTTCATTAAGTTGTGCCAAAAGTTCTGTAATTCAATCGCGTGCTATTGCTCCGACGTAAATCATTCCTATCACGCCATGTTCGCAGCTCGACTCCTAGACTTCCTATTTCATTATTTCTAACTTCTTCATAATGAAAAGTTACTAAGCTGCAGTTTTATATCCTTGTTACGAGTTGTTGCACTTTACTAACGGCAGAAACATCTTTTGCAGGCAGCAAAAGATGTTTCTGCCGGTATATCATGCTCTTTCACCTGGCTAATAATTTCAGGTAATTTATAGTCTATATTTGTGCCAAATTTCTTTAATGCGTATATTAATTGGCAGTAATTAACCAAAATTTCCCAACAACGGCAAAATTCATGTGTTGGAAAAAAGTTGAGTTTTCCAAGCGAAAAGTTTTCATGTAAAATGTTGTTTCAATTTTCGAAATCAGACCTAAATGCCAACGTTGGGCCTTGATGAATAATTACTAATAACCATGATTGCCAACACGATTTAAAATCGGTATCATTTTTTGGAGCTTTTTTATAAATTACAATGGAAATTTAAAAAAAGGCTCGTTTCTTCAAAGAAAGTACCTGTCTATGAGAATTTTATTTCTGCAACAATAGTTTAGCTAAGGACGGAATTGAGACATTACTCCTGTTACCTGTATCATTTTTTTACTTCGCAATAGGATGTTGCAAGGAGTGACTATAATATTATTATAATAGCTGTTAGCACTATTGAGGGTTCTAGATTTTTTTCCAAAAAAGGTTGGAAAAAAATAAAGCAATCTATATAAATTTCCAATTTGTTGGAAATTTATATAGATTGCTATATAAATTTCCAACAAATTGGATCGATAGAAGCGCTTCGTATGAAATAAAAATAAAACTTTTATGAACAGTGACATTCCAGTTTACAACACAAATTATTATATTTTTCTACCCTGTGTGGTCAGCCGTAAAATGTTAAATGTTGTCGTAATTATAATTGCTTTAAATATTCCGAGTATCCGGAGACAGGCATTCCGCAATCCCGCATCGGCAGACCGCAAGCGACATAATATTATATTCTACATACAAATACTATGTACATACAATGTATATAGTGAGCACAATATACTTATTAATATGTGAATTGTGAAGTACGTTAGTTACAATTTCAATTATTACTTAATGACCCGGTGAACTTTGTATCATTTTCCTAATATAAAACCCCCCCTGGAAACCCACGATTACTTCAAGACTTTGCCAAATCGGTTCAGCCGTTCTCGAGTTAGTCCTTAGAGGACTACCAAAATTTAAAATTCATTTTTATTAAGCCACATTCTTTCAATTAAAACTTGAATTTTGTATTCTATAACATGATCATCTAATAACTAACAAACCTGCAAGGTTGCTTAGGAGCGTGGATGAATAGCTGTCGCTGAAATTACACGATAATTCACGATTCGGCCACCTATAAAATACTTGCATGTGGCTAAATATGGGGGCATGGTAGCAAGCGAAGCGCAAGGGCTGTATGGCTTGGCTGTTTCGTTACTTACTTCAGATCAAGAACTAAATTTTCGCATCACCTCTACGACGGTAGCGAAACGGCGAAGCCATAATAATATATTTACTGGTATGTTATTAAAGTTAGGGTCGGTAGAGCTAGGCCATGTAGATTCAAAAGCTTGGCTCTACATTAGGTCTGGTATCTTCTTCACAGGGCAAACCTTATGGCAACATTTTACATTAAATATTTTTGTTGGAATTACTAATTATGTTAGCCGTTGACAAAAATGCCCGTGGTTTTGGAATTTAATATATTATCTGCATTTTATTTAGCTGTTTGTAAGGTGGCATCAAAAGTTATAATTTTGGCCACAGTGAGGACTTAAGACTTTGTAGTAAATAATATAGTCGTTACGTAAGTCACAACTGTTATCATAAATTTAAAACAATAAACCATTGTAACAAAATATTCATATTATTGGTTTCTTCCTTTTATACACAAGTGGTTATATGCTTTTCAGAAGAACGTATTGTCATCAACACATTTCTCTCTCACATCTCTTTCTCCACTTACCTCTGAACCCTTCATCAAATCCATCGGACGATCAAGCGCAAGGCTGGTGAAAAATAAACACGCTCGTTTCCATTTCTATAAAGGCAAACACTATTTCACGCTGTAACTAATTTCGCTACAGACCCATATAAAACAAACAGTTGTAACCCCATCACAATGCATCACGGCATGGCGTCTATTATCGTTTGCTCACAATGAAACAGTCCCTATAGCCCCATGTCCCATCTAATAGCATCAGACATAAAGAAACAGTGGGGTATCGCTGTCACCCCTTTATGAACCTCAATAGCAATTTTAAATAATTTTATTTCCTAAATTGTGATTTATCTGCTTATAAAACTTTATTGTTGTTGTTCTGGTGCCGCATAAAATGTAATCGATTTTGATTTAAATAGTATTTGGTCTGATATTAAGTTATAAATTGAATACAATAAAACGATAAAAATTTATTTGTTTTTGTGATGCCCTCGTGCACTTTTATTGTAAGTTTAACCTTAAACCAAACATTGGCATAATAAGGTTGCAACATTATTTATTCGTTGTTTAATAAATGTTTATAACATGATTTGTTAAATTATTGGTTCTATTCAGAATATTCGGTGTTTTTAATCAACAGGATCCGAAAAAAATTACAATGATCATTGTTGATGTAGTCTTCGCTAACATGTACTTGGTGATATACAATGACATAGGTACATGTAGAGTGACTCATACAATAGATCACATCATCATCATATCAGCCTATATTCGTCCACTGCTGGACATAGGCCTCTCTCAGTGAACGCCAAGATGACCAACATAATATGGACCCGCAACTAAACGTTGATCGTCGTCCCACCTAGTTGGAGGTCGACCGTATAGGTCAACCATACAATAGAAGTCAAGAATTAAACATTAAACATTCAACTAGTATAATCTTACGATTCATAAATTTTAAATTGAATTTAATCAATAATTTATATAAATAACAACTTTGCTACCAATATAATATAACATTTTACTGAAATCTAAATTACAGCCATGAGACAGCGACGTAACGTCACTATAGTTGCCTTATTTTAAGAATAAATCAAGGAGTTGTTAAGTGCACAGATGGGAAACTTCGAACTAAATAAACAGAAATTTAAGAAAACATTGATGCTTTATGATTAATTGTTATTGTTCTGCGATTCCGCAAGTTTTGTAATCTTTATAGTTTGATATAAGTAAATTATTGTAATTATGCTTGTGGTCGCTGATTACCTTCTTGTCTATTAAGCGACCTTAAAATAGTAAATGAGAAAAAAGATTTAATTTTTTAATCATCATTATTATTAGCTATCATTAGTTTTTAATCGTACACAAAACTGTAGACATAGCTACATGTATATTACCATGACGTCATGATTCTTGCTAACTGCTTAGTAATTGAATTTAATACTTTCAATGTACTTATCTCCATATGAAATTTCAGCAAAATCAATTTGGCGATTTAGGCGTGAAGAGGTAACAGACAGACAAACACGCTTTCGCATTTATAATATTGGTATGGATTTTCGACTTTACCCATAAAGTTAATATACCTAGCGGAATAGAAAAACAAAGACCTGAGCAAGAGACATGTCACTATCAGTTACACTGCGTGGTAAAAAGAGACGTGTGATACATGACAGCAGCACTCTTTTTTTGACGTCCAGTCGGCACGTGCCGCACGTTGACAATTTAATCTCATAGAATTCATGTTCAATCATGCTTGTGTAAGTGTATACGTATACATATTTTTCACACAGATGAAAACCAATTTTGGTGTCGTTTAACAGCTCGAGATTGTTGCTCTATTCCGCTAGGTATATTAACTTTATGACTCTACCCAACTCGCTACTCACTGACAGCTCTCGTCAGCGAATTGCTGTTATTATGTTCGCCATCGGAAGCTTTCTGGATCGGAATGTTCACGATAATGCATCTATATAATACAGATATAAACGCAGTCTCCCAATATAGAATTGCACTTGATTCACTTGCTAAAATATTCAAATTGTGGCATTTTACGTAAACATTTCTTAAAACTTCATGACCAAGTAGTTTCTGTCTCTTTTGATTTTCTCTCTTTTCTCGCATAATCTTATCAAACATAAGATTTTGTGTTTAAAATCTATATATATAAAACTCAAAGGTGACTGACTGACATGGTGATCTATCAACGCACAGCCCAAACCACTGGACCGATCGGGCTGAAATTTGGCATGCAGGTAGATATTATGACGTAGGCATCCGCTAAGAAAAGATTTTGATCAATTCTACCTCCAAGGGGTTAAAATAGGGGATGAAAGTTTGTATATAATAATACTACTTAACGCGAGCGAAGCCGCGGGCAAAAGCCCGTTAGCTATAAAACAGCATAATATTAATGTGTTTGCCTCAGTTCAAATACACATAGAGCGCTGTTTTAAATATTGCTGGATGCCATTCATAGCTTGAAGTTCTTCAAAAACAAAACTTCTGTTTTAATAGTAACTCAGTATTAGCTCATATTAATATAATAAACCCCCCCCGCCCAGAGCGCGGCTCTCAGAGGGGGTTCGATGCCCGCATTGGAAACATGTTATTTCCAAGTTTGGTTAGGACAATGCAGGCTGATCACCTGATTGTCTGACAAGTAAGATTATCCATGCGTCGGATGAGCATGTAAAAAGTCGGTCCTGCACCTGATATCGCGCCAGTCGTGTCGGTCTTCCGTCCCACTGGGTAATGAGAGTAAAGGAATAGAGAGTGCTCTAGTGTACTGCGCACACACTTGGGCACTATAAAATTACTCCTGCGTAGCTGGCCTGGTTTCAATAAAACCGGCCACCGTCACCGAAATCAGTGTGGGAGCTATTATTATTATTTAATAAACAATTATTCACTGTTTTTAGATGTAATTAATTCATAAAACGTTATTTAAATACTAGCTAGTGTTGCGAACACAAGCTACACTACAAACGGTTTAAACAGTGGATTCGTGAAATGGCGAGGCGTGAGGTTTCGACGGATAAATTAAATACAATGTGCATTATACGTATACGTGAAGTGTGCAGAATATTAAACTGTTTGTTATAAACATACGTCTCTACGGACACAAATATGTAGAGTTTAAATTGTTTAATACACTGATGCATTGATGATGTCAATAACCTTTAATTGCAAGAAATTATAACCCAAGAGCCTGCGACAGCAAGATATCCGTCATTTCATATACCTAAACTAAAAGTTTCCCTGTATATGACCCCTATCTCTATTATAATATACAAAATATATTATATCAGTATAGGTCGTAGGTCATAGGTATATTACATTATACGTACCTCTGTAAGAAATGTCAGAAACTATGGAGTTTTGGTCGCGCTTACTTGCTTACTTTAGGAGGTATCAGGTTCAGAAGGTCTACCAAACCTACGATTAATGTATGAAGCTTAATTTTGTATCAATCTTCAGAATACCAATCGGAATCTAGATCGTCTTCTACTGCTTTTTGCTAGTTGCTTCCCACTGCCAGAAACAACACTAATAATATACTACTAGCTAAAAGCCAAGCTTTGTAAGGGCTTGACTTGACTGACTCATAATAACACATCTACATAATATAAAAAACCCTGACTGACTGATGAATGTGATTATAACACATAGCTACATTATTATAAATAAAAATTACTATAACACAGTCATTTTTATTTATATTATGATGAGATAAAATTCGTAGGTTTTTACGCACAAATCAATAGGCGAGATAGTTTTTCCATAAAGTGTACCACAATATGTAAAGGTTGTGGGATATACTGGGCTCGCTTCTCTCACCCTGTTAACTAAAATACAACGATAGTTAATTAGCAATTTACTAGAATTAGATTGTTCAAAAGCAAGCAAGTAATCTAAAACTACAATTAACTATGTCAGTAGATAAGTAATAAAATAAGTATCTAAAATAAAAAATAAAAATGATATTATTTTACCTGTGGAATAGGTAGGTAGACCCGCTTCTGAAATTCAAATTACTCCGGGACTAAGTTTAGAACACAATCGCATCTTGCAGCATGGAACTTTGTATACAAAAGAGCTTTTTTAATTTATTCGCATTTGTAAACCCGGTTTATGTAAAGTAAAACAAGTGCAAGGTATCGATTTTTATTCTGTATTAGTGGTACTCGGGGCACCGCGAGCCAGAGCTTACAAAATAAATTAAAATGTAATACCGCCTCTACACGTTGAGCTAGGCTTGGCCGTATATTCCTGTATGATTGCTCATGATTGTGATGTATATTTTTGATAGCTTCGTAATCCTGATGATAATCATGATAAGTATATTATGTTTTTTATCAACATAATATAGACATTTTGTGAATTTTTGTGTAACACGTCTTGTTTAGGCAAAAAAATTGCAAGCCCAAAATAATTGCACAAAACGATAATATTTTGAAGTCCTTTGATTAGTATTTCTTAGCCTGTACTTTGTGAAAGTTTATATAAACCGGTTCACATGCAGATAAAAGATGAAGTTGCAAACAATTATGCAAAATCAAAGCTTCCTCGAAGGATCGATGCGAAACCTCTTATTAAGATACCACGGGTCCACCAGACATTACGCAATATCTGCTATTTCCAGTAATGCCTGCCTTCGGAATCACCGTGACAATCATCAATAAGCATTTACCGTTCGCTGCCTTCGAAACACACAGATTATCGAATAAATTAATGCCCAATAATGCAAATTTCTTCCTTATCTACCTTCATGGTATCTCTGTTAATTCTTTTATGAGACGTAACGGCAACTCGTAAAGAAATCTCTTAAGTGTTTAAGATAAACTTATGATAGCTTAAGGGCGAAGAAGATTATTTAATAATAATAATTTAAAAAATTTAAATATCATATGCAAATTAGCAATCATGGTATAATTTTTGCGTTTAATGTAAGTAAGAATTACAGTGTAGGCTGTGGTAGTAGTATAGTGATTCAATTATACTATATTATAACATTAGTGACACTACTTAACTTTTTATTCTTGAATTGGGTAATAAATAATAACATAATATTATCATAAAATATAATTGTTTAGTACAAGTGAAAACAGAAGTAATTTTGTAAGTAAAAAGATAAATTATTTTGATAATCCCATGCATTAAATATAATGAGACAGGACTTTCAAGAAGAATACAAAAGAATATTTTATCCTAGTCGTTAATAAATCTGAAATAGAAGTCCATTAGCAGATAAATCAATCACTGTTACGAAGAAAACGTAATTTTGATTCAGCATGCATGACAAAAACAGAAAATTGTCAGGAAATTGCTTCGCACGCTATGTGAAATAAAAACAATTACACATAGGACATTAATCATAACGAATTAGACTGTACTTATATATCAAAGTTGACATATTGCGTGCCCGTACCTGTTAGGCGATGGTCAATTTACATCGAATTACAAAAAGTGTCATTAACGTCCTAACAAATTTCACATCCAGCTGTTCCAATTCCACTCGTATTCCCGGGGTGTAGAGATTCAAATTAAACAGGCCGGTAATTACAGGAGCATTCTGTATCGTAAACTAAGACAGCAAAAAGCCAGTCCCTCGAAAATGGAAGGCAGATGACACCGAGGCGTCTTTAATGACAATATAATAGCATCGCCTTCTGTCGTGAGACACAACATGTAATGCAAAACAGCGCCAATGATAACGCCATTACTGCATACTACGTTTTTTGTGGGACCCAATTTTATTTTTTTCAAGTAATTTTTATTAGTAATCATGTGAATCTGATGAGATACGAACTTCTGTTTTCCTATTTGCAGCCCCGTAACCATGTATTGGTATGTTCTTTTACTTGTCTTTATCTATACTTTAACATGAAGCTTAAAGCAACAACTCGCTTTAAGTTTAGGTATTGCATATTTGTTATTTAGTTACATCATAATGTATAATTATTCAGAATTACTCAGGAGATATACAATGTAATAAAGCGGCGGATCCCTAGTTTATTTACAAAGGCCCGTTATTGTCTTTGTTAGCCAAGGCTTTCTGTAATTGCTATTATCTAAAGGTCAAACGTGCTTTGCTAGATCTCGGATCGAATCAAATTCCTCTTAGTCAAGCGCTCATCCTATTTAACGACTCCTGTTTTATAAATGTCATTATATAAATTGCTGTATAATCCGTCTCTGTGGGAATTTCCTTGTGATGCTTTAGGAAAATATAAATTATTGTAGATTAGATTTATCGACGATAATTATAGATAAGTTTGCAGATCTCGGGATATAGAAGAACCTCGGGCTAGAGACACGAAAAGATTTTAAACGTGAAATTGCGGTAAATATGATGTCATTAGGAATACATTTTTAGACTCGGAAAGGGGTTCAAAGATATACTGGCCGTTTTATATTCCGTCCGAGTCCCACTTGTTATACAGAGATCTCCTTAGTATGCAGGACTCGCGACTACACTTATTAGTCTCAAAAATTTCGAGAATCTCCCTTCTTTCGAATCTTGGAGAGTACGAAACTAAAATTTCCAAACTCGAGACGCATTTTAAAGTTAGGTATCTAATGTTTAATACATAGCAGATATTGCTTTTGATAAAGCGGTTTAAACGAATCTGAATTTTAAAGCGCGATCGAATATTAATGCTTAGGTTTTGTGCAGCTATAAATATTAACCCGAACAGTGTTTACGCTTAAGCAACACGGCTAAGAATATTGTATTAGGTATACAATTTATGGCATACTAGGGTCCTCGTGCAACTAAGTCCACTAAATATTCCGGTTCGCATTTCCAAGCTGGTTGTAAAGTTTACCTATTAATCAATGGATAAATGAATTTTCTAGTGGAAAGTAGGAGATCTTTAGAAAAAAAATAGGTACGACAAAATAGGCTAATGGGAGAGAATATTTAAAACTGAACAATGTAAAAGTTATACCTTCTCTTATACTCGTAAGACGAAACCAATAAAATTGTCATTTGAAAGGCCCTTGATGCAATTCCCCTGTAGAAACAATGATAATCGTTTATCAGTCAGGTACGACTAATAAAACGACTGAAACTAAATGTTATAAAATGTTTGAACATCTATTAATAGTCATGTTCGGATGTATGTACACGTCGAATCATAACAAATTATTCATCCAACTTTCATTGTTCCGTGATGACCCCACAACTTTGACTGTCTACAGCATCATGTATTGAATATAAAATGTTAATTCCATTCGTCACACTAATGTCCGATACACACGGTCGAATACTTTGATCCAATACATTTTTTTTAATTATGAAACTTTTACTGATATTTAAATTTAATGCAACTTCACTCCAAGATTAACATGAAAATAAAGCCTTGCGATTTGTTTATGAAATATTTGTTGTCTCGTTATTTTACACAATAGTTACAATAATAATAAAATAATTATTTTTCCAGTCACATCGAGTAAAACTTCAAACGTTTATACCTAAGCTTGGTCGGTGATTGATTTCTTTGGACGTGTGAAGCGCCTATAATCTTTACACTTAATGTTTAATTTATTATGCAAGCAGAATTGTATGTTTTATTCATCAAATAGTCGTTTCATACTTCTAGTATTAAAAGATAATTAAAATATCTTATTATGCGAAGCCATTTTCATAGAAAACACTAGATACGTTTTAAAAGAAAATGTTGTATAAATATTATTAGTGTCTCGTTTAAAATTCATTCCATTATAGTTTCATAAGAGAAAGGCCGACAAGAATCCCGATATAATGAAACGAAATTTAATTTTGCATTTTGAAGAAAAACTTTGTATATTAAAACTTTTAAAAGAAAAACTTCAACCTTTAGAGAATGTAATGTCGGAGTTTGAAAGTTCTTAAAATCTCTTTAGAATAAATATAACGTTTGAATGCACTTAGTTGCTAACAGAACCACAACGCTGCTCTTAAATGTTGCAGTTCCGTGGCAATTGTTGCGCTGCCCACAGTTCCTAGAGAGCCAAGTTTGTAAAGGTGTATACAGACTGAGGCAACTAGCATTCAACGACATTTTGACAATATTGTAAGTTATGATGAATGTTTTATACTTACTTTAGAGGCATCAAGGTAATCTGAGCTTGAATATCGAAAGAAAATAATATCATTGCATTCTTACAAAAGCTTGCCGATGTATATGCTGGGTCGTCTTCAAAAGGAAGCCATAATGATAAAAAATGTAAGATATCAACTTGCTAAATTTAGAATCTAGATTGTAGATGAACCCTATCATCTAAATCCATGCAATTTGATGATTTTATCAATGTGTGATTAATAATTATTATTGTTATTTTTGAAACTAAAAAATTGTTCTTTTGTGAAGTATGAATAACAATGGTGAGATTAGCCCCAGGCCTATATTATCTTATATTTAAAATTCTCGTGTCTTCTAAATTTTATATGCATATTCAGTGGGTCTGAGAATCGGCTACTGGGTACTTTTTATATTGATAAGTGCTTTTGTTGAATAAATAATAGTAAATAATTACAACTCGAGACTGACGGCGACCATTGTTTGTGCGATAGGATAGCGATGGACGTTGCCATGGTGACATACTTATTTAGTCACTTTAATAAAATAATATGGGCGAAATACCTACTTTATATGGCAAAGAAACGTTTGCCGGGATAGCTAGTAATAATATGTTTTTTAGAAATTATTGATCACTTTATTGTACTCGTAAATAGAGATTTAGCAAAAATTCTTCATAAAAACTTCTAGACTCCTTCATGCTACTTCTTAATATTGTGAACGTTACTTTATTTGCAGCCACACGTCTACGTTTTATAATAATTTTAGTCGATAATGCGAAAAATACGTGACTTTCGCCTTCTCAGCGATTGCCGCTTATTGCTTTCGAATAAAGCCAAATTATGTTCTTAATATCGATACTCGGTTTTGTTTTATGCTTTGTGCTGCTGTTACGCAACTGTGCCGTTATTTAGTTTATTATTACCATTACTGGTACGTGTTGGAAAGTGCTTAGACAATCCATACTGACATTAGTATTATCCACTCTTATATCTGTAATGCGAAAGTGTCTCTTTACTCCCATGTGTAACAGAAATACTATTAGGCTGCTTATCCGGGAAAGGACACAACATAGGTTGAACACAATTTAATCTAGACGTATTTGCTTTCAGGACCAGTTTGATCTGGCAAGAACTGGAGCACGGTCGAAGAGAAAAAAGAAGAATCTCTGAAGACCATGGAAACACTTGTACCTAATGCCTACCCGAGCTGCGTCTGCAGAGTGACTTGCAATGACGCTGTATAGCTACGAGTATGTCCACACTGTGCACTTTCATCTTCAATTTTCGACATCAACTTTCAATTGTCATATTGGCGCATTTAATAATTGAATGCGTCAAGGAACGCATCGCCAATATTGTAATTTTTTAAGTTTTGTCATACGGCTCACGTTCGCTGTTGACTGCGCTATAACGCATGGATTTGACGAACAGAAAAAGGCACAGTGTGGACAAAGCTAATGTGTCGCACCTGCATTGGTCCATGGAAGTCGAGAATATCGTGGACTATATCCATAAACAGAGGGTCAAACGTCTGCAATCAAGCTTACTAGTCTAACTTCAGTTCCTCTGTGAAAGTACCGACGCGCAATGCACTTTTTGTTGATGTCGTAAGTTTTTTAGTGTTCTTCTCTATATAACTTGTTCTTGGGTTCAAGAATATGCCTGAGTAATGGCGTATAAGTTTATTTAATTTTATTTTTTATTGTAATATGCACCAGTCACCACATTATACAGCTATCTTTCCTGCTCTCAGATATTTGAATCATTTATCATTCATTTATCGCACGATCGACAGTACGAGTGTCAATGGAGAAGTCAATCTTATATCGAATAAATTGAAACATTTATTGTTGTACTACCCAAGATAAGCAAAGATGAGCAACGTCTATGAATAATGTTTTTTTTTAATGAGTATCAATTTACTATAAACTGAGTTATTACAAAGAAATATAATAGTGACAAATATTTAATTATCTGTTATTCGATATTTATATATGCTACTTTATAATAATATAATAATAATATCTATGGACGCTTCACACCACGTCAGTCTGGCCCCGTGGTAAGTACCTGAAGGACTTGTGTTACAGGTACCAGACAACGGAAATATATTTAATACTTTTATACTATACATATATTTAAGATTTTTATTATATGATACCCATATTTAATACACATCCATGACCCAGGAACTTTTTGAAAACTTTTTGTTCCGTCGGCGGGATTCAAACCCGCGACCCCCGGCTTGAGCTGCCAACGCGCTCACCACTGAGCCACAGAGGTCGTCTAAATAACAATGACAGTATTAGTGACTGATTCAGTGTTATGTTACATAAGAAACCACACCAGACGGTCATATTTTGATTTTCAATAAATAAGCTAAGATGCGTGGGACTTGTTTATAATTTACTAGCGACCCGCCGCGGCGTCGCACGGGTATATATAAAATATATAGCCACTGAAAAATCCTTTACGTGGTCTACTTCTTATCTGTGCCAAATAACAGAAAAATTGCTCCAGTAGTTCGTGAGATAAGCCCTTTCAAAAAATTTCCTCCGTTTTTTCCACATTTTCCTCTATTTCTTCGCTCCTGTTAGCTTTAGCGTGATAAAATATAGTTTATTTCCTTTCTTCATAAATGGGCTATCTAACACTGAAAGAATTTTTCAAATCGGACCAGTAGTTCCTGGATTAGCGCGTTCAATTAATTTCTCCCATTTTTTCCACATTTTCCACTATTTCTTCGCTCCCATTAGTCATAGCGTGATAAAATGTAGCCTGTAGCTTTTCTCGATAAATGGGCTATTAAAGACTGAAAGAAGTTTTCAAATCGGACCAGTAGTTCCTGAGATTAGCGCGTTCAAATATGTCATTTCAAGTAATTTATCACGTTTTTTCCACACTTTCCTTTATTTCTTCGCTCCTATTAGTATTAGCGCAATAAAATATAACCTATAGCCTTCCCTGATAAATAAGCTATCTAACACTGAAATAATTTTTCAAATCGGACCAGTAGTTCCTGAGATTAGCGCGTTCAAATAAGCCCTTTCAAATAATTTCCCCCCGTTTTTTCCCCACTTTCCTCTATTTCTTCGGTCCTATTAGTATAAGCATGATTAAATATAGCCTATAGCCTTCCTCGATAAATGGGCTATCTAACACTGAAAGAATTTTTCAAATCGGACCAGTAGTTCCTGAGATTAGCGCGTTCAAACAAACAAACTCTTCCCAATTATAATATTAGTATAGATAGAAAATATAGATAATTGATCTACGAGTTTAATGACGTTAGTGGCTTAGTGCCAACTATCTGAAATACAACTTTCAAAAGTATGCCAAGTGCTAACTTTCTAAGGAATTATAAAACCCCATACATCACAATCATCTCCGAACAGTGGACAGGTGGTCTAGAAATTGGCCAACTAAACAGGCTAATGTTGTTACCTTCTGCCGATCTGTGATTTATATCTAGATAGAAAAGGACGTACAACATCCCTTTTGGGATATATAACTAAGTTTAATAGATATACTAAGGTATGTCTGTTAAGAATTTAGCATTTTTAACAAGCGAAAACTTGTTAATGGCGTATGTATTAAGTGCTGTAAGTTTATCCAATGACAATATGAAATAAATAAAATATTTCATTTCTTTGTCCTACTGAATCTAGGTTGGAAGACTGTTAGATAATAATTAATAACTAAAATGTCTGCTCATTATTTTTATAATAAAAGTGGGGGTTACCCTCTGAAGAAGATTCAGGCTTTGTAAT
This sequence comes from Aricia agestis, assembly GCF_905147365.1. Taxonomy (NCBI): domain Eukaryota; kingdom Metazoa; phylum Arthropoda; class Insecta; order Lepidoptera; family Lycaenidae; genus Aricia; species Aricia agestis. Next base: position 6,340,664 of record NC_056421.1, on the reverse strand, counting down.
TGTAATATAAATGTAAATTCCTACAAGCTGTTGATGCGCCAAAATAAATAAAAATAAATATTGTTATTTTATTGTCATTAAACTGGATGCTCTAGATGTAATATATTTCTACTAAGATTATAAAACTAATATAATTATTGTATGCTCCTACTTTTAAAATAATTTGTTCGTATGACTTAGTTGAGTATCCCTAGACAAAAACAGTTCAATGCCGTTAAACCTGATTATTGCAACAAACATGCTTTTGTCTAACTCTGATTGTTCGACAAGAAATTCCTTTATCTAGTGTAGTAAAAAGTCTGGCGCTTGAACGCGAATGCTCATAAAAAATATAGAGTAAGAGCCAGCGACAGCCAGACTTTCTTCATTTTATAAAAGCTGAAAGTTTACCTGTTAATAACCCCTATATAGGTAAGAACGATCAGCAACTGTGGAATTTCTGTCGCGGTTACTTTAGGAGGTACCCAGCTAGTCATTAAACTTCGTTTAAGCTGGTCTGGGCTTTGACAGTGAGAAGCAAATATCAAAAATGTCTGGCAGTGGAATACGAGATTCCAAACATAGCTCGAAGAAAATAAGATAAAGAATTTAGCTTTACTCTTTTTCGGAGGTCAGATAGAACTTTAGATAAATAAACAAAAATAATAAATAAAATATATTTTTGAAAATATATATTTCTGAAAAACTTATTACCATTCCCGACTAAAACATACACACACACACACACACACACACACACACACACCACTTAATAACTCTTAATCTCTAACCTTAATACGAAATGTACTCGATAATAATGTGTAATTTGTTTTTTTTTTTGGTAATATAAGATGGAGGTCTGGTATCCTGAAATACAGGCTATGCCTAGCTTAGGCACCAGTCTCCCATAAAAATCATTGTACTATATCTAAAATTAATTATTGTAAAAGTATTGTGTATTGTGGTGAGAACAATAAATATTTTTTCATTTCAAAATAGGTATCATGATACACTTTTTGAAAGTCGAACCAAGAAACTACGTTGCCTACCACCGGTTCGGGAACTACCCGGACTTTAGAACTGGATAACTCCTAAAGTTACCGCGACCGAAATTCCATAGTTGCTGGTCGTTCCTACCTGTATTAGGGGTCATAAACAGGTAAACTTTTAGCTTGTATAAAATGACAGTCTGGCTGTCGCTGGCTCTTGGGCGATACTCAAGTCAATTCTAGTGAACTCGTACGAGATATGAGACATGTAACGCACTATTTATGCTAGAATCGGGCCGTAACTTTGACTGGTTATGACAAGTCGGAATGCACATTATTACTGTTGATTTCTTCGCCGAGCATCACTGAATTAATAAGCCTTTGTTCGAGTGAATCTAATTTAAGCTTATCGCTTTTAACGTCGGTATTTATACTTCATAAAGACACAAAAACATATCTTGTTTGCAGTCAATACTTTTGACAAAAACTTGCTCGCTCGGAAAAGGCTGTGCCGATAAAAATGCGATTGCATTCTGCGACAGCTTGTCACTGCGATCCGAATATACTTATTATTAATTAGGAATTTATAATAACATTTTGTTGATAATGATGCGTTGATGGAGTTCTCAAACAGGAATTTGGTGACATTGATGTCATAATGATTTTCAGGCCAACAGTACCTATATGTTGTTCTTTTACTCACATCACATTTGTAATATTTTCTAAATCTATTGTTACTTAGATATTATTAGCTTTGAGATTTAGAGATTAATTGTTTGCATCTAATTCATATTCCAAACCACAATAACAAGGTGAACTAACAAGTATTAAATTGGAAATCTCATTTAGAATACATAAAGAAAAAACTTATACCATTATGTGGCACATTTCGCTACATATCCCATTGTTTCCCTAAATCAGTAAAATACTTAATATATAATTCGATGGTAAAGCCCCACTTAGAATACCTAATAGAAATATGGGGAACTGCATTTAAAACTGATCTCAAAGTGCTTCAAACAATGCAAAATAAGATAATAAAAAATAATTAGCTATAATTTTTTAGAAAACACAGAAAAAATCTATGAAGATACAAAAATTCTTACGGTAAACCAAACTTATAAACTTAATACATGCATTTTGATCAAAAAAATATTAAATAATGAAATAAATACCCAAATAAAATTTACTACTAAAGGTTGTTTTCAAAAAATCAAAACTAGACAGGCAAATAATTTCTCTTTAAAAAATCCTAGGACAAACTATGGAAAGAAGTGTATTTTATTTGAAGGACCGCAAATTTACAATAAACTACCATTGGATATTAAGCAGGCAAAATCTTTAAATATATTTAAAAAGAAATTAAAAGTACATATCTTAGAAAATACCACAATTACCTAAGATTCTAAACATAATATTTTATAAGTTTGTATAAATTGTATTGTACTGATGTGTCCAACAAGTGTTGTCTTGTCTTAGATATTAAGGTTTAAATTATAACAAGAATTAAAAATTAAATATCGAAATCAATTCAGCCGTTCTCGAGTTTAGTTAGAGAAACACATTCTGCTATCCATTTTATGTTATTTTTTTAAATTACAGTTCAAAATTAGCATCAATAATGAATCAAAATAACCATAATATATCTTCTTCATATTATATTATATCTTGACAGTGTGCGCGAGCCTTAGATAACACAGAGCTCGATGAATAGAGAATATTTTTATGTACCCTACACTTTTGAATACAAAAAATTATGATTGTAATTAACAGTTATAAACTTGTATTGAGACAATTTGGACTTTGTTGTGTTCTCTAAAGATATAAAAATGTAATTTATAATTATAAGTTTATGAAAATGTATAACAGAAGTAGGTACCAAAATGTACATAGGTTGTTGTGCAGTGTACGAGTAGTTTAAGGCGGCCGGTGTGTGATGTGCCGTGTGTTAAACGAATTTCTTTGGCCAAATATGTTGCAGAAAGATTTGTTCAAATAAGGTTCAAATTATAATACTTAAGTTCTGTAAGTATAAGTTACGCTCATTTTTCTACTGCAAGTTATTATTTATTTATGTTATATATTTAAGCTGTGTTTTGCGCTAGAATAAGTTTGCTTATTATTAGTCAATGTTCTCAAGTAAGTGAATTATTGTAATTCTTTTTGAGAAATAAAGTCTTTAACCGTAAAGCAGCATCCGAGTAGGGAATGCAATCTTGAACCAAGTGCGACTACTCAAGATCTTGACGTCCTTTTTCTGAATCAAGATTGGTCAGTTCGAGATCTTGTTGAGATTCGGGTCGAGATCTTGGTCTCGAATCAAGATTTTCGGGATTTTCGAGATTGAGCAGAATAATTGAAAAAAATGCGTTTTTTTTTGCTGAAAATTGATAGTAACCAGTATTATTAATATTAAGTAATACGAGTGTATTATGTAATGTTTCAAAGAATTTGTTTTTGAGAAAATTGGGTATTGTTATATGAACTAAACATAACAAACTCAGTTTTTACAAATTCAAGTTTTTTGAAACATAAAAATCTGACAAGTTAAGGCGGAGCGCAGACGACAGACTAATTATATGCAGTAATGCACACGACGCGCAGCGCAGATGTGTGCGTTACTGCATATAATTTGGAAATTGCATAGGTTCTATTTCCACGGACTAAAAAGTGCGTCACGGATAGTCTGTGCTGCGGCCTGAACCTTATCCTATTCTATACACGCAATATACACACATACAAACGCTAACACATACACATACGCACCTGTGAAGTTTACTTGTTTTAACTATAGCTGCAGATGGCGATAGATCAAACCACAGGATATAGATCAAATGTTCTAAGACGCTTATCTGTCTACTTTATATACCCTAATCTATGGTTCGCGCTTTGCCGCGCAGGTATGAACAATCTGAAAATCTCGAAATCTTGTTAAAATCTTGGACTATTTTGTCAAAATCGACAACAGGATTTCGAAATTCAGGATTGATGGCTTTCAAAATTGGATCTTGGAAAATCACTCAAGATCTTGGTGGAATCTTGATCTTGCAAGATCAAGATTGCATTCCCTACATTTGCTTCGTTCAGGAAGATGAGGACGGGGGAGGAAGACATACCTGAGTTCTCTATGTCTTCCTCCCCCGTCCTCATCTTCCTGAACGAAGCTTCTTTTAACTTTTTATAATCGACAATAACCGAAATTCAAATAACTAATCGTGATACGATAATTCCATTATTACTTAATTATACCGAAAAGAAGCAGGTGTAAATCACAAAGTAATACGTTAAGTAAATAACTTAATAACTACAATCAAAATCAACAAGCATAAAATAATTATAACATAAAAGCGTTTCGTGGAAATATCGAAAAGGCTCTCATTAAACCAGATAAACCCAAATCAGACTGCAAAGTGGTATTAACCCTTGTTTACGAACCATTGGCATAATATTGTAAATTATATGAGTTAAAAATATAAGAGCTATTAAGCGTAAAAACAGTCCACAATTAAAATTAGTCAAATGTTAAACTGAAGGTTTATCGGCCACAAGTATCGTAAAGTCACTGGATTTATGTTGCAATACGATTGAGCCACAGAATAAATATGTAGTAAACAGTAGATCAGCCTTTCCTAAAGTGGGCGACAACGCCTCTTGTGGGCGCTGAAGTCTGAAGTGGGACGCTGTGGGACCCAGAAAAAAAATGGGGGGCCTTGTGAAAAGGTTTGGGGGTGATTAATTTCATCAGGATGCATTTTAAATTGAAACAGTGAGGGCGCTAAAATAGTATAATTTGTTCTTAAAGTTTGGGAACCTTTGCAGTAGACAATGAATATGAAGATACTAGGTACATAGTGCGAATCGGATGGGCAGTGGGCACACACAGAAGCGTGATTTTAAGGGCAAGTTCCGAAATATAACTCAGTCTACTGACAATTATTATTTTTCGTTTCGAAATATTGCTAATGCATTGACGTACGTTATGACTTTGTCGGGGTGTCATTATTGTGTCATCAGTATGAAGTATTTAATCAATCAACGCCTCCGTGGTCTAGTGGTATAGAGCGCGGCTCTTGACTCGGAGGTCGTGAGTTCGATTCCCGCGTTGGAAACATGTTATTTTCAAGTTTGATTAGGACAAAGCAGGCTGATCACCTGATTGTCTGACAAGTAAGATGATCCATGCGTCGGATGAGCTTGTAAAAAGTCGGTCCTGCGCCTGATCTCTCGCCGGTCGTGTCGGTCTTCCGTCCCACTGGGTTATGAGAGTAAAAGAATAGAGAGTGCTCTTGCGTACTGCGCACAAACTTGGGCACTATAAAATTACTCCTGCGTAGCCGGCCTGGCTTCAATGAAACGAGCCACCGTCACCGAAACCGGTGTGGGAGCTTATTATTATCAGTATAATAACATGGTGGCACATTAAATGACGCCGGATACATGGCGTGGTGAGCACTGACTAGTATAATACTGGGTTATATTTCGTGACTGAAGCTAGATAAATGTAAGTTTCAAAGCAACGTAAGTACCATGCTGCACGTGATGCACACTATATTCAGCGAGTTTGATTTCGATAACTCGAATGAGTTACTCTACTGTCTGACATATATACTGTGACTGAGCTCTGTTGTTTATGATATATCCCCTTGTGAACGACTAGCTTTGTTCGGTAAAGTTTAATTACTCATACCAAACGCTCTAGAAAACACGTAAAGCTTAGATACAAGCTGTGGAGCTATTGATTGTATTTCTTGTTTTGAAAATGTTTTATGTAAGTATTAAACAACTTACTAAAATCAGTAGATTTGTGCTGAGTTAGGAACTAAGCTAGATTCGTTCGTACTACGAAAATATACAGTGTGTAACAAAAATAAGTGATAAATGATAATACTTTAGAGTGTGTACGTGTTCCTTGTATAGAGTTGTGAAAGTAGCAGCTCTGAAAGACGAAAAAAAATTTTTCACTTTTGTATGGGCAAGGGCCCGAGCGTCACGAGTTTCCCAAAAGTGAAAAAAAAATTTGATCTTTCAGCGCTGCTACTTTTACAGTGAACTCTCTTCAAGGAACACGTACACACCCTAAAGTATTATCACTTATTTTTGTTACACCATGTATAAAAGACTTTAGTCTGACGTGACTGTACTAAATATTGAGTTAAGACTAAAATTTAGTACAGTCAAGTCAGACTTCACAATAATAATAATTATAGTTTGTGCGTTCTAAAGCAGCCTCTACACGTTGGCCGTGTTTGCCGAACAGAAGGGGACGGCGCTATACCAGAAAGAAAGACGCAAATAATTCAATCTCTTTTTTTAGTAAAGCACCGTCCTCAAGTCTGTTCGGCAAACACGGCCAACGTGTAGAGGCTGCTTAAGATAATATGGGTGACACATTATAATTGACAATAGTAGGGAAGTTACCTAAAAAATTAATCGATAATTTAAAAATATCGAATCACTTCGTAAAGGAATTGCAATCGAAATTATCGATTTCGTACTGATGTTTCAGAGTGGCGGCGGCGATTTAAAATGGCCGCCCTTTTTATCGATTTGATTTCGATTCAACAGTGTCAATCTCTATTGGCATAAGTTCTGTTTCATGCATCTGACATTTTTCAAATATTTTCGTAACAATAATTTTCACAGTAAATATTTATAATTTTATATTAATAAGTTAGCATTTAGCAACTTTTCATTTTTTTTCATTTACAATTATAGGAAACATTTGTTTTTGTAGATGGAATATAATTTATTACATTTTGACTTTTTTTGTTTCCTTGTAAAAAAAATCCGTAGCAAGGAATATGAGAAGTGTCACCCATATCATCCTAAAACCACAGAATAGATAATATCTAAAACGCACAAACTATAGTAGTCAAGGCAACTTTTGTTTTAAAATAAATTCATGTAATGATTATCCGAAAATGTTGTCTTTGTTGCTTACTGTATAATGACCTACTATTAATTAGTAATATTAAGAGCGACAAAACTTCCCAAAAAGCCTAGGTCTACACTACACACTTTCATCTTCAATTTTAATCATCTTCTTTCATTCAACTTTCGTTTTGGCGCATTCAATAATTGTATGCGTCAACGAACACAACGCCAACATTGTCATTTTTGTTCAGTTGCAGAGTCTATCAGATTATTGTAACATGCTCGACGAGAATATTTTACTGGGTGGAATATGTGCGACTTATTTGGTCATAAGAAATTCCAGAAAAAAGTACAAAGCGAAAGTTTTGGATACGGTCAGAGCGCATGCGTCGCGGGCATGCCTCACGTGCGCTGTTGACTGTGCTATAACGCATGCCCTTGATGAACAAAAAAAGGCACAGTGTGGACATAGCTATTCAACCATACTAATTACTAATTATTACTAATGTGATGAATATGAAACTGTATAATAATAATAATAATAGCTCCCACACCGGTTTCGGTGACGGTGGCCGGTTTCATTGAAACCAGGCCAGCTACGCAGGAGTAATTTTTATAGTGACCAAGTGTGTGCGCAGTGCACAAGAGCACTCACTATTCCTTTACTCTCATAACCCAGTGGGACGGACGACCGACACGACTGGCGAGAGATCAGGCGCAGGACCGACTTTTTACATGCCCATCCGACGCATGGATCATCTTACTTGTCAGACAATCAGGTGATCAGCCTGCATTGTCCTAACCAAACTTGGAAATAACATGTTTCCAACGCGGGAATCGAACCCACGACCTCCGAGTCAAGAGCCGCGCTCTATACCACTAGACCACGGAGGCGTTAATATAATTAAACTGTATCGAATTGCGCTCAATAGCTATGTCCACACTATGCAATTTCATCTTCAATTTTCGTCATCATCGTTTTATTCAACTTTCGTTTGGCATATTCAATAATTGAATGTGCCAAAATCTACCCGCGTTGGAAAGAAAATGTGTCATGGCGTCGCGGGCATGCCTCACGTGCGATGTTGTTTGTGCTATAACGCATGCCCTTGAGGAACAAAAAAAAGGCACAGTGTGGACAAAGCTTATCGGTTTTGCTGAACTTTGGTATTGAGATACTTTTCATCCCGGAAAATGTACGGTATCCACGCTATTGTTAGCATCTTAATAAATACTTAAACTATTTTAATAATAATAGTAGTTAAACGTTAAGATTAATATGATTCTACGAGCGATGTGCGGAACGATATTGATTTAAGCAATTTACTAGCAATGCCGCACTTGGGACGTCGCAGCATTGTTGCCAGGCTGTGACGTCACTCACCGCAAACTGAGTGCCATGCCTGTGTTCTTGGCCGACCATCATGCTCTCCAGACATTGATAAATTTATTAATAAATAAATCAGTTGAGGTTTATCGCTATATAAGATTTTAAGATCCAAATAGGAATTTAAAATTATTAAGGTTCGAACAATAATAAATTGGAGTATTTTATTGTATATTATCTTTTGCCTGTGACTTGCGTGAAGTAGTTACCTAGGTATACTTCGAACCCTTTTTGAAATACATAATATTATACTTCCTAAGTAGATTATTCTATGCCTATCGATAATATAACGTCCAGCATAGGTACCTACTAATAACACTGTCACACTGTCTGTTCACGACCTCTCACAAGTTAAAAAATATTTTAAGAGGAGTCCACACCGCCGTTTTTCCATACAAACGTTGTCCCCTCTTTCCTCCCTGGATAATGCCGGTAGAGTTATGATTTTTTCCTTAAAATCTATGGCCACCATTAGCATGTCCCTATGTTTTGCTTTTTTTCATAATTTTATTATTAAAAAAGATAAGAACGTCCAAAAACCCAAAAAAAAATGGCCAGATTTTCCTCTGTGTTCAAACATCCAGAAAACAAAACTGGCTGAAATATACAAAAAATATAAAACATAGGAACACAGCTCAAGCCTTCCTTTAATTCTTAAAGAAAAAGTAATTAAATCGGTTAAGTTTTGGAGAAGGAATCAGCGGACAACGAATCGAAGATTTTCTGTTCTTTTATTAGAACTTTTGTTGTGTTGTCTCTATCGCGCTCTGCGGTGGGAGACTTGAGATTGGTGAGACAACAATACATTTTCAAATACCTATTTTCAATTTCTCTCGCCCCTGGTGTATCCTCTTAAGGTTTTCGCGCGCACGAATGCTTTGCGCCAGTTAAGAGGATACAACAGGGGCTAGAGAAATGAAAAAAAAAGTACGTGTAATATCTATAGCTGTCTCCCTTACCTCAAGCCTATACCGCAGAACGCGATAGAGACAACTGCAGAAAATCCAGAAAATCAACGATTCGTTGTCCCCTGATTCCTTCTCCAAAACTTAACCGATTTAAGTACTTTTTTCATTAAAGATTAAAAAAAGGCTTGAGCTGTGTTCCTATGTTTTTCTTTTTTTGTATAATCTAGCCAAATCTGTTTTCTGGACGTTTGAACACAGTGGAAAATCTACCCATTTTTTTGGGTTTTTGAACGTTCATTACTTATTTAATAATTAAATTATGAAAAAAAAAGAAAACATAGGGACATTGTATTAGTGGCCGTAGATATTCAGGAAAAAAATTATAACTCTACTAGTATTATCCAGGGAGGAAACAGGGGACAACGTTTGTATGGAAAAAAGGGCGGTGTGGAATCCTCTTAAGGGGGTCTAGTTCGAGAAACGGACGATTTTCAAGATTTAAAAGTGAAAGGATACATAAAATATAGTAATTTAAATTCTGAAAAAAATATACGTGTTGGTTAAGGATGTAACACAGTGGAATTCCTATTCCATTACACAATATCTTGAACTTCACTCGATAGAAAAAAATCCCAAAGTTACCTCTTCTTTTCACGAAATTGCCTTACTATGACCAAATTATTTGGAATTTTCAGATAATTTTTGTACTGAATGAAAGACACAGTATATATCAAGGGATTTTCGTTTTTTTGACTCGATTGAATAATGTATAAAATCACGACGATCAAAAAACTATAAAATTGCAGGCGCAAAGGCCTTCAGTCGCGCTCAGGCGCTCGTCGACGACGGACCGTACAACTTTTTCTCGCAACATTTTGAATACATGTTTTTACAATTTGAGAAATAATATTAACATATTATGCAAGTGGTTGATCATTGCTAACAAGTGACGCAAACCAAGTCCAAAATATGTTCGATAGAATTACCTTAGCATTAGCGCAACAACAACCGTAATACTATCGTCTATCATACAGTATTGTAATTTGTAGATCATAACTCCACCGTATTTTTATTTTGTATAATTATATTATATTGACGTTCCTACTAAGTATATTATCTAGTACTTTTATCTGTAAAAATTAAAAATTAAGAACGAATTTTTGCCATTTGTTTGCAATACAAAATTTTTTTACAACTAAAAATTATTAATTTTTTATTCTTTATAAACACCTAGCTTATGAAAAATCTGATTTGCCCCCCCCCCTGGCCCAGAACCTGGGTGATTTGCCCCCCCCCTGGCACCGGAACCTGAGTAATTTGCTCCCCCCTGGCCCAGAACCTGGGTACGCCCATGATAGACTCGCAGTACGTACATATGCGGAGGCATGCCCAATGCCCACCTGCGACATTTTCTTTGCATCTTTGTCTGTCTAATTACTTTTGTAATGACATGGTTATTTTTAACCAACTTTAAAAAAACCGGCCAAGTGCGAGTTAGACCCGCCCATGTAGGGTTCGGCAGCAACAATAAGGTTTATTCCTAGGAAATCAAAAGATTTTTGATTTATTTTTATTATTCAGTTGATTTAATGAAAGTTAAATTAAGGTTTATCATTTATGACGTATAAAAAAAACTACTTGCTAGATCTCGTTCAAACCAATTTTCGTTGGTAGTTCTATGGTAGTTTTTATAGTAATGTACGTCATATATTTTTTTTAGAATTGTCATGCCCCTACTTTAGAAGTTAGAGGGACACATTTTACCACTTTGGAAGAGTCTCTCTCGCATAGGTACTATTCAGGTTAAAAAAAATGATATTAGAAACCTCAATATGATTTTTGAAGACCTATTCATAAATACCCCACACGCATAGGTTAGATGAAAAAAATTTTTTTTTTGTTTCAGTTGTACCTATGGCGACCCCTGAAATTTTTAATAATTTTTCCATTTTTGTATCAAAATCTTAATGCGGTTCACAGACTACATCTACTTACCAAGTTTCAATAGTATAGCTCTTATAGTTTTGGAGAAAAGTGGCTGTGACATACGGACGGACAGACAGACAGACATGACGAATCTATAAGGGTTCCGTTTTTGCCATTTGGCTACGGAACCCTAAAAAGGTGGTTATTCGACCCGTATTAATGTAATATTTCCATGTAATATCAGGGTCTGAACCACGGAACTCATACGAAGAGGAGCTGGCCTAAGCTTCTGTGCACTGTGATTTTCAACTAGGTCCTGACGTCATCATTGTGGGCGGGGCTTAAGTCAGTACATTTTCGGCGTTTGTCAGGTGCACACGTAACGAAACTCCCAATAAATTGGTGTTTTCTACGTTTTTAACAACGAAAGGATGAAGTATTGTGTTTTACAATGTCAAAGTTACTCAGACAGACGTTCTGATAATATAAATAACATCACATCGTATCTGTAAATAATTTTAAATGTAATTTAAATATAAAAGTTCTAGAACATTTCAGATTTCAGCGTTAATTATACTACTTGACACTAGATGGCCAAACCTTTGAAAGATAATGCAGACGTAAATGCGTATAATTTTGCATAAGTTTATTGGAATAATCATACTTGAATACTGGTAACTGTTATTAACTTAGTCTTAAACACATTTAATAGCTAAAACCGTAGTTATATAGCTTTTATTATTATACTACTTATAAACCGCCATCTGTCGTCATCTATGTTAACTATTTGAAACGTAACAAATATCCAGGGCTGTATTCAGAATTATTATTTTACTAACCGATTCAGTGCGGATGACACGGTAGCCGTGTCATACATGTTTTTAACGTGTGGCGTATGACACGTGAGCCGTGTCATTTAAAAATCGATTGTATCTCCCTCAAATTACACTTTAGAAGGTTCTACTCTGAACAAAATCATCTTAATTTTCCACGTAGAACAAGCCTATAGGCTTCGCCTCATAAAATTCAGTGAATTAAAAAACGTAGGGGCCGTCAACCTTTTTAAAAGGTGCATTAATTGCGGATTACACGGCAGCCGCGTCTTATGGGTTCTTAACGTCTGACATATTATGACACGTGAGCCGTGTCATTTAGAAAGCGATTTCATCTCCCTTAAATTACACTTTAGAAGGTTTTACTCCGAACAAAACCATCTTAATTTTCCACGTAATGCGTTGACATCAAAGTATTACTAATCCACTAACGATTTTTGTTTTAATCTAAGTTGTTTCTTTCGAAAATATTTTTAACTAGCTGTTACCGCAAACTTCCTTATCCATAGGAATAAAACGTTTCCCTGCGGTTAAAAGTGGTCTTGTACCTATGAGCTTTATTACTGGAACTGTCCTCCTTTTTGGAAGTCGGTTAAAAAACTTAACAACGAACTTGATTAAATTTATCTACGAACGTATAATAATTTACATCGGAAACCCCGATTATATTTAGTATACTAATTTTTCTAACTTTTAAACCTACATAAGGTTTGCAACATCTGAATAAAAAACTTGCTTACCTGCCATTTTCAGGTTAACACTTAGTAAAACTACTCGAAGGCAACTCAAAAAAACGTAGCCTTCCGTTAACATTAATGGTTTGGGCTCAACTAAACAATAAACCTTTTTGAACGTGGCGGGTGACACGGTAGCCGTGTCATCTACTTCTATGGCGTATGTCACGGTAAAATTGTGTGCCGCCACGACTGAAAGTCTTCAAAAATGTGCGCCGCATTGAATCGGTTAAGTCAATATGTGAAAAAATTACCAAGTAAGTATTACAAAAAATCCTTGAGCAAGTATTTAATCTACAGCTCGTAAGTGCCTAACGTTCGCCTACAAGAGATAATGTAGCTAAACTTGTTTACGAACTATCCAGCTTCTAGGCTTACAGCAATTTGTAATAACATAAATGATCAATCAGATGATTTAGATAAGCATAACAAATTCAAACAACATAAAAGAGGTTTTAAGTTTCTAGACGTATTTGGATAAGACTTTAAAACTACAATATTTTGTAACACTTTAAATAAATTTGCTTCTATCTTAGATTAATGACGGGATTCTGTGAATGCTTCTATTGTATGTTGATTACTAATTGCACGTCAAATTCAAGCCTATCTCACTGTCACAGATCCGTTAAGTGGGCAGAAGCAGGCAGTGGTGCCAACCTACGCGTTATTAATAACGATTATTTTCAGATACAGAAATAGCGTTAAATCAAAACAGCTACTTTGCGTAGAAATAAGAATATACCGCTTCAACCATAGGTTGAGTAATTTTTAGATATGACTCAGAACCCACATTTTGATGATCAAAACGATTGTCTGTTTGCTAAGCTTTGTAAAAAATTTCTTACTAATGGGACGATAAAATAATTTACTTTTAAAGAAGCTTTTTGCTAATGGCTATTAAATGATGTACTGTACCATCATAATAACTTTAAAAATTTAATTGATACACATAAAGTTTTAATTTTTGTGATTGAAGTATATCTAGACATATTTTATATATAAAACATGATAATGTTTATAAATATTATAAATTAATTATTTTTAAATATTATAATTAATTAAAAATTATAGTATTTAAAAATAAAAATATTATAAATATTATAAGACGTCATTCTTATCTAACCTTTGTTTCTGAGCATTAGTTTATACATTTCTGTTTCGGCAGATTTTGCTAAAAGTAACAAAATTCCTTAGGTAAAAGATGTTTGATAGGAGTGAGTCTCTTGTCGTCCTTACTTTAACTTTATTCTTAGCTTTGATCAAGCATTTATTGCCTTAGATATAAATTCAATGTAGAACTTGTTTAAAGCAAAGTCCGTTACAGCTATTTCCATTCCGATATCACTCTAATTCGTTACTGTTTATCTAATCCTGTGCTTATGAAACTAAGTATTCCTTGCAACGACCTTGCCTTTCACTTGCAACCTGTTACTAGTATTTATTTGTTCTGCTGAATCAGTTCCAACTATAGTGCTACAGTTTATTACCCTTGTAATGTTCTCAAATTGAGCGTAATGTTGCTTTTTGTTGCAAATAAATAATAAGATTTATTTCCATTGTGCAATCCCCGAAGAGACTGGAATGGCTCTTTACTGTGGAATGACATTTACTGGCTGTATACAAAAAATTGAATAATGATATAGAATAACTGAAATAACTTAAAAAAATTATTTGCGTACCAAAGGAACTAAAATCAGTGATCCTAGTCACGCGTGTTTTCTAAATTCTATGATGATAATGATAACTTATTTGCATCATATTATTTTATTTATTGGACATTTGTCCAATAAATAAAATCAAACATCATAATTAACAATGCACTTGAAAATCACAATACTGTTAACGATTAAATCGATTGACATTCCCGTAATTAATCGTACATGATTACAAAATGAGTTGTACATAGTCAAAGGGCAAATAGGCGAATGACATTTGAATTCACGATTTATGTACAAAACTAGAGCAAATCTATTCTGCCTTCAAAATATAACATTCAATTTTAACTGATTAAGATGCAACTACTTTTAATCATAACTTGTTAGAATCACGGGAATTTCTTTCCGCAAAAAAACAATTTGTAGACAAAGCATTTCATTTAAATAACTAAGGAATGAAGATGATTAAGTTTATTGGAATGTTAAAGTATGTTGGTATCCATACTAACATTTTAAATGCGAAAGTGTGTCTGTTTGTCTGTTACCACTTCAAGCCCAAACCGCTGAGCCGATTTTGGATGAATTTGATATACTTACATACTTCAAATCCTGGAGATGTCAGAGGATACTTTTCATGTGTAATGTGTCGAGCTAGCGAACGGTCGTGCTCCACATTACACACGCCGCAAATATTATTTAATTAATATTTTCGCGAATCGCGCGGCACGTTGCCGCTGCACGTGACTATGGCACTCGTAGCCAACGAGTTGCTGGCGTTTATCCAGCACGCCATCGACACCATGGACGAGGTCAGCATCATGCAGATCTGCAAGTCCTCCTTCACCAGTGAGGAGATTTGCAAGGGGAAGCAACTGCTGTATGAGACGCTCGGCCAGAGCGCGAACATGCCGTCGCGACGAAGAGACGGAACCGAAAGGAGCATGCAGGACATCATCTCCCTGCTGAAGCAGACTGATCCAGATGAGGTACCGGCTTTTGCGGCTAAAGAGCTGCACAAGCTGCCGCCCGTCACGTTGGACCACGTCAACGTCGTCAGCCTACTGAAGGACATCAGGTTCCTGAAGGAGGAGCTGACCGGAGCAAGGGTAGATTGCAGGCATCAGAAGCTATCATTAGTGATCTACGTAATGAATTATCACAACAAAAAAGTAATAATTCATTATGTAGGTCATCAGCTGACGCCGCATTCGTCACTCATCGCCGAGGCGCAAAAGCGATCACGTTTAGCCCGTCAGCATTATCGGACGGGTCAATGAACGCCGCCGCTGCCGCCCCCGCCCGCGCTCCCCTCGCGGTTGCGCCGACGCCGAGTCCACAGGCGATTCAGCAAAACTACGCGACTGTTGCTGGTCGCCCCGCGCCTCCCCCGCGGGCGCATAAAAAATGGGGAAAATGAGAGCCGTAAGACTACGGAGAGCCGCAAGAATAAGTCTTCTCGACCTGGCAAGGACGAAAGCAGGAGGTGCGATGAGGAGGGCTTCATACTGGTGGAGAGAAGGAAGAAGGAGCCCGCCGCCCGCAACCATCGTGGTACCGCGCCCTATGTACCTGAGCTGCGTCTGCGGAGCGAGGTCTCCGCGACGCCCCTGTACATATCCCGCCTGCACTGGTCCATGGAGGTCAAAGACGTCGTGGACTACATCAGTAAGAAGACATCCCTCCACTTGAGGGTCGAGCGTCTGCAGTCTCGCCACAAGGTCAACTTCAGTTCCTTTGTGGTGAGAGTACCGACGCATCTTCTCCCGACCTCTGAAGTGGAGGAATTCTTGCCGACTGATGTGGTTTACCGAAGGTTCCGGGGGAGACTCCGGAATGAAGCGCGCGTCACGTCGCCGTTAATTCGTGATAATGTGTAGTTGTTAAGTTTATATAATTTTTATGTATGTTAGTCATTATGGTATATATTGTATGGGCCTACGTAGCCTGATTTAAATAAATAAATAAATTTTCACCCCAGATAATGTACGGTTCCGGCACGATAAACGAACCAGAGTTGCGGGTGTCATCTAGTCTAGGTATATAGATATAAAAGATGCCTACACGTTCTATGATAACAATACAATATACGGACGAAATAAGACGAAGCAATAACTGTGTGTGGTCGTGAGGGTTCACGCATCAACTGCCATCCAATTTCGAGCACAACGGACGATCTAATATCACCTCGCTTTATTTAAGTTTGTTGTTTGCAGAGAACTTAAGGGCTACGTGCAAAACCATCACGAGTCTTAATTTGACCGGTGTAAGCAATAAAGGCGGAAATCTGAACAATACTATTATTTTGATCAACATCAATATATAGGTAACTCTGAATAATATACAGTCTGAATCTTTTAAAAAATCACAGTAGACAGTAGTATGCTCTTAATAGAAGACATAAGTGAAAAGTGGGTAACTAACATTTTTCAACATAAGAGCAATTACTCCCTTATAGTTTGAACAAACCTTGTAACTTACCCACTTCATCATCTAGCTATAAATATACTTACTATAAAATAGTATGTAGGTCAAAAATGCACATTTTTAAATCATTTTTCAGGCTCCTAAAGCTTTCATTTATTCAAATTTTTAGGTACCCACCTCATCCAAACATGTCTCATTTTGTGTAGATTGTGAAGAAAGGTCTTTAGAAGAATCAAAATATGACTATAAACTAAACTGTTTATTAATATAATATTTGACAGTAAAATTCCAATATAGAACCACGTTATTACTGACGCATCAAAATATTATATAACGGGAGGGAATCTCTTTGAAATAGGTCAGATGGAAAGTAGTTCTATTGCAAATATTGGTTTGTGTTACATAATACCTACTCTAATTTCCATTTTCAATTAATAAACGTTACACTACAATAACAAAAGCGATTGTTTTACTGTTACCACGCTTTATAAATAGGATCACTCTCAACAAATACTGCAAATGGTTATTTGATAATATCAAACAATATGACTGTTTTAATTATAATGTTCCTAGACTACTCTCCTAGATAGAACATAAGTGCTACCGTAAAACTTTATCCTATTTCAAAGAGTTTACACAATAACTAATACTTAATAAAAATAAATTCGACTTCAAATTCCCAATATCAAAAATTACTAACTGAATGAAACTTGCAGGTCTTGTTCTGTCCTGTTGTAGGTATTGTGTACCTAGTACAAAAAAAAAAAGGATAACTTAAATTAGAATTGGGGTTCATAACAACAAACAAACATAAAAACATACAAACATACACTTTTGAAATTTGGCACGTTTGTTCAGACGCTTATATAGAGATTATAGACTAACACATAATCTTGGCAGTTTTGGAAATATTCACTACATACCTCCTTTTTTTGAAGTCGAATATGAAAAAACTAAAAAAATCTTATTTAAATTCTAAGTTTTGAAACTAAGAATATCTATTATTATCTACTGCATGACAGCTCTAGCTCTAGCAGACTTTGAATCAAAGTTTTTTAAAGTAAAACCAAAAAATAAATCCGTGACGATGAAAGCTTTGAAAGTCCACAATTAAGCCGGCGGTTCGGACTAAACCTAAACTCGTAGCGTGCTTAATCCGCAGCCAGTGTCTAAAATTCGAAGCTCATGTACAACATAGTTTGCAAGATTAGTTTCAAATTCACCTACCCACTTTGATTAGATATTATAATGGTGCTGATGTGGTTCTTTAAGAGTAAAATACTTATTATCCTTTTCATTTTTTACAATATTATTAGAAATAATTTTGGACTTTACAAAGTTAGAGTAATTATTATTGTTTTATTCGATACTATATTCTGTACATACGTACATATACGAGTCCCTCTTTGCTTTTATCATCTTTATAACTATCAACTTGCTTAGTTCCGAATATTTATATTTAATTGAACTCTAATACTGTCCATAGTTATAATATAACACATATCTTAAACTTAAATGTTCGTGTATATTGCAATATTAAAATCTTTTAACATCCTTAATTGTAGCATAACAGAACTAGAGATAACTACTCCAATTGAATGTTACATTTGCTTTGAAATCAACTAATGCACAGATTATAAAGGATCGTCAGAATTTGTATATGCGTTTGATCCATCAGATGCTCATATGAATCTGATTCGTAATTGCAACAAAGCCAGCCCGATCGAAGTTTAATTCAATTATGGAGCCGGATAAATGGAACGAATTAGAGCGCAGTAAGCCGGCAACAGAACGTCTGTCAATCTCTACATCTAGATACGTACAGATAAGCTGAATGCTAATCAGGAATCTACTGTGACGTATCGTTGTTGCTGTCGGTCTCCAACTTTTTATGTGCAACTCTTTAGAACCTTAATTAATGTAGTCAAAAGTCACGAGGATAAAGCAAGACAACGCGATAAAAACTATCCCATGTCCAATGTCAATGCCTGACACTGAAAAGATCTCCGTAGGAATTTTTATTATTTGTTATTTCTCCCGTAATTCCTATTTATGAAAGAAAAGGCATGATATTTAAAAGTTGGCTCAACTTCAGCTTGGATTAGTATAAGTGTGCTTTAGAGAATAAGTGAAGAGTTATTAAATAGGATACTCACACACTTTTGGATGACTACGGAAAGGGCTTTCTAGCTGTGAACTGAAAGCATCAAATTACTCTATCCCAATTAGATCACCGAATACAGAATTATCAGAATTATACCCCGCACCACAGATATAGATCAAGATAGATACCGCATGTTCCATTTGTATGAAAACGAGCGTGCCTTTTTTTTCCTACCTACTGTGACGTACCGATGATAAGAAACGTGTCCATTAATTATCTAAGCTAACGTTTTATTCGCATTTCTACAGCACAATCAGGCATTTAAACATTTTAAAAATTCCGATTGACGTCTGATTCCGATAGCAGACTAAAGAACAGACTTTCGAAAGACGAGCATTGCTCGTCGTTTGGGAGCGCGATATGGCACTCGAAGTACATACACATGCGGTATCTATCTAGATTCTAGATCTTTATCTGTGCCCCGCACAGTCACACAAACTCACAACAAGACAAAAGGGGAGGTCAAGACGCCATCAATTAGACTCAGAGATTAGTAAGGCTTAATTCAATCACTTGAGCCCTACCCTTATCATCCTGAAGATATTTCAGAGGGGTCAACTATGGGAGACAATATATCTATGGGATCCTGATTAATGCCCTCTATTTCAAGACTTACAGTAGAGAGCTAAAAGGATTAGGGGTATCATACACCGAAAGTCATGAGGTAGGATAAGAGAGTTTTGCTCTAAAAAACTACTATTCAATTTAAATATCAGTTTGTCGAACTTGGATTTGATGTTGCAAAAATAAACAACATAAATTAAAATAGTAAGAAAAATAGTAAAAAACAATAATAATGGGTTGCAGCCGGAGTGCCGGCAAAAGTGTTTGATAAGTTTACTCATCCCAAAAAAAAAATACAATGCTGCCAAAAGAAGCTTACTCCTAAAATCTACTAAGAACTTCATTGAAGGTCATTTGAACGCCAGCTTTTCTGAAAAAAAAACTGGCAAAAAGTAAAGACATGTCAAATAATGTAGCACTTTATTATTTCCGTTATTGATAAAATTGGCTAAGAAAGTATCGTAAATACTACAAGCATAATGTTTTTTGTTTGTATCCAAGTTTAATGTGTCTTGTTGTAGGTCTTGTTGGACTAATGCCATCTTCGAGATATAATAGATTCGCGCAATTAAGCAACCGTATTAAAAATATTTGTTGTTGTAGTTGTTATTGTAGGAATTTGTTCCTTTATGTTACTATTAGATTATTGTCTATTGATAATGGTCCGGGAGCTGTCAATCGCAAAAGTGCCCTCATAACGTGCATGAATTTTTTTGATGAAAATAGATAATTAAGAGCTATAGGAACTATAGGAAACAAGTATAATATTCATTCAAAGCATAAGAACAGTGTGCCAAAAATAGCTTCACTTGTGATTGGCCCATTCAAGCTTCTGTGGACACTAGCGCATTAATCTGCATGCAACACAAACATTATGATAATGTATATTATGCTCCTCTCGTAATTAGGAAGTGCGGTATGCACCAAATTAGCATGGCATTAATTAATAAATATATTATAGCCAAGCTTAGTTCTGAATATCATAAGAAAGCAAGACAAGAACTAGCGACATTAGTAAAGTGAGTAATATTTATTTATTATACAGTTGTCTGATATGAATTTATACCCTTCAAGGTGTACCGTCTTTGTCAAGTAGCGTTTCCGATATACCAGAAATAGATAAGCAGATCTTGTATAATTTTTACTATCCCAATAATTTTATTTACTAATAAACAACTTGCCTACTGGTACGTTGGATAAATGATAATGTAAATAGCTAGCCCGATAAACTTTGTTTTGCTATATACGTAATTTTGAGTATAAATCAATATTTAAACATTATGTTTTATGATTCTCAAACCTCCAAAATTTAAACAAACTAGACCAAGCGGTCTGTAGGAGTTTGGCAACAAATACCACAAAATATTGGAGCTTATAAGCGTTAAAGCTGTATTCTGTTCTACAATATAACCTGGTATTATTTACCAAGTTAGTTTCATACAGTATACAGTAAACTACCGTGACAACGAATTTACCTGCATCCCCACAATAAGCTACTACAAGCCCACGTCCTATAACTCGCTGGCGGCCGCAACTGATTCATGTTATCGATGGTGTTAAACTATTATAATTTATACACAGTACACACATAAATAACTTGAACATCATTGCGATTTTTCTAAATTTTTATTAAACCTTGTAGGAGTTGTACACAATGGTTCAATTATATTATTGGCAGTGTAGACGTGGTCCAAAATCAGTAAATCAGTCTAAAATAAAATTTAATTTCAGAATTTTATTTGAGATAGATTAAATATTTTTATGTTATATTTAATGTTCTATTTAATTGTAATGTAAGACCACTAGATTTTTTAAAAACCAAAAAGTGAGGGAGAGTTCCTCTTCAAGATAGGAAACTTTCCTTGACACCACAGTAATAATTTAATTTGTTCAGTGAGATTTGTAATAGGATTATTGTATTTTAAATTGCTAGCGGCTTCGGTCAAACAGACATGCAGAGTCACCTCATCCGGTCACACCTACTAAATGATATCTTTTGAGTGGTGATCATTCATCGTCATCGTTTTTAAAGGCAAATTAGAATCATTTTTGATGATTCGATCAGTCACAAGAAGATAATTGGCTCCAATTGTACGTAATTGTATCAAATTAGTAAAATTCAATCTGCAAAAACAATTTTGAACTTGTGATCCCTAACAATATTCATTATATTATGTAAATAGATCTCTATATATTGCATATATGCACCTTGTAAATAGAGTATGCACCTTACCATGTTTTGGTTAAGATTTTACATTAAAAGTTCAACACTACAAATTCACACTGTTGTGTTACATAAATAAATATCTACAGCGTAAAAGATAATATTTCTATGCGTAATAATTCTACGTTTCACATCATAAATTCAAACCGAGCATACATTAAGATTTAAAGGTAGATATAAATTTACTTGTGAATTTCTAAAATATTCTCGCTCACCAGATTGATTATGCAGAACCAGTAAAAAGGTGCAACAAAGCTGGCTAGACCGGCGAGGACCGCTCCGGGCGAAATCCAATAGAAAATTATTAAGAAAACTAAATGATCTACTGTGTACGCTCAGATATGCCAATTATAGATACCATCTTCTGCGGAATGATGAAAAATATGTGGATACATATCCGATTTCAATCTCTCTGGTTGCTAATAATTGATGGTAATTTTCAATAAGTTCCTATGTTACTACAACATTTAGATATTTTATCAGATCCAATAAAAGTGCTAAATGTTCATTGATATTTACGTGTTGTGAATGTAAATGATCTATGAAATTATACTTATACTCAATCAATCTGATTTCATCTACGATGCTCGTTCATGAATATTACAGGATTTTTCTATCTTCTCTTCAATTGGCATTATTATATTTTTTTTGGAGTCCTCAAGGGCCAGCATCAAAGTGATGTCTAGTGCTTTTAAATTTTTATCTGTTTTGTATAAAACGTTTATCTCACTAAAATATATATAAAAGGACTATATTTTGGACTACTATTTTTTTTTAAATCAAAATTAGAGAGATATTTTTTAATAAGTATTAAGTATTAAGTTGATAACTTTGATAAATACTGTTTAATTTACTATCAAAAGACTTTTTAATCTTTTTTCTTTTTAGTAAAGTAACTATCAAAATTAGCAAATAATGCTAACTTTGTTAATATTGTTTAGTGTTTCACGGAAAATCCTTGTAAAGTTTGTTCGTAGTTAATTCGGAGTCCGCATCGGTAACTAACATCATTTCGAGTGTGGCTTCAACTCATCGCACGTTTTTACACATTTACTACATTTGTTCCTCGCGAGTTTTATAACTACGTTATCTACATATTATAAGATGCAGTTCTGGTGTTGTAACTGTCGCCGTGTCGTAGGGAGTAACAACGTAATGGCAACATTACAATACAAAATTGCATTGATATTTTTATGGCTTCGTTAGATATTATTGTGGCAAAATTAATTTCTAATTTTTTATAGAATGTTTATATCGATTTAATCCTCCGATCATGGATTCTTGGAAATCTATTGTTATTCTATTGTGTCTCTTATGGGACTTGATGGGATAATTAACGTCTACATAAGCATAAAGTCTGTTAGACTGTAGAAAAATGCAATGGTTAATTAATAATGTAATGAGGATTATGACTCATTTTCTTTTAATTCTTCATTAAATTCAGGCTAAGTCACCATGAAATTTCTTTGAGTGGCGGTAAGTGCGATCGCCTGCAGTTAAAATTCAGTTCCCCGCCAAGCCTACTCTACTGGCACATCACGTAAACAATAAAACCTGGGACTGCACGGACACAAAAACCATTGAGATGAGCCATGGAGGTGAATTAGGATGTCTTTTATATGCCGACGTGGAAACGGGCCGCAAGTGGCGCCGTTTTATCTTTACATGCTTTTAAATTCTTTGTTGATTTTGTATACACGATGAAGTTATTTTTAGGTAACAATCCAACCAAAATAGTTCTGGCAGCTTATGTGAGTTGGGTCAAAGCTATTCCTAAAAATTCATAAATATTTTCTAAATTACTTAATTTAGGATACACGATTAGCATAATAATTCGCTACCTCAATTTTTATACTATCCTGATGAATTATTTTTACAGAACTGCCACAATTTTTCATTACTTTTTCTATATTATTAAATTGTTACAGTGTCATAAATTTTAATCCAAGTTTCACTCATGTGGCTAATTTTGAAAGTCTGCAAAGGGTCAAGTGTCAACCAATAAATCTTGATTCAGGATTTCGAGCTCGATGGGGTTAAAAATGAGGGAATAGCCACGGGTTCGTGACATTCGATCGCCTGTTAAATTAAACATGAACCATCACCGAAAAGCGACCACGCCTCGACCCGGAGACGCCGCCCACTCCGCCCATCTCTAATTATGATAACCGGTTGTTTGTTACCGTAATTAGCGATCAGCGCCATCTGTTGACACGTCCTGACATTCCTGACATACTTTCGATTATTCCAGAATTTATTTTGTTTTTGCTAGCAGTAATTCTGACACTAATTATATTCCTTTAAATTGCCAAAGGAGCCTCGCCTAATTTGAGAGACCGTTAAATTTTGAAATGTATTGTAAAAATAATTGTTAATAAACTATTTGGTATTGTACATACCTAGTGATCTTTATCCAAGGTAATAGTAAAATCGCAATATTATAAATTCTTACAAATTCCCGATTCATTTTACCTCGAGATTAATTTTGTAATGCAGTATTTAAATTACATAATATGATATAGTACTAACAAAATTATAATTCACACAGCGACTTATATATACACAGCTATATTAGGCCTGCTGTATTTATCGAATACTTACTTAAAAAAACACACGTCTTCTAAAAAAAAAAAGGTTTGGATACTATAATTATTATACTTGTACTAGTGTAAATGGTTTTATCAGTAAGAGTACATAGGATACTTGAATAATTCATTTTTAAACAAGTTTTATATCACCTCATTGACTTTCTGGTGCTATATTTCAATTATGGTAATAGTAACTTCTAGTTATCCGAGATTATTTATTGCCTAAAGCATACAGCCTGCATCTATATTATTACTTCCTATTACTTACTGAAGTCCTATAGATTTTCTCTTAATTTCTGCTTTCGAAATACAATTTAACGAACAAGACTTAATACAAAATACAGCTATAGACTCTTGCGAATGCATTTTGACTAAGCACTCTAATTATTTATGCTGTTCCAAAATGTATTTTGGCAAAGTATACGGCTACTGGTAAAAAATGTTGTCACAATATTTATTAGTAAGCCAATAAAATGAAATGTTGCCAGCTACAAAAATTTTGATCCATCAAAATTTCTCGTGAAATAAAGCAAGCAATGCCGATGAAGTAATTGATCGAACCGAGTTTATCGATTAACAAGATCAATATCTCGAATAATTTGATACCGATACCCGCGGCCGTTATGTTTCAGATAATGCTACACTTCGCAGAATCAGTGATGGATTGCGAAGTCAGCGTGGTGCCTTAAATCGTATCGATATGTTGGTTATTCGTAAACTGGCAATTTCGGGCATTCAATTTACCTGTACGTTAAATCGTAATGTAACTTATGGCAGGTCTTTTAAAATATAATGAGGTGACAGATTAAAAATTAAGGCCCCGAATATCCTACACATATATGCCAAATATGTAGATTGCAAATGTCTACAATATGCTTGTTACCAAATGAAATAAAAAATTTAAGTAATAGAATATATCAATTCAAAAATGCATCCTTAAGACAGGTTGTCCTATGGACGCTAGACTCTAGAATACTCTAGATTGTACGCTGCGTCTAGCGTACTTAAGACCTTCTGAAAATAATGCAGCCGCAGGTTTAATTTTCAATTACTTTGATTCACCTACTATCAAAGTCAGCCATAAATATACGTTCGATGCAGCTATCACGGGCGAACATATCAACGTTAAAGTTAAAGAAACCACGGGGATTACTGTAATTACATTGAAGACAAATATTTACCAGAATATACAAGGCGATGTTTAGCGGATCGCCCACGCTGACAGCCGCCTATTATGGTGCGCGGGCGCATGGCTCCCTCAGGGATCGCATCATACTCGATGCCGAAGCGAAAAAGCAAAGCTAAATTAAACTTCATGAAAGTAATTAGATAGCGAGCAATGTTCCTTTTTTAGGTTCAGTTAATAATTGCGCATTCGTTATTTTGAAACGTTACTAATTCAATGAAGTTGCAGCTAAGTAAATAAAAATATAACCATTATTACTTTGTACGTTTATAGCGAAACGATTAGCCTGCGCTGCAGTTTCCAATGCTCTAAGTTCAGCTCAGGGATCCATCGAGCTTTCATTGTTCTTTCGATAGTTAGCCTTTTCTGTTAGTGCAGTTTTATGTTCCCACTCGTATGATCCAGTTGAGCTCTAAAGCCTCCTTTTAAAAGAAACTGTCTTTTTGTCTCTTTCAACACAGTGTATCGACCCGCATTTGACTACTTTAAGCCTACAGTTCGGCTTTAACAGTCTTTACAAGCTAACCCAAGTATATTTTAAATTTTTTTTACTGTTTTTAGAGATATGATATCAAAAGCAAATACAAAATGCTCTAATAAAAAAGTATAGTTGGTAGCTAGTAAATGTGGAAATTGAATGAATAATTTAACAAAAAACAATTAAGTTTGAAATTACCTTAATTTTTTAAAAATGCATTTATAATATTACACTAGATTTGCTAGAACATTATATGATATGATTCTTAGAATGACTGTAATAAGCGAACGCATCTTTGTCGTGACTTCGTGTGTGACTGCAACATCGTGTTACTTTTTATCAGCATTTTGCAACGCAAAACTAAAATGAAATCCTTTTGTACCATTATATTTTCAAGAGTTGGAAACGAAAATTATGAACATTACAGTTAAATTCTCGAATCTGGAACAGGTTGCAAAATATCGACAGGCGGGCAGGCGAAAACCCAGCTCTGTGATAAATGTGTACCCGCAGACCAGATAGCCGGACAACCTAAGTCTTGAAATGTCCACCTGACAACCCTCGTGGTAATTGCGTTACGTGAATTTCCGACGTTCAATAGAAATTCCAAGATGGCCCAGATTATTGGTCGTGCTTATTGAATGTTTGTTCTGATTTATCCTTTCACACCATTATTTCAGAAACTACCGTTACAAACGATGCAATGGTATGAATTTAACATTCTGCGACTTTTTATGTCAACTAATTCTGGTCAGAAATTTCTTACCTATGACATTATGGCAAAGATTTATCTTGTGAATGATAATATCTTAAGATTGCTTATATCTTCTGTAGTTGCAGTTCTTTATAATAAATTATAAGTTTTTATTTTATCCGCACCAACCAGTCCAAAGCTAAGTGCTATTATTTCTTAATATTTTTGTTTTACTCATATTGATGATTTCCAGACTAGCCCTAAGTACTATTTTATAACGTGTTTAAGTGCTTCTATCGTTAATATCCTATAAAACCACCGGGAATGTTACTCAAACATGGACACACGTTAACAAGAAAGACTGTTCTATACCTGCGCCATGCGCCAGCAATTAAGATAAAATTGACATAAAATATATCGATTGCATTTTATATCTCCCTTCTATCTCCTGCGGGCCCGTAATCGTCGAGTAACCCTGTTGCTTCTAGTGTGTAATACTTATCTTATTGGCAATCAAATTTTATGATGGTATCGTCAATATTTCTCGAGTAATCTTCGACTATAACTCCAGATTTTATATGTATTACAATGTATTATTTATTTGATTCTTTAAGTATAATTCAATGTTAATTTCTATATCAGCATAGTAAGTAGGTAATCGCTTATTTACGTTTCATTTCCTGATCTGCTGTGCATAAAAATATTATAATATAGTTCTCTTTAATTAACACAACGTGTAAAAGCTGTAAAAGATATTCTAATTTTAATATCCCTAAATGGAGAATAAATCGAAAAATGCATAAATCTTAAGGGTCGCAAAGCATATAAGGAATAAGAAATGTGCTTAACTTCTGTAATAAATCTTAAAAGAATACTTGGTCGTTCCCAAAAGGATACTCGTAGGAACGTTCACCTCCTATTTTCTCGTTATTTATGAACCTCTATGCTTTCAACTGAAACCGCTGGTCAAGATTAAAACGGGTAACCAAAATATATTACTGTGTGTTGGCAGAATTTTGCATTCGCAAGTGTTGAGCTGCGTGAAAATATGGGGCGATAAAATTTACACAGGTAATGGAATTGCCTTATTTTTGCTTATTAAGAATTCGTGTACACTGTGACTATTTTAAGTGGTATAATAATCTGAAGAAAAAAATATATTCATACATATTAAATGCATAATATGTAACATTTTAAAGATACTCTAAAACGTGTCAGTTATATCATTGACTCATTCCTCAATTATGTCGCCTGCTTCGGATTATACATATTTTAAAAGGGTAAGTTGACATCACTATTTTAATGCTTTCGATGAGCCATACAATTTTAAAACACATTAAGAAAGGGTTCCTTACGAGGTGAAAACAAAAAGGCTTTACCTTATCTCTAGGATTAATGGAGAAACGAACCACAATATATTCAAATATAGTTCAAATGTTGAAACTACTTATGATTACTGTTCATTTACATCAGAACCCTCACATTTGCATACTGGAACGACCTTCATAATTGTCTCAACGTAAACCTCGACTCTCGAGTACCTTAATGTATTCCACAAGGTATAAATTTGGAGCACGGCACTGTGTTTAAAATATGAATTTATATTTTGCCATTCACTATATTTTTATTTTACTTTTATTTCGTATCTTCTCTCCTCATTTCCTTAAAATTTACTAAGCCAAAAATGTGAACTAAAACATTTATGTAAGTATTTAAAAGTATCCACATTTTCTTCTTATTACTTAATTTCAACTATTTTCTCATGGTATGCATTTTACTTCCACTAGTACCAAAATTATGCGTAAAATATTTAATAATTCATGGGCAAAGCGCATTCCATATTTCGTGATTTTATAATTAAACAGAGGGTTGTTGTCGGCGAAATATTTCTGTTTAATCAGGCGTCGGCTAGGAACGGATTCGTTGACACTAATCTCATGACAATGGTACCGTTTTATCCGGGACACAGCAGAACTACAATTGGACCCGACTATCCAACTGTCCCTTTGTAAGTTGATGTTTATTTAAAAGATATTCTTGGAATTATTGCTCTTGTTAGTCATGCGCATGATTCTATGAAATAAAAAATTACTGGACACATGGCGCGTGGCCGGGAAACAAAATAAAGGCTTCGTTTATTTAATGTTTTCTCAAATTCAATTATTTGCTGAGTTAATTTTATGTCACAGAAATCTGAGATGAGGATGAAATTAAAAGTGGTAATAATTTGGCAGACATATTTATTTTATACTTGTCAAAGATCAGCTTCATTAACATAGCATATTTACAAATTGAAACAAGAGGAAAAACTTTTCACAAAAAGAAATAAATAAATTTAACTAAGCTAATAACTTACCTACGATCAATTTGGTCACCCAACCAAAGCTTATCAACAAAACGTTTTGGTCTTTTCTAACAAGTAAAAGTTAAGTACAAAAGAGTTACACGAATTGACCTAAAACATCCAGAATTTATAAAAAAATTTGGAAGAATTTTATTTTCATTATCTAAGCCGAATACTCGAATAGAGTGACAAATATTATGTTACTATTTATATTCAGACGTTTTAACTATTACATAATATATATTCTGTTAAGTTCAAGAAAAATATAATTTCTCTGTTATGTTTTTACAATCACGCTTCAAATATTTACATATACATACATGTAATTTTATTGCTGAAGAAACCGTAGATTCTATAACGAGCGAATTTTAACTAATAACTAGGTACAACTAAATTATGATAAAGACTAGCTGTAAAAATAGTTTCGTGTAATAATTGTGGTTGTAATTTATGTACACCATCGGCACTAGATGTTTTATTACGTTTACAAGGGCACGTAAATGTATAAGTCATTACACCTTTATAATGCAGTTACACATACACATTTCATTATTCTTAGGGTAAGAGCCTTATCAAAAGAGCGACACCAGTATTGCCATAGACACTCATGTTATGTACAGCACATTTATATATCTTTTAGTGTTTAGAAAATTATGATTCGCTATTTCGATATTATATTATTTACATAGTAATATCTAATTTTTGTGGTGTTAACCTTACTGAATTCCATAAATACTATAAGTACATAATTGAATTTACAATTTATCTAAATAACTACGTAATCGATAACATAAAATAATTTCATTACAATCGATCTCGCAATGTCTTTTTGTTACACATAAATTTTACGATGAATCACTGAAACCGTGGTTAATTTATTTTTATGTCCACACATCTATTTTGATTCACTGTTTTAGTGTTCTTGTATCACATACAAAACATTTTCACGCTTTGTTTCAAACATTTACCTAGTCGAAATTTCGTCCAGAGCTTTAGGAACTGAAGGAGCGGTCGTCTAATGACAGCATGTCGAAGCTATGACGTCACACGACGACATCCCGTGAAGCTTGGTTAGTTGGAGTCTCCGGAGCGAGAACTGGCTGGAAGCAGTGAACGCCCGGGGTGAAATCTTCAACCAACTTTCTTTTCAGAATCGACGAAGAACCTACGTATACATTTGTACCGGGAAATGTACCTCTTCGTCGTCGTCTCCAAATTATAGCGGCGATGACAGCCAACCCGAACGCGATCATAGCGGACAGGCAGCCCAATACGAGCTCAGAATCGGGAGCGCGTTCTGGTACTCTGTCACCGCGCATGGAGCTCACTAAAACTGACATAAGACGGTCACCTTCACTCACTTCCACATCCTGAACACTCTCTGTAGATACTCTCTGAGCACGGCTGGTATCAATAGTCATAGTCTCTGATTTTTCATTTTCTACACCTGGAGTCCTCGAAACGAGTTCTACTTGAATATGATAGATCGTGTCGGGCCATAGCGACAGTGTTACACGTGTAGAATCGGTAAAAAGATTTCCTTTCAAACCTCCGCCGTCTACTTCCCAAGTAACTAAATACACGCCGCGAGTTATTCTCGGCTCCCAAGCGATTTCTCCAATTACAAGAACTTTTTGATGAATGAGTGATATTTCTTTCAGCGTCCACTTGTGTTCATCGTGACTAGATGAGTTGGTGTCATGAGCTACCCACGTTTCGTCTGGACTGTAGATAGTCACGAGCCCTTGCGGATCGACGACCAGAACTCTAAGAAGTGCACCCTCATTGTTCGACGGTACTCTCGTTGCCAGTGATTGAGTCTGGATGATTTGACGCCAAGGTCCTTCGGCAGCTTTTCGCATAACCACGTACACTAAAGGAGCCGGATTGGAAGCGGCCCGCGGTACTGGGGGTGGCCAGCGAGCTAGAGCACCGCTTACTCTCATCACTCCTTCGCCCTTAGTGTGGATAACGGGTTGAGTTTGAGACGCACGAGCAGCTCCGGTATGAAATTCACATGCCACTTTGCAGCCAGGAAACTGTAACAAAAGATAGGGTTAGTGTCTCGAAACTGAAATATAGACCAAAATTCTATTTTACTTTATCTTAAAGACACTTACGCAAATATCATTTTCGTCGCACACCGCCCCCCAAACTTGATAGTTCGATTGAAGTAGCTCACAGTTTTCCCAGCACTGAAACAAGAGAAAGAAACTTTATAACGAATGTCACGCTTTTATTAGCCATCAAGCCATAACGTGTCTCGGACTTTAATGACTAAGATTCGTCAACGAGCGGACCTATAATTTAAAAAACGTACGCGAATAAAACAAAGCAATGCATGCTTCCGAGATAATGAAATTCCAACGAAAAATAATTTATTAAATTACTGTTATTACATCGTCTCGGAAGCTAAATGTACTGTAATAAATTATACTTCTGGAAACAAATCGTGCCACCTTAAACCGACTAGGAGTGGTAAACAAATAACGACAAATTTTATTTGATGGTCGCCTCAGATACAGCATTTGTCATTGGAAAGGCTCATTAGTCGGAGTTGACGTTAACTTGACGCCCACTCCGCTCTAAGCTTTAATAATTATAAGAACGGGCATGAGCCCCGGTTATTAATTACTGTTATTGACAAAACGTTCTGTCGTCCGCAATCCGCGGGGCGTTTGAAGTGGCAATATTATTGATTTTAGCCATTTCGTCTCCGCTTTGAAGGTGCCACGCTTGAATGCAGTTAATAAACATGAAGGTCGTAAAACAAAGGCTGTCTCCAATAAAACTAAAATGCTTTTAAGATAAAGCGCTGAACTAATGCACATGTTTGCTTATGAAGAAAGAAGGAAAGGAAATAACATGCTCCTCTATCATAAAATATAACAGACATTAATTAACCCTAATTACGATGTATTTTTACTTAATTACATATTTGATAACTTTTTCAACATTCTTATCGCCGATAGACATAAACAAACATTATGTATGTCGGTCGTGATTAAAATACGCCAATTAAGAAGCCCTACCTTGGTGCTTTTATAGGCTTATATATCAATTATCTTTACGACGATTCGGCAAACCGGTGATGATGTTAGATGTAAATTATTAGAAGATAGCGGTAAATGTTTATGACTTAATACAACGCATTTGTAAGTTAATGGCCGTCGGTTCCGGCTCTGATTGTGGCGCTGTCGGCATCGTGTGTGAGGTATAACAAATATTAAAACTATACATGGCTCTATTTCTGCTCCGATTCTAACGGTCTTACCTTCTTCGTCTTACAACTTTCCATATTAATTGCTACTTCAATCTTCAAATTACTTCTATTAAATATCATATTCTCTACACTAGATCAAGAGATATTGCAGTAGATAACAGACAAAAATAGATAAATTAAAATTCAGATAAAGAGAAAGGAATAAGATTACTTATCTAGAGCTGATATCTAAAGATAAAGTTGTAAGCAGGTGATGGAAATGACCAGATAGTCAGAACCTTTTCTGTAAATGCTAATAGTAAGGCTATAAGGCAAAGATGTTGTAAATAAAAGCATTACTCACCATAAAGCAATCAGGGCCTTGCAAACAAGATGACTCGCCGCCTGACCGGGGTGCCGCGAACTAAAACAAATAAAAGGACTTCATTAGAATAAGGCTCTACAAAATCTTTCTTTTTCTCTATAGAAGGTATTAACGGTAGCACTTAAGGATATTCAATGATTACTTAAGGTATTTAATGGAATTTTAAAAACTTTGTATCAAAAGCTGAAGTAAATAGTTCATCAAATAATCATTAGATAAAATATTATGTCTTCGAGTGTGGCTGCTGAAGAAAGTATAATATTGTGTGTGTGAAAGAAGTAATAAAAAAGCATCCACCACATTATAAGATAGGGATAACATTATAATTAGAAATGTCCAAATGAATAAAGACACACAAACCAAAAGTGGAACGGAATCGAAAAAGACAAGTTAATTTAAATGATATCACAACCGTGGCATTGTAAAGGTACAAAATTTAATTAACGATTGCATATTATAAAATACGTTTAATTATTACTCGGGAGCCGAACACTTACGTTATCTAAGTCGAGAGGGAACGAAAAAAGAAGGCTCGAGCACTCGTTTTAATGTATTTGATAAAGTGACAGGCTGGCATCCACGGCCTTTATCACCTGATACTATGTTAAAGTCACTAGTAAAACTTCCAATATTGGTGATAAAATATTTATTGCTATGGATAATAAGCCTATTAAAGCGTTTTTTTCGAAAGCAGATGCATAGGATGCAATTAAAGTAATGAAAAATATTTAAAAAACAAATGACAGCAAAATAGATATAATTTTTAAATTTTCGATTTTTGACTTTTAAGTGGATTAAAATGGATTAAAATGAGTCGAGGACGAAAAGGAAAAAACACATTAATATTGTAATATATTTGTTATAATTATCTCCCTGAAACTTTTTAATCGGGACTTAACGCGACTTATTTAAGTAGTAATGCTACTACGAGTACAACGGCCGTGGTCACGAGGGGACCATCCCCTCGTGACCACGGCCGTTGCAACACGGCCGAAACGTCGAGAAAAAGTATGTACTCGTAGTAGCATTACTACATAAATAAGTCGCGTTAAGTCCCGATTAAAAAGTTTCATTATAATGCAACGCGAAAGTTTAAAATGTTAATTATCTCCCTGTACGGTGCATCTAATAAAACATGTTGTGTCTCTATTTATCTATGAAAAGTATTATTAAGTTATTATAGCTCATTGTTATCTTAATTATAAATTAATTCAAAATACGGCCCAAAGTATCTTTGTTCTGCCTAATTAAAATTATTGGCTTACTGTGGAATATAAATAGTAATGGTAAGTTTTATCTAAGTAATGATTAATTTCCTTCGTTTGTTTAATATCATAAATTAAACATTAATTTTACTCATTTTAATTAAGCTAATATGAAGATATTTAACTATATATATGCATTTGTTTTATTTCATCGTAACGCATACTGTAACAACTCAATGATTTGAAATTAACACTGAATTTCATAAGTTGTCCCAAAGACGATATGATTATAATTTTATTTTTACGTGGGAGAGCCATGCTTCGGCACGAATGGGCCGGCTCGACCGGAGAAATACCACGGGCTCATAGAAAACCGGCGTGAAACGCGCTTGCACTGTGTTTCGCCGAGTGAGTGAGTTTACCGGAGGCTCCATCCCCTACCCTTTTCCCTTCCCTACCCTCCCCTATTACCCTATTCCCTCTTAAAAGACCGGCAACGCACCTGCAGCTCTGCGAGTGTCTATGGCCGACGGAAGTTGCTTTCCATCAGTGACCCGTTTGCTCGGTTGCCCCCTTATTTCATTACAAAAATTGACATTTCCTACTTTAGTCCTAAGACATGTTAAATTCGGGTGCACTGATATGCGTGTCTTTGAAAATAAAATGCCTCTATAAATGTAATCAATGGGACAATAAAGCGAAAACAAAAGCAAACAATGGGAGCTTTTTGAAACAAAAGAAAAAAATAGTCACATCAACACATCCATTTGCGTGGCAAAACAAAAGTACTGTTAGACCACTATCACTCCTAATGAGGCCAATCTGTAGCCATCAAACGACCACAAAATAAATAGAAACAGAAGGTAAAATTCCACTCCTCCACTACAATATTTGGGAATCTAATCTGACACGCGCAACGGAAATGATGCGCCTTCACCTTCCACCGGGCGAAAGTACAAAAGTGAGCCACTCACAACACACATGTGCTTGCGTTCTGTCTCCATTTATTCTGTGAAACTTCTTCCATTATTCGATGTAATCATCGTAATTTTTCACACAATTTATTTTTTTTGGACGCAACATGGCCCACGGAAGTGTTTCACATCGGATAATGACAACAAAAATGCTCTCATTCTCTCATCTTTGTTATAATGCACATAATAATATAAGAAATGTGTGTGAAGCTTTTTATTTTTATTTTGAAAATGTTTATCCATGTTATGATAAAGGTTTCAACTTTCAATGATTTAAAATTATGTGACTTTTAGGTACCATCGAGGAAGTTGATTCCTATGCAATTGACAGACCAACGTTATTTGGTCGAATATGTCAATTCAATGTTAATTGTTATCTGTCAGCTGGGTTTGACGTAACGCAACCAAACTACTTAAGACCCCGATTTGCATAGAAATCAACTTCTCTGATAGTACATGTGTTCATTTTGTACCACTAAGTACTCTATTAAAATTATTAGTCTTGACGACCTCGGTGGCTCAGTGGTGAGCGCGTTGGTAGCTCAAGCCGGGGGTCTTGGGTTCGAATCCCGCCAACGGACCAAAAATTTTTCTAAGTTCCTGGGTCATGGACGTGTATTAAATATGTGTATTATATTATAATTAAAATCTTTAATATATGTATAGTATAAAAGTATTAAATATATTTCCGTTGTCTGATACCTGTAACACAAGTCCTTCAGGTACTTATCACGGGGCCAGACTGACGTGGTGTAAAGCGTCCATAGATATTACTATTATTCAAAGTCTTTGAGACAAAAATCAGTTATAAACTCAATTTTTGTCCATGCAAATGACAACAGCAATCAGTGCGTTTATAAAAGTTCGTTCGAATAAAAATGACTTTAAAGAGTTCAAAATACGAAAGTCAAACAAAACAAAACGTTCGACTCACCATCTACATGAAGGGAAGTGAGTAATGAATGGAGATTGAAATCAGGCACTGTGTTAGATGCCGACATAGATTATTCTTTTGTTAATCAAACAATATTTATTGAATAATATTCAATTAATCTTACGCTTGACTTTGAACACAATTGAAAAGTATTTTGAAAGTCAGCTAGTCGGTTAGAACTTAAAAGAATACTAGAAGCTCCTTGAGACGTTTTAAGTCCCGAATTTATAGTCATATATATTTTAAGAATTAGAAGTTAGGAGAAAGTACTAGATAAGAACAGTAAATTATGCATTAGCTTGAGCAATAACAAAGTTAGTGTTGAAAAAATAATACAAATTTAATGATTTCTCCAAAACGTCAAAAATTAATTAATTATGATGATGTCAATGTAGAATTTATCTTTAATTTTTAAGATAGAAATCAACGCAATTCACATTCACTGATTATTGATTTTATAGCGGATGTACAGAAAAAAATATTTTTCTTTCTGTAATTTAAAGTGATGTAATGATTTCTAGGAAATCGTTAGTTTTTATGAACGTTATCTCTTGGAAGATGAAAATTTCCATGTTTTTAGGGTTCCGTAGCCAAATGGCAAAAAACGGAACCCTTTTTGTAAACTTGACAAAACTTTCTTTTGTGTCTATTTCAAATTTCCATTACTGAATCAATAAATATGTAGATTGTAGAGGTAGGTGGAAGAGGTATATTTGTTTTCCTAACACAAGCAAGCAGATTTAAAATATGCTGCATAATTTTAAAAGTTATTTTTGACTTGTATTTTCGTTAGTTTTTTAAATAACCCATAAAACGAAACACCTGCTTTAAACTTAAGTTATCGTCCTTCTAATTCTAGGGAATACTTTCGAAAATAGAACGTAAAATCTCCATAAAGGGAGTAATGTGATAATAGAGAGGTCGGTTTTTGTTTTTTTATATAATAACACTTAACGTTTTCGAAAGCCATTAAAAGTAATCGAGCAGGCCGGGCTCGGAGCTAATCGGTGGGCATACGTTTACAATCAATCCATCAACTTACCCATAACCTAACTATCGATGATCTTCATTTATCATTTTGTTTTGTGAGTAGCAAACGATCGCTCTTGGGGGCCATACCAAAACTAATACAGAATCAAACACGTTTATTCTCGACCTCTGATGACCTCGATTAATTGAAATGATCGAGAGAAGAGCTGTCTCAGTAGCAAATATTAGGAATTTAGTCAGGCTACCGCGATTTTGATCATTTAGTTTTTTTTGTAACTTGAGTTCAGAGAGGTCAATATTACAATCGTTAAGTTTTTATGTGATTTCTAACTTGAGCTTTACCATAATATTATAATAATTAATTTTGTATCCGATAGTAAAGTAATAAATAATGCTGTATGATTTAGTCACAAAATACCTAGTTTTTTAAAAGCTTTAGAGTACTAAGTATAAAATTTGCTCTAGGTGCACTCTATTTTCGGAGAAAACATTCAAGAAAAAAATATGTTGGGTAAAATGCCAAGAGATATTGTAACTAGTTGGCAGTCCTCTGCACTTAAATATTACAAGGCCATGCTTATTAAATTTTACGATATCATTATATTTAGTTAACAGTTTCATAATTCACAACAAAATATTCAAAGATGTGTCACCTCTTGCACAGTTTGTAAATGCGAATTCACGTACGAAAGTGAATTTTTCTTTCATTTATTTAAAATGTACGCCTACGCTTTTGTGCTTGATAATATAAAATTTTCTAAAGAGCTAAAACATAGCTTAAGAAAGCCAAAGTGAAGAAAAAGAAATGTAATTTTCTTGAGAGAGCAACCACGTCTAGACCGGAACAAAAAAGTTTTAAAACGCTTGTACAGAGAAAAAGTTATATGTTATATTATGTAATAATACATATTATATCAAAATACATTCCGAATACACAGATATCTCCTAGGATGAAACTAATTAATAAAAAAAACCGGCCAAGTGCGAGTCGGACTCGCGCACCGAGGGTTCCGACAGCTTAAAGGTATTATAGACCTGAGTATTTGGTATGAATTTCAATTTAATACCTCTACGCGTTTATGAGGAAATGGGTAGTAAGTTTAAAATTATTAAAAAAAATATATTATGTGATGTAACTAAAAATTTATGGTTTTCGTAATTTTTCCTTTATCTATGCTATAAGACGTTGCTTCGTACCAAATTTCAAGATTCTGAGTTCACGGGAAGCACCCTGTAGGTTTTGATTCCCTTGCAAGTGTCGAAAATTTGCGGCATAAACGGCTGTATCTTTTGATTGCGTTGGCTTAGAAGTTTGATTTTTTCACAGCTTCAAGGGACAGTAGACCTGAGTAATTGATATAAATTTCAGCTTCATACCTCCACGCGTTCCTGAGAAAAAGGGTCTTGACAGACGGACAGACGGACAACAAAGTGATCCTATAAGGGTTCCGTTTTTTCCTTTTGAGGTACGGAACCCTAAAAACAGTAATTTTACTTTGATTTTACGTCCTAAGAGACAGAACGTTAGTATTAACTAATCACAGTAAAAAACAGTAATCTAAATACTAAAAACACAAAATCGGCCAAGTGCGAGTTGGACTCGCCCACGAAGGGTTCCGCAGCAGCAATAAGGTTTATTTTTATAAAATTAAAAGGTTTTTGATTTATTTTTATATTCCAGTTGATTTACCTATATTGAAAGTTAAATTATGGTTTACAATTTTTATGCACACATTTTAACACTTTGGAAGAGTCTCTCTCGCAAACTATTCAGGTTAGAAAAAAATGACATTAGAAAACTCAATATGATTTTTAAAGACCTATCCATATATTAGATACCACACATGCATAGGTTATATGAACAAAAAATTTTTTTGTTTCAGTTGTACCCCTAAATTTTAAATATTTTTTCCATTTCGTATCAAAATCTTATTAATGCGTTTCACAGACTACATCTACTTTCCAAGTTTCTATAGTGTATCTCATAGTTTCGAAGAAAAGTGGCTGTGTCATACGGACAGACAGACAGACTACATCTACTTACCAAGTTTATATACTTACTATATCTCATAGTTTCAGAGAAAAGTGGCTGTGACATACGGACAGACAGACAGACAGACATGACGAATTAAGGGTTCCGTTTTTTGCCATTTGACTATGAAGGAACTATGGAGGAACCCTAAAAAGAACGTTGAAATAAATATTTTAAATAAAACTATTGTATCAATTGAGTGCTTCGAAGTGTTCATTAAAGGCCACTTAGAACATTCG
This sequence comes from Aricia agestis, assembly GCF_905147365.1. Taxonomy (NCBI): domain Eukaryota; kingdom Metazoa; phylum Arthropoda; class Insecta; order Lepidoptera; family Lycaenidae; genus Aricia; species Aricia agestis. The sequence goes on along the minus strand of NC_056421.1, from coordinate 6,301,752 downwards.
AGAAATTGGGAGTAAAAAGTGTGAACAGTGGACGACGCGACACGGTAGATCGGCCGTCTTTGATGACCAATCATCTCAGCCGATTAGAGCCCCAGTCCGTAGTTCCGCCATCGCATAGTGAGTAGCGAGAATCATACAATTTCATCCAAAGAGCAATGCGTAAGCTTTTAAAACATAATTTGGATTACGACTTTTTGAATCTACAATTATATTTCGTTTGGCGTTGATTGCTCATGAATAATATCTATGAATACATCAAGTGTGAATCCAATTAAAAAGTGTAAATGAAATTATAACAAGACGTATAGTTTTGTGACCGGAGATAGCGCTTCGTTCATGAGATAATACTGTAATCTAAATGTGAATAAATTTATGATTCCCTATTTCATACCCCGCATTGTTACTTTAAGGTTTTGAAAGCGATAATTAGGAAAGTATAAATAATTTATATTTGGTATTATAGATTCCCCCATAAGTTTTATCCAATTAACATTGACTTTACAAAATAGATGTTCCTTTTTGCACCTTTTTAAGGTTTTGGTTTCAAGTTATGTTTGAACCATAATCGCGGTAGAGCTTAATTTAATTTTGTTCTATCTCCTTTAATAGTTTTGCACATCATTAATTCATACCTATAACCATCTTCTGTATTGGGTTATCCTGTAGATAAGTTTGTAATAAATAATACTACAAAATATTTACAACCGGAGATCGAACCTATTTCTTTTAAAGAAATCGGTTAACAATTAAAATTACTTACAGAATTATGCATTTACTTTAACTTTATTACTAAAAAGTTTAGTAGCTAAACATTATTTTGTTTTAATGTAAATACAAATGGAAAAACAGATGGAGATATCGAGCGCATGCCTTCGCCGAGCGTTATTTTATTTGATCAGTTGAAGGTAAACTCTATTACGGAACGTTTTTAGTAGGAATTCAATTTCAGCTCCCACTGTGTTCTTAATAGAAACTAGGTTGGATATGTATGGATGAAAATATTGATGTCGTGTATCGATAGCTGTTTATTTTTCTTCGTTCCAAATTCAACGAGCTTAAATATTACAGGTGCTTTAGAGAAGTACTATCAGAGAAGTTGATTCCTAGGCAGATGGGGCATCTACGTAGTTTGGTAGCTAAACATTATTTACTTCGTTAAACCCAGCCAACAGCTAATCACAATTAACATTGAATTGACATGATCCAACCAAATGATGGTGGTCAACTGCCTAGGAATTAATTTTCTCGATGGAACATATTATTTATAGGTGAAATTTTATTTACTGATGATAAAAATGCTGTTAAAATTAATTTTAAGTTTGCTATGGATTCCTACTTTAACTTCGGTGCAGAATAAATTATACATTTCGAGTATTATAAAACAAACCTTTGGTGCAAATATCAATAAAGTTGTGAATAATGGCATCGAAACATAAAATTGTAACACAACAAAAATTTGTTGCAGCGTGTTACATTTTTAAAAACGTAAGTGACAACACAATACGTGCTAATGAAAGATATGTCCCAGTTGGCAATAAAAGATGGGCTCATCATTAGGCTCCGGCGATGATATGAATTTTTCATGAAATATAGTCGGATCGGTTTATCTCACGTATACAAGCCTGTATTATTTTCATTTGTTACCTTTTTTATCGACTTACAGTTTTATCTCGTTGCGAACGACTATAAAGTGTCGTATCTGACGGACGCGAGGAGCAATTCATTAAATGTAAAATAGAAACAATACTTTACGACTTTTTGTGCCCCGTTTACGTCCAGAATAATCTTTAAATTAAGGTAATACGCCTTTTAATCCGGCCGGAGTTATGGTTACGGGCGCGCCCTGCCAATTTTGTGTATTAAGGTTTTTTACCAATCCTCGACGTATAATTATGTGGACTATCCTTAAGCTATTTTTAAATTGACCGCGGAGGTCTCAAAGTCTAGTTTTATTATAAAAGGATAATAGATATGCGCCGTGATCGATAATAGCATGATTGGCATCGTCATAAATTATATCCAAGTTTTTATGAGAGTTATCAAAATAATTACATATGGTAATAAACGTCGATAAACTGTATTAATACACGAACATCCCTTTTTGTAAAAAAATAATCGGATAACCGAGTCTTCGGCTCGGATCGGATTAATAGCTCGGTTACAAAAAGTGAGGTTATTTATTGTAATAATACTGAAATGGTTGTAATAAGTAACCTACTGGCTTAGCTAGATGAAACAAACTTGGTACTAACAGCTAATATACGAAAAGAAGTGAACGTTCATCGCAATATATTCAAATAAAGCGCAAGATTTCACTCCTTTTTGTATGCAAATGTTGGACAGTCTTAATGGCTAGCACAAAGAAATGTAATCAGGATGACACTACACGTTTGTGAAATTTGAGAAATGTATAATTCAAGCGCGTACACAATCAAGGGCTAAATTACAGCTTCATACAGCCTCCCACGCGATCTGACACACGCGACACTTTCTTGTACGGTTGGCAAAAAAGTGCACGGTTCGAGAAATATTATTAGATCATCGATTTTACATAGTTTACTTTCCTTTCCTACGATATGCAGAATATGTTGGAAATCTATAGTAGTAGTTTTTGTTTTATTAGCTTTTGTAAAATGACTTTCGATATTATTGTTTCCTTCTGAACGACGTTCAGGCTCTCACTTATCGACAAGTTCACTTCGACAACTTCTAATCTTGGATTTTTGCTTTCTCTACCTTACGTAGGCGCTTAACATATATAGCATATTGTGCCAGGCGACCGCATATAAATGCGGTAAGAGCAAATAAAACGGTGCTATAATTTCAAATCATACGGACAGAGAATGGGTGTGGACGGCGATCTCATTGTGTGGAAATGATGTAACCGCTATTAAAAGTGTGGGTAGTATTGAATATTTCTTGCGACGAAGACGTCGTAAGGTCATATCGTTATTTTATATCTCGGCCGAGACAATAGCATACGTTTCCAATAAGAAAACTGGATCTAAGTGGTTATGGAGTCGCATTTCAGAATCAACGTCAAATGCAGTTCGTAAACTCGATTTAGCATCGAATGTTATTGCCCGATAGCGCTTCCAGTATTGTTTTATTGTGGTTTATTATATTTTATATCGGTTCTGTAACATGAGATGCTCCTGGGTGCTCGATTCTCTTGTGATTATAATACGAAATCAGTAACGTAAACCATAACCTTATTTTTCGGCGCTTGGAGACGTGATTTCAGTTTTGTTCACTTTTAACTTCGCTCATTCCGATAGTATAAAGTCTAGATTCCCAAACTTTACTTTTTCTGCCTCTTTGGCTTCTACAAAGTTTGTTTTAGGTAAATAACTACAAGGAGTTTCGTCATTATCCTACCATTAACATCGAACATGACATACTTTTATTCCAAAATCGATTAACGACTTAATGATTGTTTCTATTAAGTCCAAAACTATACAAGTCACTATATTTTATGTAGTATCTCCAATAGAACAAATATTTAAAGTACTCGTGTACTGCAGTTAATTTTTTAATTATTATATTATTAAACTTTTTAAATATCGAATGTCTAACCGAACTTTTTCAATATAAATAAGTCACTATATTTTATCTAGTATCTCCAATAGAACAAATTTTTAAAGTACTCGTGTACTGCAGTTAATTTTTTAATTATTATATTATTAAACTTTTTAAATATCGAATGTCTAACCGACCTTTTTCAATATAAATACGTGCAACGACAAGATAATCAATTTTCTGATACGTTTATTGAAATTTCGTATAACCGCATACGAATCCAAGTTGAACCATAAATTGATACACCTAACGTAATAAAATTGACATTTATAGATCATTAAATACTTTAAAGATACCTCAATTCAATTTCGGACCATAACGCTTCTACCGAATTGAATCTGTACAATAAATCATATTTTGTAATAAACTGCATCCGCTACTTTGGCGAGAACTTTTTATGTTGCCAATTAAACTGAAAGCTTGGCAATCGCAAAAAATTCTGCCGCAAAAAAAATGTTTACAACAAAAATAGTACGTCAAGTAATTAGTATCAGCAATTAGCATACAAATTCGTACCGTGACTATTTTAGTAAACTTTCAAATTCATCAGAGAGATTTATTTCTCGTCGTAGATTAGGATTCTGTCTCGTTCTAGCTCGTCCATCGTGTATATTGCCGTCTCGCAATCTGATCTCGTCAGTTTTTGTAAGTCTCAGAAGTTCTTTGGAGCATGCGACAGATGCTCGGTCGGCTGACGCCGTAACGAAGCGTGTTCCGATTGGGATAATCAATCAAATCTTTGATTGTTTGACGGGCGGATCTCCGATTTTAAATGTTATATCGAGATTACCGATGGCATATATTTATCGATTGCTTTGAAACTTGTTTTAATCGATATTCAAATGTTAAAAATATATTTCATACCGTGAACGTTTATGAAATGTTTCTCATCATCAAAAAGTCAAAGTATATAAGCTGTTTGATCACATTCAATGTTTTAGATTTTTTCTAATCTTTGATTTATCCACTTCAAACCTACATAAAAATGCTTAAAACAGAAACTTCTACAATTTGAAAAATAGTCCTTTTAATGCATTAGTATAGTCGAAAATCTATTGGCAGCTCTGACTTTTAAAACATCCTTCTCTCTGTTTTATTTCATAATCCGAAGCAACAGGTCATAACAAAAAGAACCCACATCATACTATTTATACTCTACAATTAATTGACCGTGCAATTTACTGTAAGTTTTAGAATAAATCTTCTAGATAATATCATTAATATTAATCCTGCGGACACGTAGAGAAAGTACCGCTCGGACGCGTACGATATCGAACATCAAAGCCTTATCTGCATGTCAGACTGGATATTAGTTTATCACCTTTAGAATCACACAGTCAGATTTTATTACCGCTTTACTGTTATCTGACCAATTCGACTAGCTTTTGCCGGCAACTGCGATTGAAACCAGAGCGAAAATAGATGTATAATATACCTAATATATACGTCTAGTCTCGCTCTAGTAACTAGTCATTCTATTTTATAGAACGGAAAGAGCAAAGGATCTGCTGCTTGTGTTTTGGCAAGTTTATTTGTGTACTATATTTAAATAGCTCATTTTCACGAAAATGTCCTTTACGATACTAGAAATTTCCAGTATCGTATTCTTATTACATTTATCATAACCTTGCATAGACTTTGAGAGAAGCTTCTATAATCTATTTGCTCAAAAAATCTCAGTCGCTTATCAACTCAGACGCCTCAAACTGCCTGACTGTATTTTCCATATTATAAAAGTACAGTACTTTCAATAATAGTACTTCGACACCTAGAAATTTCTCGGTCAAGAACATTATAACAAGGAATATAATTTCCATCGGCGTAATCACGATGGCTCAAGGGAACTGTAGAATGCAGCCCCGATACTTAACCGTTACTGTATCGATATACATGACGTAGTATATCCATACTTCCATATCCATACTAATCCATACTAATATTGTAAATGCGAAAGTGTGTCAGTTTGTCCGTCTGTCTGTTATCTCTTCATGCCTAAACCGCTGAACCGATTTTGCTGAAATTTAGCATGGAGATACTTTGAGTCCGGGGAAAGGACATAGGATACTTTTTGTCCCGGGAAAATATACGGTTCCCGCGCGATAAACGAGCTTTGGCGCAACGGAGTTGCGGGCGTCATCTAGTTAAATGTAATTACGTATATATATTAATATATGTAATTACGTAAGAAGTAGAAGGATATCTTGATAACGGAACTACTGATTTAGAAATCTCAATTTTTGTTGATTGTGAGTTGGGACCAATTTGTGGCGATAACACGATTGATTTATTTTTAGACATGATGTTCGCGGTACCTTTACTTCTCGCGGTAAACATACATTTTGCTGAAGAAAAAACTATCAGGCATCTAACTGAACCCAGTTGATTCAATTAGATAAATGTACTTTTGCCAGTCACGTTCTACTTCGCTAAGTAAGTTAGTATTAGACTAAATGGTTCCTTAACGTCCCGGTTACTAAGATATACGGACATCCCGTGTACCTACGAAGGCGTAAAGACGACATCCAAATGGTTATGTTTCGCCATGTATCTGATTTAAGCGGTGACACGTCGTTTATTTCGCTTACAGTTTCTTGCGTAGATGCGATCGATACATTGCTTGTTTCTCGGTAAATGGCTTGGCCTGGGATCATACTACTAATATTGTGCAGTGGCGTAGCTAGAACAGTTGATTTGGGGCCCCGTACTCAATATTGAGCAGTGGTGTAACAAGGATCAGTTGCGCCGGGACCCTGAATTAATAACTTATTTGAGACATTTATGATTTAGCCCAGTGATTTTTTTTAAATACACATGTATTAATAGTTCTTTTCCGAGTTAAGCTTTTTACGCTAACCTGTAATCTATTTATCAAAGAAATTCGGCTAACTCTTGTAAATATAATATGTGAGAGATTCCTAATTAAAGAATATCAAAATTAATAGCTACATACCTTTTCCAACCATAATTATTTTATATTCAATTCTAATTTCTAACACACATACTGAAATGACTAACAACCAATTAAGAATAACAAGAACTAAGTGGTTTACTCATACGTACCATAATATTTTACCATAATTTATATTTGGCGAATAAATTTTAAGTGGGTAATACGCATAACTGTTTCCAGGCTATGTTTAGACCTAGGTCTAAACTAGATTACAGCTAGGCATCAATCAAATTAGTGTGTACGCTTATTAAGTACAGCTATGGTAAACCTTATTCAATACCTTATTTGCTATTTCCGTTATTTCGCCCTGATCTATAACGAACAATGATATTGGTGTACAGTTGCAATACATTTACAGTTGCATCGAGGGAAAGTTCTAGATAATATACGTGCATAGACTACTGTTCTACGAAAGGAATGTGTAGAATTTATATGTGGAGACATTTTAAGGTTATGCGTAGTTAAAATGCTAAATTAGGTACTTTGGGTAATTTTTATGTAGCTCCTCCAGTTTTGACGATAACAGATAAGTACCTGGATGACCGAGCTTTGCTCGGTATAGCAAACACTCATTGACTTCGTGTTACTTAATAACACCATCTGCTGGTCGTTAAAACAATTAGTTGCTCACATAATAGTATTATTATTCGCCAATAATGTCAGGAAGAGTCATATTTTTCAGTTTATCGATTATTGATTAAACACGAATAAAATACATTTTCTGGAAATGATGCCTAGCTAGATCGATTTATGGCATAGTATATTGTACTATATTTGTAGCTACAAAAATAGTGAAGTTAAAAGTAGAAAGAGGCTCTAACAAACTAGGTACCATAGTTAAATATTTTACATAACAATTGTTGCCCCTCGGGCGATGTTTTAAAAACCATTCGAGACATTAATTTTATACGATCGTTTACGAGCACGGCGGGCCTAATTTTATCACGGCAATATATCAAAAGTATAAAATAAGAGCAATTAAAAAGTAGAGACTTGGGTGGAGCAGGCCGCATTCTTACAAATATTTATATATGACTAGAGCAAACGGTAGCGTCGAAAACGGCTAAGGAACATTCCTTATACGTAACATACACGGTTCTTTTAACAAGAACTTTTTCGTAGTCGTACCTTGATTCTGCAATTTTAAAAATTAGTACAACTTTGATCTCGTCCGAGTCCAATCAAACGGCAATACTATTCTCATTAATCATTATACATAATATTGTTAAACTATCGCTTATCGACAGATTTATTAAATTTTTATCAATTTAAATGCGTTTCATATTGGTTTTTGACGTTTATCTACGTTTATCTATCTATCATATAAACTACATCAAAAACTTAACGTAACTTTACAGGAGGCGACAAAGTTTTAAATATTTTTGACCATAAATTCTAAAACTGATCATGTAAAATCAGACAATAATTAAAAAAAAAAACCCCAGTTATTGTGTAATATTTTCTAGTTTAATTATTGTCTGATTTTACAGGATCAATAATGTATTACACAATTCTAAGACAGTCAGAAATAAATACACAAAGTACCTATTTGAGGTAAGCTCGGATATACTTTTTTCCTGTAAAACCAATACCGTATCAATAGGAATGCTCGTGGCTTAACGTTGAACAATCTCGCCTTAAGGCTCCTTATTACAGGTTTAAGGGGAAGCACTTCGGCTTAAAATGTAAATGACTTGCTTAGAACTCAAAAGGATTAGGTGGTAATCTGCATATGTATGATATTGCATACTTTAATATAAGTTTATACGTGGGAGAGCCATGCTTCGGCACGAATGGGCCGGCTCAACCGGATAAATACCACGTTCTCACAGAAAACCGGCGTGAAACAGCGCTTGCGCTGTGTTTCGCCGAGTGAGTGAGTTTACCGGAGGCCAAATCCCCTAACCCCTACCCTATTCCCTCCCTTCCCTTCCCTACCCTCCCCTATTACCCTATTCCCTCTTAAAAGGTCGGCAACGCACTTGCAGCTCTTCTGATGCTGCGGGTGTCCATATGCGACGGAGGTTGCTTTGCATCAGGTGACCCGCTTGCTCGTTTGCCCCCTTATTTCATAAAAAAAGTGTCTAATAGAGTAGTTCTACTTTTAATACAGGCTTACATGGACTAATGAATCATCATCGTTACTTGATTTTGTTCTCTATAGTATTTTGAATCAGTGACTTCTAGAATCGTAATAAATATTCACCCTGTATTTTTATCATGAAAAACACAGAAAAAAGCTTACTGTTACAGTATGACACTGTTATTCATATTATGTAATTAATAACAATGATTAATTACTTAATTAGCTCATAGGAATGCGTATTCATGAGGGATTTAATTAATATGACAAAAACACAACACGACACAAAAAATATGACACAGATCAAAACAAAATTAGTTTTTTTTTTTCTTTTAGTAGTACGAGATTTCTTAATTGCATTAAAAAAATGTGTAACATTATTCAGCCTTCAGGTAAGTATTGTTATTTTTTTTAAATAATCCGAAACTTTAGGTAACTCTTTGCTTTTATAAAAAATCGGTTTTGTTTTTGTGGGGGGTAACAAAGAGACAGATCGTAGACGCACTTTGGCGGTAACAATATAATCAATCAATATTAAGAACATAGCCTTAAGATAGCAAAACCTAAATCAGACTTTTAAGTTACACAGAGTTTTAATGACGAAAATGAACCTTAATATTTCTAAGAAAATTCGGGTCCGCAATTAAAGAAACTTTTGAACTAGTGGTTGAAAAGGCCGGAATAAAAACACGAAGTAAAACATTCCGATGCGGATTCATTATGCGACAAAAGTCTTTCATGAAACTGTTTTAAGCTGAAATTTCAGGTGTTTTGTATAGTCGAAATGCAATTTGCACCGGCTTCAAAACTTTTTTGTCATTAATTTTTGAACGTCTTGTTCGTTAATTGTTTTACAGTTTAACTTTCTGTGTTATTACTGCTGTGCAGTTTCTTTGAGATTTTATGAAATGTTTTAATGCAATTTTGTGAATTTTACAGGGCATTAATCCTTCAAGCCCTATAAGAGGACCGAGGATCGCGTCCACAATAGACTACAATAGCATTTCCAAGAATCCGCGATCGAAGTATGTAATGGTAGTGTAGCTTCAAAGCTATGTAGAAGGAAAACCATTTTTAGAAGTGTTATTCATTTTCGAAGCCACTTGATTAAGTTCATCATTTCCTACGATCCATACTAATGTTATAAATGCGAAAGTTTGTCTGTCTGTTATCTCTTCACGCCCAAACCGCCGATTTTGCTGCAATTTGGTATAGGGATACTTAGAGTCCCGGGAAAGGACATAGGATAACTTTCATCACGGAAAAATGTATGGTTCCCGAGAAATAGAGGAATTTTGGCGCAATGGAGTTGCGGGCTTCATTATAACACTGCATCTTATTTTTTGTTTTTGATCTAAAGCTTCATTAGTAAAAGCAATTTTCGCGACAATATTGCAGTAATGATTTTAAGCAAATTCTATACAGCTCCCGATAATATACGGCCAATTAAGCAAGTGTTAATCTCGCCCTGACAACCATTGCGTCTAGGCAATTACGGAGCTAGACAAAGTTAAGCAACGTCATACGTTACAATTACTGAGAGCCAAAGCAACCGTTTATATATTGAAATGTCTCGTTTGTGCTTTATAAAACATGTATAGAATGTAGATGATTTTATTTAAGAGGAGTCCACACCGCCCTTTTTTCCATACAAACGTTGTCCCCTGTTTCCTCCCTGGATAATGCTAGTAAAGTTATAATTTTTTTCCTGAATATCTACGGCCACTAATACAATGTCCCTATGTTTTCTTTTTTTTCATAATTTAATTTTTAAATAAGATATGAACGTTCAAAAACCCAAAAAAATGGCCAGATTTTCCGATGTGTTCAAACGTCTAGAAAATAGATTTGGCTAGATTATACAAAAAAAAACAAAACATAGGAACATAGCTCAAGCCTTTCTTTAATCTTTAGTGAAAAAAGTACTTAAATCGGTTAAGTTTTGGAGAAGGAATCAGGGGACAACGAATCGTTGATTTTCTGGATTTTCTGCAGTTGTCTCTATCGCGTTCTGCGGTATAGGCTTAAGGTAAGGGAGACAGCTATAGATATTACACGTACTTTTTATTCATTTTTCTAGCCCCTGCGGGATCAAGGATGTGAGCAAGATAGATAAAAAATCTTCTTCTGATAGAAATTAGCATTGAATTGAAGGTACAGATGGTAGTTTTCTACGCGCGGCGTATCCTCTACGGCTTTTAGTGTTTATACTCGTCAAGTTAATTAGGCAAAAGTTTGAATAACCACATGCATCGTCCAAACTAGAAGTACAATATAAATGTAAACTGTATTATACAGTAAACGTAATTACTATGATTTTTTTCAAATGTCCCATTTTCACATCAGAAACGCGAATGACCCAAACAGCTAAGCAACGTTTGATTTCAAAGACATCTACTTGAGTTACCCAAAGTCTGGACTCTAGAGGTTACATTCAACGAAACTTCCAAAATATGCCGATGACATCATTATGCAAATATATTAATGCCGGGTGTTTTTAAATGACAAAGTTTGGCGAAACAGCCGAAACTCCGCAAGAGCCAGATGCCGCGGACAGTTGGTAACAACTGCTTTATAAAACTTTTTTAAACAACGCATAAATCAATGACGGTTCAGAGAAAACTCGTAAAGTGTAAATTTACGGTGATGGTTCTATTCTTGAGGTAATCTATGTCTTTCTTGTGAATTTTTAACGCTCCACTAATCATGCTTCTTTGAGATTATCAAGAAAAGGGTATGTACTTTTGTCTTCGGTGAAAACGTATGAAATAACTATAGCAAACCTATCTACTTTATGCTACTCATAAGGGAAAACTGTATCTGTCTGTTCTTTTGTGATTCCAGATAACATCCAGTTTATTAGAGAATTTACAAAACGATTACCTTTTGGTTGATCAAAGGCTGGTAAATTTGTTTCTTATGAAACTATAAAACAATCAAAATATCTAAGTTTAGTAAACCTCATCTGCATTCAAAGCATAGATATCAAACGTTTATGTCTCCAGTTTTCTAAAAAACTTAGAAAATATTATCATTAAAAATTCCAAACAGGTGCCTGTGTCCTTCGTATAAAAAATCCATTTCACAAAAACCAATATTTTCTTATCGCGGCGTACAATCGTTTCTATTTAAAGATAGATAAGGTAAGACGAACTCTATTGTGCAGTTACGTAGAGATATCAAAAGGGTTACTTTTTTATCGAATCGTTACGCTTCGATCGGTATCCAATTTAGTCCAAGAGCCCACCGTCGATCGTCGCTTTGTCGCAGTCACGTCGATGTTCATTTGTACACGTAATCGACTTATTTGTACATTCTAATTAAACTTGTAAAAAGTCGAATGGAGATAAATTAAATTCCAAAATGCAACTTCGACACTAGTAATTACGAATAGAAACAGGAAGAGTTAAAAATCGAGGCATTGACTAAAAAGCTCGCGTTTTACGATACTTATTTAGTTCTTTTTCGATAAAGTATTGACGTTGAAAAGAGACTTTTTAGTATTTTACGTTACCAATTTTCTAGCACTTCTTTTTATATAATATTAGAATGCCTACGAGAACAAAAACTTTTAACTCATTATCTGACATCTTGAAAACACTTAATAAGCGACGCGTTTTAAACGTATTCAAGTATCTCGCCTGCCCCTCGCTCGTTTATTTAATCTTAAAATAATCAAGTGCTCTTAAGAACACTTCAAAATGGTACAGGCAACATTAGCGCGGGTCAGCGCCCACTTCCAACATTATTGCTACTTAGTGCAGCAAAAACAATGGTATTTAAGTAAAGCGCTGCCTCCTTGACTACTTATCTTTATGCAGCAAATGCACTTGGAATTAAACTTGAGATATTTAAAACGATACAAAAAGCTAATTTAGAGCAATGGTTAGCTCAGTTGGATAAGCATATTATAAACTATTTTTGTAACCGCAAAATTACCATAGAGGTCCTAGTAAAATTGAAAGAATTTTTAATTTTTATATGAGTTATCTTAAAATAGAGACAAGCTGATATTGTCATGAATATAAAACAATCCAAAACATTAATAAATTAGAGCTGATGCTGGATACCCAGTATCATATTTCAATATAATATGCAACAAAATATTTCATATAAAAAAACCTTTTTCCAGATTGAACATTCAAAACCATTTATATCTCAGAATAACTCCAAATATCGCCTCGAGCCATATCAAGGGATACATTGATACGATACAAACTAAATCCAGCTTTCTTAGATAAGGCGAGCTCAGTGCAGCTCAGCCTGACAAATGGTTCGTCTGTGAGGTCACGGGAAGTGAAATCTTATTTCGCTACAAACTGGAATATTATAAACAAAGAATGACCCGATTCAATGAACTACGTACGTACATACATAGAAGATTTGTCCGCAGGACTGTATTTTATAACTTTCTAATGCAGCTTAAGGATAATATAAAGTTACTAGCTGTTGCCCGCGACTTCATCCGCGTTAACATAGTATAATAACAAAGATGGATAGTTTTCTCTTTTTGTTTTTGTGGTTCCTTATACAAAGGGTAAAAACGGACCCTATTTAAGCAAACGTCAATAAACTTTCATGTTTCTAACTCAAGAAATGACGGACTTTCATTGAAACTTTCTACCCCAATTTCACCCCCTTGGGGGTAGAATTACCAGAAACACTTAAATACGTATCCATTCATTTTTAATCAGTAGCACAAAAATAAAGATTCATGTTTCTAACTCAAGAAATGACGGACTTTCATTCAAACTTTCAACTCCAATTTCACTCCCTTGGGGGTAGAATTTCTAAAAACGCTTAAATACCTATCCATTCATTTTTAATCAGCAGTCCAAAAATAAACTTTCATGTTTCTAACTTAAGGAAAGACGGACTTCCATTTAAAATTTCAACCCCTATTTCACCCCCTTGGGGGTAGAGTTTTCAGAAACGCTTAAACACGTATCCAATCATTTTTAATCAGTAACCCAAACATAAAATTTCATGTTTCTAACTCAAGAAATAACGGAGTTTCATTCAAACTTTCAACCCCAATTTCATCCCCTTGGGGGTAGAATTTCCAAAAACACTTAAATACGTATACATTCATTTTTAATCAGTAACCCAAAAATAAAGTTTCATGTTTGTAACTCAAGAAATGATGGACTTTCATTAAAACTTTCAACCCTTATTTCACCCCCTTCGGGGTAAAATTTTCAAAATTCCTTCCTTAGTGGGTGTCTACTTAATAAAACAACCCTACTCACCAAATTTCGTGGCTATTACTACATTACAGTTTTTGCTCAGCGATGATGAATCAGTCAGTCAGTCAGTCAGTCAGGACATGTAATTTTATAAGTATAGATAGATGTAGAGCCCCTATAAAGAGTAAAGGCTCGTCAAGGTATTAATATTTAAATACAGATTACGAGTTTATTGCTAAAAAAATGTTTACTACAGATAGATTAGAATGATAGATTACAGACACGAAAAGACAACGTAATAAACGACGGAATGCAATAAAAAGTTATCCGTAAACATATAAACCCAAAATATACAAGACAAGGCATTTATTATAGTTCACTTACTTTATATTATCCGAATACTAAAAGTATTCGCGTGACTGAATTACTTATAAAAGTATTTAATAAAGTCACAGCCTAAATAAAATAGTAAAACCGTTTATAGCTTAGTTGTAGAGGCATGTCTTTATTATAAATATTCTATTTTTGCTGTTTAATCTTATACTTTATCACGGGTCCTAATAAATATTTTATTGTTTTATTTTATTGCTATAATAACGTTATTGTTTGAGCGTTTTAATATCAGTCGGGTTCAAAAGTTGATTAAAAATTTTATGACTCAGAAAAATAAAACTTTATTACCAGAAATAAAAATAATTGATTAAATAGGCTACTTATAAATTAGTAAAATATTATCTGCTACAATTTAGATGTTAAGAAATCCATACATATTCCAATAGATAATAAACTTCAAAGAATTTCAGTGCCTGCTTAGAAAATATTGCGTTACAAGGTTCCCTGTAGGAAGCTTTGGTAAATACTTGTTTATCGTGCAACGTTCTCCTAAGATACACGCTTGCCCGCGAGTGTACAAGTCTATGGCATGTTCTTAAATAACCCTTCCGACCTATAGCTGTATTTTATATTCCAATTCATTAGCTAGTTTAGTATTAGCTTATCTTTATTGATAATTAAGCTAAAGACTCAATAACGATTAAATTCCTTGCAATGTAGCTAGATGCAGTGATTTTAATTAAGTATTTCTAGTGGTGACTGGTTACTAAACATTAGTCGTAATGAAATTAACGATAAAGTGAATTTAATGATATTGATAATGGTTCATGGAAACGATTATGGTAATAAGAATTTTCTTAATAAAAATGATCATTATGGAGATGAAGTTGATCATGATTGTAATGTTTTCATTGATAATAGCAACAGTGTGATTAATGGAACATAATCAGCTGTAGATGCATTTGCAGCTGCAACCGCGCACCTACATAAAGGTGACAGATCGCTGCTAATACATATAACTAATAGCCTAATACATCGTACTGACAACTATTGGTGCAGAAATAATAAAACTACATAGTCCGTCGTTGAGTATGATGTCGAGATTTGAAAAAATAAAAATTATACATAAATAATTGGCTGAAGGCTCAAGGGAGTTAAAGATAATATCGGCAAAAATTGGAACATACAAATAAAATATCACCGCCAATATAAATATTTTTAACGGAATTTCAACATTTCGTAATCTTTTTAAGATTTGAATTATTATCTTAGACCCCGGAAAAGGATTTCAATAATCGATTTCTAACTTTTGTACCGTGCAAAAGTCAATTAGGGAACTGTATCTGAATTGACAATGGTCAGGGATGGTCGCGTTCCCATTCTTCTGTTCAGAGCTGTTATGCCTGCCACAGGACCTTTATACCGACGACATAAGGATCACTCCGCTGGAACTCCGAGGCAAAATAACTCCAAACGGCCAAGTATACAATACACAAATTATAAACAGTCCACTTGTTATACATCCACATCACTTCCTGTGTCATTGTCGTCCGATACAATAACTTTTATTGAAATGATCCTAGGACTGTTGGCAACAGAATAGACATCAATTTTATTTGTGGGTTCGCTGTCGATTTCAATTACGGCAGTTTCCGCTGTATCAAAGGATTCGCTTGCGTTTATTCTAAAGCGATTTACCAGCGATTATACAAAGGTGAATTTATATGACGCCTACTACTATGTCGTGTTGCTGCCCCATTCATCGCAGAACATTTGCAGGAAGTCATCCCTTATAAAATTACCTGCAACAAAGAATTACATTCATTACTAAACGGTGAAAAGAAAATTTATCGTGCGCCAAGTTGTTACGTTCAATTAAATAAAACTAGGACATTCCTATTAAAGTTTTTCAGGTTTTATTTATTTATTTCATGGACTTAGCAATAGGTTTCAAAAGTACGTAAAAAGCTTGTTTGAAAAGCGAAATAATTGAATGGAAATAAAAGGAAAAATAAAGTTAATTTTTTAATGTACTTATTTGAAAGTTTAAAAATAAGTGTCGTGAGACAAACTACAATGAAGAATATCTACACGTCCAAGATGTTCATAAATATTATGTTTATTAAAAGCTCTCATTTCAGAGTCAATAACCTCAACCGTTATCACGACTTCTGACAGTTTATCATCAATGATAAGTCTATCAGGATTTCCTTATTTTTGTAGCAAACATAAATTGACAGGAAAAGAAGTAGAAAGTAGTAAGATAGTACTTTACTAACGCCTAATGTTGTGAATAACATGATTGCAGATTTTTTTTATGAAATAAGGGGGCAAACGAGCAAACGGGTCACCTGATGGAAAGCAACTTCCGTCGCCGATGGACACTCGCAGCATCAGAAGAGCTGCAGGTGCGTTGCCGGCCTTTTAAGAGGGAATAGGATAATAGGGGAGGGTAGGGATGGGAAGGGAAGGGAAAAGGGGAGGATAGGGAAGCCGGCCCATTCGTGCCGAAGCATGGCTCTCCCACGTATATTAATAATAATTATTAGAATTGATGTTCCTTCTAACAAAAATTAAACAAATAGCTTTCATTTCACATACCTGCAAAACAAGGATGTGTCCAACAAACTTACTCTCTTAAAATAATACAGATTCTTACCGTAAATATTTTCATTCAATTAGGTATATATTTCTGTATATAAAAAACTAGATGATAAAATTCGTATAACGCACGGGAAACGTACATTTTTCCGGCATAAAAACTATCCTATGTCCTTTCCCGCGACTCAAAGTATCTCCATACCAAATTTCAGCAAAATCGGTTCAGCGGTTTGGGCGTGAAGACGTAACAGACCGACAGACAGACACACTTTAGCATTTATAATATTAAGTGTGGATAATCAATAATCATAATATAGGTAATAGAGTTAAGAAAGAGTTTTTGTCAAATACAAAGGAACTCGTTGACTAATAAAAACGCGTTAAACATCATGTAAATTCTGCAAAATCACATTTCTCGCACTCAATTAATTATGCAAACAAAGCTCAATTTGATTTTACGACTTTTGAGAATCGTTTATATTCTAAAACGTACATATTTAAACTACGTGGAAGTATTAGCCGATCGATTAGTAAACAGAACGGATGATTAGTCCGTTCAGAGTTATTTTACCTCTTACAGGACTTTTATGCCAAGGGTTTAAAGTTTATTTTCGTGGCAACATCGCTGAACGAAATAACTGCGCTCGTGACACAGTGTATGTGACTTGAACCACAAACGAAAAACACATTATGTAGTTTATTGACCGCTATAAACAGTAAGTAGATACAATTACTACTACAGTACTGTCTTACTAATGTTACGTATGAATAAAAGAATGACTGTTACTATTGAAGTATAATGTACTAAACTAACTAGTAACTTAACGTATTTATGAATCCAATCAAAATAGCTTGAATAGGCAAGTTTTCATGTATTGCTAGATTAGACAGAGAATTTAAAATTATAGTAGAAACTAGAAAACATTAATTTATTTCATTAATAATTGTTAGCAATCTCAGGCAATATTAGGAGCCAATTTGAAACAAAATTAAATCGCATCGAAACTTTACTGAGAGTTAATTTCGAGATGAAATGACTCTCCAAAAACGAGTCAGGTAATCCGGCTCATCCGCCGAACAAAACAAAATGGCCGCCATAAATTTAGATAAAACCAAACCCTTTTTAATATGGTAGCTATTAGGTCAGAGCTATTTACAGAGTTAATAAACGCAATCAATTCAAGCCAAAACGTTGTTTGGACGAAAGGTGATAAAAGTTTAATTAAAACTTCTATGGTGGTGTAATTTTATAGCCACAATGCTGATCGGCAGTTTCATAATGTTTTGGATAATCTTAAAATGGCTGGCTTAAAACTACAAAAGTAAATCTAAAAAAACCGACAACAAGAGAGAGAAGCAAAATAGAACCAACAATATTATGTTGTACCAAACTTCTAGAACATGCACATAAAAGGGTGCAGACAGTAGAATTAAAACTACTTTACAACGGCCATTTTTCTGCTATTGTTTGAGCAACAAAATTTTTAGTTTTTTTTTTATTTAAATTAGTATATTTGCCGTTACCTATAACAGCTATACTAATTTCAATAAGTTTCTTTGCAGCGACGGTTATAAGTTTTAGAGTCGCAATACATCAGAATTTATATTACATTATATTTATTTTGCTAAACAACTTTTAATGAACAGGTAGCTAGAAATAATTAAATAGCTTTAGCGTTTGTGTGATTAATTAATATAATTAAATAAGCGCTCCCCTTTAAAGTCATACCTAATATCCTCGTATTTAAAATATTCTGAATAATATTATTTTATTACAACAATAAAAAGTGGGTGTACGTAGTGTATAATAATATTATTTCAATAAGCAATATAAAGGCTCGAGATGACCATCTAGTCCCACGTAAACTACTGGAAGCTGTTTGTCTGAATCTGATAAGGAGCGCCCAATGTTTATCTATCTCGGAAAGGAAGCTCGAGATGTATTATTGTTGTGACTACTGCCAGCAACATTGCAGCCATAAACACTGCCTGCCGAGCCTTAATTAACGAACGGAAATGTAAGCACTGTTATTGCAAAAACTCTTGTACCCATATGCAAATTGCGAACATTGAATATTAAAACTGTTTTGTTTGTTCAATCGTTTATTTTAGCTTTCGGTTCAATAGCAGCTATATGAAAATAATGTATAAAACAAACATTGATATTGTTTTAATTTGCGTGGTGGTCACTCAAGGACAACTTTTTAGGATTGCACTTCAACGTTTTCCCTAATCAAATTATCATTTATATTAAGCATTTTAGTAATAAGTATATGATTATATTGAACCTTATAATTTGTACGTTTTATATGGATGAAAGCATTTTCTGCTTCATCTAGAATTGCAGTTAAGATAGAAATTCATTCTTCTTCAAGGAGTACGCTCATAACTTCTCACTGTGAATACTCATTTCTTTCTTTAATATTCAGTCGACGTAGTTCGCTATTTACGTCTTCATTTAATGAGCAATAACTTTCGGTTTCTCAATAATAAACATGTCTGGTTGCAGTTCATTGCTAAAAGAACAATATTTAGGAGTCAATTAAGCATGTAGCGACGCCCGGCTTGGCTCGGGTGAGGCTAATAGCCGCTTAGATGGCAACATTTAGCAGCGGGCAGCCATGTTGCTCGTACAGCCGAGTGCATGTTTACGATACACTTATCGATTATCAGAACTTATTTTATTTCAAGAAATAAAAAGTATGAATTGTAAACCATAACATTTTTAGTTCTCAAGCATAAACATCAAACAAATAAAATGAAAATTTCACAATTTTACTACATATTAATTATGTTTACAGTTAACCAACATTGAAACGTCGGCGAGAAAGCTACCATGATTGGTTAATTTTATTGTTTAAATTACTACAGCTATTCCAGGGTGATAAAATATATTGAACACCTAACTTAACGATGGTGAAATAGATAATGTTAATGAATACTGGGAAACAAAAGCAAGCAGAATCAAATGAAATGTAACATGTATTGTGTAATGCGATATTTGTACGACTTAAGAAGCCCCACACCGACAGTGCATTGAGGTGTCGTTTTTTTACAACGTACAATATGTGAAATTGTGGTGAGTCACTTTCACGACTGACTGGCTGCCTGCGTTTTATGCGATTACATTTTTTACAATGTCGAACAAAATATCGTAAAAGCATCGATCACAAAGATCCCGCTCGGATGTCTCGTGTCGCTTTTTACAATGTCATCGACAAAGAATGGCTTAAAAGCACACCTTTAAAATTACTACCCATTAAATTAATTGCATTTCTTTAAGCGAAGTGTTCCCCTCCCCTATCGCAGAGATAACGAAATTCTTGATCACATTTACGTTTTACGTCGTCTCGTAAATATTTAAATACTCAAAGACGTGTCAACTCATCAAGTCCCCCACGTCAATTTGTATACGAATTACGCATAAATTCATCCCAAAAGACAAGACATCTCGTGCGATCGCCGCTTCGACATTTCAATAAAATTTACGATTGTGACTTAAATGGTGAGCTCGGTGCACAAAAAATGTGTTCCACTTTCATTTAGAGTGCCAGAGCTTCGTTAAAATATCTGACCGGATGGTGAACCCTCGATTAAACGACAATTAAGGTTGTTATCAAACTATTACGCAAATCCCTATAGTACTACACGTACGTATTACTCAGCACGTATAAAACTATAAGTTTTTATCTATAAGCTTTGTGAAATAATATTCATTCTACTTAATTTAAGACAATTTTGTTATAAAAAGGAGACAGAATATACTACTGATCCTAAAACTATTCTTAAACTTAATATAGTGGGTTAGTGACTTAACTTGATGTAGTAACTTAATCACTGATAATACGGGACTTATTATCTTTAACGATAATAGCAGTTGTAAAAGTCACAAATGTTAAGGTAGTAAAAGAAGACAGTAAATTAGCTATTACTAAAACTCAATATACTTATTTTATTAAGCTGTAAGGGTTTTGCTTGATGCAGTGATATTTAGATATTGTAATGGAATTAAAAGTTTGACTAAGATGGTCCCAATATTATTATTTATATATAATATTATTAGTTCAAAAAGGTTTAATGTATTAAAAAAAATCAGAAAAAATCATAACTGGTCTTAAATAACGTGTAACGTTTTGAATACCTTTTTCATTACCGTCCTCTGTTTTAAAGTACTCCAAAGCAAACACTGCAGCAATTTTAGTTGTAACTTGTAAGTTAACATTATTATGACTCGATAAATCTCTTTCAAATTAATCAGCCATTACGATCCAAGATGTAACGGAGATTGATAACACACGTACATTCATAATTAAGTATAGCTTTCCGCGATCTAATTCGAGAGCAGTCTGAGTGGCGAGGACAAATGCATGGATGCGTTATTGTGCATGACAGTGAGCAGACACCCTTATTGGTATTTTTGTACCAGTTTCGTTTAACTATCGTCTAAACAGTAGTGTTTGTTCAGATGTGGATGAATCCTAAAATAACGCAGTTTTACTAGAAACCTCGTTGTAATAATATTGGTTGGGAGACAAATCGATTTGGTTGTCATGGACAACTTTAGTTCTAGTCATGTGCTCAAGTGATGAGTAGGGTATTAAAAACCGACTATTAATAAAAGTAATCAAAATCACAAATATTTATTTCCAAATAGGTTAACAAAGTTAACTGTTTTAGATTTAGCTTTGTTAACCTATTATTAACTTAACTAATATTTTTCTATTAGGTAATTTTAATAATTTGTTGTACCGGACTATATTTATTATTTAACCTGCAAATTCTCTATTGGGTCTAGTTAGAATTTTTCTTCGGGGTATTAAAAATGCCAACTATGAATGGTCGTATTTTACCTACTAGGCAGTCAAAAGACTAAATACATATATAAATATTTAACATAACATACTAGAACAAAAGAGTGAAATTAATATCTATAGGTTAATTTGTAACACAAGATCTTTTCGTTCACAAAGGCCTTTATTGATTACCTTCAGAACTTCAGACACAGAGCCGGCATTAATACGCTCTCATGTGAAACAAAACATCTGTTTCAAGCCTGTCAAAAACGCAATCCTGTTAGTCCCGAAACTTAATCTCTCTGCATTATAATATTATTATGTAATTATTTTACCTTGAATATATTATTTCGGATAATGGGCATTGTCCAAAAAAAATCACATGTACTTTTTATATTTTTTTTCGTTAAAATAGGGTATTTTAAGAATATAAATTAAATAATTTTGAAATTCATTGGCTACTTTTTTCTCAATAAATTTTTAAATTTTCGCTCTGACGTCATCATCGGCGGCCAGTAATTGACCTCTGCAGTATGTTTTTTCTTTTAATCTTATTTATAATGGCTGGTTCATCAAATGCAAGTTCTCATTATGTGAAAGCTGATACGAGAAGCTTACCAAAAGTTTGAAACGTAATGTTGGTCGAATTTATTGCTAATTAAACGCCATTGAAGGTCAAACAAAGGTTAAACATATGTGTTCAAAAATATAAGTAACTAATGGGTATTTTTTTCGTTTATGTACAGAAAAATTATCACTGACCTTATTCCTCGAAATGTTTTTGTAATGAGCAAAATTAAAAAATAATGGACAATCCCCATTGTAGAGCAGCAAGTATTTTTTTTTCATTCATCAAGACGTAGAAAAGGCCATAGCTAGTAGCTATACGTCTACCAGAATCTGATGGCAAAAAGTGAGAAAATAAATTGACTCTAGCAATACCGGGGTAATTGGAATAAAACATTTTGATCCTTTTTTCCTTATAGCGGCGTATTCTTTGTGTGAAACATACAAATATAAAAATTTATTCAATTATCAAGGATATAATATTTTGAAAATCTGCCATCAATATTTGCCATCAGATTCTGGTAGACCTTTAAGACGTTTCGTTAATTATTTCACTGGAGACATGAAAATATACTATCGTAAGTCATTAAATTACTATACATTTTTAATTTCAAACTTCTAAAGCGACGCTAACGAAAGCATCTTAAGAGGGCGACTAACCCCAAAAATCAAACATCGTCCTTCTCTCTTCACACTCATGCCCGTCTTTCATATGCCAGGTGAAAAAGAACGACGCGGATTCATCGCCAAATTAGTTTTTTCTCAAAAACTCGATAAATATACAACATTTAAAAAATCCGCTAGGTCGGTCTCTCAATGATAGAATTTTATACAATGTGTTAAAATATTAACTTAGTTCAATGCACGGTTATGGCAATTAATGAAAAATTCGTGAAAATTAGATGCATCTTTGTGATTTTTTTCTATCGAGAAAATTTTAAGATATCGTGTTTTTGCTCAGATCGAATTCTCGGAAATATAATGTAGTATATAATTTTAGAAAATGAAACAATTCGGGGCTTATTTTCAAGTATAAAAATGAATTATAAAATCGACACTTTAGTCGCCCCCTTAACTAAGCCCAGATACGTGAGATTAAATGCGTGCCTATGGGTCAATTATTATTTGAATCTCAAATAAAAATTATACGTTATAAATTGCGTACAAAATTAGTCTATCAGTTTGAAAAATGGACCCTAAACGAGCGCAGCCGGCTCACTTCAGGGGTCCTCAACGTTCTCCAACTACACACATATTGAACGTTTAAAACGATCAGGCTGTGTAATTACAAAGGAATTTATACGACAAAATACACATTTCAATTTAGAAACAACAAGGCTGTAATTTATTATATTACAAAGGGACTGTTCTTTTAAATGCGACACTTAAAACTCTTGGCGTTTTACATATAAAAACGTTATAACGAGGCATATTTCATTATTTTTTTCCTCTAAAACAACAGGGTGCCGTGTTTTTTGTGAGCTCACGTTGCGACCCACGCGATCCCCTGACGATCTTTCACACTTTTAGTGGCCCTACCGTACATTGATATATGTCTACTTAAGTTATTATTGGAACTACGAAGGGTTATAAAAACATAACTTATGCCTATAATATTTAAACAAGGAAAGATATTCATCTAATTGCTTTGATAATAACAGCTTGTGCGTTAATTACTTCTTTATTATTTAAATTAATAATAGCAGTATAAATAAAAAATCTAATAAATAAAATTCTCGTGTCACAGTTTTCGTTGCCATACTCCTCCGAAACGGCTTGACCGATTCTCATGAAATTTTGTGAGCATGTTGAGTAGGTCTGAGAATCGGCCAACATCTATTTTACATACAAAAAAAAATTATATGGCAAAACAACGTTTGCCGGGACAGCTAGTTCTTAAATAAAATAGTTTTAGAAGTAAAGCTATTGTAAACGACCCTAGCTATTTATGCAGTAGTACTTATAATATAGAATAAGGTTCAAAAGATAAATAAGGTTATTCAATCTCCCAAGATCACGGATCATAAAGAACATAGTGTTCCAAAACGGCTAAAACCTACATCTTATTAGTTAATATTTTTGAAATTATTGACTCGTTCCATTTTGGTTTATACTTTTTATCTTGTATCGACACCTCTAGGAATTTTGATCGTTACGCGTTAGATGCCCTGATAAACGGGTCCCCTATCAATTTTGTACAAAATATTTGGTAAGATCCAAGATTGGTTTTATGGTCTTTAAAGATTAATGCCCAGATAAAAAGATTTAGGATGGAGCGAAGTGGATATTTGGGGAGGACAATAAATTTTGACACCTTATTTGCTTTGTTTAAAATTAAAACGTGCGCTTTTGTTGCCGATAAAATTTAGTCCTCGTTTCATTCGACAAATATGGCGATTTGTTGCCCTTTTTATTGGACACTGCTCGACTTCATTTTCCTTACCTGAAACAAGAAAAAAAGAGTTAAAACGTTTGAAGCGTATTTTTTGCTTTTGTAAATAAGTCCAATAACTTAAAAAATAAATGAGAAGAGAAAATATCGACAAAGAAATGTAATAGAACAATGCTTTTATTTAGCATGTTAATAAATATATAAATTATATTAATAATTATGTTTTATTTATGCAAGTGATTTTATAATTCTAAGGTATTTTGCCAAACTTAAGTAAATATAAAAAGTAGTACTAAGATATTATTCCATCAGCAGTCTTAAATCATTAAAATCAAGTAAAGTTTCAAAGGTTGTTTTTTTCCATAGCAATTTACATACAAAAACAACAACTGTTACCAGCAACTGTTATAACAACAATTATTTTTTAGCTATAATATAAAATTTTATAAAAATATTTGTAAAAAATATATGCATGGAACTCTTTTGTTTATTCCGTTCCCTCTTTACGTGCATGTTGCGTGTACGCACGACAATTACCCTGGCTCCACCCATCACGGACATCCTACTGAGCTTTGTTTGAGTAAAAAAAGAAAAAAAGGGTGGTTATTTTTTTACTAAAGGCATGAGTTTTTACTCCCAGAATCTTATGCACGAATACCGTCGATATAACGACCTCTTTCGGAATTCAATACCAGTATTGAAGATTCTTTAGATGTCACTTAGGATAGCGCAAAATTTAAATAGATTTGGAAATCGATAAACTGAAATTGCGGTGTTAATTTATTGGGCAATAAAAATAATTATAATAATTATAGCTATTTACTAGTTTTATGAGCCAAAAACTTATCTTTCAAAATCTAAATCGTTGTCTGCGTGTTGAAGTTATACTGTAGTTTCTTAGTATCAGTTCGCAGTAAGATGGTGTACCTTAGATAGTAAACTGAAGCAATATGAAATATCTGATGGAACATAATTTCAGTGGAAAATTCCCTAAATTCCATTCAAACTATCTGTTGCAAGCGATTAGTTGAACGCTGAGTCTGAATCCAGAATTTTCAAGCATTTAAACTATCTCAGTTTATAGTCCAGGGGCTTAGTCTGAAGCCTGCCTAATCGAATCTCGATCGACTCCGCTACGATATTACATAGTTTACGAAGTTATTAAATTTGTAATCAAAACTACCGCTTTTAGTAAACTATTAGGCTCATCAATCAATACTTTATTCATGCAGCGCATTCGGTCATATTTTATGGGCTGCTGTAAATTTTAATTGAACGTATTGTTGAAATAAATTGTTAAGCTGTAGAGTTTTGGTTTCAAATTTAAATAAAATATCATATTGTTTTATAAATTATTCGCAAAATAGGTAGATGAGTAAATGAATAAACACAAAAATAAAAAAATATATACATTTATGGTTAAGAAACGCTATAAGCGTTATCAATTTTATTTAAAATCATCCAAATTACAAGCCTAAGCACTTTAATTTGCATTGTATCAGATGTATAGATCACCTTAGAAGTCAGATATAAAATATAAAATTTATTCGCGAGATCAAAACGATAAGAGCTATACCAACATAATTACGTGAATGTGTAAATAATTTAAATGACGCCGATAAATCAAAACCACTTTCTATAACAATTTTATTTACAAAGTCGAGATAAGACGAACGATGGCCGTTCGATAGCGTGCGTGATTGATCGTCGCAGAGATAACGAGGAAAGGGTCATTAATTTGTTATTTACCAAAACCAAACGTAGGTGTTGGAAGGGACGATGTCAAATTCGGACAGCGACACAATGCTGCCTCGAGGATTAAAAGCGAAGCGGTGTAGTAGCTGATGCATCATTTATTACCACGCTTTACGTCCAAGAGCCAAAAGAAATTTATTTAAAATTATATAAAAGAAACGCGCAACAAGAATGATAGAGTGAAGTAAACGTGCAAGTTGAAGATGGCAAGTGATTTAGAATGAAATAAAATAATGAATCACAATATTATTAAACGTTTAGTTTTTATATGCAACATTGAAGATGCTTCTGGAAGTCAATTAGCTAATACAACATCGTAAAAAATAAAAAGATTTACCTAAAAAGAAAAAACATAATTGCCCGATAAAATTTAAACACCTAAATAATATTTATGTTTTTATAAGTTTTGATACGTACGATATGCTTCAACACAAAAGAAAACATTTATATTTCAAAGTGGTCGTCATAGATATAGAAAATGTCGAGTCCACAGTGATGTAAAGAATATTGGAGAGTAACCACAGTTTGAAATCTCATATTACCTAGAACCAGTAATTAATGAAGTCAGTCATGGGTATGCAATTAGCAAACAGCTCGGGACAGCTCTTTCTAGTTTCGGCTCTCGACATCAGACACCGGACTCATATCTGATTTTAAAAATCAAGACTTCGTTTCGAACGGATTAAGATAATATCTGTTTTGGGCATGCTCACAAAAACAGATATCTTCAAACTCTATTCTTGACCCAAGTATTACGTTACTGGTTTCAATAATACGTATCTAGATTGTCGAGGATTTTTGAAAAACTATCATTATCTTGGCTGTTAATCTTAATCGTAAGGATTTCAAGTTTTGATGGTTATTATAGCTATTTCAATTTATTATTATTTATTCTTGTTTTTACTATCATTATCATCATCAGAGACCAGCCATACATTTTTTCCTCTATGTCACGAACCATGCAATGCAAGCAACGATCACCCAATCACTCGCAATTCGCAAACCAGTTTCAAGAAACATTTTTGCTCATCATTAATTGTGTATGCACAAACATGGTGCGCGAATAAATTAAGTCACTGGCTTTACAATTGTAACATCGGCTTATTACCGCGAGACAAATAAATTCCATTTCCGTTATCAGGAATCTTTGGGAGAAATTCGAAACCGTGAACATGCTTGCACACAGTGTTGACTATTCATTCGGTGTCTCCGGAGAATATATCGAACAAAAGACGGGCTCAGCATCCGACTATTTCTCACTACTTCGGTGAGATGTAATCAGAGAAGGCGACGTGTCGCGCTTATTTATGTATGAACGGGGCGCGGGTTAGGGTGGGCCAAACGCTACAAACAGAATAATATTGATGACACTGCGCTGAGGGTCATGAATCGTTAATCGTCCCTCTACGGCTCTATTACGGCCACCTTGTACAAGCCACCCTTCATGAGGTACGCTTGCCTTTTTCATAAATACTCTGTTTGTGAAGTGACTTTCAGGAGATTTTTGTCGCTCTAATATTTTCAAGTAGCGAGATCCTACCTAATTTACTGGACAATAGATACAATTGCTTTTTATCCTTATGTAAAAAAATAAACTTTTTTTTTAAATTGAGGATTTCCACAATAATTTCATACTATTATTTATTAAAAAAGTTTATACTTTTTAGACCTAGCAAAAGTCATAATGGTTTGTTCTTTATATTGAACTGTCATTAAATGGAAGTAGTAAGGCGAACTCAGGAAATTAGATTCCAGACAAAAACCACAAAAAGTAATAAAGAAGAGGAAGCGACAAAAATAGTGGTACTCATTTAGGCAAACTTCAAATAATATGACCGCAAAGCGAACCAAATCATATTTTAAAACAAAAACTAAAAGCAATTTAAGATAATTCAGTAAGCAACAGACATGGCTACTTCCAAATCGACTCGAACGAAGCAAAAAAGAAAACAAATGATGAACAAAAACGCAGATCATCCCGACGTGGACTCTCGTTTTTTTCTTCATTTAGTTTTTCTAAGGATGCACATCCGAAACCTTTTTTTCATATCGGACAAAATGACGTTGGGGACAATAAATAAATTTATGAGCTTTAAAACGGCAAGCAAAAAATAATTAACGATTAAATATTTAGGCTATCTATTTCACTATCTGCCGCGGAGCTATAAGTTGTAACTATTAGTGTTGTGCGAATTTATACATTTTTTTAAATATTTGAACTTAAAAACTAATTTACTAACTTTAACAGATAGTAGAATCGACTACTATCTGTTAAAGTTAGTAAAAAACCTTTGTCTCTGGTCTGCTCTAATAAGCGTAAATAAAAATTAAGTAATTGTACCACGTGATTTCATTTTTCGCGGAAGGAGTCACGGCAACGCCTACTCGTATTTAAAAGAAATAGAGTCAGGCACGTTAGAGCAGATGATAATTGTTACGTGAGAGAGACCTTCATCACGCTACTCAGGTTTGAATTTTAAGTGCTTCTTAAAATTCATCACGCGTCTCCAAAGTACTCATTGATATAAAAAAGAAAAACACGGACTGTTTAAAAAGGGTCTATTTACAAAGGCTACAAAAGTTTCTGGCGACAGAATTTGAATGTAACACAATCATGTTCATTTCCATATTTTTTGTGTACGCTTACACACCTTATGTTAATGTTAAGCTTGGAAACTTCACAGCGGTACTGAATTCTATGCTCAATAGAAATTAACTTCATGGTTTATAAAATTATATAACGTTTGTTTGTTTTATTTGAACGCGCTAATTTCTATGTAATTTGGCTACGGACGACGACTACGATTTTTATGTTATTTGGCACAGATAGAGCCCATGGAGAAGGACATAGGAACTTTCTTGTGGGCAAATGAACACTTCCCGCGGAATTCTTTGTTTATAACATTATTTGAGCGAAGCCGCGCGGAACACCTAGTATTTTAAATTGCGCAATCATAATATTTGGAAACGTTAACATTAAAATAATAAATGGAAATGATTTGGTTAATTATAAGCACTGCAATTTAAAAGTAATTACCGTTATCAGAAGCCCAATAACAAATAGGGGTTTGTAGTTAAAAGCTTTTAAATAAGTCCCTATCTTGTTAATGTATTGTACGATAAGAGTAATGTTTAATGTTGCCAGTTGCTACTAAGAAGGAATGTGTAGGACGAATCTTACAAGACGCGTATCGACTCTGTTATTAATTACATTATCTAAGATTAAAACATTATTAAATAGAAGTAACTTTATCCTACGTTTAGTGTCTATTTTAGGAATATAATATTTATTAACAATTAAATCGCCATCAATATAGCGTAGTTATATTATTAGCCTAAAATAGTCAATTCGATATATTTTTGTCGCAAAATCATCTAGTTTTATCACCCGCACTCTATAATTTGATATTATAGCATTTAACGTTTAGATATAGGCTTCAATTCTCAAACCATTTTTGTCAAAAACATTACGGGCGCTACGTACAAAGCGTAGATTATGCTCGACGTATAATTTTTCCATCATGAAGGTAATTTGTGTATTTCCTGAGGGCGAAAAAGGTGATCTATCCTTCCGCCCTTGGCAACATCACGCACGTCCCTTCACAAACAAAACCAAAAAAACCTAAATGCCAAGCTCATTGTGATCTTAGCAGGTAGAGCGGGGCAAAAAAAATGGGCACACTAAAAGCAAAGCAAAAAATTATACAGCCATGATTATAGCAAATATTTTTGAGTTGAACCAGATGTCGATTTTGAGGCATAGTGATGTGCATGAGATTATTCGATGTTTTCTTTTTTTTAATATTAAATAGAGCAGATCTATTACAATTGACAATAGAGCCTGACGTATTGAAAGCAATAAGGTAGGTATTACACCATTTTCTTAAAAAAAAAAACTATTCATAACCACGTCTTTACGCCCTTTATTTTTTTTGCTACCGATAGTATACATTATCGATAGCATGCGAACTTTGAAGAGGCTGATAATGTTACACACATTAATTTAAGTATATTAAACCAATGACGTTCAAATAGATAACTTTTAAAAACATCTTAGATATTATTAAGAAGAAGAAAATTAAGTCATTTAAAATGAAGCAAGCTTAAACGCTTCGATGAAGCTTGAAAATGTACGTCATCGCTACCATTGAAAGTAGTACAATGGTCAGATATTATCCAGATCTGACACATCACAAAACCGGTCCCTGTAGTAGGACACGAATGGAATATGTTCAAAGAGTATAAACAACCTACTGGAGTAGTAAAGGCGGTAAAGCTAGGGCAAATAATTGATCATGTAGTGTTGGGTTACTCTGAAACAATATCGATAACATTAATGATTATTATTCTTGTTTATAATATTTTAGATCCTATTAGAGGTGTACCTCTCTCTCACCCTTATCTTATCACTCATCTTAGAAGTACCTCTCTCCTCATCTCTTGGATATATCCAATTTATTTCATAGAGCAATAAACGGTTAACTTATAAAGCAAATAAATATTATCACATAAAAAGGCTAACAAAGTTGACGTTATAAAATATTTGACCATCACAATAGATAATAAAGTAAAAAAGTTAAAAAGATTAATAAAAGAAAGTCACGGGCGACGATGAAAAAAATGTCTCGCTCCTCGTAAAAGTAAAAACTTAATTAAAATTCAATCAAGGGACTCATTACAGCGCTAAGAAAATACATTAATCTTCAGCAAAGTAATCGAAATTAAAAATGTTATTTCATTTAAAGAAAGAAGATACCTTTCTTGAAATGATATAGCTGGATGATATTGCTTTTATTTTGAATGCTGTAAACCGGTGTTTAAATATTATTTCAATAATTATCGTTGGTGCGGAAAACCTAAAAAAGATAGCAAAAAAGAATATGGGCGAATAGCCCATAGACCACCCCAAATTACATTTAAAAAAACTGCTGTTTTATAAGGAACATAAATTTTGTGACATGATTTTAATGGTTTGATAAGTGAAGCACCAATATTCTGATTTTAAGTTATTTTATGAAATCCTGGTTTTTGCTTATCTTTATTCATATTATTAATTTTAGAGTAGACATTCATTTAATAGAAATCAACAATTCAATACGAAATGTCAAATGTACAAAATTTAATATTGGGACTATAATTATTTGACGAAGATGATCATTATGATTTCTAAATTTAGCTTAAATACCTTGGCAAAAAAGGTACAAAATATGTGAAGTAGTTTACGAGAGCGACAACAAAAAGATGCTAAAAGCTACGTGGGCGACCGTTGCAAACCTTCTGATGCTAGAGGTCCATACAAATTACGTTTATAGCTAAATCCTTATAGAGCTTGCTAACAACCTGTTTGTATGTGCTAATAAATTGTCTAAGGTGTTAAGATAATCCGTATCTGCATAACATGCGATACACTATAGCGTTACAAATGTATGATCTGATAGTATATACTTAGGAAATTTCACGGTTATGTTATTAAAGATTTTGTAAGCTACTTTTGTGGTTTTGGTACAACAGTATCTTCAACTGAAGTTCTTTTGAACCAAACGAATAAAATTAGGATTATTTTTATTTGATCTACTCATAAATAAATACATTGAGTGAAACGATACATTAATAACAAGAACAAAATTTACTTGCTAAAGGATTAACTTCCTGCAATAATAAATAAAGATAACGATGGAACCAAGATTATTGCAAATAGGATTTTGTTGTTCAAGAATTATTGTATTATTGTTATAACAGTTTCTTTTTATTGTAAGAGATTTCGTGAAATGAAAAGAATTATATTTTACGACGTAAGCGGTTGGGTAGCTCTAGACGAAGATAGTATCAGCGACAAACCTCTTTCGTTTTATTACACCCAGTTTTGCAGACTTTTAATAAATTGGACTAGTTATGTAGCTTATTTCATATTTTATCATATTTCCATAATACCATTTAAGTTACGAGCTTGATAGCCTAATAAAGATGCTGATTATATGTGGACTATGGTATTTATCGGATTATCGGTAATGAACATTTTTTACTCAAGATAAAAAGTTAATCCACCAAAGTAATTAAGGCTTAAATTGATAAGTAATTCAAGTTACTATTTTGTTACAAAAGTTTTTCTGTAATATCAATATTAAACCTAAATAAACAAAAAAATATTGTTTTTACTTGACAATTATTATAATGACTACGTGGCAAAGGTACAAATGAAGAAAAACAATGTTTCGTTACAAAGCGAACAAGCTACAAAAGATCATAATTTTTTAATTGGTCCAGTCCATGTGTGGCCATAAAATATGTCATTATAATCTTTAAGATACCCTTCACATAACGGAGTTGTATAAAAACATGGCACCCATCGTCTCCTGCCGGACACAATATACATTCCATCGAAAGAACTCACGCACTACATATTTCTACGAAATCGAGTAACTATTTTATACTGTTGCTAAAAATTACAACACTTAGGTACGTTGGGTTCTGTGACTTTTAATTGTGATCCCGAATAATCCAATGTAGCCATGAGAAGTTAAAAAAATAAAGATTGAACTACATTCCAACGATATTACAAATAGTAAAAATGAAGTAGACGTGTAAATAAATGTAAGTAATTTCGTAACAAATTCTATTTTTTTTTTGATACTTAATTATATAAAAGTAGCAACAATTATAAAATTACTAAGTATAGGTTTGGATGTAGAGCATATCAAAGTAGAACCACTTTTATCCGTACCTACTCTACCTACTAAATCGATTTCTATTAAAGTATCGTTAAGATTGTTTTTTTCTCCTAATTTATGTCACCGAAGGCTCGATTTAACGACTGCTTTGACCACTAATGGCACAATAATTGGATGACCGATTAGGTTCATGACTAATAAGCGTAATATTTTATTCATAATACACACCGATGGTTTTCGTGATCTCTTTTTAATTTCAGGTATTATTTTTGTTTAGTTGCTCTATTGTAATTTGTTCTTTCGTAGAATTTGAAATTTAAAAAAAAATTAAAGGTGTAAATCACTAGATCTTATTAAATCTTATACTCCAGTCATTATATACATTTGGAAATGCAAATGAACCGAGAAAGCCAAATTTTGGATATAACGTGGGGGGTCGGTAGTTGTGGGTTACAAGGTTATTTTGGTCGACAATTTGAACTTAAGCTTTTCTAGCCATCCCCACGTAATATCCAAAAGTTGGCTTTCTCGGTTCATTTGCATTTCTAACCCGATTTTTCCAATGTAATGACTGGAGTATTATTAAAGTGGACTTCAGAAAAAGACAAGTACTTATGAGTAAAAAGCTAACTGAAAATGTTATTTCGAAATCACTAGATGCTCAAACTAAAAAAAACAATGGCACTTAGCATTTCATTACGAAAGTCGTACTACGAGTTTGAATGTAGAGCTAAAAAAAATAGAGCAAGAGATTTTCTCGCATATTTTTAATCTTTTTATGCATGTAGAGTCTTTAATCACACCGTAGTCGATAAAATTGAACAGGAGTATTCTCATGTGGACAACAAAGCTCGTGTGCAGTTAATATTTATGTCGGGGAGCCGACGGAGAGTGATTGATCGGGGGACAAATGACCAATCTACGGGAATATTTCGATAATTGAGTTTATCAAATTTGAACCTAATTGCATCGCGATTAATTTTAAAATGCCACGTCAGTAAAAACGAGTTTTTCACGGGATAAATTGTGATATGCTGAAAAGCTTAAAGCTCGAAATCCGTTTAACGCGAAGTGTTGAAAAACTGTTTTCATATTTTGTTTCCTATGATTTTTGTTACTCGTAGCATGTGAAACTTTTCTTTCATTAGGTGAATGTTTGAATTTTATTTTATGACCCTCACTATATGCTTGCGCTAGTTCGACAACTTTTGATAAATGTAGAGCTCTGCAACTCGCTCGCAAAAAGTTGTCGATAGATACATTTTCCAATGAAGTTGGAAAGCAAAGTGCAAATTTTAACATTTGGAAGTGATTCTTAATAAATGCTAATTATAATAAAAATTTTAGAAGCCATACAAGATTTATGACATTCATTACGTGGTGCCGAAAAAAAATAAACGAGCATAGCAAAAAAATTAAGAATCTTACCTTTTGAAGACATGTCGCTCTGCATTGTGCTACCCTTAAAGGCGACGAAACCTCCTCCTCAGCTACCACTCCAATCCAAGTTATAACCGCAGAAAACAAGGAGAAATTATATAATAACATTTTGGCACTCATCTTCTTTGGTATCTTCTTTTAGATAAGTCAGTATTTATCTGCTATCATAACACGCACAGAAATCCAAACGAAAAACGCATAATATTGTCAAAACAAATTAACAAGTTTAGTAGCACGAAAATTAAAATCAAAATAAATATTCACAAAGGAACAAAACATGAAGCACGTGTGACCATGTCCAAAAGAATCCAAGGCGAACGAAACGAAATACAATACACAGGAATTGAATCTGCACAACTTGAATCGTTCTCCAGCGAAACGATTTCGATAAGCGATACCGCCTCGATCGCGGCCGAAAGCGGACTAACCACCCCGCTTGAAGAAGCTCTGTTCCTCTCCCCTCGGATAGTTAATTTTCGTCCCGTCCCGCTCTCGCGCGAGGGTTTCCCTCCTCTCGCTCGCTCTCACTACGCGCTGTACGTTCATGGCTACTACTACGTATGACGCTCTCTCTGTCATCTGTACTAGTGCATATATTTTATTCTATCTCGTTTCATCTCGGGCGGTTGTACGTTGATTTTCCTTGATGCAGTTCGCGGATGGGAATGTGGTGGTTACTGTTAGACAAAGACGGTGGTAGAATTTTTTAGGGTTGCTCAAAGGGGTGACAAAGAATCGAGCTAATTTAGGGCTTGAGCTTTTACGAGTGCTCGGGTGGTACAAAATATCCCGCCTATCCTGTTTGTTCGACTTTATGGGTACATGATTCATAATTTTAATGGCTGTGATATCAACAATGGACCTATTTGTCGCATAGGCTTAGGGGCTTTTTATGTTAAAATTTTATTAATGTAGAGCTTTTAAACAAAAAATCACTTAGGCTCAGTCGGCAATTTAAGGCTTAGCTACTTAAAAGCTGTCATTATCCTCAGCCCAATTACATTTTTATTCGATTCCAGGTATCTGGAATTTCTTGAGCATTCAAAGTCTATTTCAGGACTGGAATCTAAGTAAAACTTAAGACTTGAAATTTCATTATTATTTACGTACTTAACCTAAACCATAGTAAGCATTTAAAATAAAAGTAGCAACACAAAGGTACAAGTTTAACATAAAAATGTGTCCCATTCTATTTGCTCCGACCAAAAAGGTTAAATAAGAAGAGTGTACGTGACAGAACAAGGCTCTGGTACGTCAAGGTATTTTCTTCATCTCACTATTCATCTTGGCTTTAATCTCTCAGTTTGCGTGCAGACTTCGTCTAGACTTGTAGATTGTGTCCGACTATGGCTAAAACGATGTAAAACAAAAAGTAATACATGAAGACATTGAAAACTTCTTGTTCTCGGTTTAAAATAGTCATTGAAACTAGAAAATGTTAGTGTAATTTGCTTTGAATATAGAGATTATTGAGGTTGTTAACAAAACATTTAAATAAACAACAATTGCTGCAATAGTGAAAATAGACGATGCCAGCAACTGCGTTGCGGCAAAATTAGTTTATCGAGGGGGAGCCGTACATTTTTACGGGATAAAAATATCCTATGTCCTTTCCGGGACCCGATTAAGTACTTATGTCTATGATAAATTTCAGCAAAATTGGTTCTGTGGTTTGAGCGTGAAGAGGTTACAGACAGACACTTTCGCAATTATAATATTAGTATGGATATAATTAAACAGCTGGTAGTAGAGCCATGTAGAGCTTTAGACTGGCAATAAAATAAAGCATACACAGCTTTGACATGTCATGGTATCTACTAAATGCTATTTTGCGTGTTACACACATATTTATCTATTGTGATATTAGTTTATGTAACTATCTAGGTATGACTTCCTGCTTCTAGTAAAGATTTTACGATCTAAGTACTATATTTCGCAGATGTCCAACATAAGTAACTTCACCGTTTAATTAGTTTTAATCAAGATCGTAACTTCTTCATACGCACCGCAATTTGGGAGTCGAGTGACTAAGTTTACGAGCACATAAAATCAAGAAGATAGTTTTTAAGGGAGATGTTTAGGAGGTTACACGACAAAATGTTTATGACCCCTGTGGACGAGTCTGCTACATTAATTTTTACCCCTAAGGGTCAATTCAGACCGCGACGGCAGACGCGTAGATGCATTTCAAAAGTATGTATTTGACAGCGCAAATTTAGAAATCTGTCAATTCATTACCGACAAAAGAAATGCATCTACGCGTCGCGTTGCGGTCTGAATTGACCCTAAGCCAGTTAAGGACCTCACGTTTTATTTGCACAAGCAGTTTTCAGAAATAAATACAGCGAGTTTATAGGTGTGAGCACTGTGAGCATTCCGATATAGCCTTATAGATTTTCAGGAGGGTAGAAGTTGAGGGGCCATATTTTTGGTGTCGGGACATTTTTAGATGCCCCAAGGTGGTGATTTTGGAAAATCCGCAACCTTTATTATACACCTTTATAATTGTAGTTAAAGGTTAAATGATAAATTTTCAAACGATGCCTTTTGTGAGCTTAACAGTACAATATTAGTTAACTTTGAAGAAATTAACTTAAAAATATATTTTACTCCCTCTAGCCTTTTTAAAACATCGGATAACTTGATTCTGCATAGCAAATATAGAATTTGCAACTATAACAACACACCAATGACGTCACAGAGCAATATGTGTGACATGTTTTTATAGAACGTTACTGGCAGGAGTTCCGTGCAGTAATGCGAGCGCCGCGCCGGCCTTTATTGTGTACTATTAGTTCCAGATTAAACCTTTGTCTCAATAAAATGTACGTTTCATTTATTTTTTTTCAACGCATTGAAATATGGATTCAAGTGTTTATTATTATAAAGTAGATTACTGATTAATTACTTACTTATTTCATTTTCTTCTTTACTTTTTATGTGAAACTGAATTTGTTAGTTTCTGAGTTTGTTTGTTTGAACGCGATAATCACACAAATTACATGACCATTTTTTATGAAATTTGGTACATACATAGACCAATTACTGTGGTAATGGCTATCATTGCCTATGACCATGGTGTAGACTGTAGGACAATAGGCTACATTTTTGTACGGTTCTCGCAAAATTCCATATTAAATTAGGCGGGGCCGCGCGGAAAGACTGGTCAAATATAACCTTAATTCATTAAATATTTCTTGCCAACCTCTTTATCTTATTACCACAGCTTTCTCTATAAATTGCTTAGTAATTATAGCGATTCGGCCCCTGCAGAATATTTTCTACGGCTTAAGCCGTTTTAGGTGTATTTGTCAATAACAGGAGACGTGACCGGCCTTAGGCAACTTGGATAATTTTTGTTATAAAAAGTTCTGCCGAGGAAGGCTGATGATTTTTTTATAGAACAAAATGCTTTATACAACAGTTAAGGTGTAGAATTTTCAAAAATCACGTAGTTGGGTATTTGAATTTGGGATCTTGGATTGAAAAAAAAAATCTTACATTTTGGCATCGGCAACGGCAAAAACGTTATGAGCCCTATTAAAAAAGTGGCTTTAAAAGTTAAGATAAATAAATAATAAACAGCAGGTATCATTATTCATTAATGACTAAATATTTTCATAAATAATAAAAAATAAATAATGATATCATTTTAACGTCAATCTATTTCTTGCGAATCTTCTGATTTAATTTCTCATCATCGTGCGCTCTATATTAATTTAAAACTATTATTTGAGTACGCTTATTTATTACACTAATTTATTCTTTGATAATTTATTATCATAAGCCTTAATAAACATAATATAATTATAATTTTATACCTTTACATGGTTTTCATACAAATTTTATTCAAATAGAAACATAGATTAGAATAATATGTCGATTTGATTCGAGCGACTAAAATAGTTTAGTTATTTTGAAGTATGTTGCGGGTAGTCCAAAGCCGATTAAACGGATTCGCGCAATATTTTAGACAAAACATTTGAAAATTGGAACGAAATAGAATATTTAAATTAGTTTTTTTTTAAACAGTGCCAGCAATAAAATTCTGTTTGCGATTTAAAGTAATTTGTATTCAGTCTGAAATTTGATTTTTTTAATATGATATTTTTATGCTGTGATAAACTGTACACTGACCTCTTTAATACACTGGACAGGCTATGGCGTACAAAATGACAGCTATTTTTTGTGCCGATTTGAAGCACCGCGGTGAGCGTATTGTGAACTAATTACATAGAAAATGACAACCGCCATTTGCAAAATAGTAGTTCCAAGTACACTCACTACTGCTTTCACATAGCAATCAGCGCCAATATGGCGACTTTCAAATAGGAACATTTTATTGATAGCCAATGATATTCTATGTTACTAACGTAACTAGATTGGAAGTTTACGGTAGCAACGCGTTGCCACTTCGAAGATGCCTGCAGGCATATTTCACATACATAATGACATAACGAATATATGACTTGACATTGTCTTTTGAACAAAAAAGTGGTTACGCATTTCTGAGAATCTTTTGTAAGACATTGCTACTCTAGTATTTTAGAAACTCATTGTTGATAACGATCGCCTGTCCAGTGTATTATAGAGGTCAGTGTAAACTGTAGCATTTGCTGAACCGTTTCTGATCCTGTCTATGATCAACTATTGTCACAGGGACACGGCACACCTGTCACGACTAATAAGTAATAGTATATAGAACTCTAGTAATTTTGTCGTGCCATTTTGACAGCGAAGAAGTAGTTTCTATGTTTAAAATAGACAAAAAGCTTAGAGATGTTGTCACAAGTATGTAAATATACCAACATTGTTAATTTGTTCCAGGTTAGTTCGAAATTATCTAATACGTGGGTAGTTGCAATTTTCTTGCCACATCGTAGAGTCGACATAAAAACTTTAAGCTAAAAATGTTGTAACAATAAGATGTCAAATTAATTACTACCATACGACATAGAATGTGGGTAGGTGATCAATATCCATACTTCCATATCCATACTAATATTATAAATGCGAAAGTGTGTCTGTCGGTCTGTCCATCTGTCTGTTACCTCTTCACGTCTAAGCCGCTGAACCGATTTTGCTGGGTATGGAGATGCTTTGAGTCCCGGGAAAGGGCATAGGATACTTTTTGTTCCAGGAAAATGTACGGTTCCCACGTGATAAACGAGTTTTGGCGGAACGAAGTTGCGGGCATCACCTAGTAATATTATAATCTGTACAATGTTTATAAATTGTAGCTTAGCCATTATATTTTAAAGCAAGGTACAATATTATCCAGGCATATAATATACAGGCTGTAACGAGACTGAGTGATAATACTTTAGAGTTTAGGTTGTGTATGTGTTCCTTATATAGAGTTCAGTGTGAAAGTAGCAGCGCTGAAAGTGTTTTTAAACTGTTCTGTAAGCAAATTCATGACGCTGGAACACTTGTTCATACAAATCACACAAAAAACTACTCTTCAGCGCTGCCATGTTCACAGTAAACCCTATAATAAGGAACACACACACACCAAAGTATTGTCACTGTTACTCCCTGTATAAGAGCCTTTTTTGGCGATTAGGTTTTTTTGTATACTGTCTACTGTTTTTGCTAACTGTACATGTTCATGTCGCGTTAATACCCTGCCCAGCCCGAGCCACCTCTTACAACTTCTAATTAGGTCTCTTGTTCCCGACGAAATTACCTTTAGTGAAAAAAAAAACAAAAACCTGACATTTCGGCAAATTAAAACTTTCAGCTTTGTCATTACAATGTTTTTCAGGAACATTGTGGTTAGGCGAATTATTATAAAAAATGCTTTAGTTGATGGAAATTGTGGTCTATTATAATATTTAACTATTATGTACACATTATTATGTACAAATTAATTTGGCACTTCAAGAAAAGCTACCAAAAATTCTGGGCCCGTACCACGAAACCATTTTGAGACTCAAACAATCGAACGAGAATGCCGCATCCTACTCTAACAAATGTGAAACAACGTTGTTAGAGCAGGACGCAGCATTCTCGTTAGATTGTTTGAGTCTCAAAACGGTTTCGTGGTACGGGCCCTGTATGCAGTATGCTGTATGAATAATGAAATAAATGAATGTATCATTATTTTTAGCTACTTATTAGAAGCGTTCAGTAACGATAACAACTAAGTATATAATAACGATTAATACTATATTATTATTTATTATTCTTATGTAAACTGTTGGTATTCATCAATAAAATTTTGATTGTAGTTGTAAACATTATAAACACTACTTCTAGCAAATAGTAATCCTAAATATATTGTTCTTAATTCTAAATAAATTAGGCAGCCATTTTTAAATTGCGCTACCTAATAGCTAAGTGGTCTCATTATTTTCGTAATGAGGCAGTTTTTTAACTACCGAAATATACACGTTAACAGCGCATTTCATTTTTCGCAGCCCTCATTTAAAATCTTCAAAATTGAGGTTAACTCACTCAGATTTAATGTAATGTACACAGATTTCTCCCGAGCTACAGCACTATCGTATACGGACTCGGAAATTCCTAATACTTTTATTTAAATTTCTATTGAAAAAGAAAATGGCGCTTATGAAAATTTCACTGCCGTTTCACAGCGTAAAGAATTAAAAATATAAGTGTATGTAGTGTATGCAGCGCGGTTTCGTTTAATTTTCATAAGAGGGTGTACCACCGCAAAGTTTCATTTATTTTTGGGATGCGAGAACTTACTGTGATTAAGCAAAATATTCATGCACTCCCGAAAATTCTGTAAAGGTTTATATAACTTTTTGATAAACATTTTAATGCTCGGCTTAGAACCGAATTACATAAATTAACTGATACCAAACAATGTAGGTTTTTCAGGCTTTTATTCGCCGTGCTAAAAAGCTTCTTCGTTAAACAACTTTATCATCTTCAAGAACACTTAATAAGACTGAAAAAAGCTACAAAACTTAAAATGGAATATTAGCAAAACCCAAATTAAACGCATACAACTTTAAAATAACGCTAATAGTTAACACAAAGCGTTCCCGTTAAGAACATAATAGTTAACTACTGTTGACTATAAACCAGTCTGTCAAAACTGTTATCTATTTTATTACCACTTCGCAAAAGCTTCAATTTGCAGTTACAGAAAAAG
This sequence comes from Aricia agestis, assembly GCF_905147365.1. Lineage (NCBI taxonomy): Eukaryota > Metazoa > Arthropoda > Insecta > Lepidoptera > Lycaenidae > Aricia > Aricia agestis. The sequence goes on along the minus strand of NC_056421.1, from coordinate 6,260,279 downwards.
TCTTGTTTTGTTAAATTGTTGAAAAGATTACCGTTACTGTTGAGTGGTCTGTGAATTTGCTTTTATTTGCAGTATTAACGGTATACCATGTTTTTGAATTAGGTTTATCACCTAAGTTTTTGCAAACAATAGCGACAGAATTGCAATTGTGCGAATTTTTTAGGAATTTTTAATTTTTAAAACACATTGTTTTGTGTTTGTTAGAGAAAGGTTTTTTGTGCACTTTTATTGCAGCTGTGTGAACTGCAACTGAAATATTTTGTTTTACAATTGGATTGCAAAACAAGAGTTTTAGTTACTTTTATTCTTACCATATTTTTCTTAAAAAATGTGTTAAGAATTATGATTCTAATCAATTGAAGTAGCTTCTATTAGTGTTATGTCAGTAATTTTTATAAACTTGCAACTTTATAATACATAATATTATGGTGGTTCTTATGTAAAAACTAGGGAAATGTAATATATACATTACCCTAGTTTTGCCGAGACCTGTACATTCTATAAGTAAATAAGCAATAAAATGTTTCGAAATAAGACCTAAGATAAGGTATATTGAGGGATATAAGTTCTGTCCCTACGGACAGAGCTCGTCTTTATTAGAACTACAACATGAGCAATCTCGATCGATAATACCGATACCTGATTGTTAAAATATTATTATGTTTCTTTTGACAATAAATCAAATTGTTATAGCTCTAAAGTCTACAGCTTATAAAATAATTGCCCTGATATGAAGTGATACATTAGTAGATACATACAAAATGTAACAAATTTTGTCAGCAATATAGAATTATTATAGTTAAGGCAACGCCTTGATTTGGCTGTAGCGATATCGATTTTTCTCAGCAATGACTAAAGCTAAAAAATTAAAGTTCATTGTCAGTATTCATCATGTCTATGTCTTTGAATTACCCATAGCATAACACGATTGGTCAACTTTTATAACACAGAATAATAAATCAAAAAGACATCTGTAAAAAAAGGGATTCCTATTTTGCCAACAGAGAAGAGTGATTTAAGCTTCCAAAATTTGTACATAAATTGGTTCAAGCATACACTTTAATTTGCTCATATGTTATATGCAATGTATTTATGGTTTTTAAATTACGCGACAAAAACCATTTTGTCGCTTACGTTTTTTGCTATAAGCAATCTAAAACATATCCAACACGGTTTTTTACTTTTACGCGGCGTATCGTCGTAATAATTGTGCCAGACGCCAGTGCATTCTCTACAGCTCACTTAGTACTTTTAAACCGATATGGCATATTTTGTGAGGCCTATGTACTACCAAGTAAATATTTTCTTAGGAACATAGAGGACCTACGTAATTTGGTCTTCTTATATTATCAACCCGACCGAAAAAGATTGACTTGTCATAGCCCGTTCAAACAACGAATGGCCGCCGTCTGCCTTAAAATTTCCCCGATGGTACTTTTTGACTCAGCCCATGTGCGCCGATGCATCACACAATTTGTAAAAACCTACAACACATTGCATTACGTATTTCAATAACATCACGTTACATCTGATAAAATTGATACTACACAAGGTGTTTTGCTCCAAAAAGATATTTCTAGCGTAAAGATCATTATCGTCAAAACATGAAAACACTTCTTACAAACGCGTTACTTAGAATTCACAACTTTTTTCTTCGACCATTGTATAATGTGTAGCAGTATAAGTTACGTGTAATGCTTTACCTATTTATTTATTTTTATTTGTTAGTGTGAATGTACAATTCTAGATGACGCACGATTCGTTGCGCTAAAATTGGTTTATCTCGCAGGAACCGTACATTTTAGGGGATAAAAGGTATCTTATGTCCTTTCCCGGGACTCAAAGTATCTCCTTACTAAATTTCAGCAAAATCGTTTTACAGGTTTAGGCGTGAAGAGGTAACAGACAGACCGACAGACCGACAAACAGACAGACACACTTTCATAATTATAATGGACAGACAAATACTTTAGAACTGATTTGTAAACTCTTATAATAGTATAAATGATGTTGCCAGCAAATTCGCTCGTGAAAAAACTATTGTAATGTAATATATTCTAGAGCTTATGATATTATCTACATACCAAATTTCATCCAAATCAGCTCAGCGGCGTTAGCTGATGATACTAAATAGGATGGATGTTTTTCAATATAAAGATCGCACTTACCGGCTGATTCTAGAAGAAGTTTTCTTTTATAACCTTAAGAACTCAGCTTCACCCAAAGGATCTTTGTTTATGATCCTGTTACAAGTTTGAAGAGATTGCAACTTTGAGGTTTTTTTATAATCCCAAGAGTTTCCTTTTAATAGCTAGTTTCCCTGATAAGAAAGTAATTATCCTGGATATAATCCCCGAGTTACAATATCATTTTAGAATCAAGAAACAAGTATAGGATATTTTTGTTACTTAGATAAAAATTCTTACAAAATCTGAAATGATATATCTTTATTAGAGTGATTAGTGATTACTAACAAAAAAACCACACTGCACACATAGATTAGGTGTTCCTAATCTATGTGTGCAGTTTGGTTTTTTGTGTATATATTATTATGTGTTATAGTATAAAACAATGCAATGTTTTGCGATTCCTCATACCAATAAAACACCCTTGGATTTGATAGACAAGGATGATATTATATTATTTAAATAACCAGTAAGTACACATACTAACATTATCAATGCATTTCTATGTTGTTCTGTCTGTTACCTTTTTACGCCCAAGGTGATACTTTAAGTCACAGGAAAGGACATAGGATACTTTTTATCCCGGAAAAATCTAAGGTTCCCGCGTGATAAATAATCTAGTTTTGGATATTTTACTAGCAGGGGATAACAAAATCCAACAATACCTTTCGGAACATCTCTATCCCAAAATATGACAAAACAAACCATATTTTAGCTCTCGTAGACGTCTCCCCTCCTGGACATAATGTGAGGATGCAATTTCCATAAATTTTACACCACGTGAACACAGTCCCAGACCGAAAAGATTGGACGTGACCGCATGATTAAGATGAGCATCGTCTGTCTTATTCTTATACCCTTATGCGGGTAGCCATAAACTTTATTAAGGGACTACGTTGTAGAGAACATTTGCATTCTGTTATGGAAAATATGGTGTGATCATACATGCCGAATCTTCGTTACTTTTAGTTACTTTTATGTACCGGGTGGAACAAAACAGTGATAATACTTTAAGAGGATACACCAGGGGCGAGAGAAATTAAAAATAGGTATTTGAAAATGTATTGTTGTCTCACCAATCTCAAATCTCCCACCGCAGAGCGCGATAGAGACAATACGACAAAAGTTCTAATAAAAGAAAAGAAAATCTTCGATTCGTTGTCCGCTGATTCCTTCTCCAAAACTTAACCGATTTAAGTATTTTTTTCATTAGGAATTAAAGCAAGGCTTGAGCTGTGTTCCTATGTTTTATTTTTTTTGTATATTTTAGCCAGTTTTGTTTTCTGGGTGTTTAAACACAGAGGAAAATCTTGCCATTTTTTGGGTTTTTGGACGTTCTTATCATTTTTAATAATAAAATTATGAAAAAAAAGAAAACATAGGGACATGCTAATAGTGATCATAGATATTCAGGAAAAAAAAACTCTACCGGCATTATCCAGGGAGGAAACAGGGGACAGCGTTTGTATGGAAAAACGGCGGTGTGGAATCCTCTTAAGGAGTGGATGAATTCCCTGTATAATAGAGATCACTTTAAAGTAGTACTGAAAGAGTAACTTTTTTAAACTTTTGTATGGGAAAACTCATTTGTCATGGGCGCTTGCCCATACAAATTGCAAAAAAATAAAAATGGTTCTTCAGCGCTGCTACTTTTACAATGAACTCTATGTAAGGGACACATACACACAAGTGGTACAAGTGATATAAAACAATGTGATAATTCACATTTTTTGCTACACCCTGTACAATTCGCTTAAGTTCCTCTTCTATTTTTAAGTCTTGAATTTAAAAGTTATAGATTTACTACTGTGACACACTATTATCATGCTATCTACTCGAGTTTATGTGTAAGTTACTTTAAATAATTTTTCTTTACAGGTCCTCCTTGAACATGATGATGATGAGTCATGACGCATTAGACGAGGGATCACACCACAATCGCCTTACGTCACGGTAAGTCTAATCCACTAATAATATTCCTAGAAGAGCATTTTCCGAATCACTTCAAATACCTGAGTCAGCGAAGCAGGCCAAGTGCTGCGTGCGATTGGTCCGTCAGCCCGTCAGGGAGGTTCTAAGCCACAGTAAACCCATCGAGGTATCGCATTACAACGCCCACGGACGTGACTAATTGGCATTAGAGGTGTTAAAATAATTCAATTAAATAATGCCCAAAAAACACAATATTCCCAAGGCGAATGGGAAATAGTCGACCTTAATTACGGTACAGCGTAGATTATGTCTTACTTGCTTACTAGCCGTAAGCTTTGTGTAGATTAAAAGCGAGTCCCAACACAATCTGAACATTTACTACACTAAATTACATCCAAAAATCTTAAGCTCGGGTTTATGGTCTTAAGGCTCCGTCCAGAGTTAAAGCAGAAATTTTAGATAGTGTTTCTGCTGGTCAGTATCGTTTTAAGAGGTTTAATAGGTATGTAGATGTGGAAAAAATGAATATTTTCTTTAAAAAAATCTTAAAAACTGGGACGACTCGTTATCAATGTCAAAAGATGAAATACTCCTACTTGAAAACTAGTACATCTCGTACAGTAGAAAAGTTTTTTTTTATTTATTAGCATTTATTAGACATAACAAACAGTAACCAAAGTATATTCCTTAAAGAAGTATACAAATCAATCTTATTAACTATGGTACCAATAACTTTAACTACAAATTACTAGTAGTAGTCTAGATATCTAATATATAAAATTCTCGTGTCACAAAGTTAGATAGCGTACTCCTCCGAAACGGCTTTACTGATTTTAACCAAATTTTATATGCATATACAGTGGGTCTGAGAATCGGCTACTGGATACTTTTTATATTGATAAGTGCATTTGTTGAATAAATAATAGTAAATTATTACAACTCGAGACTGACAGCGACCATTGTTTGTGCGACGGGATAGCGATGGACGTTGCCATGGTGACATACTTATTTAGTCGCTTCAATAAAATAATACGGGCGAAATACTTTATATGGCAAAGAAACGTTTGCCGGGACAGCTAGTTTTATTAATAAAATTTCATTAGTCCCCTCAAAGATAAAAAGTTGTACGCAGAACTAATTAAAAAATCGAAACGAAGACATCCCCGGAAGAATAAAAGTTTTCGACGGCGCGCAATAAATTGGAACTTTGCGAAGAAAAGTCAATTATGCTGAAAACAAATGCCCTCTAAGTCCATCACTGCACCAGTTTCTAACTTTTTAGGTCAAACGTTAAAGCTATAAGTGGTTTTCCCAAAGTCAAAATTAGTTTCGTTTTGTATCTACAAACTTTTTACTGTTTATACTCCATCTGCAGTAGATATGGTAAAAATAGCATAGTGTGTAAATATCGACTTAAAATTGCAGATGCCATCAAAATAGTACATTACACGGACTAAGAAATTACTAATTATACAATAAAATATGATTGCGAAACTTAATATGTTAAATCTTATGATTTTTTTGTAAAAAATTACTAAAACATAAAAAAAATATAAATGTTCAAAGTTCGAAGCAGCGCGTTTTGAAGAGAATCTTCGCATCATCGGTATTAAAATTTTAAAACGCTCTCCGAAGCAATCCCGAGTATAATAAAACACCTCCCAAACTTAAGATGCCGCTCATAAACGCGAATAGTTTTGCTAACACTAGATGTGAATAGCCCGGGGAAATAGGGGTGCCTTCGACCGTTAAATTTACGACTTGTCCCAAGGAAGCCTTGTCTCCCACCAGAGATCTCTTTTTATAATTTATTTGGTTTGTTACGACCGCACGTCTCTGTTGTTTCCACGAAAATAATATATGAGCCGGCACAAACATGACGTTGGAAATTGTCTACAATCTTTAGAAACTCGTCCTAGGCAGTGAATTTTAAAAAGTAACACATCCAAAGAATGACTACGTAATAACATAGTCATTACGTATTAGTCTAAACAGCAGATTTTTTTTACATTCTGATGTACCTTCGTGACAAGCTACTTTATTATTCGTAGGTGACAAGTTAAAAATAACAATAGTAATGATAATAGTACGGGAGCCCTAGAACATTTTTTTTTTATTACTATCAAGCAAATTTTTTGTGAGCAGCTCCATTTTGATAAGACGAACAACATTTTTTATCTGCGAAAAATCTTGAAAGACTAGAAAGCTAACAGAAACAGAAAGGATTTCATACTTTGACTTGATGGTCCTAAAATATGGTTTGTTCTATTTGTAGGACAATGTTACTCTTAAATGATAATATAACTATTAACTTATCAATATAAAAAAATCATGGTATTAACTTATCAATATAAAAAAACAATGGTTCTTGTTAGGGTTCCGTTTTAGGGTTCTAGGTAGGGTTGCCATCACCCAAATTCCCTTCGCCGGTCAGGCACGACAAAATTCCCGGACATTTGTCCGAAATATGGTTATTTCCCCGGACACCTCTTTTAAACTGTATTTACGATAACGTCTTGCCAATTTTTGCTTTTCCAACAAGAATTTGTAAGAATCTAACTAACTCAAGTCCGTGCAAGAAACCGTGTGTATGCTTAGCGAGTTTTTATCTTTCGTTTATTGCTGCATGACTTAAAAGTTAAAAAACCCGGACACTTTTCAAAAACCCGGCCGGACGCACCCCGGACGCCCTTCAAATTAGGACAAATCCGGGGAAACCCGGGGACAGATGGCAACCCTAGTTCTAGGGCTTTAAATTTGTTCTAGGGCTCCCGTACTATAATAAGATAGTGTTATATTAATAAATCAAAATATTTTATAAGCAATAGCAACGCTCTAAATATATTATTAATTATTATCGAAACTAAATAGCAAGTTGTTGGATGTTAAAATACAAGCTTTAAATCGTCACTAAATTAGATTTGCAATAAATTGAATTTTAACACATCCAATGACAAACCGAGAGACAAAATACCATCATTACATTCAAATTTATTATACCACCGGTAAATAATGCATCCGTTTTAGGAGAAATAATATATTCTCATCCATCCACCGGCACCATCTGTTACTGAATTTGAAAGTTACTGAATTTAAATGGATTCAAATTTTGCGTTCGACACATTAACTCCTAATATAACGGGTTATAAGTTCGCGTTGAAATAATAATGGTTCTATAGATTGAGATAAATCAACAGAAAATAATATCATAACTTTATAGAAATGGTAAGCGCAAAGAATTACAATTATTATACAAACATTATAATATTAATCAAACCATTTTCTTTATTGATCGATGATGATGTATGTACGGTACGTTTCACGTACCGTGTATATTTTGACTGTCCTTGTTTGCCATGGCTATTCTCTAATTTGTCACACAAGGATTTCACATTTCATGTCTATACCGTCTCTGTGGACAGTGTGGAATTGTTAAAAGTAAGCGTATTTTAATACATAATGAAAATTATAATAACATTACAAGAACATATTTTTATGTTCTTGTTTGTATTGGCTCTGTGATTCTTATTAATGACTCAATTCAATTTGCAGTATCATTTTGTACATGTATCTTCTCACGTCATACCTGATTTAATTGATATCGATCTTCTGGTTGGTCGCCGGCCGATACACATCGAACGAGACATTGAGACGATAGGCTTAAATGATAAAAATGGACTGATAGTTGAATATGATTGAACACTCAGATCTGATTAGGACGAGAAGAACAAATGTTACATTTAGTAGTCATAATATGTACGAAAGTAAGGCATGAATGGATTATTTTACATTATGGTGTAATTCCCAAAATGTACTAAAATTTATACTTGAGGAGTGGTGTTTTAATGAAAGCTTTTTCATTGATTGATAAACCTGTTTAACATAGTCTTATTATAATTTAAACTGTTCAGTATTATAGTTAAGATATAAAAAGCGGATTAAAATAATAACAAGCCTTTGATACTACAAAGCCCGCTTTCAAAGAAGTTGATATGATCTATCAAAACATACTCATAGCAAACAAAAACTACCCTCGAGTGAGACGCTCCATTTTCAAGAGATCTCGACTTAAGACAAAGTAGAACTATTTGACGTCAAGCGGGGCGTGCTAATAAGCTCCTTACGTCAGTTAACTCAAGGCCAGTATTTTTCTAAAAGATAGCATTGCGAGAGTTTTCAATATAATTGCCCCGGTTCATTCAAGGGCCTGACAGCTCAAAGGGCAGTCCCTGACGTTCTCATTGTCGGAACGCCCACAGTTTTACTTTATTCAAACATTTTTTGAGTTTTTTATTTAAATGGGATGAAATTGACAGGCGATATAAACGGAGTATTTTTGGACACGTTAAAGTTACCGGTTGTGCTTTTTTGGATTTTAAGGATGCTTTTGAAAAACCTGTTCCTAAGCTATATAACCCAGGTCTATCTGACTCAGTATTATTGTATAGTACAGAAATTTTACAAAAACCAAGAGTGTCTGTTTTATGGTAGACAGTGCAGGTGTTGTTCTTTTTTCTTTTAACACAATCATTTTAATACAATCATAAGAGTTAAGAATATAATTTTTAGTAAAAGCTAGTAATACTCTTAGTTATTAATTATTATGTTAGGCGAGTTTAAAAAAATACATTTATAAACTAATATAAGTTTTATCAAAACTACGTGTTAATGATTAGATAATTCGATACTTACCAAACGCTTCGTTTTATCACCTCCATTATCATAACTTTATCTCACATCAATCGACACTTCCATAAAATCAGTAACATAATATTTAGATACTACAAACGTATAATTAAATTTACTATTGTGATAATTATTTAAAATTTTAGTATACAAAATTTGGTAGTAACATTAGATTTTAAATTACAAAACGCTACCAATAAAAATATATTGCTATAGTAGATGAGTTAAATCAGTGAAACTAAATTGATTAAATTAGTTCTCTTTTACGGTGTAAACAAAATTAAACCTTCCATTAGAGTGAATAAAATTCACGTTCGAACAATTGTTTCAATAATATCTTAATATTATTGTTAGTGAAGCATAAAAATCGAATCATCGTACCCAAACCTTATTTCTTAGCCTTAGAACTTAATTTCATTTGTGTTATCACTTTATTGTGATAGCTCTATAATTAATTTTGGTTTTAAGATAGACATTATAAACTTTATGATTTTGATTTTGGTGTAATTGATTATGATGTTTGATTTTTGATTGAATTTTTCGTTAATGTCCTTTACATTTATGATTTCCACATCGTATTTTCCAATGATTTTGTTTGTAAAATGTATTATGGTTTTGTTTATTAGGCTTCAAAATTCCATCCCAAAATGTAAAGAAAGAAAGAAAGAAAGAAAAAAAAAACGTTCGCGTTCTCAAAATGTATATTTTTATAAAATTTAAAAAAGGTAAAAAAAACTAAAACAAACATAATTCAAACGGTCGGGAATCTCGGGGACATAATATGTGACAGGAGACGAAATAGAGCAAAAGTGCGGTAACTCAAAACCCCTCATTCGGCTCCTTCCGCCTGTTTGGGTATAAGATTACAAGCAATTTATTCCAATATGCCAATTGAATTTATTTCTTGAACATTTAAGCGTGTATGGTCTTTACTTTCTCTTGAACAGAAGTCAGTTTTTTTTATAAACAGTACAATGTGGACGGAAAAACATTCCATTTCTTTTCTTTTTTTTTGTTTTATGTTTAATATTGTACTTAAATACGAATATTTTGTAATGTTTTATATCCACTTAGTAAATTAACTAGTGATGTTCAAAATATGCTAAAAACGCATTGTGTAAATAAAAAGATGTTATCTAAAGTGTTTTGATACTTCTTTATGCGATAAATCTATGAATTCAAATGTGTACTCCCAAAATAGCGAATTACCTACAATCTAGCTACAGTGGCGACTAGAAGTTAATTTTGAGATGAAATTGTCTACCAAGATGAAATCGACAAAACACATTTTAAGTTCAGTACCTACTGTCAAAACATTTCTATTCCTAAATTGAATTCAACTTATCGACCTCAATATTTTCCTCGGATTCCCAGCTACAATTATCGATAGCGGCTACTCGCAGATTGCAATCTCCCGATAGGTTAGTTTAATCCGTAGATTTATGAGCCAGCCACCACACTTTAATCCGGTGTAT